>NC_137953.1:25657767-26991101 GCF_963924665.1 Micromys minutus
CCTGGGAGCTATATTGATGCCCATAGTCTGAGCTGCCATTGGAAACCATGTTGGAGTTGGAGGTTCCTGCTGTCAATGAAGTTCATGTGGATGTTAGTGGTCTATGCTGCTGCTTGAGCCATGTTGATATTCGTGGGTTGGACATCTGAGGGGGACCATATCGATATCTGTAGCCAACGTCCCTGAGGCCATGTTGATGGCTATGACCTGTATTGCTGTCAAGGGCCATGATAGTGTCCATGGCCCGTACTACAACAAAGGGGCACATTGGTTCTCGTAGTCCATACTATGATTCCCTTGCTGAGCACCATGGCATGTCCTAATTCAGGAGTGATGTCCACGGCCACGGCCATGTGAATGTTTGTGATTTATGCTGTCACAAGAAAATATGTAAAAGCCCACGATCTTTGTTCCTGCTAAAGGTAAAGGACAAGGAAACAATTTTACAGTGGTATTAATGACTGTAGAAAAACAGTTGAAAAAGAAATCTATAGAAGGCTTTTGTGATAACCCCTACCCCAAGCAACAGCCTAGAGAGAAAGCCATTGAACATAACTCTTAATATTTGTGATGAGGTTGCTGAAGTGTAGCTCTCTACAACTGATGGACTCAGCTTACTGATAGGGCTGGCCAATGGGAGTTTGACCATGCTCCAATAAGTATGTGAGTGATAAAAATTGGACTTTTTACTATTGGGGGAAATGAGAAGGTCATAAAGGTGGTAGGGGTGGTCTTGGGGGGACAAAAAAAGAGGATATGATGGGGTTCATTATGTAAAATTCCCAATCAATAAATATATTAAATATTTCAAAAGTAAGACATATAAAAGGTAACATTTTAAAGAACACAACATCTAAAGTAGACAGGTGGAATAGGTTTGTAAAACCTGTCTCATTATTTAGAGTTCTATTGAATTATTTACCATAGCTAATAATAACTATGTTAATATTTTTTATTTTAAAATTGTTGAAAGTTTCAAATGTCTTATAAAAGAATGATGAGTAATGACGGTGATAAATTATTTCAGTTGGCTTAACCATTCAATGTTCTACACATATATCAAAACTTTGTATTATAGCTCAGAAATCTATATAATTAGACTTTAATAAAAGTATTAATACATATAAAGTAAATATAAGCAAAAATAAGATTGTATCTTAGATCCCTGGTCTATCCAGTCCCTGGTTCTTTGTTTCCCAAATAGTATGTTAGGTGGGTATGGATTGCATCTTGTGGAGTGGGCCTTAAGTCAAATGTGATATTGCTATTATACTTTCACAAGCTTTGTGCCACTATTGCCTTAGCTTATTTTGTAGGTAGGACACAACTGTTGATCAAAGTGTTTGTGGCTGACCTTTGTGTTTACTTTCCTATTTTTGTAGCATGCAGGGTACCTGTTATATACCAAAGATGCTAGCACACAAAGATGAATACTCAACTTCTTCCTGTTCAATAAATTGTGCGGTTGTCCTAACTCAGCAATCAGGACTTGCTGTGGGTTTGTGGAGAGTAAGTTATTACATTGGCAACAGCCTGGGTTGAGTGTTCCCATGGGAGATGAAAACCACGTTTTCCAGCATTTCCTCAGAATTTTTAAAAACATGTTAATCATATAATTTCTCAATTCTTCTCTCTCTGGAAGTTCATGTAAGTGAAAGAAACAATAGTAAATAGACTGTTGTTTATAATTTGGTCTGCTATAGAAGATCATGTAGCTGAAGGATAGTTGTGTGATTTATTGAAATTTCATATCCCATTGAAGAAAAACTAAAATCGTTCACTGTAAAGGTAAAAGTCATGTACACTCTCAATATGCAATCACAGAGTGAAAATCAATAATAGAAAAATGTGGTGAGTGGCCAAGAATGTCCTTGCATAAAGATCTTTCTAGAATTCCTTCCTTTTGCCTCTTCTCTCTGGTTTTCCTTTTTTTCTCCCCTTCCTCTCTTTATTCTTGTTACATTCAGTATTTATTTATGTTTTATACTATTGATCTTTAATTTTAAAATATCCCCACTATATTAATTTAAGGGGTACCTAGTCTTATTCTGGATTTGAAAATAAGGAGAAACCTCAATTTTCTGAACCACTCCTTCGGGTTGTTATTAAATAGTTATACCGAAGTCAACTTTCCATTACAGATTCTTCTAAAGAAATCATTTGGTACTAAACATACCAAAATTAACTTTTCAATTATGTTCAGCACTTTAACTTGGATCAATGAAGTGAGAATCTTGTAAAGTGTTTTGAGAAACAAATACTAATTTTCAAGGATTCACTAGCAGTGAAGTACACAGGTGATCTGTTAGGCTAACTCAACTAATGCAAATTCTGTCTTAACCAGATCTGTCGAGATTCACTGCAAAAGAAAAGGAGTTGATAAAGCACATGTGATTAGAGGGTAAATAAGAGAGAAAGATAGAGAGCATTACATGAAAAGGAAACAGTGTTTGAAAAAAATTATTTGTGGAAGAAGTCTGAAGACAGGGAAAATATGTTGACAGTATGCACAGTGTAGTCTGTGTTCTAAACACTAAGAAATAGTGGAAACTAATAAATTTGAATACATAAGTGGTTACTCCTAGTCCAGGAATACATGTATGAGGAAACGAGAGACAAGCATGTCCTAGCTATGCCTTCTAAAGAGACTATGAAGTTAACAGACTGTGCCTTTGCTGTGAAGCAATCTCTCCTAGCATTCCTGTGAATACTTGCCAAACCCAGGAACTCACAAGTTGCAACACCAAGAGGCTTAGGCTCTGCACTTCATTTACCACTAAAATTGATGGAGAACGTCTAGCCGCCCAAGCTTCATGCAGGTAGCTCATGCTCCATTCCTGAGTCATCCTCTTTTTAGGATAACCGTTGTTTTGTGATGTAGCTCCCTTCCAGTCTCCCATCTTCCTTCTTGTAAAAATAAATTCAATAAACTCAATGGTGCAATAAAATGAACTTTGGCAGAATCATTTCTTTGGTCTGTCCTTGATGCCAATTTAGAGTGAACAGATGTTTATCAACATCTCCCCAGGGAATGTCACACAACAAATTGGATGCAAAATACCACCTCAGCTCTCACAAGAGACAAGCCTAGAAAAAGGCACAGTTTTCTCAGGATCAATCTATATTCATTGGTCAGTAGCCATTGAGAAGTGTCCAAGTGCTTTCTCCACACTGTTATAAGTTCTTATGTCCTTTCTCTCTACAACACAAATTAATCCATATGAAGCTTACTACAGGAAGGACCCAAAAATTTAGAAACATACTATTCCCCAAGTTCCATGGCAAAGCATTGTGTTCGCTGATCATGCTATCACTGTGCCTGTATGTGGATAGTGGTCTCCATTCCTTTTGGCCACACTCATATATATGCTGTTGATCAATTTGGATTATCAAGCTGATTCCAGGAAGAAACATGGAGGGTATGAATAAAGCATACTCCCATGTGACTCTATGAATGTGATTCCACGTGCAATTAGATCGTAAGGGCTTTGATCTAATGAATGAGTGGATGCCTTGTTAGATTCACACTGAGGTAATGAAGGGTACGGGGTAAGACATAGCAGCAGGTAGCCATGACCTTTGATACTGTGCACCTTGCATTCCTTTCTTTCTCTGCTTTCTGGCCACCAACATAGAACTTCACTGCTCTGCTCTGGTTTCCCTATTATAATAGAATGACATCTCTGAAACTGAACCAAAAAATTTCTTCCTGTGTCATTGTCTCTGTAAGACACCAGGATGAGAAAAGTGGCTGCTGAGAAAGAAATTAGAGAAAGAAAATTCTTCACAATAGTCATAAGTAATTGGCAGTATTAATAATAGTAAAAATGGCCATCTTGCTGAAAGCAAACTACAGATTCAATGCAATCCTCATCAAAAAGTCAACTCAATACTTCAAAGAGTAAGAAAGAGCAATTTACAAATTCATTTGGAATAACAAAAAGCTCAGGGTAGGGAAAACTATTCTCAACACTGAAAGAACTTCTAGGGCAATCACCATCCTTAATCTCAAGTTGTACTAAAGAGCAATAGTGATAAAACTATATGGTATTGGTACAGAGACAGACAGGCATGTCAATGCAATAGAAGTGAAAATCCAGAAATGAACCCACACACCTATCACTTCATCTTTGATAAAGGAGCTAAAACCATCCAGTGGAAAAAAGACAGCATTTTCAACAAATGGTGCTGTTTCAACTAGAGGTCAACAAGGAGAATGCAAATCGATCCATTCTTATCTCCTTGTACAATGTTCAAGTTCAAATGATTCAAGGACCTCCACAGAAAACCAGATACACTGAAACTAAAAGAAGAGAAGCAGGGAAGAGCTTCAAACACATGGGCACAAGGGAAAATTTTATAAACAAAACACTAATGGCTCATGCTTTAATTTCAACAATTAACAAATGGGACCTCATAAAATTGCAAAGATTCTATAAGGCAAAAGGCACTGTCAATAGGATAAAATGGCAACCAATAGATTGAAAACAGATCTTTACCATCCTATATCCAATAGAGGGGCAATATCCAACATACACAAAAAAACTCAAGAAGTTAGACTCCAGAGAAACAAGTAACCCTATTAAAAATAAGGTAAAGAGCTAAACAAAAAATTCTCAACTGAGAAATACAGAATGGCTGAGGAGCACCTAAAGAAATATTCAACACCCTTAGTCATCAGGAAAATGGAAATCAAAACAACCCTGAGATTCCACCTCACACCAGTCAGAATGGCTAAGATAAACACTTCAGGTGACAGCAGATGCTATCAAGAATGTGGAGAAAGAAGAACACTCCTCCATTGTTGGTGGAATATCAAGCTAGTACAACTGTTGCAGTAAATATTAAAAAATAATGAATGGTTCATCTCTTTCCCAGCTCTGCAGTCTCACTCCTCAGGCCCGATTTTAGTTTGGAGCCACAGGCTCCTCTGGCACCTGGTCTGAGCTGCCACCATGGCTCAACTCCTCTTCATAACTCCCTTCCCTGGCAGTTTTCTACTTCCTACTCTCTGCCTCTGTCCCAGGGTATTTCTCTACCCCCAAATCTCACAAACACAACTCTACTGCCCGATAGCTTTTCATAAATATTTATATATTCGACTCTCAATCCATAAATCCTCTACACAACAAGATTTCATGAAACAAACAAAGATACAAACTTCCCTTCTATATGAGATATTAGATCTGTAAAACATTTAATGTTCATAGCTTTTTAACACCAATAAATCCCACCTGGGCCCAGCTGGTCCTTGGGAAGCTTCATGTTGCCATGACTTCTAACCCAGTCTTCTGACCACTTCTGACCTCTCAGCCCTCTCTACTTCCCTCTCCCCACCCAGTCACTGGCTTTCCTTTATTTTACTAATTAAAATGGGAAGGTTCAGTTGGAGTCACCAGACTAGCCAGCCCTTCTTGGGGAAGTGGAATTAACATTAAAATACAAACAGCTTCAGGACAATCTACAGTACAGCCACTCTGGAAATCAGTCTGGCACTTTCCCAGAAAATTGGACTTAATATGACCTGAAGACCAAGCTGTATTATTCCTGGGCATATATCCAAACGATGCTCCAACATATAACAAGGACACATGCTCCACTATATTAATAGCAGCCTTGTTTATAATAACCAGAAGCTGGAAAGAACCCAGATGTTCTTCACCAGAGGAATGGATACAGAAAATGTGGTACATTTACACGATGAAGTACTACTCAGCTACTAAAAACAAGGACTTCATGAAATTCTTAGGCAAATAGATGGAACAAGAAAATATCATCCTGAGTAAGTTAACCCAGTCACAAAAGAACACACATGGTTTATACTCAGTGATATGTGGATATTAGCCCAAAATCGTAGAATATGTAAGATATAATTCAGAGACCATATGAAGCTCAAGAAGAAGGAAGACCAAAGTGTGGATGCTTCAGTCCTTCTTAGAAAGGGGGAAAATACTCATGGGACAAAGTATGGAGAAGCAACTGAAGGAACGGCAATCCAGAGACTATCCCACCCAGTCTGGTTGTATATCCAGACTATACAACCATATACAGCCACCAAACCCAGACAATATTGTGGATGCCAAGAAGTGTATACCAATAGGAGCCTGATATAACTGTCTCCTGAGAGACTCTTCCAGAGCCTGAAAAAATGCAAAGGCAGATGCTCGCAGCCAACTATTGGACTGAGAATGGGGTTCCCAATTGAAGAATTAGAGCAAGGACTGAAGGAACTGAAAGAATTTGCAACCTCATAGGAAGAACAATAGTATCAACCAACCAGATTCCCCAGAATTCTCATGAACTAAACTACCCAACCAAAGTGTGTACATGGAGGAACCCATAGTTCTAGCCACATATGTAGCAGAAGATTGCCTTGTCAGGCATCAGTTGGAGGAGAGGCCCTTGGACCTATGAAGGCCGGATGTTCCAGTATAGGGGAATGCCAGGGTAGAGAGGTGGGAGTGTACCTGGATAGATGGGTGGTGATGCACCCTCATTAAAGCAGAGGGAGGGGGATAAGGAGATTGTAGAGGGGAAATAGGGAAAGGGGATAACATTTGAAATGTAAATAAAGAAAATATCCAATAAGAATAGAAAAACAAGTAGCTGTTATACATGGAATTTAAGCTTCAGCTTACAGTTCTTGCTGTAGCCAAATTTCTGGCTTTGGCTTATTTATTTCAGTTCCCCCTGAGTCTCTGGTACAAATCCTAAGACTCAAGATATCAGTACAGTCTGTAAACTCAATGATGGACATTTGCTTTAGACAGAATTGTCTACACCTTTGAACCATGACCTCAAATCAAGATTAGAACCCTAGCATCTTGCCCAGAACAGTCTCTACCAGGCCCTACAGATCAATGTAAGAATAATAATGTCTACTAAAATTTTATGTCCATTTCCCAAAAATCTGTGATGTCTAAGGAATTATCTCACTTAACTCAGGATATTTTGGATCGAAAATCATCACTATTTTCTATATAACAATCAAGGTTCAGACAAATGCAATGCCAAATCCAATATATTTCTTCCTCCTTCACATATATATGTATCAATTTCAGTATTTATGTTGAGATATTTTATAATTCATAAATAACTCTTCAAGGTTTGAGAGAGAGCTTTCAGTGGTAACATGGACCAGACAGGGCTCCATGTGAACGAGGGAGATTGCTTGTTTTGTAGTCTTCCCAGACTTAAAACTACTACATTAGTATATTTATTATATTATATCTATATTGTATATATTAGTATATATTATATTATCATAATATACTATATTACTTTTAAATATGTGAAAGGCATGAAAAAATAACTTACTCTGTCCCAGATACCATGGCACTTTTAGTAAATTCTGATTCCCAAAACCTGAATTCAGGATAGGAGAGAAGAGATGTAAACAGCTTCAGGATAGCTGAGACCTGAATTAAAGTGAAATGATATTCACAGGAATTAAAGTGAAAGAATATTTTTTCAGGTCATAAAAGTCCCCAAAGTCAATATGGGGCCTGAACATGCCATCTTCTGTAACCAGGCAAGACTTCCAATGGCGAGACTGAGACATGTACCCAACCACATACCCAAAACCTTAGACTCACAATTCGTTCTGCCTACAAGATGTGCAGGGGTAAAATAAAGAGCAAAATTTGAGGGAAGGGACAATCCATGTCTGGGCTAGCTTGAGAACCATACTATGAGGAGTCCACCCCCAGCACTGTTAATGATATTCTGCTGTACTTGTAGACAGAAGCACAGCATAAATGTCATCCCAAAAGCTTTACCCAGTAACTGATGGAAACTCATACAGAGAACCACAGGCAAACACTGAGTGAAGCTTGGGGAATCCTGTAGAAGAGGGAGAGGAAGGATTGAAGGAGCTGGAGGGGTCAAGGGCAGCAAAAGAAAACATAGAGAATCAAGTAACTTGGACCCATAGGGGCTCTTAACTGAACTGCCAGCCATAGAGCATGCATGGGACATACATCTAGGCCCTCTGAACATATATAACAGTTGTGTAGTTGGGTCTCCATCTGGGACTCAAAAAGAGAAGTTGCTGTCTATGACTACATTGTCTGCCTTTGGATCCCTTTTCACTAACTGGGCCACACTGTCTAGCCCCAATAGAAGAAGATGTGCCTAATCTTACTACAACTTGATATGCCAAGACTTATTGATATTCATGTGAAGCCTCCCTTTTTCTGAGGAAAATGTCAAGAGGAATGAATGGGGAAAGAGAGATGAGAGAGAGGACTAGGAAGAGAGGAGGTCAGAGAAGCTGCAGACAGGATGTAAAGTCAATAAAAAAAAACTTAATAAAAAATAGTCCCTCAAATCTCTGTTCACCTAGCACATACAAACCTGTAATACAGACTTTCGTGGTATCATAGTGTACATTTGTATAAGAATCTGTTAGCATTTTGTGTTATAAGACACTTAGCTTATAAAAACACACAACCTTGAGAAATTGTGTCATTATGAGATGTTGCCTTATGGAGTGGAAACCATTGTAAATTTTAATGACATGAACCAAATGATTTGAGTTAAGGTACTAGAGAATAATCATTCTATCTAGTGTTCAGGAGCAGCAAGGCAAGGGCAGGTATGTATCTGGGTTGAGAAACATCTGTAAATGACAATCCAATTGCTTATGGATGGTAGAAAACAGGTGGCTATGATGACTCCAGGTAGGAACTGGCAAGTTGAAGAAGGGAAAATTATTGGGCAGATTAAATACTCTTGCTCTCACTACCCTTGCTCTCAACTCCACATAGTGACATCCTCATTTGTCATGACCTTCCATACTTTTTTGACCACAAACTCCCAAGATTAAAACTTCTAGATGGGCACTGTCTCAGCATCAGCATCTCATATCCTCTTAAAGTGGCTTGGCTGTCATTTTCCACCCATTAGCTTATCCCTCAGACACCTCCCTTCTTCGATTTCATCATGAGGGCTACTCTACACAAATCAGTTAAGAGTTTTCGGTGACTAGGTTAGCATAATTTTCTCGGATTAGCTTCATTTCTTTTATTTTCCCTTAAGTATTTTAATACATCTCAGACAACCTAAAGTTTGAATCATTGCATCAAATAGAGAGCAGACACAAGTGTGCAGGTGGCCAGCAGTTCCTCCTTGGTTTGTCTTCTGGAACAATCAGATAACCTAAGTGATTTTCTTCCTCCAAAGCCCACACCACACCCCAGGCTCCCAGTAGCAGATTTGCATTAGTGTTTTCAGTTACCTACTAACCCATAGCTTAGATGTCTTTGCACTCCAGGGTCTAGTGTGTAGCGGGCATTAAGTGTTTGGCAGGTTAATAAATTAATGAGCATATTTGGAGCACTCAGTGGGGAGCTTAGAGGAAGCCCATGTTCTCTTATGTTGGATTGAATCTGGTATAAATATGATATTCTTCTCAATTTCTAAGTCAAAAAAATTCAGGAACAGAGAAAGATTCTAACACATGCAATGATTAGTTCTGTAAGTGTCTTGTCCTGGGCTTTTGTGAATTAATTTGGGAAACAGCACAATGGCCCATTTACTTTCATTTTTCTTTCCAAGAGAGGCAGAGAAACACCATGCATACAAAAAGCTGCATTAGGCTGAGCATAGATAGCTTCAAGTGGTGAGTTACCGTTCCATTCTGCCTGCATTAGCCTCATCTTTCTTTATTTCTTTTATCCCAACGATTAGTTATTTCATACCTTGCTTTTTTTTTCTTACCTGTCTTGACACATTTGAACTCTGCAAAATTCTTCTCTGCACAGGAATTAGTGTGAAATTTATTGCCTTATTCTTTCCCTGTATTAACAGGGCCGTGCTTTACAAATATGACTGCAGAGCAAATTTATTATTTACATCCTGAGCCCTCGCCTTCATAACTGCTTAATATGGAGAAGGTGTTTAGCTTTCCGATGGAGTCCAGCTGCCTCACTGGAATCAAACTTGTAATTGCCTCTCTGGGACTTAAAGCCATTATGGCTGTGCTTTTATGTTCTCTTGTTGTGCTCGAATCACTTTTTGAGGTCTGTGAAGTACAGCTGGCACAATAAAAGTTTGATCAATGCATAACCAATGCAGTGTATTTCTTCCAGAAAAATAAAGCCCAGGTGAAAAATGGTCGTCTTGGAAAATGGTCTTTGTCAGCTACTTAGTCTCAGAATTTAAATGGGCTTTATTTCATCTTGAGGTAAAGACTGAACTTGGAGTTCTGTGTCAGAGTTTGCTGCTTTTCCAGTGTTTCACATTGAACTTTTCATTCAAGGGGTTAGGGCTTATCAAGAATTTTCTTATGCAAAAGTCTACTGTTTTGTCTTTAAAAATAGTGTTTATTGAGTTTGCCCCAAATTCTCTTGATCAACAACTGAGAGCAATGAGATAGGATTCTTTTGTTTTCTCCATCTTTAGAGGGTGTTTTATTTAAGTGAGTATTCTTTAATAGTGTGTGTGTGTATGTGTGTTGTATGTGTATGATGTTAGAGAGGCAGACTTATTAAGCCATACCTGTAATGGGCAGAGGACAACTTTGTGGAGTCGGTTCTCTTCTTTCACATTTACCTGGGTTCCAGGAAGCTGGCTTACAGAGCAAGCACATTTACCCACGGAGCCTTGACACCAACCCAGTATTGCTAAACCTGAAAATTCACGTCGTTTTAGAGATAGAACACTGAAGCCGACCCATTCCATCTGAAGGGAACACTAGTTTGGAGATACTGTGGTGGCTTCTTTTTTTATGTAGCTGGAGATTGTTGGAGCCAGATGCTCACCATTAACATCATGTTTCTTTGTTCAAACCCATTAAATTAGCTACAATTTGAGGAATAACTAAAGATATGTTCATGGTTCTTCCTTCAAGATGCTCACACATACACAGGGCACATAACTCACAGTAGTTCACTTGACTGCTTTTAATTTAACAATGTTTCAGAAGCGATGCATATCCAGTGGACATCTTACTTTGAATTTTGTGAGTTTTGTCTCTCTCTGTACTCTTGATACTGAGAATACTGTCCTCAGCTTCTGGCCATCACAGACAGCAAGGGGACATAATGGATGCCCAGTGTTGCTGGACTGTGTTGTCCAGTAGCTTAGATGAGTCATGAGTATTCTCAGCTTATGATTTTCCTGATTAAAATGGAGATGTGGCCATGTGTACATCAAGGGACATCAGTGCTTACGAGACAGCACAGAAGTAACAGCTCTAAGTATTCTGTCATTTCTATAAGCTGGATGCAGCTGGAATGGGGTGCCCCTGCTTCTGTTGCCTTTGTCTTTCCTGACTGCTTTCTCCCCTTCAAGGAACAAGTGTTCACGTGGACTCATCTCTTTTTATATTTAATTTTCGTCTTAGGGAAATTACCTTGACCCAAGTATGTTAACATATCCCTATCATCCTTTCACTTAGGTGGCTTAGACATGCTGATTTCAACTTCCAGGCCTGACTATGTGATTTAATGAAAATATGCCTCAAAAATATTTTGATGTCATCTATTCACTAGTCTGACTAAAAACACTTTTATCTTTTCACTGAAGATCATCTTTTCAATAGAATTTGTCTTATATTTGTTTTTATCAGTAGATAAATAAACTCATTTAATTATGAACCCAAGGAAGCAGGAAACGTTTTTTACAGCATTTAGACAGCATAAGGTGTACCTGGGGACTGGTGATTGGAGGATTGTGTAACATTTAAGCATTTTGATTATCCAATTGATTGACATGTAAATTTATAGTCTGGTGACCCTTTGTGCTTTTGTCATGTTGGTTCTAAGAGCCCACCAATGAATGAATGCATAAAGACAATACCAAGTCCTACAAGAAAAGGAAATCCTACCATCTGTAATAACATGGATGGGCTGGAGAATTCCATGCTAAAGTTAATGAGGCCAGTACCTGGAAAAGCAGAATGGCATGATCTGAGATGCATGTGAAACTCCAAATGCCAAACTCACACAAGTAGAGAGCGGAATGAGTTAGCCAAGGCTTTGGGAGGAAGGAAATGGTATAACTGGACAGTTTTGGTTAAACAGATGATATGACTTTTTATGCTTATTTTACACGTGGTAAATCTGTCACAAAATTGTGAAGACTATAGATTTAAAAGTTCACGTGGGAAAATAATGAACGCTTGACATGATGGATTTGCTAAGGTTGAGTTTTCAAAAATGAAACTATATACACACTACCACTGTTCACTCCATAAGTCGTTCAGCTAAAAATATCGATTAAAAATATTGATTAGAATAAAACTAGAAGAATAAACGTGAGACATGATGATATCAAGAGTCAAGATGACTAATGTTCAGAGGACAAGGAGGGAAAATGTGAATGGCTGTCTTCTAGATATTTACATTCATTAGAGCACGGCAGCTATGATCACCTACATGAGACCTGCACAAAATTAAGCCAGTTAAAAAATGTTCCCATGGAGTGGAAAATGGGATACAGAGGCTGCAACCCTAGGTAAAGAGCCATTGGCATTTGATGGTTGCTGAAGGAGGAGAGCCACTCTGGGGGAGGGCAGCATTAGAAGGTTGCTCATGCCCCAGCTCATGACCCTACATCTGTGAGTAGGATATAGTCAGCAGTATCAAACTTAATTTATTGAAAGAGACTGAATGAATAAATGGATGAGTGAATGAATGAATGAATGAATAAATGAATTTGGAAGAGAGATGGTTGGTAGAGCTGGGTAGAGTTTGAAAGAAGGAGTAAAGAGACTGGATGTTACCAAGATACACTGAATATGTACAAAAAGTTCAAAAGATAAAAAGATAGGTAAAGTTTTACTGAAATATTTAAAAAGCAATATTAGTAGTCTGTTCACAAACTGTGATGATGGCCCACTCTGCAAACTGACCCTAAATTAGATGTCTCATTTGCCTCTCCTGTACCTGCTGGGAAATATTGTATACAGAATTCTAAGCATGACTTATAGAAGCCCCTCTCCCTGGTATCTTCATAGTACCTCTGACATTAGGGACAATTGGAACCAGGCAATCCCAGTGGAAGGCAAAGATAAGCAGCTCATCACCTGGGTCCTGGGGGAACTGCTCCTTGTCGTGGTACACCTAGACAAAAGTCTTCAAAACAGGAAGCCTGTAAGAAAGGCAGACAATGAGAAAAGAAGCAGCAACAAATGCTGAGGAAGATGTAGGAAAAGGGGAATATTCAAGACACTGGAAGTGGCAAATAGATTAGTCTAACCACTATGGAAACTATTATATAATTCACTTCGGCATATATACTCACAAAACCCTAAAGCAACATACACAGAGATACCTGCTCATCCATCCTTATTAGAATATTATTCACATTACCCAAGTTATCAAATAAACCTAGGTATCCCTCAGCAGATAAAGAAGTAAGAAAATGTGGTAAATACACCACAGAGTTTTAAAGATTTCTTTTACTTTAAATTAGTTACCTGTTGTGAAAGTGAAGTATCTGAACTATTAGTATAGGTGCCTACTGAGGCAGGAAGTGAGTTGGATTTTCTGAAGCTTGACTTACAAACTGGTTGCAGGTTGCCAGACATAGGTGCTGGAAAGCACACATGGGTCTTTGGCAAGACTGCTGAAGCATCTTTCCAGCCACAAAATGAAGTTTTATTCAGCCTAAATAAGAATGAAGTCTCATTGTTTGGTGGAAAATGAATGCTACTGGAGATCTTTATATTAAAGTGAGATAAGTCAGAAGTAGTATAATAAGTATCATATTGTGTATGTATAAATGTTTATGTATATGTATGTATTCGTCTGTGTGTGTGTGTGTGTGTGTGTGTGTGTGTGTGTGTGTGTGTGTGTGTGTATTCAAACAGATAGAGAGACAATATGATATTAGAAGCCTGGGGAAAGAAAAGACATTGGCCAGAGTGGGTGAGGAAGGGAAGTAATGGGTGAGCACTTGAGGGAAATGAAGAAAGTCAAAGTATGCATTGTATTTATGTCTGAAAGAAATGTCCTATGGAGCCCAACACTGTGTTCAAGGACTACACACCAATCGAACAGTTCCGCAAACAGGATAGGATGAAAAGAATTAGTTCATGAATGCTGAGTTTGTGCCCAAATGGAGAAGAGATAGCAAGTTCCCTCAGTGAGCTCACTTTCACTGGGCCCGGAGTTTCACCTGCAGAAAGTCACTGAAGCAACACACCTGCTTGTATGTCCTTGAACCACCACAATACACACTACACAAAACACAATACAGGGGATCTTTAACTCCTTACTTAAACCAAGGACAAGGAACTCATATTTAATAACAGTTAAGATTCCATCTGTGGATTAAGTAAAATAATTTACCATTTTGGAACAGAGTCACTTTTTTGACGACAATTTGATTTATAGGCCTACGAACGTGTCTAATGTAGGACTCAGTGGCAGGACATCTTATCCAGCCACACTTGTCTATGCCTTAAAACTGTGAAAAATTTGCCATATTGAATATTAAGGAGGCGGTGTCAGTGTTTAGTCAACCAGCTCACCAGGCAGAGTGATTAATATTCATGTTACCAACAGCCACTCACATTTTCTTCTACAGAATAAAACAAATAAGACTCTGTAGACAGTGGGAAACCTAAGAATAATCATGCATATACCATTTCCTTGAGCTTCTAAGCTTTAAATATCTAATTATTCAGGCACCCAGTCCTCTTAGGATACAGAAATGAAATAAATCACAAAGACCTACAATTAAGCCTTAAAGCAGAGGAGTTGTGGGTTTATATCTTTAAGATTTCTTACCAGGCCCTAGCATGCTCTGCATCTTGCTTTGCCATGTTAGCGTGACCCAGTCACCACCGTGCTGGCTAGTGACTTGTCAACTAGACATGGGCTAAGGTCATTTGGGAGTAAGAAACCTAGAGGAGATGCCAACACCAGGTTTACCTGTAGGCAATCCTGTGGGAGATTTTCTTGACCAATGTTGGAGGGTTTAAGCCATAGTAGCAGAGCTACCATGGGTAGGCCACTCTACATTGGATAAGTAGTCAGGATGAGCAAACCAGACAAGCAAGGCAGTAAGCTGTGTTCCTTATGGTCTCTGCTTCTGTTTTCCAGGTTCTCATCTTAAGTTCCCACCCTGGCTTCTCTCACCGAGGGAACATAAAATGTTAGCTGAAATAATTTTTGTTATCACCAAACAATATATTTCTTCATTCATTCATTTATTTATTCGACTTTCATCCAAATCATAGCCCCCTGTTCCCATTCCCTTCCCTCACATAGTCCCTATTCCACCCTCCCCTTCCCTTCTCCTCTGAGAAGAAGGAGGTTCCCTGGTATCAAACCACCCTAGTATACCAAGTCAAGAATAGGTGCATCCTCTCCCACTGAGTCCAGTAAAAACTATTTGACCACAGTCTTTATCACAGCAACAGAAACAAAACTAAAAATACTGCTCAGAACTAAGCAGGATCATTTTATCATTTATTTATGTGGCTTCATTTAGCACATCCCGTGAGTGTTTGGGTCAGTGCTCTTACTCCTAATGGGGCAGAGATGTATGTGCTCGGGTGACCAGAAAACACCACTTATGGTGGTGGATTGTGTACAGCCAAGGCTGACATGGAGGCCGTGCTAAGATGCTCCACACAGGGCTGCAGTCACACAAACATGTAGGAGCTGATTAGAAAAATCGATGGAACACAGTTGTGAAGGGTCTCAAGTTCTCATTTTATTCTGGGAGAAAAAGAAAAACCAACATGACACTGTTGAAAGATTTCAATTTGGCAGCACTGGAAGGTAAGGCAGTGTAGAACCCGAGAGGCAGACACAGTACCAGAGAAGATGGCCACAATTTAGAGGAAGCTGAGAATGACTTGAACTTGCCATAGAATAGGGGAGATAACAGGCTTTGGCCCCATGTCTCTTCGGTTGGTGTTGTATTTTTTTCTAAAAAACATTTGCCTTTTGACACAAGCGCCAAATGTGAGACCACAAAGGAGGCCCAGGCAAATGTCAACCCAATTATGGTGGCTTTCTGGAAAATGCAACCCAATCATCTGATGCCATGTGACACCGTATCTCCAATAACCTGAAGCGTAGTCTTGAGTAGAAAGAGTATGAAGCACACAGAGATGAAGCCAGCTCTGAATGAGTAAACTGCTGGAAAATGCTCACAGGAGGATGCTCTGGCTGTGCCTCATCACTGACTCCGTGTTTCCCTCTGTGTTTGCTTCATGGCCATTCCACCCGGAAGGAGAAAGTTCTTTGAGAGGAGTGTTCACTTCCTGCCCACTCAACACAGAACTATTGGTTTAGACTGGAGAAGGATTTCTCCGTCAACGTTGATTCGACTAAGAGGGTTTTGTGGGGACAGGGGCAGAACTAGTCACACTCACTGGGAGACTTAGGTGCTCTTTAAGGCAGCATTGACATTAGACATCTCAAAAGTACCCAACATCCCGGGGTCTGCCCTAACAGGAAAGAAGAAAGACAAATTCTTTGAAGAAGTTTCACTCATCCACAGAGACTCCACTGAGGATGGCTTTGGCTTTGGGAGAATTTGCTGAATCACACCCACAAATTCATCATTGGGAGGATATTTTTCTCTTCCCTCTCTCCCTTCTCCCACCAAAGAGATGTCTCCAATGGAAGGAGTTGTTCCTTGAGAGTAGACATCTCGAAATAGCTACATGTTCCCTCCTCCCAAAACACTATTGAGTCTGTTTTATCAGTCTCTACAAACTGTACCCTTTACACTAAATGTTACTCAGCCCTGCCTGGAAGATAAGAGATCCCCATATCATCTGTGCAGGGTGCACTGGGGTGCTGCATAGGCTGCATAGGTTGTAACCTATAGTACAACCAATAAAGTTATCCTAGTTAGAAATGTTCGATTCTGTGCTAGTATACCAACATAACCACTGCCTTCCACTCTCAGTACAGTGCACAGTAGGTTACATGAGCTGTTCGTTGTTAACTGAGGTTTAATATACAGTGTCAGGAAGGCCAGGCTAAGCTATGGTATCTGATACTGATGTGCATAAAGCAAACTTTTGGGTAACTATGCTCTCAGTTTTTAGCAAGGACCACCTTGGAAGTGGAGGGGCATCTGAATAGGCATCAGGTCCTCATTGCTTTTGGATCTGAGATTATTTCATCCACAGCTCATCTTAGTTCAGACCCACACACCTTACGTGCGTACCACATGTTTCTTGTGCTATGTCTCAGATTCCACACTGGTTTGTCCTGTCTCCGGTGCAGTAAGAGTCAGGGGGTGAATGGCCCAGTTTCTGGGATGCTCCGGGCTATGCTGAGGAGATATTAGTCACTCTGACTGTTCCATCTCTGTTGTTTCTCTGACCTCCATGTCACCATCTTCTGGTCTCCACATTTCCAAGTAATCCAGTGTACCCGAGTCTTTGTCCCAGGCTTTGAGTCTAGGGAGCCCTAGCTAAAGCAATAGCTAATATGGTGCACTGTAGGTCTTCAGAGAACAACAGCTCTCAACTCCTTCTTCCAACTGAAAAAATAAGTCCCAGAGGTCCAAGTAACTTGCTCCAGACCACTCAGCCCAAGAACAAAGGTATCCTTTAGGTAATTTTTCATCTCAGAAGCTGACTTTAGCTCTGTCCACAGCAAACCAATGAGGCCCCCTAGTGGCCAGAGCAGAATGGACAGACAGGAAGGGAAGGGGGCCCTCCTGCCAGGGGACAGGTGCCAGGGCCAGCCAGCAAGGAGACTTAGCAAGAGCTTAGCCACACAAGGCAATGGCAGGTGCCACACAGAGCTTCACAAGGAGTGCCCTCCCCAAGTCAAGGTGGCAGCACCATATTGTCATACTCTTTGTAGAGGAAAGATGAAGCTTATTTTAGATTTCGGGGGAATGAAGTTCTCAGAATCTCCAGGTTACCTTTGGTGATTTGGACAATTTCCAACCTATGACACAGCAACACATTTCTAAAGTTAGGAGAATATAGCCCCCTCTGCGGGGATGCTATATTAGTAAGGGGGTAAGGATCAGGGGTAAAAGTCTTTAGCTGAAGAGGATGCTTTTCTTAACCTCTCACTGTGGTGGGTTAGGTTCCACAAAGAACCAAAGAAAGTGCACACCTTGTTCCCACTCCTTTCAGAAGCCCTTGAAGCCCACATCCATTAAAAAAAAAAAAAAAAAAAAAAAAAAAAAAAAAAAAAAAACAGTAATACTTGGTGAGTTTCTGAGAGACGTCAGCCTCCTTGAAGTCAACCATTACTCTGAGTGTGGAAGCCAAATTCTATAACAAGGTTTCTTTGGCATAAAAGTCTTATGGCCTGCTGTGTCCCCTCTGCTTCTGAGAAAGTTATTGCTCTGCTAAGGCTCGACCAGGAGCCACAGGAGATTGTGGCGCATATGGAGACACTGTAGCTGAGTATAAGCCCATGAGAAGCCAATGGGTGCTGCCTAAACAGAGTTGGGGAATAAAGGGGCAGAATTTTTTTTTTTCTCATCTGGTAGAGTTACTCTGTTGGCATTAGAACAGCTCCTGCCTCCAGCGATGGCGCCATCAACAGGTGACAGGGACCTGGCACATCCATCGCCATGGAAACAACCAAGCATTCCCAGGATACACAAGTTCAGAAGCCCACCTCCTCCTGAAAGCAAATGACAGTCACTACCCCCATAAAAGACCGAGCCTTCCCCCCACCCCAACTCTTCTCTTCTCTCAACCCTGACCCTTGTCTCCTTCGATTAAAACCTCTCCACATAGAACTGTGTTGGTTTGGTGTGGTTTGCCCGGCGTGAGCCGAGAAATCTATTTAACATCATACTCTTTTCTTCTTTACCTGCTCTCTCCATGACTCGTGTGCTAGGAGTCCAGAACGCCCCAGGAGCTGGTCAACCCCAGCTGCACCTCCTCCCCCAGGACTGTCTACTTACAAGAAAGACTGCTTACAAACAGATAACTTGGAAGAAGCATAAAACAGACTAAGCTAAGTGCAAAGGGCAGATATGAAACAGATTTTTTTGCAAGGCTCCAACTGTGGTGGATATTATAATCGGAACAGATTTCATATGGAACACACTGACAGGGAGTAAACACAGCATCCAAAGCAAGCGCTTTGAAGGATTTGCTGCTTTGAACATAAGCACTTAAAAAAAAAATCCCACATTCTTATCAAATAATGAGCATCCAAATCTCTGCTCTAAAATGGCAAGGGTAGATCAGACCTAGGTGTGGGTTACCTGTATTTGCAAGAACGGCTTCCAAAATCCCACTTGAGTTTGCTATGGAAGCATGTGCTGCCCTGGCTTTCTAATCTATGTCAAAAGCTCAAAGGTTAAAGAGACTTGGCTGAATTTGTCTTAAGATATACCCTTTGTTCTGATTCCATCATTTATTTGAATTTAATATTTTAAAGGACACTTCAAACAGACTCCACAAAGCACTGCTACCATCCGGGACACATTTATTATTTAATATTTAACTGGTGAGATTTGTCAAAACCCTTAAGAATTAGTGGTTGCAAACTTGTGGAGTTAAGAGCTTGTGAAAGAAGCCATTTGCTAACCACAGGGAAGCAATGTCCCCAAAAGCTGGGCCAATGCCATAATGTGAATATGCAACTGGGGGGTCTAGCGTCATACATGGTGAGCCCAGCTACCCAGGCAGTGGAATTGCCTTTAAATAAATATTCTAATGTGCTTAACTTCTGAACTGTAAAGCTCAGCTTGTGCCTACAGAAGAGGCAACTACACGAACAAAGCAAACAATTATCCCAAGCTGCCACAACTTCCCCCAGAGAGTCCCAGGACTAGAGCAATCGCCAACTGCTGTGCTGCCTGAAAGGTCTGTGGACCTGCAAGAACATCGTGCTAGGGCTCTGTGGTCCATGGATGTTGCCTGTTTATTTCTGGTGCAGAGTGATAAGAAGCAAATGAACTCCCCCAGTCTTCAGCAGAGTGTTCATCCATCACTCCGCACTCAGCAAGGTGACCTGTTGACTTGTTTGTTCAGATGTTTTGATGTTGTGTAAGCCAACATGGCTGTTAGGTGCAAATTCTTATGGCTCGTGGTGCCCCATATGGTGGTTCAACCATTCTGATCAAGTGCCTACTTCAAATTTTTGTGAACATATAAGGAGACAAAGTTCTGTTGAGTGCAGGTCAAGAGTGCCACGGGTACTATGATGGCATTATATCATGTGTCGGTTGAGGAGTGAGATGTTCTTGCTCAAATGTTATGTGACAGTCTCCCTGTGGAGACAGCATACATGTTTCCTCTCCCCAGAATGGCAGCTCAAGATAGATCAAAGGAAAGAATGTACCAATTCCCAATTCGGTGAGCCAGTAGGTTTCTTTTTATTGGGGTCACTAATAGGAGCATGAATGTGCATGGTTAACCCTAGGTCAGCTGCATCACCAGGAACCCCAACCCACATGGGGAGTGACTCCCCAGAACTTGTACCCCTGGAGCTCTATGCAGCTTACAAGCAGCTCCATACTCTGAACCTCTCCTTCTGCAGTTTGCCTGCTCAATCTCCATCCCCAGCTGTTAGCTGTTGTTGTTACTGTTGTTGTTGTTGTTATATATTATACTGGTAGGGGCCCTCAAGCATCTTCCAAGGTCCTATTCTCTGTACCTGATTTTTTATTTACCTCTCAAGCTCATGAGCTTCCCCATCCTTGGCAGCTAATGTTTCAATTTAAGGGTTGGAGTGATGTTGCAATTCTTATGAATATGACCTACAAAAATGCTCAGGAAAGAAAAAAAAAAACAAAAAGGGGAGAACAGACATAGAAGATAAGTCACCAGAAAGCCCTAAGATCTCTCCCCAAGGCAAAGTCTCTCTATATACTTCTAGCTGCCCAAGAACTTACTATATAAACTAGATTGACCTCAGTATCCTGCCTTTGCCTCCAAAGTGCTGGGTTAGGATGTGTCACTACATCCAGCTTCTGTTTTTGTCTTAGAACATGGTAACATGAAGAGCATTCTTGGTGTATTGTTTTTGAATAACTCTAGACACAAGCACTCTATCTACATTTCTTCCATTCTTCCCTTCCTCTCCAGCTTCCTTCATGTTCCTCTCCTCCACAATTTATGACCTCCTCTTTATTATGGTTATGTGTGTTGTCTGTGTGTGTGTAAATATATACACATGCATATGTGGTGTACATATAGGTGTACCCATGCCTTGTATATAAAACCTACTTATTCTATTTAGAACTGTTCATACATAAATGTGTGTTGCAATATCCTCTTCAACCCAAATAAACCCATTCAATGAAAACACAACTCAGTAATTAAGAACACAAGCTGCACATTTATATTGGACAGATTTATCACTACATTCTCTACTCCTCTCCTATGAGATCCCTTATAACTTACCATTTTTCCAGGCCTCCTGTTCCCACTCTTCTCCTTCTTCTCCTCTCAACCTAATCAACCTTAGAGATGAAATTAGAAATAAAAACAGCACAAACAATTAACAAACCTCTATGTAAGTTAGTAAAAGGACAGAAGATTCAAAACTACCAATGAAAACGAAGACATGACAAAAGTCCTTAGGGGAATTCAAAGAATCTTATTAGAAATTTGTGTTCCACCAAACCAGAAAATCTAGGAGAAACTGGTGAATTTCTCTACAAAGAGAAATCAAAATAAAATAGATAATTAAAAAATACACACATCATCCAATGAGATAGAACCAATTCTTTAAAATCTTTCAAGCCCAAAACAAATAAAAAACTAGATAAAATAGAAAATGAAAGAATGTTAGCAATTTTTATGAAGTCAGTTTAACCTTCATGCCAAATTCATATAAAAAACTTTTACTACAAAATATAATATTGATAACAACATTCTGGTATAGAAACAGACTCAGTAATCAATGAAATAGAATTGAGGACTCACACACATACCTACATTTCTACAGCCACCTAATTTTTAAAAAAGAAAGGATAGTATTCACATTGGAGAAAAGGTAGTATCTTCAACAAATGATGCAGGTCACACCAGATAGCTACATGGAGAAGAATGAAGCTAATCCTTATCTCTCACCGTGAACAAAAATCAACTCCTCATGGATCAAGAAACTCAAAGTCACCAGGTACCCCATAACTCAGTAGAGAAAAAGAGTAGGTAATATACTTGAACTCATTGGCACAAGAAAGGACTTTCTGAACAGGACATGGTAGTACGGGGCGCTAAGATCAACAACTTATAAATGGGAAACAAAGAAACTAAAAAGCTTCTGTAAATCATGATTCCAGTGAAGGGGTTGCCTGCTAAATGGAAAAAAAAATCATCTTTAGCAGATATATACCTGAAAACGGTTGATATCTAGATCACACAAAGAACTAAAAACAACAACAAAAACTAAACACAAAGAAAACAATGAACACAATTTAAAAGGGGGTGTGGAACCAAACTGAGTTCTCAAAAGAATAAATACAAATAACAGAGAAACAAATTGGGACAACTAACACTGGTTCTTTTCAAAACCTATGTAAAGCTAGTACTGCAGAAGTTTCCCAATACATATACACATATAAAAGTAACGTAAATAGAGTCGCCATATAATGGGAGAGACAATATACCAACTAGACTGCTTAAAACCGTCAGTGCTAGAAACAGTATTTATCTTGTTGAGCCGTTAGCTGTGGAAGTCCCAGATTCTTTCCTCCAACATCACAACTATTTCCAAAACCATTGTTTACTCTCCATAAGCTGATGGCAAAGTCCTAATGCTGAAGACTCAATGTACTTATATCATGGAATATGCAGAAGTCTAACTGGTGCCCAATTAGAAGCTCTGCTCCTACTGACCAGCATACATGGTATTAGAAGGTACTTTGTGTGATATCAGAAGAGAAAAGTAATCAGTACCATCACCAGCTACAAACCCTGCAACAACACAAGCTTCCTGCTATACCTACTTTTGCAATGTTAGCACAAATGTAATGGGAGTAACCTCCTACTTTTGGGGTGGATTTAAGGCCCATTTCATGATATAGAACCCATAACAAATAGTGTTAAAGTGGCCCAAGAGACTGAGAATAAGTAAACCTAAGGAAAAACCTACTTGTATTATTCTGGTGAAGAAAAATAGCAATAAAATGACTTCTAATGCAAAACACATCAGAGCATTGCTCAACCCTCATTAGAAAACTCTCTTCTTGCAGTAGATGTGTGTTGCAGTAAATATTAAAAAATAAATAAAGGCTTATCTTTTTATCAGCTCCTCGGTCTCACTCCATGGGCCTGTTTCTAATACGGAGCTAGCACATGGCCTCTGTCGCTCAGTCTGAGATGCCACCCAGGTCTCACTCTGTGTGCTCGACTCTCTTCCCTTGGCGGTTTTCCTCTGCCTTCCTTATTGCTTTTATCCCGGGGTATTTCTTTACCCCAAATACCAACACAGACACAACTCTAAAGCCCGATAGCTTTTCATACAACTTTATATATTCAACTCTCAATCCACAAACCCTCTACACAACAAGGTTTTATCAAATAGACAAAGATACACAAACTGCTCTTCTATATGAGATATTAGACCTATAAAATTCTTAAATGTTCATAGCAATTTAATGCCAATTAAGCCCACCTGGATTTAGTTCATTCTCTGGATCTCCATCTGGGAGTTGCTTCCGGTCCTCCTCCTTCTTCTCCCTGACCCCATTTCTCCACTTCTCTTACCCTACCAATCACTAGCTCTTGCCTTTATTTTACTAATTAAAATGGGAAGGTTCTGATGAAGTCCTGAGTATGAGACTAGACAGCACTTGGGGAATTGGAATCAGCATTAAAATATGAACAGCTTCAAGACAGTCTACAAATGTGAATTAAGATGAGATCCACAACTGGGCAATGTGAAGAGAATGAGAGAGTTTTGAGTACTCAGCCCTAGATAGGATGTCTTCCTCAAACCTCTCCATTAACACTCAAGAGTCTATGCAGAAGAGGAAGCAAAAACAATGTCTTCTAGACACAATGTAGCTAGATTTGGATATGAACACACAGAGACTGTGGCAGCCTACATACACACACAAGACCTGCACAGATTCTAACAGAACAAGAAAGCATCACTGAAACAGTGCCTTACCATTACAAAGAAAACTATTTGCAATGGATACTTTCTAGGAAAGAAAAAAAATTTTTTTTTTTTTTTTTTTTTTTTTACAGTGTACTGTCACTGTATATAGCAACCACACTCCAAGGCAGATCGAAGAGTAGTTGACCAATATAATTGACCATGTGTCTCTGTGTTTGTATATGAGAGCTTTCTATTTTGCTTTGTTTTGCATATTGTGTCATATGGTATTTAATTTTTTACTTTATCAGCTTTAATTTCCATATTTTTGCTTTTGTGTATTAAAGTTTTTGAAAGAGAAAGACAAAAGGAGTATAGCTTGGGTGAAAGGGAGGTAGGAAAGATTTGAGAGAAGTTGAGAGAAAAGAATAGGATCAAAATACACAGAATGAAATAATAACAATAATTTCTATGAATGTTCAACATTCTTACCCATCAGGGAAATAAATGCAAATTAAAACTACTTTGGGATTTCATCTTACTCAAATCAGAATGGCTAACACAAACCCAACAAATTACAATAATGAACAACATGGGAGTAGGCAGCCATTTTCTGATTAGATGTATGTCATCTGCTACAAAATAAAACCCATACCTGGCACCATTGTGGAGCCAAGAACTTGTTGTTAGACATGGTGAGGATGTTGGGGAAGAGGAGCATTGCTAATAGGAATGCAAACTGGCATAGTCATTATGACAATCAATGTGCATACCCCTCAAAACACTGCATGCATCTTCCCCATACCCCAGCTGTACCACTCTTGGGCATACACTCAAAATATACTATATCCTATTCTACAGATACATAGTCATCTATGCTAATTGCTGATCTGTTCACAATCGTCAGTAAATGGAAACAGCCCAGATATCAAGGAAAATGTTATGGATAATGAAAATATGGTATAGTAAACAATGTGTTATTCAGCTATTAAAAATAAAATTATCAAGAAAGCAAATGAATCTGGAAACTATCATTCAGTGTGAGGTATCCCAGACCCAGAAAGGCAAACATTGTATGTGTTCTTTCATTTGAAAATATTAGCATTGAATCTTTTAATTTATATTCTTCATTTGGAATATCAATGAAGTTACTAAGGGGATTTAGGGATGGGTCTTTCAAGGGAGAGGAAATAGAAAATAGTGGTATAAGGGTCTTTTAAGGGGTTAAGGAACAGGAAGGATTAAATTAAGGTGGGTAGTAGAAGGACAGGATAGAGGTGGGAATTGTGGGAGGGATGAATAATTCTAAAGAGTTCTCAAAACAGTCACACAGAAACCTACCTATAATTGTAGAAGCTCCCTCATCTGCAATATATAATGCACATACACAAATATGAATAGTAAAATGGAGTTGCATTATAACAGAACAGCAATACCCCCCACTAAACATTAGAGGCTAACAAACACAAAAGTAGCTCAGTGTTAGTAGTTCCAACGTTTTTGATTATCCTGTAGACGTTCATGATAAGACCCTACTGCTGTAGATACCACATTCCTAAATCACATACCAGAGAGAAATGAAGGTGATACTGACCTGAAAATTTCACCCTTACTAGAGAGTTTTCATAATGCTGGAAGATACTGTGCATGCTACGGGGGAGGAGAGTAATCATCAGCATTACCCAGTTATTGCCTCTGCCACTGACAGTAAGATTTAGCCTGCAAATAGTGACCTGAACATCATGGCAGTAATCAACCACTTCCTGACTGGACGTAGGTCTCCTGCCACAAAATAAACATTGTACCTGGCACCATTGTGGAGCCAAGAACTTGTAGATAGACAGGTCAAAGCCCTACAGAAGAACCTATTCCTATTATTCCACTAAATTAACATAGATTAAACCAATTCCTATTGAGTTGTGTTATACATGTCAGTCAATGTCTCAATCATCATCTGAGAAGCTTCTATTTGCAATAAATGACAGTTAACATGAAGACCCACATAAGATCAGATCTCAGAATAAGAGAGTGTAAAATGCCCAGCCATAAATGGAACATTCTCCTTCCCAAGGTCCAATGATCTTGCAGAAGAGAAGGCAGAATATTGTAAGAACCAGAGGTGGTAGATGAATGCAAGGAAATTGTGTCCTCTGAACATAACATGGCAGATGTACATATGAACACAGAATGGTTGTGATAGCATAGCACAAGCTTCATGCAAGGTCAAGCCAGACCAAACCCCAGAATGGAGAGAAGTTTATGTGACAAAAACCTGCTTATAACTGAGAGCTTAGGGGAGAGGGAAAATGAATTTCTTTAAGAATCTTGCTCCTGGTGAGATAATGATGCTCCAGGCCATACATCCAAGCATCTAAGGGCAGTCCAAACTGGCATTAATTAATGAAAAAATAAGAAGACACCAAGTTTAGTGGCTCAGAAAGGGAAGGGGGTGAATCTTAGAGGATTTGGGAGTGAATATGATGAAAAAATACACATTATGCAAAACTCTGAAAAAAAATACGAGTAAATAGTAATAGTAATTTTACCCTTGACCTTTTCTTTCCTCTATTGGTTACCACATGCCTGCCACATGCTTCTGCCATTTGGAATTATGCCACAACATGGCCAAAACAACCAGGCTGAGTAGCCATAGTATGATGTCTCTGAAAGTGCAAGCTAATATAAACCTCCTCTTCCTATAAGCTGACTCTGGGTGACTGAGCTGATTAAAAAAATTATCACATCTTTGGATCATAAGATTAAGGGTAATATTTATCTTTTAATCTTTATTAATGTATAATTGGCATATTGAAATGCACAAACTTGATGAGCATAGGGATTTTATTTTTCTTCATGCTAAAAAGAATAATATAAAACGAATGGCTTATAGAAACTTGTATCTTACTTTGCTGTCCTATAAACTCAAACTTTTCTCCTTATTTCTAGGATATTTCTAGAAGACTTGGTATTATAGAATTATTCATTTGGCCATTTTGAAGTGACTAATCAACCTTGTTGATGTTGCCTTTTTCTAGACGATTGACAAGGAAGGTGAGGCAAAAACACAATCAAAGACCAGTAGTATCCTAGGTGATCACAGAGCAGGACAAAGACAACTTCAAATCCTCTCCTATACAAGCATAAGTGAAATGCAAACAGTGGGGAAAGAGCAGGGAAGAGGCTGGGAGAGGATAGACAGTGATGTCTCCTTGGCCTCATCCTAACAGAACCATTAGAAAGATCATTGGTCTAGGTGAGAGTTGGAAGGTTCCTTTCTCCAAGTCTACTTTCACAGTCTCCATCACTGTTCTAATGGATTGGCCTGTGTGAACTAAGACAGTCAACTTCCTATGGTCTAATATCAAATAACATCAGCATAGCTCTCCCTCTAGGCTCCACAGGTCATACATAATAGCATGTCAAGTAGGGTAGAAAGTGAGGAAATCTCCCATGCACGTAAAGCTGCCAAAGGTCCTCAGGGACCTTCCTTTCCCAAGGTGTTCATGAGCCGGAAAACTGGAGGATTCTGATGAAAAAAAATGCTAGTCTTATCTCACAGGCTATGGAAGTCCTGAAAGATGTTCACTTTATCTCAAATAATATAACATTTAAACTGTGTTCTGGTCAAAACAGAAATTAGGAAAGGTGAGCTTCCCTGGGGAACACAGTAGAAAGAGCCTAGGAGATACTAGACCCACCAACTGGTCAACAAGCACTGTGTACCTGTGATCTGGACCACTGTTTTTTGCAGACAGGGTGCCTACCAAGAAATAAGTGGGTAGGGTATAGGCAGTCATCCTGGTCCTTGAAAGTTCGAAACAGGAGGAGGTGAGGTCAAAGCCAGGTTGGGCTACATAATGAAACTCCATCACAAAAGGAAATTTTAAAGAAAATCTGGGAATGTAGACTGCATTCAAAATTGCAAGGAAGTGTTCACTTCTTTAGTTTTGATCCCAGATGCATGAGCATATACACTCCCGAAGGAGTCAAGTATCAATGAGTAAGTTATATGATAATAAGAAAATAAGCTGTCAGAAAAGGTGGTGCATCTGGAACTTGGGAGAAAGACTGAACTCTCAGCAAAGTGTAAGGAGAAAGGGAAAACATGGAACAAGACTCTTGGAGTTAGATGCTATATGCAATAGAAAGAAGGTAAGAGGGAGCTTTGTGGCTCAGCTAGGGAGTTCAGAATAATCCCATGAGAAGGAGGAAGCCACACCAATAGAGCAAGCCAACACATCCATGGGACTTTGAAATTCTTTCCTGGAATCATGCTGATCCCTGGCTTTGCTATGCCTTCAGCTTTTGTGAATCATGGTCTAACTAGCCATAGCCTAAGTTCTTGTGTCCCCTTCCCTACCCAAGATTTGTACTGTCTTCTTCATTCAGACTCTTCAGGTCTCCTCATTTCCCACAATGTACACTTATCATCATGGAAATATGTTCTCCAGTAAAAATGAACTTGATAACTGCATTTGTTTATATCAGAGGCTGAGAAACCCACCAAAAGCCTTTGAGAAATACTAAAATGAACCAAAACTCTGGAACACTTGGTACCAAAGTCTGCTGCTGTGGTGCTGGGGAGGCAAAAGAATTTCTCTTCAACCATCATGAGCTCCTAGTTGGGACAGACCTCTATAACAAAGGGCAGATAGGAAAAAAAAAGAGCTAGTTCCCTAAGATGGCAAGGCACTTTTGAATGAGGGAAATCCCAGTGAAAAGCAACCTAAATCTGAAACCCACCTGATACAGCATCTCTAATGATGGTTCATCAGCAGGAAGGAACATGTGTTACAATCTCAAAGGTGGAAAGTTGCAGCAAGGTCTGATATATGGGAACACTCTGGCAGAACAAGAGCTTGATGGGTACCTGTGTGCCACCAGTGGGCTGGGTGGGTTCTCTCTGAAAGGGTCTGTGCTATCTTCAGGTGAAGAGAGGGAAGATAGAGGAAATCCCCTTCTGTTTTCAGCTTCAGAATTACTCAAAAGTTTTTGGGTGATGAATTTTGTTTCCTACAGTAGGAAAAGCCCATGGGATCATTTATACAAGTAACATCCCTTCCAAGGTCTTACACAATGAGGTTTCCAGTCACCCTCTAAACAACCCCAGTAGGCAGAAGCTCCTGGTGGATTGGTACCTCCTCCCCCCGGGGGATGTTTCTCAGAGTTTTAGAAGTTAAAGCATGTACCATTTGATGTTGTCTCAAGATACCTATGTTTATGTGTTTGCCTCCATATGGACGGTATGTTCTAAGTACTAGTGTATGAGCTGAAGACTTATTTGTAGTAGCAGATAACCGGAAATGACCTAAATGGCCACCAATGGATGCTCTGCCATAGTTCATACTCACATGCAACGGAAAAGAAGTAGGTACAACAAGTTCACAGTGACTCTATACTGAAGGGCAAGGGCAGGACACCAGCATGGCATGTCATGGGGACATAAATCATCTACAGGTACATTGTTTATCTATGGAAAGATACACAGATGGATGTAGTTGTCAGGATGCTGTAGACCTGAAGGATCAGAGAAGGAGCCTCAGTTTTTGTTAACTACATTAGGTATTTTTTAATGTTATGCCATCAATACATGCATTTTATATTCCAGTCTCTGAGGAAAAAATAAAGCAAGGACATTTAATGTTTTTAGCGTACATCAATTATATATAAAATTAGTTTCATTACTTTCCATAGATGTATATAATATGTTTTGCTCATATTCACTGGCTGCTGTCCTCTCCTGTCCCCTCTCCGCTATCATTGATTTCCTGAAGATATTTTATATATGAGGAAAAAACAAGGCCTAATGTCATGGAGAGAGCAGTGGGTGGAGTTAGGTGCAGAGCTTCTGGGTTGGGCTCCATGCCCATCACCCTCTCTTGGCACACACGTCATTCCTGGTTTTTCAGGCAAAGAAACAACCAGCATCACAGAACTAGGAAGCAGACAAGCTAGGGCTTGAGAGCAATATGTCCAACTGTAATCATAACAATTTTTCCTCATTCTGAGGAGGTGGGTTGAAAGAAGGTATTGCTATGTAGCCCAGGCTGCCCTCAGACTCACAATCTTTCACATCTGCCTCTCAAGTGCTAGTGGTTGCAAACATGAGCCATCTAGTTATTTTATTTTATTCCTCAAATGTCAATTCTTAAACATACTAGAGAGGAAGAAGCATGAGGAATTAAAATGGAATATTTTGTTGAGAAGGAGGGATGGGAAATACAAGATTTAAATATGGGTTACCATTCTCTCTGCCTTCCTAATCTTGGCATTTATGTCACAATGGAAGTAGGATTGTTAGACACGGGTGTCAGTGAATGTCACTGTAACTAGCTGCTGATTGTTGCTGCCAGTTATTCACCCATTCATTCATTCATTCATTCATCAAGCAAGCAAACAAGCACTTGCTGGTACTCTACCTTGGGGAGAACATGGGAGCCAGAGATAAATCAGACATAAACTCTTGCCTCGTAGTCTAATGGGGGTGATTATTTTCTGTATGTCTACGCCCCACAAGTGGTGCTGGAAAAACAAATAGATCTCCAGTGAAAATGTCTGAAATTAGTAAGTCCGTGGGTGTGTCACTTCTAGCTACTGTGGAAGTTGTCTCTCATTTCCACAACTCTTCCTCACCTCTAGCCTCTCTGCCTGTTCCCTCCACAACAGCCCTATGGTGCGTCCTCAAGCCTGGTGGCACAACTCTTCACTCAAGGGTACAGAAGCAAAAAGACGACATGGGCTTAACACAATAGTAACGAAGCCACCAAAGCATTTATTCTCAATCTACAGTGTTTCAGCAAAGAGACGCGATACCCTCTCTCCATTTCCTTTTTATTTATAAGTGTTTTGCTGTGGAGTGGGTGAACTGCCGAGCTCCATGCCACAGCCTGAAGCACAGCAAACTGGCTTTTTCTGAAGCTCATAATGTGATAATTAAACTGCTAACAGGCACCTTAGTGATGGCATTTGCCGAAGATGTGAAAGCCCTCTCACAACAGCTCCTTAATGTAGGGGGCTCATCAGTGGAGGTAAAGTGATCGGCTCATGGTTTATTTTTATATATATATATATATATTTTTTTTTCTTCCATGAGTACATTAAATTTTTATGTGGAGTGAAATGGGACAGGACTTGTTTCCCTTCCACTGCACAATGATTTATTACCCCAAAAAAGACCGCAGAACTAATTAGCAGAGTAATTAATTAATATAAATTTGCATATTTGCATTTGCAATTAGTGCAGCCGACTGATTAGTCTGAAAATGAGAAGTTTGACTCATTAGATGTTAGTGTCTGCTGGACCAGAAAGAGGCTGCCAGATGAGGCGGAAAAGGGTGGAATAAGCATGTGTGTTTCTTTTGTTAGAAGGATGGAGAATATGCTCAGATATCTGGGGCCAGACATCAGAGTTTGCAATTTAAAAAAATAATAATAATAAATTATTTGCTTCCATTTCTGCTACTCAATGTTCCTTGCCCTTTTGCCTACAGCAAGCTATTCCTGCCAACCCTGGAAGCCACTGGACCCCTGAGAATGGCTTTTCCTAGTCTCTCAAAGCGGATGGGTCTCTTGCTGTTTGTGGGTGAACAGAAAGTCTGTTCCATTTTGATGTCCCTGGAATTTGACTTTTGCATTCAATTTAGTAGTTCTGTCAAAACAGTCACCAGTGTTGATGAGAACCCTCAGGGGACTTGGATAGTAGACTACCTTTCCTTCCGGGCTTCTTCTGATGGCTGCCTCTTTGTTCCTCCAGCTGATGACTGACTCAAATCTCTCACCTGCAGGAGACTGACTAAATCCAAGTCTGAGAATGACACTGAGAATGACAATCCATAAATATAACACATTGACAACCAGGCACATAGACATCAAATAACAACCATTAAATACCCATAGAAAGAGAATGGATTGGTCCAAAATGTTCAGAGAGGCTGAGAAACAATGGGAAAATCTATTTAGAATGAGCACTTATGTAGATGAGAGATTGCTCTTCTATGAATTCCTGTTTTGGCAATAATGGGCATGTATAAAATTTAAATTCATATAAAAATAATTTCATGTGTTCATTTTACATTTTTTTCTGAAATTGAAATTAAGTATATATACATTCCTTGATGGTTGCATTTCTTTTATATATGGTAAAAGAAAACTTTTGATCTGTATCATAGTGACTCAATGTTGTAGATAATCTGCAGATAAAACAATAATGCCTGGTGCTTGATAAACATTGTCAATATCACTCACACAGCCCTGTTGTGGGCCAACTCCTGCCCTTAGGATCTCGTGAGATTTTAGATAGAGAAAGACATGAGCTCTTCTATTGTCTTTGTCAAGTTCAGGTCATACCAAATGACACTCACCAGCTTATGCCTCCACCCCAAGCCAGGGGCCCTTGAACAACCCAGAAAGTATCAAGTCTAGGTCGGTGAGCTATATTTTAAGTATGTCTCAAATAGTCATGTGTTGGAAGCCTGAGAGGTAATCAGACCCTCAAGAGAACACAATGGCTACTCTTTATGTTGCTGAGGGGGCTGTTCTTGGAAGGATAAGGGTGGCTGTTGTGGGTCCCCTGTGCTCTTGTGAAAGCCAGTTTTTATGAGTGAGCCCAACACCTGCACTGCTCTCTGACTTTCAGCTTCATGAAATGACTGTTCTCATACACATCACATCACTGTCGTCTGCCCTGAAGGAATGCACTCAAGGCAAAAGAGGAACCTCCCTAGAGACATTGCCATTCTGTCTATACCAAGTCAATAGCTTTGTTGACCTGCTTCGTATATCTCGTCTTAGTAATGGAAAACTGTTCAATTCACATGCCTACTTGTCGTTCAAACCTTGATGTGACTTTATCTCTCAACTCAGACTAGACAGCAACAAATCCCTTGCTCCATGACTTGTCTATCAAAGAAGGTAGAGGTATATTTTCTTTAGACTTTCACCTAATTTCTTAGACTGTTCTTTTGAACGTAGATATCTTCTCTTTTTATGTCTTTTTATTCCCAGATCTAGCATATTATCTAGTACATAGTAAAAAATAAATAAACCATGTTAAATCATTGCATGGAAGAGTAAATAAAAAGATTTACCTAGATGTAACTTTATCTGGAGATATGCCCACAAGAAAAGGAAGAGTAGCTCTCACAAAGTTTAAGGAAATGACACTCCAAATGACATTTAACAGAATGAAAGTTGAAATGACCCATACATGTGACATCCCTAGTATGAAACCTTCCTCCGAATCAGCATCTTTTCTGTCTTAGGTTTTTACATCTTTGGGTACCTTGCTTTAGACTTGGTCTTTATGTTTAATAGCTTTGCAATATCTACTAAAATATTAATCCTTTGTCATTTCACAAAAATCAAATACTAATCTACATCCATGAGCTAAAAGTAAGACCTAGACAAATAGCCATGACCTACAGATACCCTTTAGTCATTCTGAAAGAATTGAAGCTGATAAATGGGAAAACTGTGAAAACTAGAAACACATAGGGACAAGCATAGAAGTTTAATATGGCATCCAAAGCCCTTCGGAGGCTATTTGTATCTCTTTCTTGGGTGTTAAATAGTAGGATTTTTGTTGTTTGTTTGCCCGTTTCTTACAACACCTACTCATAAACCAAATATTTTTCTATGCTGAAGACTCACACTAGCTGCTTCTATATTGTAGGTGGCAATTTGTCAGCCCTTGCTGTATGATGCTACCTAGAACCATAATTATATCTAATGTCAGAAGCTGCTGTGAATACTAAGTTTCCATTTTTTTCCAAAAGATATTTTGAAAAGAAATGCCATGCAATAAACCTCTTCTTTTTATCCTACATTTTTTTTGCACATGAACCTGCTTCGGTAGTCACTCAGGTATTATATATCTGTTGGTCTGTCTGTTTGTTTCAAATTTATTCTTCACTTACCTCCAGGAATGTTTGAGGTAGCAATTGAATTGAACATTTTCATATGCTTTGTGAAGCAATTCCCCATCTAAAAAGATTCCCTGTTCCTTAACTGTGCCATAATACACATGACAAAATATATTTTTGTATTTGTTTCCTATAAACTGCATGCTTTATCTGGAACTGTAGCGTAGATACATTGAGAGGAACCAGCCACGATAATGGGCCACAGTACCTTCTGTCTTCATCACTGGAACAGAGGAAAATAAAGTCATATTTCTGAAAACATACCACAAGAATAACTATAATTGTCCATTCCATATTTTCTTGTTGGAAAAAAGGAAGACTGATTTTTATATTTGTCTAAAAACACAAATTAGGATTTGCTTACTCTTCTAGTCATCTATTGCCAAGTGAGTCATGAGGAAGTGGCAGCCCCCCTTCTCCTGCCACAATAATAGCATGGGGCTTCTTTTGTTTGAGAGTTTGGTTCTTCTACTTCAGTCAAGCAATGACCAGAAATAGGAGAGGTTTAATTGGGCAGAGTGTTCTGTATATTTAGGAAGTTAGAAATCCAATGGGACACATAGCTCTACGAACAGCACAAACTTTTCTGTGGCCTGGTAACTTAAAACACTGATTTTCATTTTTTTAAAAGTACCATTCCAGATCATTAGTCCATTAGGTGAATTATACACTTTGGCTATTTTAGTAAAAACACTCTCCAGCCTTTTAGCATCATTTGAAAAGGGAAGCAGGGACGCCTTGTATGGCTGGAGACTTGAAGACCTGACTGGCCTCTGTGGTTTCTGCTTTCCTGGAACACTAGCTGACAGTTAATCCTTCTGACCACAGACCTTTCCCATTTCAAGTAGTGTTGTGTGAATTCATCCCCTCTCTATCTTTCACAAACTATAAGGTTTAATAGCGATTAACACTAGACCACAGCACTTTCAAATTAACGATAGCCCTGCCAGTTCTAATTGGTATTCTAATTAGCCTAACCGATTCAACTAATTAAGAACATTAAACTTTTTAACAAAGGCTATCTTGCTTTGTGTGTTGTAAAATGGAATTTAAATGGGAGAGGGAAGGGGTAAAGATGGGGGTGGAATGAGAATCAACATGGATTTCCAGGACCAGATCAGGAGAAGTGGCTGGGGAGACAATGGGAAGCTTCCTCCCTCCCAAAGTTGAGCAAGGGGTGACCAGTGCCTGAGCTTTACTGGGTGAAAGGTCCCTGCAGCTTTTTCTTTCCAGCAGGGCAGAATCCAGCTAAAGTAGTGATGCTACCTTGGTCTCTGTTCCTGCTGAGACGTCTAGAAGTGACATAAGGGACAAAGCCAGATTATTGGTTCACCATAAAGAGAAACTGTGAACCATGCAACCTTATACAAAGTATGACTTTTGCCATAAGGAAGAGAATTGGAGCTGACTTATGTTACTATTTCAAAATGTGTTCAGGTTAAAGAGCCTCTGGTTTTGAGAGAACTCTGTGCTTTGATAAACTTGTCAATGAACCGTGAATGACTAGGCATGCAATTGAGAGGCTGGCCAGGTTTCCAGTGAACCCCCAAATACAATAGTTTCTATGGCCCCATTCCTTTTCTTTTTCCTTCAGTGCCTGCTCAATCTGTTGAGTCTAGAGTGTCTTCAAAATATATCTCAAATTTAATTCCTTCTCCCAACTTCTGGTGGCATTCTTTTTTTTTTTTCAAGCCACCAGGGTCAAAAATGTCAGAAGGCACTCATGCCCAGTGCTGAGAATGTGGACATAAGTTTTCAAAGTATGGTACCATGACATCAAGAAAACAATGGGGGCTAACAGTTCATTGTCACTTTGAAGCTGTTCACAAGATGTTCAGGTGAAAGCTTCCTGTTTCATCTGTAGGAAAGGAGTCTCTGTTCCGTAGGGGGTACAGGGTCACAAAGAAGAATCTAAGTTCTCCCCAGTTTGTCATCTCTAACCTTCCCTTTTTGCCCCATCTTGCTATCTACTCTTAAGTAAACCTACTATAAAAATATGTAGGTTTGTCTTTCATTTAGTCTTCATTTCTGAAGGTCCTTGTTGCACCTCACTACTAAGGTTGGAATCTACCTAAGCACAAAGTGGAAGACTTTCTTTTCTCAGGAGGGCTTCCTCTTCTCTGCCTGATCTGGAGAGCCCAACCCCCAGTCTTCTACCAGAGGAGTGTCGCATAGTTCTTGATAAATCTACAAGCTCAATTTCCTCATTCCCAATATAAACCCACCCAGCAAGTACCTGAGGTTCCTGGAATGCCTCTCCATATAAATAAAGCATTCACAGTACTTTAAACTCTAGCCAGTGATTTTACATTCACTCTGAAAAAACTCCTTCCCACTTTCCAAGGTCCAAATACAACCCTTGTCCACCTTAAATAACGTGCATGGGCACTAAGTGTTTTACCAAAGATCTTCTAATAGAGCTATTTCATTGAGTATCATTTAAAAGAGGTGTAACACTAAAATCCTGAAGAAGGAAATCACTCTCAGCTTTATGGGATCCTGCAGACCCACATGTTCTGGGCTCCACTTCATCCTTCCAGCCTGGTGTACAGTGGCACCAGAAAAAAAGAGGATACAGAACCACAGCTGGCCCTGAACATACGTACCATAGTCCTCTATACTACATTAGACAGCCACACAAAACATAGGCTTTGCTCTTGTTAATCTATGCATTTGATCAATCTGTGTTCCTTTTATGTTAGAAGGGTCTCGAGAGTAATGTGCTGGAAACTTGTGAGACAAGACTTTCTCCTCCTTAAATTCCAGGGAACTTGCAAAACCCTGAGATCAAAGTGACCTTCAACTGGGACCTTGGGGGCTCCCACATACGGTGATCTTGCCTGTATCATGATCACTCAAAAGAGCCCATGAGTACCCTAGTCACTTGGGATCCCTCAGAACCTGTTCCCCAGACAGCATTAGCACTAGAACACAGGCTCACATCCTCCAGTGGCTACCTAGAAGATCAGGATATTTAAAATCCTCAGCATTGCTGACCAGGCTACACAGAACCTGCAGCTGCGTGTCTCCCACATTCCCTCCTACCTTTAATCTCTTGGTCACTATGCTCCAGATGCAAAGCTTCCACAGTGAAGCCAGGATGTTCTCCCAAATACAAGACCAAAGCAGATCTATTGCTCATAGACCAACATAAATCCTTGAAGACAATCACAGAGTTTTTAGCCAATATTCACTAAGAGCTGTAAACTAGCAGAGATCAAAATATTCCTGGACCCAAAAAGTATTATATTGGTGATGATGCTGTGAAAGATACTCTCTTTCACCCCCTTTTTTGCCATATAATTCCTGAAAGAGTTGGAATCTCCAGGGTGACTGGGCACTGGCAATAGAAAGGACCAAGGTAGTATTATTGGACATTTATGACACTCAGGGCTGACTTAAACCAACTAGATGGGCAGAAAGGCTTAGGGTTGAATTAACTATAATGCCCAATGACATAATTAATCATTCCTGTATAACAGAGTTTTCATAAAAGCCAAAAGGACTGTTTCCAGTGGTCTTCTATAAGACTAAGCACAGGCAAAGATTCCAAGAGGGCAGTGTACCCACATGCTAGGACCTCTGCAAGCACTCTCAAGTCTGAGCCATCTCTTCATCTCCTAATAAATAAGTTACAGGTTTTGTTTTAACAACTTAACATCTGTGAGTCTATTTTGCAACCAAATTTTATAAATTCAAATATTATTCGAATATTTCTGGTAAAAATAAAAAGGCGTGATGTAATGTAAATACATCTCAATTTTTGAAGACTATATACAAATTAAACAGAACACCTACAAAACAATATTTGCAGTAGATACATGTTAAAGTAATAATAATGTGTCATCTTGGAGCAAGTCAAATGTTATTAAAATTGAATTCACTTATTTTGAATTTACTAGCTTTTTGAAGTGTGAGAAAATTTTAAGTTACACACAGGACTTGAATTATATGTTCATTGGAAAGGCATATTCTAAGTTTTGAACTTGGCTGCAAAAATTTCTGCTTGGAGTAAAAATTTATTCTAGATTTTGTGCACACAGAGCTAACAACAATAATATATTTTAAAATGACTAGAGGTATCAAAGAAAAATTATATTTCATGATTATAATAATTACCTTTATGGCAACAGAAACATTTTTCTGAGAATATCTTTAAATGGTTTTTATCTGTTTTTATAGAGGGGGATTTATGCTCCCTTATTTTAAAGAACCCATAAATATAATGTGCAAGCACATATTCTTTAATATCTACTGTCAATTTTGGTTTTATATATATTCTTAATTTTAAAAATATTTTCTAAGGAGATCTTCTGTCTGTTTTGTTTGTTTGTTTGTTTGTTTATCTGTTAAGGACTGAACTTGTACTTTCTAGGCAAGTGCTCTACAACTGAGCTAAATCCCTGACCCCTAAAAATAAGTTTTACATAAGAGATACAGTACCCATTAAGATTAGCTCAGGGTTGGTTGGCTCAACAGGGAAAAGTGCTTGCCACAAAGCCTTGTGCCAGAAAAGGATAAATCTAAAATCCATGTCGGGGAGGAGAGACACAACTCCCATAAGTTAGTCTCTGATCTCCACATGTATGCTATGGCACACACACACACACACACACACACACACACACACACAAACACACACACACACACACACTTTTTGCAAACAAAAAAATTGGTAAGATGATTTTCTGGGTAAAGGCACCTGCTGCTAACCCTAAAATCCTAAATTTTATTTCTAGAACCCATATAATAAGAGAGAAACAACTTCTTCAAGATGTATTCAGATGTCTATACATATACTTATGCACACATATGTGCATGCACACATATATGTGCATACGTGGAAACACTCAATAAAATTAAAACTTTTGATTTTTGAATTTAAAATATTGAGAGTTTTCATATATGACTACTCTATTTACATCATTTCTACCCCTTACTTTCCTTGCAACTACTCCCATGTCTCCACAACTCCATCTCAAGTTTATGTCCTCTTTTTCAATTATTGAGATCTCTCTCTCTCTCTCTCTCTCTCTCTCTCTCTCTCTCTCTCTCTCACACACACACACACACACACACACACACAGTATGATTAAGGATTCATCTTTTAATTTAGAAACAACAAAATAGATTAGACTGATGAAAACATGTGTGCCCATATATGTGTCTACTTAGTGTCATTCATTTTTATATATGTCTATAGCTAATGGGTTTGGGTAACATATTAGGAGTCTCATCAACAGAGAAGCATAATTTTCCCAGTGTCAACCATGAATTGCCTATAGCTCTACATATAGCGATAGGGTCTTGTGAGATTTTTCCCATCCTCAGGGCATGTAAAATAATGTTGACATTATCCAAGTCTTGTTCAGAGAAATGTATTTTTGATATTTTATATGTGTAAGTAAGTTCCCTGTCATATATAGAGGATCTGTCTCACAGCAACTGCCCTGGTCCTCTGAGTCTTAGAAACTTTCAGTCCACCTCTTTACAAATGTTCTCTTACCCTTAGGTATAGGAGTTGTGTTGTAGATGTATCAGTTAGGATTGGGCAATTGATGGTCAGCTATTCTCTGCATTTTGACTGGTTGTGAATTTCTGTTAACAATCTATCTCTGCTGCACAAAAAGAGCTTTCTTTGATGAGGGGTGAGAGTTAAACTTAACTGTGGGTATAAAAATAAATTTAGAATGAAGCTAGAGGTTGCATTTGTTTGGGAAAATGTCAGTAATGGATTCTCCTCTAGAATATTGTATCACTAGTCTTAGGGAGCTGACTAAGTTTACAGTCCCAGGTATGAATTCTCTCCTATTGGTAAGGCCTTGAGTCCAATTAGATAGCTGTTGGTTACCGCAAGGTTCAAGCACCACTGTTGCACAGTTGGGGATATTTTGTCAGGTAAGTGTTATGGGGAATTGACAGGTTTTATACTGGGTAGTATTATTAATGGCTTTTCTCTCTTGACAGCCTACACAGCATCTTCCTATGGTACTAGTCCTGTGAGAACTAGTGCTCATGGTGAAGGCTTCCAGATTTTTTCTCCAAGTCTTCTGTGGTGTAGCTTATAATATTTTATCATTGTCTTAAACTCCCCTAACCAACAACTGAAATGAGGTTTCCTATACCTGAAAATGTAGTTATATTTGATAGTTAAAGGCTATTGGCATTATTACCTCAAATGGTGTGTGTGTGTGTGTGTGTGTGTGTGTGTGTGTGTGTGTGTGTGCGCGCGCGTGCGCGCGCGCGAAATGTGTCCTTACATATATAAATAATGTTTCAGATAAATAAATAAAATTGTCCAGATACCTATATGATTGTTGTGACATTAAACTATGGACATGGAAAACCAGTGGGTACCAATTAAGAACCTTTTCTGATGCTACCCAGACAAATTCACGCCTCAGTGGAATTTTCCACAGCACAGCAGAGTAGACTGACAGAGATGCAGGCTTCCCAATTCTTCTGTGTCTTCAGACTGATTCAAGAACTAGTCTCCAGATCTGAAATTGCTATGTACTGTGATCTTGGGACATCTTATTAAGTAGCAGAAACTCAAGTCAGAGTTTTTTTTTTTTTTTTAAGTAAATATTTTGACCCCATTAACTAGAAGCGCATGTAGATTTTCTTTGGTCAAGATTTGATGCTGATGTTCAAAGATGTCTTGGATGCCTGTTCTGCTCTGTGTTCTGGCTTTTGTAATTTAGAAGCATGTAGGCTAAAATCACAAGAGGCTCATCTGCAAAAGAAAAGAGTATTTTCCAAAATATTCTTGTCATGCAGAAACAGATGGCCACTACAAGAAAGAAATAAAAATCCACAACAATATACCAACTGTGGTCTAGAAGCTTCAAAAATTAGCTAACGCTGTGATTTTTTAAATAAGATGAGCCTCCTTCAGAAGGCATGATTAAAATTAGGTACGGTAGCACATGTGTATAATCCCAACATGTAGGCAGCTGAGGCAGGGGGATTACCTTGAGCTCAAAGCAAATCTGAACTACCACACCTCAACTCCCCCCCCACACACACAAATATAGAAATAACAAAATATATTAAACAGATAAACTTGCAGACAAAACATGTATGTCCACAAATTTTTTTAAAATCATTTGAAGAATCTCCCTTCTGGGCTGAAGATAGCTCAGCAGTTAAGAACTCTTGCTGCTCTTCCAGAGGATCTAAGTTTGGTTCCCAGCACCCATGCCAAGTGGCTCACAACTACCTGTAATTCTAGTTCCAGAAAAAGGGGAAAGAAACCTTAAGAAACAAAACAAAACAAAGGAAATCTCCTTTCCTGACACAAAGAATAGTATAAATACACTTTTAAATATAGCAATGTATTATCTTATCTTTTCCATTTCTATTTAAATTTGCCTTGAATAATATTTCTAAATTTTTCTGCAGCTATTTCCAACAAGCCCTATTCATTAGTGTGTAGATACATTTTAAAGTTTCTTAACTTAGTTGCATATTTACATAGTCATCTATGTATGCACATATATATCTCTATGTGACTTATGCACATCTCCCTTTCAAAATATATTGTTTAGCGTCAGTAATGGCAGTGAAACTGGTCATCTGCCATTGCACCAGGACATGTAGCGAGGCATCACAGAACATTTGTAAGATGTAAGGGACACCTGTATGGGTGGTTGAATCCTCTCAAAAAGCCTGTGCTGAGGCTCCATCCACTTTTCCAATGCTTGGTGCAAAGGGGGCCTCTGGAGAGTGATTGTTAATTGACGAATGAATGAGATAATGACAAGACCTTCTTTTAACCTTATATAAGAATATCTCTCCTCTCTCTTCTTTCTTGTCTCTTCTTTCTTCGTTTCCCTCTGCTTCTCTACCCACACAGGATGAAAGGCCTTATACACTCACTGAGAGATGCCAGCTCTCTGCCGAACAGGAAAAGGAAGAACCTTCACTGAGGACAAGTCAGCTTTTACCTGACTTTTGACTTTCTAGTCTATCAACCATGAGAATAGCACCCAGTGAGCGATATTGCTATGATAAATGGGGTAATACCAAAAACCACCCAACGATCAAGATTAAAAGAAAACTCAAAGTCAAGCAAACATTTATGAAAGATATATTAAAATGTCCTGTGACTTCTGGGTCTGGTCCTGTGACCTTATTTCTTCTATGGCCTCTTGGTTTCTTATAATGCCCACGAAGAGTCTTGGAGCTTCCTCTGGGTTTTACCAAGTGAAGACTTCCTGGCTTTACCACCCTGAGGACAGTGCTGGAGCTGTTACTGCATCCATCTGTGTGTTCAAAAGGGCCCTTGAGCTTGGTTTAGTGCTCTGTTCTGGCCATTTTGAAAAATTTTAGTTGCTATTAATGAGAGGCAGTACATCTTTGTTGGCTCTAGGGTTATATTTATCTAGCTGGCTCTGACATTGCCCCGTGCCCTTTACCAAATAAAAAAGGGATTCCCTGTAAGGTAAGTTGACACTGAGAACTCCAACCCTGGCTAAGCTGACCCCAGTTATAGAGCAGATGGTGAATACACTGAGGAAAAAGGAGAAAGGTGGGTGGTGTCATGCATAAGCACAAAAGAAGAAAGTAAAATAAATCAGTGAGGTGAACTCCAAACACTCATTACATTTATCACAAAGGAGCACATGGTGATTTATGGTAGCCATGAAAATATTCCATCAAAACTTGCTGCCTCATAGAAACTCAGAAGCAGTAAACTGTTCAGCAGTTACATAAATTTTGGGGAAGAAGGCCTCTAACACCCACAGATCTGGAGAATCATGAAAGACCAACAAATGAAAAAATTGAAAAGAATGGGCAGTAGAGATCCACCCGCCCACATTTTTCATTAATGGTTGCTGAACTTTCTCTAGGGACACTCTCTTGATGTACAGAATATTCATCAGAAAGGTGGTGAAACCAGACTGAAAGCACAGAGTTGCCAGGTAAAGATGCTGAGTTAAAACAAAATTTTATGTAGTAGAAATTTCTGGTTTCTTTGGAAACTCAGTTATGTCACAAAATGTTTTCTAGAATTTGTCTTGTGGGAGGTCACGTGATATTTTGTAGAAGCTGTCTTGTGACAGTGCATTTTACTGGAGCAGACACGAAGAGGACATGTGATGTTTGGAAAGAGTATAAATAGAATTACAAACAGTGAAAGGATGCTCTTGCAACACTTTGCTGGGCGTCACTGGACTTCTATAGGCTTTGCTGGGCTTCACTTCATAGAGAGAAACACACCAAAGAACTTCTCCTGGTATTCCAGCTGATTCTTTCCACTTCTGCTGACTCCTGCCAGTTCAGTAGAGCCTTGAGGTTTCTGCTGGATCAAGCTGCTGCTACTGATTCATATTTGCTATTTGCTGTCAGACTAGACTTATGGTATCCTGACAATAGAGTGAAATTGCTCTCAAGAAACTACTTCTTAACAGGTCCACAAACTTCTTTTCCTATAAACCTTCTTCCCCCTCTGGTTGGTGACAAGAAAGGAGGTTGAAACATTCAAGGATGCCAAATAAGGTAGTTTAGAAAAATTTTAAGCTTATAATTTCAGATAAATAACACATTCTTTTTCTATAGGCTTTTCCATCTATAAACAACTCTGAACATCAAATCTAGCTTGGTGCTCTGCATTTTTATCTGCTGAGTCTGTCTGTCTATTCTAGCTGCCTATTCATTCTGCCAACATCTCCAACCATGTACATCTGAAGGTGGAGAGAGGGCAACTTGTGGAAGCTACCTTTGCAGAAGACAATGATGTCCAAAATTAGCCCAAGTCCCTCAGAAGCTAGTGTGCATCTCAACCAGGTATAATTTAAAAGTTCTATTGATCACACCCTTTTTCCAAGGACAACTGACAGTCCCCACTATTTTAACAACAATAGTACAGTGCCAAGGTCCATAAGAGCCTTTAATCCCTCTCCTAAACTTTTCTTTAAGTGAATACGGAAAAGCCTGAATTTTATTTTTACACCACCAACATAAACATAAAATGTAATTTTTATTATTTTCTTATATAAGAAGAGGTCCAGGAAAGCATAAGGCCCTTATATGTTCTAATTTTGGACTCCTCAGGAATTCAGTTTTAGTAAAAATATTTCTTTATTCAGTTTTGACTCTTTGTGTAGTTGTATTGCAAGTTTCCATATAGAAGATAAGAACTAGTCTCTTGTCTCCAAGGAAATAGCTACAAGTGACTCACCTGAGACCAGAGGGAGACCCTTTAGAATGACTTTTTCCATCTGCTTCTCTTAGTGTAGAAAATCTGTTTCGATGTTCATCCCATCAGGACTTCCCCTGGGCTGCTCTGTGTTTTCATTAACATCAGCTCCACAAATGTCTAGGGTCACTTTAGACACTGCAGCAGAGTATCATTCTGCTGCCTTGGAAACCTTTCTGTGAGAACTACTTTGTGTGATACAAGCTTGGAATCCCTGCTGCTCAAAGGCTGCAGTAAGGTAGACCAATCCTAAGTTCATGACTGGTCTGTAAGAGGGAAAGGGAAGGAAGAGAGAGAGAGAGAGAGAGAGAGAGAGAGAGAGAGAGAGAGAGAAGGGAGGGAGTGGAGAGAGGGGGGTGGGAACAACAGGTTTGCCTTGGAAATTCAGTAAGACCCTGTATCAAAATAGGAAATAAAACTAGAGTAGTGAGGGAAACTATCTGCCAAGCACAAGGTTCCAATAGTTCAAAAATAGATACAAAGGAAGTAAATAAGTCGGCCTGAATCTAAATACCCCAAAGGCTAGAGAATTCTGGGGGAATTAAGTTCTATTTATTGACAATCCCAGACATTCTAGGATTGCAATCGGGTCATGACATTCGTTTTAAATGACCCGCCTGGCCTTTAATTTCAAATGTGTAACACATCCATTTTTCTATTTCATCTCATTTTCTGAGTTTTTCAGCACCATCTCAGCATGGATTGCTTGTAAGAGAGATGTTAGTCTGGAAGATGGATTGTTTTGAAAATCAGAGCACTATTGTGAACATTATTTCTCTCTTCTTCTCTATTATTCCACTACATATATGTGTTTCTGAGCAGCTTAATCAACACTCTGAAGAACATGCAGGGAACAGTATTCTCCTTCATCCACTATGTCTACCTCCAGAGAGCTGCAGAAGGCAGAGCTACAGAACACAAGCAATCTTCCCCTGCAACATGCCAAACTCACATTTTGCCAGTAACAGAGAAGCCAGCCTGAGGAGTGCTTAAACTTTGAATTGAAAGGCTAATGATGTATTTCTTCCAGAAAACAACACTGGCTAATAAGCGAGTTTGAAGCCATGTGTCAGTCACGATCTCAGACTGGATATTATACCAGTACTGGTGGCCAAAATGAGATGCAAACTGCTCAGTGAAAGAGTTGCTCTAACATTTTAAGGAAATAATTAGTATCAGATCAGACTTTTGGGGGAGGTGGGGAACATCATTGCTGGGTTCAAATTTCATAGGCTGACTGGGTAGAATCATGGGTCTTTGCTATCACAACTTTTCTACTCTTGTTTTCCATAGTAGAATATATAGTTGAAAGAAATATATAATCTACAATCCAATTCAATAGGATGTAGGGTATCTAGATCTTTGTCACTGAGTTACCTCACTGTTCAATCCCAGTGCTTATGAAGCAAAAATCACAGCTTTGATTGACAGATGGGCCTAGTTGCTCTAAAGTAGTCTGCAGCCAAATCTGCCATAACTACAACTGGTCAACTTGACTCTACTGTTAATATATACTGAATCCCTACTATGTAATTTAGTGTGTTCGTGATGTACTCACAACAAAACAAAAGGAAGCAAACAAACAGAACAGAAATCCAGGACAGTACAGGCGACAGATGCATTTGCAGCTACTACGAAGCACATTATGATAACCACAGTAATAGAAGCATAAAGTAAAGTGAGAAATCAGAAGAGAACAATTAATTCCAACCCACAAGGATGTGAATGGATCACTTCAAATTTATCACCACCCCAGGAACAACTTGCCACATATGTTATTATAACAGTGGCTGCCATGGCTATTTTAAAACTCAAATGAAGAATATATTGTAATTAGATGAGATTCGCTAACAAAATAGAGCAAACCAACCAGAATTACAAAATGCTAAAAGATAAATAATGATTTTTCTTTCGAATATTAAGGTTCTAGGTCCTTTAAGAACAGGAGGCCTGGTAATAGACTGGTCAGCACAGCCCTCACATGAGATTAAGATAGTTGTTATGGCTCCTGAGCTGCTTTAGATAACAAGTGGATGTGAGAGCAAGCCCGATTTTTGCTCTTGACTTCCTATCTGTCAATATGATCTCTCTCTCTCTCTCTCTCTCTCTCTCTCTCTCTCTCTCTCTCTCTCTCTCTCTCTCTTCCATGTACTCATGCCTTTGTGGTACCATTTGCCATAAGGTCCTAGCCAAGGCTAGTGTTATGCATCTGAAATAGCACAATGAATTTACCTCCTTTATTTTAAGCATCCAGCCTTGGGTACCTTGTTATTTCAATGGAAATGAAGAGGAGGGACAGAATAAATGAGCAGCCCAAGCCTCCACTCTTCTCAGCAGCCAGGCTTTGGTGTCATGATGATTGTCAGTATGGAGAAATGTGGTTTCATGTCCCAATAACCTGTCACTCACCTGTGCACATAAATGTAAAAGATAACATGTAGTGATAAGCTTCACTCGCTAGATGCATTATAGACATGATTCAAGGTTAATTGTTTTTTATTCTACCTGATGTGGTATGGTTTAGTTTGGATTGAACTTGGAACAGGACCTTTCTGTGGTGTAGCTCATGCTAACTCTGAGCCGACAATCTGGTCTCAGTCCCCAGCTGCACCATCATATCAGTGTCAATTATTAACTTGGTAAAGTGTCAGAATCAGGAAAATGGGATTTGTAGGCAGAGATACCTATGTTTAAACTATGGCTTTCCCACTTCAAGCCTGAGTCTCCCTGATCAAATAGATTAGGTCTCACAGTTTCCTATGAGGGAAGTCATGTGTACCATGTGATGGAATGAACTCATGCTTGTGGAGCACTCATCCTGACAATGAGAACATTGCTAATGACTACGGTATCATCATGACATCAGCATCATCACCATCATCAGCATCTTCTGTTATATAAAAATGTTCCTATGTCAATCTAGACCTATTCTGTTAATTTTTTTTAACTTTTAAATTTTAAGGTGTTAAAACTCTGCTGATTTTTTTTTCACCAAAATGCCTGTGTCTCCTCTTCTTTCCATCCCCAAGGGCTCCATTGACCCATGGTCCTCCCTACCTTGTTCTTTCTTCCAGCCTATGGGATGGTACTGTGAATACTCATGGAAAGACTTCTTTTGGATTCATCTACTCCCTGGTGTGCTTTACTAATACCCTATCAATCACCTTGACAACCAAGGTTTGCCTTCATACTTTAGAAAGCTTGTTTTACAAATTCTTCTGGGTCCATGTGTCTTCAAAGGGGAGGGCAATGCTTTCCTTGGTGTTGGATTGTCGGGAGGATAACCCTTCCAGGAGAATCTTATCTCCTGCTTCAGGGAAAAAAGGAAATGAGGAATAGTAAAAGAGACTTTTTTCCTGCAGTTTCCCCCAAAGACTTTCTGTTTCAGCACTCCACTGTGGCTTATGTGGTATAATCTCTTGACCCAATCAGTGCTTTCCTTCTTTCTTCATTTTCCCATGTCCAAATCTCGTTGGGGCATCTACACTGAACTTTCCTTTCTCATGTTTGTTCCTTGTTTTGTTGTTCTCTTTTCTTTTGTTTGGGATTTGTTTAGTTCCAAATATGAAACCAGGACCCAATCAATGCATTCTAACCATGTACTCTACTGTAGAGTCACAGAGCCTAGCCCAGGGTGAACTTGGCAAATGCCAAGTTGTACTATGCCCTCTAAGTCTTCCCTTGGTTTAAATTCTGAAAGCATCTCTGTGACCTACAAAGTCTTTTATGATCAGAGCCTGCCCATGCTATATAGCTGCTGGTCCTCCCAGAAAACAAACATAACACCTGTTCTGGCCTCTTCTCCATCCTTGCCCCCAGATATGGAAAAGATGCAGAGAACACTACAAATCCTTCAACTGAGTAGATCATCCCTAAATTTGCTGTCTCTTCCAGTAGGGAAATTCCATACATGTTTCCATTCTGTTCCCCTCCAATGGGGAAATTTCATGCATCTTTGTTATCTGGCTTGCTATGAAGACTACCAGCTCCCCATCACAACAAAAGCCGGGACTGTCCTATGTGCCTCTGAATGCTTATCATTAACCTGTAATTGTTACCCATGACTTGACTCAGTGTGTACTGATTCCATTTCCCACATGGGCTCCTGACTATAAAGTAGTTTGGATTTTCTTCGTGACGCTTATCACTTCTTAATCCAGATGCGACTCGTTCCCATATCAGTCGTTGATGAACAAAACACCTCCACACAGTTGCCTACAGGGCCAATCTGATGAAGACTTTTTATCAGTTGAGGTTCTCTCCTCCCAACTGACTTGAGCTTGTGTCAAGTTGAGTAAAACCTAATCAGAACAGAGAGTCACTGGAGGGTTTAGTATAGACACAATCTGGCTTCTGTGTACACTGGCTGCCTCTGGGGCTGAGTTGAACACCCTTTGTGGGCTATCAGAGACTGAGTGCAGAGCAGATGCCTTAGGAAACGGTCTAGATTTACTCCAAAATAGCTATTCACTAAGTATTTGTGGAGGAGGTAAATCAATGAATGAACGAATGTGTGACAGGTAGCTAGCCACTTAAGAGCAGGACTGAAATTGGCTCTGAGGTTTGTAAGATGTATTTATCACTCTCCTAAGGTCAGAGTTGGAACCTGCCTTTAGAAACATGTTTCTGCATTCATGTATGCACAGTTGCATGGTACTGCAGGCAGCATGAGGACCTGTAGAAAGTCATCCAGGAATCCCTGTTAGGGGCTTGCAGGAGTCTCTGTATGAGGGCATCCAGGAATCCTCATTTGAGGAACTCGTGCATTCTCTCAGTCAATCTCAACAGGAGGTGTGATCTTCAGAAGTACAGTTAGAAAAGAACATGGAAATAACTAATTGTCCGTCGACAGATGAATACATATGCAGATGTGTTAGACACAATGGAATTTGATTCAGTGAGAATCTCTCTGGGAATATGTGTAGTTTTGAAGGCTTAAAATTGAAAGAAGTAACATGAAAATAAAGCCACATGTTCTTGCTCATATGTGCATCCTAGTCTGTTACACACACACACACACACACACACACACACACACACACACACACGTAAATGTAAAACCTAAAAACTGTGAAGAAGATAAATAGGTAGTGAGGAAGGATGGGAGAAGGTAAATCTTAGAGCATGAAAGAAGAAAAGAGGCTGAAGAAGATTGCAACAGAGGGTTATGGGACAGAAGCAAGGGGTTATGGGAAGGAGAGAGGTGAGGGAAGATGAGCAAGGAGGAAAGCCTGCTAAAATACCACACTGATATCTCTAACACCTTGTGTTCTAATTTAAAAATCATTAGTATGAAAGTACAATTTTCATCTGTGCAGTGACACTTGATAGCAGCCTTATGGAGACAGAAGCAGGAAGAAAGTGTCACAAGCTTCAGAAAAGTCAAACAGGGCCGCTCTGAAAAAACCTTCTAAAGAATCTCTTGTCTGAAGTGCCTGCTCTAATCTCCCAAAATGCGTAAATGGAACAGAAAGAAAAGAATGATTCTCTGCTTTCCATCTTTAAGAATATTGATTTTGGGGCTGAGGAGGTGGTTCTGTGCATAGAGTGCACAAGTAGCCAAACTTAAGTTTGGATTCCAAGCGCCCACAGATAGGCTGCATGTGGTAGGAGGCATCTGTAGCTTTGGTTTGGAGGGCTTGAGACAGCCAGATTCCCAGAGCGCACCAGCAGCCATTACAGCTGAGTCTCGGTGAATTCCAGGCTCAGTGAGAGACTCTATATCAAAGAGCAAGATGTGGGTTGATAGAGGAAGATACTTCATGTTGACCTCTGAACTCCAAAGTATACATGTTCACCTGCTCATACACAGCCTACATGTGTGCACATGTGAATGAAGTACATTCATGCACCCACAAACACATACGGTCATGCAGGTGAGCATGGGCACACACACACACACACACACATACACACACACACACATACACATATTAAATAACCATTGCATTACATATGCTAAAATGTAACAAAAATACCTAGTTCAGTATCATTACAAAGTAGAAATCGGGCTTAACAAATCAGTTTTTCTAATTTTTAAAGCCAAAAGAAAATTAGGTATTTTTCTCATACCAAAAAGTTAACAATGTATTGATTCTTTCCTTTAAACTGGTTAAAATAATCAACCTACTCATATTCATGTGGTTTTGTTTTCTTTTTCTTTTTCTTTTTTTTTTTTTTTTTTTTTTTTTTTTTAGTCAGAAATTTTTATTCCATAGGTTTGGGTGCTTTAATTTAATAACAAATTAGAAAATGATCCCCACACAGTTTTTGGGATGAATAACTGAAATCTACTCGTATTCTCTGTTGGAGAAAAATGGTGACGTGTGCTTCTGGGAAGAAGAACCCAGCATGGCTTTGTGCAGAAACTTCCAGCAGAAGCGTGACAGGCGTGGGCTTGTGTGAGACCAGTGGGCCACATGCTCTGCAGTTCATCCTTCGCCATGGGGAGTCTAAAGGGCTGTTTATTAAGTTATCTTTAAGAGGGTGAACAAAACATTGCCACATCTACTATGTTCAGTCTATTTGAAGCCCTTAAAGGAATCAAGAGGAGGAAGGATGCTTTTTGACTTGTTTCATTCTTTTAAAATGATTGCCTTTAATCTGAGGGCTAGTTTCCAAAGTGGGATATAGTCTACCACACCATAAAACAATGTCGAGCCAGCTGAAATCAAAGAGTTAAAATTCAGTGAACCTACACTGAGCTTGCTCATGTGTCTCCTGACTGCCTGGAACATTTGCCTAAAAGAAAAAAAAATTCAGTCCCTAGGAATTGCCCACATCCACAGAAGGAAGCATGGTCTGGGCGTTTGCTATGAATTCTGCCCTGTTGCCTTTTGCCAGGGAAGAACAGGAAATAACAGCAGCCGAGGCTTTGTTTTTTGAACTTAGGGTCTTTATTCCCCTGCAAAAATCTAAGTCAAATCATGTTGAAATTGTCTGCAGCTGATTTCTGTAATATATGAGCACCAGTCAGTGGGACAGGAAACACTAGATGGACGGGCACAGGACACTGGGGAAAAAATGTAAAATTTCTTGACCTCAGAAACAACAACAAAAAAACTGGGAACAACAGAATCATAGAGGTTCAATGAGAATAGAGTCAATTTGCAGAGTGAAAGTTTGGTATGAGGGAAAGCTGTGAACAGAGGGGAAACTCGTTCAAGGGGCTGCCGACTCCCCAGCCAAGACGCTGAGAGTGTCTGTGTGTAAACCTCCTTGGAGCCTTGGTGTTAATATGCTTTCTTAGCAGAGACTAGAAGAGCCACTCTGGTGGCTGGTACAGACACCACAGACATTTGCATACCTGGAACTACCCTAGGAAATGCTCCTGAGAACATTTCTTGAAAAGTTACTGTATAAACACACTGAATTCTGGCTAAGCCCTCACCTAACAATGCTTACTCTCCACCCCTGCCCCCTTTTTTTAAGAATAAAGAAAAGGTGAGGGGGTTTAATAGTAATAAACTATCAGAATCCGGGAATACTCTTTGTCTCCCATCACTTAATTACTAACACAGGTTTTCCTCTCATGTTACCAGCAGAAATAGACCAGCGCCAATGTTTCATTAATCTCTCTCTCTCTCATACACACACACACACACACACACACACACACACACATATAAACATAAAATGTAGGATCAGCCTTCCCCGTGTGTTACACTGGAGATAATTTCCTACAGACATCAAATCAGGTTGTTCCTGGCTTTTGACTTTTGTGTTGGTGACGAATTTAATACAATATAGCTCCTGGGGACTTAGAACAGGTGCACCATGGGAGATCCAAAGTGGCTCTGCCTACCTTTGTAGCTCGGAAATCTGATGTTTTCCCCTCCTTCACATTTAAAAATTAAATCTTACACAAGAAGAACTGACATCAGTATCCGACTTTCTATTGATATCCTTGGTATTTATACAAAATTATATTTAGATGTTGAGCCAAAAGCTACACAAAACATATATTTAACACATCACTAGCAAAGATATATTCAGCTGCAAATTCTAAAATGACTGATGTGACAAGTTTTAGTTTCAAATACAAGCTAGGCGCACCAACCTATTTTAATCTATAAATGAATTGGTTTACTAGTCTTTTAAATTTACACTCTTATTTTCCCCCTGCCTCTTTAAGAGAGACAAACTACTTTTACCTAGCATCTTTTGTTGTTCTTGTTGTTGTCAACCCTCAGTCTTTTCTAGAACCTCTCAGGAAAGGTCAGGCAAACTTTTTTAAGGGGTTAGAAATGAGGAGGGGTAAAAGGAGCAGGTTTGGTGCCAATTTGGATCCCAAGTGTAGAAGAGCGGCAGAGCTCTAAAGTGTTCAAAGGTGGATTTATAAGGGGGACGCTAACACAACTTCCGCCTTGCCAGGCTGCCAGGAACTATCCTAAGACCTAAAGTATGCTCCTTCGCTTTAGAGCCAGAGCTTGTGTAGCTGTCAAACAAGAAGGCTTGTGTTTGTTTGTTTCACTTTTCCAGCAGTTCCCCTTTTGCCTTTTTCCCCCCAGGTGTTCCCAAAATAATATGTCCTCCGAGGGGGAGAAAAGAGCGAGTAATGTGGGGTGGGCCTCTAGCTTTGTGTCCTGTTTTGTTAGTAGGACTTTCCGAGCTCTGCTTAACAGCTTCTGCCCTGCTTCATTAAAAAGGCACCAGGAGTTGGGAATGAGGGAAAAGGAGAAATAGAACAGGACATTGATGTTAAAACAAGAAGATACCTAAGTAAATCTGGGTCTAAAGGAAACAATGTAGCAAAGGTAAAATTAGTAGGACCGAGGAAAAAAACATTGAAAGCTCCAAAAATTAAGAAAGATAAAGCTTTGGTTTTTAAAAATAAATTAATGAGGTGGTCTGCTGTCACACGCCAAGGAGAGAAAGGCAGATGTAAGTGATGGCTTTTCTGTTTGTTGTGTCTGAAGGGAGAAAGCACAGGCAGGTTAACGCCGGGGAGATCCGGGAGAGTAGCACAGTGGAGTTGCAGAGTGGAGGGGCTGAGCGGTGAGCAAACCCTGAAGCTTCAAATCTAACTAAAGAGCAAACCCTGAAGCTTCAAATCTAACTAAAGACTCGCTGTAGCTCTGCAACTGGTCTGTGTGCTGTTCTGCCTGCGTGCACTCCTGAAAAGTTGTGGAAAAGACAGCAGCAAGTGTAAGGGCGCCTTTGAAGATGTCTCTCACGGACCCCAGATGGAGAAACTGATCTTTTATTGTGCCATCCCGAGAAGCAAAGAAGTCTGGAGGAGAAAAACACACAGCAACACACCTATAAGTTAACACACCATGCCGTAAAGCAAGACAGGGGAATAAGGAGCCCTTTGCTGACCCGTTTGTCGACCTTAATCTTGGTTTCCTTCAGCATTCAACCCCAGCTTCTTGTTCCCACACAAGGCTCTCCTTCCCTGGTACCCAGATGCACCAGAAGGAGCTGGTGATCCTTGCAAAACAACAACCCCACAAACAACAAAAACCTCTCTCACTCACACAAAAGCCCACCTTGCAAATGAATGGAATATTAACGACTGCCTAACAGTTGCACCATTGGCAGGGCAAAACCCACCACTAACACAGCTCTTTCTACAGATTGCCAGTGAGACCCGAGCAGCTAGAAGAGAAACACACCTACTGTATGTGAAAAGCTGGTGCAGATTTTTTTCCCTATCAGTCTAACCTCCTGTGTTGATGCATGAATGCTGGTACCCACTTACAGGGATGCCAGATGATCAGTGCAGAATGAAGGTCCCAAGAGAGGATCACATGGCTCTCTCTGCCCTGTGACGTCACTAGCAGATGGCATGGGTACCAGCTCTGGCAGTTGGCATCAATGTCACTTTTTAGAGATCAATGAGATAGTGCAGATACACACAGATCTAGAGGCTCCAGGAGACGATGCGACACTCAGCCTGAAAAGATTTGGAAGATCCAAAATGAAAACTGATTATTGAATGAAATTAAAATCTAAGGTAATATATAAATAAAGATATACTCAATTGATGCTGGCTTTGCATGCAAGTATTTAAAGATACAGTATCACTGTCTTAGAGTATTTCTCTGTTCTTTGCCATCTATAAGTTCTTATCATATTTCATTCTTATGATGTAATTATCACATACTTTCATTGCTATTATGTAACATTGAAAATATGTGGACATTGTGTGTATGTATGTGTGTGTGTGTGTGTGTGTGTGTGTGTGTGTGTGTGTAGTGAGGGGCTAGAGATTGTTAAATTAAAAGTCTCTGTTTTAATATGCCTTTGGTTGAAGACTTTAGGTGAAAAATATATGCTGCTTTACCCAACCAAAAAAAATGCATTTTAAACACAAATTATTTTCCCCTTTCATTTGGGATTCTGGACACACGTGCACAATTGCAGGCAGAATCCCTGGACCGTTCCTGTCCGATATTAGCTAGAGGGAGACTTCCGTGGCTCTTAGAACAAAAACACTAGGAGCGGAGCAGCAGTAAACAGACAATTACATTGGGGGAATTCTTAGATGTTAAGGCAGTCGCAACATTTGCTTTGATTAAAAAAAAAATGCCAGTAATGTTTGTGAGGTTTTTTTTTTTCCCATTTGTTCATAGTTTTATTTTCAAATTAGCCCACTCCCCTTTTCCTTGAGGCTGGGAAGGCAGCACTCTGTTACAGAGGTCTTTACTCAACTAAAAAAAAAATCAATTTTAAATTTGATCTGATTAATGTTTTCTTTAAATCTGCATGTTTTACGGTCACAATCTAAATTCCCAGTGTGAGGTTAACAGGAAATAAAGTTGGGGAATATTTTTTTTTTCTAACAAAACCTCCTCAATTTGTTGGTTTAAGGGAGAGAGAGAACACTTTTCGTTTTAAAAATTGGTTTTTTTTTCTATTTTGTTCTCAGGGGAATTAGAATTAATGAAAGTCTGCATTATTATGCCATGCTTTTATTTGCTTTAACTCCACTCCACGTGTATTTTAAAATAATCCAGTTTAAAATCCAAGAGAAAATAGAAAATGTGATCGTCTCTATTAAGTATTTTCTTTTATATTTTCCTTCGATAATTATAAATTGCCTGTATAAATTAAGGCTGTTGCAAAATCAATGTCTTTATGATTGTTGATCTGCGGAAACTCAAATGTTTTATTTAATATAAATAAGAGTCCTGGAATCCTTATTTTTCATGTGCACTCGGAGTCTCATGATTTAGCCATCAAATATATTTGAAGTATATCAACTCTAAAAATGAAAACACTTTAAAAACTGTGCTGGCATTGTTTTCCAGGTAAATTAAGGTTAAAGAACCATGTTAACACTACCGTTTGACGAGTCTGTTGTAATGCCCGAATCCCAGATGTGCAGAAAGTTTGCTAGACAATGTGAGGACCAGAAACAAATTAAGAAACCAGAGAGCTTTCCAAAACAAGTTCTCCTTCGAGGAAAGAGCATTAAAAGGGCCCCTGGAGAAGAAACTGAGAAAGAGGAGGAAGAGGAAGACAGAGAGGAAGAAGATGAGAATGGCTTGCCCAGAAGGAGGGGTCTCAGGAAAAAAAAGACCACCAAACTACGATTGGAAAGGGTCAAGTTCAGGAGACAGGAAGCCAATGCGCGGGAGAGGAACCGGATGCACGGCCTCAATGATGCTCTGGACAATTTGCGAAAAGTGGTCCCCTGTTACTCTAAAACCCAAAAACTGTCCAAAATAGAAACTTTACGGCTGGCCAAAAATTACATCTGGGCACTTTCTGAAATTCTGAGGATTGGCAAGAGACCGGATCTGCTCACATTCGTCCAAAACTTATGCAAAGGTCTTTCCCAGCCAACTACAAACTTGGTGGCCGGCTGCTTACAGCTCAACGCCAGGAGTTTCCTGATGGGTCAGGGTGGGGAGGCTGCCCACCACACAAGGTCACCCTACTCTACATTCTATCCACCCTACCACAGCCCTGAGCTGGCCACTCCCCCAGGGCATGGGACTCTTGATAATTCCAAGTCCATGAAACCCTATAATTACTGCAGTGCTTATGAATCCTTCTATGAAAGTACTTCCCCTGAGTGTGCCAGCCCTCAGTTTGAAGGTCCCTTAAGTCCTCCCCCAATTAACTATAATGGGATATTTTCCCTGAAGCAAGAAGAAACCTTGGACTATGGCAAAAATTACAATTATGGCATGCATTACTGTGCAGTGCCACCCAGGGGTCCCCTTGGGCAGGGTGCCATGTTCAGGTTGCCCACCGACAGCCACTTCCCTTACGACTTACATCTGCGCAGCCAATCTCTCACTATGCAAGATGAATTAAATGCAGTTTTTCATAATTAATGAGGAAAATGAAAATCAACAGTGGTCATTCACCTCCCACTCTAATTAAGACAAAGCAGATGCTTGTGGGCTGAGTAATTGGCACAACTCTATCTAAGGTGTTTACTAGTTTCTGAAGTGTGTTTCAAAGATTGTGAGCATTTTCTATGTCATAATAAACCTCTTTTCGTATGAGAATTTCTTTTCCTTCCCTCTTGTCTGTATCACACTGGGATTCTCCCTCTTTCTTACTGGCAGGATTTTTCTTTACTGTTTTAGTTTCTTTCAAACTCACTTAATTTGTTTGAACAAGGTGTCTAAGAATATGTTGCTGAATACAGACAAGGGAGCAGCATACTTCAGTGTCTGTTCAGTTGTACAGTTATGATGAAAATGCATGTTATAAAATCAGATAAGTAAAATGTGTTTATAATTACTAGGACTCATCTATGTATCTCTGAAATTTTAGTTTCTAAAGTATCAAGAGCTAACCATGAAATTAAAAGATGCATTTGAGGATGTGCAACAATATCAAAAGCTATGCAATTTTTTTTTTCTGTTTACTAGGGTCAAAACTAAGTGTAAACAACTATTCCTCTTCAAGCGTTTTCAGAGGAGGAAACAGTATTTGGGGGAGGTTATCAGTGACATCATTTGGGGACAATTCATTCAATCACAAAGAAAAATTATTGACACTTGTTTCGTATTGTTAGGAATTTTTCTGTACGGGTTTGTTACAGTGCATAATTGTGTTTTCCATCCTACAGTTTAAAAGCAATTAAACATAGATATTTCCACTTATAAAGGATATCTATTAACATGGTATTTTTGCATGATACTATATTACTTTCTGGTACACGGCTGCTTTCAGTCTCCAATGATCCCGGCTCCCTATTTCAGAAATCTTTCTGGGTTAAATGGTAAGGGCTCAAACAAATTTCTTTTTAAAGAAAATCGCCAAAGCGTTTTCCAGAATTTTCTTTTTTAAGTATCCTAAATGAAAGAAAAGGCGACCGTGAGTGTTAAACACCCTGGGGAAACAATGGTAAATCCAGCTAACCTTCAACTCCAGCCTAATTTCGGTGGCAGTTTTCCAAAAGCCCCAGAGCCGGTGTTTAAAACGGAAGGTTTTTTCCCTGAGCCTCTTAAACGCCTGGCCGATTAGAACCTAGATTCTGTGTGATTAAAAGTTTCCTAACAAAGGCAAGCAAAAACTTCGTTTACTATGCCCAGGGAGAGCTAGATTTCTTAAAACCAGGCCGAGCAGCTCCTGAAATAAAAAGGCAAGGTTGTGTGACCTCCTCCTCCGAGAGGCCTCCTGAGTAGGTCTGCTTTCCAGGGAGTGGGAACTGGGCATCTGCGCGGCCTGGGGAGGATAGTGGGATAAGCAAGCTGCAGCGGAGGACTCCTCGGGCACTGCCTAAGCCAGCACAGTCCCAGCCTGACCAGTCGGATAAGGCTGGAGAGGCAAGTGACCTCCAGAACTCAGGCTGCGCTGCCGAAGTTCCGCCCACAGTGGGCGCCCTGCAGCCTGGGGCCTCGCCCATCTAGCGGGCACCACAGCGCTGGCCTGGGGGACTCTCCCTACATCCCACTCAGCTGCTGAGATGGGAATGGGGTGGAATCTCCATTTGGCGGTCAGACCGCCCAGGTGCTGCCCAGAGCTGACCCCCGATCTTTCCCCTCCCGCCCTGCAGCTGGTGGGACTTGAGATCCACGCCCCAGTTCCCAGAAGGCCTGGTAGTTCAGTCCCTGCCACCCCAAGCTGGAACCCAGGGGCCTTCCGTTAGCAGAGCGGATGCCTGAAAGCAGGGAAGGGGCTGAGCAGCTGCTGGAGCGGGACTGGCTGGTGATGGACGGCCCCTCCAAGCCCGTGTGTGAGCACCTGTTCACTCCACTCCCACGGGGCAGGGGAAGGAAACCGGGGAAAAAGAGAGATTGTGCCCTGTCGGAGTGGAGAGAAGTTTGCCCAAGGTAGAGAACCTTCTGTCCCCTCTGCCTGTCTGGGCACAGGAAGATTCTTGCCCACTTCCTCCCATATGCGCACAAAAGCTGCTCTTCCCGGGACTTGGTCCAGCAGTGCCGGACTCTTTGTGGCCCTTTAGACGTCAGGAACCAGGTCACTGCTCATTCTTTCTTGAGAGGGGAAAAGGGAGTGGGGGTGCAGCGTCTGGAAATGGAATATCTTCTCTGCCCCAGACCCCAGTATCATTTCTTCTCCGGTAGAATAGGTGTGGTTTCCTGGTCTCCTATCCCTGCTGTAGTGTACCCAGTGGCCTGGCCTGAACAGCACCGCGCCTGCTCAGACAACCATTTGAGACCTGCACTCTTTCCAAGGTCACAGATTCTTGTTGGGAGCCGAGATTGCAACAGGAGATAGGTCTTCCGTCTCCCTTCTGGCAAGGGGAAGAGCGAAGAAGAGAAGCAGCTGGCAGAATGAGGAAGAATCCAGCGCTCTGGGCAAGCTTTATCTCAGAGCTCAGTTCACAAGAAAATCCAGCGATAGAGTGAGGATGTCAGAAGCCAACCCCAGAGAGTTGGAAGCATCTTTTAGAATCTGGACACATCTGCCCCGTGTGTGCCTGCTCCGTGTGTCTCTGACAGATGCAGCTATACTGTTGTGCGGTGGATGTATGGCTGTCATGGGTTAGGAGGATCCTATGATTAGTCAGCATTTAGATGCCTCTTCTGAACCCGGCCCTAGAACCACCCAGCCGCTCCCAGTACATATCACCCTTGGCCCTAATTTTTTTTGTCAGCAATTCACAATGCTGAGAAATCCTGAGAATTGTTCATGCAGTGCATCACGGATGCTATGCTGAAAACCTACTTTGAAAGGTGAAAGAGAGCAGCGAGGTATAAAGGGTTCAGGAGCCAGGAAGCATGGCTCCAGCTAGGTTTGAATGGCATCCTTCATCTTTGCCTGTGGTGCTGTATCTCTCCACCACTCAATAGAAAAGGCCATCCCTTCTGAGCTCTTTATAACTACGATCTTCCAAATGGATTGGGCATCTCCTCTTTGGGGTTAAATTTAACCAGTGTTCCCTCATTCCAATTAAGAAGGGAAGAAAATAGAGGAAAGATACACATCCAAATGATCACACACACCCGTTCGGAAATATTTATGAAAGTCCAGTGCAAATAAAAAGTGTCTACTTAGATCTGGCTGCCGGCTGGATTCAACACAAGCTAGGAGAAGCTTATACTTTTTGCGGAGTACACTTCTACCAGGAGTAAAATCGGGTCCTGCCAGTAAAACGAGAAAAACATTAGATTGGCAAGGCACCTGGATATGCCTGTATATCTGCTGTAGACACAGTTACTTCCTTCCCTTGCTGGGACCTTATATCCACCCACCACCATGCCCTAATCATCTTTCTGTTTCTACTCTGTTGGAATACATATATTTGTGATAGCCAATGGGTTCCCAATACCTCCCGGCTTGTGGATTCTAGGTATCATTTTTAAATACACGACCCTGGGCCCCTTACTTGTTTCCCAGATGTGGAAGGATAATGTGCCCCTGCCGTTCATTTGCATTCCCATCACTCAGGCTGTTATTTCCTCTGGTAAAAGCATCATGAGCCTGATTTGGCGGGTACCAACCTATCTGTAACTGAGAACCTTCTGGGCGCTGGTTCCTTCCCGTTAGTCTGCTTTCTCTGTCTCTTTCATCACGATTCTCTGAACTATAGGACATAGTTTGCAGAGCAGGTAGTGTTCAAGCTCCAACGAAGGGGTTTAGTTGGTTGGTTGGTTTTGCTTTAACCATCAGCTTCTTTAAGTCTAGGACATTTAGCCTCCAAAGGAGAAGTGTCCTTTGGAGAAAGGATTTTAAGTATACCCTACTGCACTACTCAGTATGTGTGTTTCCTCACAGAACCACTCTGAGTTGGCTTCACTGTGACCTACACTTTTCCTGTGAACCCTCCCTCCTATGTGAAAGAAATAATACTGAATATTTCCCTCATTTTTTTCTCTTTCTGCTCATCCCCTTGATCTCAGGGCCCTGGGCTAATATTTCCTGGATCAATGTACTGGCCTCCAAGTTAGTTACCTCACTCAAAGTTGTTTTCCTCATTCATTTCCCAGTGCCAAACAAACTAGCTTTCCCAAAGTACCCCAACACACCAAACCCTTGCAGTAATGCCTCCCGTGTCTCCCCCTTTCTCTCTGGTAAATAAATTCATTTTAATTTTTTTGTTCAGTCTTCATCTTTCCTATTAAAATGGAAAACAACTGGGCACACAGCTCAGTTTAGAGCTAATTAAGCATTTTCAGAGACTCACTTTATTCAGGTCTAAGAGCGTCATGATTAAATGATGATCACTGTTAGTCCTATGACTTCCATATCACCAGAAACTGGGGACCAGAAACTTTGTATCACATTCCCCAGGTACAGAGCAGAGCGAAAGTCCATTTTTCATCTACCCTCGAATCACCATCAGCACAGAAGGTGTAAGGATTTCTCCTCAGGGACATGCAAGCAGTTCATTCTGCTGCAGGCACCAGCTGAGTGTCCCTTAACCCTATTTGGTTATGACACTAACATACCAGCAGCTGCCATCATCTTGGGCACAGTTCTCAAGGCTGCTTGCCTCCTGTTTGTTATACCAGCCATCGCCCAAGATTATTTCACTGGTATTTCTGACCAGTCATCTCTAGACCAAGAAGCCCTCCTACATCTTAATTAACCTGGTAGAGTAGTTTAGAGTACTCGGGGAACCCTGTGGTTTACTGGGTTGCAGTGACATATTGCAAAGAACACAGATAAAGATGGAAAAGAGCATGGAGCTGCCACGCCCCCACGGGAATCCCACCTCCAGGACACACACAACGCCCATGTTCAACTGCCTGGAAACTCCAAATCATGTCCTTTTGGGTCACTGTGGAAACTGTCAGCAGATTCAACTGAAGCGTGGCTACCTGTATTTAAGTGTGATGGGACAAAAGTATCCTGACTTAAGACAGATAGACTGAGTAAGGAGACCAAGATCTGCTCCATCATTTTTCTGGGCCTTCCTGTGCAGCATTTTTGGGTTTTTTTTTTTGTTTGTTTGTTTATTTGTTTGTTTGTTTTGTTATGTTTTGTTTTTTGTTGTCTTGTTTTGTTTTGGGTTTTTTTTTTTTGTTTTTTTTTTCTCCAGAATTTGGATTAGGGACCTCTGGAATGTAGAAGGTCTGATGACTTGTTATCAGATAAGAGTAGGTCAGAGAATTTCTTTCCAACCAGGAACAAGTCAAGAACAGGGGGACTGGAGCTTGCTTTCCATAGCCTTAGAAATAAAAGTGGTATCATAAGCTATGAATAAAATCTCATATACATAATAGCTGGAGCCTCACACTATAACCCTGAAGCAATATTCCATAGCCCTTCAGCAACAAAGACAACTTTTAAACTTTTATTCCATTCCATCTATGACCAGTGATTGTTTTGCTTGACTACTAGTTACTAGCCTTTTGAAACAGGATCTCACTATGTCCCCCAGTCTGGCCCCCGAATCAGGCTACTTGGGGCTGAGATCATAAGCATGTGACAGCATGCACATCATACTCTTCATTAGAGCAACAAGACACCTTTATTTAGGCAATATCTTAGGAGTCAGGTATATGCACAAACATTTCCTAACAGTGAAGATGGAGTAGACCTACAGGAAATGAGATGCCCTAGCCTTGCCCATGTCTCTCTGAAGAATGAGGCTCTGCTTGTCACATCTGTCTGTCTTAGTCTACCTGTTATGGAAGTTCTACCTTCTCATCCCCAAGGTCTCAAAATCACATAAGCTTCCCAGAGCATCTTCCACATGGAAGCTTACGCCTTTGTCTTACTCTAATGGCATCTTGTTGCTCACAGCCCTACTTGTGTAGACTCAAGTACCCAAGACGTATGACATTTCAGATCTTATCTGGATCATTATCTGCTTTTGAACATACAATCTGACTGCACTGTTCAATCCTAGGGAGCAAGGTCAGTGTGTCCTTCTCTCTGCATCTCTACTCAGAACTATAAAATTCCCCACTTACTGACTATAATTGAGGACACAACTCTTGTTCTATTTTGGAATAAGGCAAAGAATCGCTGACCTTTGGCATTCAACAAAAACTGACATAGAACAACCACAGTAAGACTCATATCCTTCACCTTTGAAGTAAGAATGTTGATGCTCACATCTCCAGGATGCTATAAAAATTAAATGAAATCACTGATGAGACATCATCAGCTGATTTACCGATTCAGTAATGCAAACTATTGAGAAAAGTATCTATAGCTTTTGTTACCCTAGTGTAGGACATTTCTATTAGATAGGAACACTGTCAATAAATGCAGGCTAGACTTGAGCAGTAATAAGTGAAACAAACTTAGTACACTGGGTATTAATGCTACATTTTAATAGCACTGAATTTAGAGTTTATATATACATATATATGGGAAAATTGCCAGCTCATTTGAAAATAGTGTGTGTTTGTGTGTGTATGTGTGAGAAAGGCAGAGAGACAGAGAGAACAGAGAGCTGATTTGTACATTCAAAAGCAATTCATTATCTGTTTTAAATGCTCTGTCGTGCCTGCAACCCACTTCCAAGCTGTGATATATCTTTAATCAGACCCTATCACATCAGAAAGGTAGGAATACTTGAGTTGTCTTCTATGCTGTGCAGCAAGAACCTGCCAGATGCTGTCGGGGACTTCATTTCTAATTTTTTTTTCTAGAGTTTGGATAAGGTAGTGCTAGAGTTGAGAAAGTCCAGTGCCCTTACACTGATGTGCAAGGAATAAGAGAAAACTAGTTTAGTCTGGAGGACTTTTACTGATACCTGCAGGAATGTGATCCAATATTGCCATCTGTCAGCATGCTCAAAATTTTCTGAGTATCAATATCCCTCGAGGGTCTGATTCTAGAATATCAGTTCTCAGGTTCTGCCTCACATACAAAACAGCCTCTTTGTTACACAGCCCATGCATGTGGTGAGTGCCAGCACCACACACATTTCACCACTAAGGGTGTTAGCCAGCTTCTCTTAACTGTATAATATGCATGAGGATGAGATAGAATAATTATTTTGGCTCAAAGCCTTTGGGGTTTTAGTCAATCACCAGTTCATCCTGTCACTTTAGGCCTGTGGTGACAGGAGTGCATGACTCTTCATCCGAGATTCAGTGATGAAAAAGAGAAAAACCGGAGACCCACAATTCTCTTCAAGAGCACATGACCTAAATTATCCCAATATTGATCCACCTGTTAACGTTTTACATGCTGGCTAATGGAGACCATTCTAGACCCACCACAGCACCAAATCAAGAACACAGTCATGGGGTGACAGATGAAGTCCAGTACAGTGACAGAAAAGTGCCCTATGCCAACATTACAAATGTCAGGAAGAAGGGGGAATCCAGTTAGGTACCGGCATTTGTAACAAGAAGAAAGAAGTCCACGAATGGCACCTCAGTCTTTGTAGATCATCATCAGTGGCTAAGGAGTTCCCCGGAGTATGAGACACTGGCATACTATGAATGTTCTTTCTAGCATTTGAGTAGTCAGTGGTATATGGGCAAAGCATAGAGGCATGTGGTACAGACTCCGGTTCTGTCACTATAGGGCCATGATCCTCAGCCATGTTGCCTCTTACCTTAAAATACGCACATTCTAGAATGCAATTTCTGAAAAGTCTCTTTTCTAAATCTGGGGAAAAAATCAGTTTTTTTAACACCTAAGGAAGTAAATTCATCATGAGAAACTTTTATAGTTGTGTTTTATGTTTATCTCACAACTTGGGATAACAGGATGTTTCTGGTAGATGATAAGCTGGCACTATAACTCTTCATGTGAGAAGAAATTCAGGCATTGTAAACTTTGGTGCATTCAATGCAGCCACCTTCATGGAAGTACCTTAAAGACAAGACTACTGGCTAGCAACATACTTGTCGTTATGTAAAAAGTTGTCTTTGGGCATATTGCCATCTTTACTAGACTTATGGAACAGGACTGGTGCCATTGAATTTTTAACATTTTATTTTCTAGTGTGGCTTGGAGACTTGCAAATACATACAAATCCACCCTTGTATCCTAATATCATATCAAAAATAATGTAATGCAGTAGTTTACAACTTCCTAACGCTGCAAACCTTTAATACAGTTCCTGTCATGCTTACCCCTAGCTTTAAAGTTATTTTTGTTGCTACTTCATAACTATAATTTGCTACTGTTAAAAATCATAGTGTAAATATTTTCAGAGATAGAGATTTATCAAAAGATGGTGACCCACGGGTTGAGAACCACTCCTCGAGCGATGCCATAGAGCTAGAAATTTCCAAGAAATTAAGCGTTAGAACAAAAATAATTTCTTAGTGCCTTAGTCAGATAGCTCAGTGTGCTCTAGGCACACATATCTTCAACTAATCTTCAAAATAGTGGGTCTTAGTCTCTGTGGCTTTCTCTCTATATAAGAGGGATTGTTTCTTCATTCAAGGATTATTTTAGCCTCTACTCTGGTATGCCTTGGTGTGAGGCTCTGAAGATTCAGTGAGGACAGATACCTTTTATTTCATGGAAATTCTAGTGCATGTCTATGCCCTTCCCCCACCACCAACCATCCTGCCTCTGATGCTCTCCCCAGGTGTCACACAAGGTGCAGGTAGAGAGCGAATCCCCCTTTCATTAAACTATTGGCTTGGAAGAAGTGTCATGTTTTAAAAACCCCCACAAAGGTTAATAAAAAGAAGCTCCAGGGAGCACTTTTTCCTATTTTCAGTCATCTCCTTTGTCATGGAGCTGAAGAAGATGGAAAATAGGCCACTTGACTTAGAGGAGATCCACGCCCACCCTTTCCACCTCATTTGACTGGCATGAGATCCACTGCTCAGCAAAACACATGGACATCAAATAGTCACTGAAACCACCAAGGACCCTCAACATTGTCACGGTGTCACGTGGCATGCCATGTAACCTCGCTCTGCCCTGAGCAGTGTGGAGAAACACGGTTGGTGTAAAACGTTCATTTTGCAGTCAAAGGTTGAATCTCGGAGCAGGGAAGCACTTTGCCCTAACTTACAGAGTCCACAGAAGGCAGATCAGTGTCCCACACTCAGATACTGGCAGCAGAAGTCACTGAACCTCACCGTGTTCAGTGAGGTTTCTCCGGGGAAGGCTGCATGTGCTGCTAGTCAACTAACTGTAATAGAGTATCTGAGGCAGCCTACTTACAAAGAAATGAAGTGCCTTAGGTCACCATTCTGGAGGCTGAAAGCCGGGTTTTTTTTTCAGCCTCTGAGGAAGCCCTATGACAGACAGCATTGCGGCGGAGTATTAACAAGGAACAATCACGTGGTAAAACAGGAAACCATGAAGACCAGTAGCCCGCAGTCTATAATGACTTTAAATGCTTCCAACTGACCAAAGGGGCTCTTACCAGGCTCTACATCTTAAGTTCTTCCTCCTCACCTCAGCCATGGGTGAGGACCAAGCTCCCAGCATAGGAAACTTTGAAAGACAGACCATATCCATATTTGACTACACACACAAGTGCTTTGCACGTGTGTCCTCATTTAGGGGCATACAGTTATTGTCTCCGCCGGGGGGAAACTGGGACACAGAAAGTAGGGCAGAGGCCACAGTAGTAGAAGGAGTGCCGCTTCCAAGTGCTGCCAGCAGACCTCACGCATCACTCCAGGATGAAGTGCCTCACTTAACAGGACCAATCACGATATCCTAGGCTTCACACCGCCATTAAAACATGATTAGCTTCCACTACCTGGGGAGAGGGAACGATACGTTACATAATAAAGACAAATCACCTATAAAATAAAGGCAAAACATTTCCTCAGTCTATCCCCACCTGGCTGTCATAGGGTGGGGACCACCTCTGAGAAGGCACGCCACTGTTTTCAACAGAATTGTCCTGTCTACGCCAACGGATTTCATCTCTAAAAATTTGGTGTTGGAGGAACTAGTAAATAAACCCTTAAGATTTCAAAATAATGATCTAGAGTTACTTAGAAGTCCACAAATTTGTCGCTAAATGTATTTAAATCTTACCAGTGAACATGATGCTGGTTATTAAAAAGTAATTCTGGAGAAATTAGCTCACAGCTACTAAATTAATATAATTTATTTATTACTTGCAGCCACAAATCAAGATGCTGTTAACACTGCTACACACAATTAAATATGCACAGCAAGTTTCCATATGGCTTTAATTTCTGATTTCTGGTCACTCTTTCGATCATTTGCAGAACAGCCAGTGCTTCATCTAGGCAGAATAAGAAGAATTTTCTGAACTGTGGAGGTAAAGGTTTGTTTTACATGTTTTCGTCATAGTGAATAGGCACGTGTTTTAAATCTATAGGCTCATCATTTCTTAGAGATTAATTGTTGCAGAAACCCAAATGCATCCGGCCTTTGACATTCACCAAGACTCCCCTAAGTGTCCTGGTTCTCTCTCCCCTTCCTTTTCCCAATGTTTTCCTTAAACGGGTAAAAAAAGAAGTAAAACACTTGCACACACACCTCATACACGCACACATATACCTATACATACTCATAGGACATTTACATGCACATATTTCTATATACATGAAATGTCAGAAACACATGCATACACATAGATACACATAGATACCCACATACCATATGCATGCACACACACACACACACACACACATTCACATTTGATTTAAGAAGTTTGAAGTGACACTTTTCAGAGTTTCAGTCATCTTCTTTAGGATATGCTAGATGTGACTCCATTAAAAGTTCAAGACTTATAGTGAATGAGAGCTATGCTGTCTAATTCTTTACATAAACAAACAAACATGACAATTACATTCCACTGTTAGATGTAACAAATAAAACTCCAATTCTCAAATTTTTTTTGTTTGTTTGTTTGATGTTTTTCCTGAATTTTCTGGGGGATATTTTGTTTCTTGAACAACTTTCCCAGATTTACGAGAATATTCTAGTTATTGTAGCTGATTTCTGCCTTTGTCATTCCTGGCAGGAAGACTAGAAGAGCAGAGCAGACATCCCAAAGCACTCCTCCTATAGAATCAGCCTGCATCCCATGTAAAGGATGATGGCATGTGAGATTACATCACTATGCTGTATTGGAAGCTTCATGATATTATTTTGAAAAAAATGTTGCTACGTTTATTTATTGTCAGGAGTGGGGTTGCATGTCTTGGTACATGTGTGGAAGTCAATGGACAACTTTCAGGAGTTTGTTTCCATTCCTGTACCATGTGGTTCTCAGGAATAGCACTCAGGGCACCAGGCTTAGTGACAGACTTTGCCCACTGAGCCACATTGCCAGTGTTCATTTCTACCATCACGGTGCAAAGGTTAAACTGATGGGGGAACCTCAAATTCAGTTAACACATCAAAATAGACATTTGCCCACTCAAGGTTTTTTGTCCTTTTGACTTCTGGTCCAGAAGGGTGAGGGAGAGGATGGCAGAGCAAGGACAGAGGAACTGAGATGGCAGGGATGTTGACCTTTGCTCTGGTTTACAGCAAACCATGATTTTCACAGAGAACAAAGTGAGGTTGCTGGTCTCAATGGACCAGTAAGTTGCACAAGTCTCCAAAGGTGCCCTTGGTTTTGTTCCCAAGCCATAAATTATGGAGCCATTTTTAAAAGTTAACAAAGACACGACAAAATTAATGGATAGAGAGTAGGGGGTGAAGGAAGCAGGCTATGTACTGTTTATTTTGATACATTATGATAAAGGCTTCTTCCTTTGGACACATGAAGAGGTTTCCCTCAGTACTGGGTGTGGCACCTTGCCCATCCTAGGCAAGTACTCTCCCAATAACTGCAGCCCTACAAAAGGGAACGATACCTTCAAGTATCATTTTATCTTGGTAACTCTTTGACATATTGTAGTAATAAATGTAATTGTCTGCTCAGATGTGGGGACACAGAGAAATTAGATGGTTCACTAGCTTGCACTGTTAGCGAGTGGCAGACTTGAAACTATAGCCAGATATTTTATTATTAAATAAAACCACTTTGTTGTAATGAACTCACAGATAAAAGCAGCACGCTGCTAGATTAAAGTAGTCACTCACACAAACACTGTCCAGTCGCAGGACATCATAAATCTAAGTGAAGTTTATTGAAATGTACCATTGAAATGTCCATTCTGAAGCTTAGGGGTCTCACTTAGGGTTTCGCACTCTTACTCTTACATTACATTTTAATGCCTCACTTATCACCAAAAAGAAGTGAATAAAGACTATGGCACAGTTGAAATTAGGAACACACAGGTTTATATCCTTTATCATAGCTCACATGTCTTTTTGCCTGAATGTGTCCTCCCTCATCCACCTTACATTACCCTGTCTCGAACTTTTTTCTCAATGTCATATACAGCCAGATCCTTCTAGGCAGACTCATAGTCCTTCCCAAGTATTGCACAAAATGTCTAGGATAACAGGCAATAGTCGTGAACCTTAACAAAACCACAAGTAGCAAAAGTGAGACTCATTCTGAACCATACATTTGCTTGATGGTCTGTTAGTTGTCTACAGAAATGTCTGCTCTTGATAGTTATGTTTTTATAAAGCCTTATAGTTGTTGTCTTTCAGAATTCTGCACCAAGACAGTTTCTGACAAAGGAACCTGAACAATAGCTCTAAGATGCAAGACATCTAGTGGCTACACACAGTTCCCCCTCCCCCACTGGTATACATCTATTTTCAAATTCTTGACCCTCCGTACTTCTCCCCCATCTCCTCCAATATCTGAACTGGTCCCCCTTTTTCACTCCCCTCACATAGCCAAACACTGGACTGAGTGGCAGAACCCCAATAGGGAAGTTAGGACAAGGACTGAAGGAGTTGAAGAACAACAATATCAACCAACCAGAACCCCCACTTCTCCCAGGAAGTAAACCACTAACCAAAGAATACACAGGGAGTACTCATGGCTCTAACTGGATATGTAGCAGAGGAATGCCTTATCTAGTGTCGCTGGGAGGGTATGCCCTTGGTCCTGTGGAGTCTTGATAACCCAGGATGGGGGAACTTAGGCCACTAAGGCAGGAGTGGGTGGGGAAGCACCCTCATAGAGGAGGGGAGAGGGGAGAAGGGGATAAAGGGCTTGTGGAGGGGAAACTGGGAAGGGGGATAACATTTGAAATGTAAATAAATAAAATAACCAATAAAAATTTAAGAAATAAAAAATGTAGAACATTACCCTCCCAGTCATCCTGGCCAATAGGCAGCCAGAAAGCCACAAAATCAGAGCAGAGTAGAATGTGAAACCCAGGCCCTTCTCGTGCTAAAACAAGGGGCTGCACAGCTGGCTATAGAAAGCTGAATTGGTGAGCACAAGACAAAACCCACGACCGAATCAGTCGTCTGCAGGGACGGCTGCTCTGAGTCTTCCAAACATGGATGCTCAGTCGACTTCTTGGCATTTGAAAATGTGGGCTTTCACTCAGATCTTTTGGCCCAGGTTTCTGTTGGCCACAGTTGTTTGTACTAAGATAAGATGGTTGACACCAGTTACTGGACAGCTATGATGGGTACTAAGAAGGTGTCTGACCTCAGGGTCGTATAATCCACGGGCTCTCCTAGCTTCTGTCCCAGTGTCTACAACACCAGTGATGGTAACACATTTGCTCAATCCCACAGTTCCTCTATTCACAAATAGATTGCTTTCCTTCCTCCTAGGAATGATCTCTTCACTGACTTCTAACATTTGGCTCTGTGATCACTGGTATTTTTGGATGCCCACCCTGATTTGGCTGGTGGCGATCTTGCTCTGAGATCTTTACCACAAAGCAAGATTGCAGCAAGTCGTAAATTCTGGGGCTTTGTCTACCCACTGTGAAGCAGCCATTGTGAGCAGTCAGTGTGAATACCTGCCCAAGCCCCATCGTGTCTGTCCTACCGGCTCATCCTCCTGAAGCTGGGCTAACATCCCTGTGGGCTTTTTGACCAATAGGCTCAGGGACCTGGGGAATCCTGGCTGCTGTGGCCAATGTCCTTTCAGCTCTTTTCCACTAAACATTTTTGACATTTTAGGAACCCTGACTAAGTAGCTATGGGATACATTTAGTTCACTTTAACTCCGATATGGTCATGTGAGTGTCTGTTACATATCACTAAGGTTAGCTGGATGGTCCATTCTTGGCATTTATACAACACACACAAAATAAATGGTGTTCAGGTTTTAAATGTGGCATCCGTGGAAATGCTCTCCTTCACCCTCTGTTGACTAGCCGTGTACTAAGAAAACTGCAGCACCAGAGGTCAGGTCACACCAGGGGTGTGTCCTACAGCGTCTGCCATGTGTGGTGTTGGAGGAAAGCCAAGAAGCCACAGCTAGCCAGTGGAAAGCCCTTCCAAAGATAACATTGTGTCATTGTGACACTTTAGTCCCAGCCATGTCCCAATTCAGCATCCATTTCCCGCATGAGACAACAGCACAGCCGAGAAAGCTAAAAGGAAAAAAAAAATCATGTCAATTGCCATTTGTAAAGATATTTTAGAATGTGCAATCAACAAATGCAAATTATTTTCAAATCTTTATTTGAACATATGTGAAGAATATCTTCTTTATTAATTATTACATTTATTTTTACACACACAGAAAATGCAGGAAAAAAATTATGGGCCACTAAACCAAAACCATATTCTGATCAGCGAAGGTAGAAGAACGAATGTCTGGCTTCTTTTTCTATTAAATATTCAGAAGCAAATGATTCATCAAAACATACTTAAGAAAGGGATATCTTAATTTCATCAACCATTTACTAAGTATTACACATTCACATTTCTGACTTCATAAACTGTGTGGTGTTTTCTAGCTTTTAAAACATCTATAACGTACAGAGTTTCTCACTCAGTTAAGTATATGCTCATTTTGGGGTCTGATTGTATAGTTTTCATTTTTATTTTGGGAGGTGTATCTTTCTCCCTGTATCAAAGGCTCCAGATTCCACAAACCTAGTGTTACATATAGGTTAGGGTTGAAATAGTTGCTCAAATGTATGGACTCCCAATCCTTGAGGGGTGAATTAAGGTCTAGCCAGGTACAGACACACCAGAGTTGAAATGGATAGAGAAAGAAATCGTGAAAGCAGGGACAGAAACATTGAAGAAACCCTAACGTATTCAAACTAAGAGAAGTCAACAGTCAACATAGACCAAGGTAAATGAGTGATAGATGTCTCTAACCCAAATGTGGAGCTTCTTCTCAAGTTGAATAAGTTCAATGGAATGTATTTGCTAGCTGGGCCAGCTCATCACCTTAGCACAGTGACAGTTAGCTACTAGAATCCCACATACAGTCATATTTTTATTTACTTTAAAAGGTTTTGTTTGGAGGTGAGATCTCTCTATGTAGCTCTGGGTGGCCTGGAACTCTCTATGTAGACCAGGCTGGCCCGAAATCCAGAGAGAGCTGCCTGTCTGTCTCCTGATTACTGAGATGAAATGTGTGCACTACTGTGCCTGAAGAAAGGATGATCAAAAAACAAAACAAAAAACAAAAAAAAAAAAAAAAACAGGTGAACTGAGATACACTCCAACTGAGGTAATGTGTTTCCTTGACATAGCAACTTTGAGACTTATTCTTCCTGATTCAGTTTCCTCACATTTATGTAACCCAAAGTAGCTGCCTCTTCCTCACAAGGTTCATGCCGATGGATCCATGAAATAATAGAGTGAAAATATGTACGATAACACCTGACTCAGAATCAGGGCTTGAATCAACTAGGGCTGGATGCATGTTCCACCTTTAGTCAAACACCTCTGTAGATGGTGATAAAATGAGGTTGGATCAAGCCAAGAGGAGTTTCTATAAAGCCTGAGTCAGATAGGAACCAAATCAGTTTGACTGAACAAATTGCTTTGTCTTTAGCCTGGTCACACTGTGGCTGAGACACTGACAGGTCACACGGTGTTACACTGACAGGAGGTGATGGCGAGCAGGATATCAAATTAGGCATGAGTGTGGCAAAGATTGGTCTCATCTGCAAGCCTCCAGGATCCCTCTGCACCGCCACAGTGACCAATTTAAAGAATGATGTTTATTCTCTCCCTCGGATGTTGGAATTCTAGACTTACACTGAACCGCTTCCATCCACCCAACAAAATGTGAAAACCACACAAACAGACTAACTCTCCATGCAGTTAATTGTCATGGCAATAAAACTGAAACAGACCGGCCGCATGATCGCAGGGCAGACTCTCAGTTCCATAATTGATTATTTACAAGAGTAGTTTAGAATTTCCTGCTCTAACAGAATTCTGCTGAAGACGAGAAGCCTTTCTCATCGTCTTTACTGTACATCTTTTCTCTTAAAAAACTAGCCTGTACAGACTGTCTTACAGAACAATGGTAATCAGTGGATATGCTCATGGGGAAGGGGAATCTAGAGATTTCCCCCTACTCTCCACCACCCTCCCCACACACACACTTCCATTCACTCCTGGCCCTCTGGGCTTCTCTCCTGTCATCCTCCATACCTGACCCTGCCCCCTTTCCCCTCACCCTTCCTCCCTCTGCTTTCTGTGATTATTTTGTTTCCCCTTCTGAGTGGGATTGAAGTCCTCCTTGTTAAACTTCTAAGGTCTGTGGGGTGTGTCATGGGTATTCTCTACTTTTGTTGGCTAATATCCACTTAACAGTTAGTACATACTATACATGTACTTTTGGGTGTGGGTTACCTCACTCTGGATGATATTTTTTAGTTTAATTCATTTGCCTGCAAAATTCATGATGTCCTTGTTTTGCCACAAACAAAAGAATGTACATGGTCTGATCCATGGCCCCTGCACATATATAGCAGAAGACTGCCTGGTCTGGCTTCAGTGGGAGTGAATATACTTAATCCCATAGAGATTTGATGCCCCAGGGAAGGGGGATACCCAGAGTAGGCACCCTCAGAGGTGAAGGAAAGGGGAGGAGGGGGGGGAAGAACTCTGTGAAGGGGAAACCAGGAGTATGGCAACATTTGGAATGTAAATAAATAACATAATTAATCAATAGTTGTACTGGCTGGTTTTGTGTCAACTAGACACAAGCTGGAGTTATCTCAGAGAAAGGAGCCTCAGTTGGGGAAATGCCTCCATGAAATCCAGCTGTAAGGCATTTTCTCAACTAGTGATCAAGGGGGGAGGGCCCAGCCCATTGTGGGTGGTGCCATCCCTGGGCTGGTAGACCTGGATTCTATAAGAAAGCAGGCTGAGAAAGCCAGGGGAACCAAGGCAGTAAGCAACATCCCTCCATGGCCTCTGCATCAGCTCCTGCTTGGGTTTCAGTCTTTACTCCCTTTGGTGATGAACAGCGATATGGAAGTATAAACTGAATAAACCCTTTACTCCCCAACTTGCTTCTTGGTCATGATGGTTGTGCAGGAATAGAAACCCTGACTAAGACAATAATATTTTTTAAAATGGGAGATACACACACACACACACACACACACACACACACACACACACACACACACACACATATATATATATATATATATATATATATATATATATATATATATATATATAATGTTTCCAGTAATGCTACCCTTGGAAATATATTCTAAGGAGCTAATTCACAGGAAAATAAAAGTTATATAGACAGAAACACTTATTGCAACATTATTTATAAAAGTGGTTATAAGTTACATCTAATAAAAAGAACTAAATACAGAATATTATGTCAGATGGATTAAATTTAATCAAATATTAAAGTCTAGATTCCACTTATTCTTAGCTCCAAAAAAAATGTTTCATAGATTATTTCTGAATGATTTCCTACTAAAATATAAAAAATAAAATAAAAGTCACTTAATACATGTCTAAAAGTTTTAAACATTTTAAGAAAGAAATAAGAATTATAGAGTTCTTTCTTATGTGTCTCAAACCTTATAATAAGCTTACACAAAAATTTTTTTTTGGTTTAAAGTAAGAAAATGGCGATTAGATAAGCAGGCCCATGTTAGGTTTTCTAGTTCCAAACTCTTGGTATTTTGTGTGATTAATCCTGTTTCATCAACCATACACTTTTGGACCACTGAGCTGAAAATGTTTATTGTGCCATATAGTTTAACTCTATTTTGCAAAATTATAGCCACAAATATACTATGTTAAAAAAGAACAAAGACTTTAGGGTTGGTTTGCTGACACCATGTGTTCTCATGGCTCCCTTCTATGTCCATAAACATTTGTGTCGAGGTTGGAAGGTAAGACTCACAATCACAACAGAAGAGCAAGAACTATGCACCAGCTGATAAGAATGAAGAACAAACTCCTAAACCTGTGACGGGAAAAAGAAACCCACAATGTTGAGCTGCAGGCCTCCCAAAGAAAGGAGAGAGTACCATCTCCCATAAGGACCCATCCAAAACTACACTGGCCTCAGCCCCAAAACAGTGGTCCAACCAGGGCCAGCAACAGAGGCCAGGTATGTAATGAACCAAATAACCAAAGACTATGGCATGGCAGTTCCTTCATTCCTGTGCCTCGGGAGATGGCCTTGGTAGAATAAACCAACAGTATAGCTCTAACCTCAGAGAGAAGCTTAAGAGATGGAAAGGGGTGATGGAGGCAAGCAGCAATGAGGAGAAAGTCACCTGGGTCTTGAGAAGAAATCCTGACCCCAGTCACACCTCTACTCTCCCTCCTGCCAGCCACCAGAAGCAGTTTTTGCACGTTTTCCTGTGCAGCCAGGAATTTCACTCCTCTTCAAACTATTGTTTACATCAAGCACCCAGTACTAGAAACAGCCCATCAAGAACTGTCAATTTTGCCAGAAAAAGAAATGTGCCCCAAAGAGACACAATAACTAGCAAATAGAAGAGCCCCATCCAGAAATCACAGAGTTAACAATGGAGACAAATGATGACTTTCCATACATTATTCACTAAGCCATCTGAGCAGCTATGACATACCCTGAATAGAAAAAGAAGGAGCAGGCAACCTTAAAATCAAAACAAGCCTCGAGGGTGCTGGTAGAGACAGATTACTAGAAGAGAGCATGAAACGACCAATGGACAACCTGAAGTTCACAAGGTTCACACTAAACAAACCAGACCCCCAGACACTGTCAATGGCACCAGACGCCTTTTGCTTATCAAGAGAGGTATGGACAATTCAGGGCGTGCTCCAAGTGCTCATTTCCTTTGGGAGCACTAGTGTCTACAAGTAGAAAGACCATTGGAAGACCCTGCAGGAACATGGGCTAGAGGATCCCCAGAGAGAAACCAAGGCTGTCTGGGGCTAGCAAGAAGACACTAAGTAGGCATGCAGAAACAGGGGGAGCCGGCACACGGCAGCTGACTGTGAAGCCTCAGCTGCCTTTATCTTCCCCTCATTCTGATGAGCTAATCCCAGGAGAGCGTCCAAATACAACAGAAAACATCTGGCTGGATATTCAGAGTGTGGGAGCGAAAGCTTTTGCTAGCAGCTGCAGTACTCTGCAAGTAAGGGGCAAGGATCCCAGAGAGCTGCAGACTCGCACAGGAGAGAGCAGTTCCTGCTGGATGCTCTCATCCGCCTTCTCAAGCAGTCCCAGTTCCACAGACTTCCAAGAAGAAGACAGTCTTTAAAGAAGCCTGCTTTTTGTTGACATTTAATGCATATATGCATCCCTAAAGGAGATTTATCCTGGAATGTCTGCTGGAGCTGAATAGTCAACATCGGTGGCATTTGTACTATGTCATCATTGAACACAGTAACACTGCTGCCCTGGCAAGGGTTTAACAACTACCTCTTCAGAGAAAAAGCCTTGATTATCACAAACCCCACCACAGTCAGCCTGATGGAATACCATCACGACACATGGTACTCTAAAGGTCCTGTGAACAACTATAAACACATCCCTACCAAGTTCACATCTGCCTTTCCAAGGCAGGCCCTGTCTGTTACCTGCTCTGAACATTCAAAACCAATCATAGACACCTATAAAACCATTTATCCCGCATCCTCTTGAAAATTGCCAACTTCTTGTCAGCACACTTGGAACTGCCCTTGCTCTGTGCCTTCTACCTGACTGTGGCATGCAATCAATTGAACAGGCACCTAAGAGAGACCGTACATGAACGTCTAAAAGAATGATCTATAAAAAAAAATTCAATTCAGAAACCCATTTAAATGGTACAAACCAGGCGAGGGTGAGGGGAGGAATCCCCCTCTGCTCCTAAAAAGCTGGAGACGTATCTGGACTCCATTCCACAGTTTTCCCAGAGCTAGGAAGGAAGGAACTAGTTCATAAATTCCATCAGGAGCTTGGGGATTTTTGATGTAATGAGTTTTACAGTTTCAGAGGAGAAAGCTTTGCTAATAATTATGTAACAGTAATTAAATCTGAAAAAGGCTGTACTCTAACTATGTTGATTTATTGCAGCCCGTACAAAGCACTCCTCAAGCGTGCGTTGGAGTATATGCCGTGTCCCTCCAGTTTTCTTTAAATTCACACAGAGCCCTGGGTCACAGATGGTCTGGGATGCTATATTTTCCCCCATTAAATTCCTAATAATCTTTTTCTGAGGCTGAGTCATGGAAGCCTGGGGAGTTCTCATTTTAATTAGAAGGTTTAAGGAGCTAACTCTGTTTGAAATTTTCTCCTAGGAGGGATGGGTGCAGGTGAGCCCATTCAGAGGAATGGCACAGTACTGGGGCCAGGACCACATTTCCATATTAGATTGCCGCTTGTTTGGCTCGAATCCTGCTTCTGAGGTTGATGATGCGTCGTCTGGATTTGAGGAATCAACTTTGAAAAACAGGACTTATTGGGGGATTATTCCTTGGAGGGAAATATAATTTTTACCTAGTTCCCATCTCTATTTTGCATATAGAGCAATCATTCAGAAATGTGAATTATTATTTCCTATCCCAAAAGAAGTTTGAGTCGCATGGATCTGAGAGCTCTTGAGAAGCCAGAAAACTGATTTCAATAGCATTTGTTCTGTAATTTTCATTCTTTGACCCCCATCGGACTTAATTTTTAATTCCCCCTCGTTCTAAAACAGCCCAGTGTAGTTCAGAATGATCGTTTGAGGTTGATTTCAATAGCAAAAAGGTGTGGAGTATGTGCGAGCAAACAGGACAAGATTCGCAAAGAGTTTATTGAGGTTCCAAGAGCAACATTCCAGATGAGAGATTGGCTCATCTCTTAGAGTTTACCAATAGGCTTGAGAAGTTGTTGAAACCATGGCACATACAGACAAGTGGACCGTGAGGTACTGAGCTCACTTCCCTTAGTATCACAGACAAAAAAAGACAGTGGGTTTCCAGCTTCATCACAGAGCTGGGTCCTCTGGCTTTGTAAAACAATGAGCATTCCCTGCTTTGAAAGTAATGCAACCCAGACAAGTCAGAATGAGCCTGCCACCACCTCAAACCCCCTATAGCTTTAACACAGCTTCAGCTTGGAGTCAGCAGCAGCCACACTTCATCAAGCTAAAGCCAAGTATAAGAGGGGCGAATGAACGGCTTAAAACCTAGGCTCTGAAAATACAGGATCGTGGAGGCTTAGCTCATTAGCAAAAAGATTTCCCCTTCACAGCCAAATGGAGCTCTGCTTTCTGCCCATTCTTTTGAGTTCTCTGGCCTCTTCAGGTTCTGCTAATAGAGACACTGCACACTGAAGGAAAGACCTTTGCTCAGGTAAAACTGATCCTCTATTTTGTTGTTGTTGTGGTGGTGGTGGTTTCTTTCCTCTTTCTTCATAGCAGCTAAGCTGCTACGTTACAGGGCAGGTCCATGTCTTTATAGCCTCGACTGAAAATACTTTAGAAGCATAAATACTTATAGTTTATATACTCTGTTTGTGGAGCCTGATGATTTAAACACCCAGGGCTGCATGTGTAGCCTGTATTGTGTGTAACACAAACAAAATTGACAAAGGAAGTAAGAGTTATCACTCCTGCTCGATTCTGAGCTACATCAGAAGGTATGGGAAAGCAAAGACACCAGCAGCTTAAGAATGTTTAGCTGGGGGAAAAAGTATTTTAAAGGCATTTAAGGATTTTCGATCTGTAAGAATAAATTTCCTCTAGCCCAAGCTGATGTTTCTAGAATATGCTGGCTATACCTATATATTTAGCGATTCCATTTGTGAAATGTGTGGACAAATGGCTGAGGGCTGCCAGACTGCCTCTCTTGAGCAGGCTTGCCTCTGTGATGGGTGCAGATAATCTGTTAGAACAAGGGAACCACCCTCACCCCTCCCCACTCTGTGGCATGGGAAACCCAGCCAAGTTATCAGCTAAAGACCATAGTTTACAAAGTGGGGAATCTTTACACAGGACATTCACAAAAAAATAGCTGACCAGAAAAGTTAGATGCGCACGCAACAGTCGAATAAAAATGTTTGCAGATACACAGAGCCAGGAATATTTTCAAGTTATATATGTGCATATAAATTTTCTTTTTAGTTAAAGGTGAAGAGAAACCCAGCAGAGTTAAGAAAATAATCAACCAAGGGAGTTAAGGGCAGTAAACCTATGACCAAGTTCTTGAAGAGTTAAACAAGCAAAGATTCCGACTTCTGATTAATGGCCAGGGACATCCCAAGCTGCTCTGCCGCCTCAGCAGTGCATGGCTGGTACAGTGGGGTAATATCTAATAACTAATCTTTGACACAAGAATTAAGTCATTTTGCGAGAAAGCAGATCATTAGAAGCCAAATTGAATTATAAGTAATACTATCTCTGTGGAGGATTGTAAATTAATTGGTTTTTAACAATAACATTTCTGTATTTTATTAAAGCAGCGTAAGAATTGGGTGAAGAAACGACTGTAGCAGATAAACAGGCCAGGTGCTGGAGATGTAAATGAAATCGATGACAGATGGCCAGGAGCACGCTCGCTCACTGTGTGTGTATAATGGATAGAGATAATCAAATTCCTTTGTGAATTGGCGACTTTCTTTACATCAAGAACTTTACCACCGGTTCACTTCTGCTTCTTCCCACCTCCTGGCCCTCCACATGCACATGCTTACACACACACACACACACACACACACACACACACACACATACACACACACACACACACATACATACACACACACACAAGCACATGCACACACATACACACACACACACACACACACACACACACACCTCTTTTTATGGGCTATCGGTCTATTTACATAACACTGCACACAAATATCATTCCACCAAATCAACCTGTGTACACAAAACAACAGATTTCTCGGGGAAGAACATCTCACGGAGGAAACAAACAGCCTGTTTAGGTTGAAGTCGTTCAGAGGAGGTTTATTCACTAAGAGAAGGGAGGCTTAGCCTGAGAGGCCAGGTTCTATGGGGGAGGGGTCTACAGTGTCAGTTTGTGGGTTTTTCGAACAGCATCCTCAAAGTGTGATGAGCATCCTGGTTCCCTTCTCTTTCCGCACACACACCCAGCATTAAGGCTCGGCATGCACAAGGAAGCTGACCTAAATCCACAGTGAGGCATAAGTTGCAAGGGAGCTGGTTTTTGTCTCCCCCATTCTTGTACCAAGGGCATTGCTTTCTCATTCTGCTTTTGGGTAAAGAGAAAACACCACTTAGCTATCTTGAAAACACAAACTCACTTTCCACACAGAACAACAACAACAATAACAAAAATTACTGGGGTCTGAACGTATGTCCATATAACTACTGAGAGTTGGAAAATGTTTAAACCTATACTTCCTGAACATCACGTCAGCTTTCCTAGTATCTCCGTGACGCTCCAATAGACCTTTCCACGTGACCTTTCAACACTGCTCTGTGCGATGTGGCGCTCCCCAGCTCTTCTGTCTAGTGCTCCCATGGAAAGGGTCCCTTCTCTGGCCTCCTTCTTACCAAGACATGCAGTTCCCAAGTCATGCTTGGTTCTTGTCTCTTTCTTACTTCATATTTAACCAAAGTTTATAACCTGTAAAACTCTCCCAAACCAGTACCATTTCCAGGTCCCACACTGGCATGATGCTAGACCACCTTACCAGACCGTGTAGTTCCGCGGATCCGGTTTCCCGTGTCTGCGATTTTCCCTCTTGCCATCTGCATCACACTGTCTCCAGGGCTCTCTTAACTCAGTTCATACCTGAACGTATTGATTTTTCCTTAGGTTCTTCAGGCACCAAAGGCTCCATGTTTGCACAGTGCTGAGCATGCCCAAGGTGAGTCTTCCATGATCCGTGCAGACACCGTTAACATTCTAAGCACCATGTCCTTTCAACTTCAATGTCTCCGACCCTCCATCGTCTTGCTAATGGTAGGAAGGATGTCCAGCTTGCCTTCTGCGTGAAGATCTCACTGACAATGCTGGACCTTTTATTATTGTTGCTATCCTACTGTGTGGCCCCATGCTTTCATTGGCCAGTGTGTTCTCAGGTTGCTTCACATGTGGTAAGTCGGTATTCCTAGTCACACAGAGACGAGGTCCGTTTCATATGAAAACTGCATGTAGGGCATATATGTGTCTATCGGAATTGGAAAATACCACTGGTGCATGAGAGCTCTGCTGTTGTGAGGGTCTGTTCTCTCTGACTAACCTTTTGATTGGGTCTTTCTCTTAGGGGCTCACCTCTTATTATAACTTAGCCCAGAGACCTTCACCTTTGCACCAGCCCATTTGTTCTTCTTTTATGGACCTTCTTAGTTGATCTATCCTGATAGTGCTAAGCCACAAAGTTAGTGTCTGGCTCATATATGTGCTGTTTGTGGGGAACTATATTTCTTTGTGCTTTTTCAAAAAACACCATGAATCTATTCTATCATATTACTTTAAAATTCAAATTCTTGCCTTTGTATCTGTACAGAGACATAAACATATATAGGTAGATAAAGATAAATACATGCCTACCAGAACACCTCCACGGACCAGGCTCCAGATTTGACTCTGAGAAGCTAAATGGTATTTGCTTGGCAGGCCTCTGTACTGAAAAGGGCTGGAGTCTGGTCTGTTACTGCTAATTTTGTGTCAATTTCTCCAGAGGGAATAGTGTGCTTTTGGACTGTTTCTGATTTCCTATTAGATGGCATTTAAGGAAGTATATTATATCCTGAACCTAAAAGGATCAGCCCTTTAATAAACTAAATTGACCTTTCTGGTTTTTTCCCCATGGGCATTGGGGTCTTCCTCCTTGCTCTGAAGCACCCCTGTCTTACCAGAAAACAAACTGATTTTGTATCTGTTTTGTTTGGCTTTTTCACATGACAACCACATATACAGCTGAGTGTAATGACCAAAAGTCACACTCCTGGGCCCCTGGGTATGGCCAGATGAGGCCGTAGATACAATTTGTTGAATTAGTGAGGTAGCTCCTGTTCTGGCCGGTGTGTGCTTTTGGCAGAATATGAGGTCACCAGAGTTCTAGGCAGTGGCAGCACACCTACTCACAGCCCAGCCCTGAGGCCAAACCAAAAGCCTTTCCCTCTCACATTCCTAATTGGGTAACTATGCAGTTTTTCAGTAAAAGGCTTTTTTCTTTTTTTATTGCCAAAGCTATAAGCTACAAGTAATTGGCTTTCAGAAAACTTTATGGATTTTGAACAGATTAGGTGCATCCTCCTAAAAGTTGACAGTCTTCTAACCCACAGGTGGCTTAAACCCTAACAATGTCTTCAGCAAGGCTGAGACTAAGCCTATTATAAATGAAGGCTGAGTTAGAAAGTATCAACTGTCTTGGCTGTGCATGAGCCACTAATATGCTGGGAAATACAGGCATGTTTTCACTCTTCCCCACCTAAATCATCTTTCTGGTTACAAGACAGAGCCCAGATTTGGTTGTGTAGCAGCAGCCAGGCTCTGTCTTAGCACCTTGAGTTCTTCTTGAAGATTAAGTTTACTTGGAGCCCTTTTCTTTCCTCTCTCTCCAGCAATTTTGGCCTTTCTCTCTTGCCCAGGAGATGTACTATGATGGAGTTCCAAAGCCTCGCCTTGCTAGGGCATGTGTAAGCAGCTGCTGCTTCCCCCTGTTCAATACTGCCTGCAGCTGCCACGGTGCCCCAGAAGGACATTCGAATAGAGTGTGTTCCCGTAATTGCCTTGGCCCCCTGATTGAATTTATGCTCTATTTTAAAGTAACATTTTGTTGCATTTGCATTACTGAAATTACCAGGTTACAGTAGACTATAATCTCAAATCAATGTCCCCCCAAAGAAAACAGGCATGAACTTTATCACCAACAGCAAATTCAATTTTCACGTTACCTACTGACAAAGGGGTTTGTGCCAGCAGCACTTGCAGATTCCTGGAAAGTTCGCCAAACATAGAGAAACTACAAATCTTCCCTTGCCTCTTACTTTTGTTTTCTATTTAACTGCTGCTCTTCACCTATAGGTGAAAACTAATCTTTACATATTCTGTTATCTTGGACAAAAATCACATAAGATCAGTACATAAAGTGTATCCCTGACTGGATGTCTCATATGATGCTGGTAGAAATAGAAAATAGTCCAAGACATGCTATCAGTCAGTTCCTCAAAACTGCTGTTCAGCACACGAATTCCATTCATGGGCATAGCTACTCTCCAAAGAATTGAAAGGAGACCCAGAAAGATACCTAGAGAGAGGTTCACAACATGACTATTCTGAATAGCTGGAGTTGAAATGAGACAGATGTATCTCAACAGATAACTAAGGTGGTGGGCACAAGAATGGAATATTACTCAGCCTTGCTGCAGCATGCTTGTATGTTTGAAAACATGCAAAGTGAGATGTACTGAACACAAAGGACAAACACTGTATGATCCCGCTTCATAAGAATATGAAGATTTGTGGGGACAAGAAAAATAGACGTCTCCAGGCTTAGGGGAGAATAATGGGCCATTACTATTGCTTGTAGGTTCAGAGTTTCTGCCTAAGATAATGAAAAAGTTCTAGAAACTGGAAGTGGTGATGGATGGCCATTTAATGTGAATGTGCTGCTCACGATACTATTAATCCCACACCTGACATCAGTTACATAGTGACTCAGATCTGTGCATCTTAGCACAATAAAAAGCTATTCCCAAACAATATAGACTCAGGGGTGTGGCATACACTGTACCATGAACTCTATCAGATTTAAGTATAAGACTCAAGACAATAAGGAATTTGTCTACAATTTTCTGAGTACTTTGCCATGATGAAGTGTTTTGCTCTACATAAGAGAAACCTGAGAAATGCTAAGACTATATCTCTTACATGAAGGCAAAAGGCGGAAAAAAAAATATCATTTTGATTTCTTCCTTTGAAAAATGTTAGTGTGTGTATAAGCATCTGCCCTGGTGGACACACATGCCTGCGGTGTACATATGCAAGTTGAGTTTCAGAGTCTCCTGGCTGTACCTCCATCTTGATGTAGGAGAGTTAGGGTTTCAGATTCTTGCCCAGTTGTCTTCTATGTGGATTCTGTTGAGCCATGTGTGACCGAGGGACAAGGTGACATCCTTAATAGAGATGAGCCACTCCCCTTCCTCTCCTGTGTCAAACCCACAGCAAGGTAAACGGTCTCTGTGTTCTGTTCTATTGCATGTTTGCTGCTCTGTCTCCTGAAGCATCTTTCTGATACAGCGTATGATTGTGACCAGGAACACCACAATCCCCCAAGTCGTGTCACCAGGTGAAGCACCAGAATGCAGTCACCAGCTCCCACCCACTTGTGGATTTCTGGTTCTGCTGTTGGTCATCCCTAAGCAACCATTGACACATCACATCTCCATTGATTTCTTTTCACACTTCAGAGATTTATACAAGTGCCTTCGTACTGCCTAAGACAGGGTTTCCATCTCTGTGTATTTCTTGGGAAATTTTTACATTGTTTTATCTTCTGTTTGTTTGTTTGTTTGTTTTTTAGGGTTTGCTTATTTGTTTGGGATTTTCCCCTAAATTCTAAGAAAAGTCAGTCTAAGAATTAGAAAAGGGAGAAATATTATAATTTGTGCCCATAATTAGTTCGTAAAGAACAAAGCTTACCAACAAAACTCGGCCGGGTGCCAGCTTGCAGCAGACTCCTGGCATCGGGGAGAAGGCCAGCGAAGAAACAGCAGAGGACCTGGACTGACTGCAGGGAACTGGACAGCAGTCTCCCAGAGAGAAGCCTCTGGGTCAGCCTCCATCGTTGCCCATTGTGCCTGTGTACTCTGGGCAGTGGAGACTCCAGAGAGTTGTTCCCCAAGATAAAGTACATCCTGGGGCTTTCTGCACAACTCCAGACTGACTTGCTGGGGAAGTAGGGGAATAAAGGAAAAACAAAACACAGAGACTCAAGACAGAAAAGTTGAAGTTGGATGGGCTTGGAGGGAGAAGCCACAGGGTCCTGAAAGTTCATTGTGTTATGCACAATTGAATGGGAAGGCAGAGTTATTGCATACAGCTCAATGAGAGGCAGGTTTAGCTAATCACAGTAGGCACAGACTCTGCAGGGGAACAGTCTTCTCTGTAAACATCTGGAGGAAGAAAGTTATAGTGGACATTTTTTTGCACTCTGTCAGCATCTGCATGTGAGGAAGATGTTGCCATACCTCTGAGCCTCACACCAGGGAGGAATGATTTGCCAGTCCCACGGGTCTGAGACATTGGGCACCTTGACATGGTCATATCCGCAGTAAGTGATGCATATTTACTTGGTTCTCTCTCCCTAAGGAGCTCCCACACAGGCTCACACAGTTTTAATGCAAACCAAATCCTCAATGGACAGTGGTTACAATGGGATTGCATGTTGAACCCGTTAACTTACTAGGAGAACTGAATTTTGAATTAAGTTTTTTTCATCGTTTGACTGTTTATTTCCATAGACCGTCATTTCTGCAAGCACTACTCAACCTAGTATGTCTTATTCTTTAAACATGAACTTTTAACTGTCCAAATAACGAAGTGTGAAGATTGCTATAAATATTTTTATAATAATCATAGCTTTGAACCCTCTACAAACTCCTGATTTATTATCGCCCTGGAATCTCAAAGAAAAACATGCCGACCGGAACTTGAAAATACAAAAACCATGTTTCCCTGCCACACACTGCATGTTATAATTCTTACATGTAAAATTAATGCTTAAAAAACACACTTTCTTTTCACTACAGTGTAACATTCTAGTCATTGTCCTGCTATAGTTGATATGATTAGATGTAGTAGCCCTCTGAGCTTTTTTTTTTAATTTTTGTTTAAAATTGACTGCCTTGATTTAAATCACTCCATTTTAATTTAAGACATACATTTTTCCACATGTTAAAAATCTTTTTCCTAACCAGGAATAATAAAATATTTTAACTTAAGTATTTTTTTCCAAGGTTTTGTTGTTCAATGATGGCCTTTATACATAGTGCGAAGGAGAATTTATTTTCATTTGTCTCCATGTGGAAAATAATCCCATTACATTGAGTAATCTGCTTGTAAAACCTTCTAAATGGTCCTCTTCCATATATCAAGTGTCCATGTACAAGGTCCCCCTACTCTGGGTCCTATCTTAGTTCATTGTTCTCACCAACTGATCAGGTTGTCCATTTACACACAGATCTTAGCTTTTTATATACATGTGTGCTTACCATGTTCAATTTATATACATTATCCTCGTCTTAAAGTCACCACACTCCTATGAAGCACCCTCAGCAAAAGGATCCAGATGAACTGCTCTGCACTAGTACAGCCCATCTGCATCCTGACTCTACAGAAGCTGCAGTGGGACAAAATTAATTGCTTTGCTCTTTTAGGGGAGAGGAGGAATTTGTGCTACAATAGCTGTTTACTGCAAGTAATAGAAAAGAGACAAAGAACATTTCAGAGACATTTTGAAACATAATATCAATCATTGCTTTTGCTGGGGACTTGGTTAATGTCACCGCCTCCCCCCGCTCCAAATTCAGGAGTTTTATAGGGAAAGAATTTTCATCTGGTAATGAGAGAAGGCAAGTAATCACATAATTAGATTATTTATTTATTTATGAGAGGTGGTAAATGAAAACTTGGACATGCTGACCTGTGATTCCACAGGAAAATGTATCCATGACCTAGCCATTAGCTTAGTAGGCCTCTCTAAGACACCTAGGATGTGAGCAGTAATACCTTAGATGAGGCAGTGGAAGCAACATGATGGAAATCTTGCTGCTGCTGCCAGTTGGAGGAGAACCTATCACACACACACTACTCGCTAAGATGATACCCGGCACTTTTCAAGTTGTTTCATCCCTCAGACCATCTGGATCACTCACTCAGAAACTCCGAATGGACAGCCCAGCTTCTAAAATCCAGTTAGCTGGCTCCCAGAAATTCATTTATGCAATAACTGCCATTAAACACTCACATCTGGTAGGGCCTGTGGAAGGTGGGAGTGTTAACACAGATGCAGGGGGAATCCATCTTCCACCTTCCTTTAAAAGATCCATGAAGAACCAGCAGGACAGGACAGCCAGTTCAGGCGCTTGTCATGTATGCCTATTGACCTGAGTGTGATGCCCAGATCGTCTGGTGGAAGAAGAGCACTCAGACAAGTGGTCTCCTGACCGGTCCCATCAGTGTGCCGGACAAACTGTGGCACACTCGGGCCTGCATTCAGGAAAACACCACTCACGAATATAATAATCAAAATAAAATAGGGCTGGAGTGATGGCTCAGAGATGAGCAGCGACGGCTGCTCTTCCAAAGGACCCAAAGTTCAACTACCAGTGCCTATTGGTGGCTCTCAAGTCTCCCGAACTCCAGTTCCAGGGGGTCTAATGCCCTCTTTTGTTCTCTCTGGGCACTGATCATACTGGTGCACAGCAGGTAAAGCATTCATGCACATAAATCAAGAGGTCCTTATTAAAAGGGGATATGGAAAACTTGTTCAGAGGGTAGGAGCACTAGCTGATCTTCCAAAGCACGTGGATTTGATTCCCAGCACACATGTGGTGGCTCACAAATATCCATAGCCTCAGTTTTATGGGACCTGACACCCTCTTCCAGCTTCGATGGGCACCAAGCACGCATGTGGCACACATGCTGGTAAAACACTCATAAACAGCAAGTAAAATAAATGTTTTAATTAATTAAATATCCACGAAGGCATGTGTGCAGCAGTGGCAGATTTATTGAGTACCTACTGTGTGTCAGGGATGGAAATGTATTTAACAGACCAAGGGAATGAACGTGGCACGGTCCCGTTTGCACTAAGTTCACCTTGTGGTAGAAACTGCACAGTCAATTGTAGGCATTTAAAATGGCAGGGGCTTTGAGAAGAGGGAGAACAGAGCACTCCTGGGGTTTAAGTTGCACTTGTCCCGAGATCTGAAGGACAGAGAAGCAAGAACTGCTGGTGGAGGCGGCTGCATTAGCAACCACCCTGGCATGAAGAACAGAGTCAGCCTGGGAGAGTGGGCAGGGACCTGCACCCAGCAGGCTGGTGTTCACCCGAGGGACAGTGCTGAGCCCACGATGGTTTGTAAGCAGCATGACTGACCAGACTCATGGGATGATCAGTCAGTATCTGCAACTACTGAGCCAGGAAGGGGGAAGCAGCCACAGGAACCACCCTGACTGGCTCTCACTGAATCTCGGGGTCATACACAGAGTCACACACGTACCTCCTGTCTGCTCGCTTTCTGCCCTGCTTCTTGCTCTTTGTTTTTACATGCCATGAGTTTACCAAACTCATCTTCCAGTGAGCTACTTCACTTTTCTGAAGCACCCAATTTCCCAGCCCCATTACCGTTTACAGCCTCACAATGGAGCTTTTCATCTCAAAACCGCATTTTCTTCAAGTCTGTTTTGCATCGTTTCACGGTCATGAGATATCTTTTATCTTTTCTAAACAATTTTATTGTTTTCTCTCTTTATTTACAAAAGTCAAAATATGTTCACATTTGACAGAGAGAGACAATCTATATAAGCAAAGGAAGAAAACAAAAACCTAGTTTTATTGCACGCTTCAAATAATGTGCAGATTTCGTACTTCATTCATTTTTTGAGAATTTCATATATTGTATTGATGTAATTTCCCACTTCCCACCAACTCCTCGAACATGTCCCCATTCAATCTCAAGTTCATGACCACTTTTTTCTTTGTTATTGTAACACTTGGGCACACACACACACACACACACACACACACACACACACACACAACAAGATGTGCTTGCCTAACTGATACTAATAGTCTTCTGGGAACCAGCCTTTGAGGACTAGAAGACTTAGAAAGACACATCAAATTCAGAACGTTCTGATTAGAAACCATCCTAGTCACCTCCTAGGTCTTTTACCCTTTATTCCTTCCTGTCAATAACATATGCTTACTTATTTTGTTTTATACAATGGACAGCCCTCAAGCTTCAATGACAGAGCATTGTCACTAGCCTCAGAAGCCACTCTGTAACCCACTGCAATAGATATCCATTTACCAAACTGATGAGAATCCGTGGACCATCTTCACATAGCATCATGCTTGCTTACATGAACTGAATTCCTCATCAGCATTGCCCTTGTTCTGCTCTCAGGCGGTCCAAGTTCCTTGTGAGGCACACCTGCTCTATTCATTCCAGCTCCGAGCCCAGCAGTTTCAGCTCCTATTTAGGTTTTTTTAACCCATCCCTATAAACACAGCTTCAGACATGAGCCTCCTCTTGTGGCAATCATAAGCATATCTTCCAGACTGTTTTCTCTGCCATCTTTTTCTTGGTATGCCCGTGCTAGTATCAGCTTACTTAAAATGAAATTTTGACCCTCCCCTTAAAAAATCAGGAACCGGTTTTCAAATGTCATCAGTATTAATTACTTGTACGTAGCAAAGACAAAAATACCCAATGTAAAACAGCTTAGAAGAAGAAAAAGCTTTGTTGGTTGGTTAAGTTTCATATGCCCAGGCCAAAAGAGCATGAGGTAAGGACTTCTTTCACATGACCATGGATAAGAATCAAAGGGAAAGCAGTCATAGCAAGGGACCAGAACCAAATCTAGACACACAGACATGCCTAGTGGGCTACTTCTTCTAGACAGGTCGCTAGTTCTTCTACAGTTCTACCAACTGCTCCAAATGTGCAGCCACATGTGAAGTCTATCAGTGCTTAAATCTCTTCTAGGTAGATGTGATTCCTTGGACACAGTCTAAGAGTCTTGGTAAGGGATCTCACAGTCACAAGTGTGCAGAGTTAATCTCCTAGGCATTTCCTTCTTCCTCCCTTACTTCCTTTATTTTTGCTTTTGAAGGCATGGGTTTTTCCCCTTTTTTATTAGTTCTTTGAGAATCTCATACCATGGATTTTGATCATATTGGTATCTTCCTCCATCCACCCAGATCAACCTCTCCCTTCTCATCCACCCAAGTTTGTGTTCTCTTTTTTTCCCCAAAGCACATTAAGTACAGTTCGAGCTGCCCATATACTCTTGGCCATGTGGCCTTTCTGAATTCAATCAAATTGACAAAGCAAACCAGCTACAGTCTTTTTCACATTTTCTAATGTAGATGGACACAGTCATTGTGGTAGAAAACAAAGATCGTTACAAGTAAAAAGCTGTCTGTCTCTCTTCCTCTATTCAGGGTGACTGACTTGTTTCCCTTAGCTCCTGTTAAAAAGAAAATGCTGAAAAAGAAGAGATATGGGCCCAGCCTGAGTCAGGTGATCAACCCTGAGTGGCTAAGAGCCATCAGCCCAGAGAGTTCAAGCAGGAGAGAAAAATGCAGGGGTAAGGTGGGGACAGCATCTGTAATGCCTGCTATACTCAGGTAATTGGAAATCTTGGAGTCCCCATTTAAGTAGATAGATATTATTGTCAAAAAGTAGGGAGATAGGTGAGAATAAACTGGAGTTAATTTAAGATGCACTTGACGGGAATACAGTTAATTGTCTCATGAAGACATCCCAAAATTTCTGCATAGATAACAAGGAGACCAGAAGGGTGTTGGGCTAAGTCAAAATAAATGGTGAGTTATGTTCACAAAATGAAATGGTAATTTTATCTCCCAATTCTGTGACTGACAGTTGGTTATGTAAGATATGAAAAGTAGGACACTTAAGGACATTCAAAAACCAGACTGAAAGTGTATCATTTACATCTATTTTCTGATAAATATAACTAAAACCACTAGGGAAAATGTGTTATCCAAGTGACAACAGTTATAAACAATGAAAGGTGATGAATATGGAACTAATGAGAAAAAAGAGAGACCTGGACAACGAAATCAGTACAACGTGATTAAGGTGAACAATTATTGTAAACGTTGTGAAGCTTAACGATGTCAACTGTGAAGGCTTTTCTTGGCTGTCAACTAGTCTACATCTGGAATTAACTAAAACTCAAGCAGCTGCATACAGCTGTGAGAGAAAATTTCTTTACTGAATCACTTCAAGTGGGAAGACACACTTTTAATCCAGATGTTTTTGAGGTGGGAAGATTCCACCATTACTCCAGGCCACAACATCCTGTGGCAGCCTATACAAAGAACATGGAAGGAGGCTGGCTCTTTCTGTCTGTTTGGCCTTGTTGTTGCTGAGGTCATTCTCCCACTGGCATTCATGCCTGAAACTTCTTCAGGATTCTAGCACACACTGCAGACGAGCTGAGGCATCCAGCTTCAGATCTTACAGGCTATGTTCAAACTCCCACTCATGAACCCCAGGGGTTAAGTTCAAACATAACAATACTAAAACTACAAATCCAGATTCCAAAAATCTGAAAAATCATGGAAAGAGTATAAGTAGATAGCAAATAAATACAAATGCATACATTATAAAATTATTGTTATCAGTGTAGATGGTGGATGTGTATGATGAATGTGCATGGTGTGTGTGTGTGTGTGTGTGTGTGTTTGCTATGTATGCTAGTGTGTATGTATATATAGACCAGAAGATGAGGTTCAGTGTCTTCCTCTGTTGCACCATGCTTTATTTTCTCTCTCTTCCTCCTTCCCTCTTTCCCTCTTTCCCTCACCCTCACCCCTCTCTCTAAAGCTGATTGGCTGCTAAGTTCCTTGGATTCCCCTGTCTCTGGGGTTATAAGGCACCCAGCTTTTCCCAGATGTTTTTAAGCAGGTTTTGCAGACTTAACCCAGGCCACATGCTTGTAGAGCAAGTGTTCTGATCCCCCCAAGCAGTCCTTCTATGTTTATCATTTTTAACTTTTAAGAGTATTTTAACAGTATTTTGAAAAGGTATTATTAAATTCTGATCATTCAGATGCACAGATTACAATAGGTTTGCTATAAAACTAATTTAGCCAGCTAGTCCTGCCACCCCCTATTCATTGTTGAATGTTGAAGCTAATGAAAGAAACCAGGCAGTCAACTAAGGCAGAGTGAGCCAAACAGAATCATATCCCTACATTTATCTCAAATGTTGATATATAGTTTACTTAGTGTCTTTTGCATTCATTTGAATTAATTTTAATTTGGTCAAATTTTTAAAACATTATTTGATTCAAGTGTAACAGGAACTTAAGAACATATACGTTTTCACTGGTATATAAGCTGGGGGAGCTCAGATAGGCAAGACACACATTTGGAAATCAATAAAAGAGAAACAGAAGAAGGGTAAGGGCAGGCAAAACCAAAAAAAAAAAAAAAAAAAATCAAACAAAAGCAATATTTCCAGAGGCAAAATACATTTTAGTGCTTTTAGACACACCAATATTAAAGCCTTAGTCTATATCAAATAGATAGATGGATATTGTCAAGACAGCCATAGAGGAACAATAGCCAAAAGACAAGGAAACTTAAGGGCATGCATGGGTTTTCATCTGTTAGAATGAAAGCAGCTCTCTCAGCCTCTGAAGGCCCTGGACAATTTCCCAGAAATAAATTAAATGTTGAGTTTCTGTCCATGCTTAATGATGCCCTGGTAGAATGCTGCCTTCTACAGGGTCCTGCATGACCTTCCTTACCTGGCTGTCATAGTTAGTGCCTCCTAAGGCAGCCTCTGGGGGAGGCTCCTCTTGGACCCCACCCTGGCATGAAACATTCTGTTTGGGCCCTGGGAAGCTGTGTTCTTTCCCCCCACAGACATTTTCTAGGCTTGGAAACGTTCAGCCTACAGCTTGAACTAACTTCAGGCTTCCTGAAGACAGTGTCTGTGCGGAATGGGTTTTGAACCCGTGATAGGGAAGCACAGACCACCTGGTAAGTGATTCACAGCTGAGCGATGCCAATGAGGCTGTCATCACAGCTTTTCGTGGCTTCTTCTCTATTTCTACTTCTGGGCCTTAGAAGTATCATTATAGCACGTTGCACCACCATGTATAGCAACTTCAGCGTCTATTCTAGCTGACGGGCCAAACGATTTCCGTTGGTTCTTTTTAAAGCTTTTCATGACAACTGTCATGTTGAGAACCGACTTGTCCAGCCAAAGATGACAAAACAGAAAGGGCAGCGAGCGCTGTGAATGTGATGACATTGTGACTGTCCCCGTCTGGGAATGAACCTTGTTATTTGCCTCTATTGTTTCCTGTGTTAGTCAGGTTCCCTTCTCCCCTGCTATGGGAGTATCCCCTAGGGAAAATGTGTGGCAGTAAGTTGGCTGACATAATTTGGAGGATTCCCCTATCCTCAAGACATAGAAATAGACTTGAGGTATCCAGAAACAATCTCTTCCCACACAACATGCAAACACTCCACAGAAGAGATAGTGTAGAGATAGATTGCCCCGGAAGTGCCCACCCTTACCTGCACATTTTGCCCAAAGAGTTCCCTCCTTTTCTCCTATCCTTGTGACCTCCCGCATCTTATCACACATGACTGTTCCAATTATTCACATACAAAAACACTACTAGCAATAGAGTCCAAGTGTGGCCTCTAATAGAATACATGTAGCCATCAGAGGAAGTTGGCAAGCTCCACCTTTACCACCTGAAGTCTTGTTTCCAGAGAGCATCAGTGGTTCTGTGGTCTGAAGGCAGGCATGCTGTCTTAATAATGGAGATTCTATAACTCAATTAGCCTGGGAGAAAAGCAATAAAAGAGAAGCAGCTGTCTGGCAAGCCTGAGCATCCTGCCTTAGGATGCCTCCAGTAATGATAGTGGGAAGAGGAGAGAGCCGAGTTTGACAGTTTCCTGCTCCTCCTCTGTCTATCACCCATTTTATTTTCATAAAAACAATCAAAATATCAGACTCAATTACCTTACCCCCACCTGACTCCTTCAGAAAAATTTCATGTCACGGTAGAATCTCACTTTACCCAGGGATTTCTAAAACCAGCATTTGGAGTCACAATTGCATATAGGTAAAATTATCCTGGAAAATCTAAACCACCTTGAAGAATAACATAAAGATGCAATACCTTAACAAGATATTGGACAATCACTAATTCCTGTAGCAGTTAAAATACTTTCTGCACTAAGTACCCAGTGAAGGAATTAGTTTGGTGAGAACTCTACCCTATATGTAAACATACATATACACATAGACATATGTGTGTGTATGTGTGTGTGTGTGTATCGAGAGAGATTGCAGCATTGAATTAAATTTTACATGGCAACTGAGCATATGATGTGGTTCCACAATATTTCTTTTTATGAATATTTTATTTTTCTTATTAGATCCATTCCCAATAGTTTATGGCTTCTGAGCCATTATGAAGGAGCTGTCATTTGTCTTTTCATTTCAATTTTTACTCGTTATTGTTGGCAGATGGCAAATCTATTGGTTCGGAAGAGTGCTGTGGTACTCCAACAATTTAATAAATTCTGCTAACTTTAATAATAACATTGAAGCAGACACTTGTGTTTTTATAGGTAGGCGGTGGCAATCGGCAGCAGCCAGTCTGAGGTCCTCTCATGTCACACCATCTAGACTGCCAGGCTTATTTTCCTTCTTGTGTTTCAAATAAGGGTGACAATCAGCTTTGTATGGTTCTTGATCTAATGGAATCTGCCTTAACCAGCTTCTGACTGTCAGAACTGTCACTCTTAGGTCTGAGTAGACTTCTTCACAATTCCAAGTACTCCCCTTCCATGGACCCTAATCATTCAAATCTAGTGTTTATCTGAAATTGTGGGCAGCTGCTGCTTATTGATAAATCACATAGAGACTGCTAGACCGTGTGTTCCAAGAGCATATTGACTAGGTGAGGCTTATTACCACCCTCTTATTATCTCAGAGAACATACTAAGTTATCTTGATAATAAGAGGTTGTTTTAGAGAAACAACCCTCACTGGTTATGCCATGCTCTGACCAGACTCAGATAGGAGGCTAATATCAAAAAGATCTTGAAATATAATTTGAGTGTCTTGGGATACAAACTTATCTTAATTTCTTTCAAGTTGCTAGTCATGTATCTTCCTAAGACAAGATCTAAAGGAATAATTAAACCATTCAGAACTTAGGAGAGCTACAGTGCAATCTGACAGAGCTGATTAACCTCTTGATACCAAGGTCACAGGCTTACATGGTGTCTTTTGTAGGTGATGCTTATATTTCTAAGCCAATTAATTCTAAGTACATATAATAAGTTTTGCTGGGCAAAGTAACACAGAACAGTTACCTTTTTAAGCTATTGTTTTTTGTATTGTTTTGTTTTAATATTGAACATAACTTTGTTAATATTCTGATCTTGAAAAGAAGCATTAGGCTCAAAATGAGCATGGAGTCCACAGTAGTTTCAAGCAACTGGAATGCGACTCATGATATAGTAAAGGACTCACTTAAACATGATCAAGAGCAATTTTTTTTTTGCTGCTGTAAAGCAAATCAGAAGGATCATAATTTACCCTATTTTGTACAAGGAACAGTTTATTTCCTGGTGAGCATATGTGGGACTATTTCAACCACCATTAGAAACCTCAGAAGGATTTTTGTGTACTGATACATTGTCTAATTTATAATAGTAAATCCAAAACATAGACTTAATTCAGAATTGATCCCAGGCTTCTAAGTCTCCATATTCTATGGCCAGGGAGGAAATACTATTTTTCAAATTGCCATACAAGGTGTGTTTATCCTCTCCTGGAACAACCACAGCCCTCGGTCATCCAACTCCCGAAAAGCACAGAACAGGCTACAGGAGTGAAACTGGGCTCCACCTTCTCATCACTGATCATAGTGCAACATGATTTCTCCATGCCCTTTTCTAAGCAGCCTCTTAGTAAACGAATCACCAAGGGAAACTGTAATTTTCTACAATAAAAGAAGCCTTTCCTGGGTTTAGACTAAGACCCTATACCTGAGAGGCGCTACTCTTACTATGCTCTATGAAGGGAGTAGGAGCAAGGGGAAAAAAAAATCCTGAAATAATCATGGGAGCCATTGGTCCCCATCTGCAGCTGAAACTTAAGACCCTAAAGATGCAGTCAGTGTGACCAGTGTTGAGGAGGATGCAGGAGGCATGACCATGGCAGGGAGGATGCAGGAGCGTGAACAAGCAAAGAAGTTGTTCTTGGGATAGGAGTCTTTTTATTCACCTTCATTTCTTGACTTGGCCCAGGAGAGTCACAGTGGGTTTGTGCATGGGTTCTTTATCTCAGAGGAAATGCATAGGATTGATGGGCTCCAAATTGTAGTCCAGTTTATAGAGAGTAGGAATACTGTTGCCAGATTCAGATCCATTATGGCTACTTCTGGGAGACCCTCTACATTGTGGTTCTCAACCTGCAGGGTCATGATCCCTTCGGCAAACCTCCATCTCCAAAATATTTAAACTATGATTCATAACGGTAGCAAAATTACAGTTAGGAAGTAGTAACAAAAAAAAGTTTAAGGTTGTGGGTCAACATAACATGTGGAAACTGCATAAGGATCACAAAACTGGGAAGATTAAGAACCATTGTTCTAGATGCTTGACAATGCCTGTAAGGCTGTTGCCATGAGTTACAACCAGGGCTCACTTCCCACCCCATCCCCCACTTGACTAATTTCTTCACTCCAGAATGACAGTGCTCTGAAAATAGGGTCCTTCAGACTCTCACAGGACAGTAGCAGATTCTCAGTGAGGCCTGCATATCTGAGATCCTTACTGATGTTGCTGATGACAAAATAATCAGACTCCATCAAAGTGGGGGAAAGTCGTAAAGCCTTCAGAACTCTCCCTATGGCTCACCATGCTCCGCAGCACATTTTGTCTTATTTGAAGCCAGTCAGGCCTCATAGTGTTGATCACTGCAGCGCCAAGTGTTCGCCAGTGACAGCTACAGTTACTCAATGGCACCCAGCACTGTCCAGAAGATCAGACGCCGAGTGTACACCTGGTATCTCTCAATGCCGGCACACAGTGTTTTTCCTCTTCATGGCATGCAGAATCAAGTCATCGGGGTAGCTGCTGCTAAAGCAGTTAACCAGGTTCCAGTCTCTCTCACTGCGTTGGATCAGCACCAGCTTCTACATGAATGACCATGGCAGCAGTCTGAAGATGCACCAGTGACAGTCTGAACAATTTGCTTTAAATTCAGAACTTTATGTGCTACATAGACACTTAATTTAAGATGTTAATAAACTGATTTTTAAAAGATAATACTGCTTTATTTATTTGTTGGGAATGTGAAAATATGTATGGTTCTCATAATACTAAACAAAGTCTTCGTAATAAGCCTTATCAAACCTTAAAACATGAAAAGAACGCAGACATTCACCACAATGTTTGGATTCCCATATGTGAAAAATAACTTTCTGAATATTTCATTTATAAAGTGAACACTTCTAACTTAATTAAAATATACGTGCAGTGCTTGTTGTTTTTCTGTTGAATTTAAATATATGCATGTATATTTAACTAATAGTCTCTTTAAGGCCAAAACCCCAGTGGCTGTAGTTGGTGCATGTTTTCTTCCTAACACTCATGTGCTTAGGTTGTATACAGTATTTGCTATATTATTTTGAGAACAATGCCAATGATATCCATTATTTAAACAGCAAAATGTTTAGCCTCTGTACTCTGTATAAGTCACAGTACAAATATTCTTCAAGCTTTGTAATTGTATTCTTTTTAAAGATTTCTCAACTTCACTCTTGCTCTCACAGCCACTCTGGGTGGTTTACATTTTCTTGATAGCAATCCAAAGAAAAGCCTCAGCATGGTCAATGATAGCCAGGCATATGCTATTGTCTCTTCAAACCAATCCTTTACAAGCTGTATGCTAGGAGAACCAGAACCATTGGCCCATCTTAATCACTCATGGCTACCACAGGGCTTAAGGATGCAATCTCATGCTAGCCATGAGAAACATTTTCCACAGCATAATCATTGAAAGAAAAGGAACACTGCCAAATTGCCAGATCAAGGAGTGCCTGGCTTTCCTGCCCAGGAAAACCATCCTCACATTCTTCCCATTTTCTACTGCAAATCAACATGATACCAGCCTTTTCTCAAACTTTTCCTATGGTGTAGAAAGTAAGGTGTGTTTCTCCATCACTCATGACTAAGTATTGCCTCTGCTGACATGGTGGTCATGAGTCAGGGTTCTAAAGTAGTCAGGGTTCTAAAGTTACAATGCTGAGTAACAGGGGACTCTGCTCCCTCCTGTGAGCTGGAAGCATATCCTGAAGGACTTATGCATTCAGTAGTCTTCCCATCCAAGGGATCCTTTCCTAAATAGTCATTAAAATTATTTACTGTCTTCTGTTTCTGTCAATTACCATATTTCCATCTTGCACCAATATATGTATGACCCAAAAATAGTCACTAAAATATTTAAGCTTCCTTGCATTTGGTTTTGGTGGAATTCACTGTATACATGCATATAGACCTTCAATTCTGCTTTCATCTTGGTAATATTACTAGAGAGAGTAAGATAAGTCTTATGCATTCTTTCTCTTCTATATATCATGTGTCTACAGAGTACCAAAGCAAAAGGTTAGTGATTCTGGTCTTCTTATCTCCAAACAGGTGATCTGGGTATATTAAATGAATATTAAAAGCATACTAAGTGGGAGGGAAAGACTCAGGATCAATTTTCAGTTCTAAGTCTAGTTTGGATGTTAAAATTAATTTGTAGATAGTCATTATTAGTAGTTCCTGGTGAATTTTTTTACCCAAATAAACTCAAGAAAAATAATTTGTTATTTAATTTCTGTGCTCTCTATTGAAAACTTATAACCTCAGATTATTATGTTCTCAGAAGATCATACATAATTTCTAATAACCTACTCTAAGAGTATTTTCCTTTCTATCCAATTGAAAGAAAAGAAGCCAGATTTTACTATCCACTGTACACACACATACACACACACACACACACACACACACACACACACACACACACAACTAAGTAATCTGTCAATATGTATTAATTACAGTTCTAGACACTGGACTACAGACAGAACAGGATGGGGTTCACGAAGGAGAATGAAGCTTAAGTGAGTTGAGCCATACAATTACACTAGCTGACCTCCCAGAGAGTTGCCAGGCTAGACCAGAATTCACTAAGGGAAGCTGTGAGGAGCCAGAGTCTACATTTGTTGAAGGGCTTTGCTGATATTCGGGAAGAAACATGTTGCTGATGTTCTCAGGGCAAAGTACTAAAAGGAAGAATGGGGATGGGGGAAGGAAGGGAGAGAGAGAAAGAACAAGGTAGAAAACTGCAGAGAAATCTATTAAACTTTTAAGCTGTGTTTTATCAGCCCAAACATGTGAAGAAACTGTGGTTGTAACAGGACTGTTGGAGCAGGCCTGGCCAACCCATGGTCCAGAGGCCTCTTGCCTCCCAGGATAGCAATGAATGCAGCCCAACATACAGACCTTGGTGTCTTGTCTTGAACTCAGAAGGTTGCACTCCCTTGGATTAGAGAAGCAATGGGAATTTGAACCCTAGCTTGATATCTTCTGGCTGGATGATTTTTAAGAAATATTATATTCTCTGAGTCTCGGTACATCTACAAAACAAATATATAATACCTTGGACACCAGAAGAGTTTATGAAATATTTAAAGTATATTGAATTATGAGTCCATGATAGAAGTTCAGTTTAAAAGAGTTTCCCATACATGGGGACACAAGAGGTGTTGGATATGGGGAGATAAGACTGGAGTGATATAAAGCCAATGCTCATGTATAAAGTGCCCATAAAAAATATGAACACATGTCAAGGATTTATACATTTTGCCTCCCACTATCCAGTAGGAAAATCCATGTAAGTAGTAAAGCATTGCATAGAGAAGCAGGAAGATCAGTGCCTCAGAAGTGCCAAGAAAATAATTGTAGGACAAACACGGCTCCTGTCTCTGCCTGGTAAAGCTCCAACAGTTTCAGAGTCATTTCACTGCATCTCAGAAGAAAACTAAGGGATATTTACAGAACTCCAATGTCTACCATGATGGTTAATGTTTTCAACTTGAAAAGATCTAGGGATAAGAAGAAAACAAACTTTGAAGCATTTTATCAGATAGTTTCTAGGTGGAGTTAACTAGGAGGCAAGGGTGGGGAACCATTGCATAGACTAGGGCCCTGGACCAAATGGACTGGAATAACCGAGAAGAACATTAACATTACTCTTTCTTTGCTTCCTAACCACAAACACAATATGAGAGATACCTCACACTGTGCCGCCATGTTTTCCCTGCTATGATGGGCTGCATCCTCAAACCACAAAACCAAAGAAGTCTCTTTCTCTTTTAAGTTGCTTCTGGTGAAGTATTGGGTCACAGCAGTGAGAAAAGTAACAAAGACATTTATGAAACTAAAGATCACACCATCTGTCATCCAAGAATAAAAATCCACTAGCCATCCAAAGAAGGAGGAAGGCACGGTCTATAATAAGGAACAAATTCACTAATGAAAATAGATTTCAAAATGATGCTGGTGGCTGGAGTAGAAACTACCACAATCATATTCCATATGTAGAAGAAATATGAAACATAATAAGTAGAGACATGCAAGATATTAAGACCCAAGCAGAACTTCTAAGAATGAAAATCACAATGTCTGTAAAGGCAGATACACAGGATGACATCGACAGCAATTCAGATAATACAAAAAGAAAGGAATAATGAATATGAAACACAGGAAAAGAAATCACTAACATGAAACACAGAAAATTAGTGAAATGAATATGCAGTGAGAAAGGACAACTGAAAACAACTTGTGACCCAGTGTATGTTCTAGATGACGGATGGACAAAGATAGATAGATAGATAGATAGATAGATAGATAGATAGATGGATGGATGGATGGATGGATGGATGGATGGATGGATGGATATATACATACATACATACATACATACATACATACATACATACATAGAGTCAGAGAATAGTTGATTGATAGATAGATAGATAGATAGATAGATAGATAGATACTTACATACATACATACATACATACATACATACATACATACATACATACATACATGGATCAAGAGATAGATAGATGAACATCAATAAACAGCCCTCAAAGCTTCCAGCAGAAATTGACTGGGGAAGGCCCACTGAGGCAGCCAGCTAGAGTTCAAACCTGAGCTTGCTCTTCATGAATGAGCTTCCTGTTATTAAACTTTCAGCTTCTCTCTCACTGAAAAGACTTGGCTCTCGTGGGATAACAACAGTAACATCTGTTGGGCATGGATTACTGTCCAGCTGTTCTCAAGGACATGATGTCTTTACTCTTCAACTGCTCCTCTGTTCTCCTCCCTGTCAGAGGGTCAGCACAAGCCCAGACAAGGGGTCTCAGAGGACAATTTGACACTAACATGTTTGACTCTGAGATGGGAGAGACAAACCCTCTTCCAGAGCCCCAGTTTTTCAGTGAGCTCAAACAGTTTTGTAGGCAGATGGAAAAATTATTTTTAAAAATACCTGTTGAAAATCTGACACTAACCATAGGAAGAAAGATCAATGGATAATAGTAACTACGCAGTCAAACTTAAAAGAACTTAGGGGACAGACACTAAGAAATTCTCTTATATGCAATCTCTCAACATTTTTTTTTAAACGAAGAACTAATTTTTTTTATTCTAAAACAAAAACCAATACATGGCAGTATTTATAACAAACTCAGAGGTAAAATATGCAACAAAGAGAGTTCGTGGGGCAAAAGAAGACGACGCATGTCGCTGCCAAGCCCGTATACTCTGCACAACGTGGTAAGACAGAATTCAAAGGTAGGGTGTGAGTCACACAGCAACCACTAAAACAAACTGAAACTGCAAATGTGTCATAGCAAATGAGCCAATGAGTGAGTCAAAAATAGAGCCATAAGAAATCAGAAACTCAAAAGAGGCTGGGAACCTAGCAACATGGACCAAAGGGCCATCTAGTCTCCAGGAATATCTGAAATACTGAGTTAGGGAGGTTTGTCGTGGACTCCCTACAGTTCCAAACACTGCAGACCACAAACCCTAGGAAACAATTTTCCAGCACCAAAGCTGAGAGTGTCGGTGGTGGCGCTGCTGCTGCTACTGCTGCTGCTGCTGCTGCTGCTGCTGCTGCTGCTGCCGCTGCCGCTGCTGCTGCCACTGCTGCTGCTGCTGCTGCTGCTACAGCTGTTTAATTGAGCATGGCTTTTTTTTTCTTTCAATGGCTATGAAAGAAAAAAGACTGGAAGAATTAAACTCTTCAGGTTTTGTAAAGCAAGGCTCTGCTTGTCTGCTTGCAAGAGGAGAGAATAGTTTTCCAAAGTTAGATAAGGACATGGGTTCGGGACTCTAAAATATGATTCGTGCAGCTAGTGAATGTCGCTTGTCAACAGTTACCAGCTGCTTCCGTGTAAGTTCACCCCCATAACCTGAGATCTGGAAGTCAGAAGTGTTTCACTCCAAACACTATTGTATGTCTCTGTGTCTGAATTACAAATTCAAATGCTTAGTAATTTCACTTGCATGTGTTTGATTTTCAACTTGGAGAATAAAAGAATGCAACACTGGCAAGCCTTGTTTTCCCGTCAGCTTGCCAGATGTGATGTTAACTTGATAAAACAGAAAACCAGTACATCTTCCTGCTGATATAGATGAAAGGCAAAATGGTAGCCATAAAATTCCTACAATTCTTACGGACACCATCTTAGGAAAGGAGCCCAACTTGAAGGAATCGGAGACTCTTCACTGAACAATTATAAGCAAATACTTAGAAATAAAAAGTAAAAAGTTGGTGCTGGAAGTTCTTACCCTAGACACCCTGGTGAAATGCTATTATGAGTACAGTCTTGATGCTTTTATACCCTAGTCCTGTTTACTGAATAATCTATTGTCAACTGCTAGCCTTGACTGCAGAACAATTTGTTAGTACTTCCAGCATTTTTTGAAACTGATACTAAGACTGGTGCTGTTAACAAACGCAGAGAAATCTAGTTTTAAAGCGCCCCAGGAATTAAGCTGGGAATCCTGGTAGGGTCCAGGTGGAAGCTGACCAGACTAGGTTATTTGGGCCAGAAAGCTGTTTTACATTTGAACTTCTTTAGTTGCCGAATCCTCTAGTCATAAGAAGTCTGGGCTAAAGCAAAGACAAAGCAAGCGATGCTGTCTGTTTTCATTTTCTCAAGAGCCGGGTGCCTGGAGAGCCGACGCAATGCTGCTATGTGTCTGAAAACCTGAAGCTACAGGATGATTTTCAAAATGAAGGGCAGCTCACAGCTGAAAATTATACTTTTGGGCAAGGGGCCAATTCAGGATGCGTTTCGCTCTGGTTTGGAGCCCTGCCAAAGTCCCCGGGCCCCATTTGTTCAGTTTTATAGCAGCAAACAAAAAGGAAACAGGAGAGGCAGGAGCGAGCTCAAGAGCGGCTGTGTGGAAGTCAGCATTTAAGGTCTTGCTAAGAAGCGTGTTAACATGGAGAGCTGCGCCTGGAGAGACCGCAGCACTGGGCACTAGCAAGGACCATGTACAATCACAGAACCTGTGGAACACAGTACCCCAGGGCCGGGCTACCCTGACGATCCCTGAATCCTCGGCCAAGAAGCTCATCAGTTTTTGTCTTTACCAAAAAACCATGGTTCCTTAAAACAGCCTTGCAAGGTGACAAGACCCATTTCGAAAACAAATGCCGGATAGAATTTCCCTTGTTTGCCATATGAAAATGCTTGTTTTCACCTTCCAATCACAAAATGGCTAAAAAGGCAGGATAGTTGGATTTGGAAATTTCCACAAATAAAAATCACCCAAATAAGTGTATTACTAGTACAATATATGCCTAGTTCTTTCATTTAAACTCAAAGCAGGGAAAGGGATTAAACTTATTGTATTCTTCAACCTAGAAGAAGCCATTCTTTTAAAAATGCTTTTGATTTGATGAAAATTGGCTGTAGAAATATGAACAATGAGAATATAATTTTACATTGGCCACAATTAGCATTCTAGACTATTACCACCCCCCCCCCCCGTTATATATAATGTCTCAGATATAAATATTTACATGAAATCTATTAGGTCGTTTCTGTTTTCTATGAGAAGTCTATATTGTTATGGATGTAACATGTGGGCTGTATATAAACCTTTTTTAACTGTGTATTACATACAGCTTTTCAGGGGTCTGCTATGTCAGAGTAGGCAAAGAAATAGCTCACATCAGGGCACACTGGGAATTCCAGTTCTCAAGAAGGGCAGGCACAAGAAAACAGAATTCAGGTCCTTCTTAGCTTCATAACTAATTGGATAACGGGTGAGGTGTCTATGTAAGACCCTGTCTCTAAACAACGGATACAGAGGCTAGAGAGATGACTCAGTGATTAAGAGAACATGTTGCTCTTGCAGATGACCTGGGTTTGGTTCCAAGCAACCACACAGTGACTCAAATCCATCTTTTTATTTAACTTTATTTTAAAAAACAAAGATAAATGTACAGATTTTTAAGCATTTTTGCATAAAAGTATACGAACATATTTTATAAGGTTGTAATTAAGTATTTGTGGGTACATATACATACACATATGTATATATGTAAAAATAATATAGGAAAATAGGTTATTAATTTGAGGAGATAGGAGAGAAACTAGGAGGGGCTGTAGGAAGGAAAGGGAGATGTGATACAGTTCTATCTTAATTAAAATATATTCTTTTTTTTTTTCTTGAACTTCACATAGTCTGTAGATTGTTTCTGGAGTGTTCAGAGCTTTCTGGGGTTAGTATCCCATTATCAGTGACTGCATATTATGTCTGTTCTTTTGTGACTGGGTTATCTCACTCAGGAAGATATTCTCTAGATGCATCCATTTTCTTAAGAATTTCATTAGGCCATTGTTTCTGATAGCTGAGTAATACTCCATTGTGTAAATGTAGCACAATTTTTGTATCCATTCATCTACTGAAGGACATCTGGGTTCTTTCCAGCTTCTGGCTATTATAAATAGAGCTGCTATGAACATTGTGGTGCATGTATCTTTGTTGTATGTTGGAGCATCTCTGGGGTAAATGCCCAGAACTGGAATAACTGGGTCTTCAGGTAATACTATGTTCATTTTTCTGAGGAACTACCAGACTGATTTCCAGAGTGGTTGTATCAGTTTACAACCCCAACAGCAGTGGAGAAGTGTTCCTCTTTCTCTACATCCTCACCAGCATCTATTGTCATCTGAGTTTTGGATCTTGGCCAATCTGACTGGTGTGAGGTGGAATCTCAGGGTTGTTTTGATTTGCATTTCCCTGATAGCTAAGGATGTTGAGCACTTCCTTAGATGTTTCTCAGCCATTCGATATTCCTCAATTGAGAACTTTTTGTTTAAGTCTGTACCCCATTTTTAATAGGGTTGTTTGATTCTCTGGTATCTCGCTTTTTGAGTTCTTTGTATACCTTGGATATTAGGCCTCTATCTGATGTGGGGTTGGTAAATATCTTTTCCCACTCTGTTGGCTGCCATTTTGTTTTCATGATAGTGTCCTTAGCCTTACAGAAACTTTGCAATCTCATTAAGTCCCATTTGTCAATCTTTGACCTTAGAGCTCGAGCCATTGGTGTTCTGTTCAGGAAATTTTCTCCTGTGCCTATGAGTTCTAAGGTTTTCCCTACTTTCTCACCTAATAGTTTCAGTGTACCTGGTTTAATGTGGAGATCTTTGATCCACTTGCACTTGAGCTTTGTACAAGGAGATAAGAAATGGTCTATTTTCATTCTTCTGCATGCTGAGTGCCAGTTGGAGCAACACCATTTGTTGAAGAGGCTGTCCTTTTTCCATTGAATGTTTACAGCTCCTTTGTCAAAAATCAGGTGACCATATACATGAGGGCCCATTTCTGGATCTTCTATCCTATTCCATTGATCGACATGCCTGTTTCTGTACCAGTACCATGCAGTTTTCAGCACAATTGCCTTGAAATATAGCTTGAGGTCAGGGATAGTGATTCCCCCAGATGTTTTCTTGTTGTTGAAGATGGATTTTGCTATTCTAGGTCTTTTGTTATTCCAAATGAAATTGCACATTGCTCTTTCCAACTCAGTGAAGAACTGGGTTGGAATTTTGATGGAGATTGCATTGAATCTGTAGATTGCTTTTGGTAAAATGGCCATTTTTAAATTGTTGATCCTTCCAATCCATGGGCATGGGAGATCTTTCTATTTTCTGAGGTCTTCCTTGATTTCCTTCTTTAGAGTTTTGAGGTTCTTGTCATACAGGTCCTTCACTTGCTTAGTTAGAGTCACACCAAGGTATTTCATAGTTTTGTGACTATTGTGAAGGGTATCCTTTCCCTAATTTCTTTCTCCACATGTTTGTCCTTTGAATATAGGAAGGCTACTGATTTGTTTGAGTTAATTTTATATCCGGTCACTTTGCTGAACTTGTTTATCAGCTGTAGGAGTTCTCTGGTGGAATTTTTGGGGTTGCTTAAGTACACTATCATGTCATCTGCAAATAGTGATGTTTTTACTTCTTCCTTTCCATTTTTTATCCTTTTGATTTTCTTTTGCTGTCTAATTGCTCCAGCCAGGACTTCCAGTACTGTTGAATAGGTAGGGAGACAGTGGGCAGCTTGTTGAGTCCCTGATTTTAGTGGAATTGCTTCAAGTTTCCCACCATTAAGTTTGATGTTGGCTGTTGGTTTGCTGTATATTGCTTTTATTATGTTTAGGTATGGGCCTTGGATTCCTGTTCTTTCCAAGACTTTTAACATGAAGGGGTGTTGAATTTTGTCAAATGCTTTCTCAGCATCTAGTGAGATGACCATGTGGTTTTTTTCTTTGAGTTTGTTTATATGGTGGATTACATTGTTGGATTTCCATATGTTAAACCATCCCTGCATGACAGGGATGAAGTCTACTTGATCATGGTGAATGATCGTTTTGATGTGTTCTTGGATTCGGTTTGTAAGGATTTTGTTGAGTATTTTTGCATCAATGTTCATAAGTCAGATTGGTCTGAGGTTCTCTTTCCTTGTAGGGTCTCTGTGTGGTTTAGGAATGAGGGTTATTGTTGCCTCAAAAAATGAGTTAGGTAGTTTTCCATCTGATTCTATTTTGTGGAATAGTTTGGAGAGTATTGGTATTATGTCGTCAATAAATGTCTGATAAAATTCTGTACTAAACCCATCTGGACCTGGGCTTTTTTTTTGGTTGGGAGGCTTTTGATGACTGCCTCTAATTCTTTAGGTGTTATGGGATTACTTATATGGTTTACCTGGTCCGGATTTAACTTTAGTACCTTGTATCTGTCTAGGAATTCATCCATTTCCTCCAGATTTTCCAGCTTTTTTGAGTATAGGCTTTTGCAGTTAGGATCTGATGATTTCTTAAATTTCTAAGTTTCAGTTGTTATTTCTCCACTTTCCTTTCTGATTTTGTTAATTTGGATACTCTCTCTTTGTCCTCTAGTTAGTCTAGCTAAGGGTTTATCAATCTTGTTGATTTTCTCAAAGAACCAGCTCTTGGTTTTGTTGATTTTTTGGATGGATCTTTTTGTTTCTATTTGGTCGATTTCTGCCCTAAGTTTGATTATTTTTTGCCGTCTACTCCTCTTGTGTGTATCTCCTTCCTTTTGTTCTAGAGTTTTCAACTGTGCTGTCAAGTTGCTAATGTATGCTCTCTCCAGTTTCTTTTTGGATGCACTAAGAGCTATGAGTTTTCCTCTCAGTACTGCTTTCATTGCATCCCATAGGTTGGTGTATGTTGTGTTTTCATTTTCATTGAATTCTAGAAAATTCTTAATTTCCTTATTTATTTCTTCTTTGACCCTGCTATCGTTTAATAGAGCGTTGTTTAATTTCAATGTGTATGTGGGCTTTTTGTTGTCTTTGTTGTTGTTAAAGACCAGCCTCAGACCATGGTGATTTGATAGGATGCATGGGAGTATTTCAATCTTCTTATATTTATTGAGGCTCGTTTTGTGACCAATTATGTGGTCAGTTTTTGAGAAGGTGCCATGAGGTGCTGAGAAGAAGGTGTGTTCTTTTTTTTAGGATGATATGTTCTGTAGATATCTATTAATTCCAGTTGGTTTATCTGCTAGTTTTACAGTGTCCTAGTTCAGCTTTGGTTTCCCTGATCTCTCCATTGGTGTGAGTGGGGTATTGAGGTCTCCCACTATTATTGTGTGGGGCACAATGTATTTTTTGAGGTTTTTTTTTTTTTTTTTTTTTTTAGTGGATGGAGCTGAGCCCCAAAGGCAACACTTTATTTCTTCTCTCTGGCTTTGTTATACCTTATTAGACAAAGTCCCTTATAAAAATTACTTCATAGATGAAATGTTATAACAAAAGGGGAATTACAGGAGATTGTTGATAGTAAGTTCAAAGCAGTGTTTCATTTTATAAGCTTGTTATAAACTCAAAACAACAGTTTCATATGGCCTTGCTTTATCATAATGCATACCTATGGCTTTATCCTTGGACCTGACGTAGAATGAATATTTTTCCTTGATCACAAACTTGTCGCAAGCCCTTTCCTCTTCTTGTAATTTATGAAAGCTCATTGCATTCCTTATTATGCAGCCCTTACTGTTCTGTGAGGAGGGGCACATCCTATTCTTGATTCTGACTTTATTACATCTTTCTGGCAAAACAACTAAAACCATCTTCTTAAACTTTCTTCTTAAAATTATTTGATACAAATCAGGAATGTGTGTAAATATATGTAATCAATTCATCAAAATATCATTAATTCATCTTCATGTTATCTGCAGAAAATCTGCTCAATAGGTTGGACTAATGCCCAGGAATCCTTAGGTGATGTAATGGTGACAGAAAAGGCATATGAGCAGCAAGAAGCAATCCTGAGATGAAGTCTCTGGGCTGTGCCTCTCCAGAGTACACCCACCACAGCCATGGCTTCTGTCAGAGGGGTGCTGCTTACTGGCTTGCTCTCCATGATTTGCTCAGTCTGCTTTCATACAGAACACAGGACCACCAGCCCAGGAATGGCATCATCCACAATAAGCTGGCCCCTTTTCCCATGAATCACTATGTCTTACAGCTGAATCTTATGGCACACCCCCTTCCACATAAATTAAACTATCTAAACTAACACATTTAATTGCAGGCTAGGCAAGTCTCAAACAACAGTGCTTCTACAAGTTCTTCAGTTTCTTCAGTCTTCTGGTAGCAGGCCTGACAGTGGTAGCAGAAGCAATGTGGTAGGTGCAAGTCCAGCCAACCATGTAGCAATGGAACAACAGTGCCAGATGCTAATGGCTCATCTCTTCATCTTGGTCAAGCCACAGAAGGATCAAATGTACTTGGAATGCTGCCTGATTCCCTTTTTCTTCACCATTTTCTGGAGGGAAGCACCATAGCAGGTCCTTTATTTCCTGACAATTCCAATCTTCTTAGTGCATTTAGCCAGGTCTCCCCAAAACAGTCATTCTCTCTGTAAGGAAAAGATGACGAGGCACCAATGAAAGGAAAAGTCACAGGGCACCAATGTTGTGAAAAGATAAAGATCCGAGTCACGGCACCAATGTTAAAGGAAGGATGAAGAGAGTAGGGGGCATATGGCCCATGGAGGTGCGGCAAGGCCTGGGGGTAAGGGGGATGCCTCTGAGGCGCCCATGTTGGGAATCGGGAATCCCTTCCCCCTGAGGGACCAGCCACACAATGGTATAGTACAGAATAGAGTTTATTCAGGTCATGGGAGAGTTAAGAAGGTGGTGGAAGCAGAGGGGGGGGGAGTAGAGGGCGGCCATGAGCACATGGAAGGAGAGGGGGGAAGGAAAGGGAAGAGGAGGGGTAGGGGTGGGAGAGCAAGGCTGCAAGAGCACAAGAGCAAGAGCTTTTTTGAGTTTTAGTAGGGTTTCTTTTATGAATATTGGTGCTTTTGTATTTGGAGCATATATGTTAAGGATTGAGAGTCCTCCTGGCAAATTTCCCCTGTAATGAGTAAAGTGTTCTTCTTTATCTTTTTTGATAACTTTTGGTTGAAAATCTACTTTATTCAATATTAGAATGGCCACTCCAGCTTGTTTCTTGGGGCCATTTGCTTGGAAGGTTTTCTCCCACCCTTTTACTATGAGGTAGTGTCTTTCTTAGTCTCTGAGATGAGTTTCTTTTATGCAACAAATTTATGGGTTTTGTTTATGTATCCAGTTTGATAGCCTATGTCTTTTTTGGGGGAACTGAGTCCATTTATGTTAACAGATATCAAGGAATAATGGTTGCTATTTCCTGCTATTTTTACTTTTGGAGGTTGAACTGTGCCTGTATGTCTTTCTTCTTTAGGTTTTCTTGCTTAGGAGTTTTCTTATTTTTATTAGTATGTAGTTCCCCTCATTGTAATCAGTTTTCCACCTATAATTCGTTGTAGTGTTGGGTTTGTTGTCAGATATTGTGTAAATTTAAGTTTTGTCTTGGAATATCTTCATCTCTCCATCTATGGTGATTGAGAGTTTTGCTGGGTATAGCAGCTTGGGCTGGCACTTGTGCTCTCTTAAGGAGTGCATGATGTCTGTCCAGGCTCTTCTAGCTTTCATAGTCTCTGTTGAGAAATCGGGTGTGATTCTGATTGGTCTGCCTTTATATGTTACATGGTCTTTTTCCCTTACTGCTTTTAATATTTTTTCTTTACTTTGTGCACTTGGTGTTTTGACTATTATGTGTCAGGAGGAATTTCTTTTCTGATCCAATCTATTTGGAGTTCGGTAGGCTTATTTTATGCTCATGGTCATCTCATTCTTAAGGGTAGGGATGTTTTCTTCTATGATTTTGTTGAAGATATTTACTGTGCCTCTTAGTTGATATTCTTCACCCTCTTCTATTCCTATTATCCCTAGGTTTGGTCTTCTCATTGTGTCCTGGATCTCCTGGACATTTTGGGTTAGGAGCTTTTTGGTTTTTGCATCATCTCTGACTGTTTTGTCTGTGTTTTCAATGTTGTCTTCTGTCCCCCCAGATTCTCTCTTCCATCTTTTGTAGTCTATTGGAAATGCTTACATCTGTGACTCCTGATTTCTTTTTTAGGAGGTCTACCTCTAGGGTTATCTCTTTTAGTGTTTTCTTTATTGTGTCAATTTCCGTTTTAAATTCCTTTTTCCATTCCTTCATCTCTTTGGTTCTGTTTTCCTCTAGTTCTTTGAGTTCTTTGAGTGTTTTTCTTGTTTCCTCTTTAAAAGCTTCTGATTCTTTTTGCTTTTCCTCCCGTTCTTGTTTAAGGATCTCTATCATCGTCTTGAGGTATGATTTTAGGTCTGTGTCTTCTTTTTCTGGAGTGTTTGGCATTCTGCTGTTTGCTGTGATGGGAGAGCCAGGTACTGGTGTTACCAGGTTGTCTTGGTTTCCCTACGGTACGTTCTTTCCCTTTCCTCTTGCCATCTTGTTGTCAGTCTTGTGTCCCTGGATCACTGCTGGATCACTGCTGGCTCACTGCTGTTCCTGGTGGTGGGTGGTCTGAGTGCATGTTCCTCACACTGTGTTGTCCGGCTGGGAATAGCCTGATGCAGGGTTACTGGTTCCCTGGAGCAAGCTGGGGGGGGGGGGGCGGGTAACCGGGGGACTGCACTTTTTTGCGCAGTCGGCAGAGATCTGTCTGCACCCTGGCTAGTTGGAATGTCTCCTCAACAGTCCTGTGTCCCTGGCTCACCGCTGGCTCACTGCTGTTCCTGGCGGCAGGTGGTCTGAGTGTGGTTCCTCACTCTGTGTTGTCCGACTGGGAATAGCTAGATGCAGGGTTACTGGTTCCCTGGAGCAAGCTGGGGCGGGGAGGGGGACCCGGGGGACTGCACGCTGGCTCTCTGCTTCAAATCCATCTTTAACTCTAGCTTCAGAGAATATCATGTCCCTCTGACATTCATGGTCACCAGGCAGGCATGTGAGGCACACATATGCATGCAGACAAAACATACATACACATGAAGATAAAATAAATGTTTTAAATATGAACTAAAAAATAACAACAAACAAAAATCCTGATAATCCCTGTTTAAATAGACCTTACGTGAAATAAAACACTATTTTGTGCAGTTTTCTTTTTCTGGGTTCTAGGCGCGCGATTCTTGTTTATGTTTTGTGTGTAAGTGCAGGTGCCAGGGGAGGCCAGCAGAGGGCGATGATTCTTCTTAGGCTGGCCTTACAGGTGGTTGTAAGCCAGCGGCCATGGGTGATGAGAACCAGATTCCGGCCCTCTACAAGCAGTAAGCACCACACACAGCATTAACTTATACCATCTGTCCAGGAATGATTCTTGGCGTAAAGAATCCAAATACAACCGATCGTGTGGAATACAGCAGTTATTTTTTAAATCCCAGCTCTGTATTAACCCCTTTCTTTGCCTGCATTAAAGCTCCAGAGCCACACCCACTGGGTGACTGTGGTATAAAGTATCCCTTTCTGTCTTAGGGTTTCTACTGCTGTAATCAAACACCATGACCATAAAAGCAATTTGAGGAAGAAATAGTTTATTTGACTTACACTTCTACCTTGTAGCTCAGCACTGAAAAAAGTCAGGAACGCAAACAGGGCGGGAACCTGGAGGCAGGAGCTGATTCAGAAGCCATTGGAGGGGCGCTGCTTACTACCTTGCTTTCTATGACTTACTTAGCCTGTTTTCTTATAGAAACCAGAACCACTAGCCCAGGGATGGCATCACCCTCAATGGGCTGGGACATCCCCTATAATCACCTACTAAGAAATGTTCTATTGGCTTAACTACAGCTTGGTCTTAGTTTTCTCAATTTTCTCAATTGAGGTTCCCTCGTTGAGTCTCAAGTGACTTCAGCTTGGGTTGTGTTGACATAAAACTATGCAGCACTCTTTCTGAAACTAAATTGAGATTTAAAAATTTGTAAAGATTTATGTTAGTTAGATATCTATCACACCTCAAAATGTGATTAACCATGAGAGTCTATCTATTCTCTTAAACTGTTTTTAAACATTTTATTTTTTCCACCTATCTCTCACTCTTAAAAATAAATTTTAAAAATGTAATTTTTCATTTGGAATTATTTTTACTGTAATTTGAGGGGGGAGTCCATTTTCAAGTATTATTTTTATAACTTAGAGAACTCCTTTTTAAATTCACTGGAGAAGTAGACCCAGTTAGAGATGCTCAGCCCAACCCAGTGTAAGCAGTAGAAAGTTCCAGTGAGCCCTGTCCTTAGGCAGTTGTCCCCAATCTTTTTATTGAGCATGAATATTTTCCAATGAATTTTCTACTGAACATTGATAGTATAAAAGTTAATATGTGCCTTCTCTAACTCATTACATTATTTATCATATCAGTTCATTATCATATATTTTTTAATCTAAAGAGATACATATGTTTAACCTTGCTTAAAGAGATAAATATGTTTATCTTACTTTAAATATTTTGCAGTATATTCATATATCAAAAAGTTACTTGGAACCCTATAAATAAATATAATTTTATGTTATAATATATATCGATTATTTCCAAATAAGACTAAGCATGACGTTTGTTTCTGTCAGTGTTCTATTACTGTGGAGATATACCATGATCACTCCAACTCTTATAAAAGAAAGCATGTACTTGGGGCTTGCTTACAGTTACAGAGGTTTGGTCCATTGTTATCTTAGTGTGGTGTCATGAAAGAAGGCATGGTTCTGGAGAAGTAGCTAAGAAGTCCACATCTGGGTCTGCAGCCAGCAGGACAACAAAAGAGCAGTCAGTGGGCCTGTCTTGGGCTTCTGAAAACCCTAAAGCCCACACCCAGTGACACACTTCCTCCAATAAGGCCATACCTACTTAACCAAGGACACTTCCTAATCCTTCTCAAGTAATGTCATTCCCTGCTAACTAACCATTCAAATATATGTGAGCCTATGGGGGTCATTCTTATTCAAACCACCAAAATGTGTTATTCAATAAATGAATATATTCATGCAAGATGGTCTCACTAGAGCCCCACAAAACGTCTATGTCACTTAGAAATTATGGTTGTCCCACCTGTTCCTGATACTAATTGACTTATATTAATTTTATATATTCATTGCATTAGCAAGATTTCAAGAAAGTGCCCACTAATAATAGCAAAGCATTTTGTCTTATTTTTATTTCCATAAGAATGACTTCACGTGCTTACTGCTTCTCAGTCTGGGTTGCTCCTCGGGTGAAAAAGGTCTCCCATTCCTTCTAGTCTAGTGGGAAAATATTTCAATCAGAGAAGGATGCTAAGCATCTTCATCTGCCTCTGTGACACCCTCAGTGTGAAACTTCCATGCTGGTTCCTGTCTTTGAAGGTGACTGAGTTCATCGTTACTCAGCACTCAACTGTGAATTCGGTGGTAAAGCCTGACTAACTGTTCTGTAGGATGCTTTTGATGGACGGTCCTATTTGGTTTGGAAATATTTAACTGACAACCATTTATATTGATGTTCTTTCTAAAGGACAATCATTTTGTAGTTTTCTGGTTTTTTTTTAACTGTCACTGTCAGGTTTTATATTAATGCTACACATCTTTCTGATAATGGTGTAGAGTTTCACATCCTTCCGTGTGACCAGGATGGGATAAAGAACTTAGGAACAGCGTTCCTCAAGGGCTGCACAGATGCCTGTGCTGTGAGATTCTAAGCACCCTGTGCTACTCACGTCAGCACCCACCAGTGCCTTTTACCATTGTGTTCAGCTCTATTCCTCTTGTCATTCCTTCTCCTCCCCTTTCCCAAACTTAAACTCTGCCACACGCTGTTTGTGCTGTTGTTTTTAGCTTCCAAAGGAGTTTGGTTCATCTTTTCCACCAGTCTCCATTCTCTATCTTATTCTGGTTAACTTTTCTTAATTTTAGTATGTTGATTAAGTTCTTTCTCTGAGTGCTGCTGCTTTGTTCTGTTTTTAAAGTGTCTAAGTTCCTGCCTAAGTTGCTTGTTGTCTTTTTTGATTGAACCCTGCTTATTGCACTGAATGCCTCCCTGAGTACCTCATAGGTAGGATTTGTCTGAGGTCTTGAGGGAAGTGTCTACTCCTGGCTTCTATGTGGCTGCAAATGTCTGTTTAATTCTGCTATCAGTGGATTGGGACTGTGACAACTGGAAAAAATGCAGGGAAGGAGTTATTTTCTCATAGCCTTGTTGACTTATACACACTTCTCTCACTGACCTGACTGAAGCTTTGCTGAACAGGTGTCCCACAACTCGGACATCTGCAACATCCAGTGAACCAATCCAGGTTTTATTTTCAGAGTTTCACACAATGGCCTCCCTGGGCCTCCATGCAGGGTCACCATGACACATGCCTGACTGAAGTCGTGTGTCTTTCCTTACTTAGCCTCAGAGGCAGATTCCTTTTTTTTTTTTTTTTTTTTTTTAATCTTTGACTCTAAAGTCAGAACTGTGTGGCCAAAGCTGCCGAGGTCTGCGTCTTCGTGAGACTGGATTGATCACTCTCTGTCCAGTTACATTTGCACCAGCTTCCCATTAGAATGGTTTCCTCCACTTCCTAAGCTTTTAATTCTCTCTAATTCCTTTTCACAAGTTGGGAACTTAGCTGGATGGAACCTGAGGTCACCATTCCCTTTAATCCATTTGGCATCAGGCAGTGTTGTTGTTGTTGTTATTGGTGTTGTTGTTGTTTTCTTTAACCTTTTTTATCTCCTTGAGCACCGGTCTCTACTCCGGTACACTTCCTGGTGCTCCTTTTCTCTTCAAGCCATATTTGCTTTAATTTCTCTTTGTCCAGCTTGCTTCCTACCATTATAAACTAGCATAAGGATGACCACCGATAACCACATGACAAAAGCAATAACAGGCTATCTTAAAATATCCCCTGCCAGGGCCATTAATCTAAAACTCTTCAATTTAGCCTCAGGTAGATATTTTAGAACAAGGATTAAAAAGCAGTCACATTCTTTGCCCAAGTTTCAAAAACAAAAAAACAAATAATATTTTTTAAATCTCAAAACCACTTACTAATAGTTTCCTCTATGAAAACTATTAAGCTGGATAGTCATAGTTGCATTGTTCTCAGCAACACACAACTTTTCATGCTCCTATCAGCATGGACTAAGTGTCCCTGTTGAAGCATTCAACCACTTTTCTGGTTCACAGTCTTCCATATTCTTCCAACAAGCAACAAGGTCTGTGAAAGCAATACCCCAACTTCTGTTTAGTCACAAAGCGATTTCTCTTCTATTGCTACAAAGAGACACTATGACAAAGGCAAGTCTTACAAAGGAAAACATTTAACTGGGGGCCTGCTCACAGTTTCAGAGGTCAGTCCATTTTATCATCATAGCAGGAGGCAGGGCAGCACACAGACATGGTGCTCAAGAAGTAGCTGAGGTTTCTACAACCTGATCTGTAGGCAGAAAAAAAAAATAGAATGAGTCTAGGATGGACATTCCAAACTTCAAAGTCCACCCCCAGGGGCATACTTCCTCCAGTATGGCCAAATCTACTCCAGTAAGGCCAAACCCCTAAACCTTCTCAAGTAATGCTATGCCCTGGTAACTAAGTCCTCAACTCTATGAACCTATCGGGGCCATTCTTATTGAAACCACCACAATTAGCCTATCTGCCAATGACTATAGTAACATCTGGTCCAATAATCCAAGGTTGTTGTGTACCAGCCTGATCCAGAAATAAAAATGGTAGCTGTGAGAAACTGACATTCACAAGTTGCTTGTTACTGATGCATAGCACAGCCTGCCCTGATGGGTACCACATCTTGTGAACCCAAAAGGAAACTCCTTCGCTTTGAAAGGTTGGGATCACCCTGAGTAACCTGCAGCCATCATTATCTGCGGGGTACTGTGAGTGGAGCTGATCCAGGATCCTTCAGTCCACACTAAAACCGTTCCACAAACATCACTACAGACTCTAGAATGTAGATGGTCCCCTTGGCTCGGAACTCCATTCCAACTCAAGAGAATATTACAGTGACCATCGCGTTTAACATCACAAGCTAAGTTTTAGTTGACTTGTTTTTTTATAACTTCTTCATTTCTACAACAACTTTAAACTTACAACCAAATCACTGGCGCGCTGAGTAAATAAAACAGAAGCGTAAAACCGGGATTATAAAATAAGCAAGGCTTCAGATGAATTGGTCCTGGCATGATGTATGTAAAGTCACTCACTTAAATTCAGTTAATTCTAGTATATTTGGAGCGAAGAAGAAAAACAGGGCGAGATTATGATACATTTTTCTTATGGAAGGATTGGAGGCCTGCCAAGCTTTTGTAAGGGAATAGAGCAGTGGGGACAAAGCACTCCATGTACCAGAGACAGAATATGGCTGAGAGGGAAGGGAGCCCTGTTTGGAACTGCTTATCTATGGAATGGGAAGTCATTAGAGTGGGAATCTTCTTCTGGTTTAGTAACACCGTTGAGTCCCTACGAAGAGCCACAGCTATCCCCATCCCTCTACGAAAAGTTCTCAATTTAAACGTCTAACGTATAGGGAAATCAGACTTGGGTCCCACCTTTCTTTGTGCTTTTCCGAAATACAAGAACTAAAGCAGCAAATCAGAAAATCTTTGAATTAATGACAGCTGAGGATTTAAAAAAAAAGAAAAAGACAAGGAACTCTGATCATGAAGCATCATTAGGTGTCTGAAAATGTGCCTGCCTTGTGTGTGTGTGTGTGTGTGTGTGCACGTGCGTGTCTTGGTGCTGTGCAAACTCATGCTCTATGGTGTTTTAATGAAGCTGACTCACTGCAGATACTATCAGTAGATATTTTAAGGGTGTTTTTATGCGAATATGCATTATTTTGAACATCATAGAAATTAGTATAAAAGAGAAAAATAGAGCTACATTTGTAGGCCATGAACAGAGTGATTGCTTAGTAGGAGTGAAGCCCTCATCCAACCCTTCGTGTGAGAAAAAGAAAAGAAACCCCACTAAAGTATTGCAAAGGAATGAGGGAAATATCAGAGAGAATAATAATCAGTAAGATACACAGAAAATGAAACAAAGCATCTATGTTCAACTCTTGGACATTTCTTTATCCAACAAATATTTCCTGGTGCTATTCTCTGCCAGGCAGAGTTCTTGGATCTGGGAGTATGAATTCATTTACATTCTGAAAGGTTGGGAGAGGAACAGATGATCATAAAGTCATGGAATTCATTGGAAGGAGATATGTTCTGTCGGGGAGAGGGGGTAGATAGAAGCAAAGGTGGCTAGAGCAAGATTTGACTTGTCCCCAGCCTCAGAGCTGCCTGTGGCATAGAGAAGGTTAGACCTACATTTGGCTCCTGTGTCATCACCCATGCCACAAACAGGTTTCCTGTGCTGGTCTCAGTGAGCATCACCGGGTTCCAACAAAGCACAAGCCAAATGCTCCTAACTCAGGATTAAAGGACACCTTTCTTGTGTTTGTTTCCTGAAACTGTGACTTTTCCTTTCTGCCTTCCTTCATTCATTCTAGGACCCCATACTCTGATAATCTGTGAAGAACCAATTCACCCCACTCTTAAGAGCTTTGCTTAGACAACAGAAAGGGCAAAATGGCTCAGGCTGGCACCAACTGAATTTCGACCCTTCAATCATGGTATTTGGTTCAGGTATGTCTAGCCAAGTGACAGACGGAGTGCTTTAGGGACACTGGGTATGTTCAATCAAGATAAGTCTGCACAGAGCACATCAGTGGGTCAGCAAATCCTCTTTCCTTCTGAAATAGCTTACCCATCATCCCCTTGCTTAGTAGGCACATAGGAGACATCTTCAGAAAAGAGGAGACAGAATAATAGGTGGTAAGTGTTGGGGACTCACTAAGAAAGATTTGAAGAGAGGACTTGGTGAGCACGTCCCTAGATCATGAAGGCTACAAACCACCCCAAGCAGAGAAAGGTCAAACAAAGGAACAACATTGTGGGGAAAGAAATGCAACACTTTTCATGAATCTGGCTTTCCAAAGAAATGGAATACATACAAAATTCAGATAAAACTGAGCCCCATCCTACACAAATCAATGTTAAGACCAAATTTGGCAGCAGCTTTATGAGCCAAGCCCACAGAAATACCATCACGTGGCTGTGTGTACAAGACCAGAGGAACCTGCTGAACCCATCCTGACAGCACTGTGTGCCTGGCTTGGTCACTGTAACATCTTCCTCCTGCTTGTCCTCCTATCACCAATCTGCAAGTCAACATTCTCACCATTGTCCTTACTCATCCTTTTGATTTCTGGGAGCAATGTGCTCATAAGGGACTTTGCAATATCCTGCTTAGAACAGTTTGAGGGACAGTGTGTATACATGGAGAAGAGGCATGCTATGAAATCTGATGGATTCTGATGGAGGAAGGAAATCGGGGAATACCCAATGTTTCACACCATGTTAAAGACAAACTATGAAGTTCTGAGCTGCGGAGCATCCCTGCTGCATCCTGCAAGCACACCAAGAGTACCAGAGAAAGACACAGGACAGCCCACCCCTCAGAACTAGCTACAGCCCACTCCATAGTTTTAGCTGTTCATCACATCCTTCTTTTTGGACTTGCTAATTTGGCTAAAAGCTAGGTGAGGTTGATTAGGCAGATAAAATGGCTTCTTTAAAAATTGTGGAACCAACTTAGACATCCACTGAAAAATGTGGATACACACAATGGAATATTATTTATCGGTGAACGGAAGTTAAATTCTGAGGTTTGCAGAACCATAGACAGACCTAAAGGACATTGGGTTAAGTGAAATATAAGTCAGGCAGAGAGAGACAAGTTCTCACTTCTATGTGAAAGCTAAGAAGGTGATAACAGAAGTGGAGAGGACCACACTGGTTACCAAAGCAATGAGAGGATGCTAGAGGGAGCCTGGAAAAAAGACAGTTATGAGGTACAGGGGTACCATAGAAAAAGATAAGTAAGTATGACCAACAGCATTAGGTGTGTATTTCAAAGCAACTAGTAGGAAGGATTTTTAATATGACCAGTGCAGAGATAGGAAGACTAAGGTCTACCAATTAACCTGATGTGATCACTGGACCTTGTTACAAGTACTGAGGGGTCATAATACACCCTTACGTATGTTATGAGTCCAATAAAATTAAAATATCTTAAAAAGCAAAGTCACCATGTAAGAGTCAAAAGTTGAATTTATTATTCTGAACACCAGAAAGTTTGATCTAATAATGGTCAGATATCTTAGACTAATTCTAGGTACTAATCTCTCAATACATATGTTTTCTAGTGTGAGGAGTAGCTTGCTAAAATGAAATGCATTTGGAAGACTCTTGAGTTACAAATATTAAATGGTCCATGTTCGGTAGCTAAAGATTCTAAGTCTTTCCCAGTCCCATGCACACACCCCCAGAGAACTCTGAAAGGGATGCTGATTCAGCTTTGCTCTTTGATGTTGCACCAGATATTCCATAAAAGTCTATAGAATAAAAGGAAATAAAAGGAGCCCGTGAGGAAAGGAAGGGGTACTTCTGTGCCTATTCAGTGGCTACATGATTCTGTGTATAAAAATCCACAAAATCTAGAAGACAATTATTAACTAACAAATTCAGCAAAGTTCTGGGGCACAAGATCAATACACAAGACAGTTGTGTTTTCATACAATAGCAACAAACAATCTGTATAAGAAATTAAGACAGCAATTCCATTTGTGGTAAGTCACTAGAGAAGTGAAATACTTTGGAAGAAACAGAAAAAGGGAGTGAATACCCTGTCTCTAAAAGAAATTCTGTGCTGCTGAAAGAATTTAAATATCTGAATAAGGGTAACAGCTTGTGCCATCAATAAGAGATTTAACAGTGGCCAGATGCCAGTAACACTTGAAGCATCCCATGATTTGGTGATTACCCCAAATCCCTACCAGAACGACGATTTCTTCCCAAAAGTCGAAAATCTTATCCTCATATTCGTATGGAATTGGGAAGGCTTTTGAGCACTGAACACAAAATGAGGAGAGAATCATAAAGTTGGAGGAGAAGCATGCCTTGACTTCTAAACTCACTACAAAGTTATCGTGATTGACACATGTGTACCAACCCAATGGAATATAGAAGCCAGGCGTGAACTCTCATACATGTCGATTGATTTTCCCCAGAAGTACCAAGATACTTAATAGCTAAAAGGCCCTTTTGCCAGTATGAGACCAGAAAGTCTGGATATCCACATGCAAAATGTGGAACTGTGTGTACATTCTCAACATCTGAAGATTTTCTTGAGGCTCACAAAATAGCTCTGTGGGCAAAAAATGCTCACTGCCCAAGTCTAGAGACCTGAGTTTGACCTCAGAATCCACATAAAGTTAGAATGAAAGAATCACTTCCACAGAGGAGATCATTGGCCTTTGGTGAGCATCATGATATACCTGTTCACAACACTTTGAGAATTTAGAGGTTCTTCTAAAATATATTAAAGGATAAAACTGTGAAATAATGAAAAGAAAATATTAATAACCACTTCACAGATTTGACACACAAGTGGGAAGTCAAAGGAAAGGTAAAAAAATATATGGGGATGCTACTCATCCTTGAAAATGCCTGGGTTTTTAATATATGCTTATGTACTGGCTGGTTTTGTGTCTACTTGACACAGGCTGAAGTTATCACACACAGAGGAGCCTCAGTTGAGAAAATACATCCATGAGATCCAGCTGTAAGGCATTTTCTCAACTAGTGATCAAGGGGGGAAGGCCCAGCTCATTGTGAGCGGTGCCATCCCTGGGCTGGTAGACCTGGGTTCTATAAGAAAGCAGGCTGAGCAAGCCAGGGGAAGCAAGCCTGTAAGCAACATCCCTCCATGGCCTCTGCATAAGCTCCTGCTTCCTGACCTGCTTGAGTTCCAGTCCTGACTTCCTTTGGTGATGAACAGCAATGTGGAAGTGTAAGCTGAATAAACCCTTTCCTCCCCAACTTGCTTCTTGGTCCTGATGTTTGTGTAGGAATAGAAACCCTGACTAAGACAGCTAATAATAAGGATGCCCCAATGCAAACATGCTTACTGGCTTAATCCATTCAAAGAAGGACAGATATAATTCCACTGATGAGAATCTAGAACATGTGTCTCTAGCTATCATATAATCATAAACCAAATATGTTTCTTGGGGTGGAATCAACTAGCTCATTGATAATCCCTAAAACTCTCCTAATACTACACTTCTTTGAATCCCCAGAACTTCAATAAAACATCCTACAAGATTCAACAAAGGGTTTTCTACCAAACCTAAAAATGTCCAAGGGCAGAACTAAGTGAACTGCTAAGGTTAGCATATGTCTGTGATCTCAGCACTCAGGAGGCTGAAGCAGGAGGATTGCTTTAAGGCCAGTCTGGGCTATATACTGAATTCCAGACTAGCCATGGTTACCTAAGAAGATCATGTCTTAAAAACTCAGATAGATAAAATCCCTATACAGGTTTGATAAAATTTTGTAATAGTGAATCCTGTCACATTAAGTTAGAAACCCTTTTGAAGTTTAAGCTCAGTAATTTTCCTTAACATTAATCCTTAGGTCCAATCTCTGCCCCACTGCAAAACTTGGTTGTTGTGGTTCCTGTGCTATGACTCTGCCCTTGAATGTTCTGTTCCCCATGCTTTTCAAAATTAATTAAATCGTTGTCTTGCACGTTTTACTTCTTCAGAGCTGGTTTTGCTTCCTGGTTGTTGTGTAAATATTTGATGCTAAAGGAAGCTGTCCACTACATCAACAAGGAAAAAAAACCCCGATATGTATAAACGCAAAACAGAGAGAGAGAGAGAGAGAGAGAGAGAGAGAGAGAGAGAGAGAGAGAGAGAGAGAGAGAGAGAGAATATCTAGAACAGAGGATGACATAACAACCAGGAGAACAGAGGATACCAAGTGTGTAGAGGACAAAGAAGCAGAGTGTTGGTAGGCACAGTGTCAGATGATGAAAAGAACCTGGATATGATTCTACTACATTGTGAGTGCACCGGTGATTAGGAACCACACTCTCACAACTGACTAACATGATAAATGCTATGCTATATATGGTTATGATTTTTAACCACAGTAAACCCTTCAAAATGTGTTCCTTTTCTTACAGGCTTTTATGGAAATATATAAAGGACAAACTATAGGATATAGCTCTTCTTTTGCAGAAAATTTCAAGTGGATTCAATGCTCTGGGGAATGTTGATTGTCTATGACACATCCCTAGAGCAGTATGCTAACTTGGAACTTGGATCATGAGAAAGGTGTTCAATCTCTCACACAAAAACAGTAACACTAATTGAAACTATAATAAGAGGCAAACTTTAACAACCAAATTGACAAATACCAAAAGTAAAAGAATACACTGTGTTGTCAGGCTGTGGGCATAGGCATGTTCATGTGCAATATTTGGAACGTAAACTGGTAAACATTTCAAGGAAGACAATATGGCAATATGCATTCAAATGCAAGTGCATATTCTCTTTGGATTTTAATTGCTGGTGTTTTTTTTTTTTTTTAAGTCTCCTCTATAAAAGGCTGGCCTCAGATCTACTGTGTACGGAGATGACCTTAACTTTTGATTCTATGCTTCCACCTGCAGACTGTTGTGATTCCAGTATAAGTAGCCACATCCAACTTATGTGCTTCTGGAGCCTGAAGTCAGGACTCCCTGAATACTAGGCACTCGATCAACTGAGCCATATCTTCAGCTCCATGCATCCTATATGATCCATCAATATGATCTTCGGAATTTCAAGATTTTAAGTATTTGCAGATGGGGAAATAATCCACATATAAAGTTACTCTTTGGTCTTTGTTTTGAAGTATCCATAAGTATGTATATATTTTGGAATATTTATACAATGATGCATTATACCACATAGGAAAATAGAAAAAATGCAATCCACTGTTGGCAACTTGGTTTGGTTTCTGTGAGACCTTATGTGCTATTAAGAGCTTAAATAAGTGGATTTAGAAAAAAAAAACAATTAAAAGACAACAGGAGGTAACGATGAAGAGAGATGCAAAAGGAGGGATGAGAACAGGGAACTCTCAGTCTCATCAGTTGTAATTTTGCAAGAGGGATGGGAAAGAGACAGAGGAAAGAAGTAGAGAGGGCAGAGACTCAAGAACAGAGGTACCTCCAGCAGGTTCCAGAGGTGGCAAGGAGAACAAGGAATCCAAATGTGAGTCTCTTGCATTCGTTTCATGTTGTTTCTCATTATTTGAAGGTACTGGGCTGTGCACAGTACTTAGTTATGGAACATTTTAAAAACAAAACTGTCTCACACACACAAGCACACATATAATTAGAATCATAGAAAATGAGACAAAATACTTAATGTTCAAACAAAGATTATGGTTGAGATTTTTCCAAAATTTATAATTAAAAAATGTTAAATCGTTATAAATTCCAGGCAGGACAAACAGAAGACATTCTAAGGAGAACCATGATGACCATGATGCAATTAATGTCAACACAAATTAAAAATCATTGAAACAGTCTTTGAACATGAACATAGCACCTGTAAAAGGGAAAACATTAAGGTTGATAGAAGACTTTTGAAAAGAAACAGGAGTGACAGAAGATAACATTTAATAAAGATAACTATCCAACTGGAATTCTTTACTTAGAAAAAAAGTATTTTTTAATTGAAGCTAAATAAAATAGAATCACAAACAACCTTCTAAACTCCCAGAAGAGTTTGTCCCCAGAATTTCAAGATAAAGCAAACAGTAATACAAGCCATAAACTAGAAAGGACATAATTCCAGCAACAAGATGACTGTGTGTGTGCTGTGGCTAAGTCAAGGCAACTCTCCATAATAATGAGAGGGTTTAAAACGTGGGACAATATCAGAAAGGCTTAGGATAGGGAAACAGTTCAGCCCTTTGACGTTTCTATATTCTGTCTTAGAACTGATAAAAATTAACTTACTATAAACAAGCACAGATGATAACGTATGGCCATCTCTAGGAAAATTACCAAAACATGAGCACACAAACAAGCTAATGGAAAAATTTTTAAAAAAAAGAAAATTAACAATCACTTCAAAATCAAGAAAGAAAAAAACAAACAGAAGAGAAAGATCATTTGAAAGTTTTACATTGTTAGTATTTATAATTGCATAGTTATATAATCAAGAATTCTAATTAAAACAGATGTTCTAGTGTTAGATAATAAACATAAAACCTGACTCTATGATGCTTAAGAGAAACACGCTGAAAATATAAATGGATAGGATATTTGTAGGTAAAAATTGAAACATGGCACAGCATGACATACTCATGAAACATTGCAATGGTGGTATGGCTGACCTGACTTCAGGGAACGTCAAGCAGTGCTCAGGGCTAGAGGCCCAAGATAAGGAAGAGAATGTCATATTACAACATATTTTAACAGTGAGTATTAAAAGATACATTACGATGAACCCCAGATATCCATCAGACGAAACTCAACAGCATAAAGAACATGAAGAGATCGCCAGTTCCAGATTATTAGAAGGATTATTAGATTATCATTATTAACACACCTCTCTTAATTCGCCACATTACATCACAATATGTTCTCTAACTATAACACAATTAATCAAGTAATTGATCAGAGAAAGATACTTATAAATGTTCCCTGATATATAAGAATTAGGGAATATTAACACAAGGTCAAGGAAAAAATAACAATAGAAGCGTAAATAGATTTTAGATTGGAATGATGATGAAATATATCAAATCTTGGAGAATGCAACTATAATCCCATTTACAAAAATTCCGTGCCTTAGATGTACATTTTTGAAAAATTTTTAAATCCTTAAAAGTAATTAAGCCAACAGATATCCTCAATAAAGTTTAGAATAACAGGGTCAAGAGGAAATAACAGCTATAGCAGAAGCCTGATAATGAATCCAGAGGGACAATAAGAAAAATCAAAAAGATAAAATCTAATAAAATTTGTTATATTTCTGGGAACTCTCCTTATTACAAAAAAAAAAAAAAAAAAAAAAAAAAGAGAGAGAGAGAGAGAGAGGCAAAGAATAGGTAAAAATAACCCTACCTAGGGATAAAGAGAAATCTGACATTATAGACCAGGTGGGCTTTAATACAGAAGATATTATTATGAACACAATTAGATAATTCAATAATTAGAAAGAATTATGAGCAATTGAATGGCAACAGATTTGAAGTTGTCAGTAAAATGAAAAAGTGCTAGAAATGTTTTAGTAAAATAAAATTTACTAACATTGATACAAGAAAAAATGGAAAATTGTATGTGTGTCAAATATACATATATATGACCATATGACCGATAATTTTTTTGTTAAAAAGGTATCTAGATCAACAAAGAAGTCTAGGTAAATTTCTATCAAATACTTAAGGAAACAAAATGTCAATGTATTATACAAAATTTCAGAGGCATAGCAATGAGAACACATTTCAATAACTATGGTATAAGACTGCCATCATATACTAAACCTTAACAACCTATTACAAGAAAGAAAAAAGTACCCCAGTACTTTTACAGGAACCAAATGTAGGATCCAAACCTCAATATAATATAAAACAGCAATTGGATCCAGCATCCAAGAGAATTTTCTTCTAAGGAAGGATAATGTGGATGTACTAATGTCTCCCAAAGGTCCATGTGACAAAAGATTGCTCCCCAGGATGATATTTCTGGATGCCCTGGGGAATCAAGCAAGCCTATGGTATGCAAATCTGCTTGGGAAACCAGAAGCCCTAATAGTATAGCTGAGGATCCAACAGGAGAGCAAACCACAGAACTCAATAAAGCCTTTTGGAACTTGGAAAGAATAGTGGTTGAGCTGTCACAAGAAAGAAATCAGGTACTGCATTGAGGTTTCCCTGGTGGAATTCCACAAAAGCCAAGATGAAGGACATGGTTACCAAAGTCCATGCTGATGAAGCTGCACAAATGACGTCTCTGGAGTTTTTGGCAATGTTGTCAAGAATGCTGCAGGTCACAGACAGTGGAAAGGGCAGGCTCTATGGAATCGGGAATGACATAAGTGGCTGAGCAAGGACAGCAGAACTTTGCTGATCAGTACTGAAGCTTGGGGAGAACTGAGTAGATGAAGAACCTGCTGAAATGGCCAGGAAAGCAGACACTGATGCTGCTTGTCACACCAACTATGGAAAGAACAAAAGGAAGTCGCTGGCTCACAAGTGGGGTTTCTTGTACAAACGTTTCCATTTGCCTTTGCAACGTAGCAGTAAAAGGTTTCTCCTACTGTCAAGCGATATGCATAGATAGTTATGTGAACTTGATCTCTCCATGTTTTCTCCTTTATTTAATGGAAATAAATCCTTATTTTAAAAGTATCCAGTAGCGTGCTGCTTGTGGCCTAGTTTGGATATATCTAAACACTTTTGTACAACTAAACTTAGATTGAGCTGGTCAGATTGGGAAACATCTAGGTTGTGGTTTTAAAGTAGTTTTGGGAAGCCATCAGAATGTTGTTGAAGGGAGACAGTCAACAATGGGTACTTGTAAGTTAATAGCTACAAGGTGGGTGTGTTAAGCAGAAACTCCTGAGCTTTCTTTTCCTTTGGACTGCTGGTCTTTTAGACTTTGTTTAGCCGAATGAAAATCTGCTTAAGGAGCTAAGAAATGATACAGGTGCTTGTCATAGGAGTGTGAAGACCTGGGTTTAATCCCCAACACCCAGGTAAAACAGTCGCTCACATGTGTAATCTCAGCCCAAGAGGATCCTTGGAGAGTAATCAGCCTGCCCAACTTTCTCTCTCTCTCTCTCTCTCTCTCTCTCTCTCTCTCTCTCTCTCTCTCTCTCTCTCTCTCTCTCTCTCTCTCTCTCTCTAACTCAGCCTCCACAGAGCACAATTGTTTTCAGTACCATTGAAAGTTCTTTTCCCAGAATATATTAAAGTCATGTCAAGGAAGAGAATGCAAGTCTACTGCCACCCATGAGCTTTGAAGTTATTGATGGTCCCTTAGGCTTGTTCTTCTTTTCTTCCCTAATAGTCATTTACTACACTTGTAATGCTGTCTATATCCTTGCCCCTATAAAGAAGTCTGCACAAAGAAGGCCTGCAGACTTTACCATCTAGCTTTGTACAAATATGTAACTCAATGAATCTTAAAGCCTGTCCTCCAACCAAAGATCATACATGGACTGGTTCGAGGCCGCCTTGCACATATGTAGAGGATTGTCTTGTCTGGCCTCGGTGAGAGAGGATATACCTAATCCTCCAGAGACTTGACTCCCCAGGGAAAGGGGATGTCAGGGGTTACAGGAAAGTGCCTTCTCGGTGGTGAAGGGAAGGGGGTGAAAAACTCTGGAAGGAAGGACCAAGAGGGGGACAATATTTGGGATGTAAATATATAATTAATTTTCTTAAAAGGCCTTTCTTCCTGTTAATCTGCTTCTTCATTTGTTTCTCTAAACTGAATGACTAAATCTTCAGATTAAAAGTCTAAACTTCTCTACAGATTCAAGTTCACCTCAACTTGCTGACGAACACAAGCTTTCAGCTTCTCTAATGGGTGCAGAATCCCTGCTGTGGTCCACATAACTAACTGGAAACCCAAAAGAACTTCATGATGACTTCTTGGGATCAACTAAAGGCACACCAGCATCCAGATGCGTCCAAACAGACTGAGGGTGCGTGAGAAGTCAGCTTGACTATGAAGCTTGTTAGTATCCGTTGAGTCGTTGATAGCCTTATCTGATTGCTCTGTATTATATTCATCATTTACCTTCTCTATACACAGTCACCATACTTAAACACTGTGTGTCATAAAAAAATAGCTTGTGGATGTGTTCAATTATATTCATGATTTTACATAATTATTCTTTTTTTCCATTTTTTTTCTACCTTATAAATATCAGAGTTGAAAATTGAAATCAAGTCACATGAACTTACCCAATCTCTTGATGGCACATACCACATTTTATTCATACCTCACCTTTTTAATCATCAATTCTTTTCAACAGAATGTGTTCCTGTGAATGTGACATTTGATAAATGGAACCATGACACTGGCTGGAATCCAGCTATAGTCAGTGAAACACTATTTTGACAAGCAAAAAATAATTTAAAGCTTATAACTAAAGACTCAAATTAAACTATCATTTTCTCTATAAATATATTGTACATATTTAAATGCATGTTTTTAAATATTTTATTTAATATTTATTCATTCAGGTAATGAATTTTCAGTAAATCTATCTTCCATTCCCCTTCAAGTCTTTCACCACTTTCGTTCCCCAACTTTACACTTTTTTTATTTAAATGCATATTTTAAAGTATGTTTCTCTTTCAGTCTTTCACTCATGTCTTTCCATTTCAAAGGTTGCTTCTTTTCAAAGGTACTATCTACCTTTGCCAGGATACCTAGATTCTGCCTAGATTCTTTCTGTTTCTGAGGAAAAAGCAGCCTAGAATCAGTCATCCGCACCACCATCTCTTCCACCCACAACACCTTCACCACCACCACCACCTCTACCACCAACCACCTTCACCACCCACAATAACTCCACCATCATCACTTCCACCACCACCACCACTATCACCTCTACCACCTCTACCACTATCACCCACATCACCACCTCCACCACCACACCACCAGCACACTTCCTCCAATTTCTCTATCACCACCACAACCACAACTACCATCAACCCCAGAGCTCAAGCTGCCCATGAACCTGAATTCCTTCCTCCCCTCTTTTCTCCCTCCCTCCCCTGTCTCTCCTCTTCCCTCTTCCACTTTCTCCCTCTTCCTCTTCTTCCCTCCACCCCATACCTCCTTTTTTTTCACCTCCTGTCTTTTCCTCACTAGTAGTGCTGGCATTCCAGGCATAAAACACTCAGAGTTTTAGTCTCTTTCCTTGTTTTAACACTTCTCCAGAAAACAAAACAAAACATCCCATTTCCTTCTGTGATGATAATGTCAAATGAAGAAGAAATAGTGAACAAGAAGAAATTCAGCCACTCTGGAATTCATCTTTGTCTGCTTCCAGACCAGGGCCAGAGTCCAAGCCACCACTGGTGTCATGACTTCTATACGAAGATGGACTGCATTCCACTGAATCATGAGCCAAAATAAACCCTCCCTCCCTAAAGTTGCTTTTTGTCAGGATTTTAATTGTTACAATGAGAACAATAACAAACACGTTCTATAATTCATGACAGTTGCATCCAACCTTCACTGGTACTATTGCTGCACTATCTTCTGGCCAATTGAAAAGGCATGCCATATGTTCCAAATGATTATCTCATTCATACTATATATGAGTTTACTCCTTAAGATTTTAAATGAACTGGGCACAAGCCCATTTGACATACTCCATAGGATAGTACACCCTTTTCTCTTTGCACCTCAGGCTGTCCAACTAACACTGAACTCTCTAGTTAACACTGGTACACTGCCATCCCCAGAGTTCTGATTCTGCCCAAAAGTAGAGTACAGAATTGATTTTGTGCTCACCAAGCTTGACACACCATCTGCAACGTATTCTAGTGAGATGCTTTTAAAGAATAAATGTTTGTATCTCCTGATCCTTTGACACATCCCCTAAAACAGAAAAGTGCCTGCCTAGTGGGCAGTACAAAATCACCTGTATAGCATCCACTCAATACGTGATAAAGAATGAAGACCCACCCAAGGAAGTAAGGAATCTGTATAGAGGCTCCCTGGTCATTCGATGGGTTTTTCTCTAACCTACCTGGCCAGTTCTCACAGAAATTCCTCCTATCCTACCTTCTATAGTTGTCCCTCCTTTACTGAGTGTCACCTGCAGTACTTATATATATATAAGCCTTCCCCATCTATACTGGGATGTCTCTCTTTGGCTGATGTCATCTATTGATGAAAAAAGCCCCCCGCCTTGTAGAATTATTTGGCAAAGCATCTGGAAGCTCAGTGCCTCTCATGGAACCATGTCTGATCCAAAGGAAATATGATCTTCATCCTGGCTGTCTTGTAGGCACAGCTCTAAGAGCAGTCTCATCTCCTTGATCTGTTGTTAGGTACATAGTGCTATCCAGTATTTCAATTGCAGTGATCCAAGAACATGACATGCCACCTCCTTTAATCTTGGACTACAAAGAGGAGTCTCCAGGCTCATCTTAGGATATTCTGCTGCAAAGACATAGACTTTCCTTTTCCTAATAGCAGTGACACTGAATTTAACTAATGTCTCAAAATTCCACCACCTGGCCTCCTCAGCCTTTTCTCTGTTTTAGCTTTAAGGTGGCACTACAAGTGTTCGGCTACATCCTACAAGTTCTGAATACTGGAATACAATCATACTAAACAATATATTCAAGATCTCTCTGAAATTCAAACTCAGGCAAGCCTGCTCCATTTTCCAGACAACATTACATAAAGCTGATAATAGATCTTATACTGGAGTAAAGACTTTTATCACCTTTCATTTTTACCTATTAATTGGTACAGAAGTGTATGCACATGCAGCAATGATCATACCCAAAGTATCCATGCAGTGTACCGAACCACACACACTCGCTCAGCATTGTTTCTCATTTAAATCATCTTTGCTGTTGACTCTTGCTAAAAATTCAAGCATTTACTCCAGGATATTTTATTCATTTTTATACTTTTATCTACAGAGATTTCAGAAGAATTCAGAAACACACATTATTTTTCAAAAGTTCAAATCTTTTTTAAAAGGGTGGAGGTCACAACCATATCCTCCTAGGAGCCTCTTCTGTCCCAGGTCTTTGGTATGTTCGGAGATTGCCCCCCCAACAATTCTCCTTCTCTCTCCAGCCCTCTCATGCTCACCCCTGTTCTATAAAACCTGATTCTTAACTCCATTTTCCTTCCCATCCCTACCCCACCCAGTTTTCTCTTTCTATCCACTTTAGTTCTATAATTTATTTTTCCTTCTGAGTGAGATTTAAGTATTCTCCCTTGGGCCCTTCTTGTTACTTAGCTTCTTTGAGTCTGTGGAGTGTAGCTAGAGTACCCTGTACTTTTTGTCTACTATTCACTTGTAAGTGAGTCTGTACCATGTGTGTCTTCCTCAGTCTGGGTTACCTCATTCAAGATGATATTTTCTAGTTCCATTTGTTTGCCTGAAATTTCATGATTTCCTTGTTTTAATAAAAGAGTAGTGCTCCATTGTGTAAATATACCATGTGTTCTTTATCTATTCTTCATTTGAGGGACATCATGGTTGTTTCAAGTTTCTGGCTATCACAGATAAAACTGATATGAATATAGTTGATCAAGTGTCCAGGCAGTATGGTGGAATATCTTTTAGGCATATACTCAGGAGTGGTATAGCTGGATCTTGAGGTAGAACTATTCCCAATTTTCTTAGAAAATACCAGATTGATTTCCAAAGTGGTTGGGCAAGTTTGCACTCTCACAAGCAATGGAGATATGTTCCATTTGCTCCATGTCCTGGCCAGCATGTACTGTCTCTTGAGATTTTAGCTTAGCCATTCTGATGGGTGTAAAATGGAATCCCAGAGTCATTTTGATTTCCATTTTTATGATGACTGTGGACATTGAACATTTCTTTTAAGTGCTTCTTGGCCATTCAAGATTCCTCTGTTGAAAATTCTCTGTTTAACTCTGTGCCTATTTTTAAATCGGGTCACTTGGGTTGCTAGTATTTAATTCCTTGAGTTCTTTGTATATTTTGGATATTAGCCCTCTCTCAGATATAGAGTTGGTGAAGAACTTTTCCCATTCTGTGGGCTGCCACTTTGTCCTGATCACAGAATCCTTTGCCTTACAGATGCTGTTCAGTTTCATGAGGTCCCATTTAATTGTTGATTCACTTGCTTGGTTAAAGTTACACCACAGAGGTATAAGACCATGATATTTTATATTATTTGTGGATATTGTGAAGGGTGTTGTTCCCCTAATTTCTTTCTCAGCCTGTTTATTGTTTGTATAAAGGAAAGCTATCTCATGTGGCAAAGTGGGACTTCCAGTGGAGGAAGGTGGACACCAGCATTCCCACAGAACCTTGAAACAAAGTCTCTTGTTTATTTAGCTATTTAGTCATGTCTACAGGATGTGCAGGGATATCAATGGAGCAGAGACTGAGAAAAGGGTCAAAGACTGACTGGCTCAATTTGAGACAAAATAATTTAATGAGTTTGTATTGCCACAGACAGAGAAATTCAGTAGAAAAGGACAAAGGTGTGAGGAAGAAAAATATTAAAATAAGGGATACAAAGCTCAGAGATTGGACTGAAATATCAAGTAATGGATATAGTAGATTAATAGAAAGTGATAGTCAAAACTCTATTTGCTCAGCTTCTCACCCCAAGGGAAAGTGCCAACCACGAACACTATTAATGACACTATTAATTAAACTGTTATGTTTAAAGACAGGAGCCTAGCACAACTGTCATCTTAGAGGCTTCATCCAACAGCTGAAGAAAACAGATGCAGAGACCCACAGCTAAACACTAGGCAGAGCTCAGGGAGCCTGTGGAATAGTTGGAAAAGGACTGAGAGAGTTGGAAAGGTCAAGGACATCACAAGAAGATCCACAGAGCCAACTAATATGAGCCCATGGGGGCTCACAGAGACTGAACCACCAACTAAAGAGCAAGACTGGACCAGACCTAGGCATCCTACACATGTGTCACAGATGTGCAGCTTGGTCTTCATGTGGGACCCCCAACCATTGGAGCAGGAGCTGTTTCTGACTCTGACTCTGTTGTGTGCCTTTGGATCCCTTTCTCCTGGCTGGGCTGCCCTGTCTAGCCTCTTAGTCCTGATAAGACTTGATCTGCCAGGAAGGGTTGGTGGGGGGGAGTGCTGTAGAGAAGGGGAGCTGATAATGCAAAGAGGAGGGTGGGACTGGGAGGAAAGAAGGAAGGGGACTGTGTTTGGGATATAAAGTGAATAAATAATTAAAATAAGGAAGAAGAACTGTTTAAAAGCAGTAGTTAAGAAACTGTATTTCCCAAAATTCCAGAAGCAAAGACAGGCAATCCTCTGTGAGTACAAGGCCAGCCTGGTCTACATAGCAAGCTCTAAGCAAGTTAGAGCAACATAGTGAGACCTTGACTTAAAATAATGACAACAACAACAATAATAAAAGTAGCAATAATATGGTTCAAAGTCTCTTAGGAAAGCATCTTACTCATGAAAAGTTACTTGCTAGAATAGCCCCACCATATGATTTCTTGCTGACTATCTTGGCCTGGTTGACCAGAATTCCTTAAAACCTTTCAGTGTAGAAATCATTGATACTACAAAATAAGAAATGAGATAAGGCCTCTTAAGCTAGGAATCAGCTTTCAGTGATACCTTTCCCAGAAATACATTCAAACTGCACTGAAGATATACAGAAATGAATACCGCTAACACTCATGAAAACTAGAACAAAGAATATAGTAACAAATGTGAGAATTGGGCCTTTTTGGTGTGAGGCTTCATACAATAGGAGGACCCCTTGAGCACTGATGTCAAAGAGGAAAGAAAACTCTAAACTGTCCATCAAGATGAAAGAAAAACTTCTGCACCTTCATTACATGATGCTGCATTAAGGAGTACATGGATGGCATTGGCCAGAAAGCCAGTAGATTGTCATTCTCTGAGAACATGTTTTTGTAAGACATCCAGATGGTGATTTCTCATCTCACAGACCCCCATTCCAATCTACAGAGAGGGTGACTCTTTAGAAAACACCTGGGCGATACTTGGGCTATAGGTTACCAGCATAGTAGTCTCCATAAATAAAGCACTATGGGCCAGGGAAAGGACAGAAATAGAATCAGTAAAAACCAGGGCTAGAGTTTTCCATGCAATCCATCTGTTTCATATGCTAGCAAGCCAGCAGTGGACGTAGGAGTGGATCCCATTTCTGTCTGAGAGAGCAGAAGTAGACAGGAAATGTGTGAGTTGCTGGGCTCACCAACCTACCTGCCATCTGTGTCTCCAGCCAAGAGACTCAGCCACTATGGCAGTGGTCAGAGCAGAGGGGCTAAGCACCCTCCCACCTGCTTCCATCTGAGAATGAAGTAACCCCCAAAGGGAAAGAATTACAGAAAAGGGACCTTCAGAAAGACTTGGGAGGAAAAGAATAACAGAAAGAAACTTGTAAAAATCTTTGCTTAAAAAAGTAAAAGAAAATAACTTAATTAGTTTGTATTACCATAGAGATATTCAGTAGAAAAAGTCAAAGATGTAAGCGAGGGAAGAGGAAAATAAAGAATACAAAAACTCAGAGGTTGGACTGAAATACAAAGTGATGAAGATGGTAGACAGATAAAAAAATGATAAGTTAAAACTTACTTTGCTCTATAGACATTGTATAAAGTACAGAAAGGGGATGATCTGAAAGATGGTGTTTAATAGGTCAGAAAAGGATACTTCCAAATTAGCAAGGTGGATGGACAGATGGACAGGTGGGAAAGTGCCAAAGTATAGGTTAGAAAGCTTCTGAAGTTCATAGGTTAGAGGCTTTATCATCATCCTATGGTACTTTTGATAGTTTGAGCCTAGAGAGAGGAAGTCATGCCATTGGAAAAACTTAAAAAGAATTCCTATTTCTACCTCTGCTTCACAAATACAACAACATAACTGATTTCCTTTGCCTACCATGTCCATTGTGCTCTACTGTGCTGTCACAGGCACAGAGCCATATACCATGACACCAGGGACCAAAACCTCTGAGACATGAGCCAAAACAAACAGTTTTTCCTATAAAGTTTGTGATCTCAGTTATTCTGTCATGGTAGCAGACAGCCAAAATTCATTCATGCATGCATACATACATACACACATACATAATAGATGATGATGATGAAGATAGATAGATAGATAGATAGATAGATAGATAGATAGATAGATGATGGATAGATAGATAGATAGATAGATAGATAGATGATTGATAGATAGATAGATAGATAGATGATAGATAGATAGATAGATAGATAGATGATGGATAGATAGATAGATAGATAGATAGATAGATAGATAGATAGATAGATAGATAGATAGATGATGGATAGATGATAGATAGATAGATAGATAGATAGATAGATAGATAGATAGATGATAGATAGATGATAGATAGATAGGTAGATAGATAGATAGATGATAGATAGATAGATAGATAGATAGATAGATAGATAGATAGATAGATAGGTAGGTAGGTAGGTAGGTAGATAGATAGACAGACAGACAGACAGACAGACAGTCATGCAGGCAAGCAGACAACCAAAAAACTGGACAAGGGCTATGAAAAACAAATTCACAGAAAAGGAAATTCAAAAAAGTACATAGAAAGATTCTCCTAGACTGCAGAAAATGAGGGAAAGGTTGGTGTTTCAAATGCCTCTGTCAGCTGCAATCTGACAGTGAGTAATGTGAGCACCCTGTGACTCCTGCACAGAAGCAAGACAGAGGAAGATGAGTTAAGCGCTCAGGAAAACCCAAGGAGGACAAAGGAGCTGAAAAGGAGGGTGATGGGGATCTGAAAGAATACAAAACAATAAAATTTCAGTGAAAACAAGACCAAAAAGCCAAACAACTTACTGCCTTTTTTTTAAACTTTATTTTAAAAAACAAAGATAAATGTACAAACTTTTAAGCATTTTTGCATAAAAGTATAAGAATACATTTTTATGAGGTTGTAATTAAGTATTTGTGGGTACATATACATACACATATGTATATATTTAACAATAATATAGGAAAGAGGTTATTAATTTGAGGGGATAGGAGAGAAGCTGGGAGGGGCTGTAGGAAGAAAAGGGGGATGTGATACAGTTCTATTTTAATTAAAATATATTCTTTTTTTTAACTTCACACAGTCTGTGAGTTGTTTTTGCCTTTTAACTTTTCTACAATTTTCATATTTGACAATCAGTCTTTAGTATTATTATATATAATTTTATAAAGTATCATGCACAGACATCAGAAGGAAAATTATTTAAGCATCCATAATCCTATCTCTAGAGGTTTGAACCTATAGTTAATATTGGTATATTCTTTTGGAACATTTTCTATGCACAAATGTTCTTTCAAGTCATTAGGCATTTTTTAAAGTATTTCACCAGTTTTAAAGATTGCTTAGCATTATATTAATTGGATGTACTATAATAACTCCTAGGTTGTCCCATTGTGTAAAAATGTGTATTAGATCTAAATTTTGACCTACAAATAAATAATTTTACATAATTTCATTAACATTTCTAATGAAATTTTAATTATGTATTCATGAGTATAGAGCAATTATATTTAAACAATAGTAATCCTTCTTATTCCTTATTAGCCCATTGCTTTCATGAACAATTACACAGATCAGAATTTCCTTGTATTGCATAAAATCTCCATAGATCATCATCAACCTTTTATTTTTAAGCATATATCATATTAAAGTGAAATATTACTAAGTCACTTGGATTTGCCTTTATTAGTAATAAGCTTCAAAAATTTACATTGATAAGACATCTGTACTCTGTGCTTAAGCACTGTCTTTTCATGAGGCATGGACCATTCTAGGCAAAAATTATCCACTCACCTCAACCTCCTACCTGTACATTTCCAACATCCTACACCTTTCATCTCTTCAATGTGCCACAGTCATTGCCATCTTTTTGGTAATTCATACCTGCTAGTAGAGGGAGACAGTTTTATTTGTGCATATGGTCCCTTGTAGTTGGAACATACTTTAGTGGCTAACCATACCCAAGGGTATATAACCAGTACTAATTGGACTGTGTGTGGGCTAAAACTAACAAAAGCAAGGACATAAAGTTGGGTGGAGACGAAATGATGAATGGGGTTGGGAAGGGATGAATGTGATCAAAATACAACTTATAGAATTCTCAGAGAATTGATAAAAATTCATATTTTAAAATGTTTTAAAATCAAAGTACATTTTCTCTTAATTCTCTGTGTTGCTGCTTTTACGTTTAACTTACTAATCTGGAAGTTGTACACAGCATGAACATAAGGAGCAAATGGAAAGCTTTTTTTTTTTTTTTTTTTTTTGCAGTTCCAGCAGCTTTGCGAGTTCTTGTATTAATGATGTATAATTGCCCTTTTATTTTACCCTAGTTTTAGGTAGTAATGCCTTCTGATATTTGGGTGCCTTCTGGTATCTGGTAGACTATTCATGCATATGCCATGTGCAGGGACTTGTTCCAGGACCCCTGTAGATACCCAGACCTGTGATACACACGTGAAAATGGAACACCAGTTACATGTGATCTGACCTCACTCTGCTGGGTTCTCTGAATCACTTCTAGATAACATATAATAACTGCCAAACTGTGAAAGGAATCTTGTGTGCCCAGAACAGAGGCAGATTTTTCAGAAGTTTTTGAGCCACATTTGTTTGATTCTGTGGGTGTGGTGTCCCTGGCTACCTAGGGCTGACATGTACTGTGACTTTAAGAATTACAACTTTGATACAGCTTAAAAACTGAGCTGATAGCTTCCTCTGGTTGCTGCTCATGTTTTACTTTTTCTTTGCTACTTTATCTGCCAGTAAACTCCAAAAGTACTTTGCCAAGTTTAGATTTTCAAAATTAGGTTGTATAGTATAATTGCATTTAATCACTCTGTTGTTACAGCTACTGCTGGTGATGTCATTCAGGAGCATGCTATATCATTCATGGGTCTTCTCTAGGCTGGTGTTGTTTAAATTTAATTTAATTCTTACGTATTTTTTATGAAGCTTTTTCCAATCTTTATCATATTTTCCAAGTTGTTCTTCTACTGTTGACTCATGATTTGTAATCATTTGCAACATACATTTTTAGAGATAATGCTTTTGTTCATTTAGCAGGTTTGTATAAGAAATTTTCTTGTATTTCTAAGAGTTGACCAATATTATTTGTAAAATACACTTTTCACTTTCATTCTGCTTTTACTTTGTACTTCATACACTGGCTTGAATTTTTTTTCACAAAATAATGCTAACAATCATAAAACCAAATGTGTGATTTGAACCTATTGTAGTTCTAACCTAAATCTATAGGATGAGGGTTGCCAACAGATTTTGTTGTAGGGCTCTGCTAACACAGAGTTTCATAAATGTCCTCCAGTGGCATTCCTGGCCACAAGTGCATAAGGGATAATACAAGAGTACTGGTGAAGGAAGAGAGAAAGTGAATTCAGACATGGGAGAAGAGAGCCACCAAGGATGGCTTTTGAGAGGTGCTGATATGTGACCTGAGACAGGAGTACATTAGAAATGCCATCCTGGTTACACCATAAGGAAAAGACATGGGAAGCAGATGCAATCCAAGGGAAATCAAGGCAGCTTTCTTATGAAATAATTAGAGGGAGAATATAAGCCAAACAAGCCCTGTAGCTCCTCTATGTCGAAAGGATGGCTGCCTTTATTTTACTGGAAAGCCTATGTCTCTGAACTCTCTACAACAAGACCTTCAAGAACTCTTAGCAGGAGCCTACATTCTGAGCTCTATTTACCATAAAGGTAAGAAAGAAGAAGCCAGTGAGATGACTCAGTAGGTCAAGCACATGAGTCCAGTGCCTGGAACCTCCATGTTATAAGAAGAGAAGAAACTCTTGCAAGTTGTCTACCAATTGTCAGGTAGGCTCAGGGTATGTACATGCACTCTCTCTCTCTCTCTCTCTCTCTCTCTCTCTCTCTCTCTCTCTCTCTCACACACACACACACACACACACACACGCATGCATTCAATCAATCAATAAAGTGACACAGAGGGAAAGAAATGGGATAATTGGGTAGAGGGGCTCCTTTTCTACCTACTATCGTCTTCTGTGTCTTACAACAGGAAGCACATAATGATGCAGATTACAATTAAGCCAGAGAAATGAAAGGGGTTTCTCACTTTATGACTTGCATTTTGCTGCCCTGGGTTATGACTGTGGTACCCACTCCTCTTTATTGCCAAAGCCTCACTTCATGTGCTCCTCTCGCTTTTCCACGTGCTGGATTCTTACCCTTTCGTGCTCTTCATCATTAGACTGTATTTTTTTAGGATGACATTTCATCTTTCATGTAACATATTTGAGGTCAGGGATAGGTGAAGAAAATTATGAAAACAATCATAAAAGTTATTGTCATTGTTAATGAACTAATAATAACCCACCTTGGCACATCACGAAGAGGAAGTGACTCACACAGGAGCATGTGTCCACTGGCTGGCAGATCCAGCATTGAAAAGGTATCTTACTGACCTCCTAGATACACTATTCTACTCCCCAGGGAACACCAGACAGGACTTCAAGAATCCAGACCGAATTCATTGGTCTTTATGCCTGAAAGATCACTGTTGATGAGGCTGGTAGAATTAAGTAAAACAAACAGAAACAACAACAACAAAAGCACTGGTGGGGCTAAAATAATCCTCTCTATCGGGAAAATAAAAGTTATTTCATCTGTATAAAAGACATGGGTAGCAGGCTTCCTCAAGTTGAAGAAGACCAACATCTACATTCCTCTGCTCAGCAAGATTTCTTGTAAGACTTTGTGCAGGAACTGAAGAATGCAGACAATGGAACCAATGGCTTCACATCAAAACTCAAGTCTCTTTAACCCCTTTCATCTCTGGCAAGAAAACATAGATCATCCTTCAAGACCCGCCAATGGAGGCACAGCTACAATTGCCCCCACCCCCTGCCATCACACACTCTTTCCTCTGCTCCTGGCCACAAAGCTCTGATTGCTATAAATTTAACTCATTTACTGCCTTTGCTAAGCTACTTGAATGCTAGGGTTATGATTGAGCCTTCCTCCTGCAAAAAAAGACTCAAGCACTTGTATTTGGCAGCAGTGTTTATAGCTCACCTGGGAAATGCATGATCAGGTAGTGGTAGGGCATGGCCTGGGTACTATCTCAGATATCTGGTCTAGATGCTGAGCTGCACAGTTAACATTACACCCACTGTGCACATGAGAATATCATGCCATGGAACTTAAGAAGCCAAAAGAAAAGATACATTGTAAAAGCCAGAGGAAGTAGATGCCAACAGTAAAGCAGTATTTTCTGAACATGACAGGCATCAGGCATTCACGGTGCACAGCTGTGACTGCATACACATGACCTTTATGAGACCAAGCTAATTAAAATCCCAGCATGGATGGAAAGAAGCTCATGTATGTACCCATGTATAGATAACGATCTCAAAGTATCATCCAGTCCTACTTTTTAGACTTCCAATAGCCTGGTCCTTGCTGCTCCACATGGTAGATGGTTGGTTGCTGGTCAGCAAAGGGGGGGTTAGCTAGTCTGTACAGCAAGGGGTGAAGGGACAGTTGTAGCAGGTCTGTCAGTGCTTCCCCACTTTCCTCTGCTGGTGCCATGTCAGTCCACAAAGGCAGTATATCTGTCTGCATTCCCTGCATCTTTCTGTTGCATCATTTATCTGACAGCTGAGGTCAATTCCATTCATAGGCTCAACCCATCAAATGTATTCCAGTCCACCACAGCTGGTGCTTACCCATGAAGGCATGGTTGGGAGGCACATGCACCAGCCACCCCATTCCATGGTTTCCTGGTCCAGATGCCCACAATGGCAACTTGTTTTCCTCTCCCACCCCCCCTTTTTTTTGCTTCTACTTTCTGGGGTCAATGCCTAATAAACCACTTGTACTGGAATCCTACAGTGAAGGCTGACCTCCAGAAAGCTCCAAACTGAAGACACTAAATATTACTACTCTGTTGTGGTTTTCTTGCTGGTAGTGGTTTTCATTGTTGAGGTTTGGTTATATAAACAAGTTTCTGTACTTATGTAATAACTCCATGTCCTCGTTGCCTGGGTATGAAGACTGGAGGGTGGTTCCTACAACTTCAGGCTTTCAAAACTGAAACCAAAAAAGTTCTTGAGATGCAGAATCACACTATTTTCACATTGCCCACCTGCGTTTATGGATGTATGTAACTGTTCCTTCCTTAAGGCTCTACATTAAACATTCTTGAATCAGAGGAGGGTGTATGGGGGGGTACAGTTTAAGAACACTCTGAATCACCAAAAACCCACGCTCTGCCAATTGTGTGCGGGGTAGTTTCCTATGAAATAAACTGAATCCGCACCCATTGTGTGCAGCAGTCAAAAGAAGCTGGAGGCAAGAAGGCCTTAAAGCTTAAGTGATCCTGAGACTTAAGAGAAGGACAAACAGTTGTTATTCAACACTCGTTAATGTTTCTTAGCTGTGCCTCACACAAGGATCTCACATTTTGCCAAAAGTCCTGCAGTGATTCCTAGGATTCGAAGGAAATCATCATGTTCATTAAAACAAGTATCACTAAGTGCAGTGTTCAACCCTTAAGCACATGGAGGTATGTTAAGGTCTCTGGTGGCATTTGCTAGCAGACTTTCTTGCTAATTTCTGAAACAGGCTCTCAAGCATGGCATCTCTAATGGAAAAATGTAAGCACAAACAATACTTTTATGGTCAATCAGCACTTGGTACCAGAAGCATCCCTTCGAATCTGAATGTTGAATTATACCTGAAACGTCTCAACGCTGCCACACAGAGAAGTGAGTTGTAATGATGTGTAAAAACATTTTGTAAACCATAAAGAATCATGTAAGCTGATTAACCCAGAATTCATCTATCACACATCATCATGATGGTTAAATCCATAAAATTTTACATTGATGTGCTAGAATCATTTTAAGATGGACTGTGAGCAGGGACTTTTTCATCACTCAGTCCCAGCCCTAAAAGGACAAACTCAGGAACAAATAATCCAAACTGCTGTTTGTCTTATGTATATATAAGTACACAACTACACAATCCAACATCAGAGATCATTTTCTCCAAAATGTCCTGTGTTCACCTACACCGAATCAGCTGCCCCTGCTATCTGTGACCTGTATTGTTTAGACCTCTTGCCAGAGGTGGTTAGCCCTTATTTACTAAGCTGCCCTTCTCTGTCACCAAATCTCAAGTCAATGAAAAGCAGGGCTACTGCTCTATTTCATTTTCCATTGTCTCTTCAATAAGTGGGACAGTACTTGGAATTGAACAAGTTCTTGAGAAATCCCAAGTAGGAGAATGAATGAATGAACATGCAAAACTCTGGAGGTCTTCTGATCTATTTTTCAGAAGTGCCTTAAACAGGTAGCTAATTTCAGCAGAACCTTAACCCACAACTATTTCAATGGTTCAGCCATGCACAAGAATAGTCTCAGACAACTGACCCAGCAAGAAATGACATCCATTATACTTTGGCCTTTTTCTTCCATGTTGGCCATTCTAAGACCAAGCCCCTAGGAAGGACAAAAGTACTCTAATGATATGCTTTGGCTGAAGATCAAACTGTCTCAGCCCCAGAATTATAAGATACTCTGTGTCTGTACTTCTAATATTCCCCCTGTGAAATCAGGAAAAGAGGAGGAAAGATCTGGTCACACAATTCTTAGAAATGCCAATCAAAGGATATACCTGGCAGGTAGTATCTATCAGACTGAGAAAACCAGAGCCTGGGCGTTAGTGTGTTGGAACCTGTTTCTCCACCCTGATTCTTAGAATTTCTTGTCCAGGAGCCATGACCTTAACCCCATTTCAATGCTGGGCTGCTGTCTCTCCACTGCAAGAGTCTTGCTCCTCAACACCTTCAGATCTGAACCAGTTCTTTTTCAGTTGGTTCAAAGGAGCACTGATGAAAATCAACCTGGAGAGGAAATGATTGTTTCAGTACATAGAATGCAGTTCATCATGAAGGGAAGTCAGGGCAGGAACTAACAGCAAAACTTGAATCAGAGACCATGGAGGAAAACCACCTCATGGCTTGATCTCTATGGTCTTCTCAGCTTGCTTTGCTTATACAACACAGGACCTGTCTTGGGTGGTACCACAATATCAATCATTAAATAAGAAAATGCCTCCACAGACATGCCCACAGTCCAATATAATTGAGAAATATTCTCAGCTGAGGTCTCCTCTTCCCAATTTTCTCTAGCTTGTGTCAAGTTGACAAAAAGCTAACTATGACAGAATCTGTGGACATCTCTTTAGTCCTTCATTCCACCTCAGTGCTACAGATGCTATTCCTCTCCTGCAAGAGTCACACTCTCCAGCACCATTAGGAGGCTGTAGTCTGCAGAGAACACAAACACCAAGCACAGCTACAACCTCAACTTCCATTGTATAGGCGGCCAAAAGTATTATTTCACTTTGTGTTGTAATACCTGACGCTGGATTCTTCATAAAGAAAGTAAGTTTATTCCATTCTTAACTGGGGGTATGGGTTAAAAGGCAAAAAGTAAGGGGACCAATCTGTCCAGACTTTGGTAAGAATCCTCTTCCCTCACAACTGCATTAAAACATAGAGGAGAAGCAAGAGAAAGAGCTATGAGCAGAAGAGAAGACACGAAAAGGAAAAAACAGAGAGAAGGGACAACTCTTGGCTTTTATATAACATGCTACCCTCACCAAAGTGAGACAGTATTAATTATTCCTGAAGACAACATCCCCAGGGGTCTAATCGCCCTCCAGGAGGTACCATTCTGTAAAGGCTGCTTATACCACTTCAGAACCTCCTCACTGAGGACATTTTCAGCATGTGAGCTTTTGGGGGACAGACTATACATCAAATTCAGGGCAACAGATTCACTTGCTTTGTACAGTTCTTTGAGGGACCAATAAACTGTCCAAGCCTGCCTTCCTCAGCCATAGGGGGCTGAGGAACTAGGAAGTTCCAGTAAGCAGACTCAGACATAGTTTTACAACTGATGGATGAAACAGGACTGGGGAGGTACTATGAACCACCTTCCTCATACCTTTCCTTAGATAAAAAGCTACCACAGAGCCATAGAGACGGGCTCAGACAACAAAGAGGAGAACCAAATACACAGAGTTTAATCCACATGAAGCATTCAAGCAGGTGGCCCAATGCCACTGTACTGGAGAGTACAGACTTTCCCCCAACGGCCAAGTCTACTGACTCCCTAGTAAGTCGGTTCTTCACAGCTCAAGATGGGGAGAGCACTAAACGATAGGTATTACTGCATCTTCTGCTGAGGGAACACGAGAACAGGAGAAGGCTCCTGGCCAACACGTCTCCTTCTAGTGAGACCAGCTGATGATAGATTAATGCTACCAACTCTGAACTTTGGTCTTTCTCAAGGGGGTTTTTGAGAGGTCTTTGAATAGAACAGAAAAAGCAGAGGCAAAGTAACCCTTAGTAATATCTATTTTGCCAGGAAGTCAGAACGATGCATTTCTTTGTTTTGTATAACAATTTTATTTCTGAATGGAAAACTGAAAATTCAACAGGATGAGACAAACCGTGAATGGTGGGACCACAGTTCCTGCTCAGGCCTCTAGGACAGTCCTTCGGTAGAAGATGGAAGTGAACAAAAAATCATGTCCATCTCCAGTTTAGTAGAAGCTGTAATGCCTCGTACTAGCTCTGAATCTTGACTTACAGCCGCATGCATTGGATACTGCCTTGTCATATGCCTCCCTAAAAGGCAGGCACAGGTAGAGCTGGCATAAATAGTGGGGTGGGAAGATTAATTAAGAAATGATTTTTACATGATAAAAAGACACACGACAGGGTTCCTTTAAATAGTCAGCCCTCCTAGTGCTTTTATTATGTAGGTTGATTTACCAAAAATGGTAAGTTTACCAGAATAAATAAATAAATAAATAAATAAATAAATAAATTTCAGGACTACGGTTGTTGCACAAAGTAAAGCATCGATCACAAGCTTCTGGCCTCATGTACGTACGTCCAGAGACAGGCTCCAAGGCAGGTTAGCTGGATACAATCTCATCAGCTCTGCTCTCAAGGGCAATAGCTGCACAGAGCAGGGGGACTAGAGACCCCAACCAAAAGGGCTTCAGGAAGAAAGTGTTACATGGAGGAAGAATCCTAGGATCTACTTTCTTAAATATAAGAGCTTCTTTCTGCCCCAGATGGAGCTGCAGGCTCTTCATCTGCACCCTGGAAAATGGGCTGCCTGACATCCTTTGCTCTGCAAAACATTCAGTGAACTCCCTCTTCCCCTGCATTTTCTCCCAATTCCCCCCATTACATCTATGCTACCCAGACCTCTGGACCACAGCATCCTGATATCTCAGGAACTGTATTATGTGAACTATAATTCTGACTTTAATTACTTATACTGTCAGAATACTTAATAATTTAATAGCACACAGTTATAATTCTACACATGCATACATGTTTAGATCAGAAATCATGTGCTCACTCAGTAGAAGGACTCTCTCTGATTCATCTCTGGGCCTCCATTGGTCAGCACAGTGGCCAACAATAACAGGGGTCAACAGTTTCAATTTCATAACAAAGGAGAAGAATGTACAAACCAAAATATTGTTTGTTCATTGTGAAGTCCTAAACCACTGTGCCAGTCATATCAGAAATAGAGTTCTAACACACAGCAAGGCCATCTAAATGATCTGTTTCTAATTTGGTTCCATTGCCTCCAAAAATACCACTGTAAAATTATTTCATAAGTAAAATCAGTAAAAGAAGTCTACTACATTTCCTTAGACAATGATACCACTGTTGAGGAAGTCAGGCCAAAGCCCCCATTACCTTGGATGGGATTCCAGCAGATAACCCTTTGTAATTCTAATCTGAATTCCCTTTCATCTTCAGTTACAACAATAAAGGACCAAGGTGAAAAGTTAAAGGGGAATAATATTGCTGTTCTTACAGTCTCTCCCCTCCCCCACCCCAGTGTTTTTCTCCTTAATGCACGCAATTGGTAATTAAATATATTTCTGCTGGTCTTGTGGCCATATGCCTACAATATGTAAAAATACATTTGTGCTTTTCCCCCTCCATTCCTTTTGTTCCCATTGCTGACTGCTGTCAGAAAGAGAGAGAGAGAGAGAGAGAGAGAGAGAGAGAGAGAGAGGGAGGGAGGGAGAGAAACAGTCCAGATTCCCGTGTGCTGGTATCCATGGACTCCGACTTGCCAAGCTGCCAGTCTGGGCCGTCACACCTTGCTGCCTTTAAAGATTGCCCTGCAGAGATAGAGGGAAATGGCAATTTTTACATGATGCAGTCTGGCGACCCAAGAGATTTGAAGTCAGAACCAGTGCCAAGATTTACCCAGGAGAGCAAGCAGAGGCAAAAAAAAAAAAAAAAAAAAAAAAAAAAAAAAAAAAAAAAAAAAAAAAATCAGAGAACCTGGACCAAAAGGGGGGAAAATGAAAAGAAAAGAGATGCAGGGCAGGGTGGGGGATGGGAAGTCATGATGAAATCTCTGGGGGTTCTCCCCAAAGGCCTGAGCTGAAGGCTCCTGAATTGGCAAAGGCCACGATTCTATGACTATGTGGGTCCTAAAGAAAGTCAAAGGGAAGAGGTCGGCTTTTTTGCATGCCCTAAATTGTAGTAGATTGCAGAATGTAAATGAGACAATTATTACACCAACGCTCATCAAGCTGGGCTGGAAAGACTTCAATAGCCTGATGAATATGCATGCAAATTTGTTAATTAAGTTAATTATTCTGCTGAAAATTCATTTGTCTTCCAAGGACATTTTCCCCATGATTTTAACATGCGAGCGCCATTAGTCATGCTCCGTGCTATTCCGAGTTACTTTTGTCCACTTCCTTTCCCCGCCTTTTTTTTTTTATAAAAATATTTTAAAGTTTTCAAAAAAGAGAAAAAAACCACTCAATTGGTTCTTTTAATTGACCCCTGCCATGTAGCAAGGTGCCTAGAGGCAGCTCGGTAGGCATTCTCAGAAACACGTTTCAATTAAATATTTCCTTGATATATAAAATGTCTGCAAAATGTCACATTGGTGGGGAGGAGAAGGGCTCTATCTGGGATCATTAGAGCTGGAATGTGAATGTTCTCTGTAGTGACTGTTAGAGGTAATCTGTCCCTGCTGTGGGTGATTTCCCAACTCCGAGTGCTATTTGATGCTGGGATCTACCTTGCTGTGGGAACACTGAGATTCCAGGCTCCCAACTCCTCCTGCCTCAAGGCGGAAAACCCTGTGAACATGTGTGTTCAAACAAGAACTGGTACTATGGTAGTTTGCTGTCACCCATGAGGGCCCAAACCTTGTTACCATGGCAACAAGGGGGAAACTGGTGGGTTTAAAATCACATCTAAATGGCAAATTGAGATATTTGAAAGAAACCGTTGAGTTTAATTTTGTTTGTAGAGTGATATTGTTTAATGACCATTCCTTTGCTGGAGAAAGCAGGGTTTCCTTAATGGGGTCTTCACTGTGGGCCTCAAAATCATAATCAATAGTTTACTGAGAGAATTTGAGCACATGCTTGATCTTAAGGCTCCTAGACGCACACGAATCATCCTGTTCAAACCTCCCCAGACCAGTCAATATACAGTCACTGCTACAGGGCCAGTTCAGATGCCACAGAGCCTCATACAGATAAATGCTCTCTTAGTGAAGTCTTGAGAAACAGTCCTAGAAATCAATACCAGTCCAGAGAAGCAGAGGACAAGGACTGCCCGTGTGTGTTAGACAGTCGCTGTCACAAGGGCTAGCCTCAGCCCGGGTCAAGGTGATGTCATGTGCTGCTTCAATGCTGTTCCCACATCCTTTGTTCTCCTTAAAATGGCAAATTGATATTCTCCCAAACTTCCTCCAGAAAGAAGCTCTCCCATGTGATTTCCGGCTACAAAGCTTCATCTCACAGCTAAGGCAGATCACACTCTGGGAGCCAGTTAAAGGGAAGGGGACATAATAATGAAAGTAACAAATTTTAATTGAAAGAGTAGAAGGAAAATTAATTGGCGTGCCCCATCTTTGGAGCCAAAGTATCTGTTTTATACACTGTGAGTGGCACTCCGTGTCACATAGATTGTAAACCAATTAAGATGATATTTTAAACCCTGAGATTTCTATAATTCCATCTGTTTTAGGTTTAATTAACGAAGTTACAAAAGCCAAATATATTTGAATATTTTGAAAGCAGGCTGAATGGCAAAAAAAAATTTTTAAGTTTCCATAAATATTTAACTATATGATCATGTACATTTCATGAGAATGTACTCTAAGATGATACATGGGATTCTTTTTCTGTATTTTATCAACAAGAAGCCACATCCAAGAGAAATTAAGTTCAAATGATGTTAGGCTGATTTTTCAGAGATTCCTTCTGACAAAGCTCATATACCTGTCACCTAAACTTGATCACCAACCCAGCAGTGTGACAGCTGCAGAAAGTTCCACGCTATGACAAGTGCTTCTTAAAATATTGTCTCTGGCTTGGAGAGGCTTGGTGGTTCACACGTGGAAGGACATTCTCATCATCAGACAAACATTTTCAGTCTCCCAATGACACACCTTTGAAAAATAAAACTACATGGTGATATAGAATCTTTAAAATTGAACACAAAATCTGAAAGTATGAGTTGAAGGCTTTAAGTCTTTCTCTCAGCATCATTGAAGGAAAAATGTTCTATTGAGTTTTTCAAGCCCAGCCCAACATGAACTCTTGCCATGTTCTTTGGTTTGGTTGTTGAGCTGAGCAGCTGTGCATTATTCTGGGCCTCATATGGCCCCAGTCACCAGTGATTGACAGAATGACGGTGACAGTGTGACACATGATATCTACTCTGCTCAGACCCCTGCCATCCCATGATGGTGAATCGGTGGGGGTCCAGCTCTGTCCTCCTTATTCTATTGCTGACAAGGAGTAATTAATTTTGTATAAGCTTGTCTTCTTCATTATCAGAAATTAAGATGAGTACAATTTATCCTACCCTGTTCTACTTAAACACATGACTTTTGCTTCTATTTTCATCAAACACTAACAATTAAGAAAATAGAATAATCAAAAAAAAAGATGCACCAAACCCATGTGCAGCATCCGTGACACTCTGGAAAACTGACATTTAGCAAGAGTCTACTTGAGGGCACATTTTATGTACAAATCTCTTTCAGTATTGCCTCAACCACCCCAAAAAAACCAAGAATCATCAGTTATCCCCCATTTGACAAGAAAAAAAAAACTGAAGACAAAAATGTTGCTCAAGTAATAAAAAGAATAGAAATATCAATAATCAAGCAGAGGACCAAGATCTGGAAAGGACATCTTGGGCTTTCACACCAGCCCAGAGCTCACAGTTTTAAGGTCACTGGACTTGCTACTTTTGTAAACACTCAGTTTGTAATGTTTGACAGTTTGTTCAGTGGTTAAGAGCACTGGCTGCTCTTTTAGAGAACCTGAGTGCAATTCCCAGCACCTACATGATGGCTCACAATCAGTTCCAGAGGATTTAACAGTCTCTCTGGCCCACCCTATAGGCACCAGACGCATATGTAGTATATTGCTATACATCTACACAATATACCTATACATTTGATGATGATAACGATGATGATAATTTATTTTTTTTAAACTTATCTTACAAGACCACAAAACAGTCAATTCTTCTGGCTTTTATCAGACAGATGGGTTCCAGGTCCCCTTGTGGATGTACTAACCACAAATGCCCAAGTCCTTTACATAAGGTGGTAAAGTACCTGCATATGCCAAAGTGCTCGTGTTTCTGGAACCAACTCAGCATTGCTTATCCTGCCTAATGCCATGTGAAGACTATGTAAATTGAGTCTATAGTTCACTATGCAAATTGTTTGGTTCTTGATGACAGGGAAACAGCGCCGTGCAGGTTCAACATAGATGAACATTTCTTTCAAATATTTGCAGCCTGTGATTGCTGGAATCCAGGGATGTAGACGCCAGCTATGGAAAGGGAGCTGTGGAACAGTATCTATTTTACTTACAAAATACCACCTGGGCTTCCCACCTGAAGGTCACTATTGTATTATATTAATCTTGACTCTCGGAAGGGTTTATTATCATTGAAAATAACTATCTACTTTTGTGCATTTTGAGTTTAAACAAAATATAATGAATTATCCTAAGAAGAAGGTTAAATAGATTTTGTTTGTAAATAGTCCCGGGAGGCACCTGTTCCTGCTTGGTTCACCTGTACTTGTCTTTCCCTCCATCCCTGCTTCCCCCTCACTTGCCATGAGGCTGTCACCAGAGGGCAGGGCTATGCTGAGTCCAGCAGAAGGCTGTACCTCACAGAAGAGCTCTTTCTCCTCTAAAGCAAGAAGGAGGGGTCCATGTTACAGTGTTTGCTGTTATGACAAATAAGACCTTTCTGGATAAAGCCTTACAGTAAGGAGGGAAGCTGGGAGGGTAATGAGGGGTGGGGGAAATGAGAAGAGATATCATAATATGAAAACATTAGAAAGTTTGTTTCAGCTCAAATAATCTGGGACTTCTGGATAACAGATTCTCCCTGACCCCATTAGAATTTGGACAAATATGCTAATGAAGGCAGCATTCATGCAAAAATAACAAAGTCATATTTTTCACCTATTTATTTTCTTAATTTTTTGCTACCTTTTATTTAGATTTCCCAAGGTGGAGGTGGAGCAGCATCTCCAGAGATCCTCCAGTGGTGATCTGAAAAGATGGCTGCTTTCTACTTGCCAGATTCAGTACTGATCTGTTTTCTTCAGGTTAAGATACTCCAGTTAATCATTCGTCCCTATAACAATGTATCAGTTTATAATTGCATTCCAGAGCTGAGTTTGTATGCTAACAGACTGGCCAGGAGATAAAACTGAGTCTTCTCATAGTCTCTGCCTGTGCAGTCACACCTCGACTCTGACATTTGGAAAGGGTCGCTGTGGACTGACCGCAAGGCTGATAGTTCTGCTGTGCCAGGAAACATCCTTTCATCCCAAAAGGACCATCAAGGAGCCAATTCTGATGCAACCAAATTAGGATCTCTTTATTCAAACTCCAGCTCAAGCCCTGCTATTGTCTTTAATGCAGACAAATAGGAGGGGACCAGGAGCCCAGTTTCAGGCAAGCATTTACAGAGACAAGGAGCTATCAAGTCTAGTACGAATTTGATTGGGGGACCATCATGGCCTTTAACATAAATGGCTGGTGCTGAAAACCAAACGAGATACTTAACTTTTGTTTTTCTTCTAGTGAGGAAGTAGTGTCAGACGCAGGCTTGGAACCTGGAGGTGCAGATTTGTTGGGGAATAACCTGAAAACTGGTTCCAGACACAGGTCTTGTTGAAGGGTAACCTGGAAACTGGTACTAGGTAACTGGCTTGTTAGTTAACTAAAGTTCTAACTTAGGTCAGGTTCTCTAAGATGAAGTCTGAACCCAAAAGATGTGGTCTTTCAGTTCAAACCAATAAATAAATAAATAAATAAAAATCTATTTTGTACCCTCAACTCCTTAATTTGTCTGTCTATAAGAATAAATTAAACTATTTTTAAAGTGTTTAGATTTTAGAAATTCTAAAGGGATATAGAACAATTTCATGCCTTGGACACTTGAACACTATAATAACCATGTGTCTCCATAAAACTGAATTACACAAGAGAAATGGACGTTATCCAACCTCAGAGCTCAGAGTCAGAGTTCCAGGTGACTCACGCTCAGAGCTTCATTCTGATGCTCACTTATTAGTATTTGGTGTAACCTTAGGCACATTCCTTCAGCAATCGGACCCTCAAATTTGCCATGGCTCAAGTAAGTGTAATACCACCTTCCTCAAAAAAAAAAAAAAGATGATTATTAAATTAGTTAGTCATTAAAGAATGTTTTAAGCTAATGCGGCTCAGGCACAGGAGCCAGACACAGGAACTATTACATGTTATTACCGGAGTTTTTATTTACCAGTGGAAGAGCCAAGTCTATGGAGCTTTCTTATGCTATTACGTAGTAGAACCCACACAGTTGATAGTTCCTGTAATTACTGCTGGTGTGTGAAAACTCATGGCTAAACCTTTTCACATTTATTGGTATGTATGTATGTATGTATGTATGTATGTATGTATGTATGTGTGTATATGTATGTATGTATGTGTGTGTATGTATGTATGTATGTGTGTGTGTATGTATGTATGTATGTGTGTGTGTATGTATGTATGTATGTATGTATGCATGTATGCATGTATGTATGTGTCAGACTTAGGCTGTGAAAAGTACCCTGGTTCTCAGTTGAGATAAGTGAAGCCCAAGGAACAATAAGTGAGAGGGTTGGAAACTTCCTAGTCTCCCGAAAATCAGGAATCTTCAAGTCACAACAATAAGTATCACACTGCCCTTGGAGCCTCAGCCATGTCCCTTCTTCCTGCACAGAAGGATGTGACCGCAGGATTGCCCCCAAACATGTAGACAAAATCTTTCCAAGTTCTCAGACCAAGCCAATAGGAAAGTACCAGTTGTCAGATGCCCAACCATTTCAAACACTATATATATATATATATATATATACATACATATGAGGGTTTTGCTATACAGTAAAGGCATGTAAGAATCATTCCGCTGCCTGAGAGCTCTTGTTTTAAGAGCTATTAACACTGCCATTTGGGAAGAGATTTTCTCTCCTGAAGCTTCTTGTATCTCGAGTCAGAGCTTCACTGGCTTGATTCAGCCTGGGCCAGCGCCTGGTGGCAGCATCAGAAACTCAGGCAAGCAGGACCCAGCAGTGGAGGTGGAAGAGGTCACTCTCATCTCTGACCAAAGAGCTGATTGGGGCTTCTGGCCCAATGTCCCACATTTATGTATGTATACATACATGTATGAACGGGACCTACCACCTAGCATTCAGGAGGCAAAAGCAAGATAAGCCGTGGGATTCAGGTTAGTCTGAGGCAGAGGTTGTAGCTCTGTGGCAGAGTCCTTGCCCAGCAAATACAAGTCCTTGGGTTTAACCCCAGGACTGAAAACACTTCAATCACTGACCCCAAACCAAATTCATTTGTCTATTTACAGTTGGTATAGTTCACATGAGAGGTCTTAGACCATCTTAAGTTTTTGTTATACACATTCTACATTCAACACACCATATTAAGTATTTAACGGTTGACATGGACAAATGTCATGTAGAATGTATAGATCTGCCCTCTCAGATTTAGTACAAACTGGTGAGATTATGACGTATTCTCTGGAATCTAAGAATGCAAGACCTAATGCAAGGTATGCTACAAAAAGTTGCTATGGATATTTGGAGCTGAATTGCGGCCTCCTGTTGTATGGGATTAGCCTCCACACAGAACTGCTTGGTCTTCAGGAGTTCAGGTGGGGCTTCTCACCAAAGACCATCATAGTTGGGCTTGTTGCCTAGTGACCTGCTTTCTTGGAAGGGACCTGGAATCATCAGGGCACCCTCATCTGAATATCTAGTTGCCCAACTCAACCAGTTCTATGCAAGTCTTCCATAATCACATGTAGCCTTGGGGTACATGGATAGGGCTAGAAGATAGATGGGAAAGAATTAGAGGGATGTCATCATCCATGCTGGATGCAGAACTTCCAGGGTGACTGCTTCAATGCTACCCATGCTTCATCCCATAGTTGCTCAGTTTTCACGGCATGAGCAAGCCTGATAAACACATTGTTTCTACCGAGTGAATGTTGATGGAATCACATCTCAGTTCCTCACAGGGCCCTCAGGATGAAGGTAGACATTGTTTACATCTCTTCCAAGTAAGAGCACTTAGCAGCACCTCCCCAAATTTACATGAAGTTCCCAGTGTCTTGTGATGTGACATCGGGTTTTTACAGAAGAGTAATTAACTTAGCATGAGGTTTATGATGCAAGTCCCCCTAGACACAGAATCAGATAAGAAGAAATTGTGTGAAGATAGATATCTGCAAGTCAAAGAGAGGTACTGAGAAGAAATTGAAACTGATAACAAGTTGGCATTGGATCACTACATTTATTTAATTAGTCATTAGAGGGGTGTGGGTGTGTTTACACACACATGTGCTTGTGGGCATCACTGTGTGTGTACATGGGGCAAAGGGCAATTTGTGGAAGTGGGTTTCTCCCTACTGAGTGGATTCTAGGGCTGGAACTCACATCATTTGGCTTGATGGAAAGCACATTTACGCACTGAACCTTCAACATAAAATATGAAGATGAACAACAATAGAAACCCTATTTCTCTTCAGAAGTGATGGTTTACTGGTAAAACACATACATTGTTTTTACAGAGGACCTGAGTTCAGTTCCCAGAAAGCAGGATTACAGCCATCTGAATTCCAGGTTCAGGATATTCAGTGCCCTCCAATGATCTGCAGTGGCACAGTATTTTTATCCCCACCCTTACATGTATGCACATAATTTCTAAAACAGGCAATCTAAAGAAGTCAGTGAATAAACCAACATAAAACGATGTTTAGCACAGTTCATGAAGGTAAGGAAGAAGGAGAGAAATATAAAATTTCTTAAGGTTCCAGAAATGTAACCTTGAGGATGAAAGATAGTATAGTATTTCTGACATTAGAGAGGCAGAAAGGACTATGTAGGAATGTTATCATTAGCCATACACAGACATTTTAGTTAATCGGGTGAAATAAGTTTGTTTCTTAAAAGATAAAATTACCAAATTTACTCAAGAAAGAGCATGAATTTGAATACATTAACAACAAGCAAAGACCTAGTTGGCAATCATGAGTCTACAAAGGGAAGTTTAGGCTTCAGCATTTCCATTAGTGGGTTCAGTGTTTCAAAATCTTAAAAATACAGACAAGATTGGAAGATTTAGCAATTCTTTAATATAGGAAAAGTGTGGTTCCATCAGTAAATCAGAAAAAAAATATATAAGAAAACTAAATTTTAATTTCATTAGTTCATACATCCTTAAACATCATTAAGATACCAATAAACTAGATTAGAGTCAAATTTATTTAAAACGTTGATCAAAAGAGGTTTTATCATCAGATTAATTCAGGATATAAAATTCATCAATGCAATTTGTCTTAATAAAATAATTACATCTCTTGTAGTCTATTGGAAATGCTTGCATCTGTGACTCCTGATTTCTTTTTTTAGGTGTTCTACCTCTAGGGTTATCTCTTTTAGTGTTTTATTTATTGTGTCAATTTCCATTTTAAATTCCTTCTTCCATTCCTTCATCTCTTTGGTTCTGTTTTCCTCTAGTTTTTTGAGTTCTTTGAGTGTTTTTCTTGTTTCCTCTTTAAAAGCTTCTGATTCTTTTTGCTTTTCCTCCCGTTCTTGTTTAAGGATCTCTATCATCGTCTTGAGGTATGATTTTAGGTCTGTGTCTTCTTTTTCTGGAGTGTTTGGCATTCCACTGTTTGCTGTGATGGGAGAGCTGGGTACTGGTGTTGCCAGGTTGTCTTGGTTTCCTTGGGATATGCTCTTTCACTTTCCTCTTGCCATCTTGTTGTCAGTGATATGTTCTTGCCTTTCCCTTGTACCTGGTCTGTGTCCCTGGATCTCCACTGGTCCAGGTGGTGGATGGTCCTAACCCTGTTCTGTGCCCCAAAGCCGCCGGGTGGGAACAGAGGTCCCAATGCTGTGTTCCTGGTCCCTGGATCAGGCAGGGCAGGGGTGCGCTTTCTGTGCGCACTCAGCAGAGATCTCTCTGCCCCCTGGCTACTCCAATAAACTTCTCACCAGGCCTGTACCTTTGGGAACTGCTGGTCAGATCTCTGCTGAGTGCGTACCACAATGTTCATAGCAGCTCTATTTATAATAGCCAGAAGCTGGAAAGAACCCAGATGTCCTTCAGTAGATGAATGGATACAAAAATTGTGGTACATTTACACAATGGAGTACTACTCAGCTGTCAGAAACAATGACTTAACCAAATTCTTAAGAAAATGGTTGCATCTAGAGAATATCATCCTGAGTGAGATAACCCAGTCACAAAAGAACAGACATAATATGCAGTCACTGATAGTGGGATGCTAACCCCAGAGGCTCGGACTGCCCCAGAAACAACTCACAGACTGTGTGAAGTTCAAGAAAAAAAAAAGAAAACAAAACTAACAAAAAAAATAACATTATGCTCAATCCTTACACACCAAGAAAACGTTGACTAATTCCGGGATACATCCTGTTTTACATGTACTTTTTGCTCATTGTAACTAGTAAGACCTTAATGCAGAGTATCAAACCTTAAAAAAAAAAGAAAAAAAAAAAAAAAAAACCAAGCACTGAGAAAAATGTATTTGTATACATTTATGCAAAAATGTTTAAAATTTTTTTCTTTTTTTTATCTTTTTTTAAATAAAGTTTAAAAAATAAAAAAATTTAAAAAATAAAATAAAAACATAATATAAATCTATGGGATATGCATATACAAGTGACCCTTATAAATATATTTTAATCACAAAATAAATAAATTAATTAATAAAAATTATATGGAAATACAGTAATGCCAAAAATCAATTATAATAGTAAAGTTTGTATATTTGTATTTATATATTTGTGTCATAAATAGTATAAGTGTCAACTTATTGCTCTCAATATTAATTAATATAATAATTTTATGTCAGTTTTCAAACTCAAGTTTGAAATTTTTAAATCAAACATTTGATTATTTTTTTATTAACATTTATAATGGTGGTCATGTATGATATACACAAATATATGAAACCTGGAAAATGAGCTGGATGCTTAGAAGTGGTAAAAGCCTATATTCATGTGCTGGTTTTCCTCACTGACTCTGAGTTTCATCTCATTTCTGTTTCTACACAAATGAATGAGACTTGAGCAAAAAGGAGCCCATACTCCCAAAGATCATAGGGCCAATTTAAGGGATAAACTAATTTTGTGACTAAAAATAGTTCTTTTAATGTCTTGGCTAAGTTACAAAGGCCCATATTAATATTAGTGACTGAAAGGAAGAGAATTTGAACCTTCAAAATCACTATGTGATGCTCCAAAAGTACTCTAAATAACATGCATTTAGTAAAAAGAATTTTTATTAAAATCAAAAAATAAAATAAAATAGTTACATGAATTGTCAGGAGCCATTTTGCCTTTTTCTATGGAAGTCTGCCTGTCAGGCAGAGTCAAGACAGGTCAGGGTCTCCTGGCAGATTTCCTGGCCTGTGGACACATGGAACAGTAAGAGGGGATTCATACACTGGAAGTTCAAGATGAAGGGCTGAATGCTCTGTTAATCTTGGTGGAAGGAACAGGAGGCCTCTGGATAGGCACAGGTATTCTATGAGTATCAGCCATTGTCCCCTTTGACTTTGTTTCCCATGATACTGTAAAGTATATAAAGGCTGTGAGAAATACATTCAGGGCTGGCATGGTATATAGTTCTGCAGCTCTTCCAAATTAAGAAAAAAAAAAGATGAAGATGAGTAGTTGGAACACTGAGTCGTTCCCATGTTGCAGAGGGCATGTGATCACGTGAGCACGTGAAGTACATGAATGCAGAACCCACAACACCTGAACTATGTGTGATAAGATTAGTCTTATTTTTGACAAGTTATTTAATAATTTTTAATGAAGTCACATGACAAAGATTTGGAAAAAGTAAACAACAAGTCAGGAAAAAAAAAAACGACTGGTAACCTATGGAAATGAGTAAAAGATACAAAAGATTCTGAATGGCAGGCATTGGGGAAGCAGGGTCTCTGGGATGGGAGAGGTGACTTTGCTGTGAGGGGTAAGGAAGAAGAAAGCTGAGAGAGGGTCTGGCTTTCTGCTCTGGAAGGATGACAAACCTGCATCGCCACAAGTGCTCACGTCCTTTATAAAAGATGGTAAAGTGCATATAGCGGCACACAAAGAAAGCCTCAATTCAAGCTCACTTATAGTGCTCAATACATGTGAATACTATGAAAATGTTGTCTATACCTCCATGAATATTGTTTGGTTAATGGTGACTATGCAAGTTCAAAATAGACGAACTTTTTTTCCAAATATTTATAATGGTTGGGTATTAACAAGTGTATAATTGTAGGTCAGATTTTAAAAAAAAAAAATCTGTGCCTAGAGGTATACACTACTTTGGCATCAACTGCCAAAAGTACTTGTTTATATTTGCTTGTGTAGTCTCAGTTTTAGAAAGGATGAGATAATGTTTTGGATCTTGGTCAAGCTATGAGGTTGATTAAACCACCAACAGAAATAACAGAAAAGCAGAGGAGAGGTCTGGGCAAAAAGACTTATGGGAAATTTAGGAAACAAGGTCACTGAGAAAGATGTGGTATGTTCCTTGGAGATAGAGGAGGGCAGTTTGCACATATAAAAAATCTGTACTAGGCCACTGGGGTACTTCTAGAGTCTTGAAGGAAAGTCTCTAGGTGTATTCATTTAAATCTGTGACGTGTTCAGCAAAATAGAGTGCTCCCAGGTTAAAGCAGAAAATGGAGCCACCTCTTTTACTTGCATTCTCAAACAAGGAGTTAAAATTCCCAGTTTCTTCTTAACCGTAATAGATCTAAATAAAAACATCCAGACTCAACAAGCTTAGTTTCTAGCAGTTACTACCCCCTGTCTTACTTCATTTCTCTTGTAGCTTAGCTAAAACCCTGACCAAAATCAACTTTGAGGAAAAAGAGTTCATTTCATCACCAACTATCCAGATAATGGTTCATCACAGAGGGAAACAGGAACAGGAGTTCAAGACAGGAGCCTGGTGGCAAGAGCTGAATCGGAGAACACAGGAGAACCCCTTGTTAGAAGGTCGCCTTTCTTATACCTCCCAGGCCCCGCCCACATCAATCAACAATCAAGAAAATGCTCCTTTTCATTTTAGATGGTATACTTTCATAAGGTTTAAAGAAAAATGTGTGAATAAAGTCTCCTAGTGTTGATTGATACTGGAAGTCACCCAGTCAGATCCCCTTCTTGCAAGAAGAGACCAGATTTAAATTCAGGAGCTCAGTGGAGGTTCTGTTACTAAGTGTTCTTTGATTCTTCACAATTTAGTCCCATGAATGATTGTACAATGCCTTTCTTCTTCCTCCACACTCCTTGTTTTTTTTGTTTTTTTTCTCTGCACAAGACCTGCCTGTGGTACATGGGTTTATGTACCCTACTTGTAAATATATGTGTCAACTGTATGGTACCCATCTGACATGGCACAAGGAGGGAAAGTCTGTCCCCAGCCACCAGCCAGCACCAGAACCCTATGGGTGCATCTCCTCAGAGGGCAAATGCTCAGAGTGGAGAACGCCCCTGAATATATTTCTCTTGGTTTGGAACCTCACGCTTATACTTCACAACTTGAAAGAAACAATGATCTTTTATCCAAGTGGATTTATGAACAGTTGTAAACACTCTACAGCACTGAGATTTCTGGGCATGTTTAACTACTGTAAAATAAAAGCATTTGTACTGAATACCAATTAGTTTTAAATTAACTTACAGATCCAAGAGAGTTCAACTTTTATTTTGAAGATCATAGTGACAACATTTATTTTATATTAACAAGATGTACATATAGTAAAATGGGGAAGGAACAAATGGGCATGTCAGTCATTCAGTTACTGGCTCACATGTAACTGTAGCTATGACTTACTCGTTTAGGGAAAAAAAAAACCCTAATTATAATACTTCAGTGTTAGCTATAATCATCGTGTATTTTATTTCCTAATGAATAGCAAACTTTAACAAGACAGTAGTCTAAATACACAGGCAACTCTAAGTCCTGTGAATAAGCTTTAAAAGCCAAGGTTTTATGTTCAATTGTGTCTAAGTAATTTCAGACAGATAAACTTCTACAATCAATAAAAGTTATTTCATAGAGTTTCTCAGTGTTTCCTGTGTTATCTATTGGAAGGTCAGAAATAGTTAATGAACTGCTATGCTAAATTAGAAGAAGCTTAATAACTATCTCATTGGTCCTGTTTTTTTTTTTTTTTTTTTTTTTTTTTTTTTTTTTTTTTTTTCTTTTTTTTTTTTTTTTACTTCTGTGTGTCACGTCCCCGACAGACTTGAAGAGCTGTCCTATATGGCAATTCAGGACCAGTAGCTCATAGGGTGGATTCTACACACACAACCAGAAATCTAGCCACGCTATATGTTCAAAACCCTAAATCATGGAAGGCAGGGAAGCAAGCCCACATTTGCCAAGGCCCGATTATAAGACCACAGAGGTTTAATAAAAGGAGCCTAAAGAATTTACTCTTTTCTCTTCCTGTGTGGGTAAAGGTAGGATCCTCAATGGTTACTGCAGACTTCTATACTAACAACAACAGCAGCAACAACAAAAACAATAACAACAACAACAACCATAGACTACTGAGCCCAACGTTATGACCATCATAATACGCCCCACCTCAACACTGCTTCCCACATTAACCCTTTCCTAGTATTTTTATCGAAGAAAAGTTTTTTGACACAATAATTTAGCCTATACGGAATTTGCCTTGAAGTTGTGCTGTTTTCCTCAAGTTGATATACTGACCGGAGAGTGTCATTAATATAAATTTTCCTTTAAGAAAAATGACAACTTTGAACTTGGGAATGTGTCTACAAGCATGCTGACTCAAAGACAGGAATCGTGGGTATTTAATTATAGGGTGCAGAGGATTACCGTGCACCTGTTCCATGGAGTAAGATTATTTTAGTTGGAATGATCTCAAGTACATTGGCACTGTGCAAAGAAAACTGGAAGTATCGCCGGACCTGCCATTTGCAGAGGGGTGGGAGGCTGACAATTGGGTGAGTCTGGTCTGTGCTGGACTGAAGAATCGTCTGCCAGCAACTGTGCTGGCTGCCACAACCTGTCCCAATCAAGTATAACTGCAGATTTCAGAAAAGTGACACTGACCAAAACAAAATCCCACATTTTCATTTAGGTTCAAACTAAGAGCCAATGCTAATATTGACAATGCTTTGGATGACCAAGCCTTACAGGAGCATTCCACTTTACAAACCACCTCTTGTTAAAATTTTTAAAAAAAGAAAAGAAATCCTCGATTCTTTTGAAATATGGATAGGTTTGCTGTATTTGTTCAAATTTAAGAAGGAATAGTGATGTTGAAGGACGGACTGACTCTGATGATAATCTCAGTTCGGAAGGGCAGAGGGAGAGCATCCACAACAAAACAACAAACAGACGTAAAGCCCATCTCGAAAATTTCTGACATCCATAATTGATCAACATTTCCTGAAGACACACATGTTTTCTTTCATAGTCTGCTTAAATGGCTCACAAACAGCAGGACAATGGCCAGACTCCCTTGTTAAAGGAAACAATTACTTGGTAGTATAGGTTATTTTAATGGACATATCACTTTAAACAAAGCCATCACATCTGTTCCACCTTCCAATTACAAATGCAACAGGATACAATTCACCAATGCATCATAAACACACACACACACACACACAAGTGATTGAAATGCATGTGTATGTTTCTTAGTAGAAGCAGCGTGCAATCTGCTACATTTATTACATGTTTTGGGCACAAATCAGACGGAAAACCTGCTCCCTGCTGAAACACAATTCCTTGTCCTTAGGTATGGTTGGTACCTTATGGGCACTATAGCTCTGTTGCCCTGTGTGTGCAAGACAGAAACAGCAAACATTCCCAGATAAGTCCTTCCTGGACACTGATGTTAGGTTGTCAACAGGATGGAGCAAACACCATCAAGATGTGTGTTAAATACATACATACATACACATAAAGTATGTGTGTGTATATATATATATTCATATATATGTGTATGTATATAAATGTATACACACACACACGTGTGTGTGTGTGTGTGTGTGTGTATGTGTGTGTGTGTGTATACATCAACTAGTTTTCATGGTTTGGGTGTGAAATAGCACCTGTGTGCGTGTATATTTAAACACTGGTCTCCAGCTACCAGCCATGATTTGTGAAGTTGTAGAACATTTAGAAGGCAGAGCATTACTAGAGAAATTGGGTCGCTGGAAGTGGGCCTTGAGGTTTTAAAGCCTGGCACCTCTTTGTGTCCCTCCCTGTCTGGTGTGTGCCAGGATGTGAGAACGCCAGAGTCACACCCTCCCACTACACAGGGTTGCTGCAACTGAGTGTTTCCATCATGATCTGGATCCTTAGACTGTCAGACATTTGGTCACAGCCACAAGAAAAGGAGTTTTTGGACTTATGTGGGGGATGCTCTCTTGCAGATACAGAAGAAATAATTTTGCCTCAGAACAGATAGAAAGCATGAGAAGTATTTTCACAGTGCTATCCCAGCTTTCTGTGGTCCAAGGGGTGACTAAGAACCATTTGATGTTCCCAAAATGACTGTTTTCAGTTTCTGTAATAAATGGGAAAATAGGCATATATTTATATCATAAGAAGCATAAATTTGTTTTTCCTAAAAGTATTCCAATTAAAAAAAAACAATGAAATGGAGATCAATTTCTGGACCTCTCAGTGCAGCAAGGAACGAAGAATTTAACTAAAAAGTGAGGAGTCTGGAGATAAAATCCTGTAGATGGTAGAGCAAAACCGAATAGCCTACCCAGCATGCTTAGGTGGCAACCAGATTTAAAAACTGTGTCTTTTTCCAAATGACTATACCCAGGATGGAATTCACCCGGGGCCTTTGATATGCTTTTTGTGATAACTGGGAGGGTTGGAGGAATGCGGCTGGAACTTAAGTTTCCCCGACCAGAAGTGGCCTTGTAAAAAATCAGACATTGTGCTGTGGTCTATCCTTGGGAAAGGCCGATTGCCAACACTAAAACCAGAGAGATCCTTTAAGGGAACAAGCAACCTGCAAAGATGGACCTGGCACTGGTGAGCTCTGGCAAGATCCTGCCACTTCAAGGGCAGTATTGGCAAACCAATAATAATAAGATCTCTCTCGGTGTGAGGATAATTTTCACATCTTACCCAACTAAATATCAGGCAAATTCTTTCAGTCTCACCCTCCTAGGATTTTGGAGGGGGTGAAATTAAATAATATATAAAGTACTTAGGGCAGAGATGGGTAATCATTAGCCTTTGATGTTCTTAAAACCTGATCAATTGCTTATCTTTCTTATCTAAATCATAATTAATTCAAATTTTTAACTCAAACTAATATTGAGCTAAAAATAAAATCTATTGACATCAGTGTATACAATACAGTGAAAGCTTCAAATTCACTAAATAATTGTGCAAGCCATACCCCACACATGAACATACACACACACACACACAGAGAGAGAGAGAGAGAAAGAAAGAGAGAGAGAGAGAGAGAGAGAGAGAGAGAGACAGAGACAGAGACAGAGACAGAGACAGAGACAGAGAGAGGCCTATCTGGTGGGCTCAGCATCTGCAGATTCTATTGCAGAGCTGGAAACCTCTGGTCATGTGCTAACTTGGTCTCTTGTCATTATTAAGTAATAATACAGTACATTAACTATCTGCATTGTACTAGGTATTCTATATCCCCTAATTATAAATTAAAATCTGTGGGGCATGTTATATGCAGATAGTATGCTTTTTCATTCTCTTATTCATTTGTTTCTTTTAGTTTTTGATATGAGGGTCTCCTGTTATCCAAGCCAGCCTCAAACTTCCTGTGTAGCAAAGTGGCCCTGAACACCTGATGCTTTTCTTTCTCCGCTGCTGGGATGACAAGGATGCCCCACCATGAATGGCCCTACTATGGCCTTTTTAAATAAAAAATGTAAACCTGTCAAAACTTTTGGATTCACAGAGCTCCTGGGAATAAATCCTAGATAAGTAAAAACAGAGAAATAACAGATACCAAAAAATTATTTAAACAACAACAACTTACCTAGACTGAGTTACCACTGAAAGCATTTGCACTATAGAGCCAGACAGTATAGACTTGAGTGTTCGCTGCCCTTTCTGTGTGTGGGGGGGTGGAGGTGGTGAAATCATTTTGGCCACTGTCTCCTCATCTATTACTTGGAGATAAAAACTGATATACAATTTCAGAGACTTGGTGGTGGTGACTGGAGAAGCAATAATGTGACGTGTGCCGCCTAAATCACTGTAAGGACCTGGTGAAGAGTAATTAGTATTATTATAGCACCCACCCCTGGCATCAGATTTTGCCACTTTCTGTCAAGTCTTAAAGTGGGCCCTATCATTTTTATGAGTAAGAAGGAAATCCTGATGGGATCTGACAAAAAGAAAAAAAAGGTGGGGGGCTGGGAAACTGAAGAAAAATCATTTCTCCTTTACATATAAGTCTGACTTTCTTTGATATCACCGTGAAATCTCCATGTGCATAGAAATGAGGCAGACCGGATGCTCCGTGCATCTATTTGGCTTCTAACTTCAAAAGCAAATCTCCGGAGCAATCTGTTGTAGCGTGTGGCCCTCACAGCCTCCTGACTGGATTCACTAAATGGCAGCAGCTAGAAGCTCGTCTTCAAACTGCAGCTTCCCTCGTCTCCCTGACAGGAAAATGACATTCACACATGCATCCGTTGGATGTTTGCCTTCTAAGCTTCTCCCAGTCTCATTACAGCATCTTAATGTCAAAACATGGAACCTATGGTGTCCTGGAAGAGCTCCCATCCATGACTTACCAAGCCTAAATTCACACACCCCTGTCATCCTACAGCCTTGGTTGCTATGCCTGCACTCCAAACCATTGCCCTGACTTGAGATGCGTAAATGGGGCCTTAGTCTATTTACCCTCCAGTCTATTTCCCACTCTACTATATATACAGCTTGAGTCTCATCTCTGGGAATTATTGATCTTTGGCTTCTTGTTGGGTTTAACCATAGGAACAACACTCAGAGCTTGACTGGGGGCAAAGATAGACACGTTGTCCTTCTTTCCTAGAGCTTGATTTAGAAATGGCTATGCTTTCTCTCCACAGAGCCCTTTTAAAGTCTTGTCCCCCTTTTAGAGGAAGCTCTTCTTAGTTTCTCTCTCTCTCTCTCTCTCTTCTCTCTCTCTCTCTCTCTCTCTCTCTCTCTCTCTCTCTCTCTCTCTCTCTCTCTCTCTCCTGGCATTGGTCCCAGCCTTGTTCTTGTGTGAGCATGGTGGTGGATAAGTGCCACATGAAGTTTTGCCCCTATTGCAAGGCAATGCACCCTCTACCCATGATTAACTACCATGTTACAATACAACCTAAGGGTCCTCGCCAGTAGCTCAATACACAGGGCAATGCAGTTTCTTATTGTATTCATCAAAGTTGTGAGCTAAAAAACCTATTCTTTCTGACAGACTTCAGTCTCCAGTGTCTTACTGTAGTAACACAAAGACAGTTCTTGCTGGGTCCAGTGTGTTCTTGCCTCATAGGTCTGAACACCAAGAAAAGGGTTTGTTTTGTTTTACTTATCTGGCACCTAACAAGGGCATGATAAACCATAACATTATCAATTGATTGTGTTTTCAAATTATATATTTTAATTAACAACATTTATGTACTTATGATTACTGTGATGTTTTTAGATACATGTGTTGTAGAATGGCTAAATGAGTAAGCATGTTAATTGCCTCATGTTTATTTTGTTGCCATTATTATTACTGTTAGAGTCACCACTGTGTTGGTTTAGAAGCATAACAGAAATTGTTGAGAAAATGTTGGCCAGATTCTTATCTCTGTTGTAAGTACTTACAATGAATCAATGTGAAAGGAGGAAGGAGAAGCTGGAGAGCTGCCTCAGCAGGCAAAGACACTCACTTCCAAGTCGAATGCATGACTTAGTTTAATCCCCAGGATTCACATGGTACAAGGCAAGAACCAATTCCTGAAAATCATCCCCTTATCTTCACATACGTACACACACACACACACACACACACACACACACACACACACACTGAGTTGCCTCCATCAGTTGAAAGAGTGGCAAGACAGAATGACATGACAGGGAGCAGAGATGAAGCAAAGCTGCTTGCCTCATGGTGGCCAACACACAGAGAAAAAAGATGGGCCAGGATAACAATGTCCTCATCAAGGGGTCTCCCAATGACCTACCTTCCTTCCAGTAGGCATTCCCCCCTAAAGGTCCCATTACTTCCAAGTAGCACCATAAACCACTGACAAAGCTTTCATCATATGCCCTTTGGGGAACTTCTGAGTCCCAAATTATAAGTATCTCAGAATGCTGTGTCACCTTCTTCAAGGGCACAACGTATTCTTCTAGATTAGAAATTACTCTAGGAACCGGGCAACTTGAGGCCAACCTAAAAGTCCCTAGCTTTCCCTGGCAGCATCATATCACTTCTGACCCTCACAAAGGAAGTATGGGAGAATATGGTTGCTAAGGTCCCTTAGATAACTGACCTTGTTTTCATATAGAAAACAACCCTAAAGTAGTTCTAACCTCCATACCTTGTCATTAAGAAGAGGAAGTAGATGTGGGAGTAGCATGACTCAAACATGTTTGTTTGTTTGTTTTTTACATTGTTTTCTTAAGATATAACATAGACTATAACATAAATATAACCATTTAAAGTGTGTAGAAGTGTGGTATTTGGTATAGCCACAATGCCATTAACCAATGCCTTCCTCTAGCTCTAAGAAAATTTTATTACCATAGTAGAAATCCCAATACTCTGTAGAGCAATCACCTCCCACAACCCCCCACCAATTTGCCCTCAGCAGCCTTGTCTTAGTTAGAGTTTTAGGGTTTTACTCCTGTGAACAGATACCATGACCAGGGCAATTCTCATAAGGACAGCATTTAATTGGGGCCGGCTTACAGGTTCAGAGGTTCAGGCTATTATCATCAAGGTGAGAACATGGCAGCGTCCAAGCAGACATGGTGCAGGAGGAGCTGAGAGTTCTACAACTTCATGGAAGGGCACTAGGAGAAGACAGGCAGCTAGGATGAGGGTCTTAAAGACCATGCCCACAGTGACACACCTACTTCAATAAGGCTACACCTCCAAATAGTGCCACTCCCTAGGCCAAGCATATACAAACCATAACAAGCCTCCAGCTGTTTTCTGTTCCTATGGACATTTCATGTAAATGGGATTGCATATTGGGTACCATTTTGTGTCAGGATCATTTCATTTCATGTTTTCAAAATCTATGTATCAGTTGTAGCATACCTTCATATTCTATTCCTTCTTGTGGCTGTATGCTGCCCCATTGCATATGTTCTAACATCTGCATATCCATTCACCCATTGATGAGTGCTTGATCCTTACAGCCACTTCTGAAGCATCATCTGTCATCGTTAATGATTTCCAATACTTTTCTCCCTTCCTATTTTAATTGGACCCTCTTGGTTTTAATTTTAAGAAAGAAAGAAAGAAAGAAAGAAAGAAAGAAAGAAAGAAAGGAAGGAAGGAAGGAAGGAAGGAAGGAAGAGAAAGAAAGAAAGAAAGAAAGAAAGAAAGAAAGAAAGAAAGAAAGAAAGAAAAAGAAAGAAAGAAAGAAAAGTTAACTTGAAAAGACCCATATTGCAAGAGAGTTTTGCTATGAAAGTCATGGGGGGAGGGGTTGAACATCATTCCCTACAACCCAGATATCATTCTCATCTCTCAAAGATGGCTTGTCACTTTAGACAAGTACACAAGTAGTCTTGGCATGCAAGAGAATAACTGACTCCATAATCTGCAAGTAGCTCTAGTTGTGTACATACAACTAAATATGTTCCAAAGCAGGAAGAGGAAGAGAAAAAAAAGAAGAATGGGGAAGAACAGAGGAGGAAGATGGGAGGAGGAGGAAGAGGAAGAAGAGAGGAGGAAGATGGGAGGAGGAGGAAGAGGAAGAAGAGAGGAGGAAGATAGGAGGAGGAGGAAGAGGAAGAACAGAGGAGGAAGATGGGAGGAGAAGGAAGAGAAGAAGAGAGGAGGAAGATGGGAGGAGGAGGAAGAGGAAGAACAGAGGAGGAAGATGGGGGGAGGAGGAAGAGGAAGATGAGAGCAGGAAGAGGAGAACTGGCTCCTTGGAACCTTCAGAGAACAGACAGTGTTGCTGACATATCAGAAAAGGAAACTGGCCTGGTCAACAAAATGCTGGAAGAGGCCTAACTTTTTAAGATAGACCTTTGTCTATCTTTAGGTACACAGAAAGATAGACCTTTATCTTTGGAAGGCCTATGAAGAGGTCTCTCTAGAATAAGGAAACATGAAAGAATCCAACTACTACTATAGCTTTTTTTTTTTTTACTTTTTTACTTGCATCTAGTCACTTAACCCTGTCAACACAAACCACCATCATGACGACCACTGTTGCTCTAACTGGATAGTAGCTCCAGGGAAGTATAGAAAGAGACTGAACAAGTTGGGTATCTGGTTCAGAAGTGAGCTGAGCCTATGACCTCTCAGGATGGATATTCACCATTAGATTCAGGTGCAATCCTCATCTACTTCCCTCCCACTTTAGTTCTGCTGCTGTGCATGATGAATCTTCTCCCAGAGCTCCATCACCCCAAAATTTCTGTCTGTACCCCACCACAAAAATATGGATCTGGCAATGATCCAGTTCATTTGGTCTACATAGCTGGTGGAAACAGATAATTTAAGTTCCAAATTTCTCCATTAATCAAAATAGTCCAATGACAGATACATCTGCTTTTACTTTGGGTTGTGTAGACACAGTCTAATTGTGCATTTCCTTAAAAGAAAAAAAAAAAAACTGTATCATCTGGAACATTCACAGAGCCCTTCCTGCCCACATTTCTTTCCCAGCCGTTGACTAAACAGATAACTCAGTAATTAAAATTCATAATTAACACATGGTGAGTAGTTTTTCCTCTTTCTTCTCCTTTTACAATCCTTTCCTCTAACTTCTGGGTGATTTGCCAACTGTTCTGCTCCTCAGGAGTAAATCCGTGAGGCTGTATATGCCTACAGTCCTCATCTTGGCCCTCTTTCTTAACCCTTTCCTCTTTCTTGTAGTCTCGGCAGTGAACCAACTACCCTGGGAGAAATACTGGCAGTCCTGAGTCCATCTCAAAGGCCAGCTGGAGAGGGGTACCCTGCTCTATGACCAGGACCATCCCTGTTGGAAGGCCTGTGAGTCCTAGACAAACCTATTAGGCTTGTGCTTGTGAATGTAATTTGGCTAAGAAAACCCCGTGTTGAACATTAGAATAATGGGCTGGTGGGCTAGTGGGCTGGTAGGCAGCTGAAGTCATTATCAGGGAGTAAATGGGACCTTGGTAAATGTTAACCTGAAATCGCAACGTGAATATATTCAGTAAGAAAGGCCCCCAAGTTCCATAAGAATTTAGGTTCACTACTCTAGAAAGTGTTGAAACCTATATGGCTTTTGAAACTAAACAAAAACTAAGATTATGGCCCATGTCCTGGGCTGAGAATGCAGGATCCCAGGCCCAGAACCTCACATCATTTTTGAACCTTTCCCTTCAGGCAACCACTAACTTTCCGCATAAGCTCTTCTAGAATTCCTCCTCCTCCAACACAGATCTCTTTCCCGTCACTGTGCCATGACCCGACCATGGGCTGGAGCTAGGGAGCCTTGCAAGTGGGCAGTCGGCCCCTCCCCCCCGTGCTGCCTACCCTCCAGCCTCACTAGACTACAGAGAGTTCAGGGCTGAGAGGACAGATGTCCAGGTTCTTCCAGGTTTAAAGCGAGGGGGATTCTAAGCTGTTGCGTCATCCACTTAGGACACCACTTTGAGCTGGCTTGTGCCCTTCACCAGGACTCACTGTCATCATCAGAACAAATAAATGAAGCCGCTCCTGACAGTTCCAGAAATCCGCGAAGCCTGGGTGGTATTTTTAACGCAGCCATTTTAAACAGTGTCTGCGCCGAAAGCACTTTTGCTTTGGCTGTTGGTGCAGGTGAAAAGCTGAGAACAGCTGAGCTCCGGAGTCGACATGTGTGGCCCAGGGTGGGCCCTGGATTTTTCAAAGGGTAACGTTTTCACACATGGAAAAACACACCCGTGTTTTTAGTATTCATGGCTCAGTATAGCTCCCTCAAGAGAGTTTCACAGACAAACAAGAGGCATCTAACAATGGAAACCCTATCACCGAATCTGTTTCATCCTCCCTCCCATCTGGAAAATGCACGCAACACACCTGGGAAGTTCACTTTCTTGGATCTCTAAAAAACTTTTAGCGCTGCTCGGAGAATCTTTTCCTTGGAGTACTCAGACACTAAGAGAGTGCCCCTCACTCTGGAAAGCATGGTCCCTAACCCATTGTCCGACAATTCTTTGTTCCATCCAAAATGTGTCTTAGAAGCGGGACAATTTTCTGAAGCTGCAAGACAAATATAAAAAAATTACTGACTACCCAGAATGCAGACCGGCTCCGAGCCAGATTCAGTGGACTGTGCAAAGGCCCACACTGAAGCCTCTGATGGCTCAGGACAGCACCTCGTGGAAACCAAAGACAAGAAGAGGTCAGGCCTCCACCAACCTTCACAGATGCACCACAGCCCCATTTCATCCCCTCTCTAGACTCCTCAAACCAGGCCTCTCAACATCTCTCTGCAGTCTCTGGTAGCATTTTGTGACAATTTGTTGAAATATATCCCATTGTGGGGTGTGAGTCATTCTAAGAAGAAGACACATTAGTTCCCAGGACCTTACCTGGCCTAAGGCAGAGCCTCACTAAGGAGCACAACCAAATCAACAAACACCCGCTCTGTGGGAACCAAGAGACAGATAACTTTCACAAAAGTGAGCCGTCTCCCCCACGCACACCTGCTCTCATTTGTTTTCCATGTGTCTCTGCTACACCCCTTCTTCCTCCACAAAGGGAAGCCCCAAATTCTGATTGTATCTCTAAGTCATATAACTTTTTTTAAGTCACAAACTCTTGGCCTTTCGTGACTGCTCTTGCTTTGTTTTCTCTTCGTAATCTGTCACTGTTTTTTGATTCACACACCCCAAAAACCCTAAAACTCACTCTCAGCACGCTCTAGGACTCTCACAAGTGCATACTACTCCAGTGGGTCCTCTGCTTAGGTTTCCAGTTGGCTTTGTTCAATGGGTAGCTTCGGCGACGGGGCTGAGAGGGGCTGAAGAATGGGATTATGGCTCTCTTAGTTTTACTTAAGCCCATATGGTTACAGTGAGCTATTTGGACCAAACAGAAGCCATACTCCTTGCAAAAGAGCCCTCCCTATGGCCCAGTTCTGATCACGGATCCTCCCACTTACTGCTTCCAATCAACCAACCAGCCAGTAACAGAGTCTGAAACACCCCAGAGTACCAAGTGCCCATTCAAGACATCCTATACCCTGTCCCATTGTGGGAAATGATTCTCTGTAAAGATCTTTCAAACTACCCCGCTTTGAGATGCCCTAGCAGGCCAGAATGCTCAACAGTATACAGCATATTCACCCCATATTCAGCAGCAGTATCTTGCTGACATTTCCTTGGGCTGCGACCTTCAGCAAGGTTGGGAGGAGTGGTGAGTCCGAAGCCCCTGCAGCATGTGCTTTGGAACCAGCTGCCGGCTGGTCCCAGGAGAACTCAGGGTCAGAGTTTCAGCTGCTGCGGTGGCTGCCCACCCGGTCCTCCATGAGCAAATCTGAAATGGGAGAGATGCTCAAGGAAAAGAACAAGAGACAGAGTCTATACAGTGTGACTGGGCTCTGACAATGGTCTCTGCTCTCGAACCTGTGCTAGCCTTCCTTTGGCATCCCAGAAAGACCAGACCCTGGGCTCTTTACAGCATTAAGGAGAGACATAAGAAGGCATGGATTCCCAGTAACAGCCGCACTGGGGACTCATCACACCCTCCAGCTGTCCTATGTGCTGAGATGGTAGGGATTACATCTGGAAAATATTCATTAAGCTCTTGAGTGAGCAGAGGGAGAGAAATAAGAATCTAAACAGTGCCAATCTATTTCACCATCAATCCACTGGGGAAATGCAAGTTAAATATAAGAGGATTGTACCCTAAAAGCAACCAAGCACCTAAGTGTATCACCAAGGAAGACCAAGGTGAATGTGTAGAGAGCAAGTAAAACTCTGAATCAAATGTGTATTTTCTGACATGGCAACTGCTATGTCAAGACCAAGGCCTCAGAACTGTGGGATTTCAACAAAGCCCTCCTCCCATCCTAGTATTTACAAAGGATTGACCCGTGTGTATGAAAACTACCTATTCCAGCTTCCTTCCTCCTCCAGATGACTGCAGCCTGAGACTTTAGAGAATACCTACTAGGACTAGCTAACCCTCCCCCGCCAACTCACCCTGAAGTGCCCAGTTATTAAGGTAGTTGGTGCCACTCCATCTGAGTGTGCAGAGCCCACCTGACCCAGGTTGTCTGTGTATGTATTTGTCATTTCTTCAGCATCTTTGTCCTTTCTTCATTCCCACCCCCACCTAAACAGGTTCCCAGGACCTTGCTCTGCTGGTCACAGTACCTAAATAAAGAAAGAACTTACTGAAGGTTTAAGAAATACATTCCAATATAAACTAGTGGTAATCATGTAACACAAAATAGTACTTCTGGTACTCTGTGCACTCATAGAGGAAGAAAGGGAGAGGATGCCTACTCACGTGAATTTGTGTGAGTGATGCGTGGATATATTCATGTTTACACGCATGAACCATGGACGTCATTTCTCAGGTACTGTCCACCCTGTCCACCTTGTTTTTGGGACAATATCTACCATCAGGGCCTGAGGCATAACACCTAGGCATCATTGGCTGACCAGTGGATCCACCTGCCTATATCCCTCCAGCTGAGATTCAGGCACACCACCACAGCCTTCATTGATTATGGATGATCAATCCCAGATCCTTGTGGTTGGATGACAAGCACCCACCAAGTGAGCTACCTTCCCACCTGAATATACTGGTATTTTAGTAAAACTCTATACTAGCAGGTAGGTCACTCAGGCATTTCAGTGAAATTATCCAAAGAGACAAATTAAGGGCATATCCCAGGCACTAGAAGTTTTGGGGTGGTTGTCCCATGTGTCAAACAGTGTAGATTTATCTCAAGCCGTGTCAACCAAAACAGATTAAGATAAAAAGAAGACCCCCCGGTATATGTGGTATACAAAATATTACTTAACAAAATGTTGTTTCTTACTACTGCTTGGTGTTCTATGAGTCAACTTCCCTATCTGCTCCAGGTCTTCTTGTTCAAGGACTCAGTCTACTAGAGCCTCTAAATTCATACCATTGCCAAAGGCCAAATGAATGCAGGGAACATGGGAAGGTATGGTGCTGAATCTGGTTACATTCTCCTCTCAGGGAGAAAGTCCATCACAACTCAAATCTTGGGCCCGGACAAGTCATATGGTCTCACATATAGCTTCCAAGGTATGAGTAAGAACTGTTCTGTCATGTGGGGAATGAAGAGCCTTCGTGAGCTGCTCTTATATCTGTCATATAGACCTCAGCCAGGGCTTTGTTTTCAGGATCATCAGACTTGGTGATCTGTTACTCGAATTCTTTATGCTACATCTTTGATCGGGAATGCCTCCCAAAGCCTGTGTGTGTGTTGAAGGCTTCATCTCCAGGCTGTGGCAATGTTGAAAAGTCATGGAACCTATAGGCTATGAGGTTTAGTGTGAGGAAGTTGGGTTTCAGTGCATGCTGGGAACGAGACTGTTAACCTCCTTCTCTTTGCTCATTTCACTTTGCATATTTTTAAAGTGTGTGTGTGTGTGTGTGTGTGTGTGTGTTAATGTAAAAGTAGTTTGTCTGCATGTGGAGAGAGCATCACATCACTTCATAGATGGTCATGAGCCGTCATGTTCTTGCTGGGAATCAAACTCTGGTGCTCTGGAAAAGCAACCAGAGTTGTTAACCACTGAGCTATCTGATGAGCCCATAAGTATTTACTATCATAAGCCTCCCCAATGGTGAGCTGTCTTTAATGGGAAACAATAGACTATAGACTGAAACCTCTAAAGCTAGGAGCTAAAATGTTTCTCTCTCTTTTTAAAGTCTACTGTTATGTCCATGATTCACTGAGATAGCAGAAATGGCTACAGAAAACATGTAAAGGAAACATGAGATGGGGCCATATTATATTCTATAATCTTAGAATGATAAGGCTGACAATAACCAGATGGACCCTGAGTCCTTCCTTACTAGCCATGTGACTTCAAGCAACTCCTCACTCATCTGGAAAGTTTCAATAATCATATCTAATTTAAATAATACCAAGACTCTAAACCCAGATGTTAAGAATATGGTTTAATGAGCTAGTCTATGGGAACAACTGCAAGGAGACATCTCTAATGGCAAATTTGGAAAGAAGCAGGAAAATGATGCCTGTAAAAGAAAAAATATCTCAGAAGATCGAACCATGCAGAAAATGTCACCATTGCCTTGGTGAACAATAGATTTTAGACTTCATTAATTGGTGTATCTGCACTGAATGCTGCACATTGCATTCTCTGCTCACACTACCTTGCAGTAGATGGAAAAATTCCCTGTATTTTTTTTCTTCCCAACCCATTCAGACAGAAGAGCCAGCCAGCACACTTTCTTTGCATTGGCATGACCTGTGTTTACAAGGTTCTCTGCTGGCCGTTCTACCTCGTTCTCATCCCAGGCCTGTGCCACCAGCTTAAACAAACATGTTCATCTGCTCACAAGAAACACACTCAGGTCTTTGTCTCTTCCAGGCAAAGAAATAAAACAAACAAGTAAACAGAAAAGGTTGATATGATAAAAATGGAGCCAACCACAATTCTTGGCTAAGACACACCAAAACCGGCTAAACTAATTTAAAAAAAAAAAAAAAAAAAAAAAAAAAAAAAAAAAAAAAACATCAAAACCAACCTGATGGGATGAATGCACAATTTACTGGGTACTAATCCAATTGAGTGGGCTCATGTCTGTCCAAATAAAAGCAATCATTGAGGGGGTTATCACTCTAAGCTCATGGTGAGTCCGGCTCTTTGCTTACGGCTTTTATGGATTCTCTTGTGCTGTCACCACAACCCAAGCATGCAGCAGTAGTCTGTTCTCAGCTCTTCCATAGCACCAGGAACACTGAAAAATTAGGAGCTTCTCCTAAAGAAGAAACAGCTCAGCGTTCACCCCTGGCCCACATGCATTTGAACCTCAGGAATATCCTAGTAGCTCCATGTCTTTATTTTAACACATTGTACAAACTGGAATACCTCTTGCCAAGATCCAAAAATGTAACCTATATATATTAGCAACATACGGTGAATGTGTGATACACTGATCAGCCATTGTCAAGTTAGTGCTGATCACTGTAATTAAAATCTTTCTGTTCTCATATTTTTATTGCTTTTATTTGTTTACAGTTCAGCTGTTGACCTTCCTCCTGATTTCCACTTCTGACAGTTTCTCATTCTATTCCTCATCCCCTGTCTCCAAGTAGATATACCTCCCACCAGGCCTTTCTACTCCCTGGGGCCTCAAGTCTTTCCAGGGTTAGGTTTATCTTCTCTCACTGAGGCCAGACCAGGCAGTCCTCTACTGTATATCTGTCGGGGGGCCTTGTACCAGGTAGTGTATATATGCTGCCTGGTTGGAGGCTCAGTGTCTGAAAGATCTCATGGGTCCAGGTTAGTTAAGACTGCTGGTCTTCCTACAGGCTCACCTTGCTCCTCTGCTTCTTTCAAAGGATATCTTTCAAATGTTAGGTTATACAATACTCTGTCTTAAAACTATTACCTGAATAATTGTGAATAAGAAATTTCAGTTTAAAGGCTTCCATGTTTATTCCCTTCTTCCATAAGTATTTGTTAAATACTTCTGCAATGCTGGCTTCTGTGGTGGGCAGAGCTGGGATACATAACCTTTTAAATCTCAAGAAATTCATAGTCTGGTCAGAGAAAGAACCTGCAGAACTACAAGTTGGTATGGTTGTAATAATATAAATACAGATTCAAGTTTAGAGATTAAAATAATTCACTTAATTAAGGATAGCATAGGGCGTGGCAGTGCTTAATGGATGGTTAGAGTCAAGACTTTGAAAGGTTTTGGTTTTTCTTTGGTTGGTTGTTTGGTTGGTTGGATTTTTGGTTGGTTGGTTGGTGGTTAGTTGGTTGGTGGTTGGTTGGTTGGTTGATGGTTGGTTGGTTGGTTGGTTGGTTGGTTGGTTGGTTGGTGGTTGGTTGGTTGGTTGTTGGTGGTTGGTTAGTGGTTGGTTGGTTGGTTGGTTGGTTGGTGGTTGGTTGGTTGGTGGTTGGTTGGTTGGTTGGTTGGTTGGTTGGTGGTTGGCTGGTGGTTGGTTGGTTGGTTGGTTGATGGTTGGTTGGTGGTTGGTTGGTTGGTTGGTGGTTGGTTGGTGATTGATTGGTTGGTTGGTTGTTTTTTTCTACATGTTTCAGAACTCCAGAGAAAATTGTGTACATCAGAGCTTTATAGGCTTTCATAAAATGCATTAATAATCATATCATAAATTCTCATAAGAAAGCAGAAGATTAACCAGAACTTGGGGCAAACGATCATCTGAATGCCACCACAATCTCTTCTTAGTACCCAAATATAAAAGGTAAACAGAAGACCTAGAAACACCAGTGAGCAAGAGGGTAACAGATCTAGAAGTAATTCTAAGAGAAAATAATGGCAGAAGAGCAGATAAGGAAAATTAGAGGGGTTGTGACCAATCACCAAATAGAGAGGACCTGCAACTTGGGAGGAGGTTTTAGTGCCAGCTCTTGTCCAGAGGAAAGAGTAAGTGCCAAGGAGAGGAAATGTGTGTGTGGCAAGATCTTCACATGTTACAAACACTGTGAGGTCAAAGGAAAGAAGAGAGAAAAGCCAAACAGCAGTGGCTGGTAGTGGAAGGCTATTTTTACTGCTTATCTGACATGGAGTCTGCACACAGAGAGTAGTTGGTGGAGAAAGGGTGTGAGAGTGTTACTGTACTTTGTTCAACAAGATGCAACAAACAGAAGAAGCATTGTCACTAATATCTGCATGGGAAAATAAGTGTGACGGAGAAAGAACATCTGTCCTCTGAGAAGTTAAGACTGGACTTCCTGTGGTTGAACCTGAACAAAGAATAAAGTAACCCGTGTCCTACTGACAGTCCTTAGCCCCTAGAAGCTAAGCTTGGGAAAACTGCTCCCTTTAGGGGCTTCCTCCTTGGAAGTATGTCTCGGAACAGGATTTTCTTCTCCAGCCCTTAAGCTCTGGATCCTGATTCTGTCTCCATATAACACATCTTCAGCTTTACTAGTACATTGTGTTTGGAGTTTGGAATAGAATAATGAGACTTCATAAAATATTTATTTATTGTTGTTAATAAGCTTTATTATTTAAAAAATCTCAGAAATAAATAAAAACATCACATCACACACCCCAAGTCTACACAAGCTGCGTGTTATCTCTCGGGTGCAGAATATAGTCAATAAAACATGTCTATCAATAAATGCATGTTTATGCTTAACAAAGCTAGAAAGAGGAGGCTGGGCTACCAAGAATGAAAACCAGAATTTGTGCCTTTCCTTTCAAGTTCAAAGCTTTCCCTCTTGATGTTTCTAATCATAGTGACCAGTACCAGCAAACACTCCCAGAGTGTTCCCTGTATCCTTCTCCGTTCACAGTTAAGGAAACAGAGCGCCGCCAAGCAGTCACATTATCTGCCCAGTTGTGCATAAGTTTGGTCTCCTCCACCTCCTGTCCAAGTACAGATGATCTGCCTCTGAGATCCATCAGCTTAACCACTGCCAAGGACTGTAGAGAGTCTGTCAAGCTCCCAACCTTCTTCTAGATGCATGAGTACATAGCTGCATGAGGTCTGTAGTCAGCTGGGATTCTACCAGGTCAGCCTAGCAAGAACCAACACAGCATCCAGATTACCTGCTTACCCATGGAAGCCGACCACACCCTCAGCCCCCACCTTCTCCCAGGCAGTATCTGGTCCACAGTTCTATCTCCGGAAAGCCCTTGAAGTAGGTTTTGCCTGACCTGAATCCCCTCTATCCTGATGATTTTCTACTTGTGGCCCCTACCTCCTGCCTAATATATGTCCCACTTCCTAGAGCTCTGCTCCTGTGGGAGGTCAAACTTTCTGCCAGAGTGCAGGACAGAGTTGCCATGCCCCTACGTTTTTTGTGAAAGTCCCGAGTAAAACCACCCATACCATGATTTAACAGGCACTCCTGGATAATTTTTCTTTAATGTCATGTTAGGTTGCCCGTGAAGCACCAACTAATTCTTACATCCATTCAACAAAAACCCTTAAAGACAGTCATTTTGGTGTTGTTTTTAAGATAATAATTAGATGCTTGCAGTGACAGTGAAAATATTCCTGACAAGAGCTCCAGTGGGAAGCGGTTTTTTGTTTTTGTTTTTGTTTTGTTTTTTGTTTTTTGTTTTTTTGTTTTTTGTTTTTTTGCTCCCTTATCTGAGCTTCACTTGGGTCCTTTGTAAGATGAAGAGCCCAGGTAGAAGGTACCCCAACCTCTCTACCCCGCCCCATGCTGCTACCTGCTCTTGCCTGCACTAAACAGAACACAGCAAAGTGAAAAGTATAATTTAGTAGAAAACAACGCTGCTACAAGTATATAAAGTATTTTCTTTTTACTACCAAGGCTAATCTCCATCTGAGGGAAAACTACATCTTTTCTGATTTTGGCAAGCCCATCTTCAGAAAGAAGAGGCCTTCTGGCAGCGCGGATGTCGTAGATGCTGGAGCAGCTTAAATCCTGGCTGCAGCAGTATCCATGGCCCCAGCAACTGCTGGCATGGCCGGCGAGGTTCAGACAATCCCTGGATCAGACTGACCTCTAGGGGCCGCGTGGCAACCGGCAGCCAGGGCTCCGGCGCACAAAAGGAGCCTCAGGAGGCTTACAACAGGAGCCCCGCCAAAGCATCCACACGGAGGGCTCTCACATGCAGACACCACAAAGCCAAAACATTAACATTTTGCTTGCTATTTATTCAGCTTCTTTGTCTTTAATTCCCCGTCGCCAAGAAGCCTCCAAATGTGTCTCTTTCGGTATCAAAGTGATCACTTCGGATTAAAGCATTCCTTCCTTCTGGAAAGATACCTTAATTAAAATGTGCATGGTGGGGAGGGGTGGGTGGGCAGCAGTGTCCTTCTAACTCCAGTCTGAGAAAAAGGAAAAACAAAAAAGATAAATAGTTCAGGAAGAGAAGACATGGCCTTTTCACGGTGTGAGACAGAAATTATTGTTGAGCTTTTGCTGTTTCTGGTGGGCTTCAACACTGAACACTAGAGGCAGTACTGCAAGTTAACATTTATTGAGTACCTACCATGTGCTGAGTACTGTGCACAGTGCATTAATTTATACAACTTGCCTTATTATGAGACCTGTAGGGGACAGAGATGGTAGTGACTCACAAGGTCTCAGTTTACAGTATCAAAGTTAGGATTAAACTCCAGAGCACACAGTTTTCTCCTTTAACTGTTGTATGCAAATACCTTCTCTTCCCCCACCCCCACCCTAAGCCCTGCAATTCTGAAGACATTTCAAACTCAATCTACTATTCTCAACATCCTCACCATTAACAGCAAACCACTAGGTAGTCTGGCACCTGGCATACAAGGAAAGTCAGGGGAGATTCCTGGGGAGAAACCAGGTGTGGTCACTTCCTTGAGCAAGCTTTCAACGTGGGAAATAATCATTACCTAAAAGACTTAGTTTCTGCTTTGGCTAAGAGCAACACAGTCTGCCTTGGCCTTCTCAGCCTACAACGGGAAGAGGGAGGTGCCCTCACAGTTAGGTTATCCAGGAAGTTAGGTAAGTACCACATGTCAAAGGCTTAGTAAGTGTCCAGCCCAGGTTAAGCTCTGGATGAAATTACCCAAATGATCAGTATAGCATTGGGTGCTGGGTGTTATTAGAATCTGGATTTGCAGGTTTGGGGTGGTAGAAGAAGATGGTTATGAGGTCAATTTCCACATGGAAAGATATGTGTTAGAGTTCTCCAGAGAGTCAAAACCAGAAAGGTGGATGTACAGAAATAGGTAATAAGAGATTTAGTGAAGGCATTTGATGGTGTGGTTGTGGAAGCTGAAAAGTACCAAGGCAAACCATCAGCAAGACTGAGAACTGGGAATTCTATAACAGAATTCTTAATCCCAAGCAATAAGGGGGTCACCAATGCAAACCCTAGGGTCCAAAGGCCATAGACCCTGGCATTCTAAGGCTTCCTGGCAGAAGTGTCATTACTCCAAAAGAAACTTTGCTCCTCTCCTGCATTTTTCTTCCATTAGGCAGATCTGATGATGTTCCACCACATTGAATAGGGGTTGGGGGGGGGTCGTTGCTCAGACAACTCACTCAGATGCTACATCAGAAAGAATGCTGTAACCACTAAATTAATCATCACAGAGATGAAAGGAAAACTCACACTATAAGACTCTGATACAGGCAAAGGTCGATTTACTGAAATACCCAACAGTGAAGTAGGTTGAAAAGAGAAAGCATGCACTCTGGGAGGTGTGACTAATACCTCTGTGCACCCATAAGTGTGCCACAGGCTTAGGAGGGCTGCATAATGTCACCTATAAAGGATTCTCGCCAAATATTCTCTAGCCTGCTCCTGGTGGAGCCCGAAGACCTACTCTTTTAAGGGGCATACAGAAGAATATGTTAAACTACATCAACCAAAAGGCAGTAAGCAAAAAACACAGACATGGAAAAGTTCAAGGACAAAGGATGAAGTTTCTTTAGGATATAAATTGTCGGGCAGGAGGAGGAGAGATAAGTACCTAATATAAGATATTTAAGAGACACATCAACAAACACCACAAGCAGAACGAATCAGAAGACAAGACGTTTGCAAGACAATTGGGGGACCTAAACACTGATTAGAACTTTGATACTAAAAAAAATGTATTCCTTTTTGAAAAGGATCTTTATCACTTAGAGTGTTGAAATAGTCATGAATAATGAATAATACAGGGCATAGGCTAGGCTCTGCCTTCCAAAGATCAGGGCTCAGATGAAAAAAAAAAAAAAAATCAGGGCACATTCTGATTATTGTTGAGGTAGGATAGTAGCAGCATGGACATTATGCCATTGTTTTGTTTATTCTATATTCGTATATGAAATTTCCCACAAAATACTTTTTTTTCTAAATGACTATTCTAGCCTTGGGTAAGTAAAGAGTCAGATGTAAATACTGCATGTGTTCCAATGCAAAGGCAAAAGTATCTGGACACAGTGTCAGGAAGAATGAGCCATCTAGTTGAACACTGTGACTAATGCTGGATGGTGGTACATGCCACCATGAGCAGAATTATTGAGGACAAGGTCTAAAAGCCTAGGAAAAGTACTGGAGTTGCAGCCAGTGGGTTTTGCTTATAATTCTTCTGTGCCAAACATGTATTTTTTTTTCACTTAAACCTTAACATTAGTAAGACATTTTTTTTCACTGTGACCATAATGCCTGACAACCAGAAAGAAAGATGTGGGTCACTTACCTCAGGCTATCTCAGTGAGGAAGACGTAATGGAGCATTGCTAGTTGACCCCAGTAACCAGGAAGCAAAGCAGAGAAGCTTGCAGCATGGTGGACAGGAAGTAGATCAGAGCAGGAACTGGTCAGGACAAGATACAGCGCACAAGGACACACCTGTGACCTACTTCTCACTTCCTCCTAAAGCATTGAGTCCTAGCCCTCGGGATCTAATGGTCTCTAAAATGGTCACAGACACAGCCAGAGATGGGACATAATCACCTCCAAGATGTGTCTCAATCTATTCAAGATGACAGTCAAATTAAACCCTTCCATTCTACTACTTATTAGTGCTAATCAGTAATTATACTGATTATACAGTAATTGGGAAGTATACCTTGCAGAAAAACAAAAGTGATGTTTACAGAAAGCATGTAATACTTGTGAGGACACAGACAGACCAAGCAGGATTTAAGCCACCATGATCCAAACCCAGAGAACTGAAAACAGCCCACAACCAAGCACTGAAAGCAGGCTAAGCCAGGTCCATCTGAGGCCTGGGTAAGTCTCAACCAGAGCTTGGCTTTATGGGAGATGTTCCAACCAAGCCTGTGACATGACCTAAAAAAGAAACCAAGAGTTGGGAAACAAAAAAGCCACTGTAGCCATCTGTATGAAGGATGGTGAAAACCTGCACAAAGAAAGACCAAACAAACCATACTGATATCGAAAATGAAGAGAACAGAAACTTGTAGGAGTCAGTAGTGGCCACCAAGAGGCTGCCCACCTCGGGATTCATCCCATCCACAGACACCAAACCCCAACACTACTGATGATGCCAAGAACTGCTTGCAGACAAGAGCCCAGTAGGGTTGTCCTTTGCCAGCACCTGACTAAGACAGATGCAGACATTCACGGTTAACCATTGGACTGAGCCCAGGGACTCCAATGGAAGTGATAGCGAAGGACTGAAGGAGCTGAAGGGGATTGCAACCCCATAGGAAGAACAACAATATCAGCCAACTGGATCCCTCAGAGCTCCAGGGACTAAACCACCAACCTAAGAGTATGCGTGAGTGGGTCTGTGGCTCCCACTCCATCTGTGACAGAAAACTGACTTATCTGGCATCAATGGGAAGGGAAGTGCTTGGTCCTGTGCAGGCTTGTTGGCCCAGCAAAGGGGAATACTAGAGGGTGAGCAGACTTGCTTGGGTGGGTGGAAGAACAAAGGGGCAACGAGGAGGGGAACAGGGTGTGGGGTTTGCAGAGGGGAGACCAGGAAGGGGGAACAACATTTTAAATGTAAATAAATAAAATAATCAATAAAAAAAGAAAATTGGTAGTGGATTGGGCTGGTAGAAGAGGGCAGCACAGGAGTAAGGGGTTGGGACACAAGAGGTAAGACAAGCCTACTCCAAAAGGGAAAGGAAGCAGGGCAAACAGTCCTGAACTTGGGAGGATGCTGAAAGTGAGTAGTTCTTTTAAACCACTGAAGCCTGGCACAGGGTATCAGTTCTGCTGGATTTGCTGCAGCTATATTTCTGTGTTCGTTACATAGTACAGGAAATCCTTAAGTTCCCATTGCAAAATGAGACTTCTGTAATTTGAACATGTCCCCTAGACGTTCATGTAAGAAACATTTTTAAATTAATTCTTGATTACATACAAAGAAAGAGAAGTCATTGTGATATTTTCATATGTATATGTGAATGTATGTATGTATGTCACTATACTTTATTCTTACTCTCTCTACTACCCTTCCTCCCTCTAAATACTTCTCCTTACAGTTTGAAGGATGCTTGAACTCCATTGCCCACACTTCGACCTCTTCCTCTTTCTCATATTCCCCTTCTCTTTCCATTACATATATATTGAGATTTATGTTACAATCCTTTCGATCTGCCACCCGGAACGGCGGCTCGTAGAGGCTGAGCAACTGGTGGGTGGGAGACCTGGGCTGCCGGGGAGCAGAGAGATCTCTGCAGAGTGCACACGGAAAGTGCACCCCCTGCCTTGCCCTGCCCCACCTAGCCTGATCCAGCGACCAGAAACAGAACATTGGAACTTCTGTTCACACCCGACGACTCTGAGGCATAGAACAGGGTTCGGCCCATCTGACAGCTGGACCAGTGGAGAACCAGGGACACAGACCAGATACAAGGGAAAGGCAAGAACATATCACTGACAACAAAATGGCAAGAGGAAAGAGAAAGAGTATATCCCAAGGAAACCAAGACAATCTAGCAACACTAGAACCCAGCTCTCCCATAACAGCAAACATCGGAATTCCAAACACTCCAGAAAAAGAAGACACAGACCTGAAATCATACCTCAAGACGCTGATAGAGATACTTAAACAAGAAAGGGAAGAAAAGCAAAAAGATTCAGAAGCTTTTAAAGAAGAAACAAGAAAAACACTCAAAGAACTCAAAGAACTAGAGGAAAACAGAACCAAAGAAATAAAGGAATGGAAGAGGGAAATTAAAACAGAAATTGACACAATAAAGAAAACGCTAAAAGAGGTAACCCTAGAGTCAGAACACCAAAAAAAAAAAAAAAAAAAAAAAAAAAATCAGGAGTCACAGAAGCAAGCATTTCCAATAGATTACAAGAGATCGAAGAGAGAATCTCGGGGGCAGAAGACAACATTGCAAACATAGACAAAACAGCCAGAGAAGATGCAAAAAACAAATAGCTCCTAACCCAACATGTCCAGGAAATCCAAGACACAATGAGAAGACCGAACCTAAGGATAATAGGAATAGAAGAGGGAGAAGAGTATCAACTAAGAGGCACAGTAAATATCTTCAACAAAATCATAGAAGAAAACTTCCCTACCCTCAAGAATGAGATGACCACAGGCATAAAAGAAGCCTTCAGAACTCCAAATAGGTTGGACCAGAAAAGAAATACCTCCTGACATATAATAGTAAAAACATCAAGTGCCCAAAGCAAAGAAAGAATACTAAAAGCAGTAAGGGAAAAAGGTCAGGTAACATATAAAGGCAGACCAATCAGACTCACACCCGATTTCTCAACAGAGACTATGAAAGCTAGAAGAGCCTGGACAGACATCATGCACTCCTTAAGAGAGCACAAGTGCCAGCCCAAGCTGCTATACCCAGCAAAACTATCAATCACCATCTATGGAGAGACGAAGATATTTCAAGACAAATCAAAATTCACACAATATCTGACCACAAACCCAGCACTACAATGAATTATAGGTGGAAAACCCAATACAATGAGGGAAAATATAGCCTAGTAAAAACAAGAAAACTCCTAAACAAGAAAACTAAAAGAAGAAAAAAACACAGACACAACTCAACCCAAAAAAGCAATAATGGCAGGAAACAGAAAAAACTATTCCTTGATATCTATTAACGTAAATGGTCTCAACTCCCCAATAAAGAGACATAGACTATCAGACTGGATACATAAACAAAATCCAGCCTTTTGCTGCATACAGGAAACTCATCTCAGAGACAGAGAAAGACACTATCTCAGAGTAAAAGGGTGGGAAAAAACTTCCAAGCAAACAGCTCCAAGAAGCAAGCTGGAGAGGCTATTCTAATATCGAATAAAGTAAATTTCCAAACAAAAGTTATCAAAAAAGATAAGGAAGGACACTTTTTACTCATTACCGGAGAAATCTGTCAGGAGGAACTCTCAATCCTTAACATATATGCTCCAAATAAAGAAGCACCCACATTCATAAAAGAAACCTTACTAAAGCTCAAAAAATACATTTCACCCCACACAATAATAGTGGGAGACTTTAATACCCCACTCTCACCAATGGACAGATCATGGAAACAGAAACTGAACAAGGACACTGAAAAACTAGAAGAGACTCTGAACCAACTAAAATTAATAGATATATACAGAACATATTATCCTAAAGTAAAAGAATACACCTTCTTCTCACCACCCCATGGCACCTTCTCGAAAATTGACCACATAATTGGACACAGAACGAGCCTCCATCGATATAAGAAGATTGAAATACTCCCATGCATCCTCTCAGATCACCATGGTCTACGGCTGGTCTTTAACAACAACAAAGACAACAAAAAGCCCACATACACATGGAAACTAAACAACGCTCTGTTAAACGATAGCAGGGTCAAAGAAGAAATAAAGAAAGAAATTAAGGATTTTCTAGAATTCAACGCAAACGAAAACACAACATACCCAAACCTATGGGATGCAATGAAAGCAGTATTGAGAGGAAAACTCATAGCCCTAAGTGCTTCCAAAAAGAAACTGGAGAGAGCTTACATCAGCAACCTGACAGCACAGCTAAAAGCCCTAGAACAAAAGGAAGCAGATATACCCAAAAAGAGTAGACGGCAAGAAATAATCAAAATTAGGGCAGAAATAGACCAAATAGAAACAAAAAGAACCATTGACAAAATCAATAAAACAAAGAGTTGGTTCTTTAAGAAAATCAACAAGATTGATAAACCCCTAGCCAGACTAACTAGAGGGCAAAGAGAGAGTATCCAAATTAACAAAATCAGAAAGGAAAGTGGCAACATAACAACTGAAACTGAGGAAATTCAAGAAATCATCAGATCCTACTACAAAAACTTATACTCCACAAAATTGGAAAATCTGGAGGAAATGGACGAATTCCTAGACAGATACAAGATCCCAAAGTTAAACCAGGACCAAGTAAACCATCTAAATAACCCTATAACACCTAAAGAAATAGAAGAAGTCGTCAAGAGCCTCCCAACCAAAAAAAGCCCAGGTCCAGACGGGTTCAGTGCAGAATTTTATCAGACATTTATTGGGGATATAACACCAATACTCTCCAAACTATTGCAAAAGATAGAATCAGATGGAATATTACCCCACTCATTTTTGCGGCTACAATAACCCTCGTACCTAAACAACACAAAGATCCTACAAGGAAAGAGAACTTCAGACCAATCTCACTTATGAACATTGATGCAAAAATACTCAACAAAATCCTTGCAAACAGAATCCAAGAACACATCAAAACGATCATTCATCATGACCAAGTAGGCTTCATCCCTGGGATGCAGGGATGGTTTAACATAAGGAAATCCATCAATGTAATCCACCATATAAACAACTCAAAGATCAAAATCACATGGTCATCTCACTAGATGCTGAGAAAGCATTCGACAAAATCCAACACCCCTTCATGTTAAAAGTCCTGGAAAGAACAGGAAGCCAAGGTCCATACTTAAACATAAAAGCAATATACAGCAAACCAACAGCCAACATCAAACTTAATGGCGAGAAACTTGAAGCAATCCCACTAAAATCAGGGACTCGACAAGGCTGCCCACTCTCTTCCTACCTATTCAACATAGTACTGGAAGTCCTGGCTGGAGCAATTAGACAGCAAAAGGAGATCAAGGGGATACAAATCAGAAAGGAAGAGATAAAAACATCACTCTTTGCCAATGACATAATAGTGTACTTGAGTGACCCCACAAATTCCACCAGAGAACTCCTACAGCTGATAAACAAGTTCAGCAAAGTGGCTGGATACAAAATTAACTGAAACAAATCAGTAGCCTTCCTATACTCAAAGGACAAACATGTGGAGAAAGAAATTAGGAAAACGGTACCCTTCACAATCGTCACAAAAACTATGAAATACCTTGGTGTGACTCTAACTAAGCAAGTGAAGGACCTGTATGACAAGAACTTCAAACCTCTAAAGAAGGAAATTGAGGAGGATCTCAGAAAATGGAAAGATCTCCCATGCTCATGGATTGGAAAAATCAACATCTTAAAAATGGCCATCCTACCAAAAGCAATCTACAGATTCAATGCAATCCCCATCAAAATTCCAACCCAGTTCTTCATGGAATTGGAAAGATCAATGTGCAATTTCATATGAAATAACAAAAGACCTAGAATAGCGAAATCCATCCTCAACAACAAAAAAAACATCTGCGGGAATCACTATCCCTGACCTCAAGCTATATTACAAGGCAATTGTGCTGAAAACTGCATGGTACTGGTACAGAAATAGGCATGTGGATCAATGGAATAGAATAGAAGATCCAGAAATGAGCCCTCATGTATATGGTCACCTGATTTTTGACAAAGGAGCTGTAAACATTCAATGGAAAAAGGACAGCCTATTCAACAAATGGTGCTGGTCCAACTGGCAATCAGCATGCAAAAGAATGAAAATAGACCCTTTCTTATCTCCTTGTACAAAGCTCAAGTGTAAGTGGATCAAAGATCTCCACATTAAACCAGATACACTGAAACTATTAGATGAGAAACTAGGGAAAACCTTAAAACACATAGGCACAGGAGAAAATTTCCTGAACAGAACACCAATGGCTCAAGCTCTAAGGTCAAAGATTAACAAATGGGACTTAATGAGATTGCAAAGTTTCTGTAAGGCTAAGGACATCGTCAAGAAAACAAAACAGCAACCAACAGAATTGCAAAAGATCTTTACTAACACCACATCAGATAGAGGCCTAATATCCAAGTTGTACAAGGAACTCAAAAAGCTAGACACCAGAGAATCAAATAACCCTATTAAAAAATGGGGTACAGAGCTAAACAAAACGTTTTCAGTTGAGGAACACTGAATGGCCGAGAAACATCTGAGGAAGTGCTCGACATCCTTAGCCATCAGGGAAATGCAAATCAAAACAACCCTGAGATTACACCTCACACCAGTCAGATTGGCCAAGATCCAAAACTCAGATGACAGCAGATGCTGGCGAGGCTGCGGAGAAATTGGAACACTTCTCCTCTGTTGGTGGGGGTGCAAGCTAATACAACCACTCTGGAAATCAGTCTGGCGATACCTCAGAAAATTGGATATAGTACTACCTGAAGACCCAGCTATTACATTTCTGGGCATATACCCCAGAGATACTTTAATACACAACAAAGATATATGCACCACAATGTTCATAGCGGCTCTATTTATAATAGCCAGAAGCTGGAAGGAACCCAGATGTCCTTCAGAAGATGAATGGATACAAAAATTGTGGTACATATACACAATGGAATACTACTCAGCCACCAGAAACAATGACTTAACCAAATTCTTAAGAAAATGGCTGCATCTAGAGAATATCATCCTGAGTGAGATAACCCAGTCACAAAAGAACAGACATAATATGCAGTCACTGATAGTGGGATGCTAACCCCAGAGGCTTGCACTCCCCCAGAAACAACTCACAGACTGTATGAAGTCCAAGAAATAAAGAAAACAAAACAAAACAAAACAAAAATATTTACAAAACAAGAAAACTTTATTTCCATGTTACATTTTGTTTTACTTGTAATTTAGCTCATTGTAACTATTAAGTTTTCAAGGCATACTATCAAACCTTGAAAAAAATCAAGTACTGACTAAAAAATATATTCATATAGTTTTATGTAAAAATTATGTTAAAATCTGAAAAAAAGTACTGACAAAAATGTATAATTTTAAGCAAAAAAAATGTTTAAAATCTGTACATTTATCTTTGTTTTTTAAAATAAAGTTGTTTTTAAAAAAAGAAAAAAAAAGAAAGGAGCGATGCAGACAAAAAAAAAAAAAAAAAAAAAGAATCCTTTCATCACATACCAGAGAGTGGTATAGATAGGTTATGTGATAGCTCTTTTTTTTTTTTTTTTTTTTTTTTTAGGAACAGCCAAGCTTACTTCTACATTGGCTACATAGCTCACACTCATATTGGTAGTGTTTAAAGACGGTACTTTCTCCACATCTTCACCAGCATGTTTCCAGTGCATTCTTGATGATTATCATTCTGAAAGGAATGAGGTTAAATCCCAAAGTAGCTCGATTTGCACATAACTGATGTCTAAGGATGATGTACTGTTTTTATTTTCAAATCTCTACTGGCTGTTTCTATGTCTTCCTTTTTATTAGACCATTTATTGATTGGATGATTTTGCTTGGAGGTATTTAATCTTTAGAGTTCTTTGTAAATTCTGGATACTAATTCCTATGAGATATGAAATTGGCAGAGATTTTCTCTAATTCTGCAGGCTCTCCTCACCTGCTGCATTACTTTGCTGTGAGGGGGCTTTTATGGTTTTGTAGTTTCATTTGTCAGTTCTCAGGCTTATATCCTGTGAGTTTGTTTGTTTGTTTGTTTGTTTGTTTGTTTAAAGTCCGTTTTGCAAAGTCCTTACCTATGCATATACCTTAAAGTGTTTTACCTGTACTTTCTTCTAGATCAACAAGATTCAAAGTTTCAGGTGTTACAATGTGGTCTTTTAAAAATTTTTGAATCAACTTTTTCTGAAGAAGGAACCGTTTTAATTTTGTTCTGTTACATGTGGATATCAAGCTTTCCCTGCATAATTTGTTGAAGGGGTTATTTTTAATCGTGTGTGTGTGTGTGTGTGTGTGTGTGTCTGTCTGTCTGTCTGTGTGTGTGTCTGTCTGTGTGTGTCTGTCTGTCTGTCTGTGTCTGTGTGTCTGTCTGTGTGTGTGTCTGTGTGTGTGTGTATGTGTGTGTGTGTGTGTGTGTGTGTGTGTGTGTGTGTGATATTAACCATACTCAAACCCATATGAGTAACTGGAGCTAGACAAGGTCATGGGAGTAGAGCGTCATAACAATGGAGACCTTATAAAGAAAGAGAGTTTCCCACCAGTACATATATTGTCTTCACGTGGGACTCCCTCTGCCATCATGCTACACAGAGGCTCTTACCAGCAACACCAGTGCCCAGCTGTACAAACACTTCATTCACAAAATGCCCAAAACAGTTACTCAAAACACGTATGGAGCTGTGGAAAGTCTGCTTGTAATCAATGGGAAAAGGGCAAATTTTGGTATGCTTTTGCTTACTATTTTTCAAGAGAACCACTGGATTCTAGTATGTGATACAGGGATCCCAGGCAGGTTAGGCCTGTAGAAAATCCGAACAAAACAGCCTGACGACCTTGAGTTTTCTGGAAGAGAACTTAACCTTCTCGTATAGGAAAGAAAAACCAACTGAGCAAACAAAACCCACGGGTCTTGATCCCCCTGTGCTTGAGGTTATGAAGATGGAAGACATATTCATCTTCTGCAAAGACCAGAATGAAGCCCACTGAAATGAAGCTAGTGGTCCAAAGCATTCAGCTATATGATGGCAGGGGCAGTATAGAAGACAGAGTTTCCATTACCCTATTTGTACAGTCCTTACCTCATCTAGCCATAGGGCCTTCAGCATCCTCCAGCATAGGATCCAAGACAAGACAAAGGGAAAACTTTCCTCCAGTGAGTGACCTATTAATTTTTTCAATTAAGAATAAAACGCCATATTAGCCATATACTGGTATCTTATATACTAGCCCTATAGGATGATATAACAACATAAGGAGATAATCTTAGAAAGGTGTTTGTTTGTTTGTTTGTTTTAGTTGAGCTTAGGGACCTATTGGTAAATTACTTTGTGTGGTTTACTAGGTCCTAAAGAGTCAAATGAGCTCTGGCTCTGTCCAACAAGACCCTGCATTTAGGTTAAATAGGAATGCTGCCTCCTGCATCTTGGGGAAGTGCCTGGGATGGATAATGCTGCCTTTTAGTATCGAACCTTCCAAATCTACTCAGAATATCTGATCACTCTTTTGAGAAAGAGACACTCCAAAATGCAGGGAGTTTAAAGAGAAAGATGAGCTGTGGTCTCAGTAGTGTGTGTGTTGGCAAAGACAAACCAAAAGGAATGATAAACAGGTACCAGCTGCCTGTCAATCACAGCTTCACTGAGAACAGGTTGGATAGTGAGTCCTCCATGTCAAAACAGACAAGACACACATTATAGGATCAGCAGTGACTCCACCCATCCCACCAGCCAGTGGGTAACTCTTGTCAGGGTCAGGGTAACCCTTGTCATTTTGAATGCTCTTGGAAGTTTAATCTCCGAGACCAAAAGAAGACTTCTTCTGTTGTGACCCCATTTATGGCTGGAGGGGCAGCACCACAGCTAGATTAAATATGTCATGGAAGAATTTAGTCACAAAGTAGAAATGACAGTTGGTCCATATTCATTATAGATGTCTGGCCTCATCCATGTGTCCACTTTCTGGTCAAAGTCCTGGGCTAATGCTATAGAGTGAAGAGGACTTGGGTCTTCGTCCTTTGTGGCTGAATACTCTAGTGAAGAATGCAAACAGCTGAATGCTCATTTACAGTGTATGGTGGATCCTAGAGCACTGGCTTAGAGAACAAAAGACAAGAAGACTTAGGGAAGGAAAACCAGCCAGTTCCATTTATGAAGGTAGAGGAGGAAGTAGTCAAGAAAAGCCACACGGAAAGTGAGGTCACCTAGGGCTCACATGAGATGACATCACTGCATCTGGAGAGACATCAGTTCCCAACACGGGATCAATATGTGCAAATGACACCAAAACTAACACAAAATAGACAGAATATATGATGTCCCACTACGGCCTCACTACCACGAACATCACAGGAGTGGCAGCTTTGGTTGCTGCCCATTCCGAATGCATGGTACGTTCTGATGACTGCATTCAATCCATCAGTGCCGACCCTTGCAAGTGCTTGTTCATGGCCAGCGACACACAAGACAAGATGGAAGTGAAAAGCAAAGCCTTCTTTAACTTTTGTACAAGCAACAACGCTCTGACTATACAGAGATTATATGGCTGCAATACCCCCTGCCCCCATTTAACTCTTTAACCACACTGGAACCTAAGAACTATCTGCAGTTGGAGTATCTTGGACTATCATGGTGTTGCTAGAGTAAGGCCATGACAGTAACCAGAGTTTCCTAATTATTCACACGATTCTCCAGTCACCTTGGACAGCCACCTTGCCTGATTCCATCACGCTATTCCTCAGCAAGGGCTCATTGCCTGTGTATTCTCTCTTGCAATAGAAGGTGTGATGCTCTCTGCGAGGCGCTATTTTTATTTTAAGTGCTCAGTTGGGAATACTAAACTTTGTTTTGCTAAGCCATTTGTAGCAGATAGCATATGATCCAAAGTCTATAAATTTGTCTCCCAGCTTCAAAGACTTCCACTACCAAGAGCTTTAATTCTGGCACCTCACCTAGCCACATGGTTGAGTTGTTGATAATCTGAGGGCAAAATTTTCCATAAGAACTTTTAGTGTCAAAATAACCTGTTCACAATTGGGACAGCCCCCTCTCCTTTCCTGTTGACCTGAATTTCTGCTGCTCTCACCAGGAATTTCAGTCCTTCCCCATCAGGAACAAAGCTAAAGACAGAAGTGGAAAACTGGCAGCAACCCTCTCTAAAACACAAAGTCTGTGCACACTTCATCACAGGATCCCGGCATAGCCTGTGTTGACCATTCACTATGGGACAAGTATTAGGAATGCCACAGCAAACACATCAGAGACCTAGACATCAAGGGAACAGACATCCTGCATGGAATACAGAGTTCAGAGACCAGAGCCATCAGCTTTGAGAAGAAATACAAAGCTGGGGCTGCGGTTTGGATGTGATTTGAGCGTCCTCTAGGGGCATGTGTCAAAAGTGAATCCACTCTAAGAGTAGAAACTCGGTCCATGATGCTGAGCGGTGGGGACGTTGAAAGTGGAAAGAATTCTAAAACATCAACAGGGAGCCCACGAGTGAATCCTGGTGACTCTGAAAAAACAGAGATCAGGGAGACTCAGACATATGTGCACTTCCTGTTTCTTGACATCTGATGGCGTGCACCCGAGACCCTACCAAGCCTTGCCTTTAATCATGTAAAATCTTCCTAAAAGCTATTTTTGGCTATGCTGTCCCCGATCTCCACTGTGAGACCATTCCTCTATTATCATCACTGGGGCCTGGAGGAAAAGTAGTGATAATAACTTGGCATTATTCAGATTGTAAAGTGCTCATCTTTAAATTTATATAGTAGAAATACTGGAAACATCATACAATAAATATGATCTCTCTGTCTCTTTCTCTTCCCCCCTCTTCCCCCCCCACTCCTTCCCTCCCTCACTCCCTCACTTGCTTCTTCCCTTTTCCTTCCTGCCAGTCCTAATTGTCCCAGATGCCTATGTACCTATGTTGCTGAGGCAGGAGGATCATATTAACTCTTAACAGAGCTACAGGATGGCCCCGGAGTCAGTCTAGGTAACAAACTGAGATCTTGTCTCAAAGTTTGAAAAGAAGAAAATCTAAAGAGAGCAAGGTAAAACAGTTCAGTGGTGATGTGCTTGCATAGCATATGAAAAGGACCATGATGCCCATGCTTTCTAACTCTGCTGTGAAGTTATCTACTCTTTTTTTTTTTTTTTTCACATTTGAAAATCACAACCACATGATACAAAGTCTGGCCGAGGGAAAGGTGAGCAATATCTGTTTCACAAAATTAGAAGAACTGTGCACATGGAACAGGAAAGTCACACACACACACACACACACACACACACACACACACACACACACACACAAGTCATACAGTTACATCACTAAACCTTTGACAAACAGGCTGTACTGACCAACTGCTTGATGCTGGAAGCAGGAACCACTGCCAAGAACAACTAGGAAGCATTACCAAGGCTCCACTGAGAAGCCCAAGCAGGTTATAAAAGTGAGATTGCAGCAAGTTAGTGCAGGAGGAGAAGATACTTAGGCAAACCTACCCTCCTTCCAAAGTGGGTGTGTGAACCATGCAAGAAAAAGAAAACCTGGGTTGGCAGTCGGCAGAAATTCTCTCTCTTTCTCTCTCTCTCTCTCTCTCTCTCTCTCTCTCTCTCTCTCTCTCTCTCTCTCTCTCTCTGTCTCTCTGTCTCTCTCTGTCTGTTTCTCTGTCTGTCTCTGCCTCTTTCTATGTCTGTGTCTCTGTGTCTCTGTCTCTCTTGCTCTCTCTGTCTCTCTTGCTCTCTCTGTCTCTCTCTCCATCTCTGTGTGTATATGTGTATGTGTGTGAGTGTGTCCATATTTGAGTTTTTCACTCTCTGCAAGAGAATAAACTATCAATAAAAGAAGCTTTTCTTTGGGGCCTCCTCATGGAAGGTATTGGCATTTTCTGTAAAGTTAATAGAAGAGAGGTGATCGCTAAATGCTTAACATAAGACTACTTAATACAACCCAACTCGCCCTTCTCCCAACAGCTTCTGCAACAGTTTCCCTGCGAAAGGACCGTCTCATGGTAGTAAAAATGAGCATGTGGTTATTATGCAGGAAGATTTGTATCCTCCTGCAGTTATCTGGCAGCAAACGCATCCTCCAAGAGTGGTGAGAGTCCTCCGTTGCTGAGAAACGCAGAAGAATTCTTCTGCCTGGAAACTGGGCTGCTTTGATCTATCTGCTTCCCATCTTGCTGCCCATCTCTCTGCTGGCACTCGATGCTGGGTGATGGGAGGCAAGGACCGCAGGCAGGAAAAATGCAGTGCTGTAGGAAGTAAATGATCACTTCGAGACTTCACTGTTTAATATTGCAAAAGCCTGTGGATGGGGGGTACTTGGGAAAAGCCAGTGGGCAAGCTGCAGTCCACATCCGAGGCAGTTCCCGTGCTCCGCCTGCATTTCCCAACTTCCTCTAGGAGGAAAGAGCCATCTCTTGAACGCCTCCCGCACGAAGTCTGAAATACCTAGCGAAGTGACTCCCAGTGGGGCAGATCTAAATGGTTCCTACAGTCAGAACGAATTGTTTTAATATCTTCAATTACTGGAGTTTCCCCGTTTCTATTGTTTCACTAGTTGAGTTCTGTTTATGAATAAAATTTTATATCTGGGGAGTCCCCTTCCTCTTCTTTGCCACGTTTGTGAGACACCTAATTAAGGATGGAAGCAGAGATAAAGCAAAGCCTAGGTGTAAACCACACACCAAGCCCTCCTATTTTCCACAGGACCTTCCTGTCCCTCCGTCTGTTCATTTTTGACGCACTGTCACATGAGCTAGTGTACTTGGTAGTAAGTGTACGGGCGGTCCTGGAGTCACACGGAAGTGAAGACTCACAGCAGCACCATGGAGAAGGCACAGCATGAGCCTAGATCCTCTGCTTCCTCGCCTGTGCTGTTCCTTGGAGAAGCTGATTTAGCTCTGTGGTGGCCGGTCCTGGTCTTGAACTTGATGAGTCTGAGAAGTACTAAGGATAGGAGTAAGGCATACCCAGTGTGTTTGAGGGGGCATTTCCAAGGATGGTTTACTGAGGGAAGACTGATTATCTGTAATAAAAGCATGGGGGACAGAAAGCCATCTATCTCTCTGTCTGTCTGACTCTGTCACTCTTTGTCTCTCTGTCTTTCTCTGTCTCTGTGTGTCTCTCTCTGTCTCTGTCTCTGTGTGTCTTCTCTGTGTGTTTGTGTGTCTCTGTCTCTCTGTCTCTCTGTGTCTTTCTGTATGTCTGTGTCTGTCTGTCTCTGTTTATCTATCTATCAAACTTTCTATCTATCTATCTATTTATCTATTTTTCTCTGCTTTCTGGTTGCCAGAAAGTGAGCTGTTCTTCTCTGTCTGCCCCGCCAAAATGGACTGCCATCTCTGAAACTACAAATCAAAACAAATTCATCTATCTTTAAGTTGCTTGTCTAAAGTATTTGATCATGACAACAACAGAAAGTCCAGCCCACGTTCCTCTTTCTCAGCCAGGGAAAGGAAGTGAGACAAGTATTTTATAGGATCAGTGTGGCTCAGCACTCCCGATGTCCCAGGATACTCTCCATAAAGATCAGCAATCATTTGCTATGTCTTACTTAGTTTGAACCACTAGCCCTTTACTAGTTGGCTGTCTCAACTTTTGTCTTATATTCAGTGTTACAAGTCAGAAACACAAGTGCAGGAGACAGGAAGAGAACTGAGAATCCTTTCCCGAACGGGAACATGTGCACGACCTCTAAGTCCCTAGAGACCCAGGAGCCGAAACAGGAAGACTTGCAGTTCTGTAAGCAGCCCCTTCCTGTATGGGACATGTCTGTATGTAAGAATGCTGAGCCAGTTAGGAAGAACTCTGCCTTTCATCCCTGCACTGTTATTCCTAGTCTGCTCTTTGGAAATAGACAGAATCAGTCTCAGTTTTTTTTCCAGCAGAGCAAGTGTGCCAAAAGCTGAGGTATGGTTCTGTTTCTTTCCATATATCCCCAGCACTATGCACATCACCTGACTCAGGCTTTCACTATTTGTTGACAGTCATGAATAGCTCCATGAACTCAATTTGTTCCAATTTCATCATAGGTACTATATCACATGTTTCTCAGGCTGTTGCTCTACGTGGTCCTTCAGGAACTAAAGACAAGGCTCTTTAAAGCATTTGCTTCTCTTCCTGCAGACCTGGGTTTGATTCCAAGCACCCATATATCTGCTCACAACTGTTGCTAACCCCAGTTCCATGAGGTTCAATGCCTTCTTTTAGCCTTCCCGGGCCCCAGGCACACACATGCCCAGACATACACGCCTCTAAAAAACATCACGTGCCATCAAATCAAATCAAATTAAAATTAAAATACTTTAAGTGGGCCCTCAATTTTATTGCAACACCCCAGGATTATTTTCACATAACAAAAAAATAAATAAAAATAAAGTGATCGTCCACCTTCTCTTTCTCTCCTTATTTCGCCCCTCACTCAGCTCATTGAGAAAAAAATAAACCAGCTACACTAGTTCCTAGAAAATTCTTGGAGATTCCAAAATATAGAATATATTTAGTTAGTACACATCCCAACATCCTTAGCTGTTGACTAACGATCACATTTCCCTTTAGGGAGAAAACGTGCTGGTTCTGTCTAAATCTGTCCTGCTACTAATTTTAGCCCACACCAACCACTGAAGCTTTATTTCATTCCCCATGTTGAATGCTGAGTTTCTGTTCTCATTTCTAATTGACCCAATCTTTCTCAAAAAATATGTTTTTAAAGTGGGTTTTTTCCTTACTATTGCTTTCTGTACAACTTTTAGAGGTTGCTAATTTTTCTTCTTCTCCCTTCACTAGGTGGGTAATGTCTGTCTCTGCCCACTTTCCATCTACATAACTGCAGAATAATATGCCAGACATGGCCAGAGAAAACATGACTTCAGATGGCAATTACCAGGAAGCACCGGGGCAGCTGAAGAAAAAGAGAAAAGAAAAAGTCTTAAGCAAGACTTTTCCAGCATCCTGGGCTTCTTCAGGCATGTCAACCGCAGCAGGATCTGGAACATTGTTTTATTCACAAGATAGAACTGACCGATCTAATTTAACACAGTCCGTGAAAGATCCAGTGTACCTCTCAACCCATAATGCAACAGGGCAGGAAAGGAGTGTTCCTAAGTAGACTTTCACATGACAACTAGTTTCAAAGGCTTTTTATCTTTTTATCTGAAAGGATGAGGTTGACAGCCAATGGCTTAGAAGCCCCTTTCCATTGTTGCTGTTGTTGTTTTGGTGCATATACAACATCCAAGCCACTAATTCTTTTTGAAGTGAGTTCTGTTTCTTGACAAGTCAAAAAGAAGCCAAAGAAGGTTCAGGTGCTGGTTTTAGCTCTTCGTCTCAGGGAGAGTGGAGATACTGAGAGAACATGGAAGTTTGGATGTGTGAACAAGTCGTGGATTTGCTCACATATGCAGCTGCGTGTCGGTGCTGCTGATAACTGTGTGTGAGTAAATCCGAAGCTTATCTGGTGAAAGCTGAAAGACATTTTGGTTCAGACATTAACCAAAACTGAAGTGGGGGTTAAAGGTACAAGGAAAAAGCTTCTGTGTGTGGAATGTTTAGCCACAGAGTCTAAGAGAAGGCACATCAACCCACACACACACACACACACACACACACACACACACACACAGAGCTAAGCACTAAGAAGTCTTGGGACACATGTAAAAAACCTTCAGTGCAGACTTACTGCAGCTCCAGTTCAGATTCTGGGCTATGGGAGTAGTCGTGTAAGCAAACCTACTGTTTCCAGCCAAGAGAGAAAGCCTTCTAGGCAGGTAAGGATTCAGCTCAGCCCATACAATAATGAAGACAGTGGGTTTGGCCTTCCAGGTAGGTGACTGAATCATGTGCCTCCTTTTTATCACCTGGAAAAACAGAAATTACAATTCCCCTTATACACTTGTTTCAAGAAATAATTCTGACATGTGCATGAAGCATAAGAGGCACGGAAAAATTCAACAAGCAATAAAAGGATGAAATAATCATTTACAGCCTACTTTATATATTGTATACTGTGTCTTCATAAATATATACAGTATGCTAATAATTAGAAGAAAGTGGTTGCAAAATTATAACTATGTTTTTTAAAGACAAAACATGTAGGCAGCAATATAGAATGACACAAACCAACTTTGTTCTTGCCTAGACCATTCTACATGACAGTCAGGACCTAGGTGCCCATCCAGTCAGGACCACCAATGCAAATGGACTCCCATGTCTGTTGAAATAGACCTAGGACAGCAGCACCCTTTTCACATAGACCTAGTCAGGGTTAGAGACTGAGAAGTGACTCCCAGGCCTACCCCAGAGGGGCAGATGTGGACCCTCTGGAAAGCCAAACTGAAGAGCATCTTTTACATTTATTTACTTGAACAAGAACTATCACCTCTTACAGCAGGTGCATAACTTGGTCTTAAGGGAATGTCTGACATATAGCAAGTAGTAGGTCTGTGGGAACCAGCTCCTCAAGCCAACTGGAGTAGAAGAACTCCACTCCTGTTCCCAAGCACCATGTTTGGTGGTGAAAAAAGGAAGGCTTAGGGTCCCACATTCTATCACTGGCTCATGTGAGGTCATGTCTTTGGGAGCATGCTTTCTTCCCTTACCTCTATATAATCAACTTTACCAGTGATGACACTGAGCTGGTCGTGGTGCAAGGCAGTAATCCTAGCACTGGGAAGGCTGAGGAACAAGGATCACTGCCAACTTTGAGGTTAGCCTAGTCTATATACTATTGCAAGGGTAGCCTGAGCTACATAAAAATATCTTGAATCATTAATCAATCAATTAAAATAAATACATGTCTTATAAAATGATTAAGAATAAATAATAAAAATTCCTAACCTGGGGATGGAGAGATGGCTCAATCATTAATATCAGATTTTGTTCTTAACCCAGATTCTGTTCCTAACATTTACATAGGAGCTCACAACCACATTTGACTTCAATTCCATGGCTTCTAAAATTCTCCTCTGACCATCATAGGACCAGGCACATGACACATATGCATACGTGCAGACAAATATCTATACATATGAAATAAAATCAATAAGTATTTTAATATCCTAATATAATTGCATTGATACGATGAGTTATTACTAAATGTTGCCTTTTGTAGCTGTCTACTTGAGAAGCTAAGCATACTGAGTACCCGCTCTTTCCTTAGGCTTCACCGTGTGCATTGAGTCAAAAGAGGAAACCATGAACATAATATTGGATGTGGATGTCTAAGGATCTGAACAATGACAACTGACTATTTCTCAGGCAGTCGTTTCTATATGCATCTTATGCATAGATCTTGCCTCACAAATGAAAGCGATTAAATAAAGGGTTTAGCTCTCAAGTGTTTTCTGAACAGGGACCAGCTTCTTGTAAGTGGTGAAATTTAAATGCTTCGACTGTTACCACTTCACATACCAGCAAACCCCTTCTGAACAGAGTCCACTGTATATACACAGCTGATTCCCATGATTATAAAGAGTGAATGCAAGCGTACACACAAGGAAGGAATACTGTCTTTACTGTGTATTACCTGGGACCATAAGAATTACAAGGATAAAATGGATGGGATGCATGCTTTCAGCATGACTTGGGAATGAAGACATACATGTAGACCATAAGTTGAAACAAAAGCAAGATGTTGAAAGAGTGTGTCCACACAACTATTCACACTTTCAGATGTGTTACCAGTATTTGCCTTAGAAAGGATTTCTGGCAGCGGCATACACACCCAGACCTCCACAGTTTTCTTTCCTGTATGTAAGTTTTCTAGTGCTATGAGATCCAATATGTCCACTTTTGGTCTTATTTACTATTCAGAAAGTCCTTTCCTGCACCTATAACTTGAAGCATATTCTCTACTTTTTCCTCTAATGTTCTCAGGATCTCAGGTCTTTGTAGGCTTATATTTTTTCAAAACCTACTTTTAGCAAGGGTTCTTAGATGCTTTAACTTTCCAGCCCACCACCCATGAGAAGTGGTGGAAAGAGAAGGTTAATCGAGTAAGGGAGAATGTAAACCTGTTTGGAAAATGTTCTTTTGAGCAAATCCAGTCTTTGTTGTCAGGCTATCAGCAGTTTGTTCACAGGAATCAGCAGTGGCAGCTTGATCCCCTTGCAAATGCCATTCATGAATCAGCAATGGTAGTTCTTTCCAGAAGAAACTGTCAGGCTCTGCCAATCAGCCCGAGTCCATGGAAGTGGCAAGAAGTGACTGAAACACCACCAGAAGTTCTTTGGTGGCATTTCTTTCTATGAAGTTATGATAAACAATGACCAGCAAAGAGTGGCAAGGTGAACCAATACCATAAAGCAGCATCCACTCCCTGTTGGGTTATATTAATATCTTCTCCAAACATCAAGTGTTCTCACAAACATCCGATGTAGCGAAATATCACATGCTCCTTTTCCAGGCAACTTCTAGAAAACACCATATGTCTGTTCTGAGCAAAACATCCTCCCACATATCTGTTTTAGCAAAAGCATCCTCTCATAAGACAGTTTCCAGAACAAAACATCACTTGACACAACTAACTCTCCAAAGAAACCAAGAATTTTCACTTCAGGTCTTATGTTGAGGTCCTTGATGCATTTGCAGTTGAGTTTTGTAGAGGATCATAGGTAAAGATCTTTTTCTGCACAGTAAGATCCATGTTTCTCAGCACCATTTGTAGAAGATGTGTCTTTATTCCAAACTTTATTTTTGACATCTTTGTCAAAACTCAGGTAGTTATAGCTACATTGACATCTATGTGGACCTTCTATTCTGTTCTACTAGGCTATGTTTCTGTTCTTGTGCCATTACCATGCAATTTTTATTACTATGGAACTATGGTATTACTTGAAGACACACATGGTGCTATCTCCAATGATGTCATTTTTTTTAGTTGCTTTGACTATACTTGCTCTTTTATGTGGGTGAGTTTTGTTTGTTAGTTAGTTTGTTTGGGGGGGTTGGTTTGGTTTGGTTTTTTGGTTTTGTTTTGAGTTTTGGTTTTTTTGGTAGATTCTTCATTCTGGAGAGAGCAATTCACTATAGTTAAAGCCAATTGGTCAGACAATTATGCTGTGGTCATTTCTGTGCCCATGCCCACAGTGACATACTTCCTCCAACAAGGCCACATCTATTCAAGGAAGGCTATACTTCCTAATAGTGCCACTCCCTAAGCCAAGTATATTCAAACCACCACACCATCTCTGCACTAGGAACTATAACTGGAAACCCCAGTCTCTACAAGTATAGTTAGTGCTCTTAACCACTGAGCTCTGAATCTCAGTCTCTCTCTCTCTCTCTCTCTTTCTCTCTCTCTCTCTCTCTCTCTCTCTCTCTCTTTCTCTCTCTCTCTCTCTGTCAGTCTCTATCTGTCTCTGCAACCTTTTCATGAGTATCTCTTGATAGAAAATTACTTCTACCTTGATTTATTTGAAAACACTTTCCAACACAATGCTCCTGATTTCATATAGGTTACTATTCTAAACTGATAGAAATAAGCAAATGAGTCTATATTTAGTTATATAATTAATTTAAGACTTGAGTGTTGTGTAGGAAGATGATATAGCTGTAAGAAGGCAAGGGGAGCAATGACAAATTGTATTTTATAATGATAATGAGAAACTATGTCATTGTCAAAAAAACTCTTTGAACTAGAGTAAGGAAACATCAGAGAGGAAGCTACTCTGTAGTATCCTAAAAGACAGTAAAGCCATCAAAAAAACAAAAATGGAGTAGGTTTGGTGTTAGACACATCAACAGGGCTTCAGGGAATCATGCAAACATAGACTATAAGGAGACATATGAGAGACTGCATGGAACTACCACAAAGGTCCTATAGGAGAGCCTCAAGCAAGAGGGCTATGAATTAAATTGTGTGTCCACCTAACTCATATGCTGAAGTACTATATATTACTACTTTTGGAGACAGTAATTAAATTTTGTAATTATGGATGACTGAGATCAGAAGAATGGGACTCTAGGGGTAGAGAGATGCCTTAGACATTAAAGGCTAGGCTCCCAACCAATATTATAAGAATGGGACCCTAATCTTGTGTGACTGATGTGTTCTGAAGAGAAGACACCTAAAATTTTCACACACAAAGGAACATACAAAGACAGAATGGGAGCTATGTGCCAGCTATGAAGGGATGTCTCAGAAGAAAACAGCAATGCCAGCACCTTCCTTCTCCTTGGTCTTATGACCTCCAAATGACCCCTGATTCAGCCACCCAGTCTGGCACATTTCATTTCAGCCCTAGAAAATAAAAAAAAGGAATCATGTGATCAGACTTCCATTGCTCCCTTGGCTGTCATTTCTTCCCAGAGTTGTGTTATCATATTACAGTTCTGCCAGCCTAAACCTCTTGCAAGAATTCTGGGACAGTCAGACATGAACTGGTTCTTTGCTGTCTCTTAGACTAGCATTTAAAATCTTGCATAAAGCCCTGCCCTGTCTCTGGCATAAAGAGACAAACTCTCTAGCTTGGGGTTCCTGCCCTTTGACCTTTTCATACCCAGATAATGCAAAGGCAGCATCAGTGCAGATGTGTTGGTTCCTTCCGCCCTCCAAGAAATCTGATGACCTGCCCTCTTCAGTAAGCTTTGCCTACAGTCATATATTTCTTGAAGGTTCTTGGTGCAGAAGGTTACAGACTTACCAGCCTTTCTAGTTTGTGAAAATCTTCTAAGTTACCTGGTAATGAAGCAGCAGACAAACAACATCTGGGCAGATATTTATCTTGTTACATTAAACATGCACCTGGCCCCTTAATTATCAACTATAATTGACAACTTCATCATCACAGAGTATTTTTCTGTCCATGCCACAGTGGTGCAAGTAATTAGATAATAATTAATGATTCTTAAAGTACACTATTTCCTGTGAGTTCAATTTTCACTATACATATACTTAAAGAGCAGCGCTTCTGTTTGCTCTACCCTACAGATGGAGGTTCGAGTGAGTGGAAATCTCTGTGCTTATTTGGGGATCTCAGAGGATGGTCTGCGTTCATTTCTGACCATTCTGCAACTCTTCACAGTGTTTTCATCCTTACAAAATAATCACTGCATATTAGAGATGATTATAGAGAGCAAATGTTGGGACAATGCTATATCAGACATTAAAACAGTGGTTCTTAACCTGCGGGTCACCACCCCTTTGGAGGATCAAATACCCTTTCACAGATGGTAACCTAAGACCATCAAAAAACACAGATATTTAATTTACATTATGATTCATAACAGTAGCAAAATGACAGTTATGTAGTAGCAATAATGTTATGGTGGAGGGGGGGTCACCATAGCATGAGGATCTGTATTAAAGAGTTGTAACATTAGAAAGGCTGAGAAACACTACAATAAAATAAAACAGCCAATCAATGGCTGTCCTAACTTGAAACCCATCCCATGTGAGAGAGACAATTCCTATTAACGATACTCTACTATGCTTGCAGACAGGAAGCTAGCATAACTGTCTCCTGGGAGGCTTCATCCAGCAGCTGGTGGAGGCAGATGCAGACACCCACCGCTAAAAACCAGGGATAGAATTGAGAAGTCTGGAGGGGTCAAGGACAACCATAAGAAGACCCAGAAAGTCAACTAACATGGACCATGGGAGCTTACAGATCCTGGGCCACTAACCAGGGATGATGCTGGAGCTGGACCTAGACCCCCTACACATTTATAGCAAATGTACAGCTTGATGCTCATGTGGGTCCACTAACAAGTGGACCAGGGATAGTCTCATTCTCTGTTGCCTGTCACTGAACTCTCTTGCCCCTACCTGAACTGACTGATTGGACCTCAGTGGGAAAGTATATACCTATACCTGCTGGGACTAGAAGTCTCAAGGTAGGGTGGTACCCAAGGGGGTCTTCCCTTCTCTGAGGAGAAAAAAAGGTGGCAATGGAGAGAGAGATTTATAAGAGTGAAACTGGGAAAAGAGGAGTGTGATCATTATGTAAAGTGAATAAAAAATTAAAATAATAAATAAATCTTTTTTAAAAACAACTAACTTTGAATTCAGAGTTAAGTGAATTACAGCACCTAGAAAAAAACAAAACACTAACAAAAAATATTGGTTATTTTATTTATTTACATTCCAAATGTTGTCCCCTTCCCTTGTCCCCTTCCCAGTTTCCGCTCCACTACCCCCTATCCTGTCCTCTCTCTACCTGCTTCTATGAGGGTGATCTCCCACCCACCCACCCACTCCTGTCTCACCACCCTAGAATTTCCCTATCCTGGGGTATCAAACCTCCACAGAATCAAGAGCCTCCCCTCCCATTAATGCCAGATAAGGCAATCCTCTGCTACATATGCAGTTGGAGCCATGGTTCCTCCATGTGTACTCTTCCGTTGGTGATTTAGTTCCAAGAAGCTCTAGGAAGTCTGGTTGGTTGATATTAGTGTTACTCATTACGAGTTGCAAACTCCTTCAGCTCCTTCAGTCCTTCCCCCAACTCCTCCATTGGTATCCCCATGTGCAGTCCAGTGTTTGGCTGTGAGTACGCACCTCTGTATTGATCAGGCTCTGACAAAGCCTCTCCAGGGACAGCTGTACCAGGTTCCTGTCACCAAGCGTTTCTTGGTATCAGCAACATTGTCTGGGTTTAGTGTATGCAGATGGGATAGATCCTTGTGTGGAGCAGTCTCTGGATGGCCTTTGCTTCACTCTTTGCTCAACTCTTTGTTCCTGCATTTTCTTTAGACAGGAGTAACTCTGTGTTAACATTTTATATGGGTGGATGCCCTCATCCTTCAACTGGGAGCCATGCCTAACCTATGGATAAGGTCTCTATGGGTTCTATCTCTCCTTTGCTGGGTATTTTAGCTAACGTCATTCCCATTAGGCCCTGGGACGCTCTTGCTTCCTTGGCCTCTGAGATTTTAGGAAATAATTTCAAACACCTTATGAGAATATGAGCAATGTTTTGCACCACCATGTTTTAATGTTTAATTTAATATACAATGCTCCTTGTACCTGGCCCCAGAGTGATTTGATGCCCAATGTGATGATATTTGAAACTGGAAACTATGAGAAATGGAGCTTGGACAGGGTTTCTGGGTCAGGAGGCTGGCACTCTCGAAGTGCACTAAGGAACCCTACCCACCTTCTCCTCCCTTTTCACTTGCTCAGTGGCTCTGAGTGAGAGGTTCTGCTGCACCACATGTTCCCACCATGTTTGCTACTTCAACACATGTCCAAAGACGGCAAATCAATAGCTAGAACTTCTCAAGATGTGACCCTGAATGAACCTTCTCTCTTTATAAGCTGATTATCTCAGGCATTTCAGGATAGTAACAAAAAATTAACACTTATCATAAAAATAAAAGGTTTCACTTATATAAAGTATCTACTATATCTAATAAAACATAATTTTTAATAAAACAAAGAAACAGACAGTTTAGTAAGAGCCCAAGTAAAAGTCATTTCCCTATAGGATGGTAAAATTTCAGTTTGATTTGCTTATTGATCAACTGATTGATTTTGCCGTTGAACACAGGGCATTATACACGATACATAAGCAATTCTAACTACCTTGGAGCTGTGTCTTCAGTCTCATAATTTCTTTTAAGGTACGTGTAACTTTAATTTTTAAAAAACTTATTTTAATGATGGTTCTTAAATCTTTTAATCTGTTTTAGCGCACCAGCCACCAGAGGCAGTGGGAAAAAAAGAATATGTGGGGGGTGTGGAGAGGGAAGTGGACCTGCTTTAAAAAGTTCTTTGGACCAACTCCCATCTGTATTGTCTGGAAATCAGAAGTTCAGTTCACAGGTTAATAGTGGCAGCTTGAGCTACTCATAAAAACTTCACAGACACAACAGTAGTCTAGTTTGTAGAGTCAGGATAACAAACATGACTCAGCAATGGTGGCATTATGTAGCATAGACACAGCAGAAGGGAGCAAGAGGAATACCAGGAGTAGTTCTCGACTGTGTCTTTCTCAGGAAAGCGAAGAGCAGCAAAGACCCACAAGCATTTGCACAGCTAGCTCTATAATCAAGACAAGCCCAGCCTATGTCACTGTCCTTTGAGTCCTGTGTATGTCCTCCAAACATCACGTCCTCCACAGGTTTTGTTTCAGCATGTTTCTCTCTCTGAAGTCACTCTGTCAATCAGCCGGAGTTCACAGAAGCAGCAAGAAACTGCAGCACACCATCGGAAGTTTTTGGTGTCTTTCTCTCTATGGAGTTCCCAGAAATGTAGCTCAACTATAAAATGTAAGGCAGACCAACACGTGTGTGTTATTAGAAAGGAATCCTTCATCACGTGGCATTTCCTGTGTTTGCTTTAACAGAACATCCTCTCTCCTGTGTCTGCTTCAGCTAAACGTTCCTTTCCATGTTTGCCCCAGCAAAACGCCATCCAACCTTAACTTCCCAAAGAACCCTTAAGTTTCCACTTCACATATATCTCCTTTTTACTTTCAAATGAGTAACGTGCACTCAGAAAGGATATCCAAGGGATTCACAAGGTGTATACTGAGAGCTACTTGATCTTGGTCCTCAGGGAGTTTACTATGTTCCTCAAAAGGGCCTATTTTAGACATTTGGAACTTTTACATATTCTTACATATCATTCTGGAAACACATTTGGTACCCATGAAAACATGCTCGCTTACTCTTTCTTCATGCAAATGACATTTGCAGTGCTGTGCTTTCTCAGTTCAACACCTTACTTCTCTCACTAACTCTTGGAACAGTTCCATATTTCCACACAGAAAGCTATCTAATTATTTTTAGTTGCTGTGGTGTTTTATTAAATAAATGTATCATAACTCATTTAACCACTCTGTATTTATATACATTTAGATTCATTTCAATTTTAGCTATTTCAAATAATGTTACATTTTAGCCAGAATGATCCATTTAAGATGCAAGTAGCATCACACTTATGGTATGAAGACAATCCTGCAAGGTGAAGATGCTTATATTCATACTCTTAGACCTCCCTGTAAGGCAGAGATGAGAATGGTCAATATAAACACAGGAATTATAAATACTTTGTATCAGTGGGAAAAAATGGAAATCACACAAGCATCCATCCAGTTCATATAAAACAAAATGTAGATGAATATATATATCAAACCCTGGGCCAAACCTAGGCCAGCAAGAGAGCTCAACATGTAAAGACACTTGCTCTATGGATCTGAGTTCCCAAGTTCAACCTCAGAAGTGACACAAAGATGGAAAGAGAGAACCAAATCCACCAAGTTGTCTTTTGACCTGCATACACACACTGTGACACACGCCTACACATGCCTGCCATATGTGCACACATACATGATATTTTTTAGGGTTTACTTTTTTCAAATTTTCTAATTACATACAAATTCTTGATTACATTCTTTTAAAAACACTCTTAAAATCTCCTACAAACTTGTCTAAGAGATAGATAGATAGATAGATAGATAGATAGATAGATAGATAGATGATAGATAGATAGATAGATAGATAGATGATAGATAGATAGATAGATAGATAGATGATAGATAGATAGATAGATAGATAGATGATAGATAGATAGATAGATAGATAGATAGATAGATAGATAGATGATAGATAGATAGATAGATAGAGAGAGAGAGAGAGAGAGAGAGAGAGAGAGATGATATTGATGTAGGTATACAGACATAGATTTAGATGACATAGATGTAGGTGTTATAGCATGCTCTTGTAATCCCTAGCAGAGATGAATAATGGGTAGGTCCCCAGGGCTTGCTGCCAGGCATAATAGATGTATCAGTGAATTCCAATCCAAGTAAAAGTACTTCTTCTGAAGAAGAAAAAAAATTCCTGAGGTTGTAGCTTCCATTTGTATTTGCACACAAATGCAAGTGCATCTACGTGCCATAAACACATGCACACACTCACAAAAACAAATACAATATACAGGAGAAAAACAAAAAAGTCAACAGATGTGTCTCACAGCAAACCATAGGGACAGACATAAACAAAGCTCCATGAATCTTATTTGTTAGTAACTTTGCAGTAAGTCAGGAATACATCACAAAAGAAGCACAGAGTGATCCTGTAACCAGGAGCCCCAGGTAGCAACCCCAGAGCTATTCACCTGACAATCACCTCATCGACCTGACAATTCAGTATGCTGTGATATTGACCCCAGATGCCTGAAAGTCCTCAGATCTTGTGGTATGCTACACTCTTGACCCTAGATTTAGACCCCAAAGCCTGGCCTCTTCAACTTGAATAGCAACCAGCACCTATCCTCTCAAAACACCACCAACCCTACTGTGACTCCATGCCTAACAATCCAAGGACACCTGGAGAACTCTACAGACTGCTGAAGATCATCAGTGAGCATTTTTTAAGCCCACAGAAGGTACGCTCCAGGGTTCAAAAGTAGCCCTTTCCAAGATTTCCTCTGGGCATCAACAGAGTCACCCAAGACTAAATCCCAAGTGCCATTCATCTGGTGCACAGCCTTACAAATTAGGCTTATAGCAAAGATCCAGACATTCAGTTCACCTAACTCCAGACGCCCAAGACCCATCACAAAAACATAAACAGCACAGAAAAAAAAAAAAAAAGAGATGTTTCCTGCAGAAGTTAGTGTCCCCATCATAATGGCCGCCAAGAAGAACAACTTAGCTGGCGTACAAGGCTGTTTTCAAAATACCGATTATAAATATGTTCAAGGAACTCAAAAAGGTTAGGAATGCCACAAACACAAAATAAAAACAAGCTAAGAGGTGAGAATAGAGCTTAATAAAGAGAACCACTGGAGAAAAGCCAAAGTGAAGCAAAACCTATTAGACAAATCTGTAGGACATGTTCTTGATTAACAATTCACATGAAAGGGTCCAGACCATGGTGACAGTGCCACCCCATCAGGTGGTCCTGAGTGTAAAAGATTGCAGGCTGAGGGGATGGAGAGATGGCTCTTTGGTTATGAGCACTTGCTCTTTCATAAGACCTGGTTTGATTTCCAGCACCCTCATGGTGGCTCACAACTATATCTACTTCTTCTTGCAGTAGATCTGATGTCCTCTTTTGACCTCTGCAAGCATCAGGCACTCGTGTGTTATGTATACATCTAGACAAAATATTCATGTATGATAGATAGACAGATAAATAGATAGACAGGCAGGTCACCAGACAGACAGATCATAAAAAATTAAATCAGACAGATAAAGCTATAAAAACCAATCTCATAAACACTATTCTTCAATGGCCTCTGATTAAATTATTGTCTCCAGGTTCCTGCCTTGGCTTTCCTTAATGGACCACGAGCTGTAATATGTAAGCTAAAAGGTCTTCTTTTCTCCCCAGGTTGCTTTTGGTCATGGTGTTTATTGAAGTAATTAGAAACTTAACAAAGATAGAAATTATGGAAGAAAATTTTCTAAAACTAGGTAGAGTGGTGCTCATCAAGTGTCAAGAACATACCGAACAAGAAATAAAACAGAACCAGAAAAGAAGCTCCTGTCTCATAAAAATCAAAACACTTTATGTCCAGAGCAACAGAGAATTCTCAGCAGAGGAATCAAATGACTGTGAAGCACTTAGAGAAATGTTCAACATACTTGGCCATAAGGGAAATGCAAATCAAAAGGACTCTGAGATTCCATCTTACACCTGTCAGAATGGCTAAAATCAAAGACACAAGTGACAGCTCATGCTGGAGAGAATGTGGAGCAAGGGAAACACTCCTCCACCATGGTGGGAGTGGAAACTTTAACAGTCACAATTCAATATAGCAGTTTCTGAGAAAATTAGAAATCAATCTACCTCAAGACCCAACCATACTACTCCTGGAAATATACCCAAAAAATGCTCCATCTTACCTCAAGGACACCTGCTCAACTATGTTCATAGCAGCTTAATTCGTAATAACCAGAAAACAGAATCAACCCACATGTCCCACAACCAATGGGTGGATAAAGAAAATGTGGTACATTTACACAATAAAGTATTACACACTGAAGTTAAAAACAATGACATCATGGAATGTATAGACAAATAGATAAATTAGGGTAAAAGTCATCCTGAGGAAGGTAACCCAGACACAGAAAGACCAACATTTATGTACTCAGTTATAAGTGGATCTTAGTTATAAAGTAAAAGACAATCATGCTACAATTAGACCTAGAGAGGCTAAGTAAGAAGGGAGTCTTTAGCGGGGACACAAAGATCTCCCCATAATGGGAAATGAATAGATTTCACAGGTGTACAGGGGACAGATGACACTGGAAACAGGAGGAATCAAGTCAGGCTTAGAAAATACTGAGAGAAATAACTGGAATTGGGGGTCTTTGAGGGGGGGGGACTGGAAATCTATTGTAGTAGAAACCCTATGGAATTTATGAGAGTAAATCTACCAAAGACTCCTAGTAACAGGAGAGATGAGGCTTGAACCAGCCATCTTCTGTAACCAGCCACAAAACCTCCAACCTACAGTTTGTCCTGCCTGCAGAGTGTGCTGTGCTAGGACCTAGCAGAATCATCATCAAAGGGACCAGAGAGACTTCATCGAGCAACTGATGGGAGCAGATGCAGAGTCCCACAGCCAAACATTAAACAGAGCTCTCAGTCCTGTGGGGGACACAAAGAAGGAGTAACCACTGGGGTTAAGGACACACCAGGAGAATCCAGCCCACAGTCCACTGACAGGGACTCATGGGAAGTTGTGAGATTGGGCAACCTGGAGGAGTCTGACCTAGGTACTCCACATATGTGTATATATAGGTAAGTAGTGTGGTGTTCTTGTGGATATGTTAACAGTGGTAGCTGTCCCTGACTCTTCCCTTCCTTGTGGGACCCTTTTCCCCATACTGGGTGCTTGTCCAGCCTTGATGTGATGCTGTGTGCCTGCTCTCATTGTAGCTTGTTCTGCCATGTTTGATTGATGTCCCTAAGAGACCTTCTCTTTTCTGAGAGAAGGTGGGGAGTATCTGGAGGAGAGGGGCCGAGGGAAAGGCTGAGAGGAGGGGAGGAAAGGGAAATTATGGCCGAGATGTATGAGAGAAGTTTTTCTTAAAAAAATATACAGAACAAACCTAAGATACTGAAAGCTGCAAAAGAAATGAAACTAAGTCACACATGAAGGGTGTCTTGTCAGAATTAAAACCCATAATAAACATCCAAAAAGGAAGCAGAGAACAGTGTCATTCATAACCATATATAAATAAATACATATATATGATGATCAATAACACTGTGTAGCTAAACATAAAAGGATGAAGCTAGATCTCTATTCTTGCTCTACAAAAAAACTCCACACCAAATGAATCAAGGACGTCAATGTAAGAAACAAAAACAATGTACACACAGACACATGCCAACACACAAACACATGTGTGCACGCACGCGCGCGCACACACACACACACACACACACACACACATACACACGAGCACCCCCTACAACCTGTTTCTGGACATTAAGCCACATGTGTAAGAAATATTATGTGTACTCCAAGAAAGAAATCTTAAGAAAAAACTAGAACTCTCATGGCAAAGAAACAGTTCATTTCTGTTGAAAGTGGCAGAATAACGTTCTGTCCTAGCAAAGGTTCTTGAGAATTATAAAAAGACACTTCAGACAGTGAAAACTGAGGGAATTCCACAAGAGCAAATTCACTATGAGTGGATTAGCAAAGGCAGTGGGAAACAAATCCAGAGTAGTTAGAGAAATGCAGAGGGTGTGAGAGCGAACAAACCTTACAAGGACCTAATCTCAGTTCTTCTGAAAACACAGACTCACTGAGTGCTGGAATTGATAGACCTGTCAGGTTAAACTGAATGAGAACAATTCTAGGGTCTTTTTAGTGTTCTGACCATAATTTTCCATTCTGATAAATGATTATTTGCAGATGGTGTGATTGTGTTGAGAAAAACATCTGAAAGTACAAATAATTTGTAGATTTATGGTGGTCATTTTCTGGAAAACTTAATTTTATTCCTTTAGAGTGGTGTCTTAGTTTACTGCTGTGAACAGACACCATGACCAAGACAAATCTTATAAAGGACAACATTTAATTGGGGCTGAAATACAGGTTCAGAGGTTCAGTTTATTATCATCAAGGTGGGAACTTGGCAGCATCCAGGCAGACATGGTGCAGGAGGAGCTGAGAGTTCTACATCTTCATCTGAAGGATACTGCAGAATACTGACTTCCAGGAAGCTAGGATGAGGGTCTTAAAGCCCACACCCACAGTGACACACCTACTCCAACAAGGCCACACCTCCAAGTGGTGCCAGTCCATGGGCCAAGCATATTCCAACCATGACAATCAGCAACAATTGGAATAGATAATTATGAAGTATAATACCATTTCATCAGAAGTTAGTTGCAGAGTTAGGAGTGTAGATAGATTTCCCTAGGAAAGGGAAATGGGGTAGATAATGAATAGATTTGGAGAGAACTAGAAAGGGGCGATCAAGTAGGGACAAAAGGCCCCGCTCACCAAATGGCAGCCAGGAAACCAGAGATCAAGGGCACACACACACCCCAGGAAGAAAAGTTTTTCCACTGAGTCCCAGTTCCTAATAATTCAACCCATGCCCAGCACGACAGGCTGAGAAATAGGTCTTAATATACAGATATCTTTGATGAACACTATCCAAACCACAGAACTGACCATGAAAAAAAAAAAAAAAAAAAAAGAATGAGATCATTTCAGAATAGTCTTAAGATGCATATCCAACCTATTTGTTTTATGAAATCTAATTAATCCCTGTTTGTTTCAGAAGTATCATCACATTCCAACACATTCTCAATAGTGGTCCAATCAAAATCAGATTCAAGCCAGAGACTGACTAGAGCCATCTCATCCCTTGATTAATTGGCTCCAAATCTCCCACTGATGGCATGTAATGACCCTTAGAACAATGTCTACTTTTCAGAGAGTGGCTCCAGAGCTTTCTGTATTGCACGTTGTCCCAGAGAATCTTAAGTAGATTCCATATGCCAGAATCCCTGTCATTCTCCCTACAGTGATATGACTACCAGCCCCCCCCCCCAGAAAACCTCTGAACTCTTGGTATTTGAGGGCTGGACAGTCTTTTGTGTAGGCTGTGCATCCTAAGATATGTAACAGGAGCCTTGTTTTCTCTTCAGTAGGTACCAGGAGAAAAGTCCCTTCCTAACAACCCAAATTTCTATAGACACTGCTGAATGTACCATGGGACAAAAATCACTATTTGAACATCACAGTTTCTATTTGTCTTGTGAACTTGGAGCCATCTGTAAGGGTACAGCTGAAGTTGTCACAACTGGATCCCTGGTGTCAATATCAAAAGTGTGTGTAATCAAACCATGGTCAAATAAAGGCAGGGTCATTCAGCAACTACGGCGAGGAAGGGAAGGCTGAGGGGCAGAGCTGAGAGAGAGAGATCATCGGTAGAACAGGTAGGTTTGGGGTGAGAGCTGTGTAGAAAGAAAGAAAGAAAGGAGGGAGGGAGGGAGTTTGGAGTGTGAAAGTGATGAGGGTAAGAGGTTTTATCCCATGTTGAAGAAGAAGAAAGAAAACACAGTAATTTGGAACTGGAGAGGAGAAAGACATTCAGTGTTTGACATGAAGAGAGATATAAGGAGAGCAGCCTGCTTGCTATGACTGTTCAGGAGAGTCTGTGCCTGGGATTGTAAGAGTGAGGTATTGCCCTTAAAGAGGATCCCTCAAATCCTTGTGACCCCACAAACTTCTCTTCTATCCCTACTGTGATAGCCTAACAACAAACACCTCTCCCTCCTTCCCTCCCACACTCCCCCCCTCTCTAACACACACACACACACACACACACACACACACACACACACACACACACACCCTCATTTTCTCTAACTCCAAAATCATGCGAAAGGTCCTCTGAAAGGAATCTAATTTTTAATGGGAAGAGAAGAGGAAGAGAGAAGTGAGCTGGTGGGAATTCCAGAAGAGGCCATCTTCAGGAGTAGCTCTTTCCAAAAGATCCGTGCAGGTCCGAGAGCGCTTCAGTGCAGAGTTGGTGCCATCTGGTGGTCGATTGGTACAATTGCAGCATTACCCGCTGTGAGGACCTGAGAGGCCAAGGGCAATCGGGAAAAGAATGGGGAGCTTGGAAGCTAGAAGGCAAATGGAAAATTTTATGAGCTCCTTTTTTCCAGAACCTGGACCCTTGGGATCCAGGGACGAACAGGACTCACACCCCTACATTGACACTGCTCACCTCGGCAGCAGTGGCCTTCTCCGGAGACTGGCTGTCTTTGCCCGATCCCTCGTGTCTAGTTGTTGTTGTCCCGTGGTGATGTTTTTCTCCTGGTTATTAGCAGACTTTATTACCAGTGCTTGAGTATATGATTTCTTCTTTGAAAATCCAACAAGCTTTTAATTAGATACGCAACAGGAAGAGATATTAAGCTATATTAATGCATCTGAAAGCCCAGCACAGCTAAAAGGAAGATCATCTCACGGATAAAAGCACTGTTGAAAATTACGGGAGCGGCTTCCAGCAAGTACCCAAATGGAGAACTCCAGGGAGGGTCAGTCGTTACTTAACACTTGTAGCAAAGCAAAGCCTATGAAAATAGCGCTGCTGCTTAATTTTGTGTGAATAACAGACACTGGAAGTTATAAGTCAGATCCTAAATCAGCCTAATTTTTAAAGGCCCTAATCATATGAGGACAGATGTAATAAAAGTTAGACTCTCAAATAATTACATCACTACAAACTTGAAAAGAAGGGTCTCTAGGATACATTTTATCCCAAGAAATGTCACAAAATTGCCCATGCCTCGGATACATTTGTTGCCAAGCAGACTGGGGTGATTCCTCCCCCCACTTTGCTGCCTTTTGACATCTTTTTTTAATTAATTTGGCATAATTTTGTTAATTTCTGATTCAGCCTGGGCCTGTAGCGGGTTTGGCTTAAAGATTTCTGACCTACTGGATTCCCAGCAGCTCTTGGGGAAATAGCCTGGGCTACCCTGGTAGAGCAGAGCTGTGACACGCTCAGCCAAGATCACCAAAGCCACCCACATCTACTCAAAAGGATCTGGCAAAATCCAGAAGAAGTCCCTGCTGATCCAAGTCCCAGAAGTCAATCTTGAGATTCATGGGCTAAATAAACTGTGGTGATTTTATGACCTGGGGTTTTGAAGTGGTTTGTGATAAAGCAAGTGCTAACGGATACATGTTGAATATCTCCTATCTTTACTCATACTTCAGGGCTTAGAGTTCTTACATACACATACCAAGGTATCTAGGTCATAAGACCCAACTCTAACCTCAGAAGCTGTGTGTCATTTTATATGCACCTTGCACATAAATCCTGAGGGCAGATCTTCACTTCTTTTCTGAATTCTTGAAATCTTTACTTATTTGACAGTGGGAATGCCGGAATGGGGAAGCAACTTGCTTGAACTGGTTCTTTCCTTCTACCATGCGGATCCTGAGAATTGAACTAAGATCCTCGGGCTTGATGGAAGCAACCTTGCCCCACTGACACTCTTTCAACTTATTCGGAGGAAGGTAATTTTATGCACTATTTTTAGCAAGTTGGCTTGAGTTTGGCATTTAAATCTTTTCCAGTTTTGGGATGGGAAGCATTTCTGATTTGGAATTTCTGCTTTAAGGATATTGAGTCGGTATAATCATTACTGGAGGAATAAAATGTAGAAAAATGTATTTTCTGACTCAGAAACTATTATTCACAAAAAGAAGTCCGTTCGAAAGGGAGCTCCATGGAATTGAACAAACCAAATGCTCTTGGGTCAGAGGTCACCACAACTCTATTTGGAGTCTTCTTGCCCTGGACATGAAGAACTCTACTGTGGCGTTCCACAACTGAACAGAAAGAAGACATTTTAATGCATAAAGCAGTGCTTTTCAGACCTCCCTCAACACTCATTTCACACCCACTTCATCTTAATGGCCGCCCATTCTTACTCAAAATTTCTTTCTATTCCAATCCTTTTGCTATCTACAATTGAACCAATTTTTGTTTTTATTTTCTTTCAATATGTTGCTTAAAATTCTTCAAAATCTTTCTGTTTCCTACTGTACAAAAATACCATCTGAAAACCAAATTAGGAAAAAAAACCTGGAAAAACAATACACTCAGCTTTGTAAAAAAAAAAATGTAAAACCCTTATTCTAAACATGCTGTCAGAGAAATGAAAAAAGACTGGGAAGAATATTTGTAAATCACATCTGATGAAGAATGGGACTTTATGAATGAATACATGAATGCCTTACCTTTCTACCCCTCTTCCCACCTAAGCCTTTCTCCCTAGTGACCCCTCCCACTTCATACCACCTACGTTCTACTATTTTTCATCCCTTAAGATCCCCTGTGCTCCCCACCAGTGTCCCCTTTCTAGTTTAGTGGCTTCCACGGGTGCTCCCAGGTTACATAAGCAAATCTAAAGATTCAAAAGTTGGAGTCACATGTGAGTGAGACTTTGCATCATTTGTTTTTACAGGTCTGGGTTTATGTTTCCTAGTTTCACCTATTTACCTATAAACTTCTCAATTTTATTTTCTGTTAGAGCTGAATAAAACACCTTTGTGTATAGGGTGTATAGGCACCACATAGTCGTCACCATGAGTTGGTAAACATCTATGTTCTTCCCACGGGTTATAACCATTGTGCTTAGTTTCCTACCTGACATTGACTGTAAGATCCTATTGCTAACTGGATCACTGGGCATGGAGAAATCAAGTTGGTGTTTGCCAGGAAGCTTCATCCTGGCTGGATAGCTATCAAAGTACTAGAAGGTGTAGACTGTCTGGAGGTAGAAAGCTGTCAAGTGTCTCGCCCACCTGTGAGCCCTGTGAACTACAATAATCACAGTGTAGAAAGGCATGCCTGGGTTTTAACAGTGGTATGTATCTATAGGAGTTACCAAACACTTTCTGACTGGATGTAAGGCCTGCTTTAGAAGAGGAAATGCATAGCAGTAGTATAAACCTGGCTGAGAACCTATGATTAGGGAGTTCTTCAACCTCAAGGGTGCACTTGCTACTGTTATTCTACTAAATGAGAACAGCATCAAACAACTCTCTAAACTCATATCTCCCTAACCATATTACTGCAGCGCTCAGATCCCATCAGAGAAGTTTCTCTGTTCTCTGGACATTGATAAATATAGAAACTCACAACTGATTAAAGTATAAAGAATATGAGGTTCTCAGCCTCAAATGGAAGAGAGAGAGAGAGAGAGAGAGAGAGAGAGAGAGAGAGAGAGAGAGAGAGGGAGAGATGGAGAGACAGAGACAGAGAGACAGAGACAGAGAAACAGAGTCAGAGGTATGTGAACAGACGCTCAGGGATCATCACAAAAGAGGGAGCAGTAAGAACCAAAGTTTGGGAATGACTAGAACAGAACAGTGACTTTTGGACGTGACAACACGACTCATGATCTCACAGCAGTTATAGTGGCCTGCACAGAAACTGTACAGGGCCAAGCAATAAACATTCCAGAATGCAAGAAGAGAGACTCATGGGTGCACACAGGCAGCCCTGATGCTGAGGTATATTGACACTTGAGGGCTGCTAGGGGAAGGAGAGTCAGTTTTCTTTAAGAGCCCCTGTGTATCAACCAGGCTCCAGTGGGTGAGCCCAACCCAGAAATGTATAAGCAGCAAAGATCAGAGTTCGTGGGTTACAAATGAAAGGACACTAAGTTCGGAGAAGATCTGGAGTCAGATGTGGATCTGGGAAGGGTTTGGAGAAGATCTGGAGTCAGATGTGGATCTGGGAAGGGTTTGGAGAAGATCTGGAGTCAGATGTGGATCTGGGAAGGGTTTGGAGAAGATCTGGAGTCAGATGTGGATCTGGGAAGGGTTTGGAGAAGATCTGGAGTCAGATGTGGAACTGGGAAGGGTCAGGTGAGGAGTAAATTGTGAATAAAATTACATGCACCTTGTGAAATTCTCAAAGAATTGGTGAAATTGTTGTATTAAATTTTAAAAAAGAAAGTGCTGCATCTGGGAGATGGTTTGTCCTCCATCCAGAAGCCAACATCACAGTATTAACAGGTCCTGGACTTTAGAGGCATTAGGTCATAATGGCTTCAGGCCCATGGGGGATTAACGCTGGTCCATGAGAGTGTGTTAGCATCAGAGAGTAGGGTATTATTAGAAAGCAGACCTGGACCTTGACTCGGCCATTTTTTTTTTTTTTTTTTTTTTTTTTTTTTGCATGTACCCACTTCCCTCCCAGTTCCTCTCCCACCAGAAAATGAAAATATTCTAGCACCGTACTATGGGACTTCTTCAATAAAATGTCCAGTTTGTGGAATTCAGTCATATCTCCTGAGAATACAAAGAAACATCTCTTTAAAAACCTAAAGGCATGAAATACTGGCAAAGACATAGCACAGCTGAAGCTTTTCATGAATCACAGCTGGTTATAAAAACACAAAAAATAAATTTCTGAACCGAACTTTGTTGCCCTAAGTATTTAGACTAACAATTAATAAATGGAACCCCTCACTGCAAAACTTTTGTAGTTTAAAAAAAAGCCATCATATGAGTGAAGTATTGCTGTAAATATTCAAAGGATGGCTTAACCTTTTATCGGACTCGAGGTCTCACTCCACCGACACCGCTCTAGTGCGGAGCCACACACACACATTCATTCCCCACACCACTTGGCATTCCAGGCCACCTCTAAGAACTCGGGTGCAATTCACTCCATCCACCCCTGCTGCTTCTGTCCTGAGTGGATACGACTGCCCTGACCTGTTAGGATATGCACTACTTGCTGTGGTGGGAGAGCTGGGTTCTGATGTTGCCAGGTTGTCTTGGTTTCTGTTGCTTAGAATCTTGCGCTTGCCTTTTGCCGTCTCCTTATCTTTGATGTTAGTTGATCTTGTCTCTGAACGAAGCTTGTCTCTCCTGTGCGTCTGTGGGGCCGTGGGCTCCAGAGGGAGATCTGTTCTGGGTGCTCAGCTATCTATGGTCAGGCTGTGAGTTCCCATGGTGATGGGCCAGTTCTAGCTCTGGGCACATTTGGAGGCCTGAAGGGTACAGACCCAAGCAGTACTGCAATACCTGCACCAAGAATTCCTGGTGGCCTCACTCGTGGGCTCTGGAAAACCCCATCCCATCGTCCCTCCCCCTACTTCTGTGAGGGTGCTCCCCATCACCCACCCTCTCCTGCCTCACCACCCTAGCACTCCCCTACCCTGGAACATCCAACCTCCACAGGACCAAGGGCCTTCCCTCCCATTGATGCCAGATAAGGCCATTCTCTGCTACATATCAACTCTGGGAGCTCTGGTTGGTTGGCATTATTGTTCTTCCTATGGGGTTGCAAACCCCTTCAGCTCCTTCAGTCCTTCCCCTAACTCCTCCATTGGGGTCCCCATACTCAGTCTGATGTTTGGCTGTGAGCACCCACATCTATATCAGTCAGGTTCTAGTAGAGCCTCTCAGGGGACATCTATATCAGGTTCCTGTCACCAAGCACTTCTTGGCATCAGCAGTAGTGTCTGGGTTTGGTGTCTGCAGATGGGATGGATCTCCATGTGGGGCAGTCTCTGGATGGCCTTTGCTTCAGTCTCCGCTCCACTCTTTGTTTTCATGTTTCCTTTAGATGGGAGCAATTCTGGGTTGATATTTTTGAGATGAGTGGGTGGCCCCATCCCTCACCCAGAAACCATACCCAACCTATGGGATAAGGTCTCTACAGGTTCTCTCTCCCCTTTGTTGGGTATTTCAGCTAAGGGCATTCCCCAATGAGTCCTGGGAGCCTCTTGTCTTTCTGGTGGCTACACCCAGTTCCCTGTCTCACATTGCTACACACCTCTGTTCACTTTCCTGGCCTTCTATATTTCTCCGCTGCCCCATGTCCTCCCACACCTGATCCTGCCCCCCTTTTCGCCTCCCCCGCCTCTCTCCTCACAGGTCCCTCTCTCTCTTTACCTCCTGTGAGTATTTTGTTCCCCCAAGTAGAGCTGAAACAACTATTTTGGTCTTCTTTCTTCTCGAGCTTCATATCGTCTATGAATTGTATTGTGGGTATTCTGATATCAGTGAGTACATGTGTGTTCTTTGGGGACTGGGTTAACTCACTCAGGATGATATTTTCTAGTCTCATCTGTTTTCTTGCAAATTTCATGAGGTCGCTGTTTTTTATAGCTGAGTAGTATTGCATTGACCCACCCACAGGCCCAGTGGATGTAGAAAAATGGTGCTTTTAACAGAATCTACCTATAGCAAAAGCCATGTAGAGCAAGAGGCTGTCCCTGTTTTGCAAGTGAAAAGATAAATTCAAATGTTTTTCATGAGATGCCAGAGTCTGTAAAATTAGTAAATCAGTGCTTAGACTTAAGCATTTGTATTCTCCTGCATTTTTGCATTGGCTACTTGATTTCTATCAGTCTTTGATGTTTTTATTTTCTTTTTTTGCTTTGTATATTTTTTTAAATAGGGTCCCACTATAGCCCAGGCTGTCCCGGAACTCACTGTGCAAACCATTCTGCCCTCACGTTCCCAGTAGTCCCTCTGTTTCAGCCTCCTCAGGGCTGAGTATACAGCTGCAAACCACCACGTCCAACTAGTTCTCACCAATAATGTTCACCATTCTTGCAGTATAACCCCAAAATTCCACTCTGAAAGTGAATGCTCTTTACACAATGCTTTGTGGTGCTTCAGATATCAAGACAAAGCCCCTTTGAGAAATGAGAACAAGAACCTCACCTGGTGTTCCTAAGCAGGCCTAGGCAATGGTCAGTTTTTCATGAGGTGCTTGGCACTAGCAGCTGGATTGATCTGCAAATGGGGTTGGTGCAGCCAGGGTCCAGAGGTATAAACAGAAGGGGAATACATTCTGATATACATGTCTTCAGCACCTTCATCCTCCTCAGACGTTTCCTGTTTGTTAGACAGGTATGACTAAGAAGAATACAGCAATCCCTAATGTGTGCATTCTGTAGAGCATTCTCTTCATTAGTAATTGATGAGGAAGGAACGAGGCAATTGTGGGTAGGATCACCACTGGACTGGTGGTTCTGAGTTTTATAGAAAGCAGGCTGGACAAGCCATGGGGAGAACGTCAGTAAGCAACAATCCTCCATGGCCTCTGCATCAGCTCCTGCCTCCAGGTTCTGCCCTTTTTGAGTTTCTGTCGTGACTTCCTTCACTGATGGACTACACTGTGGAAGTGTAAAGCCAAATAAACGCTCTCTTCCCTGACTTGATTTCCATCATGGTGCTTCATCACAACAGTAATCCTGACTAAGTCACCTAGAGTAATGCATTGCAAGTCCCCAAATCCCATGATGACCAGGCTATTTTAATATACCCCACAAAATTATCTGCCATAATCATAGGAGAAAGAAAAACTAGCTGACTGAATGGATCAAGAAACAAAATCCATCTATCTGTTGTCTACAAGAAACACATTTTAGCTTTAAAGATAGGCACTGCCTTAGAGTTCAAGGATGGACAAAAGTACTCTAATCAAATGAGACTGAAAAAACAACCAGGCATCACTATACTAATAGCTGACAAAGTAGACTTCTACTATAACCCATCAGAGGAGACAAAGAGAATTCGTCATTCTAACCAAGGGAACGAACGGTTAACCAGGAAAACATTGCTGTGCTAAGTATACATGCCCAATTTAATTTTATTTTAAAATATGTATGACTGGATTTAAAGACAGATTTGCACTTTTGTTTCCCGATAGACACTAATCAGACAAAAATAAACAAATAAACATTAAAATTACGATCATATATCAAAAGGATATAATAGATATCTACAGAATATTGTATCCAAACACCAGAAACCACACATTATATTAAGCAGTACATAGAAGCTTTTTAAAAATAGACCACATTACGAAATAAATTATAAAACACATTATAAAACAAATACTTACACATTCCATAAAACTGAAGAACATTCTGTATCCTATCTGACCACAATGTGGCCAACCCTAAAACTGATAGTAGTAGCCCCTGGAAATTAGACAACTCACTACGGGATCGTGAGTATGTCAAAGAAATCAAAAAATAAAATAAAAGTTTTCCTGAAGCTAAATAAAAATGGCACATCACAAAAAAAATCTCTGGACATATTGAGAGCGTTCCTTTGAGGGAAACATATAAATAAGTGATTTAGTGATGAAACTTCAAACACCGGAAAGCCGATCACAAACTGCATCCAAACCTATTTGATGGTGAGAAATCGTAGAAACCAACAAAATAAAACAAAGTACAAATAATAAATGCCTTTCGGTTCTTTGAGAAGATAAAGTTGGCAGAGCATGACCCAACTAGCCAAGAGAAAGAGAACAGAGAGTCAGAAATGAACAAGAAAACGCTATAAGACACTAAAGAAATGCAGAATGTCACAAGGGAACACTTTGAAATCTACACTCCATTAATTTGGAAAACCTAAAGAAATAAATGAATTTCTAGACCCAGAAAAACCACCAAAATTAAATCAAGAAGAATTCAAAAAAGCCTAATCAAACCCATGAGAAATGTAAAGATTGAAATAGTAATTTTAAAAATGTCCAGCTAAAAATAATCTTAGGGCTGCATGGATTCACGTCAGAATTCTGCCAGACTTTCAAAGAATATTCAACAGTCATTTTTTTCTTAAACTATTCAAAAATAAAATAAAAAATGGAAGCAGAACTTCTAAACTCCTTCCATGAAGCCAGTATCATTCTAATACCAAAACCATAATAATAACAACAAAAGGTCTACAGACCAGTGTCACTGATAAACATAGACTCCAAATTCCTCAATAGAACAATTGTAAGCAGAATGCAGACATTTAGACATAAAAACAATTATCCACCATAACCAAATTGATTTTGTCTCTGAAATCCAAAGATGGTTCAATATATGCAGTTCAATAAATGAAATAAAGCACTTAAATGAACTAAGAGACAAAATAATAATAATAATATCATCTCAAGACAAAAAAGTACAGCAAGGACGGAGATGTAGAGAAAGCCATGTTGATGATGGGAGAAGATCAGGGTGATGTATCTACAAGCCTAGAAATGCTAAAAGAAAATCACCAGCAAGATACAGAACTCAGAATAAAAAGATAGAACACTCTCCCCAGAGCCTTCAGGCAGAGCATGGCCCCAACAGCACTTTGGCTTGATGTCCAGACTCAAGGATTATGAGAGAATAGATGTCAGATGCCTTACAGCCCCTCTCAAGGCCTGTAGCCTTGGGCTCATTACACGATTGATTTTGAATTAGGTCTTGGTTGCTGCACGCTGGGAGACCTCTGGCTGCTGCCAAATTGTTCGTGACCCTCACATTCAGTTTCCAGACTCCATCTGCGTGGCTACCCACACTTAAGAATCTCTGCTGTAGACAGACCCTGTGCTCTGGAATCAAATGAAATGGGTGTTTAATGTTGTTTGAAAAGCCAGGAGAATGTCCTGAGAACCCAAATACAGGAAGTGCCTGAAAAGAATGGTTATTCAAAGCATCCACTCCTGAAATCTAACAGTTATTGACACTGGTTGAAGCTGAAGTGAGGAGCTAGAGCTACAGGACAAGGGTTCGACTGGATCACCAAAGTCCTCAAGGCTTTGGAAAACCACAAGGGAGAGAGCTAGTGACAGTGTGTCCAGCCTTCCATCGTTCCGGCAAGTGCTTAGCAGATAGCATTTTACCCGTGTAGCATGTATTTTCTCGTGTGTTTCTTTCATCATGACATAGGTGAGTGCAATAACCTCCACTCTCTCGAGTTTGCTTCTGTGACCTGAAGGCTTAAAAGAGGATGGAGATCAGGAAAGGGATGCTATCGGTGCATCTGAGGAAGGAATCAGTATATCTGACAAAAGGGAAGAAATTCATCCTAGTTCCCTGAGTCTAGAGTCTAGCATGCCCCCCCAGGAGCAAGTCACTGAGGGAAGTGGTACCCTTCAGCATCACTGCAGAAGAACAAAAAAGCCCAAGAGGGCACAGGGATGGGCTATGCAGAGATACCCAAGCCAAACTGACTGAACCACAAAAATTGTCCCTCCTAGGGACCAGGATGGATAGTTCTGCTCCTTCAGCCTGTCATTAGCTGTAAAATGTTAAAAGGGAGGGGCAGAGAGACAGGTGCTATCCCCATTGGGTACCAATCAGCAATCTCTGGAGAGAGAACTAGCAAAAGCTACAGGGGCCCACACCTGTAGAAGCCAAGCTAGCAAAAAAAAAAAAAAAAAAGAGCAAGTGTTCCAAGTAGCTTCTGCTGGGTGTGCTCTCTGCATCCCTAATTCTCTCAGGCTGCAGCTCTCCTTTCCCCAACCCCCGTATTCTCATGTCCACAAGGAACCAATTCCTGCTTTACCAACTGTCAGAGTTGCATGAGTTTGTTGTCGTACAAAATGGGGTTCATAGTCTACATGTATCCTCGCAGGTGACTCAAATCATGTCTAGACGATACTCAGCCCAATACGGGCATTATGTAAATAACTGCCAAGTATCGATTTTCCCAGAGTATTTTCCATTCGTGATTTTCTGCATTCACAGATAAGAAGCCCACGGGGACGGAGGGCCAACCGAACTCATTAACCTCCCTACAGACAGTATGCTTCTGGGGAGGAACCCTCCTTTCTTCTTCTATCTTCTCCAAAGCCCCAATATGTGGAAAATCTGAGGTACGACCAGATGTTCACGATTACAATTAAGTGTGAAAGCCCTTAGACACAAATCCACGTCCTAAAGGACACCAAAGGCACTTTCCATTGCTCCTTATGTTTCGTGTCCAGAAATAAGGTTTCTGTGTGATCATGCAGAAAATACAAATGGGTGTGCCGGCGGAAGTTCAGAGAGAAAGGCCCTGCGAGAAAAGCACTGCACGGTGGGTGCGCTGTGGGTCACATTCTTCTTACAAGATATTCCGGATGTAAGTGTCTCATCCTTGTGTTATTTTTAGCAAATATTTAAGCTTGCTCTTTCATTATCTCATGTGCCAGTTCCCTTAGACTGGAAGCGCAGTCGTTACACCGGTCTTCAAACAAAATGGCCACTAGAGGGCAGTGCAGACCTAAGAGTTGATTCCCCTCCCCATTCTCTCCCCCACCCCACCCTTTTTGCCAGGAAGAAAGCTGGAAGAGGGAAACTGCTAGAAGAGGAAATGATTCCTGGTTCTTGCATGTATTCTCAAGGTTCCCTCTTGCTAGCCCCTTGGGTTAAAAAGGTGTGTTCGTGTTATCATCGCCTATTGTAGGTCTCCCTCTTTTCCTGGTGCAAATGGCAGGCATAATCAAATGACAGAAAAGGCTCTTTCCTCCCGACCTTGCCTCCTGCAAAGCTCACAAGGCTGACTCTAACCCCAGACGTCCATGAGCGCTGCCTTACGGCCAGGGAGCAAGCAGTCTCGGGGATCATGTCCCTGGGCCATTCTGTGAGACTCAGGTCTCATGCAGCCATCTCCCTAGATTTGAGTGTGCGGCTCCCACCGGGGATGGGCCCCGTCTGATCCTTGGGCACCCACCCACAGTTGAAAAGCAGAGCATTGGAAGGCCGAGAGTGGATCCTATTACTTAAGTTAACTACAGAAGGAGCCTTCACTTTCATGTGTCCGAGATCATTGACCGATTCATTCTTGCCCTCTCTCTTCCTCTGCAGCCCCTTGGTTTCTGTAAAGATTCCTTTCCAGAAACATCCTTGGGAGCAAATAGGATGGGGAATAGTGACCCCTTTCCAGGCAGAGACATCCTCCATTATATAAATGTTTCCAGAACATTCTAAAGCCTGGATCTGTCTACTCCTTCCCAGAGTATTGCAGAATCCATGCTCTTTCCAAAGAAATATCCCACAGTTTCTGCCTTCACTGGGCTGAGCCCATCCGATCGGAAGGCAGGACCCTCTTTCCCTCAAACCAGTGCATTCTTCTCCATTGACCACTTTGATGGCAGATGTTTTGTGATCCTGAGCATGGGCAGTCTGTCTCTACCACCCCAATCCAAAGAGAATTGTAAAAGGCCACCACTTCCCAGCCAGCATCTTATACAACCACTTACGAGAGATGTCCAGATGGTAGCCCTGGGGTGGCCACATGAGTCTAAGCTTTTTCTTGGGAGGTTACTCTTGTTCTTTAAGCATAACAGCCTGCCCATCCAGCAAGGGGTGGCTTAATACAAAGCTACTCTACTCCTAAACAAAAGACACCTGGTAGCCCAGTCACCATGAGCCCTTAACAGCATGTGACCCAGGCAACCACACCTCGTTCTTGGGGTCGTCCTGTGCTTGAGTCTCACCATCTGTCTGTTGTCAGCTCCTTGGTGGCTTTCCTCTATGTCCCAGAAAAGCCCCCAGCCTGCCATCTCAGGACCATCTCTACAATGAGGATGGTTAAAGTCATCAAGAGGCCCAAAGGGGGGATAATAGAGGCTTGGAGGCAAGAAAATCCTGTAGAGCCAAGGCCGTGTGCTTGGGGTGTTTGCTGGAACTGGGTGCTGCTTGGGTTTCAGGAACCACCAAAGTGCCAGTGTCTGAGAGCACTGGTTTACTACTGACTGTGATTGGCAGCCAATAGCAGTCCATGAGGACAAATGCAGCAGAGATGGCAGGCAGGGGTGTTGGAAGCCCTGGGAGTACATACGGAAATGAGGAAACCTACTGGGACCAGCTGTGAAGAGACAGATCAACCTTACTTGGAGTGATTCGGGGCTTTCATAGTTTGGAGGACTGAGAGGTCACAATACCCAGGATGGGCAAAAGGTTTAAGATGCTGAGATAACTCACTAACAGAGAGCCATTCCAGGAATCTCGGGTACTAGCTGAACAGGTTCTGATCTGGAGAAAGAAAGTTGAACCTGTCATCCGACTAAGGCTTCATGACATTTGCAAGTAGAGGTGTATATGAGAGGGATGTCTGAACTCCCCAAACAAGGTCAGAGAAAAGAGAAGCCCTGCTAGTGAGTGAGGTCCTTCATTTTGTTCAGAGCCCAGAAGGCTATCCAGACAATGATAGACTTTTGACCTAATTCTCAGGTCAACAATTGACATTGGAATTCAGCTCCAGGTGAGCACTCACTTCAGTGCTGAGAGTTGGGAGCACCAGAAATGCCGCCCTTAGCTTTTCAGTATTTGTAAGTTTACAGTTTCTCCTGATGGTGCATATCTCGAGTAGAAGAAATGCGTTCTACCCTTTCTGGCTGCCTCCTTGTGACAAACTATTTCCTTAAGAGACCCATTCCCTTCCTATGACTCTAACCAGGAGCCTGACACAGCTGCTTTCCCTCACCACACCTGAGCCAAGAGCACCTCCTGCTAGCTGTCTCCAAGTCCCCGTATCTACTCATGCATGGTAGTCTCGTCGACCAAAGAGATGCATGCCTGTTTTTCACCCAGAAAGCAGAGAATGAATGTAATTAGCAGCCTGATGACCTGTGCTATCTGTAATGTCTGAACACACTTGAGTCTCTACTATGTTTATACCAGACTCTTGCTCACAAGATCTTTAACTTGAGCATTGTTTCTCGGCCAATAGAACCCACGCTGTGGGCGATGTCACATGCACTTTACAGTAGACTAGGTTACTTCTGTACTATCTGTAGAACCAGGTCACCCCTGACTCCTTCAAACTTCTATGTTTATCTTACTCATTGTCCCTAGACCTTTATCTTGACCACTGGCCCTTGGTCAATAGAACCCATCTTTACGGAAGAGGTATTTTGCAAAGAGTTTCAATGTAAACAGGTCTTAAGCTTTGTTGTACACAGGGGATTGAGTGAATTATTGGAAATGTTTTTTTTCCAAAATTGTGCTACACTTAAATATGGCTAAAACAAACTACCCAGTGTGTCGGACTCTAGAAGTTTGAACTAACAGCAGTTACTGAGTTGGGTTGAATTGTATTTCCTTCTTGCTCCATGTGGACCATTTGCAGAGACTCCCACAAGAGTCTTTCTTTAATAACATGATCCTGATAAGTCAACCACTCTTCAAAGCAGGCCTGGCACCCAAGGGTAGTTGGGCAACTCAAACTGTGCTCAATGGAAAAAGAAAAGAAAGCTAATAGTCAGATGGGTAGAGAGTGAGGATGGAGAGGGGAGACATGAGAGGTAACGGCAGGGGTGGGGGGTAGAGAGATAATCAAGAATGAAATAAACTGTATGAAAGTCTTAAAGACTTAACAAAATGTTTTTTAAAAGAAAATGTATTCATATGTGTTTGCTCTAAAGTAGGTTTGTCAATATGTCTTATGTGTCTTTGTACTTTGCTGCAATATCATGGTTTGGATATGCTTGGCCCAGAGAGTGGCACTCTCAGGAGGTGTGATCTTGTTGGAGTGGGTGTGTCAATGTGGGCTTTGGCTTAAGACCTTCATCCTAGCTTCTCGTAAGTCAATCTTCCACTACCAGCCTTAGGATGAAGATGTAGAACTCTTGGCTCCTCCTGTAGCGTGCCTGCCTGAATGTTGCCATGTTCCTACCTTGATGATCGTGGACTGAACCTCTGAACATGGAAGCCAGCCCCAATTAAAAGTTGTTCTTATAAGAGTTTCCTTGGTCATTGTCTTAGTCAGGGTTTCTACTCCTGCACAAAACGTCATGACCAAGAACCAAGTTGGGGAGGAAAAGGTTTATTCAGTTTACACTGTTCACATTGCTGTTCATCACCAAAAGCAGTCAGGACTGAAACTCAAGCAGGTCAGGAAGCAGGAGCTGATACAGAGGCCATGGAGGGATGTTACTTACTGGCCTGCTTCCCCTGGCTTGCTCAGCCTGCTTTCTTATAGAACCCAGGTCTACCAGCCCAGGGATGGCACCACACACAATGAAATGAGCTGGCCCATCCCCCCTTGATCACTAGTTAAAAAAATGCCTTACAGATAGATCTCATGGAGGCATTTTCTCAACTGGGGCTCCTTTCTCTGTGATAACTCCAGCTTGTGTCAAGTTGACACAAAACCAACTACTACAGTCATAGTGTCTGTTCACAGCAGTAAAACCCTAACTAAGACATACAATTGTTTGAAAAATTGATTATAAGAAGACATCTTACCTCTCTGCAGCCTGTTCAAATAATTCTTTCACCATTGGACCTTAGAAAAGTCACAGAGGCTTAAGGTAGTTTTCAGTCAAGGCTAGACCAAGTAGGTCAAATGACAGTCCCTATTTTTCTTTTTGTCTCCCTCTCTTCTCCACCATTGCCTAATTCATCTGAGTTTCCTACCGAGTGCCTTCCTCCTAACTGCAGATGGCTGTGGCACCTGAGTTCTCACTCTAATGAACTCCTTCCTCTTTCCTAGAAGCGTCAGAGGTAGCTTTCTCATGTGGCTGACAAGCCTGTCATTTAACCAGGAAGTGGGCTGTTATGAGAGAGCATAATGTGTGTGCACGGTCATGAGGGAGCAATTATGCCCCAAGTTAGGAACTTCTTGGAAGGAATGGAAAGTACTAGAAGTGACAACTGCAAACAATCATCTTAGTCACACTCTTCTGAATCCCTTGATAGTGTGAGTATGGTGACTTCATATACAATGTTGATTGGTTTTCTTCTAGTCTTCTCTGTCTGTGATGGTAAGCTTCTACCAACTTAACATAGACTAAAATCCCCTGAGGAAATGGAACCTCAGTTGGGGAATGGTCTCCATTCAGATTGGCCTGTCATACTATCTGTAGAGAATGTTCTTGATTAAAATTATTGATAGAGGATGGTCCAAACCATTGTTAGCAGTGGTTCCCTTAATCCAGGAGGTCCTGTGTTGCATAAGTTATAAGGAGCAAGCCAGTAAGCAGCAGAAACAGAGAGGCCGTCTCTGTTTCAGTTCTGGCTTCAATTTCCTTCCTTGAGTTCCCATGTCCGCTTTCTTTAAGATGGACTGCAGACTGTAAGCTAAATAAACACTTTATAGTTGTTATGCTCTATTCTCTACCACACATGGGGCTAGATGGCATGGGATATCATGACATGAAGAAAAAGACAGGAAGCCAGGCTCTGTTCTGGAAGACAAACCCATCACCTGTAGTGTGTGTGAACTTTTACTTGGAAGATTCTGTTTTCATCAGTATAGAGACCAATCAAAACCAAAAGCAAAAAAAAAAAAAAAAAAAAAAAAAAAAAACCCTCCACTTTAGTTAACTTTAGGACTAAATTATATTTCGATTAACTATAACAATATTGGAAAACTATTCAAAAAACAAAACACAAAAATGTTATCATTGTACTTATGATTGTGGCTATACTACAGGGAAAAGGCGTCATTTTTGCCTGTTTGTGTCAAAGAGAAAGCCCTGAATAATAGGAGTTCCAAACCCCATAGAACCTCCATCTTCCATGTTCATAGCAGACAACCTACAGGACTTACCCAGAAAGCACAGTGTCACGGAGCTGTCTGTGGTGCTGGAGAAGCTCATGGAACTCCTGCACAGACCCAGGTTAGCAACCAAGGTCATGGTTGCCTCCATCAAAATGGCCTGTAAGCATTTCCATGGGGCATTTTCTTGATTGATAATTGTTGCTATATTGTAGGGTCCAGCCCACTGCAACAGTAATACTTTCGTCAAAGTAAATGGAACAAGCCATGAGGAGCAAGTCAGGAGACCATATTCCTTCATGGTCTCTGCTTCCGTTCCTACCTCCAGGGTTCCTGGCTTGGGTTCTTACCCCTCCTCCCTTTGGCCATAACTCTTCTTTATAAGTAGACCAAGTACCAGACCAGCCAGTGAAACTGCAAACTGCTGTTCATTCCTACAGGTAAGCCATGTCTCTCAATATACTGAAGTTTTGACTCTGAGAGTCGATAGATGGAACCAGACTGGAAGTGAGTATCTAAAGATGAAATGAGTTGAAGTCATATTGGATTGTGCTGAGCCCTAAATCAAATAGGACTTAGGTCCTTACAATAAACTACAGCAAGGATAGGGATGTAGAGAAAGCCATGTTGATGATGAGAGAAGATCAGGGTGATGTATCTACAAGCCTAGAAATGCTAAAAGAAAATCACCAGCAAGATACAGGACTCAGGATAAAAAGATAGAACACTCTCCCCAGAGCCTTCAGGCAGAGCATGGCCCCAACAGCACTTTGGCTTGATGTCCAGACTCAAAAACTATGAGAGAATAGATGTCAGATGCCTTACAGCCCCTCTCAAGGCCTGTAGCAATTTATCATTGTATCTGTAGGAAGCCACTACACATAAGGAGTGAGCCTCACTCCAAACACCAAAGCACTCACAAGTGGTGGCTCTTGCACTTGGCATCTTGGGAGATCCTAATAAAGTTGCAAGGCTCTGAACATTATGATTCTCAAATTCCTACATCTCCAGCTTTCTGGCTACCCATTCTAAAATGCCCCAAGATTGTTCTCCTGTTAACAGCTTCATTTTCTTCATGAACTTCCACCAAAAATCATATTCTGTTTCTCTCCTATTACTGGCTCAGTAGAACACAATGACAGGGGACCATTCAGAGTAGTCCAGCGAGGAAGGAGTGCTCGACAAGAAGCTACTGAATAAACAGAAGCCACAGGTTCCGTCGCTGCTGCACCTCTCTTCCTCTTAATGGAAACCTGAGAACAATGCGCAAGTGGAGAAAAATGACCTTTTCAGTGTTGCCTAAAAGACAAAGTTTGCTTCTCGACAAAGTCCTCTGCAAAGAACTGCTTCTCTAACATAGAACGGGTGTGAGGAAGAGTGGCTGGCACCCAGGTTTCCACAGGGAATTCCTAATCTTGCATCCTTAGCTGCAGAAGAGCTGAGCTCTCATCAGCACAACTGCACTGTGCTGTCCACTAGGGGGCAGCCTAACAAAGGCAGAGGCTGAGAACCCTTTAGCTTGAGTATACTTGAGGTGACAATTAGGAATTCATGTCGATTATGATGTTTGTTCTTATCACCAAAGGAACTATCTCTTGAGATCACCCTATTTGTGAAGTTAATTAATTAATGAGTTCATTGATTAAAAAGTTAAAATTAAAAGTTAATACTTAATGAGTACAGGAGCTCCTACAGCACAAAACATAATCATAAATATAGACATATGAAGGCGGTCAAAAAATGAAGGAAACCCAAAACACTGAAGCACAAGTTCATCCCTTCATGTAAGCAAGTCTACAGAGGGTAGGGGCAATTCATTCTAACTGAGGGACTTCAAGGACATTCTGTGGTCCACATAAAATTCATGCCCCTTGTTTGTTTCAAATAAAGTGAGAATCTACAGATAGGCAAGGCTGCCTCTACCCTCCCTCAGGTGTGAGAAAAGCCAGGTGACTACCATCAGACTTTCCAGAGGATCAGGGGCTTCTATAGTCGGTGGATTCTCTCTTCTGGAATCATAGAAGGTGTGTTAGTTTGCCTGTTTCGATGGTATGAATAGAAAATGACCCCCAAAGGCTCATACATTTGAATGCTTAGGCACCAGGGAGTGTCACTACTTGAGAAGAATTTAGGAGGTGTGGCCTTGTTGGCGGAAGTGTGTCACTGGGGGTGGACTTTGGGGTTTCAAATCCCTGAGGTAGGCTCAGTGGCTCTCTCTTCCTGCTAATCCGGATGTAGAACTCTCAGCTACTGCCGCAGAACCATGGCTGTCTAGATGCTACCATGCTTCCCACCATGACGATAATGGACTAAGCCTCTGAAACTGAAAGCCAGCCCCAGTTAAATGCTTTCTCTTATAAGAGTTGCTGTGGCTATGGACTCTCTTCCCAGTAATAGAATACTGACTAAGACAAGTGCCTTGGCCTGAGGTGTGGTCATGTGACTAAACAATGGCCAGTAGGAAGTAAGTGGGGAGCTACTTGCTTTCGCTTCCTTCACGCTTGACTGTAGTGTCACCCAGAGTTCCAGGTACCACTTTGACTTTGGGATCTGGACTCACATGCTAAGGAGTAACCACAGTACCAGTTCTAAACTTTCTATTTCAGACTTAAAGTGAGGAAAGTAAGATTCTGCCTCCTTTAGACCACTTTTTATTGGGGGTTTTGGTTATAAAATCTGAATTTGACCCTGATTATCTCCAGGATGGCTCAAAGACTCAACATGACTTGTATTCTTGGATCTAAATTCTCAGATTATCTTTGGTGGTTTATAGGACTTAGCCTGAGAAGCCATCTGAAGGCCTTGTGATTCTTTGGGCCTCTTAAGAGAGACAGTGACCTCACGCTGCAGGTCCTACTCCCTAAGAGTTAGTTCAAGGCTCACACGCAGGCTGGGGTATCCAGCCACACCTCCTCAAATAGGATGGGTAAAACAGTAGGTCTTGCAGTAACAGCTGCAAGCACTGCTGAAACCAAACTCAGCCATTATGGTGGTTTCGGGAGGAAATGTTTGGCTGTAGGGAATAGCACTATGAGGACGTGTGGCTTGTTGAAGGAAGTGTGCGTCACTGTGGAGGCACACTTTGAGGTCTTTCATGCTAAAACTCTACCCAAGATAGCACACGGGCTCCTCCTGCCATGAGTAGATCAAGATGTAGAGCTCTCCACTTCTCTAGCAACATGTGAGCGGCCAGGTCTTCTACCATGAAAAGAATGGACTAAAGCTCTGGAACTGTAAGCCAGGCCGAGCTCAGTGTTTGTCTTTATAAGACTTTCCATGGTCATAGTGTCTCTTCGCAGCCTCCATTTGTCCTGGTTCAAATGACCACAGCTCTAGGAAAGTCTTCTGAGAGACCAGCCAGCAGACTGATTCATTGAAAGATTATCTTTCAGACTGAGTCAAGGGACATGGCCTATCACTACCCCAAAAGAAGAAAAGGACAGATACAGCCTCAAAAGGCAGAACAAGCTAGCCTCCTAGACACTGGAAAAGGAGGCCTCTAGGGCCTCTCCAAGTGGAAGGCTGGCACCTGTTGTCTTTGAATGTTTCTCACTGCTGTCACTTCAGTGTGGTCCAATGGCTGGCGGAGTTATCTCTGTGACGACTGTAGACTTCCAGGCCACTGTGCCCAGTACTTTATATCCTCAGGCCTCCTGAATACTTTGGGAATGATTTATAAATCTCCAGATTTGTAACCACGACCTGCTTTCGGATGAGGCCAGTAAAGCATCATGCCCTGGAACAGCCCTTTACAAAGCTATCAAATGAGGCTTTCAAAAAAACAAAACAAAAGCAAAAAAATGCCCAATCAGAGGCAGGGTACTACATGTGGGATGCTTTGCTGGCAGAATATCTGAAGCAATGGACTTCAGAGGCAGTGACGACAGTGATGTCATTACCCCAGCTAACAGACTCATCACTTAGGATGGTGGCAGTGACTGTGACAACAACCTGGTCATCGGTTTTCTGGCATGACATGTAGCTTTGGGTAACTCGTCTTGTTTCTTCACCCTAACACAGATTCTGTGACGTTTCCTGACATCCTTTTGCTGGCAATTAAAAATATTACTAACGTAACAAGCTAGGGTGTTATAACAATCACTATGCCCTCAAGGGGAGGAGAGCTACTTAGAATCTGTTACCTGGTGTGGCAGGGAGAGGGGTGTCTCTGACTCTCCAGGAACACTGACAGGCAAGGACACACCTGGGCTGATCTGAAACACCCCCTGTAGGCAAGCTTTCAGAATCTATAGGCGCTCCCACAGAACTATGATGTGAAGGCCATGAGGCATCAAAGGCTTTGGGATAAGCTCATTTTCAGACACCCAAACGAAACGAGCTCCACACATTGTGTGACTGGCCTTTCAAGACCAAGGCTTCCTTTCCTTCCCTCCTCCATTTTCAGCTCTCCCAACCCCTCCCAACCCCCACCCCCCCTCCATCTCTTTCCCCTGCCCTCCACTTTCAGTAATTTACAGGCACCAAGAAAAAACGATAAGACATTTATTGAGTCATCTACAGCAGTTTGACATCCTTAAAATCCCAGACAAGGTGTGAGCACAGCGTTAATGGAGGCAGCGGCAGCAGTGAGGTCCGTGGGGTTTATCTTTATTGTGGGAGATTAAACCCAGACTGGTCCAGCTCCCACGAGTGAGCCTGGAACCACACCTGGAGTACCAAGGGCTGAACCACTCCAGCCCTGACAGACGTTAAGCCTCAGAAGACAGACAGCAGACAAAACACACGTGGCTGAGTACAGACACAGCACAGGACCAGGAGTTCGGGGAAGGGAGAAAGAATGGGCATTTGGCTCACTTGAGGAGTGTCCCAAACCACTGAAGGGTGCCTAGGCAGACAGCACGGAGCTGCTGTTAGCAGAGGTCTCCTCATCCTTACCTTCAAAGCAAACTGAACAGTGATGATGGTAAAGCTGAGATCTGATGTCCGCCAGAGCCCTCTGGCCTCACCCCCACACGCATGCTGGTGTTTTTACCAATGGGTTAACCCAATAGGGCTCAAGGCAGTAGACAGGCTGCAAAAGGAGATACCTCTCAGGGTCTTCCTTCTAAGTATGAACACACCGTGGTGTCGTTTTCAGAGCTTGTAAACTCACAGGGAGCATTTTGCCTCCACCTCATCCCTAGCTAGAGGGTAGGATATGGTGTAACCAACAGCCACCTCATTGAAGAGCAGGGGTTGAGGGTAGGGAAGTGAGAAGTCCCAGAACAGATGGGGAGGGCCAAGTTCGCTAGTGGGTATCCTTATACCAGGCCAACTCTGATACTCCTCCTGCACTGAACTGTGGACTCCTGGGCTTTCTGCTGGTACAGCTGCTCCTGCAAAAGGTCCTCTGTATTCCACATCTGCTGGGAGTGTTTCACCTGGCTCACACACAGGGCTGTGCAATACCAGTACATACTTCGATTCAACGCAATTCCGAAACAGGCTAGACCCACCTGGCTTCCCAGCTCCCTAGGCTCAAGTGAAATTTGCAGTGTCAGAGGACTTGCTGTCTTCTCTTGGAAAGGGGCAAAGGGTACTCAAGGGATTCAAAGGAGAGTCTCTTGAATCTTTCCCTCCAAGGAAGAGAGTGCAGACCAAACAGCAGAGACCCGGGCAGTAGGCAACAGGTGCAGGGTTATTTCCACCACCCGGCCCTGACCAAGCCCCATCCCAATTCCCCAGAGATGTCGGTTTGGGGAAGATGAGGGTTAGGAAAGGACTCACTGAGGGTCACTGTGCGTGTCAGGGAGAACCTCCTCACTGTTTATTGAGAGAGTAGTCAGATCTTAAGGACGGTGCATATGGAGGCTCAGAGCTACAGCACCTCTAAATCCCTCTGGCTTCCTGACAGCCTAAGCATTCTAGATCTGGAATACCGTGTTCTGAGGACTACATCCTCTCCTGACACTTGCTGCTGACTCTGGAGCTATGCAGGGGATAAGGGAGGGGATGTTCTCATCCCCAAAATGGGATGGTCCATTTGGCCTTTAAGGTTTCATAGAATAAGCTCTCATTTCCCCCAGAACGATCTCCCACTGGCTGGATGCCCCTTAAATCTGCTAGGTTCCTGCCTCCAGGTTTCCAAACCCATGAAGCCCTTTACACATCCAAGACAGGATTTCCTTATCATTTTTTTCCTTTTCTGGGTTCAGGTTTAATTACCGCAAGCCTTACTGGGAGCCCATTCCAACAAAAGATGGTTGGTGTTTAGACAGAACCCCAGAGGTACACTGAGATACACACAAATCAATGTCTTATTGCTTGCACTATGTAAGAGGGTCAAAGGGCTTTACCCAGCCCTGTGCTATCCCTTCACTGCCTATGGCCTGCAAGTCAGCCCCTCATGGAACATGCAGAATCCTTCAGGTACATCTGCTCACAAGACTAACAAAAAAAAAATATTCCTTCAGACAGAAAAACAAAGCAACAGAAACCTGGAAGTTTTAGGAGGACACAGGCTCAGGGCTCAGGAAGCAGGGGGGCTCAGGTTATCTGATTTTTGCTGTTTTGCAGTAATTCAACTAGAAAGTCACAGTTTCTCCTTCCACAGTGAAGCGGACCCACTGGTGGGGGTGATGGCAAGTGAATGGGATTTATGGCTCAAGGGGTGCATCTCAGATGGAGGGTGCCACAGGCAACCTGTCCCTACGTGGCACAGAAGGCTAGTTCTGCACATCATGCCCAAGGCCTCACTCAAATGCCCATGATCTGAGCTTCCCTGTGCTCTACCAGCTTTGGATACCATGTGGCATGCACACACATGCACACACACACACACTCCTCTTAGATGCTTTTCACATGATACATCTCTGTTTACCTGCCTTAGTTTCTAACTAATGCAGAGCCTGGAGAAGCACTAGAAACTACATCATCTCACAAACGAGGAAGCTGTGGCCCAGCACGGGGCACATTGTGTTCATAGCCATGAACCCAGCTGGGATCCTGAACCAAGGCTTCTTCTAAACAGCTCAGGCTCCCTAGAAGCGTCCAAAGCGCAAGGGCATCAACTGACTATGGTTTGACTGATAACCTAGTTCTCCGAGCAGGGGAGAGGATGTCAGGGAGAGGTAAGGTGCAGGGGGCAAGAGCCAATGTACACTCAGTGGCTGGTCCAAGCTACTGAATGTTGCTTTTAAAAAAAAAATGAACAAGGAGGCCCTCTCTCTTTCCAGCTTTGCCAAAGACCCAGGAACTTACTTCACTGGTCAAGAACTCAGAGCACATGTCTAAATCTTATCAACCAGAACCTTCTCCAGTCTTTCCAGAAGCACTGTCTCAAATCTAGAACTCCTCCTACTTCATGCAATAGCAAGCAAGGCAGCATCCCACACTCCCCATGCATCCCAGAGCACAATCATGAGCGAGTCCACAGAGGCAAGAAGAACAAACATCTACATGGAATGAGCTGGGCCCCACGGCCCCATGGCACGACGTTTTCCCCTCTACCCTCCCAAATCTGGGTGTGGCCTTAGTTTAAAGTCTTAGGTTATGGCTGTGCAACTTAGAGCTGGAGAGCCAAGATGGGCACTGGGCGAGCCAACAGTTCTTCCGCAAGAAGCTTCTGCCCATGCACATGAAAGACACTATATGTCCTCCAAATACCCTAAGAGGCCCCACGAGTGATCTGAATGCCAAGGGCACATGGAGGAAGTCTTGCAGACAAATCTGAGTTTAGTAATTGAGTCCAGGCTGAGGGTAGCATATAGGATTCCTTGTAATAAGTAGAGGTGGGGCTGGGGCAGGGGGTGGGTTCCTGGACCCAGGACTCGAGTGTTGTGTCAAAACACAGTGATTTCACTGCAAGGTGGCTGGTCCATTCTAAACATGGCTTTGACTTATGGGGAAATGGAGAGGGGAGAGCAAGGGGCTTTCTGTGGTTGTTGTGGCTGGAAACCAGCTTCCTCAGACCACCCACTGTGGACAAGAAGTGTAGAAATAAAGCCACCACATGATCCAGTCTTGGGGCAGGGGCACAGTCACAGATGTGGTAAGTTCTTCAGCGATCTCATCTCCTTCCCAACTGAATCTGCATTTCTGGCTCTCAGCTCTTAGAACAAATGAAAAGCACCAGAACTTTCTCTGACCCTCTCCCTACCTCAATGTAAGTCTTTGACTGAAAGAGCCCTGGAGCCCCCCCCACCTTCCCCCATCATCCAGACACACAAGAGCTGAGCACCTGGACAACTTAGATGTCAGGTAAGCAAAAGGAGCCTCAGGTTGGCCTGTTCCAAAGGATGCTCAGGACACTGAGCTGCATCTCTGGCCAATTGCAGTACTTGGTACAGGCTGAGAAGGGTCCACATCCAAAGTCAATTTGATGAAAGGCTGCTGAGGTGGGCACTACCCCAGCCTCTCCAAAGCAGGCATATTTCAGCCTCAGCTCACAAGGCCTTGTACCTGGGATCAGGCCATCACTGAGGCTGCCCTTGACACAGTAGGCAGAGATGAGCAAGGGAATGGGTTGTGGGGGAGAGATGGGGCAACTTTCCAAATTTGAGGTGTATTTACATGTCAAATTGGGCTCAATGGACCACAGTAGGTGGGACCCAGACAGGAGGAGCAATGTCAGGTTACACCCTATCTCTCTCTTCCCCTTTGGGAAGAAGCCCAGCTTCCTACCCAGGGCCTGCCCAAAGAGAACGGAGAGGCACACACATGCGCAGACACTGGCCCGCAGCCCCAGCCTGTGCAGAAGAAGAAGGGAGACAGGGCTCAGGTGGCCAAGTTGTCGGCAGGGAGGCTGGACATGCGGAGCTGGGAGCTGCTCTTGCTCAGGATGGACAGCTGGGTTCCCCCGTTCACTCCACTGCTAGCCAGGGAAGGGTGCCGGTGCTTGAAGTCCATAGTGAAGTAACGATTCACCTTCCAGCTCCTCCATTTCCTCTTAATCTCTGCCTGTACCTGCAATGAGCAACATGGGTGGCTTCCTAGTATCTTCTACGACCTGGCCTGGTGTTTTACCAGCTGCCATCATGACTGCCCACCCACCTCTTCTTCCCCATCCCATCGACCCCCACCCCGCCCATGGATCCTGCAACTTCATCCTACTCTGTCTTGGCAAAGCTCCTGCTGATTGGGCCTCTCAGAGACCAGCTGTTTAGAATCGTCAAGAACTCTTTCCTAGCAACCTCAAATAAAGATCCTCACCCTTTTTTACCGCTGTGGGGTGCATATAAGATTGACTCGGAGAGCTTGAAATACCCCAGATGCCCAATGCCCATGAATGGTGATTTCAAAGTCTCTGGATAGGACCTAGAAATCCACAACTTTGGATGATTCCAAGAAGAGAAGACTTCTGAGACTAAGAGTTATAAAACAGTCCGTGCCTCTTGGCAACCCCTCCCCTATGTAGCTCTCCATATAGTAAGTGGCGGTCATGCCAAGAAAGCCTCAACTTCCATATGTCCCTTCAGCCAAAACCTTTATGTGGTACCTAGGATGCATGACTAGATGTAGCACCCGTACCCATCCCTTCTACTTCGTGCTTCCATTTTCTTGGCAGACTCCTACCCAGCTGCCCGTACTCCCACATCTTGGCTCTCCCAGGATCTTTAAGCAAGTCTCTGTCTGGGCTCGCTCTATCTGATCTGTTACGTCCCATCTTTGCTATATAGGTCGGCTATATGGAGGATAGTTGTCTTAGATGCTAATAAGAGGAAGATCCTGCTGAGACCAAGATCTTAGCATGAAGACCAGAGCCTCAGGGGAAAACATTTCTCTCCATTGAGCCAGTCCCCACCGCTTCCCAGGCACCTTTACCCTGGACTCCGCTCTGGAACAATATCCCAACAGGCTAGAGAGGGAGCCCTGAAAGACAGCTCTGGAAATGAAACACCTCTGGAAAGTTCCAGGTTTCTCCTTAGACTCTCTTCCAAATTCTCATCGGCTCTGTTCTAGCAGAGATAGATAGACAGGCTGGCTTACTGCGTCTCAGCAGCACAGCCCTCCACAGCCTGATGACCTATAGGTACTTACTCCTACCCACCAAGGCATACTTTTTAGGGAAGATATGCCCTGGAGTTGTGATCTCAGCAAATACTGTGCCTTCACCATATCTGTACTCTAATCTGTCTGCACTTGTAGCCTTAATCGGCAGAGGTGGCTGATTCTGGACGAGGTGGGAGATGCCAGGGGATGTTGGTAGCATTTAACACTGACAGCTAAGTGACTCACTCCCTATCCTCAGTACTGGCAATATCCCATTGATGAATCTGCCCCCAGTCTCTCCCCAACGAACCCCACCTGGACTGCTTGTACTGCTGAGAAACGTGGCCAAACTGTGTCTTACCTCCCCATTCAGGAAGCAGTAGAGTACAGCCACCACAAAGCCCTGGGAAGAGAACACAAACAACTGTAAGCCTACCAGCAAGAAGCATGCCTCCCCACCTCCCTGGCACACTGGGCATATGGGAGGAACGGCACTGGAAAAGATACCAAAAAGAAGAAAACACCACAGTCTAGACAGGGTATTCCTGCCCAAGGCTCTTAGGCAGGGCTGAGTATGCCATGCTCAACTTAGACAGGCACTCCCATGAGCCAAAGGGTTGATAGGCTAGTTCCTGCTGATATACACCTCATATCGAATCTCAGACTCACTTAGACAAACACTTGTCATTGCCAAAGACTACCTTCATCCCATTTCCTACTGAGGCTATTCGCACTTTCTAGAGGAAGCCACGAGTGTGCAGGCTCCTGGGAGCAGGACGCCTTCAGGACAGAACATTCATCTTTATCCAAGCACTACTCCCTCCTCTGCCCTCCCTTGGCGAGCTGCTTCTATAGACAACACAGTAAAGCGAAGTATGTGTAGTAGGTACTTGCCAGCATGTGAACTTAGCTCTTCTACAACAAACAAAGTCACCTCTTCCTAAATGCTGGAAACCAGGTCTGTAGTACCTCAGTGCCTTAGGCTGTCATTTCAAAAACACCAGAGGAACGGATGGTTGGAATTTTCCAGTAAACACAAACATGGGAGCCTTTGCATTGCGATTTTCTAGGTCAGAACATCATCTCCAAGACTCTCGGTCTCATTGGAGTAAGAATGTGAGTCCGGAATAACGGCTTTGAGTTAAAACTCAAGTCAATTGCACAGAGTATTTTCTGGCCATCCAGTGCTAATTTAAACAAGTGAGCATCCACTCCCTCTTTACAGCCCACTACAACTACTCCATTTACAGCCCAGCTGTGAGGCACACACTTGCTGATAGCCACCTACTCTCTCCTGCTTATATGTAATCATTTTTCTGGTCCTCCTCTTGCCCTGCACCCGCATACCCATTCATTTAAGGATCTGGCTGAAGTTAGGATGTGGACACAGCCCAAGATCCTAATGCCTAGGTTTTATGAAGAGATTTCATCTCAAGTCACTCGGTGGTCTTGGATCAGGACCCCTGGGCATGGTGACAGCAGCAGACAGGACTATGCAGGACATCTGCTCTAGTACTCATGCCAAAGACAAAACCTGAGGTTGAAAACCGGGGTTCACAAGAGGACGGGTGGCAGCAGGTCAAAGGTCAGGGCTTAGCTTCCAACAAATGATGCCCTCTTCGTATCCCATGCCTACCTGGAAGGAGCCCAGCCCAAGCTCAAACACAAGTCTTTCCCTCTTGCTGACATTCTCTGGAGAGAAGGCAAATACTGTGTAGTGAATTCCAAAGAGTGGGATGAGCAGCAGAGTGGAGCGGGCCAGCCGTCTGTCAGGAAAAAGCAAACATCTGTTTTGGGGACTGTGGGGCTTGAGAGCATGGAGGGCAGAGGGCGTGTCATCGGTCCTCGATACCCTTTGGTTCACCGACTGCTTCGCATCCTTTACTGATGCAGGGGGGCCTGGGAACAAGGGAGCCAGCTAGTGCCCAGGGTTCCTGGGATGCTGTAGGGAAGCTTTCCCAGTCTGCAGTGCACCTAATTGGCATCCTGAAGGACCACTGAAAATGGACCATTTATAGAGCTCCCTTGAGTAATGTGTAAAGTCAAAGGAAAACTCAGGATAAGATTCCAGAGTCTTGAGCCAAAGCAAACCTATCCTGTCTCAGAAGGAAGCTACATGAACTCAAAAATAGCTCTCCCAAGACCCACGGGAATAGGGCTCTTCTGTGTCTGGGTATAGCTAGGGACGTTTTGTGTATCACTGGTGATAGGCTATAGAAGAACTTGGGAGGGTTTCCAAGGACTTGATGACTGGGCAGAAATTCTGCCTGCACAGGAGAGCTGCTGTCCCAGAAACTGAGTCAATGGATGGGAAGAATGTCCACACTGAGAATAGGACAGCAAGAGAACCCATCAGTTCTTCTGGGATCCTCTCCTGCCCTTAGCTCTTGGGACAGAGCCAAGAGTAGGGTAGGACCTTGTATAATAGTACAGGGGCAGAAGTCCACAGTGAGGACATTGGGTACACATAGGCTGGGAATGATACTTTAGAGGGAGTTAATTGTTACAAAATAGGGACCCATTTCTGCCCTTCCCAGGACCTGGACCTCCTGTAACCTCCCTCGAAGATCCAAGCTCTCCTTTCTGAATGTTTTTCCCTCAGATGTATTCAGCCCCCTGGGACCATCAGCTTCACCTTCTCTTGTCACAGGTTAGCCCTCAGAAGTGAGCAGTATATTTAAGGGTAAAATTTGACTTAGAGCAAATCTACTGTGTGGCCCCTCATCTCCCACTCCAAGTCTTTCTGGGAGAAGAAAGCATTCCATTGAATGTTGGAATCCAGATTTCTAGAAAAGCCAAATCACTAGCTTCTGTATAAGTACCTTGATGTCACGACTTCTATTGGAGGGAAGACAAAAAGGAGGAGGAGGAAGAGAACCAGACAGCAGAGGTTGGGGAGGAGAAGAGGAATATGAGCTTGAGGTGACCTTTAGGAAAAAGGTCAGCTCAGAAAGAAGGAAATCTATGGTTGTGGGTTTCACAGTCCCCTCCTTGCTCAAAGGCAGAACGTTCTATAGCCACAGAGGGTCCCTAAACAAGGACAGGGCCAATGGAATCTGAGTGAGTCCCTGCAATGAGCCCACATGTGTTCCTGGCAGTCTGTCTTCATTGCTGTCCATCCTTAATAATCCTGAAGAGGGCCCCCTCTCTGGTCTGTTAGGTCTCATAGTCAATGTCTTCAGGCACATCATCCGCACTGGAAATGCTTGTTCTGTGGAAGAGTGACAGGACCACCCAGGCACACAAGCTAGGTTCCTTAAAACTCAACATTTCCCTGGGTATCAGGTCCTGATTGCCTCTGTTTCTCAGGATGTGGCATCAGGAAGCATCAGGGCGTGTCTGGAGATGGAATGGAAGCTGGAAGGGCTGAAAGAGGTTCCTGGAGCCCACGAGGGCCCTGCTTTCTTCCCCGTACTTCCCCTCTACAGTGGACCCATCCCAGGCTCTTGCTCCAGATCCTCGGTACCAAATGCCAAGCCCCTCCAGTCTTCATGGTGGCATTGGCTTTCTTGCGTTCAGTGCCCATGCCAGACCCTTTCCAGCCACAGGACAGATGTGGATCTGAATAGAGTGTTTCCCAGCCCAAGAGCAGCTCCAATGCTGCTCTGGTATTGTCCAGAAATGACAGCCAGGGAACCCCAGGGGCCTGTGGCAGACAGGGATTAGTGACAGATGAGGAGACTTCATGAACCCAGTGTATAAGACCTGTGGCCCTCTGAGCTAATAATCCTTGAACTGTGACCAACCAGAGAGACCATGACACAGTCTTTACTTCTGCCCTCCTATCCCAAAGAGCCATCAGGAGGAAGAAAAGTCCTACAATCCCAAAACAATCAAGCTACCTAAACTATTAATAGGTTTCCAAAAAAACCACAATTCCTCCTCTGTGGGTGTCATAGGTATTGGGTGTGATCTTAGGATGCTCTACGTTCCTGTCCTTGCCTTCCTGGTCATGTGAATTGCACTACGTCACCAAGCTCCAGTTCCCTCATCTATAAAATGGAGACAGTGTAAGGAGCCCCCTTATAGGATCCCTGTGAAGACTAAGCCTTAGCCAAGTAGCACATAACGTGCTCAGCACATGGTAAGCTCATCCCAGCTCTGAGCTTATGCGGTGTTGTAGCTGCCAAGACTAAAGCCCAGAGAAGTAGGGACCTGAGGAAGGAAACACTTCTGTCAGCAGCCACTAACTGCCGACTATGGTGTAAGGCAGGGATCAGTAACCACTAAGTCAAGATGTCCCTGCAGTGCCACAGCTCCAATACCCACATGCCCTCCAGCCCCACCCACAAGACTGCAGAGAACTCACAAGACACATATCAACATGCAACAGCCAGGAATAGAGTAGGCTAGGAGGCTCAGGGCGGCTCTCCACACACCTCCAGCTGGGCAGAACACAAGCACAAGACAGTGGCAGCAACAGCAACATGCAAATCCCCCTCCCCTCCAGGATGCCCGGCCACAGCCACGGCCACACACACTTACAGAGTAATGGTGGATAGTTCTGACATCTTGCAAGAGTGCTGCTGAGCCCGCTGTGGCTTGCAGTAGCATTTCTGCACGCAGCTGCTGGGTATGACAAGATTAGCACTTCTGTCAGCTGGGGACATTGAGCAATGAAGAAACTGCGGGAGGACTTGGGAAGACTTAATTCACAGGGCACAGGGAGGGCAGAAAAGGGGGTGAGACAAGCTAGTAAGGCACCCAGAGGAGGATGGGAGGCCAAGGAATAAAACAGCTTTGGACAAGGGAATATCTGTAAGTATACATGTGTGTGCATGGTTGTAGCACACACACACACACACACACACACACACACACACACACACACACACACAGGGGTCACTAATAGGCAAGTAGGATTAAAAGGTAGATAAGAGCTGGAGAGATGGCTCAGTGGTTAAAAGCACTGACTGTTCTTCCAGAGGTCCTGAGTTCAAGTCCCAGCAACCACATGGTGGCTCACAACTATCTGTAATGGGATCTGATGCCCTCTTCTGGTGTGTCAGAGGCAACTACAGTGTATTCACACACATGAAATAAATAATTTTTTTAAAAAAGTAGATAAGGCATGTTCAGGAGAGGAGGCTTGATGTAGGATTCAGACAGGAAGTTAGAAGCCATCTCTAATATCAGCAGCAGACTTAGATAGAGCATGGCTTTGCCAAGATCAGCCAGTAAGATGAAGAGCTGGACATTCATGCTCTAGACCTCACACATGACTGGCATGAGGAGGTAGAGTTTGGGGCTTGGTAACAAAGATCACTATGAGTGTTTTGACTCTCTCCCCTCGCCTACCCCCACCTTCTCTCAGTGTAAGCACACACTGAAGAGCAGGAACAGGCCAGGCTTAATGGACTGATCATTAATCTAGACTTATATTTACCTATTAAGATAGCCACCATCCTACGTGGCTAATCAAGTGAAAATTATTTAAAATCCAATGGAAAGAAAACTCTCCATCATCCTAGTCACCGTACTGGAGCTTACTAGTCACATATGGCTAGTGGTGCTGATGCTGGACACAAAATTACAGGCCATTGGCAGAGCTCCACAGGACAGTGCTAAGCTAGAATGCTCCATCCAGGTATATGGAAAGGGCCAAAGCCCGAGGAAACGCACTGTACTGAGGAGGCAGCACAGAGGCCAGGCTGACTGTGCAGCCTGCTGCCCTCATCACAAAGGCATCTCGATGTGCTTCTGCTTCTGTTGATTCTGATCCTGCTCACGCCTGAGCTTGCAAAACCCAGGGACCCCAGTTTCCCTCCCAGAGATCGAGAGTCGTGTCACCTTCGATAACAAGTCATCTCAGCGTGGAGGTAACTGAGGCACCTCAGACTGCCTAGTGGATGCATGATCCGGTGTGGATGGATTAGATGCCAATGAAGACAATTGTGTAGGTGCAGTTGGGTCCCCTGCATCTGAAAACCTGCTCTCTGCCTACGGCTGAGAGTGGCTCTAAAGGCAACTGGAGTCTGGGGACGTGTTATTCTGCTGAGGCAAGAACACATATTGCTAATTTCCAGATGAGCCAAACAAACCCCATCCTGCCCAGCAGGCTGTTCGCCTCCAGCCCTGTGGTGCTCAGTCAACAAAGAGCATCTTCCCTTTTATATCACCTATAAGCTGGTGGGTGCCGGAGGCCCATTTTTATAGGTGTTATTTGATGCCTTGCTACTCAAGTGGTCCCTAGACCAGCAGGAGAAACAGTACTTGTCCACATCTCAGAAACAGACTATAGCGCCTCTCTGGTCTACCATCCTGCCAGCTCAGAAGCTGCACATCAACCACAGCCTGGGGATGAACTGGGGAAGCCCTATTGCAAGGTATTCATGGATCTCAAAAATTTCTTGTAGGTTCTCAGTGAATGGCAAGGGATTGGTGTGTGTGTGTGTGTGTGTGTGTGTGTGTGTGTGTGTATGTGTGTGTGTGTGTGTGACAGAGAGAGAGAGAGAGAGAGAGAGAGAGAGAGAGAGAGAGCAGAACAGCAGCTCTCTTTTCCCTATCATCTCGCTTGCCAAATGGCCAACCACCCTTCAACCCTGGCCAAGGCAGACACCAGAGTCAGAGCCAGTCCAAGTCACTGCATATCTACATATCCTGCATATCTGAATATCTATGACCCAACTGAAGCCACCATCCAAGCCTTTCTCCCTCAAAACCTCTCCTTTCCCCCAACACTTCCCATGTTCCTCCCTTTTGGGGGATGCATGACATGTTACAGTAAACATGGGCTCCTCTGATTTTTCTTGAAATTGTCTTGAAAACAGCAAAAGTACAATTTGGTGACGAGTTCACTGGGAAGGGACAGGCAGGTCACATAAAGGAGCGACAAAAGCAAGGGTGATATCCAGAGGGATCTCAGGGAAGACTATCTCCAGAGAAAGAGGGGAAGAGGCCCTCTCCCAAGACCCTGCTCCTGGGCTGCAGTGACTTAGAAACAGACTCACTGAATAGCAACAGGATCTACTATGGCAGAAGAGCTGACCTGGAGCATGAGAAAGGTGGGTGTGGAGCTACCAGGACAACTAAGCAAGAAGGGAACAAGGTCTCATCTACAGATACACCTAGGTCAACCTGGAGGGCTACCCTGAAGAACAAGAGACTCAGGCTAGTGTGCTAGGTGGGCTCACCCGAAACGGAAGAGAGACCTCTGGTGGTCAGTGGGAGTTGTTGGCCTGTGGTAATTTGCCTAGTGGTTGACACAGAGCCCCACCTGCAGGTCAGGGAGCCATGACTTCCAGGCCCAGCTCTGACGTGGCTTACCCTCATCTGTAGGAAGGACAAAGCTATTCCTGGGTCTCAGATCTCTTGTCTATCCCTGGTGATTTGGCATACGGTTTCCACAGAGCCTTTTATGTGAAGGGCTGGCTGGCCTTCAGCTCCAGGAAACATCCAGGTTGACAGTAGACAGACATTGGCCTGTGCCCACTGCACTCCCATCTTCTCCACCTTTGACCCTAGGAATTCACGTAATGCTGCTTCCTCGGCAGTCCATAGTCATGGTGGTCTCCTGATGCTAACTACACTCTCCTACACCTTCAGAAAAGTGCCAGGTCTGCAGGAAGCATCTTTCGGAAACAGCATCCCTGCCGGAGTATGCCTCAACACCACTCCTCTTCCATCGGGGAGGCAGAATGAGCCTGGGCTTCCAGAGAGGGTCCACACCAGGTTCAAGGTTTTGTAGCCACTGACTTAGTGGGCAGTTTTCTTTCCCAGAGTTTTTAAAATAACAAATTCCCTAATTCACCTAATTCTAGGGTTAGATGTCCCTTAATAAAGGACTAGAAGGCAGGGACTAGGCCTAGGAAAAGCCCCTTGCTAGGCATCCTTATTGCAAGGCTGCCTTGCAGCACAAGCCTGTCCAGGGAGGTGTTGGAGGAATCCCCGAGGAGGTGACACATAGGCTTCCCCTCACCGCCTCAGACCTAAGAGGTAGATTCCAGTTCCCACCTCCAAGAGTAGAGCAGGTAATAGGCAACGAGAATGAAGCCCAGCTGCTCTATAACTGGTCTGAATTATTCCTCGCTCACTCTGAGTCTTCTAGAATACCTCGTTCTTCTCCACCCTCCAGAGACAGGGAGCTATGGCTAGCAGAAACTCAGGCTTCAGGCCAAAACAAGCTAACCCTGCCAAGCCCAGAACTGAATGCTTGCACAGCCCTAATCTGAGCCCCTGCTGACCCTAATGCAGGTCCAGACTCCCCCGCCCTCTGCAGGCCCCACAATGAGCTGGTCCTTCGAGGCTGAGCCAGGAGCACATTTGGTTGACTGTGAACAAACCCTTAGCATCTGAATGGCTGGAACCAACCTACAGGAAAGGGGGTGAATGCTGGTCTGAGGGCACAGGCAGGGGGTCCTCTCGGGCTTTCTTGGGGACTCTCAGTCTTAAATTTGTTCTGGAAACAGAGGAAAAAACCAGAGAGCTATTGTGGGCAGCCCAGGTGGGGCTTTAACAGAGAATACACACATCTGCCCACCCCAAGTTCTCCCTCCTCCCCAGTGCAGGAGCCTCCCCTTGGAGCCAGCTTCCCTAAAGCCCTTAGAGTGGAATATTTCTATATAGGGGGATGTCTAGAAGGAAAAACAACACAGTGTCAACTGCCTGCACTGTGGCCATAGCCTAGCTCCTTCCTGCAGGATTCCCCAAGCTTCACGGAACACTAGTGTTCTCTGCGTGGTGACAGCCCGCCAAGCTTGCCATAGCACTGTGTTCTCTGTGAGCATCAACTGTCTGCAATTGTTTTTACAAGCTCTGCAGCTCTCTGAGGCTTTGTCGCCAGGATCAGCCTGGTCTCCTTGACCCTGGTGACACCGGACATAAAGCTGAATCCAACAGGAGCAAGCTGACGCCTGGTCCAGCCTTAGCATTTCCCTAGATTTCAGACATCATCCACCTGCGTTTTCAATCTTTGGGGGCTGAAGACTATCATAGGTTTGGCTTTCTCTACCAAATAGCCCTGGCTAAGCCTGTACAGTTTTTACATTAAAGAAGTAAACCAACTAGCTGCTCCTTTAAATTCTGGAAAACATCAAATATAAACATGAATGTAAATATAAACCACACGCTAATCACAAGTGGCTCTTATCTATGCATCAGGAAGGCCCACTGTTCTTTCCCATCAAGCCAGGAGTAATTGTTGATGTCTGGGACAGAGCATTTGAGATGGCAAATGTTATTTACTAAGGCCGAGCCCCTGTGCATGTCTCTACATAGGCAAAGTTGGGAGAAGCATGAGTAATCTTCACATTCAGCCCAAAGAAGACGGCTCAGAGGCATTAGACAGGGAGGAGACTAAAGAAGGTTGGCAGTGCTCAGGAGAGAGTTAGAATGAGGCTAACTTAGCTTCTCACCAGTCAGTCCCAATCGCAAGAGGTTAGAGTTAGGAGTGGAGCCATTTCACAGGCAAGCAAGAGAAACTGAGGCTAAACATAAAGGCATGACTTAAGCTTCCTACATTGGATGGGGAGGTGGGAGAGGGGAGCAAAGAAGCTGATTTGTGACTCTCTGGGACAAGGTTATCTCTCTAGTGTAGGGCAAGGAACAACAGAACCTTCACCCTACCAAGAACTCATGGCATATATCAAAGAATAACTTCCTGTTACATCGCAGATGCAGATGAGTAAGGGTTGGTTAAAAAAATAATAAATACCCAACAAAACATGAAAAAATGGACAAAGAAAGGGTTGGCAAATATATATATAAGACAGGGATGGGTGGGCAGTAAAATAACCACAATGTTGTCCTTTCTCAATGTTACATCATTATTGCAGAGGTAGAGAACATATGCTATACAATAAAAGCCCTGCGCTAACCACCAGCACACGAGAAGAGGGGTTACCCAGCAGACTGGACCAGCTGATGGATCAAAGGCAGTTCCATTCCCCTCAAAGGAGCCGTGAGGAGGATCTGGCACTCAGTTCCTGCAAAGCTCATCCTCTCCCTAAGAGAATGGTTAGTAGAGCCCTCTGCTTCACTCTCTCTGTGCACCTCCCCACACACACACACTCATTTTTCTCAGGGAAGCCTGGAAATTTGCAAGCCACAGGCAGGCTGTCTAAAACCCAAGTTATGTTGCGAGAGCCCATAGCCTATCTCTTTGGCTTCAGAAGTGTCTCCATGCCCTGTAGTTCATTCCTGAGCCCCGAAGGATGAGGCAGCAGGATCTGTGTCCCATTTCAGAATGGAACAGGGCTGGGATTGAGGTAGTCACGTGTTTTTAGGGTAGCAACTAAGAAACTAGTTCTTTGGAACACAAATGTCTGCAAGCGCGGCAGAAGCCTTGCACTCAGTAGCGATCACAGAGCTGATGCTCCTCCGATAAGCACAAAAGGGGTTGAGGCAGAAAACCAGACAGATGAGGAGACAGAACTGTTCTGAGGCAAGGTACAGGAAGGAGAATCCCCCATGCAGTGTATGACCAAGGAGAGGGTCTAGCTGCTGACAGCCAGGCACTTAGAAGTGGCTGCCCAATGGATGAAGGGGTGTGGCCTGTCACAGCCACGCCTCCCATCTTCTCATCTTCCCACAGAATCAGCATCCCCAGAGGAAAGCCAGCTTCTAAACAACCCAGGCCTTAGCTACCCCCAGGGAATCTGGGGCTCTATGATTCTCCTGCCGTCCTGGAGATTCTGTTCCCCTTTCTCTCTCCCCCTTTCTGTGAAATGCTGAGGATCTCAGGCCAGATCAGGCCTGTAGCTCACAGACACTTTAATCAGGAAAAGAAAATCTTGCACTTGCCCATGCTGGGTCAACCTGCCAGCCAAAGTGCAAGCTCTGTCCCGCCTGTGACCTGAGTGCAAGCCATTTGGTCGGAAATGGCTGGGGCATCCCCACATCCGCATGACATACTTACAAGTAGATGCTGGACTCATTGCCTCCCATGTCTGGGGACTGCAGCTTCTGTACAAGGATGATGATGATGCCAATGAAAAGCACGAAGTTAACCTGAAGAGTCAAAGAAAGGTAGACTCAAATCTCCGCCCACCCTGGTAGTCCCTAACCTGACCCTCTACAACCAGTAAGGTGCCCTTTCAGACTTCTCTGCCTCTCACTGAGTCGTTCACATGAAGAAAAACATCTATTAAAAAAAAGAAGAAGAAGAATTCTACACAAAAACCTGGAAATAGAGCACACGAGGGGCAGGCCAGGGGGTGAGCGCTGTCTGATGCAGAAAGAAAAGGGTGATGGAAAAGAGGTGACACACAGGTGACCTCAAGCTCAGCCTGGTGGTGCTGATACAGGTCTGTAATCTGGCATTCCAGGGAAGCCTTGGCTATACAGCAAGACCCTGTCTCAGAGATAAAGAGGTGGGGTGGGGTTCAGGAGAGAAAGCTCACGTTCTAAGTCCCGGAATACAGAGAAGCAGCCAGGGCATTCCTAATTAGAGGGCTGCCTGGGAACAGCAACAGCAGCTTGTGTGCCGTCAGGGACAGATGCTTCTCCAAACAAAGTGGGAAGCTGCGTGTGCACGGAGAAAGGAGGAGGGAGGGCTGCAAATAAATGCAAAGGAGGCATAAGCAAGCAGACTGCACGGCACAGCGACATCTCTGGGACGGAGCCAAAGTCGCCCTCAAGAAAAGAACAACACAATTCTTTAAAACCAATAGCAGCTACTGGGAACAACGAGGCAACCCGAAGCTGGGGAATGATCGGAGTGATCGCCTCCAAGTTGAGTGTAAGAGGAAGACTGACGCAGGTAAAAGGTCACGAGAAAGAAACTGGAAGCCATAGCAGGCTTGATGAGAAAAGCTCCCATTTTCTCTTTTCTTTGTTTCCCGGATCAGTTAGAACAAGAAAACACACCCCTGCCCGGCCCTGCTTGTGTCTGCTCCCGCCACTGTCTAACACTGGAATTAACTCAGCAAACACTGCCAAGGAGAAAGTACAATTAAATGTCCAGGGGTGAGGAAGAGGACAAGAGATAAACAGGCTATTTCAACTCATGAGAGACCGTTGACCAAAAGCAGAAAACTAAACTGAGCAAGAACAGAATCCACATCCCCAGAGGAAAGCCAGCATCTTAACAACAAGCGAGGATGAAAGTAAGAAGGGTAATGACATCGTCAGGGTACTTAACCAGAGTCAGAAGTCTGGGAGGCGGGAAGCACCAGGCCCAGTCGATTTTACAGACTTGTAAAGAAAAGGCATCATCCCCTGACATACAATTGTTTCAGAGCATACTAACTACAAAAATCTCAAAAATCCTACTTCAAAAACCCTACAAAGAGGGGACGGAGGGATAGCTGAGCTGGTAAAGCCTTACAAGAGTAAGAACTGAGTGCGGTCCCGGTGAGTGGGGTTAGGAAGTGGGAAAAAGGTGTGACAGCACTAATCCCAGGGCTGAAGAAGCAGAGCCAGGCAGATCCTGGACTGGATTCCAGGCCAGTGAGAAACCTTTCCAAAAGAAAACCCAAAAGGGCAGAATTCTGAAGAATGACACTAGAGATAGGTCTCCAACCTACACAACATACATGAGGCACGCACGCACACACACACACACACACAAGGAGAAACAGACGAAGAAGGAGGGAGGAAAAAGGAAGATCATGAGTCTGAGGCTAGCCTTGGCTATGTTGGGTGACCATGTTTCAAAAGGCAAAACAAAAAGCCATCACAAAATAAACCTGCAGAGACCTTTAATATACATGGTAAACAGAGAGAATTCTTTAAGCAAAAATATTAAGCAACAGAAGTCAGTGGTACATGGAAAGAGCAGCCCACAAAGATCACACCCTAAGAAAGCAGAGGAATGTACTGCTGTTCCTTATTATGACGTATGAACAACAGGATCCACCATCCCTGAGAGACTGGCGAGTAATTAGTAATAAAAACATCAGCATCGACACAGGAGCACAGGAAGTGAGCCTCTTGTTCCCTGACCATGTGAACAGTAAGCGCACACACTCTGTGTCTCAGAATCCTGTCCCTGGTGATTTCTCCCAAAGACACAACCACACACATGCTCAAAGGCAGGCAAATGTATTCACAGCACTAGAGAAAAACTGAAACCGTACATGTATTCTAGTCTATTATCTATTCTATAAAGACGTGATCCCTTCAGCACATCTGATAAAATGAAATACTCATGCTTGGTTTTATAACACACACAAAAGCCAACAAGGAAGAGAAACTTGCCTAATTGCATGCAAGACAACTGCTAAAAACCAGAGCAAACATCGTCCTCCATAAAAACAAGGAATTAAAGGAACAAACATTGGGAAAGATGAGCAAAAGGCTGTTTTCACTTACAGGTTGCATAATTTTCTATGTAGAAACCCCATGTGAACCATTTTTTTTTTAAGAAAAGGATTAAACTCTTAAGAGAATTCAAAAATGTAACTAAGCCAAGAAGTCACAAAAATGGATTGCTTCCCTGTATGGCCCCAATAACCTTCCAGATAATACAGGGAAGGAAAGCTCCCTAGACTCAGCCAGGACCCAAGCTGGAGAACATCTCAGAGGCAGCAAAATGGCAGCAAGAAAGTCTGGACAGACAGGGTATTTTGCTGTATTCTTGGAGAAAAATCAATTTTCTTCCAAATTGGTATATAATTCAATGTAGATCTCTACCAGACCTTTTCTTACAAGTTAAAAGTTAAATCACTTCCTGTTCATAAGTCTACCTAAGTGGATGTAGAAAAACATTTCAACAGAAGACATGAGAAATTTGCATATAACGTGGTAAAACATACAGGGTCACAGTAGCTGACACAGCCTCCTGGGCAGACATATTAGTAGCAGGAAAGCGGAGGTCTCCAGCCCACAATGTGTACATGTTTGAGATAACTAACAGCCCAGCATCTAAGATTCTGTAAATCTGAGAATAGGGAATTTGCAGCCATCAAAAATAGAAATGTAGAGAAATAAAATTTTAGTAAAGACAAAGATTAAATAGAACCTTTCTTAAAGATGCATATTGGTAGCCTAAACCACAATAGAGCCATGAAGCAATTAAGAGGAGATTTGTATAGCTCAGGCTGATAGAAATCCTCCATAAATAAGAAATAAGGCTGACAATCAGAGAGGGGAAGCCCAGGGATTCCAGTGCAGGGAAATCATGCTGGCCTGGGAATGTGACAAGGTATGGAAGAGGGAGTCACCAATCCTCACCTGAGCAAAGAGACAATCTGCCAGAGGACAGAACAAAAGCTTGCAGAAGTGTCATTAGCACGCGCCACCAAAAGACTTACTTAGCAGTAAGTGCTCAGAACCACTAACAGCAGAGAGAAACAGACATGTTCTTCAGAAGCCACCTTTACCCACCCCCCCGCAGGACCGTACACCATCAAATGACAACACTGGGCGTACAAGGGGTGGCTGGGGGATGAAGTCACCTTTCCAAAGGGCATGTAAATTGTTAAAGCACATTCACAAAATACTAAAAGATCTGAAATGTTACATCCACACTTGTCTGACCAGCAATTCCGCCTCTAGAGGTCTGTTTTAAATTTTTTTTTTAAAAAAATGCACAAATGCTCACAAGTATGCATGAAATTATCCCTAGTAGCAGCACCTCCTGTAAGGGGGATAACTGAATGATTGGTGCACCAGGGCTACAGAATATCCCCTTCTCTATGTGCTCTCTGCCTCTTTGCCCCCAAGGACACTCACCATGATAGAGCCAACCACGGGGCCTTTGATCACCCACCACAGAGCTGTGCTGTCATTCATATCCCAGCATCTGAAAGATGGGCAAAGACGAGAAATCATAACAGATCCCTGTAGAACTGCACACAACTATCTGGGCATCTGCGTGCCCCTGACCAGAGAAATCTGGAGGTAGAGGTAAGCTGGCTAGAAGATGCCTCACCAGAGGACTGCTTTTTCTCTGTGTTCCTGTCATAGCAGAAACGGGAGCCCGAGAATCAGGGTCATAGTAGGATCCTGGGAAAGGACATTTCTCCCATTCAGATCTGGGGTCCTTGGGGTTGAGAGTGATCTCCCCCTTAACATTCTTCCTCCTGCCCTCTAAAGGACACCAGATGTTCAGAGCTTCCCCAAAGCTGACCCAACGAAGATGGGCTCAGAATTTACCCATTCTTTTGTTGGTCTGTCAATTAAAACAAAGCTAACCACAGGAGTAAAGGCTGAGGAAGGGCCTGGGTCCAGGCTTTGGTCTGGAGCTGAGATAGGCCTGATCACCTGGGGTGAGGAGTCAGGTGGTACCCACGGCTGCACATTGGTTGAAGCAACACATTGGGGAGTTCACATGAACCCCATGCATGAAATAGACTCTGCACTACAGCCTGATTCTCTGTAGTACTTACCCTGCATCATCAAAGTAGAGCCTCAGCACGGCCCACACAGTTACACACACAGTAGGTGTCCCTGGAGAGCAAGAAAAGGAACCCCATTTTTTTCCAGAATACTCTTAGCCTTGAGGTTTCTGGAGACCCTCCAGCTTCTTCCCACAATTCCCATCTCTCCCAGCACCAAACCATCTGCTCTCCTTATATGACTCTTGAGTATGAGTCTCCCTCAGAAAATGGGGTCCCACAAAATAAAAGAAAACTAAAAAAAAATGGGGGCTCTAGGAATTAACAAGAAGCCCACAGCCTAGTGAGGGCTCCATTATCTGATGCTTCCTAGTGCTGGGACCAAGGACACAGCTGACCAAGTGGCCTGAACCCATCCAGACCCAGCCAGTGACCTACCCCAGCCAACGATGGTGTACCAGTAGAAATATCGCCTCTCCGGGAAGAAGGTCTCCACCAGCAGTGTAAAGAGGTACAGGCCTTCAATGAACAGCCAGAAGTAGTTGGACACCACACAGTAGTGGAAGAAAACCATGACGGCTTTGCATTCCACCTACAGAGACAGCCAGAGAAGAAAGCTGAGCTCTCTGACCTGTCCCCAGGTAAATCCTGAAATCCACCTCCACGGGATGAGAGGAAATCCTGAGGTCTATCAGCAACAGCATACTCAGCCTCGGGTATCTCAAAGCCTAAAACTGTAGGCATCCCCCATAGACTATTACAAAATGAGGATCTGGACACACCAAAGGTGGAAAAAAATCTCTGCTCAAACAGATCTTTCAAACAAGTGAAGCCCACAAGTCTAGCTCATTCTTATCCCAGCATATCAAAATCCAGTTTGCTGCATGTATCTCCTTCACACATCTGTGCTTGTGAAGGAAGTGACATAGGCCCTGGTCAGCTGGCACATAGAATGCCACATGACTGGTAGCCTGCCAAGGGACTAGTTAATCCCAGTCTGAGCCTCATTCTTACCTAACCTTCCTGGCCCATGATCAAGGCCGAGGATCTGGCTGAGGTTTGTATTATAGTGAGGTTAGTTATGGTAACGACTCCATAACTTGTGAATTTTCACATGACCTGGGCTAAGACCTTCACCTGCAGGGATACATTCCCTGCAGGGTGTTAGCAGGGCAAGAGTCCCGGGGTGCTGGGCTGCTTGGCTCACTTACTGTGGAAACAAAGCAGTGACTGCTGTCCTGCTCGGCATACAAGATCCAGTCTTTGATGAAGACGGAGATAGCCCTCAGCATGAAGGATACAAACAGGTTCATGTGGATGAAGTTACGGGTACAGTGCAGCTTCCTGCATGGACCAGGATGAGGAGGCCATGAGTTCACAATACTTCTCACCCTCGGGATGGGGATGCTCTGGGCCTACTCATGACTTGTCTTAATGGGGGCCCCTCTCCCAGACCGCCCTTTTCTCCCACCTTAATAATCATCTGCCTACCCCACCCTGGTCATCCGCTGGCCATACTTCTCCCTCCTGAAGCCTCTCTACCTAGACCGGGAAAATTGAAGCAAGCAAAGGAAATTTCTGGAAGGTATTATGACTGACTGTGTGGTCCTGGACAAATGAGCTGCCCTCTCAGGCCACTTTCCCATCTGCTGCGCTAGGGACAGAGCCTGCCTTCCAAGGGACTTTCCAGGGATGATGGGAAGGACAGCTCTGGCTCTAACACTAATGGACTCTCACCGGAAGCGGCACAGGATGACCATGGCAGTAGTGAGGGTGACGAGGGATGTGCTGTAGCCGACTGTGTAGAGGGCCTTCACCGACAGGTAGTAATAATCCTGGAGCAGGGCACAGGACATGCAGGGTTCTGCTTGGGACCAGTCACTGACCCCTGAGACCCACACCCAGTGTTCCAGACCAGGCCCTTGGGGCCAACATCTCCCCCCTCTCTGCCATCACTGCACTCCTTGCTGGATGCCTGTTCCTCTCGGCATAGGGTCAGTACGCTAAACCTGTTCAGAATGTGCTGAAGGCAAGGGTGCTGATCAGTCCGACCAGAACGCAGTCCTAGACTGAAGAAGAGTTGAAGAAGCTATCTGCTAAAACCCAGAATTAAGTCATCAGAGCTATCTGGAGGACAGTGTTCTGAAAAGGTAGGGAGGGTTGTGGGGGGGTATTGTGTGATTTGTGGGAACAGAACCCAACAGGGTGAATGAACATCCTACCCTCCAAGTTCCAGGTTCAGTATACAGCAGGCAGGCAGGCGCTCGTGAGTGCTGCCCAGGACCCTGAACTCCTCAAACTAACCCAGCACCTCACTTACCTGATCTCCAGACTCAGGCTCATAGTCATCAAACCCACAAGCATCGAAGTAATGGGGGAAGGGCTCCGACCAGCCGTCCTCTGTGCAGTTCCGGCCCACGACTCCCATGTCTGCAGACAACAGGAAACTAGGCAAGGCATGTGGATGGCTTAAAATGACCCTGAAAATGATGCCATAGTGGGATTTCCATGTGTTCAACTGGGGACTCAAGCTAGAAGGCATGAGACAGAGAGACTGCTGAAGACTCGTCCTTCCTTAATGGGAAGGGGGGATAAAGAGTAGGGTGAACCTGAGCCTTTTATCATGCATCCAGCATGCCTCTATCTCTCCTATAATATTACCCCCAACGCTCACCAGGAGAAGATCTGGACCCCAGATCGACACTGCTCAAAATGTCAATGTACGGAACCAACTAGAAACTTGTCACAAATGCTACTCTCAAGCCCAACCGCAGGGACTCTATCAAGGCGTCCAGTGTGTACAAAGCCTCCTTGAACTCTGAGCTCTGGGTCTACCAGCAGCTGTGACATCTCACACCAATGGGGGCACCCGACTTCACTACTTTTCAGCAAGCCCAGGAAGTCTGTCTTACTGCCAGCCTTACAAAGAAACAAACTCAATGGGGTTTGGCTTTGTTTTTTGTTTTTTTTTTTTTTTTTTTTTTTTGCCTTCCGGGGTTTTGTCTCCCTCCATCCCCCATCACCAGTGTGCATTTCCTCTCTCTAGATTGACTTAAAGTTCATTGTGTGGGATGCTGGAGGGACGGAGCAGTCAGCTGCTGAAAGAGGCGTTTGCTACCTGCAAAGCAGGGGGCAGGCTATTTTTCACATAAGTGGGCTATTCCAGCCTTGAATTACATGATGTCATTCTCATGAGCTGGAGAGAGCCACTAAGGTCCAGGGGAGCATAAGGCAAGTAAGCCTTTCCTTCTAGCTAGTATCTGAGGGTGGCACCCAGAGATTCGTCCCTGTCTGGCAGCCCAAGAGCTACCAATCTCTTAGGACAGGAAGAAAGGAACAGGATTCTGGGTAATTGCGAATCCTCAGAGACAGAATGGGGTTTTTCAAACTACAATTATATTCTTTTAGCCGCCTTGGGGGCTTGGTGCAGATTCTGGGCCCTCATCCTGGAGTCCATGACCCAGTCAGTCTATCGGTTTCAGGGGTGAGTGTATGGTAGGAGACTGTATGGACACAGGTTTGGAGCATACGCTATTTTTGGGCAGGTCTTGTCCTCTGTGATCAAGGTGGTCTCTGGGAAGCTCAACAAGGACATGATGGGTTAGCTCAGAACAGAAGAGAGAGGGAAAGACCCTTCATTTTTTCGAGACAGTTTCTCGGTGTAGTCCTTGCTCTCCTGAAACTCAACATGTAAACCAGACTGGCCTTGAACTTAGAGATCTGACTGCCTCTGCCTCCTGGGTCCTGGGATTAAAAGTGTGAGCCATGACCACCTGGCTACCCAGTCTCTTTGATAACCAGAATCCTACTCCTGGAGGACTTGGAAGGTGGACGAGAGATGGACATGTCCTTCGTGGGAGGAATGATAGAACGGGGAACCTGCCCAGAACAGTCTGCCCTAGGAGTGTCTCCACAGCTTCTCTGACACCTGTGACTCAAGCCAAGAAGGGACTCCAACAGCCTGGGTCACTGTTAGCTGTTTCACCAGACTGTCTCTTTTTAAAAGATGTTTGTCTCTGGCCGCTGCTGGCAATCTTCCTGCAAGGCCGGCAAACAGTTCAGAACGTCTGAATGCCTCCCCCTCATCTCAACTGGCAGCCAGAGTGACTGAGCCACTGCCCTCTCTGGGCTTCAGTTAACTCTGCCTTGCCCACCTCACAGAGGTAAGAGGAAGAAAGAGACAAAGGGTGCAGAAATTTGAAAATCATTTAAAAAAAAAAAAAAAAAAAACAATGCATCCTAGAAGGAAGAGTCATTTCCTTTCGTTTTCCCTCTTTATTTTAATAACACAACATGGGCTCAGAAAAGCATAAATGTTTTTGTTCCCAAAATTGCTCTATGAATATTGTGCTGATAGAAATCTCCGGAAGATAAAGCGCTCTCCAGATTGCTGAACCTTGCGTGACAGCATCTCGTTCACTAGACTGTTTCTGCTCCAGCATTGTCATAAGATCATAGCATGCTCTCTGAGAGGGTCCCACCATTGCACCCAGATATGGTGGCCAAGCATCTAGCCTCGATCCAGCTGGATACATCAGAGACTCGGGTGAGAGCCCAGAATCTGCACTTTCCCGAGTCTGCAGAGAGGGTGATTAGGCCACATGTCCTCCTGGCACACTGCCTCTTGAAGCTCCAGTCTCACCAGGGTTGCAACTGAATGGCTATGATGCTCAGAGTGGTGTGTGGCTTGGCCCCATCCAGTTGACCGGAGTGCAAAGCTGAACCCCGAGAACTTCTATGAAAAAGTTCAAAGCCACCGAACACCTTGCAGTACAAAGGCTCCCCACTTACAGCCCATGATGGGTCCCAAGATAGCCATGACTCCCCCACAGCGCATGGTTACAGGCCTGATGGGGTGTACTGTCCTCTCTCTCTGGCTACTTGGGTACCATCTTCTAAAGAAGACAACACACAGCCCTACCAGAGAAGGCACACACTCTGGCACACACAGAGGAGAAAGCCCTGCTACAAAGCAGCTGCCCTTTGTGACTCCCCACCGTCCCAGGGCGACTCCGGCAGAATCCTCACCTGTGATTTCCAAGGAATTACTATCAGCGAAACCAGAATCTCCTGCGGGATGCAAACATGGGTCAGTCAGAATGTCCTACTTATCAAGTGCCCCATCAGCTAAGGCCAGGGCTGCCCAGTCTCTGGAGAGGGGGAAGGGGATCAAGAGGCTAAACCTCAGGAGCCACACATCCCTCTGGCACACTGGCTTTGGCAGCACCAGTCTAGCCAAAGCAGAGTCACATGGCTGTAATGCTCAGAGTAGTATGCGGCATGGTCCCCACCAGAGAGCATTTATAGAGAAAGGAAGTGGAGTGAGTAAGCCTGGCGAGTGAGATTTTTCTTTGAAGTTCAACCCCTGCCTCTACTCCAAGTCTGTTTTTCATGAAAGGGACTCCCAAAAGCCCAAGAAGTTTATCTGTAGACAGGTTTCTCCCCACACCATAACCTTTACTCTCATACGTATCTAAAGATGGCCTAGAAGTTAACACAATTTCGACTTCTCAAAATCCCATTTATAAGCTGAAGTGCCATCTCCTTCAAGAAGTCTGACCCGACCTCCTTCCTGTCCTGCCTGCATCATTTGCCTTTAGTTCTCCTCTGGTCTTTTGTTTGGTAGATGCTGGGATGACAGAGTCAGCATGAACTCAAGAACAGGGCCATCCTACATGTAGGAACATGCATGACGATGCACAAAAAAAAGACTTGTTTACCAATCTCTCCATTGGTAATTCAAACACCAGCTTGAAAGGGCCTTGAAGCCAAACAATGAGTCTTCCATCCCTCCTACCCCCTTCAGGGTGGACACATTCTGGGCAGAAGGGAAGCTGATCCCGGATGATCTATCATGATTGCTACCCCACCATTATTCCAGCATCCAGGGGCATCCTCGGGCTGGACTCCTCCTGCTGGGCTAATGAAACTCTGTTCTCCCAGGTATCCTCTTACCTATGGTTTCTGTCATCCAGACTGTATGTTGAGGGAGAGAGAAAGAGAGAGAACATGAATAGAAATGCAGAGGTGACCAGGCCTGAATTCTGATGACCTCCCCCCATGCCCAATTCTGAGAGAGCCCTGGTAATCCTGAAGGCCTGAGGAACCCGTGCTAGAACCTAGCAAGTTCACAGGGTCGGGGTGACTCTAACTCCCACTTCCACATGAGGAAGAAGGGGGTGCACTGACCAGGGCTCCCAGAAAGCCAGCACCTCAGGGAGGCTTAGCCAACACCACTGTGACTGAGCTTCCTGGGAATGTGAAAGTAAATGAGACAGCAGTTCAGTAGCTTCTGTGGGGAGGGTGAAGCTTGTGAAGAGAGGCGCTAAAGGCCCTGCTTTAATGAACCATTAAGGGCCAGGTGTAAATAACATCCCTGCTCCCTGAGGCGGTGCAGCTGAGGGAAATCATTTCACCCTCCTTCCTGTCACCTCTTGTGACTGCAGCAGGCTGCAGGAAAAACAGGGTTTGTGGCTGGAACCCTGCCTAGAGAGACTGTGCCACATGCTTTAGATAACCAACTGAAGTAAAGCAATGGGCACGCGGAGGAAGTGATTAAGGTGCCTTCCAGAGGAATCGATCTTAGGAGCTAGCTGAATCACAGGCCCTGTCTCTGACAGCCTCTGTCTCCCTCCCCTGTTCACACTCTCTGCTTAGAACCTCCCCCAGAACTTACTCCCTGGCCTGCTCTCGGTCACAGAGCCCTCAGAATGAGAACCTTCAGAAACCAGCTTCTTCCAGACTAGCAGGAGGTAGGCAAGATGTGGGATAAGGAGGAATGGGGTATATAGATAAGAAAGTCAAGGATGGAGACTTGGGGTACCAATGCACACTATTCTTTCTCCCCTCCTCCTGCAAGCCAGGTAGAAACAAGTCATTGGCTGTGACCTCACAGACATTTCAATGGAACCAGAGACCATGAGTAGACATGGCAAGAGATCCACAGAAGTCTCCAACCAGCTTTGATTTCCGGGCACAGGCCATCACACAAATGTACCTGAAGCCTATGTCCACACATCATAGACTGGCTCCCTTGGTGTCCAAGGCCCTCTCCTGGACAGCCTGGGTTAGGGGAGCAGGACCCTAGCTCCTCTTCCTCTAAATCCTCATGGCCATCTGAGAGCAGCAAGGACTAGGAACATGCTTTCCTTAGCATGTGCCTGGGCTGGTGGGCTGGCAGACTGGTGGTGGGCTAGAGGGTTGGGTACCTGCCCACATCAGTGGTTAAAGGAAGTGGTCATTGTGTCTCTTCACAGCAACAGAAATGTTAACTAAAACGGGGTGTCTGGTCATATAGTCCCATCTATCCATATCTTCTTTCAGGTCTCTGAGACATCTCTGTCTATGTCATCATCATGGTAACTATGATGACGTCATCTAACTTTACTATTAAGTGTGCAAAATGCACCAGGTGCTGAGCTACATATCATCTCTATAGGTGACCTCACCTCATCCTCACAGACCACCTGGGGAAACAGCCACCGTGCCACATTGCCATCTGGCCGCAAAGCCCAGCTTGCTCTTACCTGCCATGCCAGTCATCGGGCATCAGGTGCAGTGTTGGAGAAGAAGTGTTCCCATGCTCTATACCAGCATGAAGGACAGACACCATACCCTCCAGACTGTTACCTGTCATCTGCATCTGGGGAAAGCTGAGTTTTTAAAGCTTAGCTCCAGGAAGGGGTACGGCTGTGTGGATTGCAAGTTAAGCCAACACAGTTGGGAGAGAGTCTGAGTTCTACTTACCTTGGTCTGGGTTGAAGATCCGGAAGACCTCGGGGCAGCTCACAAGGACCATCTCACCTATTTGAGCAGGCTTCCAACACGTGATATTATCCCACATGCCAGGGCAACCTAAAGGAGAGAACCACGGTGAAACAGTGCCTGGCCATATACACCCCACACGCACACATGTGCACACAAGCCATAACCAGGCACAGATACATCATACACATCATCCCACATATGCAGATACACACAGGCACAGCACACAATACACATACTATGGATGTGTGCATGCATGTGCCCCTTTGTAGTGGTTAATTTTAAATATCAACTTGACACCTAGGAGGAGATGGGGAGACCATCCTCTGGTGATGGCAGGAGGGAGGGAAAGAGAGAGAGAGAGAGAGAGAGAGAGAGAGAGAGAGAGAGAGAGAGAGAGAGAGAGAGAGAGAAAGCATAAACTGCTAAGAAGCTGGCCCTTGCAGGGAGCAAAGAGTTTACAAGGAGAGAGGGTGAGTCTTCCTGAGTGAGAAAAGCTTTCTCCTGTTCCTGGAAAAATACCCTAAGAGTAGTCCACAAAGTCACTGCAGAACTTCAGGGCGGGGGGTGGGGGTGTCTCTGTGGAAGGCCTCCTCCTCTTATCACAACCGCCTGCATTCTCCCAGCCTCTCCACCATTGTGAGGTCTGGCCTCATAGTCACCTCCTCAGTGAGGCTCAGTTCTCCATGAAGGTGGGGTTGAGGCTACACCCCACAGCCCACCTCCCTCCCAGCACAGGCCTAGAGCAAGGAGCTGCTACCACTGACAAAGCTGGCACCTGGAGTGAGGTCACAGCTTGCCCAGCTGAGAGAGGCTTGGAAGTGACCGAGGAAAGACTTGGGACAGAAGGAGGTGATGGAGGCAGAGTCCTTGAGGAGTCCAAGGTCAAAGCGTTGGTGTGGGAATCAGCTGGAAGAGGGGAAGGGACAGGTTCACAGTGAGGTACTCGGGGATCACCAAGTCTTCCTGGGGCTGAGCAGTGAGGAAGGAGGGTAGCAGGCTTGACTAGTTCTGATTAGGTTTGGTGGCTCCTGGGAACTGTCTGCCTTCCGTCTCTTTGCTCTCCTCTGGCCACCATCCCTCTGCCTCCTCTACACTGCAGCAACACCCCTCAAGGTCAACTACAACCTCTTTGCTGCCAAATCTGAAGAACAATTTCAACTCCAGCCAAGCTGGACTCTGCCCACCTGACTGCCTACAGATTCTGGAAGGCATCCTGTCTTGGGCTACCTGTCCACTCATCTTAGATGAGCTCACCCTGCTCAGGGACTTAACAGAATTACATGTCGACACTTCTAGCCTTTGCCTGCCCCCCACCCGGCTGACATTCTCTGGGTTGACCCCAGGGTCAATTCTTTGCTGCATGCTCCCACTCTGAGGGGCCAAAGTTAAGTCAAACGCAGGAGTCCTAGAATCCACACAGACCCTACTACCAAACCCACATTTGTTTCAGCCCACCTAGATACCTGAGAGCCACTTACTCCATTTGCATCATGGGAAGCATCAAGTCTTGCTTGGTTCCCTCCACACATCAATGGGACCTAGCAGCCTTCACTGACATCACAGATACAGCCTCTTCCTAGATCTCCCTCAGCTAGGAGCAAAATCCTTTCCAAATACATATCTAGCTTGGTGACTCCGTATCGTCAACCTTGAAAATCTGTGTACTTCACACCCCAGTTCCTAAGTATGACACCTGTTGTCCCCATTCCAGCCTTGCCTTGCCAGGCACTTCCCCTTGAGCATGTGATCGGTGAGACAACATGTCTTTTGGTTGTGAGTCTAGCCTTTAATGGATGAGCCATCTCTCCAGTCCATGAGTCATGTCTCCCAAGGAAAGGATGTGAAGAAAAAGAGCAAGGGGGAGGGAGCCCCAGGACACCGCACTTGGAGTTTAACAAAGGAAGCACATGTCGTGATGCAGTGGAGAGCATATGACAAAGATACAATGGGTTGGAGAGGGACGCAGAAACACAGGAGGTCAGAGAGCAGCAGACAGCTTCAGAAAAGTGACTTGACCTATAAACAGGGAGTGTACAGACAAAACAACCTGTGTTCCATAGGGAAGTGAGTGAATACCCACTTAAGGCCTCCCAGTACTGCTAGGGGGACTAATGAGTCCCTACAGAGACACTTCAATGAACAGCACCACACTCCATATATGTTGGAGTTGTCACTGACCTGAATTTCATGATTTCAACTAGATGCTCCTTGGGGGAGGGGTGACCCCTCTGGGGAGATAGAAGCTCAATGGCCAGCTACGGAGCAGCTCAGAGGAAACCAGAGCATGCAGAGTGGCCTGGGGTAGGCTTCATGTCAACATGGTTCTTCCTGCTGTCAAAGTCATGACTTCTGGCAGCAGAAGACATCGCCAGCTTCTAGGTCTCTCGGAATTTAGCTCTCGCCACTTTGGCACTCACACTCTTGACACTGGCCCGTGGCATCCTGCTCACACCATGGCACCCTCTCTGAGTTAGGAAAAATGCTAGCGCTCTGTATGCTGAGTCCAAGTGGACAGGGACTCGGAGGACCAGATAAGAAAAACCACCTGTGTTCACAAGCAGCTATCTATGATTCCTGTCTACCCAGGATGTCTCGCCAGCACAGCAGAGTTGGCTGTGACATCATGTCCTTGAAAGGGACCCAACAGTACATCTTTGGCTGCTATGGCCTGAGCTGACTGTGACATACCCATGGAGTGTGACCATGTCTGGCCCGTACCCCAGAAGTCCTGGCCAGCAGATGTTCCCGTAATGTGGAACATTAGGCCCTGGCACAACCAGATGCTATTCCAGCTGACGGTGCTGAGGTGAGAGGGCATAAATGTGGAGGCTGGCGGGCAGGGAGTGGCAGCAGGCAGGATCCAGAGCTTCGGATCTGAGGTAGAGGCAAGGTAAATGATGCAGGTCCTTAATAAGAGTTTTCCCAGTGCCTTTCCTGTCTTAGATGTTTGTGAATCTACAAGAGGACAAGTTGGAGGAAAGGTTCAGAAGTGTATGTTCCTACCACACCCAGAGAATGCATGCAGTTTCCACGGCTCAGCGCAGTGAATTATAGCAGCAACAGAAGCCTGCACAGTGCCTTTGCTCCTAAGCTTTCCTCTCTCCTCCTCTCCTTTCTCTCTCCTTTTCTACTTTGCCTTCTCATTTTCTCATTAATTCAAGAGATTCAGTGAAGACGTATGAGTCCTGCAGGGTAGAGTGAAGCAAAAGCAGCCAGTCTGGGCCTCACGGAGCTTTCAGTGGTTAGGAATTCTATGCAGGGTGAGGGGCAGGCTCATTTTCTACTGGGGCTGGGGAGGTTATAAAGCAACTCGGTGTCTTTGGGTAGCACAAGTTACTGTTATACCATGCTGGAGGTCAACGGCCTAAACTAAGTCTCACCTTGTTAAAACTGGCCATCATTAAGACAGCTGCAGGTTCAAGGGAAGGAGCCTTTCTTCAACAATCCCAAATTCAAGTGCTTACCAGTGTTCTTTGGCTTATGGTCGCTTCCTCCAGTTTCAAATTATCAGCCTGACATCCTAAGCCACCTCACATCTCTTACCTTCTCCCACTTTTAAGGACTCTCATGACTTTCATATGGCATTCATCCAAGCAACCTAAGACATGCCGCCTATCACCAGAACTCACACTAAGACCAACTGTCAGGGAAGCTGACATACTTGCAGGTTTAGAGGGTTGAGAGTTAACACTTCTCTCTAGTGGTGGCAGAGGACCTTTCTCTGTCTGCCATAGAGGGTAGAGATCCAGACAGACAGAGTATCTAGGTGATCGAGGTACATGGTTCAAAGAGATAAGTAAGATCAGGACAGAAGGCATGCCAGGATTTGGTAGCATACTGGGGAGGATGATAGGGTTTGATTCAGCAATGGCAGCAAAGACAGATAGGGTTGTGTAAGACAGTTTAGGAGACAGGAACAATGGGGCTTGATGAAGGACAAGGCTGAAGTGTGCCACAGATGGTTGGTGTTCACACGTGTCATTCATGTAACTACTACCCTGAACTCTAAACCCTTGAAAAGGAGATCAAAGAGATGAGCTAGTCTCCGATGGTACCGTCAGGGCCTCCTCTACCTTTCTATCTCTCCCTTCTCAGTAGTACCCTTGAGACTACATACAAAGGGTATCAGTGTTCCAACAAGGAACCTGGTCTCTTAATGTCCAGCGAAGCTAAATTCCATCTCCTCAGTACAGCTAGTTACACCAACCTATGACTTGTATAAGCAAAAACAAATGTCAATGAGCTAATCTCTGGATTTGAAAGTTGACTTATAACTGCAGCATATCCTGTGCTTCGCTGACTTATATACAAATGTGTTAAGAAAGTGATGGATGCCATTCTAGCTTCTGACTTGGGCATGCGTACAAATTGATGATGACATAAATGGGTAGGAAGATGGATGGATAAATGGTGGATGGATGGATGGATGGATGGATGGATGGATGGATGGATGGATGGATAGACAGATGGATAGACGGATGGATGGATGAATGAATGGATGGATGGAGAATGGATGGATGGATGGATAGATGGATGGATGGACGAATGGATGGATGGATGGATGGATGAATGAATGGATGGATGAATGGAGGATGGACAAATGGATGATGGATAGATGGATGGATAGATGGATGGATAAACGGATGGATGGATGGATGGATGAATGGATGGATGGAGGATGGATGGAGGATGGATGGATGGATAGATGGATGGATGGATGGATGGATGGAGGATGGATGGATGGATGGATGGATGAATGAATGGATGGATGAATGGAGGATGGATGAACGGATGGATGGATAGACGGATGGATAGATGGATGGATAAACGGATGGATGGATGGATGGATGGATGGATGGATGGATGAATGAATGGATGGATGAATGGAGGATGGACGAACGGATGGATGGATAGACGGATGGATAGATGGATGGATAAATGGATGGATGGATGGATGGATGGATGGAGGATGGATGGAGGATGGATAGATGGATAGATGGATGGATGGATGGATGGATGGATGGAGGATGGATGGATGGATAGACAGATGAATAGATGGATAGATAAATGAATGAATGGATGGATGTTTGAATGTATAGACAGGTAAATGAATATGTAGGCAGTAGGTAGGTAAGTAGAAGGGCAGATAGATGGATGGACAGACGATCATAATAAAGGAACTAATTAGGAGTCAAATGGTAAGAGAGTTTAGCCAAGTTGGAAATCATGCTTGGTCTCACACATGATGGATCTGAGATAGTAGTAAGAGCCAAAAGTAAACCAGACAAGAATGCGTGAGATTGCCAGGGCAGGTAGATGATTGATTATCCAGTGAGAGAGAGTGAGAAGAACACACAAAAATGCCAAGTTTGGAAAATGGAGCTGGCAAAAAAGGCTGCAGAGAAAAAACAGGACAAGACAGTGACACAGCATCAGGGACACAGGTTCCAGAGAGAAGACACTCAAGGCCCCCCCTCCCTGTCCTCCTCTAAAGCGGCCTTGTTTCTTTAAAGCTAGCTTCACTTGATGCCTCCCTGACCCAAACCCTTCCTCCCTACACCCCAGTTCTGCAACAGCCCCACCTTTAACCCTTAACCTTCCCAGCTCAACCCACACAAACCCCACTGAGGAATGAGAGCGCCATGGACCAGAGAGTGCTATTGCACACTTTGAGGACTGTGTCCACATTTCCTCTGACGCTCGATGCCAAGCAGCAATAACTCCTGTGACAGTGGGTGGGGGAGGGTTGGGGTTGGGGACAGAATCTACTCAGGCATAGTGCTGAGAGAGAATGCGTGAGCCATTAGTCTTTGAAGGGAACAGAATGAAGAGCTAATCAGAGGTTGTCATGGTGATGATTCTGTCCAGTTCCACATAGAGTTCAAAACTCAGGAGCCCAGAGACACCAGAGTGACAGACAAAGCCACGAACCTCCCTTCCTTTCAGGACCCATTCAGAGATATTTAGGCTTCCTTAAAGAAAAGCCTTCATTTGAGCACACAGTTTGAAAGTGAAAAACTCAATTTCCTGAAATTCACTTGACAGTCAAGGTTTCTTGGTTCATCGAATGAGCAGCCCTTCCCCTCTTATGATTCGCGGGAAGCAGAGCGGAAGGCAGCAGGTCTCCAAGTGTTACTAGAAGCCAGAAACACACCTGGTAGCCTCCCAGATTTCGATGCTCAGCCCCCACTCAGACCCTGGTACGAGATACCCTGGAACCACCCAAAAGTCTGTGCTTAACAAACCATCGGGGGAATCTGATACATGCTTGAGTTTTAACAGGACCAGCTTCTGAAAACATGAGTCTGGAGAAACCTCTCAGTCAGATTCCTATGAACCCTACTTAGGATAAGTTTCTCAGAGCAAGGGTCTCTTGTGGTTGGGCCTGGTCAGTGTTGGAGCAGCTACAAGGCCAGTGGGGGTGGGGAGCTAGTCAAGGCACCTGAACATTATCCAGGACAAGTCTAAAAAGGCAACATGAAGACCTCTCCCCTGACCTGACACAATATTGCAGGCCTTGGTCACCAATTTCAGCACGTGGCATATACTGAAGACTAGCCAGACCAGCTCTTCCTGGACACAGGTAGATTCCCGTGCTCCCAGCCCAAGGCCCTGCAAAAAGAGAAGGTGCTCCTGGCTACCAACTAGACAACCAAGCCCTGATCCGGATGGAGGGATCAAAGAATGGGCCTACATGGCCTGTTGTGCATAGACCAGCCCGAACTCTTTCTCCTCTTCCTCCTCCAAGGGCACTGGCAGTGCAGCAGAAAGGGAACACTCCAACCAGGAGTTCTGGGCACCTACCCAGAGCTGGCTGAGACTCTCCATGTGACTTGCCAGTGACAGCACCTCTGGCTCTAGCCACCACGTACGTCATGTGGCAGAGCCAGGCTCAGAGTTGGCTCAGGTTCCATGCAGGATCCAGGGATTTGGAATGAGAAGTGAAATAGTGGGATATACAGGAATCCCTGATCATCCTCTCGAGAAACCCCTGCAACACATGCCCAAGATGATGGAGTGATATTTCCCACCCTGAAGAACAGGAAGATGAGAGTACGGGTACCACCACCCAGTGTCACGCATGGTCCTTGCTTCCAACAAACCAGGCTTTTCCTTCCGCATACCCATAGTGCCATGGCTGTCCCCTAACCTATACCAGAGCTGAGAACTCCCTGCCATCTGCATGCTGTCACCATGCTCAAGACACGCGTGTGTTTGTGGGGATGCTGGTGGGAACACCACGTCATCGGCAGTCATGTGGAAAAGCACATGTTACATGTGGTGCAAAGTGACTGACTAACCTCTTGGTTCAGCAATCTGTTGAATTGTACTGAGTTCACAGTGGAAAGCATTGTGCCATGTTACATACGCTCATGTCTCCTGTTTACGTTCTCTCGACTGCACAGAGTGCTGACCAGAGCACCGAGGTCTGTGTTCCTGCACTGTGTGGTGATTTCAAAGCCTGCCCAGACATGCCGTTCCCAGCTGGCCCTGACACTGAGAAGTGGGTGTGTGTGCATGTGTATGCGTTCACAGTCCCAGGCGCTGAAGCAAACTGGCAGGCTTTCTTCTTCATTTTCAAATGTGTCTCGGAGTTGTCACTGCTTTCTGGTGGTGTCTGGGCTGGTAACTGCTCAGGGACAACATAGTTGGAGAGGCAGGAGGAGAGTAAAGTTGGCGGATTCCCTTCTCTCCCCGACCAAGGCTAACCACACAGCACAGCTCTTAATCCCGTGTCGCTTCCAAATGTAATGAGATCTTAGCCATGTCCACCTGAATTCAGATGCTGCTGACCCGGGCTGTGTGTGGTGAAGGACACCTTCACATGTTTCCTAGGGACTACAACATCACTGCACAGTACAGTGAGATGATCCCCGCTTTAGAGACACAAGATTGTTCAATTCGAAGACACCCCTAGAATCAGGCATGAGGCTCATATGAGGTTCAGAAGCCTTGGGTGCTGACAACAGGGTGTAGCTGTCCTAGACCCTGAACCCTGGCAAGGTGCCCAGCGTCTGCCTGTCCAGATGCCCGCCTGTGCAGATCACACCACAGGACTTTCAGACACAGACTTGAGGAATGCTCCCGTCAGCACGGCCTTCCCCAGGGGGCTCCATTCCTCTGCCCTCGCCCTTCCTTAGTAGGGCCTTCCTCTGCCACAGCAGCACTTAGGCAAACACCCTCTGCCTTGACAGGGCTCTGCTCTGAGCAGTGTGGGCCCCTCTTGAACACAGAATCTAAGACCTTCTTCTCTTCCACGAACTTCTCTCCTGCTTTTGTGTCCAGCAAGCAAGAAATCTGTTAGCAGAAAGACTTCGCACGCTCCAGCTGCGGCACTGGAGTGGACTGGGGGGAGCTGGTACTTCTGGACCTATCCCAAAGTATACACAGGCTCTACCACTCTGGCGTGGGCTTCTTCCTAGACGACAGGCAAAGAAGCAAGGAAGGGACTCTCTGAGTGGGCAACCTCATGTTCATGTGGAAGGAAACACCGCTGCCCACTTGGGCTGACAAGCTGAGTATATGCAGGAATACTGAGTACACATGTCTGCTCTGCTATGGCCTGCTCTGTAAGCGCCAGCCCACAGTTCTCACGCGTATTGATCATGCTGCCTCTGTCCAGGCTTACGCTCACACCCTCCCTCATCTCCCCAGCTCTCTGAAGCCAGAGCTGGTTCTTAACTCTCCCTTCTCTTTCAGAAAGCCTTTCTGGGCAGTTCCAAATGGTTTCCACCTCTGAGGTAGCAGAAGGTGGAAAGCCCGGAGCTTTCCACACCAGGAGCAAGCCTCGAAGATGTAGTGACCCTGAGGTCCATCACCTTTTCAGAGGCTTGAGTTTGGTTTTTCATAGCTCTGGCTGCTCACCAGAACCTACTGGGAGCTGTTGAATGTTGGGTAACTGTGTCAAGCCGAGATTCTGACTTAATCTGAACTGTGGTTTGGTTGATGTTCTCCTCAAAGGTCCTCTGGGTATTCCAGGTTGTTCAATCCCTAACTGCTTCTCCCCACCTCTTCTTCTCTGAAGCTACCAGGGGAGCCCCTCTCACCACCACCTGCCTATCCTTCCGTTAGGGTGATACTCAGGTCTGTCATCTTTAGCTTCAGCCTTCAGACAAGAAAATCTCTTTGGCCCAGCATTCAACTGAGGAGTGTAATGAAACTGTACACAGCCTCACAGGGTTAGTCCTCATCTCTCTCCCCTGCCCCTCTGAGAGCCACCATTTGAGACCAATGACTCTAGGTATGAAGACAGGCCTCATGAAGTCTTCCCACATAGTAGTCAGGCACTGGATACCTATTGCCTTCAGGACCTACTTTCCCACCCACACAAACAAGACACTTAGATCATAGATTCTTCACACAGTTTTTGGGGTTTCCTCCCACCATGTACCCATCTGCTCCTGTTCCTCAGTCTCTCTGGTTGATATGAGCTAAAGTTCACTTTCTGGTCTGGCAGCAAAGCCATGTTGGGAGCACCTCCCACCCCCCCCCACACTACCCACACCCCACCCCACCCCACTTTTTTGTGAAGAAGCTGCTGCTGTGTATCTGGTCCAGCAGGAATTCAGTTTAACTGGGGTACAGATTAATAAAGTCTTCAGGTGGTTCTCAAAGGGTAAGCCCAGAGGGAAAGGTGTACCACTCAGGCTGTAGTGAAGCCCCACCACCAGGTAGATCCAGCCTGTTCTGCAGGCTAGAGCAAGAGAAAAGCATGGCCTCTCCAAGATGCCCACCGAACCTCCTCTGCTCCTGGGAGAAAGTTGGAAGAAAAGCCCTAGATCTTACCAGTAGCTGTGCCTTTCCTTCGGGACATGAGTTTGTTAGGAGGCACTTTTTGAACCCCTCAGAATCTTTTGGGGGAGCAGACTAAAGACGTATATGACCACACATCTAGCATCTGATATAGCAACCCCCATATGAGCCCCACATTAGGCAAAGCCCTGGGACTGATGGCTGCTTTCCACCCCAGCTTCTGCTGGACGCAGAAGGTAGGAAATGACCCCACAGCCATCTAGATATTCTATAGCCCAGCCACCATAACAGCTGCGTTCCTGCTGCTGCTGGTCCCAGGTGGTCCATAAACAAGCTGGATGACAGCTGTTATCCAGACCGGACCCAGGAGAAAACAGTGGCCACTGTAAGCCCCCCAGAACATCCCAGCTCAGACTGACACAAGGAGAGCCACCTAATGTCACCACGAATGGCAAATATGGAACACTGTGGTCTCGGAGGGATTTCTGAAGAATTTCACACACGTCCACCCTGTGTGTGCTGAGGACACAAGGCTGTCTGCTGTTTCACTCACCTGGAGAAGACTCGTTTAGGCCCATCAGGTCATTGGCCCTCTGGATCCTCTCCAGGCACATGGCTTGCTCCTTCTTGAAGATGCAGTCAGAATGCATAGCAATAGCCTATAGGATATTAGGAACAAACCATGAGAAGGCAAGGAGCCCACGGACAGCCCCTCGGCTTCAACTCGGGAGAACAGTGTTAGGGACAGATGTGACAGGAGGGTGACAGACCAATATCTGCTGTGTTACAGATGCCATCCCCAGAGAGCTATTCTCAGACCCCATCTCAATGTGTGAGTCCCCACAGGCCCCTAAGCCTCAGTCTCCATGCTAAACTGACATTAACCATCGCATGTGCTGCCCTCTAGTGGCTGGGCATGTGTGTGCATGCAAGCTAGATGCTCATAAACACCCAGGAAGGAGAAACTATTTTTGTTTACATCCTTTACTGTTGCAAATGTGTAACCAAGTCTGGATGTTATTTCACTTGGTCCAGGTCACTCACGTGACTTGGTAAGCATGGTAACAGGGTTTGAGTGTGATGTTCTGACTCCTGCTGCACTTTATGGGGAGGTGAGGGCTGGTAAACTGAGAGCTATGAGAGCAAATGCCCTACCATGGCCAACAAAAGGGTAACGGTAGGATTCAGAGGTCTCCTCTCCACTCTGTTTCAGAGGAGGAGAGAGAGGTACAAAGCTCAGCTCAGGTCCCTCAGTGGGACCAGGGACTTCACAGTCACACCCTGCTGTCATGATAGATGTCTAAGTTCATTTCCATCAAACCCTGGGTCAGAAATGATTCTGTTGGCAAGGAATCTGAGCTGTCAAGGGCCACGTTCCAAGACAGATCCAATCACACCTGCTCACCGAGAGAGAGAGAGAGAGAGAGATGTACATGTTTTGACACGCAAGGGGTTACAACCAGGAGTAGGTTGTACACCTCAGGCTCTAAGGACTGCCTAGTCCTCCCAAATGGAACCCAGTGGAACCCTCTTCCTTTCTCTCCTGATCTTCACCCTTGCTCAAGAGAGCTTTGGACAGAGGACAGGATTCTGAGTTTAGGTGTCAGAGGGCCTTATGGCATAGGGATCAGAAGACCATTCTGTGGCCCCAGCTGGGGACCGGGAGAACAGCTGAGTTAGCCAGATACCTAGTACCACTGAGCATCATAGTACACGTCACCGTCTTAACAGATTTAAAAATTCTGTAACAACTCTCAGTCCAATCAGCACCAGTCCAGAGGAACGTCATTTATCTAATCCACACCACAGAAGCATGGGGTCAGGTGGGGTGGGGTGTGTACGCAGAGAGTCCAGGGGTGGGGAAGGGCTCTTGGCAGAAATGCCAGCCTTGGGACGGCTTGGCTGAGAGTACACAGAAGTCACTGGCTCTCCAGGTTGAGGCTCAGTTCAGTTGTAGAGGAAGACCCTGGACTCTTACCTCAGGCAGCAGAAGAAGAACAGTCAGGGCGAGCTGCGGGATTCCAGCCATGGTCTTCCCGGATACTATCTCTGGCTATTGCTCCCAGCCTTGGAGAATCAGTCGCTGTCTGCCACTGTCCACTCGCTGAAGGGAAGGAAAGACAACACACCATGTCACCTGCAGCGGGTCCCCAGGCCAGGCTTGCAGCCCTGATTAACCCTTGGGACCTGCGCTCCTTCACTCTTGCATCCCAGCAACAGGAGTTGAGCACCATCTGCACTGTGCTCACAGTGGGGTGCCGAAGTGTGCTCATGCCAGCTCAGCCACCAGGGTACTGGGGTACCAGAGCACTCCAGAGCAGCTACCTCCTCTGCCTAGACCAGCTGTCTCCACGTCTCGACATTCTCTGCTTCCACACAGAAGCGGCGTTTTGGCTGGCATATGCATGCCCACCTAGCAGTGACATTTACCAGGCTCCCTTGTTCGCAGGCATAAGTGTGAACCTCTTATGCAGGGCACACATGCACTCAGCTCCTTTTAAGTACAGGGCCCACGTCTTCCATGGCAGGCTGAATAACAGTGGAGAATGACAACAGGATAAAAGCCAGCATCCCTGAGCGGACTGTGACAGCAAGACACCTCTCTAGCCTGTGTGACCTAGCTAACGCCACGCAGTTCCGGTAAGGCGAAGCAAGCTACTATACCATCTGTTCATTCTGAAAGGGCCTCTTGGCTCGCAGTGCACAGTCGGAACCAGCACATTCTCCTTTCACCCTGTCTCACCCCCACTTTGACTTCTAAAGGGTGTGGTCGCATCATAGTGCTGCTGGATCTCAAGGACAGGTATATGAGGACCAGGATCCCAGAAGGGATCAGAGAAGCTACAAATAATTCGAGGACACTGAAGAAACCAAAGCTCACACTCGGCCTGAACTCATGCTCTGCTTCTAAAATTGACCGTACACAAATGCCTGGCCACTCAGGAGCTCTGCGCTGGGAGAGGTTTGCCCTTGGACAGACAGCAGCATATATAAGACTACTCACTGCAGTAATAACATACTCTGCTCCTGCTAGGCAGAGTGCTGTCGGTCCTTCAGAGTGATGGCAGTTGTTACTCCATTGCTGTGAGAAGGATTAGTCAGTGGTCCTATCAGAGTACAGCTAAAACACACACACACACACACACACACACACACACACACACACAAAATGCTTCACTATGGAGGCCACGAGGAACTGAAACAAGCCTGTCCTCTCTACCCCATATACCGTGTGGGTCCCTGTTTTGTCATCCATATCTCTGTGCTCAAAGTGCTTGGTCTTAAAACCCCTTTCAACCCTCTTTGGCTCAATCGGGAACAGATATCCAAAATAAGGAAGAAAACCAGTGACAGGAAGAGAAGAGAGAAGCTTTCCCCCTTTCAGTCTACAGCTCACTCGCTCAGAGATGGGAAGATCTCGGAGAGCTGATAAGTACCGGGAAAAAGGGCAGGTAGGGCTGGGTGGACTGGGAGAAGCCTTGGAATAAAAAAAGGTGGTTAAGAGCACCGACCGCTCTTCCAGAGGTCCTAAGTTCAATTCCCAGCAACCACATGGTGGCTCACAACCATCTGTAATGAAATTTGATGAAAGATAAAACGTCATCTTTCACAGCTAGTCTAGGAGGAAAAAACCAGTAAGAACAGGATATCCTGTGAGCTCAAGGCTTACTCTCTTTCACCTTGACTAATCTCAAGCAGAAGACTCCAAAACAGACCTGTGGTCCTCTGGGGAAGCCCTCCAGGACCAGACTGTTCCCAGATACACCGTCTTCTTCCTCTGCATCCCAGACCCTCTCCATCTAGCGCGGCCTGGAGCCACCTGCTAGGCTGGCCCTGCAGCTGACACCATGTGGGTTACGGTGGGTCTGCAGACCTTTGTGAGAACCTTGGGATGTACACAGGGACATGGTGGAGGGAACATGACGGTGGAGAGCCTGGCTGGAGTGGGGGTGGTAGCCAGTTCGCCCCTCCCCTTCTCTCTCCCCGTACCTCCCCCTTCCCTCCCCAGACTTCTCTCTTTGAAGCAAAGGAGCATAAAGACACGTCATGTTCACAAACACTAAAAACATGTCCCCAGGACTTTCATTTGAAAGCATCAATATGATCATCTGTGATGGCTGCTCCCTCCCCTCTCATGTGTCCCTTCATGGAGGCTCAGAACCACATACAGTAAATGCTCCTATGAGGACACTAGCTCAGACACATCACCCCCTGCCTCCACAGATATGTACAGGGACCCTCTGTTCTGTGTACAGCCTCCTAGACACAGCATAATACCTGGGGCTGACACAGGAGCCGTGAGTGCGCGCAGGTGAGTATCTCAGGTGAGGCAAGCACAGAGCCCTCAGGTCCTGGGTACCACTGCTGCCCCACCCAGTCTCTACCTCAGAGGTATCAGCCTCTGGCTTCTCTTCCTGTCTCTGGAGACCTCACAGAGGTCTACTCTCTGCTCTTCTAAGTGTTTCTTTCTCTCCTGTCCCCACTCTTACCCAGTAGCATCTGGTGTTTGCTTTCCACAGTGTTCTGTGGGGCACAGGCACAGTGTTCCAAGTGTAGCTTTCCAAGATATGACACACCAGCCTGATGCTCCTCTCTACCCAGGCTACCTCTGCCTCAAAACTCCTTAGAGATACAGGTGTCCCTGTCAGGCCACCACAGGTCTGTCATCCTAAGAGGGATATCAGGTCCCTTTCACTTGACTACACTGCATGCTCCTGCTCTCTCCCTGGGGTTCAAACTGAGCCAGGCAGGTGGCTCCGAGAACAGGAACACTCTGCCTCCAAGCCCTTAGTGGAACTGAAATGGGAGGTTTGCCCTGGAGGTTTTAGCCTTGACCCCAGGCAAGGTACTTAAGCTTCCTGCTCAGCCTCTACCTGTTGTCTGCAAAGTGGGAATGACAGCCAGGCCTGATCCACAGGCAGCACTCCGAGGATGTGCCACAGCCTGGCATCTGGGAGGTGTCTCCCTCTCGGTGTTCATGATTCTTCTGCCACTGTGCTGTCACCTCCACCCTGAATCACAGTCACTGGGAACAGCAAGCCAGCTGCACTTTCTCTCCTAATATAAGTACTTACTTACTAAGTACTCAGGACGTGCCGGGCACTCCTCCAAGTTGAATACCCATCAACTCCTGTTACTTGACTGACACTTCTGAAGGAGCTCCTGGAACTCTCCCCATTCTACAGGAGAGGCGACAGGGGCACAGAAAGTCTGTGTGCAACTTGCCCAAGGCCAAACAGAAAGCATCCCATAGAACTAAAAAGTGGCTCCAAACCGTATGTGCCCCCTTGACTTCTGCTGCTCAGAAAGGAGCCTGCCCAACACCCGTGCGACCTCTGACACCGTCAAGGTGTGTAGATCCTCAGCTACTGGCTGCCGTTTGCCTGTGCGGATGTAGGCCTACCTGTATCTGCCCTGTCTTCAGGAAGAGCAGCTGTGGACAGAACCTTTCAGTCCCGCCTGAGATGAACTTGAAAAGCCACCTCGTAGTGGTAAAACCACAACCAGAATATTTCTACTACATCAGAGTGTTTCCCAAGGTTATGTGATATAGAGCCTAGAGATGGGCCTGGCAGGAATAGGGTGTGGACTGGGCTGGAGGAAATGTAGGAAACCCCAGAGCATGCCCACCCCTCTGCTCAGAGAAAGTCTGCCCATCCCTCTGCTCAGAAAGAGTCAGCATCCTGAAGCTGAGCTGAGCTGAGCAGGAACTGACAGCCAGGGCTGCATCACCAATTTAGCCCCAAAGAACCAGTGACTCACAGACCTCGAGACTTTCCTGGTTGGAAAAAGGGGGGACCTGCAGACCCTCCAGCACCCTTACTGTGCCAAACCCAGCAGAGGCCATCTCTCAGCAGGGGCATGGTTTCTGCTACAGGCCACTTACAACCCCTCCCACAGTTGCTCCAGACCCTTGGATGAAGTCTGGTGTCTCTACATCCTTCCCTACCCTGAATGCCTTTGCCCTATGCAGCTTCTATAGAGGACTGAGCACAGCATACTTCCATCCCTCACCTCTCCATACAGGCCTGGGTTCCATACATGCCCTGCACCAGAGCCACCTCTAGAGCAAAATCAGGAGGTGGGGAGGAGGCAGGGGAGCCTGGAGCCAGTCTAGCATCTAGGGTCCCTGAAGGACTATGCCAGGAAAGGAGGTGGCACTGAGTGAGAAAATATTGCTACACCCCCCCCACCAAGGGAAGAGAGTTTCATGGCAGAGCCACTACTGAGCCATGTGGGATAAGGACTAGGTTGCTGTAGAGTGGGCAGAATTCTGAGGTATGGGTCATTATGACAGCAAAGTGTCCCCAGAAGATGTGGCAGGAAAGAAAGGTCTCAGGAGGACAGCAGGGCACGAGAGAGGCAGAGGGGAGGGTGAGCTTGCTACCAGAGCCATAGGTTCCCAGTGAGGAGATTCCTAGGTACATAGTTGCTGCCAGCACTCTCTGCCAGTATGCCGCATGCCCATCTGCCGGGGAGAAGGTGGAGAAAGCCAGGGACTACTCAGAATCCTAGGAGAGCTGGGAAGAGAGGCCACTCCAGCCTTGGAACACCACCTCCTGGAAGCCCACCAGTGTACTTACTTATTATATCCTCTGGTCCCAGCCCTGAACAAGGAGTTCCTCTCTCCTGCCTAGGTTGTTGGATCTTGCCAAGTTTACTGGGAGATCCAAGGTGAGATTTCTGGGTTGTCTTCTCCCTCATAAGAGGAACAGGAGAAGGGGCTCAGGAACCAATTAGCATGCTATGACAACATCAGAAGTATTTCATTTGTGCTGTCTTCAGTTATACTGCGGGTTTGGGGGTATCCCCTGAGCACAGTGAAGACTTACCCCAGGACTGGCAAACAGTCCAGAAGACCAAGAAGAGCAACTAGGGCTCAGGCATCTTGAGCTCCCAGACCAGTGATGTTCTTTCTTCAGCCTTTTGCCTCTCTCACTTCTAGCCTTCCGTCCCAGGAACTAGCACATCCTTCCGGCTAGTCGGATTCACTTTGTCCCTCGTTTTTGAACAGCCAGAGCATTGAGCACAGTTTCTAAACAGCACATTTTCAAATGGCCAGAGAACTCCACAAACTGAACTGCCCGCAAAACCGGTGGCATGAAATTAAAATGTTGGGTGTCTGCAGTGTTTGCCAAAGCATAGTCAGATTGGTTTCCTGTTTATATGTCCTCAGTGCAGGACAAAGTCATTACAGCCAAGTGCAATGCCCACAGAGTCTGAAGTATTAACTAAATTCACGGGGGTGGGAAGGAGTTACATCCCATGTTCTAGGCTCCTGCAACACAGTGTGTGTGCTCACACACACACACACACACACACACACACACACACTCACACACACAGAGACACAGAGAGAGACACACACAAACACACTCACACAGACACATACACACAGACACACACAGAGAGACACAGAGAGATAGAGAGACACACACATTCACACACACACACAGACACTCACACACACACACAGACACACTCTCACACACACACACACACTCACACAGAGACAAACACACACACCTGGACCTTCATTAAGGTTAGCTTTGTGGCCAAGTGTTCGCAGATCTTATGTGAAACTGTCTTTCTGTTGCTGCCTACCTCTCTTCCATCCGAGCGTCCGGGCAGGTGTCATGAGAAGCCTGCATGCATCCCCAGCTGTGTGTCACTCCTCTGTGTGTCAGTGTGGGGGTGGTTATCATTGTGTGCTTCTGACGGCATCCAGAGCTCAGTACAAACACATCATAGCTAAGGGTTTTCCTGTCTCCATGTTGCCAGGCAGCTGGACCATGAGGTCCAATCTGTTAGGGCATAGAAGCCCAGCTTCTTCTAATCAGAGCTTCTGAGGCCTCTAAACCTTGGGGGGGAGCACATCTGCCTGGGGCTTCACAGCTGTGCTCACACATATCCTCAGTCCCTTCAGTTCCTTCAGGGTCTGCTCCAAGGTGAGTGGCCCTCAGGTAAGCGTGGCACTCATGGTTCTATACAAGCCTCTGACAAGACACTGGTCACCCTGGGTCCTGCAATTTGGTCAGTGCATCCTGAGCAATGAGATGCATCCCTGCTAGACCACCTCCTCAGTGAGAAAACCACCTTGTGGCCCTAGCTACTGTCCTCCTTAGACTCTCACCTGCGTACTGATCTATAAATACCCACTGAGTGCATGTCGCCATTCAATACAAATGGACGGAAGGAGTGTCCAAAAGGAGGAGCATGACAGAGATCTGACCACGTGAGAAAACAAGAGCTCCAGAGTGCCTCCCCAATCAGCCCCCCACGAGTCTGAAACGCGCACAAAACAGGATGTGAGGGCTTGAGCCTGACTTGGTCTTGAGGCTGCAGAAAAAGGTCCTCCTCCAGGCTCACCCCAGTCATGTCCCTCACTCCACAGAGACAGACAGACCCTTGAGATCTCAGCACAGATGGTTCCACCACCCATGACCCACTACTGATGGCAGAAAGTAGGAGGGACCACATCTGACTCCCGCTCACACCACACACACTTGTTGATGGATTGGTCAGAAGACCTGGCTCAAGGCTGGCTCCAGCATGTCCTGTCTTTAATTTGTGTGCTCAGATTTTGGCTTGTGTCCAGACTGGGGCCTTTGCCTGTTCTTTCCAAGGTCAGTGAGGAGCAGGAGTCCTAGGTTTGCACTTGGGAATGGGGGGGTGGCAGCTCCTCCATCCTTACCTGCCAGTCACATCAGATGCATCTCAAGGCCTTCTGAATAAACCTAGAGCTACCTGCTATCCTTGGGCTTTAAAAGGCTCAATCACGGTACCTAATCCTTTCCCCAGACCCATAGCCACCCTCTAGCCTCCAGCTTGACCTTCAGAATGGCCTGCCTCAGTCCAACTGCAGTCCCATCCTCTATATGGGCTTTAAATTCCTATATAGCTTTATAGGAATGCATGTGAGCTGGCACTGAAAAAAAAATCCAAACAGATGCCTGTTTCTCTTTCTTTGGGATATGACAGAATTATGGGACACATAGCTTGAAGTAAAGAAAAGTAGCCACACCAGCCCTGAAATGGACTGAGGAATTAGCAAGATCCATTCTCATGCCAAGATGGTCCAGAAGCCTCTGAGCTCCTAGAACTGAAGCTCCACTCCCTAGCAGCCAGTGAAATGCCATCACCACCCCCTTCCTGTGTGCTTGCTCCCAAAGATCTAGTTCCACGCACTGATGCCTGGTCCATCAGATCCCCCAAACCTGCCATGCTCTAGCTGATGATAGGTCCTGCTGACAGCAGCCAGCTAGCTAGCTACTGCAGAGCCTAGGCCTTTAAACAATCAGCTGGGGTCTCAAGTGGGCTCACTTCAGCAATCCCACTCCCACGGCGATTTTTCCCCACAGACCCTGCAGGGCGTTTCCTTGTTAGACCACCAAACCCCCAAGCATCTCTCACTCAACCCCTCTGCACCATGGCGGGGAAAGAAACGTACGACTATCCTTTTTTAAACAATGCCAAAGGTTATCTCCATTGGGGAACAGACTAAAGTGATTCCTATCCTACCTCCCCAGCACATAGCTTGTCCAACCCTCAAATGACCCACAGACTGTAGAACCAAGTCCCCAAGAGACTCTCCTGCGTTTCCTTCCAAAATCCACGTAAGCGCCTTGGTCTGCCCTGGAAACAGGGTGATTAGATCTCTTAGAGTACCCCTGGCCGCAGTGTCATCCGTGCCTCTGTATGCCTCTTTCTGGCACCAGAAAACGCTGGAACAGCTAGGCCGATACTCACTGAGTAGTCTACAGGGATGCGCCCCCAACCCACGGTCCGACACTTGGCTAGGACAGAGAGAAGCGTAGGCAGCCTTCCGCGGCGGGAGAGGATGGGCTCGGACTCTGCCCCGCGCTGGCCCTCGCCGGCTCTGAGTCGGCCGAACACGCGGCTCCTGAAAACCTCTGGTCTGGAGGAAGGATCCAAGGGCCCCGGTGGAGAAGAGTCTGGCGCTGGGCGAGTGCGGGACAGAGGGACAGGCCAGGGGGTGGTCCTTACCTGCTGGCCTCGGGCGGGTCCCGGCTGCTGGGAAACGGGACTGAAGGTGCAGGAGGGCGTGCAACCCGGGAATCCGCGCCCAGAGCCGCACTGGCTGGAGCGTGTGCGCCGCGGAGCGCGCGCCTAGCCTGGTCTCTCGGTGCGTGTGGCCGCGGGCAGCCGAGTCTGTGTGTCCCTGCGCCGCGGCGTGTGCGTATTGCACACGGAGACCTCGCTGCTCCGGAGCCGCCGCCAGTCGCAGCCGGGAATGAGAGCGAAGCGCCCTCGTCTGCTGTCGCCCACCCCGTGCCGCTTGGCCCCGCTCGTCCTGCCGGAGAGGCGCCGCCTCTGCTGCGCAGCCAGGCCCGGGCCGAGGGAGGCGACAGACCACCGCCTCCCCCGGCGGACCTTGCAGGCGGGGGATGGGGTGCAGGCCAATGAGCTCCCGGGGGCGGGGTTAGGCCCGGGGCAGGGATGGGGAGCTAGATGAGGACCACCGCACTGACACAAGCCAGAGCTGCAGCAGAGACCCAGGGCGCGGAGGCGGAGGTAACAGCCCCCCTTTCCCAGTTCTGTCGCAGAGCTTCCGGGCTGAGTTGTGCCTTCCTCAGGGCTCACCACCTTTCTGTCCAACCGCAAAACATCCAAGAGAGAATGCTCTCTTCTCCTCCTCTCTGTGTCCCAATCCTCCTCTGGCAACCTGCCACCTAAGCAAGTCCCCGGGCCCTCTCTGGGCCCTTCTTTGCTCACAGTCTGGAGGTCTGCAAGATACCTATCTAGATGTCCTCAAATGTGACAACCTACAGAACACTTCTATAGCCAGAAAATGAGACGACCCTGCCAGCTCTGTGAGTTTGGGTGTGTGGCTTGATGTTTCTGAGCCTCCACTTTGTCACCTGCACTATAGCCACCGTTCCTATTTCTGGGGTCACGAGGACAACACTGAGTAGGAGCAGTCTATGGGCCAGCAGTGAGCTTGCCCGAAGCTCCCATATTCACTGATGCTAAACAAACATGGCGGTGATGTGGTCTGCTCACCCTTCTGATACAATTTGATAAGCGGGGCCTTAATGAGCATAACTCAGCAGGTTAATGTCACATAGCCAACGTCCTGCCACCTCCAGTTTGTCATAACTGTCCCCAGTCACAGCATCCTGAGTTCTCTGCAACCCCATCACTCGGCTGGCTCTCAACTGGCTTCTGTCACTGCACATTCAGGTAAGTTCTGGGCTCCCTTCCCTGTGTGTCCTTCTGAGGAATCGTCAAGGAAGAAGAGGAAAGGAGAAAGGACTTGAGCCTTTTGTTAGCAAGGGCAGTCTATCAGAAGGCACAAGGACCAGGAGATGGAGAAGAACCATGAATGGGAATCATACAGAACCCTAACTGGTAAGACCTGACCATTTTACATCCCAATTCACAAGGAAAACAGCAAGACTAAGAACAGGGAACAACCCGGTGCTCGAGAAAGATGTATGGAGTTCCCTATATACAAACAGCATGTCCACAATTTCCCCCTCAGTCCCGGAAACACTGGGCCCACTTCATCACCTCACCAAAAGCTACTCCCTTGTGTTCTTTCAGGCCATGTTCCAAAGCAAGAGCAGTGGAGAACATGTCTTCTCTCCTAAGAGTGGCCGAGGCCCTTCTAGAGAGAGGACATCCTGATGCTGGGCAGCAGTCAGCAGTCAATCAAGACCAGCTCTGGAATACACAGCATCCCTCTCTAGTCTGTTTTCCCAAGCTGGGGGTCAGCTTCTCTACTCGGCCTCCATCCCTGATGTAGGGCAGATCAAATGAGATGTCACCTGTGAAAGTACTTTGTAAACTGTGGGGCAACACAAGGGGAGGTAGGTGAGAGCCCCACATAGGAAGTGGAGCATGAAACGTAGGACACTGGCACTAGGGGATGCATAGATTTGGGCTATGGAATCACTGACCTACAGTAGGCCAGATCGCTCCAGAAATGTTGATAGTCAACACTCCACTATTGGAAACCTGACACTTTGAGGCTGTGCATCCACTTCCCGGTTTACTACAAACTGCTGGTTCTTCACGTCTGTGTCTGGGAACCGGAACCCTGATCTCTGTACTGTGTTAGCAGGTGCACATCATGGTATGTGAATAAGTCAGTCATGATGTGTGCCTTCCTCTGTCCAGGCAGCCAGCTGTGCAGTAAGACGTGAGAAGCTCAGATAAACCCACCTGTCTTCCCTTTGCCTCACAGTCTATGGCCTGAAGGTGACTCCCTGGCAGACCCCAGATGGAGGGCAGTCAGACTTATGGTCCTACTTGTACCCAACCTAAAAGGAGCTGTCAGGGACAGAGAATGGAAAACCAGGGCACACAGAGCTAGGAATGCCTAAAGTTATCCAACAGTGGTGCTTTTTCCTAGTTGATTCACCTCACAGGGGCACAGAGATGACTTACCAGACCCCAGCAGATGAATGTGCTGTGAGCTACACCCTCCATCATTCTGTAGGCACAGCATGGGCTTCCGTGTCCTGTGCCTGACGCACACATTTGTCTCTGGCCCTGCTAACAAATGTAGTGTCATAAATAAAAACAGCATGAATTCTGGTCCCCCAAACCAAGCACCCCAAGAACAGAGCCAGATTTCTCATTATCTCCCTGTCATTCACCTCTCCAAACAGTCAAGTTTAGATCAAATTCTAACCTTGACTTTTCTTGCTTGGCAGTTTACCATTCCCCACCTCACTGCCAGGCTGTGGGTGGGAAGCCCTGGGAAGAGTGTCCCAGAGCCCCCTCGATGATTTTCTTCCCAGAATGGGAGAATGAGGCATATCTCCTTATCCACTACTCCTAACCCTGAGGCGTTCACTACCTCATCTCTCTCCGCAAGCCAGTCAGCTGGGCAGGCAAGAGCTGAAAAATATGGGTTTTAATTCAATTTCCTGAGATGAGGGGTTGAGGGAGACAGATGCCAGGCCACCTTACCCAGCATTCATCTCTCCTGCACAGCAGTTCCTTCCGTGACACAAGCCCAGCCCTGGCGCCACTCAGACATAAGCAGTACCTTCCAGAACACAGGTGTCTCAGGGTGGAGGGCTAGCATCTCTGGCGGGGCTCCCACGCTGTAGAATCAAGGCTGCTCGGGGTTCCTGGCACTCTCTGCTGGAGAAAGGACCCTTCTTAACTATTCTCCACAGAATCTCTTTGCAAGCTTTGAATACACACCCCTGCCCAGACCTCACCACCACAGATAATTAGATAATTGGTCTGTGGAAAGGCTTGGGTAGGAGCATTTTTTTGAAAGCTCCCTGGGGTGTTTTAACGTACAGCTGGAACACAGTGAGAAGCCCTCCCCATGCCTTGCGTGCAAGCCTCCCAAGGTGGTGTGCTTATACAACCAGAACAGAGACCTGGTGGATCTGGTCCCCAGACCTTGAGATACCCTGAGATAAGAGGAAAATCGTGCTAGTTCTCTGTCAAGAGCCATGCTGTGCAGATGGTGGCCTTGGTGCACTTGAAATCCCCTGAGATGTCCTGGAAGCTACCTAGAGTTGAGGAGGAGGGAAGGGCATCTTCAGAGGTACCAGGCATTTATCAGAGGCTAGGCTTAAGTTCTTTCTGCCTCCCTCCCCCATTCCACAGCCCAGCAGTGGATTAATATGAGTGAAGCAAAGACTCATGGGGCAGGAGTTCGGACTGTCACTCATAAGGCTCAGGCTCCAAAAATGATGTTCCAGTTAAAAGGTATTTTGGCTACTGGCAGAGCAGGTCTCCGATCAACCAGCCCTGTGCCTCCCTAACTCTTAGATACGAACATATGCATCTGGGAAGTTGGATGGGATGGGTGTCAGGGTAGACTGGATGAGATAAATAATTCCTGAATCCCTGAGGAAAAGCAAGAGACCCGAGTGCAGACCTACATCTCTAACCTATGCACATAGATATGCAAATACTCCGTCCAGCCCAGAGGAGTGCACACAGGCAAATATACAATACTCACTGCCACCTTCCCATGCACTCCCCCCGCCCCCCAGAGGTGTGGTCACAGATGAGCCAGTGGGTGGTACCACACACAGATTCATGTTCTGAATATGCGTCTTCTCCTCTGGGATAGAGATCTTCTCTCCTGAGGGATCTCAAGCAGACAGCAGGGCCTGTCTGCAGAGGCATAGCTTCATCACTGTTAGGCAAGTCTTGTCAGAGAATGAGTGACATTTCCCATTCACCTTCTGTGGTGCCTTCCCCAGGGACTCCACTGGTTACTCATGGGAGCCAGACATTCTGAGAGCCCATGGCTGACGGAGAATGAAATATTCTTTTCTCACACCATCTCTCCCAGCCTGCTTCCCCTCCCTCTTGCCCCGCAATAGGATTCTTTTCTTATCCCTACATCCCTTGGTTCATCTTCTTCACATCCGGAAGCACAGCCTCTTTACTTGCAGAAAGAACCACTCCAACCTATATCACAAATTAGACACATGAATTCACGGGCCACTTCGTAACACCTACCCTCAGCCAGGCGGGTCTGCTACCCCTCACCAGCCCTCTCTCCTGTCACAATGGATTCATACATCAGTCTGTCTGTTCCCTTCTTGCAGATACCAGTCACAGCCAGTTCCCACTTGCTGCTCCTGCCGTTTTCTGGAGTCTGTCTTAACTGCTCTTAAAAAAAAAAAAAAAAAGACAGCATGCCCCAGCCCCACACCATTTCTGGCTCTAATCAAGGGCCTCTGCAGGCACCAGGGTATAGAAATTGCAGCTAATTCGTGTGGGAGGAGGCAGCCTGCGTGAGGCATGAATGCAGCCATTCCCAGAAAAAGCAGTTCAGAATAATGTAGGGCCTATTACAGGCTGAGACCTGAGTCGGTGTCATACAAATGATGTTGATAATTATAGTAAAAGTACAGCAACTAGAATGCTATTTGATGACCAACTTTGGGAACATGGTGGCAGCTGATAAAACAACTTTTTCTATGGCTGATGGGAAAACTATCTGCAGGAAATTCATAGGATCCTTGGGCTATAGACCCTGAGCTGGCGGGAAGTGGCTAGCCTAAGGCTTTGCAAATATTCAGCACAGAGTCTATGTGGTTTTGGTGTTCTAGTGTTGTGTGAAATGTTTCTGCAGACTTAGTGGCTTAAAGTAATATACCTCTGATGTCTCACAAGCTCCGTGGATTCAGGGATTGGGCATGGAGTTCTGCTCAGGTTATTATAAGGAACCAATCAAAATGAGACCAAGCCTGGGGTTTTCATGCAGGCACAAGATCATTTCCCAAGGTGTTGGCCAGATTCAGTTGCTTGTGGTTGTAGAACTTGGGCCTCAGCTTTATGAGGTGCTTCTGAGAACTCAATCTTGGCACTGCAACCATCAGCATCACGCTGTCCTTGATATATCTTTCAAAGGGCTCGTCTGATTGGCTTAAGACCTTTCAGAGTAAGTTCCCCATTCCTAAACTTAAAGGTGGCTCATTGGGGAACATCAGCCAGATTCAGTCCCTTTGTGAGCCTCATCAGAGCTCACAATTGGGAAATCACAATCACACTGTACTGTAGGCCCCGTCCACGATCAAGAGGATGGAACAGTGTGGGACTACACACCAGGGGCAGGAACTGTAGTTACAGTTTAACCTACCACGGTCCCCATCTTCTGGAGCCTAGAGTGTGGGGGCTGCAGTGGGTCTCCCTGCCACAGCAGCTCTCTGAAATCAGAGCCTGTACCTCTCTGGTTGCACCCCAGTATTTGGCATCCTCTCTGTGCTGATTACAAGTGAGTCGCCAACCCTTGTGTCTCTCATACGTCTGTGGGAAGTCCAAAGCCCAGGACAGAAAAATAACTACATCAACCTGTCCAAAGCCACAGATAGTAAGGCTGAGACCGTGTATGTAGCACTATTCACAAGGAACTTACCATATGACAGGCTCTGGGCTGTCACCTTAGGAGCTCAAGCTGCATTGGTTAGGGACGTGGCTATCATATGTATTCAGGTTAAGAACCTAAGTCTCAGAGAGATGAAGTCATTTGTCCAAAGAATCTGCCAGCCCTCTCAATTCAACCCTAATGTCACTGACACTACTTCTGTGTACTGGGGAACAGATGTGCAAAAAGAGTCAAACATGCTCAGCTACCTTCTTCTTCTGTTCATGCTGCTGGATCTATTTCACCCTGGAATGGCCACCAGAAAGAGAGAGAGAGAGAGAGAGAGAGAGAGAGAGAGAGAGAGAGAGAGAGAGAGAGAGAGAGAGAGGTGTTTGCAATTATTCTTAATTAGCCTGACTGACCATCTCTGTCACCAGGCTGTCTCTTTAGCTGCTTCTTTGTGTTTTGAAGACACTTCTACAGAATGAGAAAACGCATCTGCAGTGACCTGGAAGGAAAGGTCACAGAAGGATGCTGGCCAGGGGTGAGCTAAGGAATCTTTATATGAAGCCAGTCCAGGTACCTCTTAGAGCCTGCTGCTTCTACCAAGTCCTTCCAGCTCCTGGCACAGGCACTACCTTCATCATCCTTGTTGCTGGAAGGGGCCACCAGCCCAGTCCCTAAGGTCCCATCTGCTCAGAACCCTGCATTACCTTCCTCGGTCTTGCTCACATGTCACCGACACCATGAACCCTGTCATCTCCTCCTCCTTCACTGAAGTGAACAGTACTAGCAAGGCAGAGACTTTGGAACTGGCCTTCAGGGTTCAAACTGACATTTCAACAGTCATTTAACTTTCTGTGCCTCTGTTTCCTCACTCAGAAAGCAGAGCTAAATAACATCTTTGGGTACTTCAGGTTGTTGGGAGTGTGTGTGTGTGTGTGTGTGTGTGTGTGTGTGTGTGTGTGTGTGTTGGAGAGCTGTATGATGCTTAGCATGAGGTAAACATGTAAGATAACAGGTCAGGTTTTTCCTTGCTTGCTAATTTTCATTTTTCATATTGCTTTCTGTCAGTTTGTTTGCTTTACTTTTGTTTGCCTACTTGCTTTTGGCAGGCTCTCCCTACTTAGCTCAGTCTAGAGCAGAGATCCCCTTCTTTCCTGGCAGTGCTAGGGTTAATGCATGGCCACACCAATGGTGCCCCTTTCTTCCACAAGCCTTCTCTGTGCTCATGATACACACCCGTCTCTTTCTCTGAGACTTGTCTCCCCTAAGCTGACACAAACTGTCAAAAGACCAAGTCTTTCTCCACTTCTTCTAGCTGCAGCTTAGGGTAGCTGGACATTGCTGTTAAACTGGAGACTGGATCCCAGCTTCCCGATGCACCCTCAGAAGCAGAATTTCAAGAGAATAAAAGGAAACTTCAGTTGTCCCAGCATCTCTTGGCTGTGTCACCCTGATCCACAGCCATAGACCCCATTTCTAGGTCACACACTCCTCTGCAACATACTCACCAAGTACTGGAATTCAGCCCACCAAGTCTCAGACCCCTGCCCTAAAACTCCTGAAGTTTCTGGCTTTCTAGAATAGACCACATGAGTCAGAGATTCCACACTCCAACTACCCGAGCATCACTGATAGGATGCAGGACACTTGGAAAGGAAACTTAGACTTTCGGAAGACTCTCAGAACTGAATCATGGGAAGATCTGGAGAGACCAGCTGGCTCCTTTTCATTTTTTTTTTTTTTTTTTTTTTTTAAGGCAAGTGGTGCTTGTGTGTGCTCTGAACCTAGGGCTGGGCTAGTGGACAGAATGGTGGGAAAGGACTCCCCTGTGAGGGTTGCTAGGCACTGGCAGAGCTGGGGGTGGGGACAAAGAGCTGCCTGGCCCAGTCAGCAGAGCCAACACTGCATCCTAATCAGGCTACTGGGGGAGGGAACCCGGTGTGACTGGCCTTAACCCCATTACAGCTGCTCATCCAGCTGCCGGTGCTGGCAGGACCCCAGACCCCAGCGCTGCCTGCCCTTTCCTCCCTGATGAGGATAGTCCTTCGATTCAGTCTGCAGAGAACGTTAGATGCTGAAGATTTTCTCTCTCACTGAATTCTCTAGCCCTGTGTCTGTGCCCTGAATGACAGGGAGGTAAAGGCAAGGACAGTGACAGCCAGAGCCTGGGGAATAGGAAGACTAAGTAAAGATGGCAGAAGTACCTAAGAAGCACTGAGCATACCCTCAATAGACTCAAGCTGCCATTAATATGTCCCAGTCAGGCCTGGCCCCCTACCCTTTCTCAGAGTGGCCTCTAATCTAGGCTCCTGACAAAGCCTTGGCTCAGGCCACAAAATGACCTGTAATCTTCATTCAGGACAGAGCCCTGACCCTACTCAGAGTCTCTAAGCAGTGGGCATCTCTGAATTTCTTCCAGTTCCATAGAGCTTTCTCAGAAGACAGGATTCTTCTCACAGAACTGCCTGTTCCCTCAGACCTACTAGCTTCTAGAAACTCACAGCAGCCCCTTCCCATGCTCCTGAACACTCATTCTGCCCTGGTGCGTGCGGGTCATTAATTTCTGAAGTCAGTTTGTGCCAAATGTCCCTCCAGACTCTGCAGAAAGCGTCTAAAAGGAGGTTGGTGGACAGATGTTAGTCCCACCCAGAGTCAAAACACAGATGAGGGGACAGAGTCATCTAGTGAGACATGGAGATACAGACTAAAGATAGAACTATGGCGGTAACACCCCTGTAGGGACCAAAGTCCTGAGTGAAAGTGTGCTGTTGAATGAACACAGCCCCAGAACCCTAGTTTCAGACTCTTTGGAAAATGGCAAATTCCTCTTTCCCCACTGGTAGTGAGACTCTGGACAAGGGAAGAAGTGCCAAAGCTTTCTTTCTCTGGCCCGTTAGTAGATGTTGATAAAGTAGGCAGAAAATTTCCACCACAGCTTTCTCCTCATAGATGTTTACAACCTGAAGACTGTTCCCCTACAGAGACTGCTCATACTGAATTTGGCTAACTCTGCCTCGTTGACCCAGCTGTTTGCCATAGACCCTACCTCCTCATTTATCTGTATCTAACAATCTTGTCTCTTGGTCATCTGATTGCAATGGCTCTGCCTCTCTCTGTCCGTTCTGTGTAATAAGCAGGCTGAGCTTCTGGGGTACTGGGGTTTCTTCATTTGAGAGACCTCCCAATTCCAGCTTCTCTACTCATCTGGGTGTTTGTGTTTTCTTCATTCCCTCAGCACCCCAGCCAAGGCCATTCCTAGAAGCCATGTGCTGACTCAGCACCACCTGGTGTTGGGAATGGGGATACCAACCTTAATAATTCTGGCAAAGGGAGTCAATATGGATGAACATCCCAAATGAAGCATGCAGTTTACACACCTCATGCAGGCTTCTCAGCTTTCCCTTCTTTTCCTTCTTGAGCCCAGAAAATGTTGAGGAGGAACTCTGTCTTGGAGGAACTATCTTCTACCAACATCAGGGAGGAGGGTAGTCTCTTCAATATGTCCTCTTTTCACTATGACTGCAGTGTAGGGCTCAAGACCTCCTTGGGACCTTGGCTAACTAAAATGTTCAATCCTACAAGCTCAAGGGGTCTTGTCTAGAAAGGAAAAGAGGACCCAAAGACTCTCAGGGTTCCAACTGTCTAGCCAAAGAACTAAGATTAGGCTGCTCCAGACGAAGGAATAACATCGCCAGCCTCACTTGCCACATGTGGCCACATGCATGTCATAAGGAGAGCTTTTATCACTCAAGTAGTTTTCCTAAACCCCTCCCCAGTGAGAATCCCTTTCTCTGAGTGGGAAATGGGAAGTGCACAGAGGAGGTCTCAGGGATGGTGCCAAAGAGACTTTCTCTCTAAGCTGAGTTCATGCTGTCAACCACAGTGCCCCAGCCTCATCTCCCCCATATTCACTGCTCAGCAAGGTCACAAGGAGGCCACGTGGGTTGAGGCCCTTTATTGTCCAGCTGGTCCTAGCCAATGCTCAGTGTGTCTCTGGCTGTAAATCCCAGTAGCCATGGCCAGTCACTGTGGAACTGAAAACACCCTCAAACATCTCCAACATGACCTGCCTCTCTGCAGGACTTTTAGAGGAAAAGTCCTTGACCATGTTTACACAGCATGATCCTACTTAGGACAAAGACTCAGAAAGTGGAGACGTCAGAGTAGCATTGAGGTGACCAAAGGAAGGCAGGGTGGGTGGGAATTTTCCCCTGCAGGGTTGGACATAATGAAGGAACCTTCAAAAGACTGCCAATATTAGTCAAATGCATTGCTCTGAGAAAGACAGACGGGGGGGGGGGAGACCAGACAGACAGACAGACAGACAGACAGACAGACAGACCGACCCTGGGAAAGAAACTTAGAATAGAAACAATTTTCCTAGGTTCGTTTGTTTTTTGAGGGATATCCATTCATGCCTGCTAGTTTTGTTGTTTCTAAGCTGTGGAAAGGCTGAACACCACAGTGTAAGGACTGAAGGTACTTGGCCAGAAGAGGAGAGAGGGAAGGAAGGATGAGGGAAAGGGGAGGGAGACATTCCTGCACTATGCACACTGTGCATTAGCTGGCTTCTTCCTTATTCTTTCATTCTATCCAGGACCCCAGTCTGATAGATGGTGCCACTCACAGTCAAAACAAGTCTCCCACATCACTTCCTATCCCACATGTCAAGTACCCTCACGGACACACCCATAGGCATTTTCAACTAGTCTCTAAGTCATGTCTCTAGGTCTAATCAAGTTGGCAATAAAGACTAACCATCACACTACGTTTTTGATAGTCTCTACCTTCTCCAGTTCCTTAATCCAGATAGAGAACCCCGAGTCATTAATCCAAGCAGGACATCCCTCCAGACGTCCAGGCCCACATGTGTAGCAGCCCATGTGAGCCCAGCAACATCTGGGACACCTTCAGGCCTGCATTTCCATTTGAACAGGAGAGTCTGCTATCTCCATACTTCCCATTGCTCCTCTTCTACAAATGTATCTCCTTTGAGTTCTTGGGGAGCTGGTACCCTGAGTTTCACCCCTATATATGCCGCCCATAATTTGTGAATCAATCAGTGTTAGTGAGGATTTTCACAGCGCCTCGCTGAAATTGCTGGGATCTGTCCTCTGGCCCATTTTTGTCAATTTCAATGCACAGGATTCAAGCAATGACTAAGCTCTTTATGGAACACACCTAGAATGTTGACATTGGGAAGCAGGACATTCAGATCTCAGCCAGATTTCAAGGAGGTGCCTGATCTTAAATTTGAAGGCCAAGTGAAGAAATAGCATGCATGGATCAGGATAGATAAAACACAGGCCACAGACAGAGAAACAGGACAGCATGCATGGGTCACTGCATGGATCCATGCGGTTAGAGATAGTTAGCAAAAAGCATGTACTGAATTTTAGCCTTAGAGACAGATTACATGGTCAGGGGTCTTAACCTTCAGATCATCGGGAAGTGATTAAAGAGAACACCAGTCCTCACCTGCATTTTGAAAGTATTTCCCAAAATGAACAGGAAAAAAAAGGAGGCTGGAGAAGGCAGGGGACAGGCCGCAGCAGGCAAGCTCTGAGGTTGAGTCTGAACTAGGACACTGTGGAAAGGAGAGAGAGAGACAGAGAGACAGACACACACACACACACACACACAGAGAGAGAGAGAGAGAGAGAGAGAGAGAGAGAGAGAGAGAGAGAGAGAGAGAGAAACAGGAGATCTAAGAAACACGGCCTCAGGAGCAGGTTGTGTGAGCATATGACAGCATTCAGGGCACTGGGATGCAAACATCGAGAATATTCCATTGAAGGGGGAATCGTGGGTGCACCACTCAATTTCTTCTTCCCATTGACTGGAACGGAAGTGTGGTAGTGTAAACCAGAGTAACCTCATGAAGAGGAGAATGCTGCTTCTTCACAAAAAGGATCTGGCTTACATGTGAATTGCCCCTTTGAATTAGTATGCAAGGAAGCAGTTCGCTTCTCTTTCACTCTAACAGTGCTGTTCACTGTTACTACTGATGAAGCGAACCTTCGGAATGACAGACTAGCCATAGGCATATGGAGGTCGATGCTGGCAGGTTCCACGGCTGTCACAACCTGCATGATTGTCTACCTGCTGGACACATTTAAAGAGTAGGAGCCTGGAGGGAGAGACAGACTTCACCTGAATTAGAAACTGAACTTGAGCCAGATGGATTTGAGGCATTCTAAGGAAAGCCCAGGAAGGGATATCAATGGACCAAGTAGGAATCCCAAAAAGATTGAAGTTGGAAGAACAAGCAGGAGTTGGGAAACAAATCAGGGATTCTTCACCCTGACAGCTCAAGACCTTCAAAGTTCTGGTAACCAGACAATGTACAAACTCTTATGGGAGGAATTTGAGACAAGATCTGGCATTTGGAATTTCGTAAAGCTCCTCATTGGACTCTCACAAGTGACCAAGGGCAGAACTACTTGGATGGATGGTAACTCAAACACCTGAACAGATGGCTCGGGGAGGAGTACAGAGTGAGAAGACCTGAACTCAGCATCTGTCCCCTACAGGGCCTATCACACCTCCTGTTCCTGCCTGGTGATGAGACGGAGTGATGACCCTTAGCTGCTGTCCAGTCAGCTGGTGGCAATGGCCATAGGGAACATGGCCAGGAAATCAGACTCTCAGCGATAAAGGGCTCTGGAGTGGCATCACCTCTTTTCTTTGCCTTCTTCCCTTCCACACACAGCACTTCAGGAACTTCTCTAGGCACTGCGGCTGACATAGGCACAGATGACCAGGGAGTGTGCAGGACCAAAGTATGAGTTATGTCACTAGAGCTGCTATCCTGTCTGCAAGCCCTGGCATATACTGCAAGCTCATGAGCATCTACGCTGTCTGTCAGTTCTTCCCCCCATCACTAATGATCCCATCTATGAGGGAAGAAAACTATGCCTAGCCCCACCAAGAGAGAAAGGTGTCAGTGAAACTAGCCTCCAGACCCCACCCTGATGGTTCTTCTGTCCCCATCTTCTAATGTTATTGTCCCCCAGGGTAGGATGTGGTCAAGGATGGGTGGGCCAGTGAGATGCAACAGAGTCAGATAATGAATCCCAGGAATCAGATTCCAGACCAACCTCAGGGTGCAGATCTGAGTTCATTGCATAGCACATGCACTTATGTAGAGTGTTTGAGCCCATCTCAAACCCCTAAATCCTTAGGCAATTGTGTCTCATGACACTGTCACTGTGCCCCAACGAAAGGGCTGCCTGATGAAATTCGTGTGACTCCTCAAAGAGTCCTGACCTGCTGTATATGGCATTAGATCTAATTAGATGGCTCCCGGAATGCTGATGAGACAGCACAAAAGAGCCGAGGCCAGGGCAGTGGCTGCTACCCCCATCTTCACAGAAGTCCTAACAGGTGACAGTGCTACCCCACTGGGACATATTGAAACAATGCAAGTAACATAAAGGAGTCTCTATATCAACCACCTAACTGCCTTTCCTCCTTCAGTAAGGTATCAAACTAAGGTACCATGTCCTCCTGTATTCTATCACCTCCCTTGTTGGGGCACCTGCCATTGTAGCAGCCATGTTTTTATTTCTTTATGCACAGCTTAGCCATATGTTTCCCTGCCTTCCATAAGGCCTTGGAGCCCACACGGCTGCTCCCCTTGCTGAGCAGAGGCTTCCAATGCACTGGCTGCAAGCTGCCATCGAAGCCTGGTTTCAAAGTAGCATTTGGCCTGGGAAGTGAGAAGGGTAAAGTTTCTGCTTTTATATTCAGGGCTCTGGACACTATTCACTGGGGCACCTGTAAGTCTTAGCATAGAGATGGAAGGTCAAGGCTGCTGACTGAGTGGTACAGGAATGACCTTAAACCAAACCCATCAAACACCTTCACTTTTTAAGTCAGAACCATAGTCCCAAAGAGCAACAGTAACTAATGAACTGAAACCTAGGGTTATTGGTTCCATCTTGTCCCCGAGGAAAGCTATCCCTTAGCACATCACACTCAGAGTCATACTTCTTGACTGCAAGTACCTATGTTTCCTCTGTCACAATTTTCCCTTCTCAACTGGCCATCAGCAAATCCACCCTGGGTGGTAGCCAATGACCTGAAGGCTCATTTGACCAAAGACAACTAAGCAACTATTGGCCTTCCAACCCCAGAAGTGCAGACAAAGTGTGGTGGAATCTCAACAGTGGCATTTCTATTAGTGTCCTTGTGGCCAACCTCCTGAGCATACCTGATCGCTCAGCAGAAGCCATAACACAGATTTCAGAAATCCATGAAGAAGAATGGATTTTCTTACTGTGCATACTCCTTAATTTCCTGTGTTTGTCCCCAAAGGGCTTTTCCATTGACAAATCACTTGTTTCTACAGGCAGTGCAGTTGAAGAAAAGCCAGGGATAGGGAGATTAGCAATGGGGACAGAGGGGACCTGGAGAACTGGGGTGGCAGCTCTAATGAAGGGGTGGGAGAGCCCAATCCAGCCCCAGACAGACAGGAATGGGCTAGCTAGGAGAAGAAGCCAGACAGGGCTGCACCAGGAACCAGGTAACCATAAATCCTTTCTCAAGCCAGAATCCAGTCTTGAGATGTAGGTAGTATCCCAAGGAAAGCATGTGTTCAGCTTCCAAATGAATGAGTTTCTGAGGTCATTGTCTATTCTGAAGAGCCCTTGCATATCTAGGGCTACTTGGCATAACCCTTTGTGGCTACTTAGCCTTTGGGGATGGAGGATAAGCTTGGTGCCTTTGGGGCTTAGCTTGAGAATGCCCTGTACTCCAGATGCCCTGCTTTGGGTATTTCTCAAGATACCTTACTCCCATAGGTCTCCAGTGAGCCTGAAAGTGAACTGTGCCCACTACCACCACCATCCTGATGCATTCACCCCTGGTCTCTCTGTTCTTGCCTCTGAGATCTTCTCCTAGCCCCCTCCCCCCGCCTTTCTTTCCTGCTGTGCTCAGGCCTTTCACTGGACATTTGAACTGTCCAGGTCATACTGTTTCCCTTTAAGGCTCTCTGCCTACAGTGCCTAGCTACACTCCACGCCTCACTGAAAATCTATCCACCTTCTCACCAGGACCTACACAGATCTCCTGAGCCTCTCTTCTCAGCCTTCATTCTCCGTCTCTGAATGACAGTGCCCTGTCTTGCTGCCCACACGTAGATTCTCTGTGCCTTTTGTATCCCTTGACTTTATTTAGGCTTCCCTGTGCCTGCTGGTCCCCCACTGATGGCTGCTGAGCCCCTGAAGGTTCTGACTCACCCCCCTCCTCCCTCTCCCCACCACTGCCACTCTGGGCAGGTCTTATCCCCAGAGGAAGTGATTCAGCACCCAAACCCTGCAGCCAGCTATGTGCTTAGTGTCTGTGCAGCTTTGGGTGAGTTAATTAGCCTCTCTGGGACACAGCTTCCTCATGTATAAATCAAAGATAAGAATGATGTGTCCCTTATGCAGTTGTGGTAATCAAGTGGTATGTGGAAGCCAGGCTGGTGCTTAGAAATAGAAACCTGTAAATCAAGGTTACCTCTGGCCACTTGCCTCTACCCCACTGAAAAATATAGGAGCCACAATGGAGTCATGTATAAAATTTCAAAGCATCTAACATCTGTATTAAAATGAAACATGGGGAATTACTTTAATGGTATATTTTATTAATCCCACTAAATCCAAAATATTATCTCAAAATCCTGCCAGCATAAAATATGAATGAGCTATTTTGCCTTCTTTTTCATGTGCCAAGTCTGAAATCCAGCATTTATTTTACTTTCCCACCACGTCTGCATTTGAACCAGACACATGTAGAATGGTCAAGTACCACGTGGTAAAGGCACTGGCCAACAGGTGTGCAAATAGTTCCCTTGCTTCATGGTCACCTCACAGCAGATTCACTCAATCACTGTAAATTGCTGCCATAGCTTCCCACCATGCTGAAGATAAAGTCCCAGCCCTTCCCTGGGGCTGCCAGCGTTGCCACATCTGGCCCTGGCTAGCGGAGGGCATCACTTCCATCCTCCTCAGCCATTAGCTACAGTTCTTGCAGCCTCCTCATTCCTTGTGGGACAGGTCAGATTCATTCTCCCCACCTGTTCTCTCAATTTGCTTTTCTTCTCCCTTTGACCTTTACTCTGTTTATCTATCTTCTTATATAAGTTGAAGCCTATAGCTCTAAGCATCTTCCCAGATGTGTTTCCTTGTGCCAAGTCCACCAAGAGTCTGTGGTCACTACCTATCCCAAGGTATGGATTTCTCTGTGCCCACCTCTCATGGTATTAATCTAGTCTCTTATCTACAGAGCACAAGCACCAAAACCACAGGGATGATGTCTGTCTTGATTCAAGTGCTTTCTTTGCCAAGGCAGGTGATCTCAATTAGTGTTTGTTGAAGGAACTGAAGCCCTTGTTCTGGCCTCTACATCTCAGGCTCAATGTCAACAAAACCTTCCCATGAGACTGGCCAGGAATTGCCCCTGGATTTTCTAGTATTTAGTCAAGAAGTTGCTGCTGTTCTTCAGTTTCTGCTTAGCAGTCTGCAATGGATAGCAATTCTGGTTCAATTATAACCCATGGAGGTGTAAGTGAACGAAATCTACTCACCATAGAGCCAAGTCTGGGAAAAGAAAGCATCTTTTTCTTTCATATAAAGGGCCCACAGCAGCTGAGGGCAACCCCTTATGGACTTGCTGTTTTACAACAGTTGCCTGATTCCAAGAAAACCCCACTAGCCATTTCTACTTCTATTCAAGGCCTGGCTAGGAACCCATGGGCCCCAGACTGGATGAAGCTATCACAATCATTGCTATGAACCTGGAAGGCTGCTTAAGCAAAATGGCATCTCCTGTCCTGTCCTTGATCTGCTCAGTTGTCCACAGTCAGAAGTAGCAATCCCCAGGGCTCTCCTGGACACGTACTCTTCCTTTGGACTCCTTTCCCAGGGGCAGCTCTAACATCCCAATCTCTCAAGACAAGAAAGCAATGGTGTCCTTAATGGAGTGCCTATGATCTGAACCTAAGATAGATGCTCAGCCACCAGAACCTGGTGGTCTTGGGAAAGACTGGAAAAGAATGTTTTCGAGCAGTGTGAAGCAAAGGTTACAGTAACTTCGGAGTCTTGGAGATATTTGCTAATAAGTGACCACTACACATGCACCCTACAAAGACCTGTAGGGCAGTTTGGGCAGCTGTCTAAACTACCTGAAGCCTATTCTGTATCTAAGCTCCATTCTTGTCCTCAGATATTAAACTGGAGAGACAGATAATTTGCCCCTTCCTGTGGTAGGTATGGAAACAGAGGTCCAGGTCATGAAACACCTCACAAGGTCGCTGTGAGGGGCAGTATCAGGACAGTAAGAGGTATAGCCAGGACCTCAAAGCTACTTTCCCAGGCCTCCCTGGCCCTAGCGCCCCACCCCCACTGACTCAGCCTTTGTCTGATTTGCTGACTGCGACAGCTGGGAAGGCTGAGCCTCACCCTGGCTCCTGCCATCAGCCATCTCTATGTGGCACTAAAGATCTGCTCGGGCACCAGGCCCCAGCAGCAGGCTTGGCAGGTGGCTCTGTGTTGCCAGGGAGACCACAGAGGAGGAAAGCTGTTCCACAAGGCTGCAGAAGGCCAGATGGCCTGGGGTCCCAGAGGTGCTTTTCTTGGGGACAACAACCTTGTATGTATACTGTTGGGGGTCTCACAGGGATGCCACCACTAAGTACATGAGGGAACTGAGTGCAGAGTCTGGATAACCAGCTCACTGAGGGGGAGTATTGAGGACAAAGCTGGTACTCTGCCTGACCCTGGGCTCTGATGGTAGGCACAGAGACAGAGGAACACATGGGCCTGTGTATAAACATGCAGATTCTCCCCGATAAGACCCCAGACTTTATTAAAGGTCCTTATTAAACTTGTTCCCAGAAACAGAATGGAACAGCTGGACACGGAGGGAGACTCCAAACTCTGACATGCTGAGAGCCAGTGAGCAAACACAGAGATGAAAACTGCATCCTGGGTGGGACCCAGAAAAGGGGGTGCTGAGATGAGATTGGGGAGAGAAGCCAAGGGCTATGCCCAGGAAACTTTGAATTGGCTCGACCCTAGAACTGGGAGGGTTAATTTAAAAAGCCAGCGATGATTCCCCCTCAGAAAGGCCAACCTTACCCTGATCTCCTATAATGGAAGCTGACAGGTAGAGTGAGAAGAAAATGGAAAAGGAGCCCATTGCAGTCTGCAGATGTTGGGTCTCCTAAGACCTCTAGAGACCCTCGTGGAGGGAACCCATTATTCTCAGGGAGAATATGGATTAAATCACAGTGGTTCTCCCCTGTTTCAGGACAAGATACAAATGTTCTCCTAGCCTAGTGCTCAGAAACTCTGATCAGCAATCCAAGGACCTTGGCCTAGCCTCAGAACAGGCAGGAACCTCTGTTCCCACCCCTACCAGAACCTGAACCAAGAAAGAACCTTACACAGACCCTAGTGAAGAGATGGGGTTTGGGACTGAAACCTGGGGGCCGGGGAGTTGGTGGAGGTAAGAGAACCTTAGTAAGGGACCAGGAGGTATGGCAGTCCTTCTAAGGAAGTGAAGGGGGCAGCCAGACTCAACTCCGCACAAGATCTGGAAATGCCCAGCTCAGCCCAAGGCGGGGCAGTTGATCAGCCTTTCCAGAGAAGCTGGGGAAGGCTGGCTTGCTGCTCTTCAATCTGACACTCAGGCATAAATTAAAGGGGAAGAGGATCTGGACAGATTCTCAGGGTTCCTGTAACTGAGCTAAATTACTCCACAGCCCTCTCTGTGGTGCAAACAGAATTCCCCACCTGCTGGAGGTTGTCACACAGGCAGCCTGGGCTCCCCTGAGAGCTGGAAGCTGCCTGCAGCCCGGGGCCTCCCGCCCCCAGACCCTGCCTGCTGCTGGAGCTGTCATCCCTGCTCCCAAACAGGCTGATTATCCCCATCTGGGGAAAACAAAACATGTCAGCTTTGTGCCTGAGAAAAGGCCTGTCTCCTTAGTGAGGCAGAACATGAAGAAGCTCCCAGCTTGCATCTGCCATGGGGTGGAGATGAGCAACCTCGGCTCTCTTTGTAGGGCTTTCTCCTCTTCCAGCATCCTCTGCTCCCAGAAGCCTTTGGACATCTGTTAGCCTGACGACTCAGGCTTCCCGATGGCCTTTCTGAACCTCCAAGGTCCTAGCAAGAGCTTGAGTTCGCCCATACACCTCTCCTGTGCAACACTAAGGTTTGCTCTCCATTTCAGAACTGACTAGTCAATTGCCAGTTTACTGCAGCTCTAAATTTTACTCCAGGAAGGGAGATTCCCCCAGGAAGAGTGCAGAGCTCATTGACTGAAATGGCCAAGGCAAGCAGTCAGGAGGCAACTTGCTACAATTGGATGGTCTCCTGCCCCTATTTTTCCATGTGTCCTTCCACTGGGGATGCCTTTCAATCAGTTTGACATGTACATGTTACTAGAGCTGTACTTCAGCCCCCAGCCTCTGGTGTCTTCACACGCCAGGCAAGCCTTCGTATATCTGTCCCATTTCCTCTGGCATAGGAGCTACTCTGGGAACTATAAAGACATATTTACCTACACCATGATACCAACTAGGGACCAGGCACAGATCATATCCAGAAAAATGGGTGGATTGATAAGAATGGAATTTTCCTCTGGTCTAGTCTGGCCTCCCCAGCTGCGCCCATTGCCTCCAATATTTTTTCCCACCTCATGATGCTCGGGATAGCCTTCCTGTCTTATTGCAGAGGGAAACTAACACTCCCTGAGTTCTTCCAATGTGGCAATCAAAGGGTTACTATGCCTGTTACACATTTACCCAAATGAGCACTCACATTGATGAGACAAAACCATTTCTCGGATGATACATGGGTCTACGAGAGCCCAGAATAGAGTGAAGAGTTGGGTTCTTCCCTAGGCTCTTGTTTTCTGGGACCTGTCTCTGCCTGCCACAGTCCAAGCCAAGGCTCCAAGGTCTAAGCCTCAGACAAGAGGGCTGTTTTTATCATCACAATGCCAATGAGGAAACTGAGGCAAAGAAAATTAGCAAACTTGGCAAAGATTATGGTCAGTGGATCATATAGGACTCACGCTAAAAGCAGGGATGCTGTGTAACCGTCACTGGCCTACAGTTAACCACAATGCCTGCCAGGCATATGGGATGTGATGGCCTATCTTCCCCTGAGGGTGAGCCCGGGGTCTACCACCTCTGCTGCTAACCTCACACTGACTATGACCTTGTTGAAACCCAGGATCAGCTTCATCTTCCTTTATCCCTTTGCACAAGGTAAGAGATGCCAGAATGGAATGACCAAAGGGAGCATAATGATTGTATATGTGCATTTACAATGTTTCCTCTGCCTGCTTCCAAAGCAGATGGAAGGTGGCTTAGAGTATGGAAATGCATAATGAGGACAATAAAATTATTCTCTAGAACAGAGCTGTTGGAATTCAATCATCAGGCAGAAAGATGGAGTTCTCTGAGGCAGCTGGGAGAAGCCAGGCTAAGGTGTAGGAACCCACATTGGCATCCCTGGCTATCCCAAAGTCATTTTTGTAAGTTACTCCTTTGACTTAACCTCCATGAACCTATCTGAAAATCATTTAGGTAAATATAAAATGTGAGAAGTAGAAATCTGTGGACAGCATCTGTGCTGGCTAGTTTTATGTCAACTTTATACAAGCTGAAGTCATTTGAGAGTAGGGAACTTCAATTAAGAAAATGTTTATATAAGACATGCTGTAGGCAAGTCTGCAGGGCATTTTCTTAGTGATTGATGGGAGAGGGCCCCGCCCATTGTGAGTGGTATCACCTCTAGATTCTATAACAGACTAGGCAAGCTAGGAGGAGGAGGCCAGTAAGCACCACTCCTCCTTAGCCTCTGCGTCAGTCCTGACACTAGGTTCCTGCCTGACTTTCTTCACGGTGGACTATAGTGTGGAAGTGAAAGCCCAATAAACTCTTTTGTCCCCAATTTGCTTTTGGTCATAGTGTTGCATTATAGCAATAGAAATTCTAAGACAGCATCTCAAACAGCACTAAACACAACCAGTTTAGGACTCCCAAGGGCTATCTCAAGGGGATAACCAAGGACATTCCAAGGGTTGACCTGGCTGGGCAGGAAGTATGAGATCAGCAGCAGGCTTTGGCCCAGCACCCTACTGCAGTCAGACTCACTGTACTGTCACCTGTCTTAGTCACTGAGCTCCCTGGTTAGATTTGTAGCCCTGATGTTAAACATGCTTAGAAACCATACTGGACAGCATCCTCTGAAGCCCTTCCATGTTTTTACAGACCTCTGGGCTCCTTTATGTTGCTAACCAGCCACTGTAAGTAAGCTACAGTTTGGACATATCTTGGCATTCTCCATAATTGAAAAGTGTTTGAGTTAGAGTAGAATGCAGGGAGTCCCTGGAGAGATCACTACAGTTCGGGAACAAGTATAAGGTACCTCCCTTGGTCCTCTTCGGGTTTTCAGTTTAGATAAAGCCCTGCTCACTAGTATAGACTAAGTGTTTATGCATATCAGCTAGGAGAATAAGACAGATGCTACAAAGACCATCAGGAGCTCTAAGTACAGACTCAAGGTCCTGTGCTATCAGCACTCTCTACGGGATGCTAATAGTCTCTATCATTCACAGAATGTCAAGTACAGAGCTTTGAATACTATACTGACAACATAAGGCATCCGAACTCTCCTGGCCAGTACCTTAATGCTCAACACACAGGAGGACTTTCCCATCTCAAAATCTGGTCCCAGCCTAAGTGTTCTTCTTTTATATTGGATATTTTATGTATTTACATTTCAAATGTTATCGCCCTTCCCCTCTCTCTCCCCTCCTCCTCCCTTTTCCCTGCTTCTATGAAGATGCTCCCATTCCTACCCACCCACTCCTACCTTATCACACTGGCATTCTCCTACACTGGGCAAATGAGCCTTCACAGGATCAATGGCTTCTCCTCCTATTGATGCCATCCTCTGCTACATATACAGCTAGAGCCATGGGTCCCTCCATGTGTACTCATTGGTTGGTGTTTTAGTTCCCTGGGAGCTCTGGGGAGGTGGGGTTGGCTGGCTGACACTGTTATTCTTTCTATGGGGTTGCAAACCCCTTCAGCTCCTTCAGTCCCTTCTGTGCTCAGTCTGATGGTTCTAAGTGTTCTTCTAAATACCTTCCAGGAATGCCAAGTTGTAGGCTGTCAGTGTACCAATAGGAAATGCAGACACCATCTCTCTACAAACCTATACCCCTGAAGGGAGAAAGCCCAGGACACCAGATGCTGGCATACTCAGACATGTGTGGTCTATTCTTCCTAGTGGGAGGTCTATCCTAAAAGTGTGAGGGGGAGAAAGAAAAGTGAGAGAGGGCAGTGGAAAGATGCAAAGTGGATGAGCTGTGAGAGGACAGAGCAGCTGAAGAGTTGTGTCTTACCTCACAAGTACAAGAATAGCCTCCTTAACCAAAACCTAAATGGGAAAGCATAGTTGTATGTTGTCTCTTACATGTGGATGTTATCTTTCAACCTTTTTATATGTGTGTTTCAATCCTTATAACCCCATAGGTTAGTTGCCTAGTAAGGAACTAGAGAGTAGAAAGGGATCATCAAGGGAGGGAAAATGGAGTTTTATTAAAGAACATAAAGGGGAAACTAAAATAGGAGAGTTAAATGGGGAGGGAGTCGCAAGATCGGGGTAAGTGAGGAAAGACGGGGAAGGCAACTAATACCAAAGGCCTTTTGAAAAGTCAGGCAGAAGCTTACTACTGCAAAAGCACCGTGAAATGCATACATAAATAAAAGAAAAACTTCAATGGAGCTGCCACATAATGGGGTAGACAGTAACCAAACTAGACATCTTATTCCACCAAGTAAAACCTTCAGTGCCAGAAATGAGTTACGTTCTTGAGTCATTGACTATAGATTCCCCCCAAGCATTACATGCTCTTACAAAACCTATTGATTACTGTCTAAGCCTCAAGATAAAGCCTTGGGTTTTGTTGTTGTTGTTGTTGTTGTTTGGGGTTTCTTTGTTTTGTTTTGTTTTTCTTTTTTTTAAGTTTCAACTTCTTCACTCTTATCTATTCTGTACAAAAAAGAAAGAAAGAAAAGGAAAAGGAAAGAAAGAAAGAAAAAAGCATGAGCGAGTTATTTGTGGGACTTGTTGGTTTTGAAGGAAAGCGGTAAAATTTGGTCCCCCAGGCGGTGACCCTTCAGACTTGCTATGGCCATTGAAGCTTCTTCACGGTTTGTCATGGTCACAAAACCAAACCCTTCGCATTTGTTGGTGTTGAAATCACATTGGTTACTACACCAAAGGGGCCAAACATCTGCCAGCGGTTCCTCATCAGCATCTTGCCCAAGGTTGTAGATGAAGATGCGCCAGCCCGAGGAAGCATTGCCGGGGACATTGACTCCAGAAATCCCACTCATGTGATCTACACCCATAAGGGAGAACCTGAATCTCTGTGTCTGGTGTTGCACAGGGCCTCCAAACCTCCTACCAGGCTAGTGGTACAGCTGCCATGTTTTAGTTCTGTTTGGGATTGGCTGCAAACTTCACTGTGATGGGCTCAGAGGAACCTGGGGGGTTATGACCATTGAAACTGGTAATTTTCTCTTCTGCTTCAGACTGTTTGTCAAACTGAATAAAGGCAACTCCTCTGGACAAACCTGTGGTCTAATCTACAAGGACCCTGGAGCTGATGATTCACCCAAACCAAGAAAACATGTCTTCCACATCCTTCTCAGTCATGGTCCTTGGGAGCCCACTGATGTGCAAGTTGGAATCTTTGATGACCTCTGAGCTTGGGTGAGCACATGACACCTTAATGGTTTTGGAATGGAGTCTCAAACCGTTCAGTGTGCTGATTCCTCTCTCTGAGTCTTTTACAGTCACGTAGTTCACAAAGCCATAGCCCTGTGCCCTGTAACAGTCTTTCGCCATGTGATCTTCATAACTATTAGACATTGTATTATTTAAAAATCTGAACACGGGCAGGAGGGCCCAGGGTCTGCTCCAGGGCGGGCAGCACAGTTATTATGGTGGCGGCAGAGCAGTAGCGGCAACAGCAACTGTCTTGATTTTGAAGATACAGTTCATGTCATTGAAGCTTCACACCTACTGACTAACATCTGTGGTACTGGAAGGCACACTACAGATGGAGAAAAGTATTCACTAATTTCACCAAGCTGTAGAGCCTGAAACTTGCAACAAGAGCCTGACCTGTCACATCTACTGGAGCAACAGGAGCACAAATGCTATGGGGTAAGCAACCATTTTCTAAAGCTTAGATTCTGGCCATACATGACACTAATAAAGAGGCCAAAAATCTGATTTTTAGATAGGTAAGGGGCTTATGAGAAAAAAAAACTTACTATCATTTTCCTAAAAGTACACAGCAATAAAATGACTCCTAAGTGCTTTGCCCATAGGTCAAGGTAGCACACGAACCCCATCAAAGAAGCATCTTCTTGTAGTAGAGAGCAACAGGCAGAGAAAGCCATGACTGCGCCATGCCAAGGGTAAGAGACTTTAGAGCACTCAGCCCTGTGAGATATTTTTATTCAATCCACCCCATCAAGGCTTAGGGGTCTATCCAGAAGAGAGGACAGACAGATTATAAGAGCCAGGGATGGCCGACTATTCCAAGAAAACAACATCTTTAAAAAAAAAAAACAACAGTGCCTAGACATACATGAACTCACAGAGACTGCGACAGCATGCACAGGGCCTGAACAGGTTCAGACCAGACAAGCCACCACCACCGAGAAGAGGGGATGGACACGGAGACCCACCCCTAACAATAAAGCTATTTGTAATTGATTCAATTTTTCCGCCCAATGGAGTATCACCAGGTGTGTCGACCACGCCCAAGGCAGGCGCCATGCCTAGGAAGAGTTGGCCACCATAAATGAACTCGGTGGGCCCCATGTTTCTTCTTTCCCTGTACTTTTCAGTTTTCTTCTGTTTTGGTATATTTTGTTTTATTTATTTTCTCCTTTTTAGGTTTGTCTGTTTTGAATTGCATTTTTCATTTTCTCATTTTACTTTTCCAGGTGGGTTTTTTTTTTTTAAGAGAAAAAGAGAAAAGAGTTGGACAGGTAGGGAGCAAATGGGAGGAGCTTGAGTAAGGGAAAGTATGTTGTGACCAAAAAGAACATTACGTACACACACACACACACACACACACACACACAATTTAATAATGGAGTTTGAACACACACAATAATAGACTCCTCATAGTCTTGGCCTCCATATCACTTTCATGTGACAGCTAATTTTGATTGTCAACTTGCTGTGTGACAGTATTTCTGGGAAAATGCAAATAAAAGCCTACCAACCTGAGATAGGGAAATGATAACAGATCAAAGTAAGGATGACACTAGAATCCAAATTCATGAACGAATGAGCTTTATTGGGTTACTGGCAGGGGTGCAGATGATGGATTGCATACAGGGGCAGAAATGACTCAAAGATGGGGAATTACTCAAATCCCATCCCAGCATGGTTGATAGCTCACAAAATCTGAAAGCCCCAAACTAACAAGTAGCTCAGAAGTTTGGGTTGCATCTCCTCCAGGCGGCTTCGCTGCTCTCTGCTGTTCTACAGGGATCTCTCAGCAGTCCTCGCCTTATATAAAAGTTTGGAACCGGGTGCATCTGATCAGTCTTGGGGCTCAGAAAGATAACACACACACAAACAAATGAAATAACATTGTGCAGCCTGACAAGGAAATAGCATGAATCAATTTACAGTTATAAACAAAGGAAGTGTAAGTGTACCCACCATAACCGTTCATGAAGTCAGAACAGTTACAGAGAAGCCAAACATTTACCCTCCTTAACGGGAAGACCCCATCCTTTGAAGGCTCCTCCTTTATAAAAATGCATATTCAAGACTGGAGAGATGGCTTGAAGGCTAAGAATGCATACCTCTTTTGCAGAGAACCCTAGTTTACATCTTGGCACCCAGTCAAACAGTTCACAACTGTATGTAACCCCAGTTCTAAGGAATCTGATATCTCTAAGTACCATGGGCATCTCTAAATACCTGTACTTACCCAAATGCATAGACATACACGCATGTGCACATAATTAAAAATAATAAAAATAAAATATTTTAATAATGTAAATTCAAAGAATAGAATAGTGAGCTGAAAGTTCTTCAGGGTTTTTCTGTTCACTAAAGGGCATGTGGGAGTCCCTTTGCTAAACAAAAATTTAAAAAGGTGTTTGTTTGTTATTTTTCTGATTCCTGAAACTGATTAGATGCACCACGTTCCTACTTTGCCAAACTTTTCTAAGAGGTAAAGACTGTAGAGAGCCCGGCAGAACAGCAGAGCAAGAAGCAGAGACCAACTATGCTGCCTGGAAGAGACACAACCCCAATTGGCATAGAGACCAATATAGCTGTAGCAGAAGAGTGCCTTGCTACATCTCACCCTGGGAGCAGAACCTGGTGGTATCATCCATACAGATGATTTTCAGATTTGCACAATACAAGGGGAGGGGGCATGGAGGATGGGCCAAGTCTTCAGAAAACAACCAAGGTCACTCCATCTGTGGCTCTGAGTGATAGGAAAATTTAGGGGTGAAACCTAAGCTTCAGCAGAGATCTATGGCTACTGGTGATGAAAGGCCATGGGAAATCTGTAGAAGAAAGCTGCTGCAAAGAGTGGATCTGGACCAAGAGAATGAGACTCAATATATGCTGCATGTAGCATCAATAGAGGAATGGCTATGATAGCCCAGATGATGTCATTAAGATCCCCAGAGGCTGAAAATGAATGAAGCTTGTACTGGCTGGTTTTGTGTCAACTTGACACAAGCTGGAGTTATCACGGAGAAAGAAGCCTCAGTTGAAAAAATGCCTCCATGAGATCCAGCGGTAAGGCATGTTTTTCAACTAGTGATCAAAATAGAGGAGGGGGTCCCAGCCCATTGTGGGTGGTGCCATTCTTGGGCTGGTAGACCTGGGTTTTATAAGAAAGCAGGCTGAGCAAGACAGAGGAGCAAGCCAGTAACATCCCTCCATGGCCTCTGCATCAGTTCCTGCTTCCTGACCTGCTTGGGTTTCAGTTCTGACTTTCTTTGGTGATAAACAGCAAAATGGAAGTGTAAGCTGAATAAACGTTTTCTCCCCCAACTTTCTTCTTGGTCATGATGTTTTGTGCAGAAATAGAAACCCTGACTAAGACAGAGCTGAAAGATTTAATGGTTTCCCTTCTGTGTTTTAGCCTTGCTTTAGCCAAATCTTTCCTTGCTCTATTTGGGAAAGGGGATAGTATTTACTATGTGTTATTGTGGGTTAGATGGATCAACTTGCTTTTTGTGCAGAGGCTTTACAGTAAAGAGATTGAAAGACTCTTTGGGCTTTTGAACAAGTGTTAGTATTTATGACTATGAGAACCATTGATAGTTTAATGAATGCATTTTGCGTTTGTGAGGTCTTCATGATCCAGATGATGATGGAGATGTTCTTCATGAGAAGGATGATGGCTGGAATGTTATGACTTAAATGTTATGGTTTATGATGTTTGAGTGTCAAGTCAAAAAGGGGAAGACTCGTGAGTTTTATTTGTGGACTAAATGGGACATTAATGATAGGGCATCTGGGACATTAATGATGCACAGCCTTTGGCATATCTGTGAGGTGTTTCCAGGGTGACTTAACTGGGGAGGGAAGGCTCGTCTTAGTGTGACGGCACCATCTGTAGTGATTTGAATGAGAAAAATCCCCATAGGCTCAGGTATTGGAACACTTTGTGCCTAGTTGATGGCTCTATTTGGGGGGTGTTATGGAACTTCAGAAAGTGCAGCCTTGCTAGAGGAATATGTCATTGGGTCTGGACCTTGAGAGTCCATAACATTATTCTTTCAGTTAGCTCTCGGCCTCATGTTTGTGGTTGAAGGTGTTGTTTCTCGTCTCCCTGCTTCATGCCTCTCTCATCATTATAGACTCTCCCTCTAAAAACTGTAAGCCCAAATAAATTCTCTCTTCCATAAGTTGCCTTACTCATGGTGTTATATCACAGCAACAGAAAAGTAAGTAGTACAACATCTAAAACGCTTGGAGGTCCATACTGAATTCAAAGCGGAAGGGGTACCACGATGATGATGTTGAAAAGCTGCCTATCTCTTAAGCACTAATGCCTGCATTTGAATGTCCAGCATCCATAATGGGCTGAGCATAATGGTGTGTACCTGTAATCTCTGTGAAAGGCAGAGATGTTGACCCTGCAAGCTTGCTGGCCATCCAGTCTAGCCAAGTCAGAGATACCCCAGTTATGTAAGAGATATCCCAGCTATGTAAGAGATATCCCAGATACTTATCTCAAAAAACAAGATGGAGAGCAATAGAGACAGTGTCATTAACTTCTAGCCACACACACACACACACACACACACACACACACACACACACACACACACATTCACAGGCATATACATTCCTGCATACACTGTACACATATACCCATACACTATACCCACACAGAAAAGAAGGAAAAATCCCACCACTGAACACTGTCATTCTCCTTACTCTGTTGCACCACAGACCAATCATTCCATTTTCCCACCTTCCCTGCCATGACTGTATTTCTCCAAACCATGAGCCAAAAGAAACTATTTTCCCCTTTGGGTTGCTTTTACTTGGGTATTTGTTAGCAGTAATGGGGGAAGGAACAAAGACATTTCAAGATGCTTAAGATGCCCCCCAAACTTCTCCTCAAGGGCAGAAATGGTAGTCCTGCCATGGCTTCTGAGATCTGAGCTTTTCTATCCACAGACTTCATCTGTGGCACAAGAGTTCCACAAGCTCCTACACTTGCCTTTGAAGCATTGGATGACAATGACCAGACCTTCAGCCCTTTTGTCACTCTTTACCTCTCAATGACACTAGTCCATGGGTATCATCTTATTAGTAGCACTTAGGCTGCCCCTGCATTGGGGACAGAACCCATTCTCTGTAGAAAGTACAGAGTTTGTCCTAAGCCATAGGCTGTGGGTCTCAGAATGATGCATGAATAAGGGAAGCTAATGCCCTGAGCTTATGGCCTCTCTTACACACTGCATGTTAGGCAACTGAGGTCCTTCTCTTCCCAGCCCCAGGGAAAACTGACATCTTTGCTTGGTGCTCTGGTGCTCTTCCCTGTCCCCTGCACTCATTCAGTTGAGTACCAAGCTTTGCCTTCTCCTCAGTGTTTTTTTTAAAGAATTATCAGTTTATTTTATGTATATGAGTATACTGTATATGTCTTCAGACACACCAAAAGAAGGCATTGGACCCCATTACAGATGGTTGTGAGCCACCATGTGGTTGCTTGGAATTGAACTCAGGACCTCTAGAAGAGCAGTCAGTGATCTTAACCACTGAGCCATCTCTCCAGCCCCCTCTTCAGTGGTTTTAAGCAACGTATACTTATAGGTGAACCTTGTCCTTTTTCCAGGCCCTACTTGGATGTGCCCTCCAGTATGTTTAAAGATTATTCAATCACTGGTGGAGGTTCTGACATCTTGTAAGTGAGAGGTCTGAGCCCTACATAGCCCTTACCTTTGCCTCTTCCCAGGCATCTGCTTGTCATGGACAGCCGCTTTTGAGCCCTTTGCAGGCCGGTGTGCCTTGATTCCATCCGAAAACCATCCTTCTCTGCCTACTTGCTCTATGCTGTCATTTCATTCTCTTCCAAATGGTGAGGTAAAAGCACCAGGCCATTTTAGTCCAATTTTCTCTTCCTGATGTGGAGAGGCAATGGTGGCATTAAGACCTGGTACCTGCTGTTCAGAATCAGCAAAGAACAGAAAGTGGGGGGTAATGAGTGCTGTTGGCAGGAACTGAGCTCACCCCCTGCCCTCCTACAGTCCCCAAGCTCCTTGCCAGAGCCCACATTGAAAGGAACCTCCTGGGCAGTGAGTCCCCACTTCTTTAGTTGTTTGGATCTTCCGTGGGGACCAAGCAAGCCCCTGTCTTCCTCCAGCCAGAGTTTCCTCATCTGTACAATGGACATTTACATTTGCACTGCTTTTTAAAGCCGAGGAGGGGGCCAGACATTGGAAACGTGCTGCTTGCTTCTGCTTAGCAGGAGTGCTTTGCTCTCCTTGGCTGCTGTCTGAGCCAGGATCACTGACCCCTTTCTGTGAACAAGGAACCAAAGACTTCTATAGTCCTTATGATTCCCAGGCTTAATGCTCCACCTGGGTCGCCTCATTCAAACCTCACACCACCTCCAAGGGAAAAGCAGTGGCATTGTCCCATTTAGGTATTATCACTCGGAAGCTGACAGCATTTAAACTAGTTACCATTGAATCATTTAGAGATCATCTGGTAGGCATCTGAACCTGTGTAGATTTATCCCACTCCCCTGAACCACATTCTTTTAGATATCACAAGCCTCCTGATTCCAAGGAAGGGATATTAAGGACCAGGGAAGGAGCCAGTTTCTGGTCAGCTTATTCAAGGAACTAGGTTAGAGCCCCAGGGTGATCTACAACCTAAGGATCTAAACTCACCAGCTGCTGATAAAGATACCCCAAGGACACATTCACAACAAACACACAGATTCTGCTTAGTCAGGCTGAAGGGGATACAGACTGAGATACGCAGCCTCTTCATTATGTTTCTGGGTGCTCCCTTGTGCAACTCCTCTTCTTTGGATCCTTCCTCCCCGCCCCCCTCCCCCGCTCTCCTCCTCCTCTCTCCACCTGCCCTTACTACCCCTGCTTCTGGCTTTCTCTTCTTCATTTGTTTCCCCAAGCCTCTGCCCCTCCCCTACTGGGTTAACTGGGTGGGAGGCAAAATGTGGGCACACACACGCTACCAACTGGTGGCAGAGGTCTAGAGTATGGAGCCAAACGTGCTCTGAAGTGGCAGGCCAGTCTCTATTACCTAGAGCATCTTCAGAAGTGCTCAATCTTCCACAAAGACATGCTCTCCCCTGATCCCCCTTTGGAGAGTCTCTGCCAGAGTTGCTCACTTCCCCCTGAAAGAACCCCTTCCTTCACCCAGCATCCTTACAAAGCCTGTTTGGGGCCAGATCTTGTGCTAGAACTCCAGTGTAGAAAGAATATGGCCAACGCCTAGTCAGCAAAGGACAAGCCTAGTACACTGGCTCTTTCCTCTCAGTGTAGAAAAGGTAGGCAGGGGCTTTAGGAGAGGCCTCTGAAGCCTGAGGTGTCTGAGGGCTCCCTGGATATCCTGGGAAACCTGCCTCTCAAGTCATTAGAGTGACTCTCACATGTTCGTTACTGAGGCCTAAAGGGAGAACAAGACTTCTTGACTCTCTAGGCATTTAGATGGCTTCCTGCCCTGCCTGTTGTTCCCCTGTACCCAGAAGAATTAGGGGTCCACATGGTTTCCCAACTGGGGATGTTTCTATGAGGTCTCCCCTCCCCAATTCTAACACATCCTTCTGCTGCAGGGCAGCCCATGTTTCACTCTAAAGGAATTTTACCAGCAAGGAGTTGCAGCCAGCATTAAGTCTAGACAGGTAGAAAAGATATGGGGTGCTGAGGATGGGGGCTTTCTGGGGAAAGTCTTAGGCTTGGCCCTCCATAGTCCCCAACATAGGAAGGGAGCTGATCCGGGAGCAGAATACATTCAATACCCTCAATCCTTTTTTCCTTTGCTGGAGTTGCCATGGCAACCAGAGTTCACTCTAGATGCCAAAAAACACTGCAAAAACAACAATGAAGACATCACCCTCAGTTCAGAGGGAAAGGGCACAAGGCCAGACTTGGGCCCAAGACAAAGAATATCCCTTCCCCCCACAGTCCTCCCAAAAGAAAGGCAACCCTGGGAATTTGGGGATTTGGGCTAGGCCAAGGCAGAGGGTAGAGGTTTGCTAATGTTCAAGTGACTTATTTTTTTCCCTGGGACTACTCTCTTTTCCCTCATACCCATAGCTACACTGCAGCTTTCTGTATGTCTACTCAGTGTCCCCTTTCAGGAGCCACAGTCTGAGAACGTTGAGAAGGGTGTCTCGGGGGCCCTTAGCTGTGAGATGTAGGCTCAGAGGCAGTCTCTAAGACCACATGATGTAGGCTGTGAACTCAGAAAATACATTTTCATCTCCATTGCTAAGGCTCTCAGTAATGAAAGGCTGCACTCACAGAAACGTGATCTCATTGACACTGAGGTAAAAGTGACTGACAAGCTGTAGTTGGCCAAGGAAGAGGCCTTTGAGGTGAGACTCTAAGTCCCCCAGAGGCAGGCATTGAGCTGGTGATCACCTTGCAGTCCTCTGAAAGGAAGACTTGAGTAAGCGCTCACTCTAGGACTCACCAGGGACAGGGCCCTCAGTATGCACTGGTGCTGGATTCCTCAGCACTTCTGCCTCAGGACAGCTCCCTTAGCACATCATACTTCTGGCCCATGCCTTCAGGATGGCATGACTCAGTCCAGTAGTTGAAGAGTTGATGTCAATGAACACTGGGAGAAGAGAGTTGCTGGGAGAGGCCAGGAGGCCAGTGAACCCTTCATACCCACAACTGAAACAGAACCCAATCCTAGCTCCATTCTCTACCTCTGTGAAAGTCCTTTCCCTTGCTTTGCCCCCATTTTCTCCTCAACAACTCAGGAAATGGGGAAAGCAGATGGAAGGCATACTAGGGGGTGGGCAGCTGCTGATGGGACTGAACCACTCATCCTCCACTCAGCCCTATACCGTTAAGTCTAAGTTGGGCAATGAAGGAAGGGCCTAGGGATGGGGAGAGAAAGGGAGAGTGCAGACATGGTGAGCAGACGAGGCAAATGCAGTCCTGAGCCCAGTGGAACCCACAGACCCAGTCAAGACAAAGAAAAGGACTGCCTTAGTTGGAAGCACTTAGAATCCTGTTCCCTGGGTGAGCAGAAAGCCAGTGAAGCAGAAGCAAGTCACTGTGCTCTGAGTGATCAATATTCTTCCTAAGGTCCGTGTAGGGCTCTAGTTGCTCACTGACAAATGGGAAGCTTCTGTGGGCTTAATAGTTGGGATGGGAGCCTCCTCAAGAAGTTCAGAAGACTCACCAAATGGGCAAGTGTAACAGGGGAACCTCCCTGGCACTAGAGAGAGCTGAACATAACTGGCTGGTATGGAAGAAAATAACAGAGCCAAAAGGCAACATGAGGGCTTTTAGGACCAAAAACTAGACAGCAGGTTGCTTGCAGACAGTAAGATCCAGAGGGGAAGAAGCTAGGAGAATGGGACCAGACTAGAACATAAGAGACCATGGGAAAAGTGAATGTCCCCATGTATGTGAACATACTCAGCAATCTGTGTGCACATGTGCATGTGTGATTGGGGAGAGGCAGAGAAATAGGGAAGTGTTGAGCATAATAGGTTTGATCTCCTTAAAGCTGTGATCAGCCAAAACAGAAGGCAGACTGAAAGAGATCAGAGGGAGGCATAAAGTCCAACAGCGAGGCCACAGTTGCCAGATCAGAGTGATAATCTCACTGTTACCAACTGAATCAACCAACTCAGCAGATCTTTCCTAAGCACTTGCTTAGCGATCATGGGCAACCCTTTTGTAAGGTCCATGTGAACCAGAGTTCTCAGCCATTTGTGCCTAACCCACACAACAATCCAATGAATTAGTGTTATTTTCACACATGTTATATAGAGAATAAAACCAGAGTGGGGTGGTAAGGGATTCCTGTGTTACACCCAGACACCTGCTCCAAAGTCTTGGCCCTGTGCCTGTCTGTAATTCTGCCAAGGTCCACCTAAGATAAGAAATGTGTCAGGTAGTAGGGATGTCTTAGTCAGGGTTTCTATTCCTGCACAAAACATCACGACCAAGAACCAAGTTGGGGGGGGGAGGAGTTGGGTTATTCAGATTACACATCCATATTGCTGTTCATCACCAAAGGAAGTCAGAACTGGAACTCTAGCAGGTCAGGAAGCAGGAGCTGATACAGAGACCATGGAAGGATGTATTTACTGGCATGCTTCCCCTGGCTTGCTCAGCCTGCCTTCTAATACAACCCAGCCCACAATGGGCTGGGCCCTCCCCCTTTGATTACTAGTAGAGAAAATGCCTTACGCCTAAATCTCATGGAGGCATTTTCTCAACTGAGGCTCCTTTCTCTGTGATGACTCCAGCTTGTGTCAAGTTGACACAAAACCAGGCAGTACAAGGGACAAAAGCATGATCACTAGAAGACCTAGCCTGCTATGCCGACCACTATCCCCTGCAGTGGGAGCAGTGGAAAGAGAGGTTGGAGATGAGAGATGATCAGAGAAGTTTTAAGTGATGCCATGAAGTAAAGGCATTGGCAGTATCAGAATGCCAAGGGAGAGGGCTGGAGGCACTGTCCATATTCTTTGGCTCCCCATGGAGACTCTCCACCTCCTAGTCTTCATTGAGAAGACCAGATGGAGCTGGTGCAGGAGGCACACACAGTGCCCCAACCCTGGATCTTCTGCTCCACCTTTCCAGCAGCAAGTCAGTTACAGAAGATGAATTCTTGTGGCTCAATCCACATTTGCTTTCTCATTAAGGTCTCAGGGAGGCCAGATCTGGGTGACTTACAGGAACTTCTTTGAGAACTCCTAGGTGGTCCCTCCTTTTCTGCCCTCTGCCCAGAGCACTATGGACTTCACCCATTTATGACTATAGGCTCATTAAGTTATCAAGTATTTAATGTTCTCATAAATGAGTTATAACATCTATCTATGACTTATATGATTATATATTAAGTATATAATTTATATGTAATCACACTTTAATTATAGCATTCATTTATGAATTCAACAAATCAGAACCTACTTTACCCTAGCACTGGGCTCAGCTGGGGAGACAAGGTAAAGGGAAGCACACACCTTCTGCAGGTCTGCAGCAAGCCCTCCTTCATAAAACATGCAAATCTATGGCAAGCAAGACTGGTGGACAAAGAGGCTCTGGTACCAAGTTGAAGACAGCAGAGCAAGGTCTCTTTTTTAATCTTGGCCAGTCGGGGTCAGGACAGGGTTAAGGAAGACTTCCTAGAAGGCAGATATAGCTGGAGAGTGTCAAAAAGGAGAGACCAGACACGGAGGATGAAAGGAAAAACAGAGGGCAAGCAAACAAAATAGAAAAGGAGCTGGGTGAAGAGATAAACCTAACCCCAAGGTCAGAGTGAAACTGGAGAAAGGACCAGACTTCAGAGGTGTCTAATGTCACCACAGAGTCTACTGTCTTATCTGCATGGCCTTCAAAAGACTTATGTGGAGGAACCACTTTTGATTGTATGTTCCTTTCCATGGCCTTGAAAAATCTTCACTAAGAAGCCAGAAAAGGATGCGTCTAGTAGGAGAAGATGGCATATGCAGCAAGCCAAAATCTGGTCAGATAGCTCGAAGGCTTAAGATACAGAACTTCCAGGTGTGTCCAGAAGCAGAGGCTGAGCTGAACATAGAGTCAGTAGCGCACATGTCCTTTAGAAAGGCATTAGACCCACCCCACACCAACCTCAAACTCTCAGTAACACACCTCCTCCAACACCAATATACCCTAATTCTTCTCAAATAGTTCCATCAACAGGAGAGCAAGCATTCAAATGTGCTTATAGGAGCCATTCTTACTCAAACCACCATGCCTGAATGCCTCCAGAGAATCTGGAATGTGGCAAGCTGTGTCTCTGTGCAGGTTTCTCAGATGATCAACACCTCTGTCTGGGATGCAGAACTTTATAGAATCCTTCACACCTTAGAGGGGGCTTCAATATGAAGGATCTAAGACACAGAGAGAAGCGAAGAAGGATCAGATAGAGGACTCCAGTTAGAAGACACAGAAACAGGCAATATGGAAAAGCTGAAAAGGAAGCTAATGTCTTGGAAAATGTCAATAAAGAATATTGGAGCAGCTTTCTTTAAAAACAGGATGCTGTCTTTAGCTGAATACCCAGAAAATAGGCAAAACTCTTAGAAAATAAATAGAAAAAATATCACATATTGAGGTAAACCTTCAGTTAAAAATCAGAAAGGTTATGTGAAATATATTTTTGGAAAGTGGTGCAAGAAGACGAGTAAGAAGGGATATGGGATGGGGGCTTCAAAGTATAATGTGTAATATCTCATTAGCAGGAGTTTCAGACTTGGAAGAACAGCAAGAAGACAGGGAGCAGTACCTTCAAAGACAAGACAGGCGATTTCCCAGAATTCTAGGGTATGAGTTTCTGCTTTGAAAGCACCCATGAATTATGGAACAAATCACTGAAGGCATGGGAAGGCATGAAATTCAGAACATCAGGGACAGAAAAAGAAATTAAACAAGAGGAGAACTGATTGATCGTGTACACAGGACAAGGCTTAAAATGGCATCAGATGTTTCCACAGCAACACTGGAAACCTGAGCGTGATTAAGTGAAACACTCCCAGGCTCCAGAGAAGCTCATTTGCAACCTAGAATTCCATCTCTAATCGAGACAGTCATCATATAGGTAAAACAATGAATAAGAGACGGAAAATATATGTAGTCAGACATTAAGAGCTCACAAAATCGCCTCCTCTGTGTTTCTTAGAAAGCTCCTGGCAAATGCTACTCCAAAGAAAGAGATTAACCACGAAATAGCAAGTCTGTGATTCAGGACATAGAGGAGTCAGCTAAAAAGAGAGGAAGCAAAACTCTCAAGAAGATGATGAAAGGGTCTAAGACCAAGAGCCATCAGACATCTGAGAAGATCCGGCAACATCAGACTGAGGTCCAGACACACTGTGAAATAAATAAAAGAAAAGCCAGCTAAACAAACAGAAGATTAAAATCATGCTGGGTTTACATACACACACACACACAGAGAGACACACACGCACACATGTACGCAATGCACATGCACATACAATAGTAGAAGTTGATTCTCTGCGGTTGAGTATTAATAGCCCTCCCCAAGCTCTGGTGTTGAAGATGTGCTCTAATGCAGCAACAGTCAGAAGAGGGGCTCTACAGAAGTGATTCTGCCCTGGTCATTGGATCCAATGATTCATAATTAAATGCCATAGTGAGGAAGCTAGTGCCTACCTAGTGGAAGACGGTGAGTTTTTAGGGGCATATCCTTGGGGGCTGTACGTTGCCATCATCTTCTTCCTCTTTTTTACTCTTTCTCCTTCATGACTATCGTGAATCGAGCAGCTCTGCCCTGCTACAAGCTCTCACATGATGAGTCGCCTCGCCACAGTCCAGAAGCAATGAAGCCAAGTGAACCTGTGCTAACCCCTCTGAAACCATGAGCCAAAGTAAGCCTTCCCTCATCTAAGCTAGTCTTGAACTCTCTAGAGCAAGCTAGCCTTTAGCATTTTATCCTCCTGACCTGTTCTTTCAAATGGCTGCGCTACAGGTTTACATCACAAGCCCTGCTCTAACGTGCCTCCTATTTTTTAGTATAATAGTTTTATTAATTATTTTTTTAAAATTTATACATGAATACAAAGTATTCATCATATCCTGCACACATACACACACACACCTCTCCCCTAACTCCTATTGCACTTACTCCATCTCATTTCCTCAGAGCTCCTCTAGTTTATAATTTTATGTCCTCTTAAAATAATAACAACCTTCAGAGTCTAATTTGTGCCACATTATATACATAGATGCAGGGACGCCCTCTAGAATGTGGCCACCCTACCAGGGACCACATCATTAAAGAGAACTGACACTTCCTTCCCTAGCATCAGGTAAGTATCAATATCTCCTTAGGTAGGTATGGGGGGGGGGGGCTTGTGGCCTCCTGGCCCATCCAGGTTGGAATGTTCATTGGTTTGGTCTAGAACAAATTGGTTATTATGCAGGTAACCACAGTTGTAGTGGTTTCATGAGTACAGTGGTTTAGTCATATTTAGACTAAAGTGTGAATCAGATTAAAAGTGGGTATTCACACTTTAAATGATTTCATTTAAAAAATATCCCTCACAGATGTTTCGAGCTGCTTGAAGTGTACTTTATACCAGATGTAGTCAAGTTGAAAGCCAGGAGTAGCCACCACAAACAGCAATCACTCATATTATTTTGAGGTTTCTCTGGGACCTCCCTAACAACTTTAAGGGAGGGATCCCAAACCTGGCACTAGGCTTTTTATTTGGCAAAAGTTGGCTTCTGAAAGGAGAATTATTTCTCATGCAGAATAACACCAAGTAAACTCAACCTATATTTACCTGTGCGTATATTTGAGAATCTTATAAAACAGTGGGTTTCCATACACCTTTTCTAAAATCCTTAGTCTTAATTATACTTCCCTTGCCTGACCTCCTCCTCCCCTCTTAAACTTCCCTCCACATTATTATCCTCTCCCCGTCATATCACCAATGATCCCCTACCCCACTCTATTAAGAACCCCTACCAATGCCAAGGACCCTTTTCTAGTCTCCTGGATTCTATAGCTACTCCAAGCCAAACACAGAAATTTAGAGATTCAACACTAGGATTCACATATGAGATAGAATTTTTGGCATTTGTTTTTTGTTTGTTTGTTTGTTTTGTTTTGTTTTGTTTTTTGGATCTGAGATTCCCCATCCACCATTTTTTTTGTAGTTCCACCCATTTGCTTGCAAACTTCAACTTTCTTTAAAGCTAAATAAAATCCCATTATGTGTAGATGTCATATTTTCATTATCTGTTCAACATTTGATGGACAGCTACACTGTTCCATTTCCTATGTGTTGTAAATAAAGCAGAACATGGATGAGCACATATCTCTGTAATAGGTTATAGTCCTTTGGGACTATAACCAGACATGGTTTTTGTCTTAGTTAGAGTTTTATTGCTATGAAAAGGCACCATGACCAATGCAACACTTACAAAGGAAAACATTTCATTGGGGCTGGCTTAGAATTTCAGAGGTTCACTCCATGATCATCATGACAGGAAGCATGGCAAAGTGTTGGAGGAGTCAAGAGTTCTACATCTTGATCACAGGCAACAGAAGGAACCTGTGTTCCACACTGGGCAAAGCTTAAGCCTAGGAGACCTCAAAGCCTGCTCTCACAGTGATATACTTCCTGCAACAAGACCACATGTCCTGATAATGCCACTCCCCATGGGCCAAGCATTCAAACCCATGAATCTATTAGGGCCATATATACTCAAACTACCACATACATGATAGATTTATTAACTATTTCTAGCTTTTTAAGGAATCTCCACATTAATTCCCATACTAGCTGAGCCAGTTTACACTCACAACATCAGTGAGTTAACTCTCCCTCTCCCCCTCCTCTCCCCCTCCCCCTCCTCTTCTCCCTCTTCCTCTCCCTCTCCCCCATTCTTATCTCCCTCTTTCTCTGTCTCTGTGTCTCTCTCCCTATTCCTCTCTCTCTCTCTCTCTCTCTCTCTCTCTTTCTCTCTCTCTCTCTCTCTCTCTCTCTCTCTCTCTCTCTCTCTCGTGTGTGTGTGTGTTTGTGTGTGCATGTGTGTGTGCTGCTCTAGACACAAGAAAATTTTGAAGAAAGTAAATACGATAGAAATGAACTGTTGGAAATTAAAAAAAACAGAAAAGAATAGCATCAAAAAGAAAAGTAGAAGACAAGACAAAAATAAATTATGAGGAGAAAAGGTGTTTTAAATCCAATCTAGGACATAAAGAAAAAATAAATACAAAACAGTATATAGCTCCACCTAGAAAGCCCAGTAACTATCCAAAGGAAAGTCTAGAATGTGAGAGCAGAGTCGAGCTGTTATCAAGGACATTACACCTAAAAGTTTACCATGTCAGTAGGACACAGTTTACCAGGCCAGTAGGATATAGTTTCTGTATGCAAAGAACTCTCCCAGCATCCAGAACAGTTCATGGAGAAGATTTCAAACACAAATCTTCATAATTAAACTTTAGGATCTTCTGAGGTCTTACAGCTGTCCAGGACCAGGAATCATAAAAGCAAGATGACTCTGGGCTTAACAGAGAACTATGCTAGTACTCTGAAGCCAGCCATGATGGCCCTACACACCCAGCACTTGGCAGGAGGATGGGAAGAAGACAAGACCCTCATGGGCTACAATGTGATACCTGTGTCAACAGTTCAAACAAACAAAAGAAGATACAGGGATAAATGTTTCTACCCCCATGTCTCTGTGCTCTGAAACATCATCCAAGTTTAAGACATCTTCAGGAAGGCAGAACCTACAAATGCTGCTGCCTCAGTTGGTCTGGAAGGCAGTGTGCCACTGAAACAAGGGTCCAAACCAAGGAGGGGCAAGGAAAGAGATCCAGGGTGTGGGGACCTCAATGGAGGGAAGCAGAAAATGGACTGTGGCATGAGTTAAGTTGTATTTTCCATAAGAAGGGAAAGGAATGAACGAATGAATAAATGAATGAATGAATGAATGAATGAACAAATGAAAGAAAGAATGAATGAAACCATGCGTACACCCATTGAGGAAAGTGGAGCTAACTAAACAAGAGAGGAAATAGCCAAAAGGATTAGGGTGACTGCAGCCTAGAGGTGAGGCTGGACATGGAGAGAAGGAACCTGTTTGCAATCTCCTCCACTTCACCCTGAGCCTTCAGTGCAAATTAACTTTGAATGTGTGCTGATGCTAGTTTAAAATTCAACACTGGGAGGTGCGTCACAGCTCAGCACACAGTCCGTCTCAAATGTGTGCCTTATGAGAAGACCTCTGAGACTGGATGATTGTGAAGATGACAGGGAAGACTGGCCTGGGTCTGGAAGTCACAGAGAAGGTAAGCCAGCAGAGAGAGAGGACTCCTGGATTGGGAAACACTGGCTCCCGGTGTCCTCGGCGACTGCGCAGGTTCATTCACGGCATCAATCCATAGTTCTTTATGGCTCCGTACAAAAGTGAGCCACAGCAAGAGTCTCGTATAGATAGATGCAGAAAAGCAGAATCCCAGTCTTCTCTGCAGCTAAATGCCCTTCTCTCCCTTCATCCTTCAAAGCAGATGGCATGGGTGCATCCCAGCTTCTCACCACTGAGCTACTTTGGTACTTTTAGAAGTCTGGATTCTAAGAGCCACAGACAACACTGGCCTCCGAAGAGTTAATCCTCAAGGTCAGGCGCACTAGGCAGAAGACAGTTCCTTTCAGGGGGTCACGGGGGGCAAGATTGACATCTTTCTGCTTAAAAGTTTGATGCTTTGGTGTTCATGGATTTTTAAAACCAACTTTTAATCTTTTAAGGCACGGTGTTAATAAAATATTACAATAGCCCTCCCCTGAGCTTTCTTTGATTTCGGTTACTTCTACTCAGCCACAGTCAAAAATATCAAGTGGAAAATTCCTGAACTAAACAACTTATTCTGGGGAAATGTGATGACATTCACACTGTCCAGCTCTATACACACCCACCCAGAGAAACCAGGAATTGTCCCTTGGTCTATTGTATCCACTGTGTGTGCTCCCATTGGCTGACTAGTATTGGCTATCAGATCCACTCTTGTGGCATCACATGGTTTGCCTTCCAGAACCCTCTCTCCTCGTAGCCTAGTAGGTTCTCTAGGACCCTTCCCTTCTTTTCATCCTGGCACCTGGACATCATGTCACCCACAGCATCACAGAATATTTGGGCCCAATTCATTAAGATATATTGATGAAGAAAATAACTGTGCCCTTGGAGCTTTTATTGTAGTATACTATGGCTGTTTTTTTTTTTTTTTTTATTAATAATTGTTCATCTCTCTCACTATGCTATGCCCAGTCTATAAGTTTGTTGGACTGTAGGATGATCCACGAGCTACTGTTCTAAGTTTCTGGTGTTCCTTTAGTGTTTTGTGCTAGGCAAGTGAGATTCCTCTATTCCCATCCCTGGGGAGAACTCACATCTCTGCTTAGCACTCTTCCTGAGAAGCTCCTCACCACCTCCCCCCCCCCCCCCCCCGCCCCATGCAGCAGAAGTCAGTAGGGGGAAAACAAGAAAAGCATGCAGAAGTAAAGGCATCCTTGACTTTCCCCAGGGGAAAGCCAGCAGTGGTCTAACTTTGTGCCTCCCCCCCCCCCCGTTCCTGTAGGCAGTTTGAAGAGGGACAGAGTGAGTCTTCCTGGCGCTAAGAAATTTCTATGGAGGAGGAAAAAAAGACATCAGCGCATTCCTTCTTTCTGAAAAACACCATCCAAACGGTCCCTTGATACAGAACCCTTCCGTTTTCCAAGGCAATAAATTAAATGCTTGCTTGGTGGTTGCTGGAATCACTAGTGCTCATTATGGTTTGCACTGGTTTAACGGAAAGTGTGAAGTAATTAATTATCATGTGCCTCTTGCCAGATGCTCTATGCTGGGCTTTGGAAAGGCTGTCTCTGTAGCATCTCGGGCCACCTCAGGAGACAGATGCCACTGTGATCCTCATCTTTTAGAACAGGAAACTGATGGCCAGAAAGGTTAGGCAACTTGTGAGAGGTCAGCCAGCTGGTAGAAGGTGGAGATGGAATTAGATTCCTGTGGTTCTGATGGTTGTTCTTGTGAGCTGTCTGTAGGTGTTCTACCGCAGTAACAGAAACACTCATCCTACATCAGATTCTGAAATTTTAAGATCTTTAGGATGTTTTGCAGGAACCTGGGTAAATATACCTTCTAGAATAAGTCTCTGGGTCTCAGTTTTCCTTGTCTGAACCAGAAGGATCCGAGAGCTATGATGATTCTGGCCCTGATACACCTGCGAATAAACCATCTGGGCCAGTATTTCCAGCCATCATATGCCCTGATGTTCCTGGTTCTGAAAATGTAAAGTTGAAGAGGATGATTCACCTGCAAGCTAAAACGTTTGCTCCCGGAATCCGAGATGTGCAACAGTGGAGACAAATCCAGGATAGGCTCCTGAAAAGCACTTTGGTATCTTCAGGACCACAGTTGAGGGGGTTGCACGGCTACTTGAACCCCAAGAGTCTTCTTTTGTTCTGAGGGTCCCAAGTCGGCAATGGGTGGAGAAGTAGAGAGGCAGGTCTTTGAGGAGATGTGCTGTGCTAGAGTCTGGGTGTGAGAACCTGCCTGAGGATTCTAAGGTAACAGGGCCTTGAAGGAATGAACCCTCAAGGAGCCCTAAGTGTTCAGGAGAAAGGAGCCTTGTCAAATGCTAGATCCACATCTCATTGTGTGGCTGGAGATAAAAAAAAACAAAGATAGCCTAGAACCCAGCCTGGGAAAATGTTTTTACCAGCGATTAAAGAGCAGAGGTGATAGGAGAAGCCAGAGAACTGCAGTGCAGTGGAGTTTTTGGTGAGAAGCTGAACCAGTCTAAAAACCTAGGTTCACCCATGGTCTTGCAGGATGACCCTAGAAGCTCAGAGAGTAAGCATATGGTCCAGAGGAAGCTTCCACTCTCCTTGAGGAAGTAGAGGGGGGTTCTGTGTTTTCCAGAATCATTGGGGAATCATGAGGGCATGAGAATCCAAGAAGCTTCAGTTAACATCCAAGCAGGTCACTGACTGTTGACCAGAGGTTCATCCAATGATGCTTCCTTCTTCTTCTCTAGGGGGCTGTAATTGTATACTAGATCACTGATCGACACTGAAGCCCCACCCTTCTGTGTAAATAAGAAAGATGCTGAAGGTATCTGGAACTGTACTGTCCCTCCCTACCTATGGGAACACACGGTGGCCCGCCTTCCATGCACTGTTTCTCTCCCACCTGAAAATCAAGACATCTGCACTGCTATCTCTCCTTTCCTTGGCTTGCTGGGAAACCTTGTGGTCACCAAACAAGATTGCACTTCATCATCACTTGGGACCTCAGAAAATACAAGAGCTATGATATTGTGTGACTCTTTGGTTACCTTGCACAGAGACCTGGGCTTTCTACCCTTGGATGAGAGTGAGGGGTTTATTATCGAACTCTTGAGGAATAATATAGTCTCTCGTGTTTCTTACAGTGGAACAACATCCCGTAATCACCTTTGGTTCAGAAATTCTAGGTTCTTGTGCATCTCAGGATTCTGGTCATCATGTGACATACAAAAGTCAGGGGAGGAACAGCTGGCCCTAAAGACACAGGCAAGACGCCTTTAACTTATGACCTCCTGATAATGTCAGGCAGAAGGCCTGTTCCTGCTCTCCCTTCCTGTCTCCTTCCTTTCAGAATATTGTGGTCCCCAATTACTCAGAGCTGCAGGAGGCCTGCCAGGGAAGAAATTAGAGCTACACATCAGCTATTCTATATTTACCACCTGATGGCCAAGGAGGATCTATCTTCTGCACAATTAAATGAAAAGAGTTTTAATATCAGCAAAGCAAAGGACTCTAGCAACAATGGAGAATTAGGTTAGAGGCAGCAATTGGATTAGTGCTGAGCTGCAAGTGAAAAGAAGACTTGGACACAGGAGTGTTATCCTTCTCCTGTGACAGGCTCTTCCTCAGCGGGGGGAGGGGGGGTGGGGAGGGTCTGGGATGGGAGGAATTGGGATAGATTCTTCTCAACCCTAGGGATGAGAGACTAGAAGAAGCATCCTTTCCCAAAATCCTCCTTAGCTGAACAGATAAGGCGATATATTTGTGGTCATGGTTACCTTTCTGGTACCTCACACCATCAGCTGGTACATCCCCACCTAAAAAATTAGACCTCTGCAGGGTCCTAACATCCATCTCTCCTCCTTAGGCTGTTCCTCATCTTTCTGGTGCTACCACTCTCTACTTCTGTCTCCTCTCTTCTGGTCACCCTGTAACTACATGGTGTGTCTCCTTGAACCTGCCTCCCTCCCTGGGGGATGCATCAGGAGACAGAAACATATGTTCTCGGGTGACAGTTCCTGTGATAACTAAAAAAGACATTGCATTTGTGGTGTGCACAGACAGCTAATGGTTCTTTCCTTATCTTTCTAACTTCCGTGTTGTTTTCCTTTGGCTTTATTAAATGGAGTGAGTGTTATCCAGTAAAAAAAAGGGGGAGGAGGGGGTCACACAGCTCATTACTTCTGATTGCATTTTCTGTGGTCACTGTCCCAGGCCTGATTGCAAACCCAGGGCCTTGGCTAGAAACTAGAGCAGATCCTTCTTACAGCTGTGGATGTGTGGGTGTCAGGCCTCCCATCAGCCCTGAGAAGCATCCTGGCTTACTTAACCCCCATGAAGACACACTCATCCTCACCCTGTCTCTCTGAGCCTCCAGACAGAAAATGCCACAGCCAACTGGGTCTTATCCATTCACCTACTTAATGACACCAAACCTCCTCTTACCCAAGTCTTCCGGAAATAGTCCAAGTTTGCTCAAGCTGACAGAAGTCATCTAGAGAACCAGAAAACATTAGTCATGATCCCTCAACCCCCACATCTGGAAGGCCCAAGAATCAACTGGAGATCCTGAATTATCTTCCCAAGTAAAGGAGGAAAAAGTTCAGGAAGTAAAACGGCCTCCAAAAAATAGAATCCGAGAATACTGAATGGGGCGCTCTGATCCCCAATTCAGTCAACAAAGAACAAAAGAAACAAAGAAGGTGTCACATTGGGGTTGCACTTTCATCACAAAAACATGATGAATAAAGGAAATATTTCAGCCATGAAGTCATTCATCCCCCAGCAGCCATGTAGTCTTTCTTCTGAGATACCCCCTTGGGTACCTAAATCCTGACACAGTCAAGTTCCTAACACAAAATGGCATAGCATCCATGTGTAACCCACACACATTTAACACATTTAAAACATCTCTGGAATTCTTATATTACCCAATATAAAATAAGAGCCAAGCAAATGATTATTGTACTTACCAGAAAAACAAATCTGTGCTTGACCAGAATGGATAACATTTTTTCCTGAATACTTACCACCTACATGGGACCACTGTGCTCTAATGACTTTAAGGGTGTCACAGGAGGCACTGTACTAAAATCTCTTCGTGGACAAAACAGGGACCACTGTAATTCGTGTTGCTTCTTGGTAAGCTAGAGGTACTTGCCTTGCTTCACAACAACACAGCAAGTCACATTGTCACAGAAAGACAGCCAACTATGGCCCTTGTTCTATCCATTATTTGAACTCTATAAAGAAACCAAAATAAAAAGCCAAATATGCTGTTACTTGCACATGCTCTGTCTAAGAATGTGTTCTAGCTAGGTTGTCTCATCTGGCCTCAGTGGGAGAGGATGTGCCAGGGTGAGGAGAGTCCCAGGGGGACCCCATCCACTCAGAGAAGAAGGGCAGGGGGAGGAGGGGAGAAGAACTGGGGGAAGGGATGACTGGGAAGGGTCTAAAAGCAGTATGTAAAGAGAATAAGTAAAATAATAAAAAAGAAATCTAAAAAAATATACCAAATATTAGCATTGTGGATATTGTATAAAATAAATAAATAAACGCAAGATTAAAATAGAGCACTTACCACTGTGTTGTTCAGAGAGGAGTGGGTGTTTAACAAATCCGCAGGCTTCAAGCTCCATCTCCCAGTACCTGAGATAGCTGTGTCATTGTTCACACTTTATCCATCTGACAGGTTTGGTTTTTTTTGTTTGTTTGTTTGTTTTTGCTTTTTTGTTTTTTGTTTTTGTTTTTTTTAACCCATCCCTGTAGCAAATAGTCTCATACAGCTTGTCTTGATCATGCTGATTACTCCCAGTTTCCAAACAAGAGTCAGTCATTCTTCTCTGACTGTCTCGTGAGTGTCCCAAAGTCCCTCTTGAGGGCAAGACTTTGGAAGGGTGGCCCAGATGGTTGTTCCCTAAGCTCTTCCCAGGGAGGGGGGCCTTCCCTTTTCACATTCCCATCACATCTGACTGTATTGCTCTTACTTCTTAACATCTGGTGTAGGCCTTGTCACTGAATCGCTGTGTCTCCCTTTTCTCATAAGGTAAAGCAAGGGAAGAAACAGGATTGCATCGCTGGGCTTTGCTGAAGCTTGAAGAAGATGACAACACTACACTGTTTGGAACACGGAGTCTGTAGTGTCTAGAGAAGAAAGAAGGTTAGCTATCCTTGTAATTATCCCACGGACAGTCAATGTCTCCCTTTGGCATCTGCTACATCCAGAAGTCTCATGAATGATGCTTCCTGGGCAGGAGCTATGAGTTTATGAATGATTCCTTATAGGCTCTCTGATGGCTCAAGGAGTAAAACAGGCATCTCCCTCCTTGAAGTGCCCGTAAAGAAGACAGAGGCTGGGCCACTGCTGATCCATCTTTTTGAACTGGCACTGTTGTGTCTGCTTTTCTCCTGCATTACTGAAAGCAAAGACGACTCCCCAATTCTCTTCAAAGGTCACCCTGGTTTTCATATAAAGAATGTCACCTTCTCTTCTGGGTGTGCCTCATACATACCAGAGGCTCCATTTAACTCAAACACATGGAAATAATAAAGCAGGACTCTGGCCCTAGCATTTGTCTTTCTCCAGAAGAGTCCTTGGATAATGAGCTTCTTCACATGGTCCACAGGCATGCATGCCTGGGACAGAGAACAGGATCATAATCAAATAGCTTGACTTATATATAACTTAGCTGGGGCCACTGTAACAAACGCCCTACTTAGGATATCCACAACAGAAATTTGTTTGCTCATAGTTCTAGATGGCTGGGAGCCCAAAATCATTGCCTTGGCAGGCTGTGCTCTGAGACCTCACTCCTTAGCTTGTGGGTGTATTTACTTTTTCACATGGCTCTTCTTCTTCTTCTTCTTCTTCTTCTTCTTCTTCTTCTTCTTCTTCTTCTTCTTCTTCTTCTTCTTCTTCTTCTTCTTCTTCTCCTTCTCCTTCTCCTTCTCCTTCTCCTTCTCCTTCTCCTTCTCCTTCTCCTTCTCCTTCTCCTTCTCCTTCTTCTTCTTCTTCTTCTTCTTCTTCTTCTTCTTTATTGTCTCTGCCTCAATCACCTCTTCTCATCACAACAGCAGCCTATTGATTTAGAGCCTCCCCAGGGATATCATTTTACCTTAATTCTGTCTTTAAAGTCCTGCTTAGGCTTCAGGTATAGCTCAGCTAGACCATGTGCCTAGCATGTGTGAGCGCTCGGGTTTCACCCCCACTCAGCACTGCCAAAACTACAAGTAAAAAAAGTTCCATATTCCAAACCAGTACATTCTAAACAGTGGGGTTTGAAAGTTCAGGATGGGGATTTGGGGAAGAACCGAGGAGCTTGTGGTACCCTCAGGTCATCAGGTTATAGACACTTTACTTCTTGTCATGGGCTATGAGCTCACTGCTCTGCTATCCCATCTTAACCCATCTCCATGGTACCCAGCCCCTCCCACATCTCTCCAAAGCTGAGCTCTCCTGCAGGAAGTCTTCATCCTGCCCTAGCTGATTCTTCCTCCCACATCTGAACCCCTCATCTCAGACACTTGCCTCTCAGCCTGGGTTTCAGTGGAGAGCTAATCTCCCAATTGATTGCCCTTCAATAAGGAGGGTCATGCCAAGAGGAAGATGGGATCAAGGTCTTGTGGTGCTGGGGGGAATGGCTGGGGTGAGGGGAACCAGGACCTGAAGGCAGGAACTTGGGAGCAGGAAGATACCTGGGTCTATTTGTCCTTCTTGCTTCCTGCCCTGGCCTAGCTGCCAGATGTTCTAAATGTCCCCACAGACTCCTCTGCCTCCAGTTCTAAGAGGGTCAAAGGGAGCCCCTGTAAGTTCTGGGTGGAGAAAAGCATGGCTGTAACTTAACCCATCCTTGCCCCAATTTATGCTTCCAATCCCTGCTGTCTCCTTATTGCCGTGACCGCATGGCTCTTTTAGCTGTGGGCCTCACAGCCGGCCGTGAGAGACTATGCTGTAGGCAAGAATGAGTCAAAGGCTGGGCCAATGAAGTCCTTGGGGGTCCAGCACTATTTGTGTTCACTGGCGTGCTTTGGTCGCTGGAACAGTTTCTGGCACGCAGCATAGCAGAGGCTCAGCAGAAACTTTTAAATACATGAGAGAGAAGTCTGAGCAAGCATTGTCTGTGACCTTTGCTGTGCTGTGCAGATGGAGAGGCTCCTCTGTGACCCAGCTAGTAGGGGTCCCCCAAGGCACCAACTGAGAAAACAGAAAGGGGTTGGTCTATGATTGTGGACTTGACCCTTGAACCTGGGTCAAGAGAGCCAGGGCAGACAGGAAATTCTAAACCCTAATGAACTGACCCAGTGAGTGCACTGTTACCAAGCACGTGAGGTAGATGCCCAGACACCAGCCAAAGGAAGCAAATAACCTTGAAGTCTGAGGCACACCTGCCTTGACTTTGGTTCCCTCATTGCTCTGGACCTTAACTGAGCCTCTTCTCTTTGATGCCTTTAGTTCCTAGTCTCCAGTATGGCAAGACGGTGTCTCCCCTCTAGCTCTGATGACCTTGAGCCTTGGGAGATTCTGTCCCAAGAAGGTAAGCAGTGTTCTCCCCAGAGACCATCAGAAAGGACTGTCTGTCTTAAAGGTCAAGGGGGAGCATGGGAGTTAAGATTCTGTAAAGGTTGCAGGAGAGAAGGGAGCTCAGAGAGAGTAAGGGCTACAGTGAGAACTAGCTTCGCCCTGACTCCCACGCCTCCAGCCAGCCCTGTAGGTCTCAACAGCCCTGAGTTCTATGGCCCCAGGGATGCTGAACAGCCTTGTAGGCTTCCTAGGGTCAAGACCATGGCATTCTCTAGGGGGACCCAGGCTGCCTGCAGGGGCTCCAAAGAGCATGTTTAAGGACCTCAGGCTGGAAGGCAAGAGATCTGCTCTCAGCCCCTGCCTGGATGCAGATCCCCTGTGTGGCCACAGCCAAACTGCTGTCTCTGCCTAGTCACTGGCATGAAGTCTGAGTCCTGAAGAACCAAAGCTGTTTCTGCAGTGCCCACAGGAAGGGCATCTTAGGCAGGCAGATAGCACATCAACCTATGCCCTTGACCTTCCTGGGCTGTGAGGTATGGGAGGGAAGGGCAGATACCCTCTGCCTGGCACGTCTGTTTGAGCAGTCTTCCTTACAAAGCCTGGATCAGGGCATTTCGTGCAGGTTTTCAGCAAGCAGTATGGAGCCAAGTCCTGTACTGAAGCAGGATTCCACACAGGGAAAGGCCAGGGGGAAAACAGTGCCAAGGAGAACGTGGGCTCCAGGAATTTAGAAGAGAAGTTTTAGGTAGTTATGGGAGAAATCAGAGTTCCAGTCTTCTTTATACCTACTTTTGTCTGATTTTATTTCTAAGTATTTTCTTTCCTTTTTTTCATATCACAAAAATGCCATTTCTTCCTTATGATAATGATTTTGGGGGGTCATTTATAATGTGCAAGACATAGTGCAAATTAATTAAACAGCACCACAGCCAGTAGGTGAGATCCCACCTGGAGTCTTGCCTGCAGAGCACACATAACTGGCCCATGTCTCTGGCTGGTACAGTCTCATTTCTGTAATGCATGTCCTGGCGTGAGTGCAATTGAACACACTAAACAAAGACTTCCACCTTTATGCAACACATATTCTAGTGCAGAGAAACACTGAAAAGCTAAGGAAGGGAGCTAAGTTGCATTTCAGTAGGAGGGGACACACAGAAAACTGCAAAGAGAGGAGGTGGCATAATTCCAGGTGGAAGGAGACATCTGCTCAGGAGAGCTCACTGAGGTGAAGGAATAACCCACGCAAACATCCGAGAAAATGGCTAGTGTGAGGACCCTGGATCAGGAACAGAAAATAGGCCTGCGTGCTGGGACTAAGTCAATGAAGCATCTTCTGGGTGCTCAGTGTTTTGCTCTGAGTGAAGTCAGGAGCCCCAGGAAACCTTGGCAAATGATATAGGTTGAGTGGCATAAGCAATGGGAAGGGTAGCCGTCGGTTGGGGAGCTGACTGTTATATTACTTAGTGACTCCACCCCTCATGTGGACCCCACTGAGGAAGAAGAGGGAAAGCATACGGGACCCACTAGTCCTGAAAGTAAGCTATGAGCCAGGGACGTGGGTCAGTGGGAGGAGGCAGCCTAAGGAACAGTTAATGCTGGGGTCTGAGCCACTCTAAGGAAGTATGGGTTCCTCTGGTATGTCAGCCCCCAGAAATGTAGTGTCCATCCACCTGTGCACTGAGGGCAAAAGAGGAGACTAACAAAGTCCTAGAGATGGGTGAGTTTGGGTCCATGGATTGCTCAACAGACCCAGGCTGGCCCCGCTCAGTGTGGCCTCCAGATCACGAGAGGAAACTATTGCTTCTATCCAGACTAACAGAATCGTTCAGTGCTTCCAGGAAGGCACCCCAAGGGAACTTGGCAGGGGCCAAGAAAAGAGGAAGCCGACCAGTGGGGTGAAGTGGTAAAGGACAGGCCTACACCTGTTTGTACGCAGGGTCTCTAGAGGTCAGAGCTACAGAACAGACAGAGCTGGTGACCCAGAGCGGAGCCCGGAGGCTAAAATGGAGCAAGCAGATTAAGTTCTCTGAATCTCAACTTCTCATCTATGAAGTGGGCTGAATATTTCCAAGCTTTATAAAGCCTAAGAAGTGAAACAAGGGGTCCTAGAGACAGGTTGGTGGTTAACAGCACTTGCTACTCTTGCAAGGGAGCCAGGTTTATTTCCCAGTACCTATGTGGCAGGTCACAAGTATTTGGGATATATACACATAACCTTGTGCCTGTCTTTTCCAAGTCTTCAAAAGGGCATCATGGGACCAAGCAAGTAGACCCAGGTAGCACGTGTCCAGCATGGAAGCTGAACTTGGGGTGTTGCTTTTTAAAAGGGAGCTTTCTTTCTGCTGAGCATCTCCAGGGACTATATAGGATGAGTCGGACATATTAAGAGAGTAGACTGTACACTCCGCTGCCAGTCTGCTGGTAGACGGATCACCTTCCATTTCCACTCAGCTGTGCCCCAATCATGGAACTAGCTGCCTCTTTCCTCACCTGTAATGTGGAGCTGATGGTAACTGTTCGGCAGGCTCTCTCAATGATGTGCATGCACACACTAGAGCCCTAGAACAGCGCCTGGCACTTGGATTCTTTTTCATTGCTCAGTCAGATGCAGCCACTCCTTGGCTGCGGGCCAGAAGATTGTGTGCCAGCAACTGCCATATGGGGCCTTGGACTAGCACTTTTTCTCTCTGTAGCCTCCACACTAATGATCTAGGCTCTCCCAGGGTCAGGTGGGAAGGAGCAAGGTTGACCTATGTCTAACCATCCACACTGACTTGGGGCCCCTTGCAGACCCCATCCATTGTCCATGAACAATACACTCACTGTCTCTGGAGAAGATTCACTCACAGGATCACAGAGAGGTCTTTGCAGAGACCCAAGATACTAATCATGTCTGGAAAGCTGTGTCCCAGATTCCCTATGTGAACATGGAGAGCTCTGAGCTCGTAAAGTCCAAAGGGGCAGGAGAGCAGGGATAAATAGACTGCTGCGTGTTTCACTGAGCTCCCTGGAAAGCTGTGTGAGCCCCCATAAAAGTCATGCTTCAGATCTTGGGGAGTGATAAGGCCAGCAGGATCGCTTTGGGGTTTCTTCCTGGAGCACTTGCACCCAACCATCAGGTATTAAAGGCCAGAGAAGCCCTTGAAGACTCACACTGATCAGCCACACAGGGTTCGGAGATCTTGCCTGCTCCTTGCCCAGGTTCCATCCTGTTGTCTGCCATCCCCGTCCTTTGAGAGTTACAATGACAAGCCTTACACCTCAGCCTCAGTCTCTCCTCTCGGGGGCAAAGAGGACCATTTCCTACCTTCTAGGTAGTAGAGAAAAGAACCAAGCTATAAGGAGGAGAAATAAAAGGCAGCCTTCAAGCAGCCAACATGGCCCCTGGCACTGGCAAATGGGTCAGATAAGAGCTGGATTTTCTCCCTTCCATGCCTCTCAGCCAGGCTTTGTCCACCCCAGAAGTCCCAACTCCCAGCAGAGATTCCCACCCCCCACCTTCTTCCGGGAGCCTGCTCTGTAAGCAGGTCTTGTGGTAGCAGCCTCAGCCTTAATTTTAGTTCTGGGCTGGGTAATTTCCCGTGATTACAGGCCCTGTCAGTATAGCAAGCACTCCAGCTGCTAGCAAGCCATCAGGGCAGGGCCAGGCACATGCTCACACACGTGTCTCACCCTCAGGGACACATGTTCCTCTCATGGGTGTGTGTGCACCCACAAACATTTGCACACTCACACATGTATACTCCTACACACTCACACTGATGCATGCACACTCATATATACATGCACGCTTGAATGAACATTCACTTTATTCAGGACCAGGACCCAGGGATCCTCAGCCAAGCTGTGTATACACAGCCTACGCCATGTTTGTCCTACCAGAGAGAGTTCTCTGTGCCATGCACATATATAACATCTCCTCCCCCATCCCCATAGCAAGCAATGAGTCTGACTCCAAGGACAGGGACAGCAGAGATAACGGGGCGCTGTGGGATAAGGGCTTTTTCTGGACTCCCACCTTGCTGCCAGAATCTTTTCTCTCTCCCCTGGGCTTTCCAGGCTAGCACTAGAAATGTCCTATCCCTTTCCCTATAAGTTCCCTGTGTGCTCATGCCTGTGTGTCATTGGACATTGTCAGTGCTTCCATGGCTCAACTGTGCCCCAGAAAGAACATGGACTGGAAGACCCCGGGGTGGCAGTGTTAGAGTTGGGGAGGCTTTAAGAAGTGGAGCCACATGGCATGAAGTGAAGTCAGAGCTACTCTTGGAAGGAACTAATGCTTATATTGGGGAATGAGTTGATTCTTAAGGAAATGGGGTGCTACAAAGGTATCCCTAATGCACAGACTCCCCTTTCTGTCTTGCCCTGTGATATCTCCACACACACCCTTCTGCAAGTGTTTCCAGTGTGATGCACCCACCATGTGTTGAGGAACCTAGAGGCCCTCACCAAATCTGAGATGGTGTCCCGATGCTCTTGGACTTTGAGAACTGTGAGCTAATCACGTGCCTAGATTTTATGAATTACTCAACTTCAAGGATTTTTGTCATGGCAACACAAAACGGTTTAAGACAGACATCTGCTATGGATCATGACTGTGAGCCTCTCCATCTGTGGATATAGCAGTAAGTGAAGCAGAGAGAAGACTGGCCATATATATGGGATGCTTCCGTGATATTTAGCTGATTCTCACCGTATGGGTGAGTTCCTGGCTGTCTAGACACAAAGTTGACTATTACAACATATTCGAAGCCATTCTGAAACATTTGAGCAGCTTGACATAGTGCCCAGCCAAACGAGATGACACTCTGCTTTCTTGTTCCAGATCTCCTACTTTTAAAAAAGATATGTCACATCAGGGAGGTAACATATCTATTTTGTCTCTATTACATGGGCTGTAAGGGTCAAGAGGGTCTCAGTTTAGGATCTGCACTGAGCCTGGTGCAACATGAGATGACTTATACGTGGAAAACTGTGACGAGAGGGTTGGTTAGGACATCCTGGTTAGAATAACTTGGATGATCCTGATTGGTCGGCTGGAAGATCTGGGTGACCCTTTGTGGAACATCTTAGAGGACAATCACAGATGTAAACTTGAGCTTCAGGGAACTACTTGGTGGTGTGCCCGATGGGAGGTCTGTCTGCTGGGGTTTCCTGAGCCCTTCATGGCATCTTTTCCCTCCAGCTACCTTCTACATGTTGTTTCCTGTGCTCCAGCACCACAGAGCGTAGCTTTGAACCACTTCATTTGCAGACAGCTGATCATTGGGAGACACACAGAATTTTGCCTCTGCCTCTTGGCCAACCCCTTTCCCTGGCTTTCTCCTCTCAAGCTATCCCCACAGCTGCTTTGACAGCTCAGCCACCCATCTCACATGTGTCTGCTTTCCATTCTCCTGTGTTCTCCAGACAGGGCTGGGTCTGAAAATGCCCTCTCTGACTCTGTGGCATCCCTGATGAAGGGTGGCCCAACACAGATGGTTAAGGAGTCCAGGCTCCCCATTCCTATGGGCATGAGTAAGGGGATTCTGAGGGGGTATGGGCAATGGGAAGAGATATGGCTTGGCCCATATGGTCTGTGCTAAGTCCTTGATGTGAAAAAGCTGGCTTCAGAGACTACTACACAGCAAGGCTGCTGGCTGAATGACTGAAGGCCTTCAGAGAGAAGCTGGAGGAAGCCTTCCTACTCCACTCAGACTGCTCCTGTCTGCTTACCTCACATCATGATATCCAAGGCCACTGGATGTCTGGGAGGGCCTCTGTGAAGGCCATCTGTCCAGCAAGAGCCCAGAGCTATGCATATTAAAGCCACGCCCAGCAGAGCTGTGGACCATGCCGGTACCATGGCGATGCCATCTCGGCCAGCCTTTCCCAGCCCGGTAACCATGGGAATGTACTCAGGGCTGCGGCTGCTTATGCAATGCTTCTGAGGCAGGGAGGCTCACGGACCCACCTACTTTCTGCAGGGAAGCCAGAGCCCCCAAAAGAGTCCCTGAACACATATGTCACTTACCGGCTACTCCCCACTGAGGGGCAGGGAGAATGCCATACATTCTCATCATGTGACAACACCCTACGTGGGTTAGAACGGGCCTGATGGGAAGAGAGAGCAGGAAAGAGAAGGTGGGGGCAGAGGGAAATTATACCTTGGAAGGTGCTGGCTGTCTGCATGCAGAAAGGCTCCAGACACCTCTGGCAAACTCGGGACCCAGATGTTTGTATCATAGAGGCAGTACAGCTGCTTCATGTGCTATTCTGGTTTCATTGCCCTGAATCTGGGAGCTGGAGCCTCCTAGAGGGAGGAATGAAGGGCTGAGATGAGCTTAAGCTGGAGAGCCAGCCAGAAAGAGCCACAGAAAGAGCCGCATGCACACGAATGAGCCAACCAGAGCCGACTGAGAGAAAAAAAAATCGAACCCTGCTGTTTCTTGTTATGCTCCAACACCACAGTCTGCTGTTAAGGGCTAGAGTCTCTGGTAGCCCCTGAAGCTGCAAGGTAAAAACATAACAGTAGAAAGGAGTCTAAGACAGGCTTCCTATAGAAGTTATAATTCCCCCAGGTCCTCTCCATCCGGGCCCTCTCTTTTCTCTCTTTGCTATCCCTCCCATGTTGAGTGCCACCTCTTGAGATTCCTGGCCTTCTGCAGGCACCACAGAGTTCAGGAGACTCTGGCCCAAATCCTCCCAGCCCCTTAAGCCACAACCTTTGTCTTGGCTGACATCGAAGCTCAGGTAGCACCCTGGCCTAGTAGTCTCCTCTCTCCTTGTCTCTACAAGTCCCTTCAACTCCCCCACAGCCTCCTTTTTCACTTTATCAGGAACCCCAAGTACTAGCTGCATGCAGAGAACCTCCTCTCCTCCCAGGGGTCCTCCTTAGTTTGCTAACTCCAACCTGACACTAAACCTCCCAGACCCATGTCCTTCCCTCAGCTCCACACCGACTGCATAAGCTCTCTTGCAAACATAGCCATATCTCCTGTGCCCTGTCTTCGAGGATGCCTAATCTTGCCTTTTCTAGTTGAGGTACCCAAATTATTAATCCTGACTAGTAGTCAGTCACCCATGTGCCCTGCCGTCCTATTTTGCACCCTCCGGATACTATCATTTCCCACCTCTATATGCTTCTACTACCCAAACTCCAGCCAACCATGAACTTAGTGAATTTGGAGCCAGTAATCCACTTCCCTTACCCACTCTCATGCCAAGCCCCATGAGCCTCCACTCTAGGCAAATAATCTCTTCCCAGCTGTGTTCCCACCTGGCACCACCTCTGTCCCCTGCAACCTTCGATTGCACCACACCCTCTGCCACCAGTGGGTCTGTCTCCATCTGAATGACATGTGTGCCCTGTTCTCTCAGAGCCAAGTACAGCCACACCTGCTTGAGTCCGCATGGACCCAGAATTGCCTCCTGTTACCTGGGGTGTTGCCTCCTGTCCCAGGCACATTTCAGCCAGGAGCTGCTGCATACACTGCCCCCACTTTCCCACGGCCCATTCACTTCTCGGTACCCTTCCGTCTGGCTCCCACGTCTGCCAGTCCTCTGCCAAAGCTGCTCTCGCTGTGCGCCATGCTGCCAAGTCCTGGATGCGCCTCCAGCCTCCTCATGAAAGGCTGCCTCAGCCGTGCTCAGACCCTTCGCCAGAAACTCCTTGCTACACTCTTTGTTTGGCCCCATGATTCCACGTTCATCTGCTTTCCCTCCCACCTCTCTGGCTGTTCCTTCTCAGCCTCCTCAGAGACTCTGACTTCTCCGTCAGACCCTAGAAGAAGTTGAGCTGGTGTTGTTTCTCATGAAGTGGCTTGGCTCACTCTCTTGTTTTTGAAATTCGGTCACATTCCAACAGCCATGTTCCCCCTGCCCCCCACAAACTAGATCTCTTTCAATCCCATTTCTCCCTGCAGCCTCAAGACATCTCACACCCAACTCACTGGGGTTTCATGGCTATCTATTCCTGTATATCTGCTCAGACTGACTGCCACTCTTCTCTGAAACTCTCTCCCCTCCATCTCCACACACACTTCAGGAAACCTCTCAGAAACTCCCCTTCACAAGTTAACTCACACTTTTGTGGAGGTTTGAATATGCTTGGCCCAGGAAGTAGCACTATTGGGAGGCATGGTCTTGTTGAAGTAGGTGTGGCCTTGTTGGAGGAAGTATGTTAATGAAGGGGTGGGCTTTGAGACCCTCCTTGTAGTTGCCTGGAAGACAGTAAAGTAGGCTTCTCCTGTTTACCTTTAGAATAAGATGTAGAACTCTCAGCTCCCCCAGAGCCATGCCTGCTTAGATGCTGCCATGCTTCCTGCCAGGATGGTAATAGACTGAACATCAGAACCAAGAAGCCAGCCCCGATTAAATGTTGTTCATTATAAGAGTTGCCTTGGTTATGGTGTCTCTTCACAGCAACCAAACTGACTAAAAACTGCCTTTGTGCTTTAACAGATCCTGGTCAGATCCTCCAGTTCGAATCCCAGGGTTTTCAGTAGAGCCCTTTGCCTGAACTATAGTCGGCCTACTCCAGCTGGCTGGGTGGGGGAGCCTATCTTAAAAGCATAAGCTTCATTATACATTTTTGTATTATTGATAGATGCTTTTGATAACTTTTTACAGCTCTCATAGCACTTTGAGATCTGGGTATAGCCTGGCCAACCCTACTCTTGGTCAACTTTCCCTTCTGTCACTGAAATTAATCCACTGTACCTCTTCCAGCCTCTTCAGTGGCCAGGCTCCTCCCTGCCACAGGGCCTTTGCACATATTGTTTCTCTTAGCCAACTCAAATTCCTGGTCTAACTTAGCTTAGCTATGGGAATTCTTCAGTAAAAAAATCTCCACGCTGGTTTGGTCTTTCAGAGCCTTGCTCTGTCCACATTTTGCTTCTCTTTTGCAGACTTGGGACTAATTCAGTCATTACAATGGCCGTTTGTTTCCTCATGCTGACATCTGTCAGATTAGTGGATGCTCAGCTAGTTTGGAGTGACCTTCCAGTGTTCAAGGCACTGGCCACATGAGAGAATCCTGCCACAGTGCTCACTACAACTTGCTGTCCCAGCCTTGCTGATTTAAGGCGGCAGGGGCAGGACCCAAATTGTCCCCATCAATGGATGCTCCATGATACAGTGTTGAAAGAAAGCAGGTAGGTCTGGGTTTTGAGAATCATGACAGCTTCTCAGGACAGCCATACAGTGCTTCCGGTGTTCTGTCCCCAGCATTACTACTCTCTCTGTGACTAAAAACAGTGGGAAAGACAACAACATTTGTCCTGGTGTTGTGGCATGTACACTGATCCTGGCTACTCAGCATCTCCCGAGGGTCCTAGCCCACCAGAGGCCACACAAAGGCCTTGATAGAATCATCTTGCTGCAGAGTGAAAAGTGAAAACAGGCATCCTTAAACACTCTGCACCCAATGAAGGAACAGGGAGCCCTCACATGAATAACAAAAGAACAAAGCCCAAGAGAGTCCCAGGAGAATGTAAAACAGTTCTGAGGCTTATCACAAACACACACACACACACACACACACACACACACACACACACACACCACACACGTGCTTCCACACAGCCTGACTCCCAGAAACGAAATCATCCACAGTCTAGATGGTTGAGGAACAGAGCCAGGAGGGAGCTGTATGCAGATACACAGATGTGTGTGCAGTCAGCCTAGAGCCTAGTCCAGGAGTCTTTCTCTAGCCCTCATCCAGACCCTCCCTGCTCTGACCATCTACATTCAACATGGCTGTTCTCACGTTCAACTATTGGCCCTACCACAAGGCTCTTTCTACATCCCTAGGACCAAGCCCAAACATCAATGAAAGTCCTTTTTTTTTTTCATCCTTCCTTCCTTCTTTCCTTCCTTCCTTCCTTCCTTCTTTTCTTTCTTCCTTCCTTCCTCACTTCCTTCCTTCTTTTCTTCCTTCCTTCCTTCCTTTGTTCCTTCCTTCCTTTTTTTCTTTCTTCCTTCTTTCCTTTCTGCCTCCATGTAAAACTCCTCTCAGCGCCTGAAGAGAAGTGCTGAGAGGAACATGTGGGTTGGGAAATGGAAAAAGACTTTTCTCAAAGGGGACACGCCCAAGAAACTTCCTACAGCTTGACCTTTGCACAGAGACCCCCATGGGACATTAATTATTCTATCTGCTCAAAGTACACAGAATCTCCCCCTCCTCTTTCTTTTTCTCTTCCTTTCTCCCTTCCTCCCTCTCTCCCTCTCTGTCTCCTTATATACTTCTTACATAGCAAGGCTGGATTTCAGATAGTCTCCCCTCCTCCAAGTGCTCTCCTTTCCCCACACAGCCTTGTAGACTTGCTGAGCCCCAAGCCAGATCCTGGGAGTCCTCTGCCCCTCTCTAGATTAGGAGCTACTCCAGGGACTGCCCAGTTCCCAGTCTTGGCCACAGTTCATATGCCACCTGGTGGCCAGGATAAATATTGCTTTTTCTCCTCCAACTTGGTACCCTTCCCAGACACAGGTTTTACCACTGAACCCAGCCCATCTAGTGCCCATCATTAAAACCCATAGACATCACCTTCTAGCCAGCCTCTTCTGCCACGGAGGGAAAGCCAAGAAAAGAGCTTTGCCGTGAACTTGCATGTGCAGGCATATTCTACGTTTACAGAGACTTGTCATCATGTACTTTAGAGATTTGGAGCTCATAACAAAATTGGAAGGGACCAAGAAATAACGACAGCAAAACCCCTAGGAGAAGCTACATAATTCCTAAAGCCGGTGTTCCCAAAACAGCTGACAGCATACGCCTCAATAAGTAAGTGCTATGCAACCACTAGCTAGTATCTACTGCCACCAACTATTCACTAGCAACTAACTTCCTATTAACTCCTAAAACTCCATACTAGCATTAGACTCTAGACACTAGACTCTAACAGCTAACACTAACTGACCGTTCAACACTAATTTACTGCTAATGTTAACACTAACCAAGCTAACACTAACCATCAACCAACCCCGCTGCAATAACTCAACCAACAGTGACAATACCAGTAAGTGATAGTGGAAGGTGTTTCCATGGGAACAGTGCAGAAAATCCATCATGAAATTGCTGTCATGCAAAAAAAAAAAAAAAAAATACACTAGACCAGCTTTGCCAGGAAACAGTCTGCATTTGGTGCAAGAATTCTGAGTCTAAGAGAATTGATTCTAGAAGTCTCTGTTCATTCTGAACACCCCACACACACATACCTTAATGTTCATAAGGAATTTCATTCAAGGGTGATGGTCACAAAGATGTTTACTTTAAAAGGAAGAGAAAGGGGGATGGAGAAGATGAAGAAGATGAAGGAAAGGAAAAGGAAGGGATGAGGGCATAAAGGATGTCCTAGAGACTGCAAACTTCATGGCAGAAAAAAAAAAGTCCGCAAATCCACTAATCACTATTTCTAAGTGCTCGGGGATGAAACACAAATGTCATGGCACCATGTGTTTTAGAAGAGCAGAGGACGTGTGGATTGGTTTTCCCCTTCCACCTTTGCCACAGCTGTCAGGGATAGACCATGGCTCACCAGACTTCTGCAGTTCAGGCCGTGGTTGAGCCACCTCACCAGTCCACTTCCTCACTTTAGGTAATGGTTTTGTTGAGATACAACGCACAGACAGAAAGCTCTGTGTACTACTCCATGGTTTTCTGTATGTTCATAATCTTCGAAATCTAGTTTTAGAACCTCTGTCACCTCCATGCCGCCCCCTCAGCCACCTTACATCTGCGTTAGCAATGCTAGACATCCTGTACAAATGGAAGTATTGGAGCTCACTCAGTTCATCGCTGGAGCAGTGTCCTGGGAGTCTGTGCACGTGGGAACTTCCTGCGACAGAATTAACATCCCATTTTATACATACACTGCAATTCATCAGTCAACGGCCAAGAGGTTAGAGTCACCCACATACGAGGTTTTGTCTGGGTATGTATGGGGTCCTTCGGATCCACGCTTAGGAGCACTTTACTAGGTAACTTAGGATTACCATTTTCGAGGAACGGGAAAATACTTTATCAAACCGGCCGGTGATGTTTGAGTCCCAGTTTGTCCACATCCTTACCAACATTTAGTTTTGTCTTGTTGTCTTTTTCCATTGCCAACATTTAGTTTTGTCTTGTTGTCTTTTTCCATTGCCCCCATTGTCCTAGCTGTGACCGTATCTCAGTGTGGATTTATCTGCATTTTCCTCATGACTCCGATACTGACTATTCTTCCATACACTTATTGTCCTTGAATGTTATTTATTTATTTATTTATTTATTTATTTATTTATTTATTTATTTTAGCGTAAAGACAAGAAGCAAACTGACAAATACATTGTGGCACCAAGATGTTTCTTAAATGCAAAGCAAAAAACTTTCATGAAACCAAAAAAAAAAAAAAAAAAAAAAAAATCTTCAGATGTATGTCCCTGTGCATGAATTATAGCTGGATTTTATTTCATTTGTAATCCCTTCTGTGCCGCAAACCATAGTGATGATTGTGAATTAGTTATGTGATCTGAGACCACAGGCAAAAATGTACCGAGGTGTTCAGACAGGACCACACTGATTTTGACATTTGCCTGCCACCTGCCAAGGCAAAAAGCCCTGTCCCTTTTCAGGAGCCCTCCTGAACATGAGATAAAACCGTCATCTCCCTCCATCAGACATACTTGCACACCATCCGGCTAGCTTTCCCATTCCCAATATACAGGAAAGGATGCTGGGTAGGAAAGATGGCCAGGCAGGATGAGCAGCTCCTTTCTATAGCAGAGGATCACAGGGCATACCAGAGCCATGAGCAAAATCTGGAACAAGAGAAATCACACCTGGGCATCATCCCACACGGGGCTACATAGAGGTGGGGGGCGCACAGGGCAGAGGGAGAAAGAAATGAGAGGGGCTATGTAGTGGGGCAGGGCGTCCTGCTAGGGCGCAGTGGGCTCTGCAGAGCACAGCTTCTGTGGTAGACAAGTCTACGAGAATTTGTAGCTGACCTAACACCACATATACTTCCTACTGAACCCCTCCACCCCATCAGTCAGCAAGCAGGCCCTGAAGGACAGCACCCACTCTCTCTCTCCTTCCTCCAGGAAGAAGAAAGGAGGGTGGAAGATGATGTGGAATGAGGATGTGCAGCATCCAGGGACCCTACATTGAGGGCAACTAGCAGTAGGCTGGGACATAGAGGGACATATATTGGTATTTAAATGGGAAGTATCCCCCCCATAAGCTCATGTCTGAACACCTGGTCCCTGGAGAGCACTGTTCAAGGGGACTATGGCAACACCAGAGGAAGTCCTTGGTGGATGAGGTCGGTTCCTGGAGAACAGGCATTATGGGTTCTGGCAGAATTCTAGTTCTAGCCAGAGCTCCCACCCTCCCGAATGCTGATGCAGTGAAACCAGCTGTCCCACAACCCTGCTGCCCCAGATGTGAGCTGTTTCCCCGACCATGCCTTTTCCACCATGGTAAGCTGTACCGTCTCAACCTGTGAGCTAAAATAAATTCTCTTCCCTGAACTCCCCCTGTGTGGTAATTAAAAAAAATAAAATAAAATAAAAATAAAAAAATAAAAAGAGTAACTACTAACCCAGGACACAAATAGAAGAACGAAGGAGAGAGACGTGGAGGTAAGGATTCCCCACCCCCACCCCTCATAGAAACAGATGAAGATACCAGCGACTTCCAGAAGAAACTCAGAAGGCTGACAAGAGGAACTGTTTGTCAGCAGGGGAAAAGGGACCAAAAGCTTCGGCTGCCACTTTACACCTGCTTAGCTTGTAAACTTGAAATGGAAGGAGAATGCCAGAAGCTAGTGGGGCTACAGGACTGCTAGGATGGCTAGGCTGCTAATTCACAAGCCTGCAATCTGGCACAACTGAATCTTCTCAAATCCCGGTGTGAGCGATGCCACCCCCTGGGGGGGGGTGCTCTTCCTGGTGTGAGTCCCAGAGAGAGGCTTGTCTTACAGTCCTTGGAAAGACAGACAGGTGGCCCGGTGTAGTCAAAACAGGAGACCAGATGCACCCTCAGCAATGCAGCGGAGCCCTTAAAAGCACAGTGCCTGGGGGAAACATTAGTGGATGGATGAGACACATGACAGATAGCATTTATTTACATCCGAATACAGACATGTGGCACACTCCAGGCCTGGGAGACAAAAAAGCAAGGATTCGAATCTTTGCCTGTGGGAGGGGGGGAAGGGGAGTGGGGGCTGGAACAAAAGAGTGCTTTTAAAAAATAAATAAAACATGAGAACTCATACAGAGACAAATAGCAATAAGGCCGCTGGAGCCAGGGGCTGAGGAATGCACCGGAAGTGCAAATAATGGCTGCTGACAAGAGCTCCACTTCGGAGCAACATTGACTCAACTGTGGATCACTCATGTACAAGTTTATTGGTTCCTCTGGGCCTCGGGCAATAGCCCAAATGGAAAGAAGGAACAGCTGGGGCAGATACAGGATCTGAGAAAGTCGGAGGTTGCTATATGGAGATCTAGAGAAAGCAGACGCAGAGAACGAGAACGGAAGGGAGGACCTTGTTGCCCATGGTGGTGTGGCAGTCTGAGTGCAGGGTTTGGGGCTCGGCCTTCGTGATGGCCGGCCTAGCACTCAGAGGTGAGCACCTTCACTCTCGATCGGGGAGGTGTGGTCCACTCAGTGAAGGTCCGTCGAGCTGGCAGAAGTTCGGGGTCGTGGCCATACCATTTGCGAGAAATCTCCGTCCTCACCTCCACAGACAAAGAAGAGGGTGTTAGGAAGATCCCGCTGCCATTCCTCAGCCTCAGGAGACTAAGGTGCAGGGGGAAGTGGTGTGGGAGAAGCAGGTGAGGAAAGTCCGCTCGCCGGCCTCGCCAGGAACAGACACCACTACTCTATCCATCCCTCCGTCCTCTGACTATTTCCAGCCTTTGCCTTGAAAACTTTGAGTCTGAGTCCAGGCAAACACATGGTTGCCCTTTCTGTCTCCTGGCCGGCGACTTTGACCCACCTTTGCCTTAGTCTGAAAGGCCAGTAGATACTATGAAAGGAGAATCCTGGGCAGATGGAGTGAGGCAGTCTGTATCTTTGTCTGAATGGAGGACAGAGAGAGCTGATGAAAGGCATTCTGCCTGATAAATAACCTGATAGTGATGCATGAAAGATAAGGGGAAGCTGACTGATATTTAGAACCAAGGCCTTCCCATAACTGCCCCAAAAGTAGAAAGTGTACTTAAAACAGAGTTTCCTGTCACCAAAGATATGTAACTACTTTGTATCCAAGTTTGTCTCCTGAAACAGGTTCCCCCACAACTTACTTCCTGTGTGAACCTCTTACTCAGACTCAACTCATCTCAGTGGGGCTCCTTCCAAGACTCAGGATTCTTGGGACTGCTACACTCAGATTCTATGTCTTTGTGTTTATATCATAGACAAGGCTGTACAAGACTCAAACAATGGGTTCGGTATACTGAGAGTCAGTTGGGGACAAGGGTGTCGGGTAAGGCAAGGATGGATGAACAGATGGGAAGGAAGGAAGGAAGGAAGGAAGGAAGGAAGGAAGGAAGGAAGGAAGGAAGGAATGATGGGTGGAATGAATTCCTTAATTGTAAAAAATAGGACAGGAATCAGTCCATCATCCACAGAGCCTGTGGCAAACACAGAGCCATAAAGAAGAGCAATGACCCAGCTTGTGCATGCTGCCAGAATCCTGGGGACTGGACCCAGCCAAATTCTCCTCTCTGCACAGCAGGACTTAGATAAGAAGAAAGGGTAAAGAGTCTCCTTGGTGACTATCCCGTCTCATCTGCCTGCCTTCTATAATCCCACATGTGCCGTGGGCTCTATTCTGCCTGCTTGCTTCACTGCTGCCTCCACTCCTGGCTATCAGAGTCCCTTTCTTCCAGGGTTTCCCTGTTTCCTGTTCTGCTCTGGATTTTTCTGTCTCTGCATCTGACTCTTTTTCCTAATTCCTTCAATATGGACCTATGGCTTTCTTGGTTCCTGTCTCTATCTTTTCACTCTCTGTCCCCCAACCGATCTACTCTGTCCTCCACCCTTCCTTGACCCTTGAAAGACCTCCATCTCATGAGTTGGTTGTAGAACCCGGCCCAGCCCATAGAAGGAAAGTACGCAAGGTGTTCAAAAGTATCCAGGTTAAAGGTGATTGAGGAAGGTGCTCAGAACCTACTCACACAAAGAATCATAAGAATGGAGGACCATGGGAGTCAACTATGCTGGGGTTTACAGGATACGGGCAAGAGAAAAGGAACTGAGAAGAAGGTCTACTTGTTGAGTAAAGGCGAGCCTTTGGGAGCATACATACCTCTTGATTGAGGAAGCAGTAAAGGACAGCAACAACAAAGCCCTGCGGGTCAAAGGGGAAGAAAGAAGTCCATCAGAACACTTTGGCCTGACTTTGGAATCTGGCAGTCTTTCTCTTGTCTCCTCCCTTGCTCATCGGTCACTGCACCAGACATACCAAGACATGTAGCCATCAATGCATGCCTTCCAGGGCTGTATAGATAGCCCCACCTCACTGTGTATCTCCTTTTTTGCATCTGCATTAGTGAGTACATTACCTGATACATAATAGGTTCTCAGGAAAACCTGAAAAGATGAGTAAATGAATGGATGAATGGGTGGATGAATAGGTAGGTAGAAGGGAGGAAGGAATAAAGGAAGGAAGGGAGGGAGGAAGTAAGGGAGGAAGGAAGAAAGGAAGGAAGGGAGGGAGGAAGGGAGGGAGGACCGCTGGAAAGATGGATAGATATATGAATGGAAGGATGGATGAATGGGAAAATGAATGAAAAAGGATGATTATATGGACAAGTGGACTGAAGGAAGGAGGAATAAAAGGAAGAATGAATATATTGGTAAATAGATCAATGATAGATAGATAGAAAGAATGATGGATAGATGAAAAGAAAGAATGACAAATGAAAGAATGGGTAGGTAAGTTAACATACAGATGGAAGGATAGATAAACAGATGAGTGAAAAGAAAAATGGATGCATGAGCAAGTGGCTAAAAGAAGGAGGAATTAAAAAGGATGGATATATGATAGACAGACAGATAGATAAATGGATAGATAAATGGATGATATAATAGAAACAAATATGAATGGATGGATGGACAGATGAATGGTAAAAAGAATGGATGGATAGGCAAGTGTACTGAAGAAAGGAGAAATAGAAGAAAGAACAGATGAATAGATGGATGGACAGGTGGATAGGAAGGTGGGTAGATAGATGAATAGATGAATAGATGGGCAGATGGGTGGATAGCTGGGTGAATGGATAGGTAAAGGTGAATAGAATAATGCATGAACAAGTGGAGACAATGGAAGGAAGGAGAAAGGAAGGAAGGAGAATGGAAGTATGGATAGGTGGGTGGGTAGATTGATTGATAGCAAATAATGCATGAGGGGGGAAAAAGAATTGATGGATAGATGATAAATGGTGGATGAATGAGTACATGAGTGGATAGGTAGTTAGGGATGGTTGGAAGGAAGAAAGGGTAACTGAATTGCTAATGAAAGGTAGATGGATGAATAAGTAGATGGATGGGTACATGGGTGGATGAATAAACATCTGGGGAATACGCAGATGAATATATCAGTAGCCAGATGAGTAGAGAGCTAAAGGGTAAAGAGAGATGACTAATTAAACAGATGGGTAAGTAGACCTCACTCTAACAAGTTAGTCAAAACCTTCTGCCATAGTCCTTGGAAAGAAGGAGTATCTGTAGGAGGAATCTCACCTGGAAGGACCCGAGTCCTAGCTCCAGGGGTAGACGAATGCCAAGGCCAGCACTGTCAGGCAGGAAGTTGAAGATGATGTAATGAATTCCAAACAGCGGGATAAGGAGAAGTGTTGACTTGGAAAGCCGCCTTGGGGAAGACAAATTCTAGACTCTGAGGCTGTCCATCACCATCCATTGTGGAGATTCTGTCCTCTACACAAACCTTTACTTTATGGGCCATCACATGGCTGTGGCCATGCAGTTATTCCTGCTACTCTCGATTCTATATACATCTTTCTATATCTAATTCTTCCAAGAACCCTCCTCTAATTGCCCTTCTCTCCCATCTAGACATGATCTCCTTCTCCAGGCCCCATAGAAATAGATGGAACCTGTGTCAGCCATTTGCCATGGTAACTGACAGTCTTGTGTGCCACCTTCCTTTACCGTAATCTCATGGGAGGCAGAGCCCAGATCTATTCTCTCTCTAGGGACATGTGGAAAAGGATGGGACCAGGGTAATAAGTAGCTATCAGACAAGACAAAAAACAAATGTCATTCTCTCCAAGGGCCTTCCGAGTAGGTTTCCCAAGCACACACACGCACACGCACACGACACACCACATGTGCATGCACACACACAGGAATGATACCAGTACTGATCCCGTGTGTGTAGGCCACTTTGTCCAGGCTCCAGCTTTCTCAAAAGGATGCAAATTATATGGAGAAACAGCCCAAAGTTCACCTGGAAATGAGGCACAGGAATGTGAGTGCAGCGGTCAAGGGCAGCACTAGGTGGCTGGCCTAGGATTGGCCCCATCCCCTTGAATGACTAGGAATCCCAAACCTGTGAAGTGCAGGGCAGAGAAAGACTGAGCCCCTCCCCCCTTTCCAGTCCCAGCAAAAAGGATGAGAGGACCAGGTCTGGCCACCTGCCTCCAGCTACCTCTCAGGGTCTCTCGGGTACAAAGCAGATGTTCATTCCTCTGCTGGGGAAAGATCACACACCCACAAGAGCCAGGCCACATTGGGACCAGGAGCAGCTGAGTGCTCACCTGTTACCACCCCCAGCAAGAGATTATCTGCAAGCCAGACACAGGAAAACTAGAAAACAGGTCTAAGTGCTGATGTGACCAACTAGTGCCAGAGAAACTAGGGTACCGGTTTCCTGATTTTTTTGGGATAATCATGTCTCCACCCCCTGCAGATCCACATAAAGAAACCTGGAGGCTGAATTAATAAAGCAAAGGAATCTGGCCTCAGAGACTGACCCCAACAGAGAGGACTATAGGCCCTTTGATGATCCACCAGTAGGGGGAGCTGTCGTCTAGGTCCCAGCACCTGAGAGGAAGAGAGCCTGGGTTTGAAGATGCCCCTTTTCTACCCTGATAATGCACCTCCTCAACACACTTGCTATGGTTTCTGGGGGTCTCTCTCTGTCTAGTGGTCAAGTCTTCAGCCCCACTCTGTCTCCCTCTGGCCCGATCTTCCATCCCAGCCTGTCCACAGCCCAGTGAAGACTGGCCCTTCTCTTCCTTGTTCCAGATATTTCTTGCCCTTGAAAAACCTGCTCAGAGCTGCTCTCTTGAGATTCATAGCTATGACAGCCTCTCTTGCCTGAGCTTCTGGCCCCCCCAACCAGCATTCTGCCCACCTGCCACACTCTAACCTAGAGATTCCTGCCCCCCCCCCAGATGGTCTACTACATGCCTTGCTGACAGCATGGGGGTGAGGAAGTTGCTCTACTCACGCAGTATCCTCAAAAGCCAGTTTGCAGCCCACCCACGTACCAGTGCACAGCACAGGGAGCCCTGAGGGTGAGATAGCACAGGGATGAATGAGAGCCCTGTACCCTTTGCTTGAAGTGTACCCTTCACCTCCCGCCAATTGCTAGCCACATGCGGACTATGATGGTGGGGCCAGGTAATGGCTTGAAGGGATTTACTCTACTTCCACAATGAACTGTGGCCTGTTCCCTTTCCCCTTCCTGAGCCTTGTAGTCACTCACAATGAGAAAGGCCTCTTTATGAGCTCCCAGGTCCTTCCCAACCTCCACCCCCCCCCCCCCGTGATGGCGAATGAGCCCTTGATGCTCACCCCAGCCAGCGAGGACCAGCCACCAGAAAGCTGGTTTGGATCTAGGGGATGTGGAGGCCAACAGACAGCTCAGGAAGACAGCTTCTGCCAGCAGCCAGCTGAAGTTGGTCATGGTGGCAAAGTGTGAGACGGCCACAGAGACCTTACACAGGATCTGAGAGCAGGGACCTGATGCTTCAGAGCTTGGACCCCCACTTCAGCCCCCATTGGGTCTCTTTCACCCCAAGAAGACACCAAACCCTCAGGTCCCCCTCCACCTTGGACTGGACCACTCCACTCCTTGCGATGCCGTGGGAGGAGTTTGACAGTGTTGTGATGTCAGAGCACAGACACACAGGTTAGGTTCATTGTGTCTTCTGTCAGCCATGCAAATCACCTCAGCCTGCCACACACACACACACACACACACATACACACACACACACACACACACACACACATAAACACACACACATACACACACACACACAAACACACACACATACACACACACACACAAACACACACACATACACACACATATACACACACATATACACAAACACACACACATACACACACACACACAAACACACAGACACACACATACACACACACACACACACACACACACACACACACACTGTCCTGTTTCCTCTGTCAAGTGTCCTTCCTAAGCTGGAGTTCTCCTTTAAAGTAATAACCACAGACATGTACAGCTTTCATCAGTGGATATAGGATGTGTTCACCATTCATGCAACCATCTGGCTCCTCCTCCCTCACCTGCCTATGTTGGCTACATTACCACCTCTGAGCCCAGCTGCCCAAGTTCTATTTATTCCCCAACTGTGTGGCTCGGTGACCTGGCCAGCTGCCCCTTGTTAACAAAATGGGATTCAAGTGAGGCCTTCAAGGCATTTTAAGATCAAAAGAGATAATACATGTAAAGTGCTTGGTGTGCTGCCCGGCCTAAGTGAGTGTAGTCAGTGATTAATTCATTAATTAAATCGGGCCACTTGTTGGTCTGGGAGCTCACTTGTCTTTTCATTTCCAGAACACTTTCAAAGACCTTGAACTCTGACCCCTTCCGTTTTCAATTTGTTCCTTCTCCTTTCTCCACCCCTCCACTTTTGTGACTTTCAGCTTCTGGCTTTGGTGTGTCCTGTGGTGGCCCTGCCTCAGACTCTCCTCTCACTCAGAGCTTTCTCCCATGTCACTACCTTTGTACCCATGCAGCTCCCAGGTCACCTCCTCCCTGAAGCCCTTTTGTTCTCTTATTCTTAGCATTCCCTACACAGCAGTCCCCAAGTCTGGGTGCTTCCTGTCACCTAGGTGCTTCTGGAAGGAGGGGCCAAGCTCCACCCAGGTCCTTGTATACTCATTAAAGGCAATAATGTGGCTGACTGGCACAGGAGTTGCTGTGACCAACTTGAAATGGGAACCTTGAGGAAAAAGGAATACTGGTGTAGGGTGCCCCTAGCGAAGGGAGCTGCTCATGTTGACACTGATCTATGGGTGTGTAGGGAGAGCTTGAGGCTTCCTTCCTGGCCATGAATACAGGGCAACAGGTCAGGCACATTCAGGCCTGTCCCCTGCCCTCTTCCCCAGGGTGCCCCAACTCCCTCCAGTCATAGCCTTTACAGTGGACATGCTGCAGTGATCCACGCTCTCCCCCTGGAAGATGGCCGCATCCTTCAGGAACACAGCACTGGCCTTGAGGATGAAGGTGGCAAACAGCTGTGTGTGGATGTAGTTCCTGGGGCAGTGGAGCCTCCTGGAAGAAACAGGAGAGATGAACATAAAGGCCTAACTACAAAAGACCTTCCCGGGGCCTAGAACAGGCCTGGTATGGCTGGGAAGCTAGGCAGAAGGTAACCCAATGCAGAGTAACATGAAACCCAATGAACTGGGTAAAAAGTGAGAAGAAAGTGTCAGTTTGACCCTAAAGGTCAGCTGGCCAGAATTTTCCTGGCCTAAGTTCAGGTAAGGAGCAGGGGTTCTATAGCTCTGCCCTTAGCCAGCTCTGTAACTGTGGATGCAGAGGTAGTCACCGCCCAGTAAAGAGCCTGGGGGAGTCCCTGGTGATCAGAGCACTACCCTCTGAGTCATAGTCCCATGAGGAAATGACCTTTAAAGGCTGGAGAGCCATTACACCCATCAGTAAGAGCTGAGGATGGACTGGGTTGTGGAGGCCATGCAGGAGACCCTGGGTTCAATCCCTGATACTGAAAACCAACCCCAAAAGTACTACTATGGTCCAAAAATTGCAACCATCAAAAGAGGGCCACGCAGGAGTCAAGGAGGCGTCTTAGAACCTGACGAGAGCTGGGCGTCCAGTGTTAGCAGGGATGAGCACACTAGCGAGATAAAAGAAGTCACAGGAAGCCAACAGGATGTTCTCCATATGAACAAAGGTGTGGCCAGGGAACAGAGGCCTGGTGTGGGAAGAGAGGGCCCACCCATGGGGGAAAAGGCAGCAAAGTCAGCAAAGGTCATGCTGCCTGGATCTGGGCCTCTCCTCACTCTGCAGGCAAAGAAGCAGACTTGGTCTGCAGACAGTGGGGAAGCCAGTGACGGTTACTGAGCAGGTGGCAAGGGTGGCAAACCTGAGAGCGACCAGGATGACAATAGCCACGCAGAGGGTTATGATGGAGATGCTGTGTCCTGTGGTGTAAATGATCCTCACCGTGGAGAAGTAAGATGTCTGGGGACAACAGAAGCAGAAGAAATTTTTGGCAATCAAGCAGGCATCTGCAAACTCCACCAACTTCCCAGTCGCTGATAACCACAGAAAGCCTCATATAGGCACTGACCCTGCAGGTAGAGGTGCTAGGGAGGCACAGTTGCACTGGGAGTGGGGAAAGAGCCAGCAGAAGCTACCTGCCTCTTGAGAGTAACAAAAGCACAAGAGGAATTTGGGCCTGTTTACTGACACCCAGCTAGCTACCATCTTGAGAACACTGTTATTCCCATATGAAGGTAACATCCTGGACACCAGGAACAGCCAGAGGCAGGCGGGAAAAGGCTCTTTGGTACCCAGGTATTTGAATCAGTCGGAGCTAGGGGTATGGTATGACCAGGCACCGCAATTCTGGCTCTGTAAGCCCTTTGTTCCTCTGACCCGTCTCTTTATTTGAAAGATGAGTACTCCGGTGTTTTTGCTCTTATGGCTGAGAGCAGGGAGAAATGGGATTGTGAGTGTGGACGGGCCCTGAGAAGATCCTGACCTGTGCACAGTGTGGCACATGCTTCCCAGAACTAGGGGTCTATAATTACTACACCCTTAAGGTTTTCTCGCTTGCCCATGCCACCACCCAGAATACCGTGGCTGAAGACCAGAGAAAGCAAGCACTTCCTGTCTAGCACAGCAACAATCTTCATTCCCTCTGAAATAAGTAAACCCCGCCCCCCACCCCATACCAGAAACTGCGTAGAGAAAAGGCTGGTCAAGAGGAGGGTGACTATGGCTTTCAGTCTGCCTTCTGCTTCCCTTCTCCCTCAAAGCAACCAAATGTCACCCTTAAGTAAATGGACCAGCTTCAGGAGGCACTTTCCTGCCATCTGCTGGACAGATCCTGTAATTACTATGCCCACATGGGAGACCCTGGGTTCAATCAATCCCTGATACTGAAAACCAGCCCCCAAAGTACTATAATGGTCAGAAAATTGCAACCATCAAAAGAGGGCCACGCAGGGGTCAAGGAGGATTCTTAGAACCTGATGAGAGCTGGGCGTCCAGTGTTAGCAGGGATGAACACACTAGCGAGATAAAAGAAGGCACAGGAAGCTAACAAAATGAGCTCCGTATGAGCAAAGGTGTGGCCAGGGAACGGAGGCCTGGTGTGTGAAGAGAGCGCCCACCCATGGGGGAAAAAGAAAGATGTCAGCAAAGACCATCTTGCTTGGATCTGGGCCCCTCTTGACTATGTAGGTGAAGAACCAGCAGTTTGGAACCGGTGATGATTACTGAGCAAATGGGGTTGATAGTGAGCTACCACCTTTATCAGTATTTCTGGTCACCTTCTTCCGAGATGTTGGGAGCCGCTTACCTCCTTGGTTAGCAGTTCCAAGGGCACAGGACAGGCCACGGGGTATGGTGGGAAGGGATCAGACCAGCCAGTGATGGTACAGTCCCTCTTCACAGCCCCTAGAGACAAGCAAGAGTCTCTGCTTACAGAATCCCTCCCTTTCCCAGAAGATGGTGGGAGGGCCATGGCTATCAACTGTCCCTGTGAGGTGTGCACAAGGAGTTCTTAATCAACAACAGGGAGAGAAGAGTAGCTGGGGTTCCAGCCAAGTGTAGTCTGTCTCTGTTTTCCAAGAAAGTTCTGTTGAACGCTATTTATTTGGGGGCACAGAGTGGAATAATGAATCTCTACACCCCCTTCCCCATAAGAGACAGGAGGGCCAATGGGCGAAGTGGAGAGGGAGATGTTTCCCACCCTCCTCAATATGGTACCACCTCCCTTGCTCCAATGCTGTCGTTAATCCCCTGGATTAATGGGGATTGATGCTATTAGTCATTATTCAAGATGACTACATTTATCAGGGTAACACGAGAAGATAGAAATGTGAGGCTGAAATCCAGAACAGTCCATCACCAAATCAGAGATGTGCAAACCAGAAAGGACCACCTGCTCCACAGCTCTGCCATAGCTAGGCCACTCACCTGTGTCTGGGCCAAAATGAGAGAAGAATTCAGGGCAGGGGAGGGAGACCCACTGGCCAGAGCCTGCCGGGGGCCAGCACAGCAGCCCATCCCAGGTCCCAGGGCATCCTAGGTAGAGAAGGAGGAGACATGGGGTGTCTGAAGGGAACTGCTGGAGAGGATGTCAGGATCGGGGACATCCCCACCCTTCATACCCAGGGATGCGTTGTTGGTCTCCTCTGCCGCCTGGAGACATGCTAGCTCATCATCCCTCAACTGAGTGATGAGGTCACATTCTAGGTGGAGGTGACCCAGTGCCTATGGGAAATAGTGACAGAATGAGACAAGCCCACTGGAGGCCACTCTCTAGCTGGAGTGACCTGAAGACAGAGACCATGCCTGGTACATTTCCATGCCCTAATTCTGAGAAAGACCCATTCATCTGCCCCACAGATATCAAGGCATGTTTGATGAGCGGTGGAAAGAGGAGCTGGGAATAGAAAGGGGATGTTCAGAAAGGAGGGAAGGGGAGAAAGGAAAAATAGAGAAAGGAAGGAGAGAAGAAGGGGGAAGAAGAGAGGCAGGTAAGGAAAGGAAGGAGGGCAGAGGAAATAGGAAAGAAGAGAGGGACAAACTGGCACTCAGCATGCAGAAGAATGAAAATAGACCCTTTCTTATCCCCTTGTACAAAGCTCAAGTGTAAGTGGATCAAAGATCTCCACATTAAACCAGATACACTGAAACTATTACATGAGAAAGTAGGAAAAGCCTTAGAACACATAGGCACAGGAGAAAATTTCCTGAACAGAACACAAATGGCTAGAGCTCTAAGGTCAAAGATTGACAAATGGGACTTAATGAGATTGCAAAGTTTCTGTAAGGCTAAAGACACTGTCAAGAGAACAAAACAGCAGCCAACAGAGTGGGAAAAGATCTTTACCAACCCCGCATCAGATGGAGGCCTAATATCCAAGGTATACAAAGAACTCAGAAAGCTAGACACCAGAGAATCAAATAACCCTATTAAAAATGGGGTACAGACTTAAACAAAAAGTTCTCAATCAAGGAATATCGAATGGCTGAGAAACATCTAAGGAAGTGCTCAACATCCTTAGCCATCAGGGAAATGCAGATCAAAACAACCCTGAGATTCCACCTCACACCAGTCAGATTGGCCAAGATCCAAAACTCAGATGACAGCAGATGCTAGGGAGGATGTGGAGAAAGAGGAACACTTCTCCACTGTTGGTGGGGTTGTAAACTGATAGAACCACTCTGGAAATCAGTCTGGCGATTCCTCAGAAAATTGGACATAGTACTACCTAAAGACCCAGTTATTCCACTTCTGGGCATTTACCCCAGAGACACTCCAATATACAACAAAGACACATGCACCACAATGTTCATAGCAGCTCTATTTATAATAGCCAGAAGCTGGAAAGAACCCAGATGTCCTTCAGTAGATGAATGGATACAAAAATTGTGGTACATTTACACAATGGAGTACTACTCAGCTATCAGAATCAATGACTTTATGAAATTCTTAAGAAAAGGGATGCATCTAGAGAATATCATCCTGAGTGAGACAACCCAGTCACAAAAGAACAAACATAATATGAAGTCACTGATAATGGGATACTAACCCCAGTAATCTCTGAACACCCCAGAAACAAGTCACAAACTGTGTGAAGTTCAAGGGGGAAAAAAGTAGGTCAGCTTTTCACCCTGAGTACACATTAGCTCAGCTACACTGCTTTGTGTGATTGTGTTGCTTTGGCTGTGATCTGAGAATGGTGCCTTTATTTCATGTTTGTGGACTAAGATCTTACTTTCAAGACAACAACTATGCTAATATATATGATTTTATATATATATATATATATATATATATATATATAATCATGTAAGTACACAAAAAAAAGAGAGGAACAGATCCACTTTTCCATATTGTGGCAGTGAATTCTGTGACACATTAGAGAAAGCCACCTAGAGCTCCCATAACTGTGATAGTGCAGCCCTTTCCTCCTCCCCTACCACCCCTTGCTCTATACACTTCTGGCTCCTGACAGTGTTTCTGCATAAACAGCCCCCAGTAGGCAGGACAAAGGTCCCCAAAGATGTACATGTCCCAATCCCAAAACTGGTCAATGTGTCGCCTGACACATGGGACTTAGCAGATGCAGTGCAGGATCTCTGGGCAGGGAGATGCCCTTGGTTATCTGAGTTAGCCCACAAGAGGGCACAGGGACCAAATCAAAGAAGCTATGAGGAAAAGCTTTGAAAGAAACTATGGTGCTTACTAAAAATGAAGAAATGCCTCAGGCCAGGACAGGAGACTCCAGCAAGACCACTTGGGTTCAGACAAGTCACATGAGCAAATGTATAACTAGTTTAAGTGTGGGGGAGTAAGAAGACAAGGGCACCTGACTGAGGTAAAGGAACACAGAGCAGGAAGGAGGGAATTGGAGTGGGAGGGGACTGGACTAACTGTATGGTTGGTGGAGCGGAAGAGTGTTCAGATAGACATACAGACAATGAGATTGGGGAAGGTGGACATTCGAGGATGCACAGAGCTATGGTGGATGATGAGGGTCCTGCATCAGGACAACTTATTGATCATTAGATGGGAAGAAGGAAGCCGACTTCATGCATGGCTTGATGGTCATAAAGACGGCAGACTGGATGCCTCCCAGAGCCTGGGGCCACAACAAATGGTCTCTAAGTTTTTCTGGACACCTCTGTGTTTCTGACAGGAGATTAATGTACCTGCGTGGAGTCCAAGTGCTCCAGGACAGGCAGTGATCCGGGTATGCCTAAGATTTGGTGTTTGACCTCTTTAGAGAGCTAGAATTCTTACCATCTCTCAAGATTTACAAAATTCCCTGCAAAATCCATGCGCATAACACACACACACACACACACACACACACACACACACACACACACACACACGACCTTTCCCTGACCTGACCAACTTCTCACCTCAAGGCTTGGGAGACAGTGATCAATTCTAGTCCTGGATCTGGTATCTACTCCAGCTGCTGAATGACTCCTCTGGTCTGGGGCTCCCTCCCCAAAATGAAGCTTTCAAGGTGCTGTGCACACAGAGGAGGATGTGAGTCCTTTGTGCCTTGTGGGGAGGTCATGGAATTTACCAGCATGACATTTACGTGTCACCCTTGTGACAGGTCAGATCATTTATCCCTATCCCCTCCCTGAGGCCTGGTAGACTTAGGTCTCCTGGTCTATAATTTTCTGGGTAGCTCAGTCTAACATCAAACTCATGATAATCCTCTAGCGTCCACAAATGCTGAGACCACAGGTATGAGCCACCACATCTAGCCCGAGTTTCTTTTGGTACACAGAGGCAGGTGAAAGCTCACGTGTCACAGAGTCCACTTCATGGTCTACAGACACTAGCCTCTTGAGTGAAGGGCACTGAGTTGCTGGGATGGATGGTCACCCCTGCCTAGGCAGTAGAAGAAGGTAGCCTCCTGGTGCCTTGTGACTCCTCCCCTCTTGGCCCTTGAGGCTGCCGTCAGCAACCCAGAAAGTCTGCTGGGAAAGTTTCAGCTCTTTCAGGAAAGCCGTCTTCCTTGGCTTCCCCATACCCCTGGGCACAGCACAGGGAGCAGTAGCCGGTTCCTGAATCTTCTCCAACCCTGGCTATATGGAAGGGAGCATCCCCAAATGTCACAGCTAGAAGACCTGGAATTCATGACCTCTTCTGGCCCGGCATGGTCCCTGACCATACTTCCTTCAAGGAAAACAGCCATTCTGGAGATGACCCAGGAGTTGGAAGACAGGACCCACATTGGCTGTTTTTGAGAAGGAATGGGGTGGGGAACAGCCTGGGATATATGGCTTAGAGAAAGGACAGGCTCAGGTGTGACAGGGAAGCTCTGTCTGGTCTCAGCCATTTCAAGACAGAATTTTAGGACAGGTGTCTCTGGGGCTCCAAGAGGATACAGATAGGGACTAGGTAAGGTAGGAAGGAGGCAGCTCAGTTCCAGGCTGGATATAAGATTGGCAAGAGAAGGAAGGAAGAAAGGAGTCACTAGACTCAGGAGGTCCCCCACCCCAGACTGCCACCACCCAAGAGAAGGAAGTCTGAGCTGGCTACTTACAACTCCCCACAAGTTCAGCAAGCAGAGGGCATGAGTAGCCCACAACAGGCTATCCATGGCAGGGGTGCCTGCAGTGAACCCCAATGAGCCGTGGTCCTTCCCTCCCAGGCTGTTTCTGGTGATTCCACCTACTGCATCCCTGCTACCTCGTCTTCCCGGTAACTGCGTGTGTAGGCAGGGCCAACAGAAGGGACACCCAGCTGAATATGGAACAGACTGGTGGGACATCATGTTACTGCCAGCCCTAAACGGGACTCCGTGTCCTCAGCAGGGGGTGGCTGAGCTCTGCTACACCACCTTGCTCTGCCTTTATGTCTGAGTGTACCTATCCTGACAGCAAGAACCCAGAGAACACAGATAGGGCACAGAGAGGTGACAGTCACGGGAAATGGTTCCACTTATTTAAGATGCTTTCCTATTGTTTTCGGAGCCTAGTTCCCCAACGGCCTCCTATACCTGCACCGAAATGAAGGGACCTCAGAAAATAAGGTGCCCAGGTCTGCCCCAGGGTTTCAAGGAGCCCCAGATTTGTTGATGCTTTAAGTCTCTTTCACAAGCTGGAGGATGAGCTGAGGGAACCAAAAGGTAAAGGGGAAAGTGACAGGAGAGCCTGAAAAATTTAATGGGTTTTATGAAAAATGACCATGAAGGGCTGGGAGTGTGGCTCAGTGATAAAACACTTGGTCAACATGTGCATGACTCCAGGTTCAAATCCCTGGCACCACAAAATAGTTGGTTCATCACTAATTGAAGTTTATGCTGCCCAAGAAGGTAGCACATTGAATTCCCACATGACCTGATGGGGACGCTTAGATGGCGAGGTGACATCTGCAGCACAAAGGCAATGTCAACTTCACACGGGGCTAGGTAAGGTTTCTTATAACCCCTTTGTCCAGAAGGGAAACTGAGGCTAATTGGGGGACATCCCTGCAGCTGGGCCACTCACCAGTGACAGGACACCCATGTTCCATTACTGAAGTGAAGAGACTCACTTTCGTTATTTCTATGTTAGAACATAAGCTCTCAATTGCCCCAGCTAGTGACAATGTCCTAAACAAGACTAGATCTTGCTCAGCACTTGGAACTTGAAGGCAAATGTCCCCTTTGACAATCCTGAATGGCATGGCAGCTAAGGGGTCTTGACCATTGAACAGCCATCCCCTCTTACAGAACTGTGCTTGGGGTGCCAGATGTGTTTCTAGTGAACTTGTGTCATGAATGTGGAAAGCTTCCCACCACCACATCTGCATCTGGGATTCATTTGACATCAGCGGGGCTTTATTTTTCCACCCCTAGTTGTTGTCAACAAAACGCTGAAAATATTTTCTGCACATGTTGCCCAGCGTGGGTGGCACACAGTACATGGGGCTCCTCTCGACAGGCAGAGGAGACTCAGGCAGGGAGAAATCAACGGCTACAGAGAAGACATAACTAAAAGGGGGCAGAGGCCAAAGGACTAGATTGATCGTCCTTCGTGATTAGCATCTCCTCCACCAGCATTAGTGGTATTAATAATCGATACCAATAATTCACAGCAGTTCATATTATTTAAATGAGTGGCAATTAACAAGGAAACTCTGCTCCCCTTGGAGACATTTAGCAATAGCTGGCAGTATGTTTTACTACGGAAGGCAAGGACTAAGGATGGGGAGGGGACTGCAGGTTCTGCTAGCATGCAGTAGGGAGCTCCCACAACCACGCAAAGATGCACCCAAGCCTGAAAGGTCAACCGGAAAAAAACTGAACTAGCCAACCTGGTTCTGCTTTCCCATGCAGTTCCTGAGCACACCCTACACCACCCACAGCGTGAGTTGCCTCCAGTGCTTGCTGGCTGAATTTCTATTCCTGAACCTGTTCTGGTTAGAGTTGTTATCCTAGGATGAAGCACCATCACCAAAACAACTTATGGAGGAAAGACTTTGCTTGGCATACACTTCAAGGTAGCTGATCATCACTGAGAGAAGTCTGGGCGGAAATTTAAACAGGGCAGAAACCTAGAAGCAGAAATTCATGCAGAGGCCATGGAGAAGTGCTAGCTACTGGATTGCTCCCCACAGCTTTCTCAGCGTGCTTTCTTATAAGACCCAGGACCACCAGACAAGGGTAGCACCACCCACAGTGGGCTGAGGCCACCCATATCAATCACCAATGAAGAAAATTCCCTATGGACTTTCCAGATCTTATAGAGACATTCTCGAAATTGAAGCTCCCTCCTCTCAGATGGCTTTAGCTTGTGTCAAGTTGACATAAAACTATCCAGCACATGCGATTTTTAGGTTTTTTTTTTATTGGATATATTTTATTTACATTTCAAATGTTATCCTTTTTCCTGGTTTCCCCTCCATAAAACCCCTACCATTCCCCCTCCCTCTGCTTTTATGAGGGTACCCACCCTGATATTACCTTACACTGGGGCATTGAGCCTTGGCAGGATCAAGGGCTTCTCTTCCCATTGATTCCCAACAAGGCCATCCTCTGCTACATGTGCAGCCAGAGCTATGGGTCCATCCATGTGTGCGCTTTGGATAGTGGTTTAGTCCTGAGAGCTCAGGTTGGTTGGTGGTGTTATTCTTATGGGGTTGCAAACCCCTTCAGCTCCATGTGATTTCTAAAATAAGAAGACATTTTTATATGATAAAATAAAAGTATAAAAAAAGTATCCATAAGATTGACCATGTGAGCATTAAAATAAATTTGTGTTCAAGAAAGGACACTGTGAATGAAAACGAAGCACAAGTCCCACGCTGGAATACACTTGCCAATAACAATGACAGGCAAATGCACAGCTTCCAAAATATTCACACATGAATGTTTTATGTGTGATATGAAATGCGATAGAAAAGTGAGCTAAGGATGTGTACCTACAAGTAATTGAGAAAAGGAAAGCATACACAGCCAATGCATGACATTAATACTATTCAAGAAAATAAAAAATACTAAGCTACCCACTTCTTTACATTGTTCAAATCTTAGTTTCCAGCTTTGTTTTTTAATTTATATATATATATATCCAAGTAACAAGAGTTCCAGTGGCCATGCAGGTACTGGATTCCATGGAGCTAAAGTTTTAGGTGCGTATGAGCCTCCCGAAGTGGGTGCTGAGAACCAAACCCAAGTCTTCCACAAGAAGAGTATACATATGCTCTTCACCACCAAGACATCTATCCAACCCCTGCTCAAGACATTTGTGTTCAATAGTACACTGTTGTGATGGTGTGAGGAAGCAGGTATCTATCTTTATGTGGTGTAAACAGATGAAAATGATTATTGAGCGGCTTTTAGAAGTAACTTGGCACAACCTACTGAGTCTGTAAAGAACATTCCTTAAGAGTGAGAAGCTCTATTTCTTTCTATGTTTATTCTAATAAGAGGTAAATATGTAATCTCATATAGTGAGCACCAGTATGAACTATAGGGCTGCTGAGATGGTCCAGACACTTGTCACAAAGCCTGCTGAGTTTGACCCTGGAGACTCATGGTAGAAGGGAAAAATCGACTTTCAAAGATTGTCCTCTGACCTCCTCACATGTACCACAGCATACGTCTGCACACACATGCAAAATTAAGATCAATCAATCAATCAATGAGTAAGAAAACACTTTAGCATGCGTTTGAGCTTGGTTGGCAGGGGATCAATAGTAAAGTGGTTGTTTAGCAAACATGAAGATCTTGGTTCTGATCTCTATGTCAAAAATAATGTATACAAAAATATAAGTTAGATGTACTTGTTTCAACATGGAAATACATCAAAAATGTGTTTTGAGAAACTGTTTCAAGTCAACACAGAATATCAAAGGCTGGTTTGCCCTTCTGCCTTAATAACAAGGAATCCAGAAATAGGAACAAAGCATTGTTTTTTCAGATGTTGAAAACAAACAAGGCAAGATGCAGCGGCATGTACCCAGCGCATGAAAGGCACAGGTGGGATTAGAATTTGGGGAAAGCCTGGGCTGTGTAGAAAGTTTAGGCAAGCCTGAGGTACATAGACAGGACTCAAACCCATGTCAAACAAAACACCAGCAACAGACAATAATTAACAAAACCCCTCACAATTTAGAATCATTAACACATCAAGCCCTTTGCTCACAGATGTAAGTTTTTCAGGACATAATTCAAAGAGAAAAAAACCCAGCCCCAGGCTGTGGTGCTGATGAGGAGGGAGCTGGAAGCTGGGCAATGGGGAGCAGTGTCTCAGAGAGAGTTCATATCTTTCCAGGAAAAGTAACACAATATAGCCAGTGACCAAACCATGACCAAAGATGAGCTGGGAATAATTACATGGCCCCTGCAAAGGGTCTGGACATGTAACTAATGCTGACCCTTGTGAAGGTAGAGCGTCTAAAGAAGCAATTTCAATTTGGGCTCCTCTCCTCATGGTGTATGTATTTATCATAATAGTAAGTGTGTGCTCCTGAGGTGCATGTGACAAGACATGCTGACAAGACCAAACTATCCAACCGTGGAGGATCCTGAAGGGAATTCCATGGTGACCATGTTCCTCTAAGTGAGGTAGCATGCCCCTTAGATAAATTGGGTCTACCATACTAACAAGGTAAGGTCTCTTACATGGCTGATGGGCTAGAGAACTTTGTGTATGTTCTTGGAATTTCATATATAAGACACAATTGCAAGCAGGCTGTGCAATCAGTTTTATGGCCTTTGTAATGAGCAGAAAGACATTCAGCTGAGGCTCAGCTGTCAATCCAAAAAGAAGTTGCCCACATGAAGGAAGAGTTACAATAAGAAAAAAAAAGCTATCTAGAGCTGTGGTGGTTTAAATAAGAATGGACCCCATAGGCTCATATACTAGACTGCTTAGTCATTAGGGAGTGGGACTATTTGAGAAGGATTAGGGGGTATGGCTTTGTTGGAGGAAGTGTGTCACTGAGGGTAGGCTTTATGGTTTCAAAAGCCCGTGCTAAGCTCAGTATCACTGTCTCTGCCTATGGATCAGGATGGAGCTCTCACTATTTCTCCAGCACCCGCCTGCCCTGTCTGCCACCAATGCTCCAAACTGTGATGATAATGTACTGAGCCTCTGGAACTGTAAGCAAGCCCCCAATTAAATGTTTGGTGTCTCTTTAATCAATAGAACAGTGACTTAAGACACTAACACATTAGCCTCTGATTTGGCAGAAAGAACAAAAACCATGGAGGATGAGATGGAGCTGTTGTCTTGCTGTTTTTTACTGCTTAAAGGATTTAAGAGAACTCAAGTATAATTTAGAGCTGTGTTAAAGAGCCCTTTCCGGGATCCAAAAGTGAAGAACTGGATAGGAAAAAGAAAAGAATGTGATAGACGTGATAGAAGACAGCCCGCAGGCTTAGTCTTTAATGTAAATGAAGAGAAAAACCCATGATTCAGCATGCAGATGGAAGCCTCGGTACCAACCCAGTACAGGAAACAGAAAATCATGAAACATGCAGCATCTGAACCTTTTGCATTTTAAAGGACTCAAACAAGGAATCAAAGAGCCCCTCACAAACTAACTGAAGAAGCTATGGAACATGAGGGTGCATGAGATAAGTCTGAATGATGTGGAAACAGAAAAAAACTCAGCAATACATGTAGTATTCCCATTCCTCCTTGAGACAAAGGCTGCATAATCTGAGGAAATATAAGGGGGCTGGCAATATCTGAGAAAATATCTCCAATAGACTGGCACACAAAAGCCACAACTCAGGAACCTAACAAACTCCAAGACTCAGAAAGATCATAAAACTTACAAGATCCACAAGGCCCTTCCCAAACAAATCTTTCTATCTAAGGGTTTTGATCAGGTTTGTTCTCTCTACTAATTAAAGAATTAAAGGACAAGACTCTCAAGCAGGCCAAATTACGACTGGGAAAATTGCAAGCCCAGCAGATAGGAGCGGACAGAATCAGCTGTTTTTAAAAAGGCTTCTATTAGGAGTGAGGAGGCACACACAGCTGGCAGACAGGGGAAAGTAGAGGGGCACTCTGAAATCAAAGCCCTTGTCTCCTTAAAGAGTGGGAGTTTTTCAAGTGTGGAAGCCTCTCCTCCCCTAGTTTAGACGTTTGAACAAAGACAGTATAGAAAGAAAGTATTGAAGAAAGATTGACCCAAATCTATTACAAAAATGTGTCCTGGTCCAGCCCAAACTTGAGCTACTCCACCAGCAGGGGACTTCCAGGTAGAAGGAAAAGCCCACCCGGCCTTTGTCTTAGGTCAGGAAGATGAGGAAGAAGCCAGCCATCTTTGAAGTTTACTACTTTTATTACCCAGTCATGGCCCTACCTACCAGAGAATCTGTTTAACACCTCGCCCCTCTCAAGGATGTATAGGCTGTAACAACTGATAAGGACAGGACATTCCAGGAGTTGAGCTGCCAACAAGCTGTATTGAGGCCTCCAGAAATGCATTTCCTCTGTCATCCCCCATGCTGTAGTGGACTTCACTCTCAGACATCTCCTGCGCACCCCACTCCTTCTCAAAGTCATGGCCTCCTATTCTTCGATTATTATCGCCTATATACGTGTAAATTTGTAATAGAGCTTATTAAATTTTAGTGCTGCTCATACATATATGCAATTAGGGCTGCTTGGGATTAGATCATCTTCCAGGGTTCTCATCCCTAAAGAAGATGGATTCTTCTCTCAGCAACCATTGATTTGTAGCTATTAATCTCGGGGCAGGGCCAAGGGAGAGGAGAAATGATGTGAATACAGTACACCTGTGTGTGATTCTCTCCATAAATGAATGCATAAATAAATAAGAACATTTAAGCACTGCTGCTTCTGTGACAAATGTCAAAGGCTAATGGGTTCCCCTAAACAGGGATCCAAGAACAGAGCATCTTTTCTTACCCCTGTTCAGGATCAAAAGAAAGGTCAAGAACTATAGATGTTGGTTGAAAAGTAAAGCAATTTTTGTGTTTTGGCCTTGTCCTGAATTTCTTTTAGTAAGCATCAAATTTGTGGAAAATCCAAGGCACCTACAGAAAAGCTCCTAGAAGTAGCTGGTGGATTAAGTATTATCATAGGGGTCTGGGATCAGGAATGTATAAAGACGACAGATGCTGGGCATAGATGTCGAAAAAGAAGAACCCTTATAGACCATGATTGGGAATCAACCTGGAAGTTTCTCTGAAAACTAGATATAGAACTACCATGTGACCAAGCCATATCACTATGGGTATATCATATACCCAGGGGTTTATATCTTACTACAGAGATACTATACACAGTCCTGATTTACAAAAGCCTCCAGATGTCTATCAATTCATGGATGGATAAGGGAAATGTGGTACATATACACCATAGGGATGTTCCTCAGTTGTAGAGGAAGAAAATGAAATTATGAACTTTGCAGAATGTTGTGGATTTTATAGTAATGGTCCTATGCATTCATGTAGTTGAGTTCTTGGTTCCCAGTCAGTGAAACAGTTTGGGAAAAATTAGAAAGAATGGCCTTGCTGGATAAGATATGTCACTGAGCATGAGCTTTGAGATTTCAAAGTCCCATGCCGTTCTCAGTTAGCTCATCTGCATCCTACTTGCAGATCTAGATGTAAGCTCTCAACTACTGCTCTAGCCCCATGCTTGCCTGATGCCATAATAATCATGGACTCTAACCCTCTGAAGCTGTAAGCCCCCAATAAACTCTTCTAAAAGTTGTCTTGGTAATGGTGTCTTATCGAAACAATAAATGAATACTGAAAACACGGGTAAATGTAGGACCTAGAAAAAAATAATATGACATCACTCAGGCAAATAAAATGAAATGTAACATGTTTCCACACATAGCGAATCGTATCTTCAATAATTTTGTCTTACCAGAACCTGGAGTGCATGTGGAAGCCAGGACAGTAGAAAATGAAGCTGCGGACATCATCCAGTAGGTAATCACTAGTAAGGGAAAAAAGAAAGAGGGGTAGGGATACTGGGTGCAGAAAGGCTTAAGTCTTGAGTGGGATAGATGGGGAAATGAGATGCCTGCAGGAAGTTAAACCAGAATGAAGTGTATATGAGAAAGCTATATGGAAATTTATAATCTTCCAACCTAAGAAAAACAGATACAGAACTACCATGTGACCTAGCCATATCATTATTAGCATACCATATACACAGGGGATTTTATAGGGAGGTTGGGGGCACGAAAGAGTTGATGTGTAGACAAACTGAGGCTATATGAAGAACCATATAGAAATTCAATAGTTTAGTTTTTTTTTTTCCTACCTTAATACCTTGCTTTTATTTTGGAATTGACAGCCATAATGACTGGTCCCCAAAGTCTATCTCTCCAATCTGAGATGGATGGAGGCTTTTGGTCTCCCTGGGATTGGGCTGTGCTGTCAAGAAATCAGGGCTTGCATGTTCCTACACTTGAAACCAGTTTTAATGATAAACGTATGCACCTTACCAACAACAAAAATAAGGAAGACCGGCCTGACCGTTTGGCCCTGTGGAAAGAGGCGGCTATGAAACAGAGAGTGTGAGCCTAGCGGGGAATACAGCACATGAGATGACTGAATGGAAAATGAGATAAAAAGGGAGCCTTGGGAAATCTCTACACGCCGGCCCAAATGATCTAAATTTACACAAGGGTAAGGCATCAGAATCTACGTACCTAAATGTCAAACCAATCCCTACCATTTCCCTTTTCCCCAAAAAATACAAGATACAAGGTGCTGCACTAATTCCAGCAGCTGGTTGAAAACACAGGTTGAGAAGATTTGGGATTCAGTCATCAGAGTACCGCTTTAAATACTTTTTGTAATCATTTTGATAAAGGCCACATGACACTCGTCACATTGTTCAACTGTCTAGTGGCAGGACTCCCGATGAGACCACACAGGTCACATAAACCCAATAAGACTGCAGAGATACAGCCAATGTGACCAAATTGGAAACGGAGCGCACCAAGGACCTCATGTATAATACAAACCACTGGAGACATGGGTGCCTGACTCTGAGAGGGTTTGGCTCCGGTTCAGAGCCGTCTCTGAGACTCCATGGCCACTTCCACTTGTGCAAGTCTAACGGTGCAGCCATAAAGTTTGCAGCTACCCTGCCGAACTAATGCCACGGTGCCAGGCTGCACCCCAACTCCTGCTGGCATGTGACAGATGAGTTCATGCACATGAGGGTCGTATTTGTCACCGATGGATGTCGTTTTCTCTAGGTCATGCTTTTCAGCATTGCTTCTAACAGGGACAGCCCTCTGAAGACATTTTCCAGAGTAAGCGTGTGGTCCTCAGGTTCAGCTCCATCTGAAAAGCTCCTGATCCTCTTCTCCAGTGTCTGCCACCTCCACCAGGTCCTTACAGGAGCTCTGGATTCCAGATATCTTTGCATCTTGCCCATACCTCTGGGTTCTTCCTATGTTTTCACAATCAGCGGCGGCTCTCTGGGATCTCAGCTGCTCTCTGACACAGCCTCTAAGGCCAGGAGGCGCAGCAGCTGCTGCACTGGCCACAGCGAACGTGCCACCATGTTCCAGATTAGAGCATCGCCGACACTGCCAGAAATCCAGCAGTTTATAAAGGAATTTTAAATTATATAATTCATATTTTAATTTATTTATTTTATACTTCATTATTTTAAAATGCCACAAAAAAATTTTTAAACGACAATATATATTTTTAAAGGACTTTGAACAGAAGAATCTTCAAGGATGGACAATGCTGATCTCAGAATATAAGGGCTATTATCAGAAAAATCTCAGTGTTAGGTATGGAATGCCTCCTTAGGAGTTGTTGGTCAGGAGGTCCAGAGGCAGCCAAAACAACCCTAGATACTGCCATTACTCTTGGTTTTCCACCATGAAGAGCAGATAACGCCCTATTGCTGAAGACGTGGCTCGCTTCAAAGAGACCTTAGTCTGGATCGGATCAGGAACCCATTTCCCTGCTGGCAAGCTTAGGTAGTGAGAGACGGTGCTGTGCAGCCTCTGGGGAAGAAAAGACATCAATGATCTTACCCAGCACTGGAGCCTTTGTGATACAACACTGACCCCCTAATAAAATGTACCCACTGCTACAATAGTGGCATGACATTCTGGGTGGTAACCAACTACTTTCTGACTGGCTGTGGAGCCTGCTCCACAGTAAAGATTTCATGTCCAGTACCATAAGCCCGGTCAGTGCCCATGACTGGGGGTTCCCTGCCCGTTGTTGTTTTGGTCACATTATCAAATTGCTTCCTAAAAATTAACATTTATGCCCAAACATTTGTGCTCTTTCACTCTTGTCAGTGGGTAGAAGTTAATGCATTGATGCACAGATACTTGAAATCCTGAATATAACTAACGCTGAATGCCCTGCTGTGGCTAGGTCATCTGTGTCAACTTCCCACCTTCTGAGGTTCAGGAAACATGGAAGAGGGGGCAGTAAGAATGTAAGAGCTGGTGGATGGGAAGGAGAGTCCGAGTTCTGGTCTTGATATGAATTTTGTATGCACTAACTTGCAGCGGCTGTGGCTGCTTGCATAGTAGTAAGCCAATGGACATTTCAGGGTGAATGGTAGCAGGGTCCCCAAGGCCCTGCCCCTATCAGGGGATCTATTGGGAAAATAAGATTGAATTAAAAAAGGACGTGAGGGGGTGGAAGGATGGCTCAGTGGTTAAGAGCACTGACTGCTTTTCCAGAGGTCCTGAGTTCAATTCCCAGCAACCACATGGTGGCTCACAACCACCTGTAAGGGGATCTAATGCCCTCTTCTGGTGTGTCTGAAGAAAGCAACTATATATATATATATAACATAAATAAATGTTTGTCTAAAATAGCTTTTTAAAAAGAGAATATGGAATGTGGAGCACTAGGGAGAGTTGGCAGGAGGGATAATTGATGGATATTATCAAAATACATTCTATAAGTATATGCGCAATTTGAGAATGGTAATAAAATTTAAAAGGAAAAATGCCAGTTCTCTGATTCCACGTGTAGAGTCCTCAAAGCATTGGGTGGTTGCTTTTACAGATATAAATACCTCAACTCTAGTGATTTTACAGACGACCAACAGAAGTGAAATAGCTAACACAGTTCTGCTAAGGGAGGGGAGTTAAAATGACCCCACTGTGGTGGTCACTGGTTCCGTCACCATGACAACACAGCTGATAGAAACAGCTCTGGGAAGGAAAGGCTTGTGCTTACATGGGAATTCCAGCCTGCCACTGTGAGGAAAGCAGAGCAGGACGGCTCTGTGGTGACAGACAAGTGGCATCTTGCAGGACATGAAATGCAGGCTAGCACCAGAAGAAGGGATAATCTTCAAAATCCCCCTCTTGTTGTTCAGGCTTCATACCCTAAAAACTCCTTCAGAAAAATGCCACAAGCTGGTGAGAAGCAGCCAAGATATGAGACCGTGGGCTACATGGCTTTCTCAGATCCTGTTTCCTACTATCCAGTTTTAAAACTTACCACTAATCCACAGTAAGCATGGTGGTGTGGTATTAACGAAAAGACAGCCTCACAGATGAATGAAATAAAACAAGGTAGAGCCACACACATTAAAGTGCAGAGGCAATTCAGTGAGGATCATTCCTTTAAAAATAAATACCTCTGGAACAACTGAATATCTGTACACAAAAGGAAAAGTAAACTCAATATATATCTTAGAGTATTTATAAACATACCCTAAAAAGCATCATAAATCGATGCCCCATTTTCTGGCCCTGCACATTGATAGGTCTGTTGGCAACAAGGACAACCAGCTATGTCCACATTCCCAGAGGCCTGCTACATCAGGGACTACCAGGCCTGCCAAAACCAGGGACAACATGATGGCTAGAAGCCAGCATAAGAACAGCATTAACAAGAGCCTGGGCAGTGTGGCATCACCAGAACCCAGCTATCTTACTACAGCAATCCCTGAGTAGCCTAACACAGCTGGAGCACAAGAAGATGACCTTAAACTTAATATTATAAAGATGACAGAGGCCTTTGAAGAGGAAATGAATAAATCCCTTAAAGAAATACAGAATTCAGTAAAACAAGTGAAGGATGGGAGTAAAACTGTTCAAGACCTGAAAATGGAAATAGAAGCAATGAAGAAAACACTAACTGAGGAAATCCTAGAGATGGAAAACCTAGATAAAAGAATAAAACCTACAGATGCAAGCATCACCAACAAAATACAAGACATGGAAGAGAGAATCTCAGGTATAGAAGAAATTGATACATCTTTAAAAAATAATTTTAAATCTAAAATGATTCTAACATAAAAAATTCAGGAGATGTGGGACACTATGAAAAGACAAAACCTAAGAATAGCAGGAATAGAAGAAACAAAAGATTTCCAGCTCCAAGCACCCAAAAATATTTTCAACAAAATGATAGAAAAAACTTTCCCTAACCTAAAGAAAAAGATACCTATAGCTTACAGAACACCAAATAGATTCAAACAGAAAAGAAAATCTACCCACCACATAATAATCAAAACACTAAATGTATAGAACAAAGAATATTAAAAGCTGCAAGGGAAAAGGCCAAGTAACATATAAAGGCAAACCTATTAGAATTACACCAGACTTCTCAGTGTAGACTTTAAAACCAAAAGATCCTGGGCAGATGTCTTGCAGACCCTGGTGGATCACAGGTGGTACCTCAGTCTACTATTCCCAGCAAAACTTTCAATCACCATAGATGCAGAGAACAAGATAGTGCATGACTAAACCAAATTTAAACAATGCCTTTCCACCAGTCTAGCCCTACTGAGGTTACTAGAAGGAAATCTCCAACACAAGGGAGGTAAATAAACTCCAAAAAATAAATAATTCCACACAAGCAACCCCAAAAGAATGAACACACACACACCACCACCACCACCACCACCACCACCACCACCACCATCTAACTAACAGGAATTAACAGTCAGTGGTCATTAATATCTCTCAACATTGATGGACTCGAGTCCTTAATAAGATGTCAGAGGCTAACCGAATGTGAAAACAGGATCCATCATTCTGCTGCATACAAGAAACATGACTAAGCAACAAAGATATATATTACCTCAGAATATAGGGCTGGAAAAAGATTTTCCAAGCAAACAGACCAAAGAAGCAAGCTGGAGTATCCATTCTAATATCTAATAAAATAGACTTTCAACCAAGAGCAAGATAGACCTAATTTAAACACAAACCAAATAAATAGCCTGGGTTAAAGCTCAGGGTGTCCTTGAGTTTGTCCTTACTAGAGGTTAATGACACAGCACAACCAACATGAGTAGAAACTAAGCACATTATTACCCAAGAGATAAAAAAAAATATGCTTGCTAAAAGAATAAGAAGATAAACCTGTTTATTATTATTATTATTATTATTATTATTAATTTGTTAGTTTATTATTTTTAAAGGACTGATAGCTCAGATGTCAGATCTTATATCAGAATTGTAGCAATAATATAGAAAAGGCATTCAAACCCCAATAAAAGAAAAACAAAGTGAAATTTAAAATGAGCCAAAGAACTAACCAGGTACTACTTCTCCACTGAAGACAGATCAACTGCAAAAGTTTCTGAGAACATTCTTCACATAGGTCATTGGGAAAATTAAAACCACGAGCTACAAAATATAAACTATGTGCCTTCTAACACCTACTAGGATGGCTGAAATTTTTAAGCTGATAAAAACAAATATCTATAAAGACACAGAGCAGCTAGAACACTCTGAAACCTTTGCTAAGATCAGAAAACAGCATGGCTGATTTTGAAAACACTCTCAGTACTTCTCAGCCTACTTAACATTAGCACAATTTCTCATGATGTGGTGACCCCAAACCATAACATTGCTTCATGACTGTAATGTTGCTACTGTTATGAATTGTAAATATCTGGTGTGCAGGATGTCTGACATGTGAGCCCTTAGGGGTCACACCTGAAGGTTAAGAGCCACTGCTCTATAGTTTAGACAGATCCAAGGGATCTACATCCCCTTAAAGAGAGTTGGCTAGAGGTTAAACATGGTTAAGTACTATTAAAATCTCCATGCCATAGTCCTTACTATAAACACCCTTTGTGCTTACTTTTCTTTTAGATTAAACTAAGCTCCAGGGGAGATCTTTTTATGACCGTTTGACTGACAACTATCAAACCTTCCCCTTGAACTGATTGCCTCGAGCTGAGAGATATCAACCAAACAGCTCTTCCTCAAACAATCAGCCAGACTGTCACATGGCAGCTTAGCTGATTTGAACACACCCAGATATACAGGGAGGCCCATGCAGGTTGCAGGAACAGTGCAGTCACAATCTCTGTTCGGGGGGATAGGGGTGTGCAACAGTCACAACCTCTCCAGATACCTTGCACAAGTCAGGGAGACTTCACACAGGTCATTAGCTTCATGAGGAAAGGATGGCTCTGGCCATCCTGCAGCAGAAAGAGGTCACCCCTTTAGTGGTTGAGCAGAAAATTTGTGGTGGGTGCTTATGGGAGGCTTGTGATTGGGGAATCTAGAAGCTGCCATAGGCTGCTCATGCCCTTCTTCTTGCAGATAAGATGGTTGGGTTTCACTGTTGGAGGATCATTCTCACCCTGAAAGCTTCTCTCAGGTGTGTCAACCCCCTCAATGGTTTTTTATGCTCTACTTTTGATCTTTGTCCCAAATAGAGGAAGCTTAGCCAGTAACACTTTGAGTAGAAACATCCTTGGCTTCCAGTCCCAGAAATCCAGAGGTAGCAGCCAGGAGGTGGATGCTGCCATGACAGGAAGTTTCTGGGCATATAGTAGATGGGTCTGAAGCCCACTTAGGAGCCAGAAGGCCACTCCAGAGGATAATGTATGTGGAGACTGTTTCGACCATGAAGGAGGGCATAAACACTAAGTCAATAAGAAAGAGCAAAGAGCTAAGGTAACAGAAGGCAAGAGGTTGTGAAGAACCGAGACAGTGAGAACAAGTCCTGAGTGTTCCAGGGAGCTGGTGAGAGCTAAGAACCAAGAATTCCAATGACTGCAGCTCAGAAGTCTCCTCGACCCCAACAGGGATGCTGGCTTCGAGGGTCCAGACCTTGTCTCTGTACTTGACAACTGAGCTACAAGATCCATGTCCAGGGTACAAGCCCCAGGTTTAACAACCCTAACTCCAAGCCTCTGACACTCTGGAATTTGGGGATTTCAGCCCCAAGGAAGTTACTATCCTTCTTCATAATGTCTGTTCAAATAAACACAGGATTCCCGGCAGCCATGTGACTATTCCTTTTAAAGTTAACCATACACCTGCCATCAATCCTACTCCAAGGTATAACTGAACATGTAAGTTTAATTATTCTCGGGTTAGTTGAACGTGTAAGTTCACCTATGTGCAGATGACTGTAGAGACTATATTCATAGCCTGAATTTGTCCTAGATGGTCTTTAATGCTTGTTTATGAGAAAACTGTGCATCAATGAAAAGGAACATTTGATTCATATGAGAATGTAGACTAACTTAAATCTGTTCTCGAAGATTTAAAATGTAAGAAGTAAAATTCCACAGGTTCCGTACTGTACCATTCCACACATGTGACACACTGGGAGAGGAAAAGATGGTGGGACAGGAAGCAAGTTATCAATTACCTAAAGTTGGGAGAAGGGGGCTGGCACAAAAATATTCCTGCGTTGTAATGTGGTGTTAGCTGTATTATTCTGTACCCCTTACAGGCCCCATCTTTATAATGTTTAAATGATAAAATCCAACTGGAATGCTAGGGGCTTTCAGATGAAAGCAGTCTGTGACAAATTAACTTGGTGGGATCACAAATGTATGACCTGTAGTGGACAGAAAAAGAGAATATTGTCTAAGTATTTTCATCTGATACTATGAGGCTAAAGATAAACAAAGAACTATACATATATTCATCTCTGTCAGTTTGTTTTTCACTAGGATGGAAGCCAAACATTGGTCACAGTTTGGTGGAACCAATATTATAGTCAAGAAGCTAAGAAGGTAAGAGGCCAACAGTTTATGCTGAACCAGAACCACAATATTAGTGTAAAAAACAAGCTTCATTTTTAGTAGATGATATGATGAAATATTGATTGACAATCAATAGATTATCAATGTACAAATTTGTCAATCAGTAAACATATGTGCGTGTACATATGCATGTTCACAAATGTCCCATTTCTGGCCTTTGACGTCACAGAGGCAGCAATATTTCCACAGCAACCAGCACCCATCTGGTATTTAAATATGTTTAAATATCACCTACAATACAGGACTACATCATAAATGATTATGGATAGGACTGGAGGAACCCCTTCTGATGCCAGAAACAGACAAAGTATTCATGAGGGGGAAGAGATAAAACTGGGGAGAAAACCTGGGCATCATAGGACCAGCCCTGGGTCTGGCAGAGCTTTCAGAGTAGGGCCTGGGCAGGTCAGCCCTCAAATAAAGAGCAGGTTGTAGATCTAAAGAGAAGAACAAATGCACTCAGTGCTGTAAGTAGATGACCAAGAAAGATTCCACTCAGCAAAGGTGGCTGACACAAGGGACACAGAATATTCCCTTTAGAACAACATGGGAGCCATCGCTGCCAGCAGACCCATCACCCACTGCGAAAGTTTAGGAAGAATGAGATATTTGTCTCATCTCTAAGTATCTCTCCCAGATGTATGTTAGATATGAAGTGGGGAAAATAATGACATTTTAGCAGTAGAGAAAGGCATCAGTCTGAAACATTCCAAGTTCTCACCTTCAGGGAGAAGATACGTTCACCCTGGTGTGATGTAGTGAGAATGTGTGCCACACTCTCCATGCCCAGTCTTACACAAAGCATGTGACAGATGCTGACAGTGCCTGTCCTTCCCGAGTCATAACGCGGACCAGGGAGACATAACTGGATCTTGGTCTTGAGGAAATACGTGGATATTTGCAGTGTGGTTAATTCTGATTCTTACTTATACCGTGGCTGTGGGAGATTTACCATTAGCAGAACTCAGTGTGATGCCTGCAGTGCCTTTTAAGCCTAAAATCCTTTCCACTTACCTAAGACAAAAAGGAAATCTGCTGGGAGAAAACACTTCTAAAGTATATATTTCATAAATACCACCTACCGCTTAATGATAAGGAAGCAAACAGATTTCAGAAAATGGACCGGTTCTTGAAAGCTGAAGAAGCTATGTATAGCAAGGAAGAACACTTTAAGAGATCCAGCATCCCTGGCCATTGGAGAAATATGAAGTTCACCATGACATGCCATACCACACCAAACTAAAAAGGCTAATGGTGCAGAAAGGCAGAGAAAAGCGTGCCAGTGCACACATTGGCAAAGGTGGGAGCATCTGTAGTTCTGGGGTGTGAAACAGAGTGTACCTACAAAACATGCTAAGTTAAGAATAAAGACAAACACTCTTCTATGAGCCAATCATCTTTCTTCCAGAAGAGAAACAAAAGCAGGATCATACAGAGACCTGTATTCAAATATCCAGAGATCTTCATCCATTATAGTTCAAACCTGGAAGACTCCAGATACCTACTGCTGATGGGAGTCCACGTGGTGTATGCATACCACGAAATATTTCTTGAGGGTTAAAAAAAGCAGGGGAGAGGACATAGACATTCCGTGGCACAGAGATGAATGTCAAGGGCGCTGTGCTGAGTGCAAGGAGTCAGACTCCCACATGAAAGCCTATATAAACAAAACCGAGGCAGCAGAGGTAGCCAGGGCACAGAGGGGAGAGTGAAGAGCTGGGAATGGAATTTTTGAGGGTGCTGGAGATGCTCTAGAGATCATGGCTATGGTTTTACACCGTGGGTAAAATCCACCCCATAAATATCGTTAAATTCATAAGTTTTAAGAGAAAAATAGAAAGTACAGAAATCGTGTTTTTTTAAAAAAAGACAGTTTATGTATAAAAGTGTCTGTGTGACTGTCTATGTGCTCCCAGGGACAGAGCATGGAGTGCTGTAATGTGGGTAAACCGCCAAAACAAGCATTATCTCCAATATGCTAGTTTTCGAGAATTTATCTGGACATTACACGTACAATTACATTTAAACTGCGGCAGTAGCGAATGGTAGGGCTTTTCTACCACATTGGGTGGGTACTGGAGATAGCAGGGTGAAGTGTTTCTACCCATCCCATAAACAGGTGGATTTCCTGATAGTGGGCACTGTCCTTCTCCCGGGCAGAGAGCAGCCTGCTGTTTGCAAACCTGTGCTGAAACTTTTTAGTCCCGCCTGCATCCACCGCCCCTAGTGGTGAACCTTAGCAACTACATCACCTTCTAGCTACAGACTCTGGAGTGCTTCCCAATCAATTGTCAAGAGGTCCTACACTGGGGAAGGAACTTAGACATGGAAAGGCTCCAGGGTCAGCTGCTTTCTGATACTCGGCTCAAATGGCTTCTTGATGCAGCTCACAGGTTGTACTCCGGGTAAGAATGGAACAACCAGAGTCCCTAGCTTCGCTTTCATGTTGCCCTCCTTCCAGAGAAAAGAAACAGTCTAGAACACTGGTTCTCAACCTGTGGGTCACAAGAATTGCTTATTAGATATTTGCATTATAATGCATAACTAGAAAAAAATACAGTTATTAAGTAGCAACAAAAATAATTTTATGGTGGAAGGGAGGTCACCAAAACATGAGGAACTTCATTAAAGGGTTGCAGCATTTGGAATGTTGAGAAGCACTGGTCTAGAAAAAGCGGGGGGCCCTGGCACCTTATGCCCAAGGGAAGATTCCACATCTTCAGCCCTTTCTTAGCCATGGCTATAAAACCACTGGTCACTCTCTTCTGGTTCCCATGGTGACCCAGCCTTCATCGGTCACTCTCAGAGCTATTTCTGTTTAGAGTTTCTGTCTTAGAATTAGGGTTCAAAGTTGGGGGTCAAGATCAAGGCTAGACTGGAGCTTCTATGGTACGTGTTTCTAGGGTTCATGTACTGGACATCGAATGCCCAGAGTCACCTGTGAGAAGCAAGGAGGGTACAGAGGAAGAGAATTCCAGTTTCCCCAGAGGGGGTGAGAGGATCATGCTATATCTTTATCTGTCCCTGCTCATTCAATACCACCCTGACCAGACCCTGGTTCATATACTGGATATCCCCTTCCTCTCTACCAGAAGCATTCTGGACGCCCCCCCCCCTGGGTGTCTGGTCAGGGCAAATGCTAAAAAGTGAAGGTGAAGGGCAGGGTAGACGTGTGAGGCAAAGGTGAGGAGGAGCTTTGGCCTCCAGCCAGGCCTGGCGATGTGGGAACAAGTGTCACTTTGTTTTCCTCTAGCGGAAGAGTACTTTGATGCGTACATGGGTAACTCATTCTTTTATAAACTTCCAAGTTCTCCACAGACTTTGCCCTCCTCTTTGGAGCAGGGACTCCTGTGGCTTGGACTGTCCCAGCGGTCCCTTGCATGTGCCCTGTGTGGATAACTAACTGGCTTGGGCTTGCAGGAGAAAGTGAGGCAGCCAAGGTTCTCTAAGTCATCATTGTATAGTAGCTTAAAGAACACAGGTAGTAGTGCCCCCCCAGAGCACTATGGGAGCATCTGAGGGAAGAAACCCCAAGCCCAAGCCCCATCAGAGTAGGAACAACAAGGGCTACAAGCTCAATTCAAGCTTGGCCCTGAATCCTGGGCATGTCAAGAAATGCACGGTACCCTCAGGCTGATGCAGGATTAGAATCCTTTCCCTGGTTTTCTCTTTCTGGGTGGAGACACTGAGAACCAGAGAGGATGGCAGATCTATTCAGGGTCACACAGCCCTGAGTCACACAGGACTCAGGGCCAAGCCAGAGCCAAGCACTCTGCTTGGAGACATGAGTAGATAGAGGAGGGGGTTGAGATCCACAAAATGGGCCACCTCCAATTACCAGTTTCTCCTTTGGCTCTGATTCTCCTCTTCTTTCTCCACTCTACATTATAGCCCCCCCCCCACACTTGGGGGAAATTGTTGCCTGGAGAAATAGTGACTCTGACCCCACTTAGGGTTCATCCAGTCTTTAATGTACAGGTGGAAGAGAATTGCAGCTGTAGATTTGGGGAACAAAGGAAGTTGAGTCATAGCATGATAGTGTTGAAGTGTAAGCCTACAATGACCTCCTAAGGTGGGACCCATTCTGTAGATGGAGAAACTGAGGCATGGTGATCCTTGAAGATTAAACGGTTAGTATCAGATTCCAGATTCTAAGCCAGCCTGTCTGACTCTGTCTCCTGTTACCCAGGATGGCATCAGACTCACAATGACTGACTTTGGGTTCCTAATTCTCCTACCTCCCCCTCCAGAGGGCTAGAATTATAGTGGTATATACCTCAATGCCCAACACATTTTTTATTTATTTTTAATGAAATAAATAACTGAAGTGCCTTGGGAAAGCTGGAGGAGGCAAAAAAATGAGATGATCACAGGGTCCCCAGCAAGAGGTGGGGAGGAGAGAGGCAGAGAGACGGGGACAGAAAGAGAGAGAGAGAGAGCCAACACTGGGACACACACACACACACACACATACACACACACACACACACACACACACATACACACACACATTATTCATTAGCTCCCTCCTTTTCCTAAGTACCTGGTGCTGAAGATCCCCTCCCCTTTACAAACCTAGAGTGTGTTGTGTTGTGTTCCAGAGAGCCTGGAAGACTTTGAAGAGGAAGGTAGCCCTAATAATCCCTCTGGGAGGACTTGGGGTTGGGCCAGGACTTTGCCCCTTGGGCTTCCTTCAGAGCTTCTGGGCCTGGGGCTGGTGTGTGGGGGTTGGTGGGAAGAATAACAGTCATTCCTGATCTGAAAAGAAGTCTGCTCCTTGGGGAAGAGGTGGAAATCCAAAGTGGGGTAAAGACCTAAGGCCTTCTGCTTCTCTCTGCAGCTCCCCTCCCCACCTCCTACCTGATTTGTCTTTGTCCCGCCCACCCTTATTTATAAACCACATGTCCCTGTGTCCCTGCCTGCCCTGCCTGTTTGTCCACAGCTTCAGCTGCTTCCCCTGATAACCTAACGACCAGTTCGGGGGAACTGGGAGGGGCTCAGGGCACTTGGAGTTCAGGGATGCTTGGACAGGTCCTTTTCCCTGTTGGGAAGCCATGAACGCCTTCCTATGGATGCTGAAGAAGCTAACGCCTAGACCTTATTCAAAAGTGGGCAGCTGGTCCCACGTAAAGTTTTCATTTCCATCACTGCCCGTGAGCAATTATTGGCTGCTTAGCCGACAGCCTTGAAGTCAGTTAAGGAAAAGGAGGCTCAGAACAGGAAGTGAGCTGCCTTGACGTGAACAGCCAACAGCCTTTCTGCCCAACCAGTACAGAGACGTGGAAAGAGCTCCAGTCCCAGAACTCCCCAGCATGGCCCCACATCTCAGTCTGCCTTTTCTAACATCCTTGTTGTCTAACGTCTCGAATTTGTTCTCCATAAAATGTAAATGCTATCCCTTTGGTTTAATACCAAGCAGCCCGAATAGCGCCTGACACCTAAGGATTTCTCAGATGTCATTAAGTACAAAATCCCTCACTCCCAGCTCATTATTCAGCATGAAACATGGCAGCATGTTTATAAAGTTCCTGTACAATGCCACATACTACAGGAGCTTCACTCAAGGATCCCCAACATTCAGGCCCAGACTCCATTCTCAAATGCACACATCCTAAGAACCCCAAACCCTCCTAGCAGTTCCCATGGCCCTTGCTCCATTGTTCAGGGACTGCCCCCCCCCCCCCGTATACCTGGGGACTCAAACAGCCAAAGGTGGATGGGTAGGGCTGGAAGGATGCAGTCTAGGTAGGACAGAAGATATGTCAATTGGCTCAACCACTGCATATCTGTGCAGAGGATGAGAAGGCCCAAAGGCCTTTGAAAAAGAGAGGTTAAGTAGGGAAAGGCCCACACCACCACAGTAGACATTAGCCTGAAGTGAAAGCCAAGGCTAGTTCAGGGAAGTGGAAATGTTCTAGATCACTGAGGCTTAGTTGACTTAGACCATAACCCCTCCCACTGACCTTAGTTTCTCCTATTACCCTCAGCTCTTACCTCGCCCCCACCTACAGCTGTGTCTCTGCTAGGACATGGCTGTCAGCAGGCACCTTCTGTTCGGTCACATGATAAGGGCTCATCTGCTCCATGAAGTTCCAGGATCTGTCCCATAGGAGATCAGAAACAGAAGATTAGCCTCCAGGCAGGGGGGAGGAGGTGGGAAGGTCAAGAGGACGGGGCTTTGCAAATAGGTCTTTAGAACACAACCCTCCAGCAGCTTCCAAAGGTATTGGGGCTCAGGATTGAGGAGGTAGGATGCTGTTCCCATCTGGATATACTGCAGGGGATGTGGAATGATAGGCAGGCACTCGAGGGCAGCTGTCTGGACTGGGTCTTATTGCTTTGGCCAGAATACTAAGGGGTTCTGCTGCTGACCTGTTTCTGGCCTTCTCAGTGCTGTATTTCAGGGGATCTGAGATGGGAAAGAGGCTGCCAGGGTACCCCAGCTAGGCAGAGGAAAGGTGGAGATGGCGGTCACTGGGTACCACAGCTCCCTAGGTAAAATGTCAGCCTGTATCATCCAGAGGTGGTCAGACAGCTAGTCAGCACTGCACGGAATACCCCCATGGGTGAAATCCCCAGGTCTGCATAGTTGCTTTCAGATCTAACGTCCTAGGATTTTTTTTCCTTCTAAAGATCTCACCAAGGGTGACCTGGGTTGGCTTCCCACTCATATAGAAGGATAACAAGGAATGGGAACCGGGGCTCTCAGAATCTTCTGGAAGCAAAGCCACAGCCTCCCTGAGAATTTCTGGTCTGGTGTCTCAGTCCTACATTCCTGGAGGCAGATGCGCTGCCCTTCCCTGCTCGGGAGGCCACGGGCAGCTGTGCAATTCTTGAAGTCCGTCTCGCGTGGTCAGTGCCCTGGACCATCGGCCACAGTCCAGGCGCATTAGTGATTCTGGGAACTTCACGAACAGTTGAACAGTCATTTCATCTCAGGGCCTAGGGATCTGTGAGGAGAACAGAGAAGGCTCTTTGGGTCTGTAGAAGGCGAGAAGGTGGGAAAATAGAGATTCGGCAGAGGGAGGCAGAAGGTCACCAGAGCAGGTCAAGGAGGCCCCAGGAAGCCTTTTCCAGGCACAGGTGAACATGCCGAATGCAGGAGAAACGCATCCTGGAATCTGACTCCAAGGCCCCTGCTCATGCTGAACCTGCCTCCCAAACCTGGTTCGAGTGAGTCCTGTCTAGGCTGTACCTTCTTCAGTATAGATTGTCAGCCGAGAAAAGACACAGGTCACAGGTATTCGTAGCAAAATTAGAATTTTCTAGTAACTGTGTCTCAGTGAAAGAAATCTAAGGGAGGGGAGCAAAATGGCATTGTATGTGTCCATGAAGGAAAGGGATAGGTTCAGACATTTACAAACAAGGTGGATAGGGACATAGTGTCACATGACCAGGCGAAGGCACCCAGGGGCTTGTCTTGCTTGCTATGCAGGGAACACTGAGTGATTCTACTCAGAAGGGAGGGCTACCCTGTGGCTGCCCTCGTGTTGCTCAAAACTCAAGTAAAAGAAAGGTATCCTTAGAGTTCAAATAAATGAGCAGAAAAGTGTGGTGGGCATGGCACATTTGTGCAAAATCGCCCTCCAGTGGATTCCACAGTCCACTCAGATTTAGTGTGCACATTCTACAAGAGGGTCCAGCAGCCCTCTGCAGTGAACTGAACACATGCTCACACACACACACACAAACGCACACACACAAATGCACACACATACACACAAATGCACATACACACACACACACACCCCAAAATGACACAAGATATACTAACTCAAAGGGATGAATGCCACCCATCAATTTTAAAATTAATCTAAACAAATTTTATTGCTTTCTTTGGTTTCAGTTTTCTGTGTGAGTTGCATTACGAACAATATACGCTAAATATTAAAAAAAAAAAAAAAAAAAAAAAAAAAACAAGGAAGTTCATGTTAATAGGGTGCCAGGACACACTAGCCTTTTCCAGAATATCAGAGACTGCAGCCAGTGTGGGGTTCGATCCTGGAGGGCTTTGTCCCCCATTATTAATTCTTTGGGTTTGCATTTCCCCCCTCTGGATTAGACTCACATGCAGAGTCTCTCTTCCCTTGCTTATGATGTCACAACATTATGAGTCTGTCACTTACTTTGCAGTCTGTGCTTGCAAGTCTCCTGATGTCCCAAGGTGAGCTAGTTAAATGTGGACAACGACATGGAGGCAGGTAAAGAAAATGACACCCATGCATAGCATCGCTGGTGGCAGGAGATACTCCTGTGGCCTCTGCTTGTGTGGTCGTCTTGGTCCTGGACTAGGTTGCAAATTCCTAGAGGCCTGAGTCTATGTAAAACTCAAGGATCAAACTGGAATTTCCCCAGACAGTTAACTCCAGGGAAGGGTCTCTGGACAGACAGAAGGACAAATGAAGACAGGGTATGACAGATGAAATTTGTCCCCACTCTCCAGCACAAACACAGGTGCACATACACCTTGACCCTTAACCTTAATGAATGGACAACTCTGTGAATTAAATTTGTTCTCCCACATGAAAGAATTACGTTTTTTTTTTTTTTTTATGGAGACTAGAAATGTACCTCAGTTGGTAGAGTGCTGGCCCACATGATGGAGGCCCCAGCATTGTATAAAACACTTGGTGGCACAGCACTTAGAAGGTACAGGTAGGAAGATCAGAAGTTCAAGGTCATCCTTAGCTACATAGAAATGTCAAAGCCAACTTGGAGACTCTATCGCAAACTAACAAAACCAAGTGCACCCAAATTGCCCTACAGATGCAGATTGGTGCTAGCCCCTTCCTGTGCCTGACCAGTAAGCTACAAGCAGAGCAACAGAACAGACTCTGCATGCAGTGCTTTTTAAAGTTGCTGGACACCCTTTATCACGGGCCCCATCGAACACTGGTTTCCAAGTGCAAATGGGGACTGGTGGTCCCGTGGGGCTTGTGAGGATGGCCCTATAAGCAAAGACTTCACCTGCCTTCCCTTTTGGCACTAAGAATAGTAAACACCAGCACCTTTGGTCCTTGGCCTCCCAAGAATGGCCTCACCCAGCCCCCTTGCTAGGAAGCGAATTCCAATCATCGTCTTCATTGTATTCTAAACCTAAAGAAAACAAGGCATCATGCCCAGCAGCTCGTCCATAAAACATTAATCACTGTCCCCTCCTCGAGAAGCCTCTGACCAACGAAGGTATGCTCTACAGGAGCCGTGGAAAAATCCTAATGGCCCCACACATGGCCTGGCCACATGGAGGGTGGGGGCCTGGCAACAGTTCCTCCAGTGCTTTTCCAGCCAGGTTCCTAGCTTTGGTTCCAAGGATGCTAAGGACTAGCCTGGGAACCCCAAAGAAAAAGAACCTTCCACACATCCATCAGGTTCCCCAAGAGTATTGTGGTTCTTAGGGTTAAGTGGCTTCCTTAAGCCACCACACCTTCCACTGAAGCCTGCTTTGGGCCCACAGGTAACAGTGCCAGGACCAAGGCCAGTGGGATAGGTCACACCTACCCATTATGTCATCTAGCCAAGACCCAGCACCCAGACAGCAGAACCACCCTCATCCTGGTGAAGAACTTGAGCTCCTACAAGAGGAAAGTTTGGAACCGAGAGTTGGTATAGTGAGTAAAAGCACCTGCCACCCAGAGTCTGATGAGCTGAGGTCATGAATCCACACACAAAATTACAACTGCAACCACAAGTGTAAAGGAGAGAACCAACAAACGCAGTCACATATGTAAACACATACTTCCCCCTATAGGAAGATGGAACAGAGTTAGAAGAATCCATGTGGAAGTATAGAAGCCAGGTAGCCTGACACAGAGAGACTCCTGTCTCAAACAAGGTAGAAAGATAGGTACTGATACCTGAAGGTTGTTGTCTGACATCCACAAGAATACTGTGACACACCTACCCCCACATACATGAACACACGTGCACAACACACACACACATTTGTACCTCTGTATGTGTCTCTCCTCTTTCTCAAACACGTGCGCTTAAGCACACACACACACACACACACACACACACACACACACACACACACACACACACAGACTCAGTATCTGTAAGGATTCCAGATTTCTATGTCTTTAAAAATAAAGAATATTTACCCAGTACTAAACCTTACAGTGTCAGGACACAGAACACAGGGCTATGACTAGTCCTCTCTACAAAGGGGTTTGAAAAGTCTTCTAATCTGTGCCAGGCCTGATCAGGGGCCTCTGATGGGGTGTGGCAATTGCAGTGTTGCAGCATTTTGCTCGTGTGAGTTTAATGGAAAGACAAATATTCTAGGATTCAGTGGCTGCTAGAACACATCCTGCTTCCTTGTAGACAGGTGCAGAAGGCTTGACCTTTCATGCTGTCTGAATCATCCTCAGGTTAATGGGCTAAAGGCTGTGGATAGTTTTGATAAGGGTGGGTGACCTGTAGTCTAGTCTCATCGAGGTCACAGTTGGAGGCAGGTGACAGGTGCCCCCCTCCAAGGAATCCCATGTGCTAGTCACCTGACTGTTCAGGAGTCTGGGGACAAAGGTTGAGTCCTGGAGGCATTCAGGAAACTTGCTGCATGTGTTAAAATCCGAGGAACAAAACAGACCTGATACCTGAGGTTGTCCTCTGAACTCTGCTTACTCAAAATGCTGCATCCCATCCCAATTATTTCCCAAACCCACTCATCTATGCTGGGCCGAGTAGAACTTGAGCATAACGAAGTCTGTAAGAAGCTGGGGAGATAGATACCTGGAGCTCTGATCCCATGAAAGTGTATAAGACAGTCTGGCTCTGAAGCCATTGCTCTCAAACCTACTGTGTATATAAAGCTTAGCTTGGTGCATTATTATCCCTCATGGTGCAGCATTGGCCTTCTCCTGTCCATATACTCTACAAACAGGCTGATCATATTCCCTCCCTATCAGGAGTAGGTACAGATTAATGGAAGTGGTCTCAGTCTGGTGGTGCCCTAAGTCATAACCACGTATTTCTGTCTACAAGCAGGCTTCTCACAATGTTGGGAGACACAGGACAAGCCTTTTTCATTTTGCCTTCCTGTTACCCTATGGGAATGAATGCAGCTACAGCTCAACCTGGCTTCTCTGATGGCCCAGAGCTAACTCTACAAAGCACCAGCACAAGACAGGTCAGCATCTCATAATGCACAATGGAGACAGTCAATTGTTGAAGCAGAACAGGTTCAAACCTCAATCTCAGCACCATCCTGTTGTGTAGCCTTAAAAGAATGATTTCACCCTCAGGAACCCACACAACCTTTGTAAATGCAAAATGGCTCCACCTTCTAATATTGCAGGTTACAGCAAGGTCTTTCATTCCGCATGGGTACTCCAGAAACCCCAATTTAGCTTCTTCTCCAGGAGCTGCCTCTATGCTCTAGGATTCTAGAAATTACAACTTACAGAAGTCATGTGAGAAAGGCTACAATGTGGAGTTGAGCAGAGATGAAAGTGGCTGATCAGGAATTAAGTAGCTGGAGTCCACAGTGATCAGAGACTGAGGGGATCTGAAACCTAAGAGGATGGGACAAGGAAGGGGTAGGCTAAGAGGGACTGTGAAAGAGTTTGACATGCCCTCACACATGAGTCTGTGACACTTTGGACTAGCCTCTACAGTGTTCTTACTGCCTTGCAGTCACTCTCTCATTCCAACTGTAAGCACCTCACCAGGAAGAAGCCAGGGAACTTTGTATGGACTGGGGCAGCTCCAGGGTCCTTGTACAATACAGTCAGAAATGCTATGCTAAGCTTTCTCCAATGTCACCTCTTGTTCCATCACTACAGAAATATGAGGACATGCTGAGTCCTCCCCATATCCCCTTCCCTCCTCAGACTACACTCTGGTGACACTTGTGCCTGCCACATGGAGATCACCTTCCAGAGCAAACCTCTGTAGGAAGGAACAGGCTTGCCAATGCATAGCCTGTTCCCAGTGGCTAAGTTCACACTTGTTCCTCACCCTGAAGCATTTCATGTGTCACACATGGGGTCAGTGTCAGGACCTTTGGTCTAAATCTCTGTATAGCATAACACTGGACTCATTTTCTCTGATGAGTCAACCCTGAAGAGCTCTTCTGGGAATCCCAAGGCATAAGTATGGGGCAAGCTTCCAGGGTAAGCAGAGCTGTGGCTCCTCAGCTCTGCCCTGAAGAGAACACAGGAGTTAAGAGGGATATGACTTCAACCCTCCTTACTCTAGCTCTTCTACCCTCTAGAAGCCAAAATGGGTCCTATCATGCCATTTGAACTGGGCCGAACTCTCTCTTCACTTCCTAACAGTTGTTCTGTAGATTTCCACAGCTTCAGAAGTCTCCCTATTAAGGACAAGACCCTCTCCCTCTGAGGGTCTAGGGTATAACTGTACCCATCCCTTGGGGCCAAGGTTTCCTTAGGGCATAAGGGTATCCTGTCTTCTTCCCAGACTGGGAGACATAAAACTGAGAATAATCCCCTCACAGAAGGGAGTCCCTGTGTAGGGATACAATACCCAAATAAACAAAAACCACAGGAGGCCTGGAGGACCTTACAAGTCATTGTTCTTTATTTTCTTACCATAAGATGGAATTTCAATTGCAAAGAAACATACACAGAGCAGACAGATACAGGGTCTTGGTTCACAGTGGCCAGATCTAGATGGAATAGGCCTGCCCTGTTCCCCCTCCAGAACAGCTCTCACCACCTCCACTCCCATCCCTGCCCTCACCCCTACCCCCATTCTTGGCCCTTCACCATTGCCCAGGCAGAAACTGAGAAGCTGGAGGTGAGAGGAGTCCACTTCATTGACCATGGAGTGGCCAAACATGGCCTTGACTGCTAAACTTGACCCAATATGATATAGTTGAGCATATGGGACCTCAGTGTCCTTATCTGTTAAGTGGGTATAGTGTTTTCTAGGGAATGGAGAAGAGTGTGCAGCTGTAATGTGCCAGTGGTCCATGGCCTCCTGACTGTTCAGTTGCTTCTAAGCAACTGGAGAATGTGGCTGTCGGTTCACAACATGGTTAAGGGCACAGTGGTAGAGATGTCCCGGCTTGATGGGATTGAATGGAATAACCTAGAGAGATAAATGCAATTCCTGAGCTGAATGCTCTCTAATCTGCCCTTGGGCTGCAGCAGAACCTGCATCATTGGGTCATTGCAGAAAGCAGACTGTGCCTGGAGTCACATAGTGAGACTCTCCAGATTGCCCAGACTCTGACCAAATTCATCCAGCCAGGAGCTCATAAGCCAGGACAAGAGTGGCCTTCTTGATCGTAATGAACTAGGGGCATCCAAACCCAGCATGGGCAGGGGCTGTTGCGTATCTAGCTGCTTCTCTCCTCAGACATGACACGGCAGATAGCCCAGTGCTCTTTTCTTAACAAACACACACACACACACACACATACACACACACACACACACACACACATCTACACTGTAAGGGAGACTAGAGGGCTCAAATGAACATCCAGTTGGTGCCATGTTACATGGGCCGACCCACTAGAGCTAGGCAAGATAGCATGAGTTCTTCTTCCACCACAAAATGACCTTCACTCTGCTACAGCAAACCTGCCTGAAGGAAGGCTCTTGGTGTGAGCAGGCACTTCCAGCCTCCTGGACAGCTTCTCTGCTATGTAGCTCATCCACATGTGACCCCGGGCTGCGGATGTTGGGCAAGAGCTCGGGTCCGGTACACAAGGCAGTGCCGCCTAGCCTATCCCTTCTAGAACCTGTGGCACGTCCACACTTACAGAGTCCCCAAAGCTGTCCCTTCCTTGCCACTTTACAGATGTGATCACTGAGGCCTCAGCACAGGGACAATTCCAAGGTCTTAGAGTGAGGTTAAGGGGAAGGGTCCTGGAGGTAAGTCAGACCAAAGGGGAAAGTTAAGGAACCTCCTCTCCCTCAAAGTGCCTTTGGGGATAAGGTGCCTACACAAGGAAGGCCATGATCAAAGGCACAAAGCAACAATGGCAGAATCCCAGGCACCGAAGGTGGGTGACTTGCTGGGCAACTTTGGTATGAGGGGGACACTTTCTAGCACACTCTGAGGGGACAGCTAGCAGGTATGTCCCTCCCTTTCACTCCTCCATGAAGTCAAAGGAGTGAGGTGCTGAGTTGATAAATCTTGGTCCCCAGAAAGCTCTGAGACCAGGAAACAGAAAGAAAGACAGTGATATTACTGTCCCAGACAAGGCTAGACCATTGGGGTCAGACTGGTCTTGGGGAGTGACTTTGGTCAGCTTGTCAGAGTGTCTACAATATGATTTCAGCCCTCCCCTCCCTCCGCCCATCCCTGCCCCACCCCCATATGGATGCCCAGGTCAAGTCTCCTCTATTTGGGCTTCATCTCCACCCTGGAGTTGATGTCGTCAGCATCCAGGTCATACTCCTCCACCTGGCCACTGGTCCACACCTTCATGCGGTCTGTGAAGTCGCTGCTGCGTGGGGCCAGGATGAAATCATAGATCAGCACTGCCAGGGCACCTCCGATGAATGGTCCCACCCAGAAAATCTGGAGAAGAAGTGTGAGAGTTCAGGTGACGGCTGGCCGCACTACCCTTCCCCTCTGTCTTGAGTGAGAAACAGACAGACCAGCCCCCTTCTTTCTAATCCCGGTGCCCCTCAGAGTGGTCCCAGAGCAGGGCGTGTAGTGGGAACATATCCTGGCCACTGTACACACAGCTCAAGTATCTCTGTAACAGCCTATTCCTGAAGATGGCTACTACTCCCTCCCCCTAGCCTTGGAAGGTTCCCCAGAGATGGGCTCGTCTAATAGAAGGGTGGCCAGGAGTACACAGACCAACAGTAATTAAAGCTAAAACCCACGAGATGTGTCCTCTCTGATAGCTCTGCTTGCAGACGTGTGTCCTCCCTCTCCTGATGGGAGAGGCAACAATCCTAAGTCTACTTCATTCAATGTCTGGGAAACCAAGACACAAAACCCTCCTGAGGTTGCTAAATCCAAAGGAGGCAAGGCCAGAATCTGAACCCCGCTGGCTGTCCAGCACCCTGTTAGGATGACAGGGCAGGGCAGTGGATTTGAGTAGAGACGACACAAATCTTTTCATGATCTGAACCCCTCCCTTCATCTCAGGATTCGGGTTCTTGATTTCCTCTGTCCTACCTGTCTCCCAGAATCTCTATGAGAGGAAAGCGATGCCTTGCGTCCGCCTGTCCGTTGTGACTTACCCAGTGGTTTGAGAAGTTTCGGGTGAGCACTGCAGAGCCAAATGACCGGGCAGGGTTGATACCACAGCCAGTGTAGTCAATCTGGAAGGAGAGCATGTAAGGAACAGGAATGTAAGGGAAGTGACCGGGAGAATGTGAGAGAGAAGGAACAGACCAGCAGAAAATCAATCCCACTGGAGAGAGTGGCACAATCAGTCCCTGAGTCTTTTCCCTGTCACGAGTGGATCTGCCACAAGAAAATTACATCTGGAGCACCAGAGACACCCACACTAGCCCTACTCAGCACCTTGGCCCTGGCCTCCCCATGGCCCCAAATGGGAATTCCCTTACTTACAGCCAGCAGGTGTCCAAGGGCCACAGACAAGCCAATGGCAAGCGGGGCTGAGCCGCCTAAGTCTCGGCGCCTCCGGTCAGTAGTGGCCAGAACACAGAGCACCAGCTGCAGCGTGCCGATGATCTCGATGCCCAGACCCTGGCCGGAGTTCACACCTTGAGCCAGCTGCCATGAGGAGAATCAAGAAGGCCCAGTGAGTTCAGGTGGCGAGCGTAACAAGATTCCCAGAGCACCAGGCACCAGGAGACAACTGTCAGTCACGTCATCACCAAGTGATCACACACACACACACACACACACACACACACACACACACACACACACGGCAACTCATGAGCCTCAGGCCTTGACTTGAGAGGTGGGAGTCAGACACGGAGGTAGTCAGGGATGTCTGGAGGAGAAGAGGAGTGTGGTTGGGGAAAAAAATCAAGTGGAGGTACCACCTCTTCTTTTCAAGTCCAAATCTTTCCCTGTCTCCATCCCCCTTCCCTTCTGTATCTCCTTTCCTCCCTCTTCTCTCTACTGGCCTCAGCTTCCCTCTCTTTGGCTGCATGGGCCCTAACTACTGTAGTCAGGCTGCCTCCCCACCCCCACTCCTGAGCCACTTTTGGAAAGATGACTCATGGACAAAGAAGGGAATGGTCAGTGCCATGAAGTCTCTGGAGCCCCGTGGTACCTGCAGCTGCCCTGAGAAAGATCCCTTGAAGGGGATCCAAACAGCTTCTCCAGGTCCAGGTCTGGTGCCAGGTGCACCCCACAGGGCAGCTGAGGCATCTTGTGAGGATGCAGGGATGCTCCTCACAGTCTTCCTCCCAGGAGGGACAGCTGAGCCCCACCCAACAAGCTGACACTAGAGGTTCACTTCCAATTTTCCCACGGAGTGGTGATATCCCCAAAGCCACGAGGCATTCTTCTGGGTAGGGGAGAAGGGTCCTCCCGGTTCAGCCCTGAGGCGATCTCACAAGAACAATACTCTTCCCGCCTTTGTCTGCAGGGCTGGCTCTCAGGGAGTGACTCACATCCCTTCTACCGCCATGAGGTCCCAGCTTTGGACCTTTCCTGGCCAACCCCAAAGCTGTGTCCCTTCTGCCCAGTGAGACTTCTGGGACCATGCCCAACTATCATATGACTACAATAGAGGCAACAGAGGCAGAATCCCAGTGTTCAGGCTCTTACTCTTCTGGTCGGGGATGGTGAGCCCGGTTGTCTCTGGGCCTCAGTTTCTCCATCTGCAAAATGGGTTTAAGGTCTCCAGAAGATGCAAAGGTCACGGAACATTCGGGAGAAGGTAGCAAAAGTGAGAAATACCAGGGGGTGAAGATGGAGGTGAAGGATGAACTGTGTCTGCTGGCAGAGGCTGCCTGAAGCTGATTCGGCTTGATGAAGAAATGACTAGAAGTCCATACTGGCTCTCTCCACTTCTTCCTGGAAAGCCTGTGGCCCTCACTGACATTCCTGGCATCTGTCCCTCCATCTCCCCTACTCTCTTAGGCTGGCCTAATGGCTGCCTGGCAGAAGTACTGCAGTGAGCACTTCCTCTCCAGTTAATGGAGCTGTCCCTAAGCCTTCTGTTCAGATCCGACCCCCACCCTGCCCTTCTCACAGATCGAGCCAGAGCCAGTTCATCTCTTCCCCTGGTTCTTAACTACGGTTGAGCCCCAGACCCTATGCAAGGTCTCCTTCCTATCTACACAAAGCAGAGCACGCCCTAGTCCCAGGCCCAGAGATCTGAGTCCTCAGGAAGCAGGAGACAGCCATCTAGCCTGGGAACTCCAGAAGGGACCTGACTCCTGACCGCCGAAGACATAGGCTGGCAGCTGTCCCCTTCTGATGCCAATGTCTACTGCCATCCCAGCAGCAGCAGCAGCAGCCACCTCCCTTGCCCCTGCTGATGAGGCCTGCTCTCTGCATGATGGACTTGAGCTACTTACATCCAAGAAAGCACCAAGAGTGTTAGAGATTATTACATGTCAAACAACTGTTTCAACAGAGCCCAAGCCCAGTCACTGATCACTGGAGAAGACCCACGTCCGCACTCGTGTGCAGAGCTTTGCCTGGATTTTCACTAAAATTGAGAGAGCAGCTCTCAGTTTTGAGAATGCAGGTGTGAGCAATGGAACATGCCACACAGCTCTTGTGAGGCATTCAGAGCTGCTGGTCACCAGACCCAGACGGAATCCTGGCTTATGGCAGCATGCAGACTTATCAGCTCTACGGGGCTTTCTATGGGACTAGGCTGTTCTCTGCCTTCATCTGCCACACTGTCCTGGACGCATGGAGTAGCTGAGTATCCCAGAGGAGAGGAGTCCACCTGCCACCTAGCTGGGTGCTTTTGTCCCTCCTGGTCTGGGAGCCTTACTTCCAGGTCTCTGCAAACCTCTGAGGAGAGGCTCATTTGAAAGTGCACAGTTTTCCAGAACTCCCAGCCTCTTGGTAATAGCTGATCCCAGCACAGCCCTTAGAGTGAAGGGCCTATGCTTTCACACTTTAGCTGGGAGGTGGAAGGCCAACCTTTGAGGCTCACATGTGAGAGGACAGAGCAGGACCATATGCTCAAGGAGTAGGCATCGAGGTCTGAACCCTCGCCTCAGCGTTGATGTCACTCCAGGCTCATGGGCTACAAGGGGACCAGACTGTTCCCAGCTTGAAATGAGCTGCTGGCAAAAGGTGGCTCTGAGACCATCAGTGTCCCAGCCTAGGACTGACCTCTGCATGCCATGTTACATGAACCCTCCCTGCCACTTGAAGGCAAGCCACCGGGACAGCTCACAAAGTCCCAGGCGTGGAGCCCTGACTTTTGGTAAGGGCCTCCTGTGCCCCACCCTTGAGAAGCAGCAGAGTCCGGAGCCAGGCCTGGCTGAGGCTGAGCCTCTGCTCTCAAGGAATAGCTCAAGAGACATGGCTGTCTGCCCACCGCACCGTCTCCATACTCAGCACTGACCCGCTAGGGAGCGGTGGAGCCCACCTCATCGCCTCTCAGACGGCACTTATGTGTGCTCAGTGTACAGCTGTGTGGCTTTGTGCTGTCTGCAGTGGTTTTCAGCCCTTCTTCTTCTTCTTCTTTTGGTTACACCTCACCAGGTTTATTACAGAATAATTGAATGATCTAAGAACTTTCAAAATATTAGACCTACAGTCAGTAAAAAAACAATTGAGACTAAAAATAAATTAAAAATGCACAACTAAATGAATCAGCTCAAACTACTTCCAACGTGAGTGTTTTTAATAATCCTCCCTTAGAAACGGATAGAATGAGCCAGTCTAAAAAAGGGGGGTGGAGGGGTGGGGAGGCCTAAGAACACAAGTGAGAATTAATCCACGGAAACAGCAATACTTGATTAAAGGAAAGTAGGGGGAACCTTCACCTTGGGATTAGAGACTAGTCAGTCTTTTTAAGTCCCTGGAGGAAATTTACACAAGTGGATAGGTCCTGGCCAAGTACTCCTGAGCAGAGCCCAGGATTCGATTTGATGTGACTCAAGACACCATGCTGGGTCGGCTCTGCAGAGCAGAGGCTCTCTGCAGAACAAAGTCCCAGCTGGTCTCTGTGTATTTGCACTGGTGTGTCTGGTGGCACTTCTGAATGCGTCACCATGTCCCTCGTGCTCCATGCCCACAGGGGTGGTGCCACTACTATCTGGAGAAGGGAGTGGAGTGTCGAAGAGAGACCCCTTGAGCAAGAGCAGCTGCTCTCAAAGGCCCTTTATTTGCTCCCAGAGCCATTTTATCTTTCTGACAAGAAACAATACACAAAGCAAGGGTTTCCAGCTTCCTTTCCCCCTTTTCCTTACTGCAGAGCAAGGAGAGGAAGAGGCTCCTGTGAGGACCTCCCCTCTCCTGCATCCCCAGATCTAAGCAGTGTTGAGAGCACGTTCTTTGCCCAGCGTTATGTATATGCATGTGTGTGTACATGTCTGTAGAAGGTTTGGGGCATAGGCTTGGTTGGGTCTCATTTTTCCCAAGAGCAAAATGCAGGCATTGGCCTCGACTCTAGCCCCAAGCAGCCTCCAGGTTCCTCCTCGCCTGAAACCAGGTAGGCACCCTTTAGCCAGCATTCAGAAACCTGAGTTCAAGTCTCCAACTCCCATCTTCAGTTTTGCATAAAGCCTGTGGCACAAAACCTCTTTTACCCACCTACACTGTACCTCCACACAGCCAGCCCGGCAACCCCCGGAGCAACTTCCTTGTCAGATGTGTCCAACCTGCATATTTCTAGAAATAGGGGGCTCAGCTGCCTATGTTTTTTTAAAAAATCTTTACACAGAACAGAAACTCCCCTCTGGAGAGTCTCCGCTGGAATTTCAAAACCCTGAAGGAGCTGATTGTGCCTACCCGCTGTCTTTGGTCTATGAGATTTAGTCCCAGTCTCAAGGATGCTCAGGAACATTAGCTGTTTGGGTGAGTAAAGATAGCCCCTCCCCCATTCCCCCCCTCATCTCACCCCACTTGGGCTGCTCCCAGTCATAGCAACACTGTGGACAGGGAGCCTCTCTAGTCTCCAGAAAATGGCCCAGAGAGTGGAGTCCCTGAACACTGCAGAGCCTCAGGACATTTTTTCTGCCCTCATCTGCAAGCATGAGGCTCAAGTCTGAACTGTCCAGGAGCCCTGAGACTCACAGATGCTTCGAAAGAGTAGGGCCAGGGAAAGTCCTCAGGACAGAGAACTGCTACCAACAAGAACTTAAGGCTCTTCTGTCACCACAAATGGCTTCTGGTAGGGGTGTGGGTGGGTAGGGGGAAACTCACCTGCCTGGAGAGACCAGACAGGTTATAGTTCACAATACCCCGAGTGGGGCTCTAGAGAGTAGGGCTCTGTAGGGACCTCCAGATAAGCTGCTGAAAGCTGCTCGGGCTATTAAGAGGAGAACCAGGGCAGAGGAGCTGAGGCTGTGGTGGGATTGGGTGGGAGCAGTTTTCCTCAGATGCCACCTGCATGAGATCTCTTGGAGTATTGTCTTTTAAAGTGTTGTCAAATGGATCCTGGTTTGGGAAAGGTAGACCACACTAGCTGTACTGGTCCAGCAGATGCTGTGGAGGACGGAGCCTCAGAATTTTTGTGGGAAGGAATGAATGCCCTGCCACAAAGCTCCGCCTCTGAACACTCTTCCCCCTTGCCCTGTCCCTCCTTTCTTCTGCCTGGAAACAATAATTATAGGTCCCAGCTATGCTGTTATATCCAGCCCCCAGCTCTGTCCCTGGCCATGCTGGACTCAGTCAGGGCATTGGAAATTTACGCTTTTTTTTTTTCAGAACCCACTCCTAAGCCCTAGTAGAGGTAGCAAGAGAATCAGCCCTGGTTGGCTTTCAGGTAAAGACCCTCTCTCCTCATGGCTGGGGATGCTAACACCCAAAAAACTGAGAGAGGAATAAGCATTTGGGGCCAATACTTATCCATACAATCTGGAATAACAGGTGGAAACATTTCCAAGTATCTGGGTCCCAAATGAATAGCACTACGAGATGACCCTGAAGGGAACAGGTGCACCCTCTGCCTGAGACCCGGGTGGCTAGACTGGGAGGCTCTAGGAAAATAGTCTCCTCCAGAAACAGAGACCAGACCAGCTCCAGAGCTCCTACTTCAACAATCAACCTCCTAACATGACACCAGCCTGCCCAACTTTGATGACCACCTCTACTCCACAACTTCCCTTGCTCCTTTGCCCTCAGCTCTACCCAGAAGCCCCTTCTCAGTCCACATTTGGGTTCTTACAGGGCGATCTCCCTGGAGGCTCTCCTGGCCCTCCCATCCTTTCAGTTCAAAAGTTCCTGGCCCGCCCTGACAGCCCTTATCTCACCTGCCTCCTGCCTGGTATCACAGGCAGCTGTGCAGTTTGTCTGGCCTCGTGCCCATGAACTGCCCAGAGTGGGGAGCCTGGCTGACCCAGCCTTGCCCTCAGCACCCAACGGCCCCAGTCATTTCTGCAGGATGAGGGCCAGAAAGGGGAAGAATGAAAACAGTTGGGAAGCCAGGACTCTAAGGCCCCAGCATCCTCTACACTCCAAAGCCAGCCACACCCTTTTGAATCCTATTCACGGGTTCATAGGTGGGAATTAGGGTTATCTAAGCCCAACATATTGCATGGAACAACATAGGGTGCAGGTGACTGACCCGGGGCCTGGGAGTCTCACAGCCTATACCCAAGGGTGTAAATTAGGTTCTACCTCTTTAACCCAGAAAGGACCAATGGATTTATAGGAGGCCCGTGGTCTCTCTAGGGCGTTTCCTGAGCCCTGACTTAGTCAGGAGAAAGTTGTCCCCACTATGTCCCCGGAGGACACCCCCTGACTCAGCCAACCACTTCCTGCCACTTCCCCCTCTATTTTCTTTGGAAATCTCCATGCCAACAACTCACCCCACCCAGGTTTTGGCGGCAGGGTGAGGGTGAGAGCAAAGTTGTAAGAGCCTTCCCCAAGGATGTAAAGGGATGAGGCTGCCACCTGTTCCGTTGACTATTGTTCCTCTAAGGCACTAAGACCATTCCTAGCCCCTCCATAACCAGGAGCCAGTGCCCAAAGAGAGCCATTTGTCTGTGGGACAGACAGTCCTACATGTCAAAGTTGCATTGTTTGTTTGGATGGGGTAGTAGAAACCTCACCACAATGTTTGGTCCCTCTATATGATACAGCGGCTGGGGCTCCTCTTAGCCAAGTCCTTTGGGGGTAGGTAATTAGCGCCAACCAAAAATATAATCTAGTAGTGTGGGAATAGCAGGAATGTCACCAGAGCCTAAACTCCTTTTGAAACTCGGGATGCTCAGCTCCAGGAAGACTTAGTGGTTAACAATAAACAAGGCTTAGGGTGCCTGCCTCCTTCACCGAGTGGTCCTCATACTAGCCTGAAACTTTTTCTCCTGCAGGTGTATATATCCTGCTTGACACAGAATCTCTGTCACCTCTGGAAAATTGGTGGGGTGGGGGTTGGGGGGTACGGAGACTGAAGTGTGGTGTAGCCAGACTCAGGTACTGCCGAAGCAATCACTTTCTGCTTCTGCCTTGGAAGACCATATTAGAAATGCAAAGTCTTTGCCAGCAAGGGCATAGGTCTTGCCTGTCACTTGACTTGGAAGAGACAAGAGCTAGGAGGGAACATGCATTGCCTCCATCCTCCCCATCCCCCACCTCAGTGGGAACTTGAACCTCCTCCTCGCAGGAATTCACTAAGGCACCTAGTAGCCTGGCTCCTATTGGAGAGACTGACGTCTAGAGGGACACGGCCCGTCTAACCCTGCTCCTTATGCCTATGGCAGCCAAGTTTTCTCCAGCTAAAGTCTAAACTCCAGCCGTGGGGCTAATCTTCAATCTCCACTGAGCAGAGGTTGACTTAAAAGTGCGATCTTGAGGTGTCACTGTGGCACAGAAGTGCTCATCCCTGCAGCAGAGCCACAACAGCTGCCCTCTGCATCAGACTTTCACCTCCTTCCCCATCTGCATCACCAGGACCTGGACTTCAGCAGGGAAATAAAAGGAGTCCACTCATGCATAAACCATCCAACTCACAGGATGAACCCTTGCTCCTGTCTCCCTGTATCCGCCCTGCTGGGGTTCAGCTACCTTCGCTCCTCTGAGCCTGATTCCTCCACTTTGCCATTAGTCTCTGCCTCCTTTGGTGAGGGACTTCAGCCTATTCCATTCTGAAATATCCTGTACCCTTACTCAGACACTCCTACTGAACTGGTCCCCATTAAACCCAAGTGCCACTCAGCCATCATGGGCACTTAGCTAAGAAACTGGAAAAGGTTTGTGGCCAGGCAGCCACCACAGAGGCCACTTAGCTGTATGGAATAGCCCAGGGACAGTTATGTTGAACGTTTGCCACACACTGCTGCCAGCATCAGCTTATCATTAAAGCCAGGAAAAATTGGTACAAGTGCTGCACACTCTCCAACGCAGCATCAACTTGCAAATAGCTTGCACAAGTTCAGGACCCAGGCAGACAGGCACACACCTTCATTTCCACCTCTGTGCTCAACAAGCAAGCATGCCCCATGGTTCAGTGGCCAAGGACTGCTGAGCTGAGCCCTTCTCCTGAACTGGTTATCTAGAAAACTCTCCCCAAACTCCAGAGTTTTGGTTGGTCCCTCAACTTTGTCTAATTCTTGGGGGCAGAGGGATGAAAGGGGGCTGTCTTCTGACTTTCTGAGGAAGTTGATTTGGAAGCCTGGGTAAGGATTAGAAGCCCAGGCAACTGATCAAGAAAGTCAAACTCAGACACTTGCAGACGTGGCTTTAAACATGGTAGGTATTTGGAGAAAGTGTACTTGGGACAGTAGGTAGAGACTGCCTAATGCATAGGGCTGCAAAGGAGAAAAGTGGGTGCTCAGGTAGGACAGAAGAGGGCCAAGTAACTCCCTTGAAGCGGGAGGGACTGCTGGCACACAGCTAGCTGCCCCCTCAGCTCGTTCCTGGCAGGAGATAACTCTGCAGGGGACTTTGGCACAACCATTAGTGTTTAGCTCCTCCATGCTCACGGCACCTCCCAGCAAACAGACCCTGCAGCACAGCTGAGTTCTAGCCCCAGATCTCAGCATGACCCCAGAAACCCTCATCCTTCTCTCTGTTCTTCGGTACCCCCGTTGCACCGTAGGCAATGTGTTCTCCTACAGACCCCCTTAGCCTGAGATACCCCACTCACGTCATTGCGGCCAAGTGAGTTGTCCAGTAGGGAGGAGGTGATGCCCGAGAGGATGGCAGTGGCAACGATGGCTCCCACGCACTGGGCGATGATGTACATGACAGCTCGGAGGATGCTGATCTGACAGCTGAGCAGGAGCCCCAGTGTGACCGCTGGGTTGAGGTGAGCACCGCTGATGTGACCCACACTTTGGGCCAGAGTAGCGATGCTCAGACCAAAGGCCAGTGACACCTTCACGTTGTCCTGGACCAGCGTCTGGTTTTTCTCCAGTGGGTAATTGAAGCCCAGGGCAGAGCCGATGCTGATGAAGACGAAGAGGGTCATGGCCAGGAACTCAGCCACCACAGCCCTCCAGAAGATCTTCTTCTTGATTTCGCTGGCCATGCTGGCAAGGGGCTCAACTTAACCGCTGGATGCCTGGTGCTCAACTCCCTCCAAGAGCTGAGCCACACAGCCTGGGTTGGGCCTATTTATAGGGCTGGGTGGGGGGAGCACAAAGGGAGGAAGGCCTCTCCTTTCTCCTGGCCCGCCCCACACCACACGAGCCTCCTCTCTGCGATGGATACACACAGGGCTCTGCTGTCTGCCTGCCAACTTTTTCCTTCCTCCTCTCCCCCTCCTGCCCTCCCTTGCTCCCTCCACCCACTTCAGCCCTCAGCCCTGCCCAGCCTGAGGAGGCAGGAGGCAACCCCGTTGCTCTAATAGGCTTTGGGAAATTCTTCCAAGCTGGCCCTTCTCAGGGGGCCAGTGAAATCCAGGTGTCCCCGCCCAGCCTGCAAAGCTCAAGGGTGCCGGAGGGCAGAGCCTGGCACTCTAGAAGGGGTGGGGAATACGGGTTGTCTGGACTCCCTAGACGAACATTGCCCTCCCTGGGGGTGGCACCAGAAATTGCCTGCCTGTCCCAGCCCACTCTGAGCAGAGTTAGTAATCTCAAGTTCTCAGGCCCAGAAATCTGTGGGCCAGTGTGACATCTAATGTCCTAGCCCAGGCCAAGCAGCTGCATGTCACTTTGGGGATATGCCCTCACTACTCAGGCCTCAGTTGATGGGGGTAAAGAAGTTTTGGGGGAGCCATCTCTCAGTCTGCAGACAACTGTGGGCCTTAGCCAGGCAAAGTTGTTGGAGAACTCCCTCAAATCCTCTAACTTAAAACCATGTGAGCCAAAGATTTGAGAGAAGGTGGGAAAGACAGGGATGCTTTAGGTTTTTCCTCTAATAGGCAAAGGGGCTATCAGGTCACTGGAGAGATAGGGATGACAGCTGAACGTGAAAGGGAGAGAGTAGAAGACATGAATTGGAGCTGAGAGACAGATACAGAGATAGGATGCAAGAGAACAGCAGGGAAGCATGATCCCAGTGATAGTGGGAAGTGAGAGAGCTTCCCCAGCCAGGCAGGAGACCGTGGCAGGAGCTAGGGATGCTCTCCCCTCGTACAGCACTCAACTGAGCACTGGGTTCAATCCTTAGCATCACAGGAAAAAACAACACTTCAGAAACAGGAAAAGCACATGCGAGCAGAGGAGACATCGGACTGGACCAGAATCGAGATACAGAAAGAGGAGAGAGGAAGGTAAAGGAGATCAGAGGTACTTTCCAACAGCAGGAGAGGAGGGAGGTACAGACAAAGCACCCACCATGCTCCCTGTGTACCCCCAAAACCTGGAGCTTTGGAGAACTGCTCACTTGCCTGCTGTTTGAGTGTGCTGGAAGGTACACCAGGAACAGCAGCTAGGCTCTTTCTGTGACCACAAGGCAGGTCCCCTCTCTTCTTATCGTAGTCCTTATCAGAACCATTGGCTTCTTACCCATTAGAGGTGAAAAACCAACACTCACTGAGAGAAAAGAACAGTCTCTGAGTCTGACATCTGTCAAGTTAGGGCCAAGCACTGCATCTGCAGGCTAGAACCTGACGTGACCTACAGGAATCTCGTGCTATGTTTGATGGGAGCAGGTGGCTGGTTGGGAATTAATTTACCACCACACACCTAAATACTTAGAAGGCCGGGGGGGGGGGGAGGAGTGGCTCTGAGCAGAAACGTGGTGTAGGTAGAGGCTGCTTGGCAGCTGGATGTAATCAAAGACTTACTAACCCTCTAGAGAGGGAACCAGTATGTTGGGGCACTTCCTGGAACTTCTCCCCCATCCTATATGCTGAGAGGTTCCCCAGTGACACAGCCCCTCAAGAAACCTCAGTTTGGCTCCAGGGGCCCCTAATCAAAGATCTGTTTGCAAGGTTGTGTAAGGCTTGTATCTGATAATGTCTGGCTCAGGGACCCAGCCAAGAGGATTCTAGGAAAACAGGCAGAGCTGGCCCCACACCAGAGGCTGGTGCAGCAGCAGTACACTGCACCAGAATCAAGTGAGGAATATGAGCCTTTGTGGACCAAAGCGTGTCTCACGAGGCTATGGCAGTGTCTGCAGGCCAGGTTTGTAGCTGAAATATGTGGTATGCTTGTGTGTGTGTGTGTGTGTGTGTGTGTGTGTGTGTGTGTGTGTGTGTGTGTGAATCTCTTGGATATTACTAATATACTCTTTAGCACAAGTATTTTATTATATCCCTTCTGCCACATAAGCTCATAAACTGTTTAGATCCGCTAACAACTGCACCTGTGAACATGGGCTTCAATCTTTGAGCGAAGGAGATGCCATCAGAATGCAGGCATTGCCCAAAATACCAATGTGAACTTTTTCTGTCACTACTTCCCACAATGCCCAGGGACCCCTGCAATTCTGAACTGTCTATCTACACGGTGGAAAGTTTCCCGGCTCTATGTGAGGCAGAAGGGCCCAGTACCTCATTCTTTTTCACTATTACAACCCAGGCTGGCTGGCCAGGGGAGGCAGGCTGGAACTAGGCAGTGCCTTCTGAGGCTGGGGTAGCCATCTGTGATATACCAAGGGAAGAAACTCTGGGATTAGAATACTGCACAACTTAATCCTAATCCCAAGGTTTAAGCCCCACCCCCACAAAATGGTCCCTGAGGCTTTACTCTACCCAGTTTACAATCCCAGAACAAAGGGCATGGACCTTGGGCTACTGGCCTCAGGGTAGGCAGGGGTGCTGGTGAAAACAGCTCCATCTTCCATGCATAGGTGAGGTAGAGAGGGCATCATCGATCTAAGGTAAAAACATCACAGAGGAGCAGGGATGAGCCAGAGTCCTACAGCGTAGTCATCCCTGGGAACCTAGGTCCAAGGCCAGGTTCTAGCTGTGCTTCTTTTATAGAGTGCTCCACTGCCCTAGGGCTGGCCCCTGTTGTCTTTCCTGTGAACAAGCTCTCAGACTCAGGCCAGACTAAATAAAGCAGGCACCCTCCATCCTAGTGCTCAAGCTCCAGGCAGGACTTGTCACTCGGGTCCTAGTGGCAGGCACGGTTCTGTCCTGGCAAGTGCTTTTCCAGATGTGCCTCATTCCTGAACTGCCCAGTGAGGCCCATTCCAGTCAGAGGTGGCTGTTCATAGGATGATCAGGGGCAGACTCATTCGTTTGGAGTTCCACAGAACTTCAGTCTTCATCTCAGAGGATGGTGACCAGAGCCTCAGATGCAGGAGGAGGACAGGAGTCTTAGGTTGTACAGAAAAGAAGCATCTCTGGGCATGGTCCATCTTTCACAACCCAGAAGCTTTGGTGACATGAAGGGCAGAGAAGCTGAAAGGTTGGACTCAAGCTCTTTCCAGCAGAGAGTTCCTCTATAAGCCAGGCAGAGAAAGCAATGGCTGCATTCCCCCGAGCAGGTCCACCAGGAATAGAGTGTGGGGTAGGAGGAGTCTTGGCACACACATAACTCTCCGGTCAGCACCAGCTTGGATGAGTTTTCCAGGCTTGCTCTGGCTTTCCTGGGTTGGAAGCAAGAACAGTGAAGCAGGAGGGAAAGACAGGATATATTCCCTGACAGGCCTGAGGAAAGTGGACCCCTTTCCCCTCCTGGGGTTCCCCACTTTGAAAGCGTCCCCAGTGGGGCTCCTGATTTTACCCCTCTGCTGGCTTTAATGCAGGACTTGTCAGCCGTACCTCTCTGGCTTGTCCCAGAGAGACTGGTCTTCTTAGGAATTCATAGCCAGGGGTGCCAATCTGGAGCTAACCTCCTTGTGAAACAAGGTCAGCCCCTCCAACAATGGTGGAGACAAGGTCAGTTCAAAACTATGGCATAGGATGACACAGGGCCTCTGAAGCTCAGCTTCTCTACCCCAATGCTCAGGTTCCTCACAGCCCAGCATGACCTCATGACGGCCCCTCCCTTCCCAACTCCTATACCCTAGCTCACCACGCCTGCTGTGGCCATTTAGTGGGCATCCCTCCTTCTTTCTAGATACCCCTGCAGACCCTCCATTGTGATGAAACCTTGGACCATCCCACATTGAGCTTAGAAAAGGCTGGGTTCCTAAGGATGCTGAGCAGAGAGCTGGGCATGGTGGGAATCCTGCCCCCATTCCTGCTCACAGGGGAAGGACACCTGCCTCCCCCAGAATCTGAAGGGAAGAACCCCCTTGGCTAAGAGGCTGTGCCTGGGCATTTAGGTATCACGAGATCACTCTCAAATCAAAACCGGATTTAGGAGGCCCCCAGTGATTCAGCAGGGATGGAACAATTTAATAATTTTCTAGGCTTGTGTTTCCTATTCACCCTGCTCCTCCCTATCCTCACCCTCAACCCTACTTGCCTTGAGCCACAAGCCAGGCTTCTTGTCTTTGGGGTGAGGGACAATACCACACCCGTTTCTGGACAGAGGGATTTTCTATTTTAATGTTTTACCAGCAATTCTCTGTAGCGGAAGTGTCACTGGGACAGGATGGAAAAAAGTTGCCATCGGCCTGGTGGAGTCTACATGGCTTTGATCCTTGTATTATGCCCAGAATTAAAAACCCGAGATTTGGGAATCAGGCTGAAGTCCAAGGAGGGCGCCTGAGAAGACAGGGTTGCCCCTGCCTCTACTGCAACCCCCTCAGAGCTGGCAAAGACCTTCGGGCCGGCGTAGTCTCGGTAGGTTGCAATGGGATTCCCTGATGGCCCAGGAGGACTGTATCCTCCCACGTGCAGAGGGCACTGCTGGTGGTTTTTGAAACAGGCAGCCAGACCGCACCCTTGGGGAAGGCAGGGCAGGACAGAGGCTCTGGTGCTGTGTGGGGCCCTGAGAGGAAGTGTCATGTGTGTAAGTGGTTTGGGAGGGCTTCCTCACTCTGGGTTCCTTCTCTGCTCTTGGCCCAGCACTGAGGCAGTAGCTTCCTGATCCCTGCTGCCCTGGCCTTTTTTAGACATCTCCAGTCTTTGCCTCATCACATTATAAAACGTCAAGAGAAGAGATCCATGAACCATTTGCTCTCAAATCCTGGGAGAAGCTGGGGCTCAGAAAGGAAAGAAAACATGAAGCATGGGGAGGGAGGGCATCAGGATGGATTCAGAACAGTCTGTTACTCTGTGCTCTTCTGATCCACTAGGCAGACCCAGCTTCCCCTTCTTCCCTTCCTGATGGAAGGACCTCCTCAGACAGCTGCAAGCAATTTAAAAAGAGCTTTTCTTGAAAGATACCACCATACCTGGGTAGAAGGAAGGCCTGGGACCTACAGAGCTGCCTTCAACTACCCCTTTAACTACCCCTTCAACTACCCCTTCAACTTCCCCCATGGCCCTGTTACTCAGCTTCTGAGGGTTTCGTTAATCCACACCCAAGCTGTCTTCTACTCTTTATGATCCCCACAGATTATACCCAAGTATTCAGACCCAGTCCATAAAGCAGGAACCCCAGACCTTGGCAGTGTCTGCCTCAAAGGCACTCTCCTCTGAATACTTCTGTGCCAGGTCTTCTCTGGTCTGGCATTGAGGTCTTGTCCTACACCCCTTTCCAAATCCTCCGGAGATGCTGCAGGACAATCAGAGGCTTCCAAGGCCAAAGTCTGGCACTTCTGGTGGTTTTGGGTTTCCGCATGCAAACTTCAGCAGGTCCCGGACACCGTTGGTCTCGGAGAAAGCCTCCCATTCTGGGTTGTGTCCCCAGTGACACTGCTTGCCCATAGGTACCAGAGCCTTGGGGACATTGCTCTGCTGGAGAAATCAGAGCCCACGAAAGTGTAGTGTGGTTTGCTCCACCATCAATAGTCAGGAGTGCCCACAGCAGCCACAACTCCTGCCCCATGTTGCTAAACTCTAGTTAACCTCTCCAATAAGCTCCCATGAGTTGGGTTCCCTGCCCTTCTCCACCCCAGTCCTCCTTGACAGCCCATCCAAACTCTAACACTACCACATGTGACACTTAAGTCAATTGTCCCTTTTCCCTCTCCAAGACTACACATGGGCTGCCTGTATGCATACACACACACACTCATGTGCACATACATGCACACACATGACAGGTTGCATAATGAAGCACACTTGAATGCAGACAGGCAAAATTTATAGCTGCTTACCCACAAATGCACACATCATATGTAGGTGCCATGTGTATAAATGTACCTGTAGAGGCACTTATGTAGACTCATGACTGTACCCACAAAGAATAAAGATAACCCCTCCTACAGCAGACCCTCCACCATGCACTGTGGCCCTGCTATCTGTAACCCTGGTCCCTACATTTCTGCCCCATACTTGTTCCAAGTGCTCGCAGTCATTGTCACCTGTGTGGCTCATAATCTGACTTTCCTCATCTGCGCCATGGAGCTGAACTTAATGATGTAGAAGAGAAACCACAAGGAGAGGGATACAGCAGCAGGACTTCCTGGCGCCTCCTTTCTTTTGGGGATACTGTTTGCTACATGCGTGTTAGTCTCTCTTCACCTCCTGGCAGTACTCTGCACCCTGAACAGCCTGTGTCCATGGCCTGGAGGGGAACAGGTTCTGCAGACAGGGTATCTGGGGAACATCCGCAAAGCTGAGTGGAGGTAGACATCTCTAGCCCATCAGCCGGGCAGGCCAAAGTGTGTGCTAGGCTCCCTTGGAGCAAAAACAGGGCAGGGAGCCTGTGAGAACATTCTTGTTTATGCTTTATCTCCTTAGGATGACGAAGCTGTGAGCCAGCCTAGTGGGATGAGTCCTAGGGTTGGGAGGTAGAATGAGCTGGGCTGGTCCCTGCCCCCATTGCCTTAGAGCCCCCTCCCCCGTATCCATCTAAGCATTCTATTCATGTGGAGCCAACATTCCTGGTGCCCACGGGTCCAGCAAGAGCATCTCACACAGGCAATCACTGTCTCATCTAATAAGATGATGATGATGATATTGCTACTGTGGTCCTTGATCCTACCAAGTCACCTCCAAGGGACTTCCTGTCATCTTTTCGTCAACTCCAGAGTTCTCCAGAAGTTCTGTATTGAACTCCTTCCTTGACTCTCAGGACCTTTGAGCATGAAGGCATCTGGGGCTTTGATCACTGCAGCCCCATTACACATAGGTAAACTGAGGCTACACATATCATATAGAGCAGGGCACCTCCCTCTGCCAGGCACACCAAAAAGGACCTGCCATTTCATGAGCCAGAAATGGCTCATCCCGTTCTTTCTGATCACTGTCATGGCTGAGGATGGGTAGTCACCAGTGGAGACCTGAGCCCTGGTCTGCAAGCTGTAGGGAGTCACACTCATGAGAAAGATGGAAGAGCCCAAGGCACAGTTAGATGCCACTGGGAACTGGCTGGTTGGTGAGGCAGAAGTCTTAGAGGCCTTCCTGGAGGTGGCGGGGTTTGAACCACAGACCATTTGGAACTGAAGGGCTATAAATACATTATTAGATGAGAAAACCCCTTGGTGTCCTGTACCCTGACTGGAGTATCTTCCTTTCCTAGGCACCTTACCCATGGGCTCTGAGTGGCTCCTTTATTTCTGCCCTAGTTACTCAGCCACCTGTTCCAGGGCTGCACTTCAAGGCCATAGTTCTAGAGCAGAATGGGGGCTCAAGGATCTGTCCTCTCAAGTTGCAACTCCTTGAAGGGTCCCCCCAGGTCTCTAGAGCCAGTTGCCCTAACCTAATAGCCAAACAGCTAGCTCCTGAGCCTTGCGTGATCACCACGTTCCTGACTGTTACTGAGGAAAGCCCATTATCACAGAGGGCAGCCAGTCCTTTCTGATCTGGTGGTTCTTTAAGAAACCATGGTGTAGAGGACATAGTGTATGCAGAGAACTATACTTCTCAGAACCCGACCATCCCAGAACAAAGTCTAAGGGCCAGCTCCTTAAAATGCAGCCTCTGGTTCCTAAGTCTGACTGGGACTTGGAGTTCTGTGTTCTAACATGCACCCAGGGAAGGCCACCTAGTCCCAGAGCTACACAATGAGCGGCAAGGGACTGAGTTAAGAGTCACCGACACAGCCAGCTGTTTACCCAGTAGTTGAATATAACTCATTGTTACTTCCGTCTGAGCAGCTAGCCATTGCAAGGATAGAAAGAACTGTTTGATGGTTCTTACTTTGAGATAACCGGTAAATGCAGCTGTCTGTTATCAGTAAAAAAAAAAAAAAAATTTCCTTCATTCTGGCTGCTAGAGAATTGACTAAACATATCTTATAGTCAGAGACTTGAAGAGCAGACAGTGTGCCAACCGGATGTGCTATGGGAGGGACTTGGGCTCAGTAAGGTAATAGGCTAAATCCCTTGTGCAAAAAGATGGTTCAGAAATGACAGCATGGTGCTCCCAGTACCTGCCCTGTGCCAGAACTGGCCTTCATACCCAGGGGGACATCTACGCACTGAAAACTGGCTTGGACCCCAGCCATCTGAGCACCCCTGCCAATAGACAGGACGGAAAGTAGGCCTATGATGCTCCATCATGTAGCCTTGCAGGGGATGGGTGAGACGCAGCCCTGAGGACAGGAAGTGGTAGCGTGAGTCTTCGGACAGTGGAAGAACCCCACCTCTTCTCTGCGATCAGGAAAGGGTTTCCTGGAGGAGGGAAAATGGCAATAGATTTGTTTATATCAAGGAAGGGAGGTGGTGGTTTAAGGAGAGGACAGTCCAAACAGAAGGAGGGATAAGGCTGGCCTCCTAGCCAAGCCAGGCTCATATGAGGTTCCCACAAGGACTCTTTGGTTTGGCGGAGCTTGACTTTAAGAGAGGAACTTTAAAGGGGGAACTCTCTGCCCTGCTAGGTGAATCTGTCTTCTTCTCACTACCTGAACTACAAGCAGTAACGATCTGTGAAACCCCTTTCTCTGCTAATGTGCAGATAAGGAGGCCTGAGCCAGTCCGGGGCACACTGAGGGAGATGCTGGAACATGGAAAGGTTAGAGGCTCTGCTGTAGGAAGCCTACACCTCATACCTGGCCAGTCAGGGGTTGCAGCAGAGCTGAGTGAGGAGTCAGCTCTCAGAAGGTGGGTGTGAGCAAAGGGAGGTAGGACAGGGAAAGACCTGAGCAGGCCCCACACGGGATTATAGAAGGTGCAACCAACGAGATGTGTGTGCTGTGACTGGGAAGACGGGAGGTGCTTTGGAGTAATAAGAAGCAGGCTCACAGATACCTAGGCTCACCTTAGATAGCTGGCTTCCTCTGGGGTCTGGGGGCTGCTGAGCTGTCACTCTCTAGGCTGTTCACTCTTGGGGAGAGGGCTGAATTGAAGGAAAGACCAGGCTCCCACACAATAGGGCCTGGGTGTGGAATCAGGACACCCAGATACATGAGCTCCCAGAATCTCAGGAAACCAGGGGAGATAAGAGGGGAGGTGCTGCAGGAAACTCCACCCACGCTCAGCCAGGGAGATGTTCTGGAGCACCCTCTGCTCCTCCACAGAGCAGTGGGCAAGGAGGGAGGATGAACATCACAAGACTTAGTTTCCACATCTGTCCCTAGTATCTCCAGGACTGCACCCACAGCTTGTCATGGTGGTCTCCAGCCTCATTCTCAGAAGTAGTTGTTGTTGGGAACAGGGGCTAGTTTCAGGGCCCATGATCTGACCCAACCTCATTTTCTAATCCAGAGGCCAATGCTCGGTATGGGGAAGACGAAACAAAAGAAGGTATTTCTACATGTGGCCCAGGAGCCACAAGAGGGCAGGTCAGAGGTGCCACACGACCTACCATGTGGTAGGGGACTGTGAGAATGATGGAGTCAGACTCTTCTCCAGGATTCAGTCAGCATGCATGAGGTCCAGCCAGTCTTTTTCTACAGAAACATCCCATATAGTCATACTTGCATCTCAGGCCCTCTCCCTAGCTCTCGGGGCAAGGCCAATCATGGCTGAGCACTTACGAGCTCGATTCTAAGCATTCAGTGGAGTATCCACACACCAGAGGAGCAATATGTCTTCTCATTATTGCCATCACAAGAGAACTGAGGCACAGTTATTTCACTTGCTTGTTTGTGTTGTGAGGCTGTCTCACAGTGTGTCTTCACCTTGTATTTGCTTTGTGGCCAAGGACAAACTTGAATGTTTGGTTCTCCTGTCTCCATCTCCCACACATTGGGGTGACAGGTTTATGTAGCAGTGGGAGTTGAATTTAAGACTTTAATATCAATTGAGATACACCCCCAAACTGTTGTTTTGTAATTTAATTCAGAAGACATGAATGGGAAAGGGGGACTAAGACTTGAACCGAGCAAATTCCAAGTTTGAAATCCAAAGCATTCCAGTATCCTATCTTGCTACTTTTCTTATAGCACACAACCCATGACTGCGTGGCAAGGATCCCCCAAACCCAGGATGACAACAGCAGAGGAAGACAGACATGGACCTCTGACCCGGGGCTCTAAGAGAGCCTGACACCAGAGAAGGATATCACCGTAGCATCCTGGGGCATCAAATCTGACATCTGATGGAATCTCCTGGTTTTGGGAGTAGGGGCGTGGTGGTGAGCATTTTCCACAATGACCTCTGAAACCCCAAACATCCAGGGGGGTTCACACCTTTAGAACATACATAAGGACACCAAGTGACCCCATGGGAAGAGCTTGGCCAAGGCTACCAAGGGACTGAGAACCATCCTGCCTGACTGGCAGTATTCTGCAAAGCTAGCTAGCATTCAGGACCTAAGCAATTCCTACTGTCCAGCCCAAGGTCGACAACAGTAAGGGAAACAGTGGGCAGTGGGTCCAGTCACGGACAGAATCTGAACAAAGGCCTGGCACCTCCCCCACCTGAGGCCCCTCCTTCATGGTTTGCCAAGGCGGGCAAGTAGAGGAAACATGTTTTCTCTGGGATGTTTTACAGACTGTTCCTGGGAGACCTGTGGCTGCCCAAGCAGCCAACAGAGGGGGCAGTGCTCCAAGCCAAGTTCTATTTGGCTAGTAGGAATGACAACAGGACTTGAATCCAGAACACAGCCCCACTCACCTGACTCCTGGACTTCCTCATGCTCACACCTAGCCCTTTAGCCCCAGTGCTGAGGTTCTTCTCTGCTCTATGGTCCATATTGTTGACATCCTAGTCTTCTAAAGACAGCTTGGATCCACTGCTACCCTAAAACTTTCTGTGGCTCTCCAGTACTCATAGAAAGAAGCAAAGTCCTCAACCTATTTACAGACCTTTTGATTCCTTGCTGACATCTTTAGTTCCCATCATCCCTAGATTCCACAGTTCCTTTCACCCAATAGTTGTGACTGTTTTCCCCAACGCTGACCCCACTTCAGTGTGTGCAGTACGTTCTCTGTCTGCTCCACCCAGTCATCCAAGAAAGAATTGGGCTTGTGAGTGTGTAGGGCACAGGTCAGGATATCAATAGTGAACAACCGTTCCTCAGTGCAAGGTTCCCGTGCACAGCAGTGACTGTTTACACATTGTCCTCATGTAATTATTAATCGTGCCCTGATGCTTCCTGTGCTGGGGCAGGAAGGGGTAAGACAGGGCAGGGCTCAGGGATGGCATTCACACCGAGTGTCTCAAGCACCTTGAAAGTGAGCAGGCCACAGGGAGGTGACCATGCACTGTACTTATCACCAAGTGCTCTGAGGCTTCCTGGAGAAGTTGGAGTTTGTCATACTTCAGAGACTCAAGAGGGAAAAAAAAAAAAAAAAAAAAAAGATAAACACCCAGGATCACCCTTATCAGAAGTCACAGGAAAGGCAGTAGGTTTAATCTCAGAACAACCTGAACCAACGGTTTAAATGCCCAACCCCAGTGTTCAGTGACAGGCTATTGGTGGAGACACACTTGAGGGAGTGACAGGGCAGGGTTTCAAGCATGGAGCTATAACCCTCAGCTGGATTTGTACCTGAAGAAAGAAGAAAGGAAGAGCCCTGGGCCTAGAGAGAAGGAAGGAAGCCCAATGCCTATGATGTGGGCCGTGCATGTGCATGTGTGTGTGCTTGCATCTGTGTTAAAGGAGAGCCTGTTGACCACGACCTACCTTCAAGAATCTGGTATGGTGTCAAAGAAGTTAAGAGCATCATGAAAATACCTTCCAGACTTCCCAAGGAGGGCTTTGAAGCCAACCCATGTGATTGGTAGGACATGACAACTGGACCTGGGAGCCAGAAGGCAGGACCCAGCCATACACTATGGAAGGCTTCAGTAGTGACAGACTTGTGGGGACTGCTACTAGGTGGGCAGAGCTCACTTCGGGCTGGAAGGGAGGCAGGAAGAAGCGGGTTCAAGTATCACCTGCTGGTCTGGCCTCTAAGAGCCTACCACAAAAGTAAAATGTCTCAGTTTCCCCACCTGCAGAGACAGAGAAGGTCTTTAGTGAATCCCTTGGAGAAGAATGGTGCCTAATAGGCATTTGTGGAACTGGGCACAGAAGAGAGAACATGGCGAGGCCACCCGCAGGCTATGGCTACCGCTCAGCCCTTGGCCTGTCCGGTGGGGTCCTGAGCCCTCTCTGCAAAACTGCAAGATCTACTAGAAGCTCAGGTCCTTGCTTAAAACAAAAGCCCTGGCCATATTATGCCTGGTTATGCCATTTACCCAACATCCCTCCATCCTGCAGTGTGTATGAAGCAATCTTTGTTATCACACATGCTTGGCATTTTTTGCCTGATAATCACACCTCTCACAACCCCATGAGGATTGGGGCATGATTAAAGAGGAGGGAGAACTTGGTGGGTGGGGCCAAATACCTGCCAAGCGGTTTGGCAGCCTAATTTGATTGCCTCCTATAACTTTGAGGGACCTTTGAGGGTTTGGTGGCCGTGCCAGGACCCTGCACAGGACATTACCACCTTACCCATGTGTGTGCTCCTTACCCGGGCTGCCTTCTCACCAACAGCCCCCTGCTTTTCTCCTCACCTGAAGGGATAGAGATCTGATAGAACTCAAAGAAAATCCCCTTTTCAAAGAAAGTGCCCCCACTCTGGCCTATATGGGGTCTTCATCTACTCTTGGCTCCTGACAATGGTCCTCTGAGAACATGCTCTGTTCTTCCAGGATGAGGCAGACATTGGGACTACCACGTCTCTCTGCCCACTCTCTCCTTCCGTCTGGAATGATCATTCACTCAATTACCCACGTGTGCTTTATGACCCAGGGTGGAAGCTTGGAGAAGTTGCTTCTTTGTCCATTGGAGAGATTGGCAAGCAGCATCCATTGCTGGGACCTATTCTAAGTGCGTCTGTGTGTGATCTCACTTTACTTGTGAAGCCTACAGCTTCACACACAAGACACAAAAGCTCAGCAAGCTTAAGTCAAGTGCTTCGGGCCACATATGGGTCAGGTTGATACGGAGGCAGCTTCTTCCTCTCAGATCTGGAAGTTGAGTTTCCTGTATATATATCTCTCCATACTTTATGAGAACCACAAGCTCTCTGCCAGAGCATTTCACACTAAAACTGTCCCACCGCCTTAAAATGCAGATTCCGGTTGCAGGGCTGGGATGGACCCTGAAAGAGAAACTACATGCATGCTGCTGCTCTGGGGGCTCCAGGAAACATCCTCTGCTGTCTGCTTACGAGTTGAGCACATATGGAGACTAGGTCTCTTCTCTCTCAGCAGACTGTGGGGCCCTGTTTCCCTTGGTCAGAGCTGGTGTCATCTCTGTGACACAGAGGCATTGGGGGTAATTAGACAAAGTCTGAATGCACCCTTACCTTAGGACATCTCCATGCCCTGTCCTGTTCTGACCACCAGGAATCCTGCTGTCCTGGAAACCGCTTTGTGTGGCACCCCAAGGGAATAGAGCCACTGTCCTCCCAAGCTGGCCATCCCTACCCTCTGGCCATAGGGCAATTTGGGTCCTACAGCTAATATAGAGGCACCAGATGCAAGGACTGAAAGGGCTGTGTCTTTGCTCCTAATGACAAATAAGACAGTGCCCAGGGCAATTTTTTGAAAGCTTGCAGTGGATTTCAGAGTGTATCTCCAAGTAGATCAACAGAAAGAGAACTACAAATTTTTAACACACATGTATATGAGCATTTACAATTTTAATCCAGGTTGGGAAAAAGCAATGGGCCACAGAAGCCCATTAATTAATTTATTTATTTCATCCCTAGAAAAACAGGGCACCCAATCAGGCAATGATGGCACACAGCACTCACGAGCAGAGGCAGGTGGATCTCTTTGAGTCCAAGGCCAGCCTGATCTACAGAGCAAGTTCCAGGACAGCCAGGGCTAAACAGAGAAACTCTTGTCTTGAAAACAACAACAAAAAATAATAATGTGTCTAAATGGACAGTGCCCACTTGTGACAGAAGGAATGGCATCTGAGTCACCTGGGTAGTTAATGGCAAAAGCAGAGGCACTGAGCACACAGCCAGAGCTGACCCAGCGTGTACATGTAAAGCCACAAGGGGCTTCATATGGCTCGCAAATAAATTCCATGGAGAAAAGACTTGGTGTTCCACACAAAAATGGGGGAGAGGTTGTCTCCACTGAAGAGCTGGCCTGCCCTAAGTAAATGAGTGAGGACTCCCCAACATAAGACACCCTGAGAAACAATGGAGCCAGAACTATCTGTGTGCCCAGTGGTGGCAAAGAGAGGCCCCTAGAATGGCTGCAATATCCAGGTAAGAGCTGCCTAGCTCCTGCCCTCTGGAGCATGGCACAGGCATCTATCCGCTACCACACCACATAATGCCAAGGGACAATGTCACCCAGGGGCGTGCCAGGTGCATGGTCAGACGGCAGCAGGAGTCACTACAATGTGTAAGTATGTGGTGGTCAGATGGAGAGCCACCACACTGTGCATTATGAAGAGAGACAAAGCTAGAGGGTAAAGAGAGGAGCAGCCTGTTGTGAGTGACCAGCCCTGTCACCGGGACCCACAGTGAGGTCTGGGGTCATGCTGCATCTGTGGCTACGCAGCTTCCGGGGTCAGTGTTGATGCCCATGGCTCCTATTACCACTAAAGAACATGGGGACATCCGTGGTAGTGGCAGCTACTGGGGACCATGTGGATGTCCAGGAGCTGTGCAGAACTGGCTCCATCCCTTACTGGCTGTGGCACTCTGGAGATCTGGTCTCATCTCTCACCAACAGTAAAATGAGAGGGCCCTATACCACACCCGGATAGCACAATGGAGCTGGCTCTTGTGGCTGGGGTGTGAGAGAGGTGATCCCCACACCTCTTGTCAACTCCAGCAGTTGGGAAAACTGAGCACTGGGGAGCTAGCCCAGCCCCCGAAGCACTCAGGAGAGTGGACCCTGCACCTTGACTAGACAACACTGCAGAGCTGACCAGGGCTGTGGGTGAGCTGGCACCAAGAATGTGAGCTGTGAGCGAGGGATAGGTGGCCTGCCATTGGTCTGCTGCGAGGTGGTATGGGTGCAGGGATAATGCCTTTACCCACCCCCATCTCCCACCACTGGTGGAAGTAGGAAGAGCTGGCCCCCAATGGGGGTGGGGAGTCATGAGAGCAAAAGAGCTGTCCCTATTACCCCTTTCAGGCTGCAGCACTTGGAAGACTGGGCCCTGAACCTTGACTGGGCAGCACAGTGGAGCTGGCTCTGGAGGTTTAAGTGAACATGCACCAGCCCCAAAAGCATGAGTGCAGGAGAGCTAATCTTGTTTCCTGCGGATGGCGGCATTGGGTGGCCTAGCCGGAGCGGTGCCGGGGCGATCACCCTGGTGGTGCAGATATGGAAAAGGTGGTATTCTGGCCAGCTCAGCTACCATCCAGGCCCAGATCCAGGGCTCTGAGTTGGCCCACCCCAATATCTACATCATCTGTGAGCTGTTGGGACAAGTAAAAGGGCCAGTCCTGCTGTTCAGAAGCTGAAGGATCTCCATGACAACAACAGGTTAACTGGAAGGAGTCCTAGTGAGGAGCCAGTAATGATGGTGTCACAGAAGCCAGAGACCTCGAACCAGACTAATGATTCATTTCAATGAACATTTGCTGGTGGAGATGTATGGACAAAGGATATACCGTGGGAGACACTGACATACTACAGCTTCCACAATGAGATGTTTTCTCTGCTTTGTTTTTGGGAGGTTTTGTTTTGTGTGTGTGTGTGTGTGTGTGTGTGTGTGTGTGTGTGTGTGTGTGTGTGTGTTTACTTTGCAGGGGAGGTTACAAGGGCAAAGGATGATTATGAGGAGATGAGCAGGACTGAAGTGCATGATGGGAAACTCACAAAGGATCAATACAAAATAAAAACAAAAAGCAAAACACAACTGTTTGGCTGACCCTCTTCTCTGAAAGAGCCAGGGCCAGTGCAGGGTCGGAAGTGAAAACGGGCGGCCACAGCACCCGTTCGAATAAACATCCCAGGAGAAGAGAGGTCTTTCCTCATGAGAGTTTGGAGTTAAGTGGCCATTACCCTGGTTCCACATACTCTTCATAATGTCAGATGTCAACAGTCATGGCCTGTGTGTTCCTCTCTAGATCAAGGAGCAAACGCTGAAGAGAGAGCAAAGTCAATAGGAAAAGACTAGCCAGCTTGTTCAGGAATTTATCTCCATGTGGAGCAAGAGGGACAGAAAACTATTGACCCTTAGCACATATATGTATGTGAGCACTGATGATTTTAGTACAGTTTGGGAGAGGGCGATGAGCCACAGATGCCCACTTGTGATGGGATGTTTCAGTCTATGGCCCTGAGAGTGTTACTAAAAAAAAGGCTTCAAGGCCTGGGAGTGGTTGTTACCCCGTTCTGCCCACTTTCCACTGTGCAGCATAGTACTTGTGTATCTGCATAAGATCAAGCTCTGTGCTTTGTTGGGTCAACCTTCTGCACTAATGCTGGGAATTGTTTGTTTTCTCTAGCCCTGCCAAAGAGCCCCTGGCATGGAGACTAAGTGGGTTTCATTGAAAAGATACTCTTCCTCCCCAGGCCGATAAACAAGGCCATTGCAGGGAAACCAACTTCCTTAGCCAGGCACTCTGCAGCTACCTATCTCTGGCCAAGGAAAACAAATGCATAAACATTTCAAGGAGATATAGGAAGCATTTCTACTGGGAACCTGCTGTGAATGGCCACGAAAGTTTACACAGCAAGCCCCATGGGAGCCTAGTGCAGGACACAGCCTTTCCCGCCCTCTGCTTCTCCTGTGGCATAGTTGACTCCCCCCTGGCTCTCCAAAGAGCTGCAGTTGGGACATAGCATGTGCGCTACCTACAGGAACACAAGACAAACTCTGTAGTTGTCCCCCACCAAATCCCAAACTACTTAAAGGAGAGGTTTTTGTCTTACAGCAAGGAGACTTCTTACTACAGAGGTCACAGCCTAGAGCAGCTAGTCTTCTAAACTCCATGGGTTGCTGGGCTAGGGCTGAAGGCACCTGCAAGCTTTACCATTATTTTGGTCTTAGTTTCTACCTGGATAGCCATATGGCAGGGGCTTTGAGGTCTGGAGCTTTACTCCTAGGTACCTCTTGTGAACCTGCAGGCAGCTCTGGAATCTGGCTCTGAACAAGTTAGTTCAGAACTCCAGGAGTTCTTCCCTAGCAACCCATTGCTGCTTCATTGTGCCCCGTGATGAAAGCCAGAGATTATACACCAAGAGGTAAGTGAAACTCAGAGCATACCATTTCCCCATCCAACCTCTCTCCTTATTCTGCAAGGTGAGTACTTCCAATGCCCAGCCCAGTCCCCATGGAAGCCTGTTCGCCCCATAGCCACAGGGGAGTTGACACTGCTTGTCGCCTGTCCCAGCCTCCTTCTAGGTCCACCCCATCCTCATGTGGCCTCACACGAGAACCAGGTATACCCTGAATTGGGCTCTCCAGATCTTTTGCTGCTTTCGGTAGCTTGTATCTTAGACTATGTTGCTCCTGTAGAAAACTGAGGGACTGGGGGACCCAGACAAGGGCATCTCTGGGACAACAGGCAGGGTTTGTCCTCACATCTTGGCTAGGAGATACTTTGCCAGCTGGGGTCCATGAAAACAGACTTATGTTCCATTCACACCAATGAACCACAAAGTCTTGGCCCTGGTCATAGGCTTGACTTTTGCTTTATGGAAGCTGCAGTAACAAGGCTCCAGAGTCCTAAGGCCAGTGACACCAGGGGCCTCAGAGAGATGGCTATCCAGGAAGGATGCAAATGAAAGGCAGCAGAGTCTCTGGTGGCCTCCATCCTGTCTTTGGCAGTCACAGCTGGGCCAGGAGAGACCTCAGCAGTACACAGGACCCGACCACGGCCCTTCATAGAAGAACTGGAAGACTCCGCATGCCTCTGTGGCCGTGCAAACCAGGCAGGGTGACTCCACTAAGAGACCTTTTACCCTAAGACCTGGGGTCCAGGGGTCATCCCAGTGATGAGTGCTGAAGCCAGAACTCCATGCATCCAAAGGTCACAGGATGGGGTCTGAGCCATTCCAGTTCACAGATGCCCCCTTCCACCTATGGAGAGAGTGACAGGAGAACGTTAGAGCAGCAGGGACCCGGAAAGTAGGCTTTAAGGACTCCACCCTGCCCATTCGCTCTCTGTGCTCTCATCCAACCTAAACACCTATATGGCATGCAGAAAAGACTCCAAGGACCCTGGTAACAAGAGGGAAGACACAGATGACAGGGAACAAGTCCTTTTGTGCCAGAGCTGACTGTGCTTGGCTCTGACATTACGGCTCTCTAATGTTAACTCATCCAGACACAGCTCCTGTCCAAGTCTGGCAGTGGCCTTCATGACACTTGGGTAGGACCAGGAAAACAGATATTCAGGGATGTCCATGGCACAGGAGAGGAGCAAGAAAGGTGATAAGAAAGATGCAGAGGAGACTAGACAGCCGATAGCTGACCAGGGCATTGTTCTATGGGCTACAGGAAGCTAGGGAGAGCCATGAGTATCACAAAAACAGTTTTAAAAGCCTTAAGAAGAACTGAGTAGATGAATACTAGTATGAATACTAGTTTTCAAAATCAGACATTGAGCTGAAATCTCCTAACTGCCATAGGCAAGGGGAAAAGAGAAGCTCTTCTTGTTTTAATTCAGCAACTTTTGGAAAACCCCAAATCCCAAGACTGGAACTTTAGCTAGAGAGAAAATAGATCCTCTCGGAGTAACAGTGCAGTATTTCCCACCAGGATGAAGGATGCAGGCCTTATTCACAGAGATATGGCTGGAATTTTAAAGGTCCCCCACAGGTTCATGGTTTGAATTCTTGTTGCCTGCTTGTTGAGACATCTGGAGAACCTTTAGGAAGTGAGGTCAATAGAAGAAGGTCTCTGTTGATGATACCCAAGCCCTGGCTCCCCTCAGACTCAGTTTCCTAGTCTGCCATGCTGTGCACATCCTCTGACACATGTTCCCATCACTAAAATCAGGCTGCTTTACCAGACAGGCCCTCCTCACCAGGATAGACTGAACACCCAGAAACCACGAACCAAGGGAAATCTCTCTCCTTTAAGTTGTTTGTTAGGTAGTGTGGTCCCAGCACTAAGAACACAACTAAAGCACACTGGTTTCCTATCCACAGCTCAACCATCTGTAGATCAAGAAACAATAGTAACAACCTCCCATCCCCCAAGCCAAGAACAAACCTATGCTCAGCCTGTGAACCTGACTTTTCCTGTCATTATTCTGTAAACAATATAATATAACAAGCACTTGCATATTAGATATTAAAAGGACCCTGAGACTAAACCATACAGAAAGATGTGTAGCCACATGTGAATACTATATGGTATTTAAAAGAAGGGATTTAAGCACCCTCAGATTTTTATATTCCCAGGTGGTCCTGAATCCTTCCCATCAATGTAGAGCAACAACTGAAAGGTTCATCCTGGACCCAATGTTCCTATTAGCCCATCTTCCAACTCAACCCCCATTTTCTTCCTTAGAGCTCTTTTTCTTCAGCTCTTCGCACTACTGCCTCAGTGTATCTAGTTTTTGCTGAAAAGTACACTTTTCCAGAGGTAGCAGAATTCATACTCCCTCTGTCTTCTATCTCATTTTCCTGGTGGTTATAAACAGCTTCTTGGAAGATTTATAAATTATATTTCCCCTGTTTCATATTTTCTATGTTTTATACCATTCTATTTCCCATCAAAGAGACAAGCAGATTTCTTGTCATTTGGAAAAAAAAATGACAACAAATCTTACCTGCAAATTCTCCCATGCAGTGCTTCAGTATGGAAGATATTGGCTGCACAGCCACAGAGGAACAGCTGGCATTACGTTCTAGACCCACCAGGGTACTATAGAGACAAGCTATACTTCCCAAACCTCTGAAGGTGTGCGAATGTGCAAGACAGAATGCTGCCCTAATGTATACCCTAGTCAGTGTCCCAGGAAAGCTGGGTATCTGAAATTTTTGTAAAAACCAATCTGCTTACAAGACTAGACTAGGCATGTGGGGAAAGCCAGCACAGGCACAAATGTTCATTTGAGGAGCTCTTCCCAAAATTTTGTGTTCCCTTTGGTGTCATTTCATGGTACCCAGCAAGGCTACCTAGCAATGCTACTCAGCAATGCTGAAAGATCTCACCCCTATAGGGACATGCAGCTTTTTGGCAGTCAACCCTTGGCTTCCTGCAAGAGAGGCATTTCATTCCATTTTGGTCACAGTACTCAGAAACAATTCAAAAGGCGATCTTTTGAGAACCAATGTTTTAAGAACCACCTTTCTAAGGTCCATTTTCCAGCCTACTCCATGCCAGAAATCAAATACCAATGCAATAATCATCAATGCCCGTGCTTCTTCCCAATCATCAATGTGGAATCCCAAGGGTTAAACTTAGTCTACTAGATGCAGGAGATCTAGGTGGCTCAGTGATCTCTGTTGCCCAAGTCCCCTTCCCAAGTGTCTAGGACATCAGGTAGATCCAGAGACCCTCTCAGGTTAGTCACTTTCATAGAATACATCCACTTCAATGGGACACAGCTGGAATATTTGTCTTCACTGTCTGGGTGGTAGACATGGCCACCATACTGGTTGGTCAGCAACTTATCATAACTTGAGAAGTTAATTATTATGTGAGAAGTTTTCTCTTGGTAAGATTTGGGGGAAATCTCATAAAGTTCAGGGGAGACAGCATAGGTCTATCAGCAAGGGAAACAGACTCTGCTCTGACTGGTACCCTGAGCAGGGAGGGTATAGGCAGAGAGGTGCTGATCCCAGATTCTATTGCACCTACTGAGTCATGATACTGAGTCATGATTCAGAATCTGTAATGGTGTAATTTTTTAACTTTTTAAGTATCTTTTCATATTCATGCATTGAGGTGCACCATTAAATAACCTTTTATTATTCTAGCAAGATTTGTATATAAGCATCAATGTCTTAGGTTCCAAGAATGAGTCTTGGGGACCTGAAGAGATGACTCAGTTGTTGAAATCCCCAAATAGTGATGAAAGGAGGCACAAAGTAGAGAAACAGATCCACCCTCAGCCTGGTCCCCAGGGACTACACAACCACTCTCTTCATAGCCCCTCAACCCATAGACTCTACCTTCCCCGAATGCTGGCAAGCTTAGGCTCTCCCAGGGGCTCCCAGCACACAAACTGGCTTTAGTACAGAGTGAGTCACTTTCACCCGCAGCTAAACAGCATCTGTGTCATGACAGTCAGGAAGCCTCACGGGCAGGCTACTAGTTCTGGGTTTGGTTTTGAAGCCATTCACAAGGCACTAGCCCTCTCATCCTGGTCCGCAGGTGCATCGGCTGCGGAGAGAAGCACTTTGCTATGGGCTGGGAGATCAAGGCCATGTGAAATGCTTGAAGGGCTGAGCATGTCAGCCGATCTGAATGGTCCAGAGTGAGAAGCATTCTCACAGTGCTGCAGCAGCAATAAGGACTGCGGGGAAATAACGAGTGGGCGAGATGGGGAGGAGCCTGGAGGTACAGTGGGAGTCAGCAGTCCAGGCTGTTATCCGCAGTTACTCAGGAGACAAACCCGAGGTACACTTCAAACCATCTCGTCACTGGATAATTCTGCTGTAGGAGGTGCTCTGTTCACTGTAGGACATTTTGTGCCCTCTCCCTGACTATAATTGCTGAAAGTATTTCAAGACTGCCAAGTAAGCCCAAAGGTAAGAAACCACTCCACCAAGGACCGCCAACTTAGTAGTTGAGCTTTGAGCTCAGCCACCGAAAAGACCTTGGCATGCAAAGGCCCACTCCCCCAGCCTCAGGCCGAGTCATCTGGGCCTATAACTACAGCACCGTCAGCTCCAGCCTGAACTCCATATAGGAAAGAATCCCACACGGGGCCAACAACAGCAAAAAGAAGGCAGGCCTGTTATAATGCTTCAAACCACTTCAGACACACCCAGGGATCTCTTTGCTGGCCTTGATTTTCCAGACAGACAGCTTGTATGCAAGTTTCTGTCCCTGCACTAGGACAATTCCAAATCAGAGGTAGTTCTAGAGCTAGCTCAGCATGTTCCCTGCTACCTGTAGCCTTGACCAGTCCTCCTTCTAGCCAACCCAACCTTCTCTGAGCTCAGATTCAGGCCACTTACAGAAGAGATCTGGCTTGGAGGTGGCTCTCAGCACTTGTGGTAGGCTCAGGAAGGCTGATACCACCTGTTGCCCAGACTTCTGAGGTGTGGGGAGACCCCTCCACCCCAGCTCTCCCCTTATACATCTGCTCTGAAGCCCACTGCCTGCCTAGATCTTCAGCAGGGAAAGCCGGGTCTTTTTATTCACCCTATTACATAACTCAACACAATACCTGGTACTTACCTCCAAGCCTTCTCCCCCTTTGGGTCCTTCTCCTGCCCACCTTCACCTGCATGTTCGGAGCCCCTGGTAAAAGTCAGGAATACATCTGTGGTTCTTTGTTCTATCTTACAGTGGCTTGGGAAAGAGGAAATGATACTGTCTGACAGCCAGGCAGAACTGAGTTCAGGACAACCCAGACAATGGGACGGGCCGGGGCACGGTGGGAATATGTAGACAGCAGAAGAGTGTGCTTGATATAAACACTGGGTGGGCTCCAGGGAGAGCTCCTTCTGTGGTCACTATGACTAGGGATTCTAGGCAAGGGCATCAGCAGGGAAGGGGGGTGCTTAGATGGGTAGAACATCCCTGTAGGAGGTGAACACTCAGGCCTCAGAGACACTAGTCTGGAACTAGTTTGCATTTCTTGTCTGAGCCTCCAAACAGAAACATCTGGACCCTAGCCCCAGGCCCAGTTATGCACTCTTTCCTCTGCTGTCTGGCCTGATGACAAGCGTTTCATTTTTCTTTCACTCCAATGAGGATGGAAGCCTGGGAGAGGTCAGCGTGTGCTTTGGAAATGACCTCCAAAGAGTCTGGTTCGACTGATGTCATTTCAGAACAACAGGGGGAGGGGGCAAGAGATAAATCCCACATTTCTGACACAGCAAAGGTAAGAGGAGACTCTGAGGGGCTGAGATGTGCGTCATACCAAATAAGGGACAACACAGGAACCTAGCGATGTTTCTAATCAGGATGCTGCTCTCTGAAGGCGAAACCCAGAGTCTGGGCCTGTGCAACGCCTCCGTGACAACACAGCCAGGTGGCAGGAAATCACACTGTCCGCTCAGTGACCTACCACCCAGCTGGGACAGTGAGGGTCCACACTGCTGTTGACTGGGGTGACTCAGCAGACCGCTATGTGGGAAACCTTCACCTCCCCATCTATAAAAGAAAGGCTAGATTGTGGGGACGCTGGACAGGCCTCTCAGGACTGAGCATATTGCCAAATGGCCAGGTAGGTGGCAGGCACATCCTATCGGGTGGGTCATGATTCCCGAAGGGCAACAAGACTGAACTTAAGGATAAGTGGTCATCTTCCCTAGGATTTGATCATAGCTGATCCTGAATTTAATTTCCATTTGATTGAACTCTCTGAGAATGAGAACTAATCCAGCTGTATCTTCTAAAGAATCAAGACACCGGAGCTTCTGTGAGCATTGGCATGTCGAGAAGGAAACTCCACCCACCAGGTCTCCAGCTAGCCACTGTCCTCATGTATGGACGGGAGGATTTAACACTCAACTGCATCACACCAGGTATGGACTATGGCACCATGAGTGCCCTACAAGCAGCGGGGTTTGCCCCTCACATCACCCCAACAGCCAAGACCATGCCAGCAGGTCCCCACAGTGACCTCAGAGGCTACTTTCCCAACTTCCTCCTTTGAGCTGTTTGAGAATCTGTAGCAAAAACAAAATGCAAAGCCTTTGTAATTCAACCCCTTGGACGAGGACTCCTGGCCTGCTGTTTCCCATTACAGTGGCTTGTTATCTGATGAATCAAGGGGACAAGGACCCAGCCATTCCAACCTCCATTCACCCCCTCAGCCTGCTGGGAATAGTTCTGGGAAAAACTCCGGGAAAGTTCTCCCATGATAACTGGCTAGGTAGAACCACAATGGTGAACACACTGAAAACATAGAAGAGGCAAAGACCTGGGTTAGGAAGAAAGTTCACTGGCCTCTGGCTATTGTGCAGACAGGCTTGGTACCTCTCTTGGTAACTGACATACAAAGACAAGCTCATATGGTAGATGAACTTGGATAGAGCCAGGCAGGCCCTTTCTCAGCATTAGAACAGCACTTCTCAAAAGTAGGGCCTAGAGAGATGCCTCCACAGTTAAGAGTAATTGCTGGACAAAAATATATTCATATCATTTTATGTGTGCTGTTGGAAATGACAAAAAAGAGTGATTGATGAAAATAATGAGGACCAGAGTTCAAATCTCAGCCAAATGTCTCACATAAGTATTGCTGGAGCTTGCTGACCTAGACTATCCAAGAAAACATGAATTCCAAGTTCATCAAGAGACTCTACCTCAAAGATACTGGGTGCAAGGTGCGTGGGTGTAGAGGATACCTGTTGCCTTCTTCTGGCCTCCATAATATGCATAGCTACACACACACACACACACACACACACACACACTCACCGTAAACACAAATGAATAAATGAGTGAATGAATGTTTTCTTAAGTGGTCCTAGGGCTGTGGCAGCAGTAACAACCAGTAACTGCGTAGGAATTCACATCCTCAGGCCCCACTACAGAGCCCCTGGGTGGTCTGGAGTTCCAATATATTCTTCAAAAGAAACTAATGTCTACAAGCCTTGGACCTAAGCTCTGGGGCAAGACTTCCCATTGAGTAATCCAGAATTCATATGGGCTTCCCCTAGTCATCCTGGGGATGGACAGTATCTGGGCCTCCTAAGCCTGATGTCACAAACCCTAACTATTTGTATGTTGTACAAATAGTCCTTTTACTCTCTGTGACAAGCAGTAAGAAGCACTTCTGAAGATGCCATGGCTCTGTCTCAGCCAAGCCCAGAACAGGAAGCAGAGGGAGAGCAGGGAAACCCAGGCCCCACTTCCCAACTCAAGCTTCTCTCCAGCACCTCAGGCAGCACCAAGGTGGGGGATGGGTTTGGGATTCTCCTAAGAGACAAAAGCACCAACAGAACAAATCCAAGCCCACCCTCTATGATGGTGACGATCCTGAACTGAGCTCCGTGACAGCCATCTCGGAGCAAGAGACTACCTCAAGGTAGGTAAAAACCCTGGGCCATCAGACTGCGCTCAGAAAGCCAGGCAAGGCTGGGCTTAGGGGGCTGAATGACCAATCAGGAACCATTCATTGTCAAAAGAGGGCAGTGAAGGACTTAGGGGTACTGTTGGTGGGAGGGGAACAAAGATAAAGTCAGAAGGAGATATCAAGGAGCATCCCACTCTGAAAGGGATAGAAGCTGTGCCTAGGGGCCAGTTGGGGCACTTCCCCTTCACCCTGTGGCCTCCTCTGCTAGCCAGCATAGGTGCCAATGCCAGGATCACCTTTTTTCCCCTTCAAAGCCTTCACTCATCACCTTGAATGAGTGGCCCTTTGTACTTGAAAAGACAGCGACCCACATGTGCCCCTAATCCTCTGATGAAAGCAGCCAGCCTATGACCCTGCAGGAATGCTGTATCCCTGTGGGGGAGGGCAGGGAACTGGTACAATGGGGATGTGCCTGCAGCCCTCCCACTTCCCTTTCCTGATGCTTTCACAGTGCCAGGGCACTTGCTCCATCCTCAGTCCTGTTCAAAGGCTTGTTTGTCTAAAAGGGACCACAGGCCTGGACTCCAAGCCTGCTACATGTATCTCTGGTGCTCAGTATCTCAGGGTCAGGCTATGACTCTGGTCCCAGCTGGGGAAACAGATTCCTCTTGACACAGCACCGAGTCACAAATGCCAAGGACAATGACAGTGAAAGCTAATGCTAGGAAACACTTAGTAATATCCACATGGACTCCAAATTGCCATTGTCACCACTTTACAGATGACAAAGTAAGTCAGATAGGTGAAGTCCAGTGTTTCACAGGCAGCCAGCAGCCTAGCTCCAGAACGCATACTCAGAACCATACGACATGCACTATATCCTTGGAAAAACAACCAGAACGTTGTCTCCCTCCCGAGACGCCTCTCCCCTACTACACACTGAGGTCTCCTAGTCATCACTGCAGACTTGGAGAAGAGCTGCCCAAGCAATAGCCCACAGGCCAGACAGAGCACAGCCCCAGCCTGGAGCACAACAAAGCCTAGAAAGAAAAGAATGGGCTTTTCCCAACTCCAGCCTGGGCTACAGCCTCCCCTAAATGCAGGGTCTGGATGAGGTGTCAAGGAGCCACCAAGTGCTTCAGACACAGAAACATCCCTGCTCAGTGTTCTGAGTGGCTCTCCCATACAGAGGGTAGGGAGTGTGGCTGTTGTAGGCACGCACATCCCACCATGCCCTGGCTATCCCATCCCCTCTCCCAATTTTATTCAGCCCTTCAGGTCCTGAAAAGCCAGCAAGCTCTCAGCCCAGTGGAGACATCTGCTTAAGTATAAGGCCCAGGCCAGTGTCTAATCAGCTGCATGATATTACCTGACCACAGCCCTCTAAAACAGGCAGCCCAGGAAGCTGTTTGTCTTTCTGTCTACAGGCTTATTATCCCCAACCAATGCACATCCTGGTCTCTTGGGCGAGTTTTCTGAAGTTAGAGGCAGCTCCACTCACTTGGTTCTGATACAGAGCTCAAGAGGAGGGACAAGATCACCGCAGCTGTCCTCTGAGGTGGTCCTGGTGGTATCTAGGAAGGAGGAGGAAAAGCACTTTGTCATCACAGGGATATGCACTTTATCTTGACAATCCTCTCCCCTTCTTGGTCATTGATTCTTACCAAGACAGTGCACTGGCCTCTTACCTCCAGCCTTCACCAAACCCGTGCCTTACTTACTTCACTTACCAAAATATTTTTTCTAAAAGCAATTGTGGTCTCATCATTTTTCTATCCTAAAACCTCCTATGACTCCCTATTGCCTTAAAGCAAATCCAAACATATCAGCATAGCTTACAGGGCTCTTGCATGGGATCTTAACTTCATCTTCCATCCTTAGTGCCATCAAGTGCTCAAGGCCCATGGCCAAGCTAGCATTACTCTCTGGCCACCCATGATTATCCCAAGAAGGTATGCTAAGGCTGGTTCTGGAACAGCCTGGAGGCTCCCTGAAGAGATGCATTAGGGTGTCTCACCAACAGTCAGCCGTATCTCCTCCTGCTGGTTGGCCAAGCCATCATAGTAATACAGGTCAAAGAGCCGCTCAGCCCTCCAGTCGCACAGGAGCTCTGGCTGTAGGCTGAAGAGGATGCTGAAGTGGCTCTCACTGCAGACCACCCAGATGGGGAACCTTGGGGTTTTCAGGAAGCAGCCAACCTGAAGGACAGAAAGACCTGAGGTGACACACTCAACAGCTGAGGTGAGGCTTGTCACCCAGGGATCCTTGGTGTGATGCTAAAAAACCCTTCCTGCTGCCCAGCCCACAGGCCTGCCTTCTAGAGCTGACCACCCCACTACAAGGATCACAGGGAACTCACATACAGCCCCCCCCACACACACAAAACACATACACTGGTCCCAGGTGACATCCACACCACAAGCCAGTCATCTAACTCTCCCTCCTCCTTTAGTCTCTCACACACCTCACTTGTGTGTAGCTCAGCCATGGCCTCTTGGATCTTTCTGAGCTCCTCAGTCACTCAGCTAACCAATCCATGGGCCTTTCCCATTCTTTGTCCTCTCTTCTGCGAGCTTTATCACCTCAACTACTCAGTCAGAAAGGAGGTTATCATTGGCTTCTTCCGGTTCCCAGGGCCATGTCACTAAGCAGCTACCCCATCAACCACAGCATCCTAGTGTGCCCTTTCCTTGTGACACCACTCAACGCATGCACCGCTACCACAAGCCCTCCCAGTGTGCCAGCAAATGATTGAAAACTGGAGGTCGTAAGGAATAATACTGGACTTCAACTAGAATTGTGCTTTCATAAAAGGTAAGACTGGGGGCTAAGAAAGGAGGGTCTTAATGAGCAGTCTATGGGTCAACGGCTGGAAGTTCAGGGTAGAGCAGGCTATTTGGTAAAGGGAGTCTGAAGCATGAGGCTGGGGCAGCACTAGAACATGGAACAAAAAGGCTCTGGTGCCTGCTAACCCGGGACTCTCATGTCTGGCCAAGGGTGTATAGGAACAAAACAGAGACCCCCATCCAGAACACTGGCATGATGCTTCCTGCAAAGAGATAACTGTTTTCTGAGCTCTTGGGCAGGCAACTCTCTATAATACTCTACTGTGAGTGCCCTAGGCAGCACCTCGTCTACCAGTACTAGGTTATTCAGCAATGTCGAGCTGGTCTTGCCTAATCCACAGCCTCCTCCAGGAGATGAGATATTTTCTGCTCAGATGTTTACAGTCTCCATTGCGGATTAAGGAAAGAATTAAGCTATCTTTTCAAGAGGGAGAGGGACACACTTGCTCTAGAACCCACCTCGGGGTTAATGCTGAGCTACCGGTACCTGGGATAGAGGGGCTGTGCTCAGAATGTCCCCCATGAAGGACTTGCCTATTAAGTGGAGTGTAGAGACCACATTTACAAAGTACTAGTTGCTTTCTTGTCTACAAGAAAGCCTCTCAGCCATGTGTGACACTCATCAGACAGCAAATTTGCACCTTCTGAGATATGGGGCATTTGGGTATACCTGACCCCCACCTAACCCTTCTATAAGCTTAGCTTCCTTTCTGTGCTCAAAAGAGCCTTTTCTTGGGAGCCTGTTGCTCACTCACAACAGGCAGGGAAAGCGCCTCAAGCAAGCCATGGGCAGGTCTGGGTGCCATCAGCTCCTAAATTTTCCAAACGAGGAACATTTATAAACAACAGTCAAAAGATTAAGAGCAGAACAGCTGCCCAGAGGGCTTATAAATGAGTATACTCATTCACAAGCCTTTTCCACAAGGAGACATTTCCCAGAGAAACTTCCTTAGGGGTCTGAGAGAGCTGGGTGTGCCATTTCCTTAGCATGGGCCAGGCTCTCTCTTGTGGGCCATGCTATACTATAATAGGGTGTCTTTATTTGTGTGTTTTTATTGTTCTGAACTTTTAAACTTATTTCTACTGGTGAGAAATAAACTCAGGAGATTATGGTAAACCTGTGCTCTGCCACTGAGACACACTCCTAGCTCCTGAGGTTTTAGTTAATGCCATTCAAAATTTTCCACACCAACAAGGATACATCTATGCTGTGAGTTTTGACAAACACTAAGTTAGTAAGAGTGGCCTTAACAATGATGTGATTCTGAACATGCAAATGGGTGGCTTTTGAGCCACAAGTGTGCTTATAGGATGGACTATTTCTCAGGAGAATAGATAGCTTCCAGGGTCAACATTTTGAGGTCAAGGATCCTACCTTTTAATGAGCTGTATCACTGTATCATGTTAAAGCCTCCCTCCACTGGCTATGACCAGAAAGGCCAGATGCCTTCACGTCCTCACAAGCTTTTGTGCCTTTACATCTTGCTCTTGTCGCTCTTGCTAAAGCTGTGAGGCTGATTTGACCTTGATTGTCAGGGTGATGTGATAGGAGCAAGCGTTCACGTATGTATTTGCCAAATGACTGGTAGACTTTGGGGTTTTGTTGTTCAGGTTTATTTTCAGTCTTTGTTTTCTGAGGAGTAGTCGTTTGTATGTTGTTGTATGGAGAGAAGAACTCCATACATAGGTCAGGTTGGCCTTAAAATTCTAGATTTCCAAGTGCTAGGATACAGGCATATATCACACACTTAGGTCTCCTGTAATATTTTATATTAAGTGAACTAGCCTTTCTCCATTAATTTGCAATCTATCCATTTTAGGTGTGTGCGCATGCACATGTGTGTGTGTGTATGTGTTTGTGTGTGTGTATGTGTATGTATGTGTGTATGTGTGTGTGTGTGTATGTGTGTGTGTGTGTATGTGTGTCTGTGTGTCTGTGTGTCTGTGTGTTTTCACAGATCCACTCATCTATTATGCCTATGTTTTGATTACTGTGGCCCTCATTGTATGGGCTGCTGGTTGCAAACTCCACTATGTATTTCTAACTTCCTGGCTCCCCCTGGGCAATTTTTTTTCTTAAACTATTTTTCAAACCCTTTGGGATTTTCTTATCTTGACGTGCTGAGGTCTTAATCTAGTATCTTGAGTGTGCTAGGCCAGTGCTGTACACAGAGTTACATCCCAGTCCTGTTTGGGATGTAACTCATTTTTAATTTTCAGTTTAGGGAAAGTAGTGTCTTTATCACACTGACTCTCACAATTCAGACTTGGCATGTTACTCCAATTGCTCTTATATTTCAGAAAATTATCTAAGAATCTTGCATAACCTTGGTTATGTTTAGTCCTGGGTATTTTCAAGTTCTTCTTCTTCTTTTTTTTTGAAAAGTATCTTTTGGGTTTTGCATTGTCTTTATCAAGAATGGTTTGTGTGTGTGTGTGTGTGTGTGTGTGTGTGTGTGTGTGTGTGTGTGTGTGTATGTATGTGTGTGTGTATGCGCACTATACCCAATCATCTTTCTAAGCTTTCAAAAAATTACTATAGTGGTTTTCTGTTGGCTTATGTTCATTTCTGAATAGGTCACTGCATCTACATATGAATTTTTAGGTGTATTTTTAATTTTTCTTAAACATTTAGTTATTTTGTGTATGTGTGTGGGCACGGATATGTGTAAAAATCAGAGAACAACGAGGGGACGCGGTACCTTCCTTCCACCACATGGGTTCTGGGACTGGAACTCAGGGCAGGAGGTTTGGCGGCAAGTGCTTTACCTGCTGAGCAGTCTTGTTCGTTCTCGGGTGCTTTTTAAATCTGGATCTTAATCACACAGAAGTGGGGAATGGCTCCAGCCGGTACAGACGGCTGCATTCAAGTACTTGTTCTCAAGGATCAGCACTTGACCACAAGCAGCATTGCCTTCCTGTCTATGATGGGAGCATTCATTTGCTGTAATTACACTTTATCCTCAGCCACACAAAAGAGTACGAGGACACAGGGCTAGAGAAAGCGAGATCAGTGAAGCCAGCGGAGAGAAATCACTCAAGCGAGTACAGATGTGCAGCACCTCACGCTGTCAGTCACCACCAAGTCTTCTGTAAGCAACGGAGGCAGCCGCCGACCGAGTGTGTCACACTACTAACTAGAACAGTGGGCTATCGTTTCAGAAGGGCTGAAATGTGAGAAAACGTCCATTTTTAGAACTCTGCTCACTTAGAGAGACGACAGAGGGGACAACGTTCCCTTTCAGAAAGAAACATTAAGGCAAAGCTTGAAGAGTGACGTTACACAGGGCCAGCGGAGGGGACAGTATAGGCACAGGCCCAAAGGAGGGAACGACCCCAACGAGGCAGATGTAGCTAAAGGCCCAGCATCTGGAGCCAAATGAAGAGGGAAGGGACATCTCTGGGAGGCCCATAGACCATGGGACCTTGGGATTTTAATCTCTTCATTAGCTATTTGTGTTCAGGCCACAATAGCAAAGACCACAAAATGTGTGGCTTAAACAACAAACTTATTTTCTCAAACTTCGGGAGGATTCCGAAATCAAGGTGTCATCTGGACTGTTTGCCGGGGATAGCCCTCTCCGGCTTCTGGCTGACGGCCACTCTGTGCTTCACATGGTCTCCCTGTGTCTATGCACTAATCTCTTCTTATGCTGCTGCTGTTGTGTGGATTAGGGCCATCCTGGTGACCTCATTCTAACTTAATCACCTTCTTAAATACCATCACCAAATACAGTCCCGCTCAGAGGTCCCTGGGGTCAGGACTTCACACATGAATGTCACCGGACACAATATCGCTCATGATAGTCCTGGGAAGTGCAGAGCCCTTCACTTCGGAGCCCAGAACAGTGTGATTGCAGCTGTAGTTTTAAAGAGGACATTGCCTCATCGAAGGACGGGATGGGAAGTGGGGGTGTCAATGATCTTCAAATACTGGCTCTTCCTCATCACCATGTTAGTGTTATCCAGTAAAAGAGGCAGTCTGTACCACAGGAAGATAATCAGGGCTCATGCTTAGCCTGGAGTGTATGGAACTGGACCATCCTATCCTGTTCAACCCGTGGGTTGTCAGGGCGGAGAGTATGAGACCCTACTAGGCTCTCGGAGCTCCTCCTTGGCCACATGGTCAAATTGCTGCCTTACTCCTGTCAGCAACACAACCAGAAAGGAACTGTCCCCTCTCCTCTCCACGCAGTTAGACCCCACACATCCGCATTTTGTGAACCGGGGTGTCCTTCAGATGGAGGGTTAGGAAGAGGCATGTCATACCATGATCAAGGGACAGCATGCCTAAATAACCAGTCACACAGGAAGAGTGGGACAAAACTCCCAGCTCCTTCCCACCCTGCAAAGTCATTTACCTACTACTCTAGGGGCCCATGTGGTGAGACGCTGCTTCCAATTTGTGGCAGCGATCAAGCCTCATCTACGTCCTCTTGGTGTCTGAGTGGTGTGAGTGTCTCCCATTAAGCTCAGGAGTGCTCCTCACATCCCCAGCCACAGAGCAATGGATGCTATCGAGCCACAAAGAGTGAGTTCTAAGAAGGTCTGAATGCAGTTGAGGCAGCAGGTCTGAGAGAGCATCCTTGGCCAGCCATGGTGCAGTCACGGTGCCTCACCACATTCATTTAAAACCTGGGCCTTTGCAACTGCTCTTTCCCAGCAAGACAGGAGGCAGAGGGAGCACACCCAGACAACAGGCCAAAGGAAGCTGAATGGCTTAAGCTATGTCCCCTCAAAGGACATGTCAGCCCTAAGTGTCTCTGAATAGGATCTTATCTGGAACTGGGGAATTGCTTAAGATGAGGTCATACTGGAGTACTGCGCCCTTCACCCAACCGAAGTCCTCAGAAACAGAGACGTAGGGACCAAGCAGCCAAGTGACAGTAGAAGCACAGCCTGGAATGCTGTATCTATAAGCCAGTGAGCACCACAGAGGGCTGACATATGCCACAAGTCAAGGGACATATGAACAGGTTCTCCCTGTGGCCTTCAGAGGGAGCACAAGCAATTCTCGCCTTGGTCTGGGAGCACTGGGGTCTAAGGACTGAACAAAAGCACCTCTTTTGTTGTTGCAGCCCAAAGAAAGTAAAGCAAAGTCTAAGATCTCAAGCTCTTCCCTCTCTCGCCCCATTGCACACATGCATGAATACGAGATGTACACATGCATACACACATACACACACACACACACACACACACACACACACACACACACACACTCATATACCAGAGGCAGCCCCTTGATGCACAACCACAATATGAACCCTTACAAGTTCTTTTCAGCTCTCCTTCTTCCTGGAACCCAGAATCTGCTCTTTGACTCTGAAGTATATGTGGCAGCAAAATCATAATTTCTCCTAGGCTTGCTCGGCATGCAGGCTGGACCTGAACTCCAGCCAGCTTTGGGAAGTAGAGCCCAGCTTCCCTACCTCCGTGTCACCCATCGCATGGGTCCAGGGAATAAGGCTGCTGGGGTTCTGGAGTGCATTTGGATACCTGGCACACATTGTAGTGTTCAAAGAGAGATAAGAAACCGATGTCGCTGCGTGCCTCAATGCCTCGGAGGAGCGTGATGTTCCCATCGCCTGAGTCCAGCTCCACTACATCATTGAAAACATTAGACACAGCTTTCCCGGTCAGGAGAAGATTGACAAGTTCCTGTTGATGAGAGAAAGGGAAGCTGCGTCAGATCGCTGAAATCAGCCTTGGGAGGGCAGACAGGAGGCTGAGAACAAGGGAAAAGGGGTGGAGAAGGAAAGAAACCGAGTAAGGCGAGAAACAGTGCAGAGCAGGAACAGTAAGGGTTGACTTCCACGGGTTCTGATGGGGAAAATCTGCCAACTGCTTCCATCAAAGCATTTGGAGGGACTCAGCAATCTAGATGCCAGCATTTCTTAAGCAAAGACTGTACACAGGAGCCTGTCCTGAGCCAGTACTGGGAGACCTTAGAGAGGCTTCAACACAGCTACATGCTTAAGCCAGCTAGAGAGGTCAAGGACATATCTGTGAGGGAGAAACCTAACGTAGGATATGAGTCGGGCTTTAAAAATGTGTGCACAGTGTTCCCTGCCCCACAAAGGCACACAGTCCCATAACCAAGCAAGAGCAGCTTTGTCAGAGTGTGACCTCTGGGAGAGTCTTGAAAAAATAGTGTTTTTAAAAATAAGCATTTTAATGTTTGAAATGACATTAGACTCAATGGAAGTTGCAAAAATAGTCCAGAGAGTTCCTGTGTACCCTTCACCCAGCTTCCCTCAACGATAACATCTCACAGGGCCCAGTACATCGCACAGCCAGGAAGCCAGCCAACCCTGCACACTGTAGTACCAAGGAGGTGCCCTGGTCTTACTGGGGTCTCGTGGGGAAGCCAAGGACAGAGGCAGAGAGGGCAGCAGGAAGGTGATGCTGAGCTTGCCTCTGATAGTAGGTATCCAATGGGCTGTGGCTCATGCCTCACAGCAGCCAAGCACCTGGACTCAGTGTCATAGCTGTCTGGCGTCTCCAGGAGCATCCACCTTCAGAAGCTGTACTGCAGTGGCTCACTGAGACTGGACACCCTTACGTCCCATCAATGATTAGGAACAGAGACTGAGCCTGACGGATGAGAAAGGACTTGTCCTGGCCATGTAGCCTGCAAGTGACTGGACTGAACCTTCACTGACATCTGCTGAGTGCAGCGCCCCTGCCACCCTTGCTACCCTGGTGGCAATCCTGCTGAGACAAACACTCCAGCTGAAAGGTGGCATCTTCTCAGGGACTCTTTGGGGACTGGACTCTGATTAATTCAACTCTAGCATTCAGACAAGCAGTCTCCCCTGTTATCCTCCCCTAAGAAGACCAGCACTGCTGGTGAGGCAAGCAAAGCACACAGCTGTCTCCTAGCCTGCAGGAATGGCGTTGTCACCTCTACCCAACCTATGCTCTGCAGGGCGGAGTTCACAGAAGTGATTTCCCTTGAACTGTGAAATTAGTGTTCTGGGTAAATGACACAAACACCCCTGCCCCAGTGACAGTTAGGCCTCCACTGATGGCCGCCAAGGGGCCATCATTAGAAGGAGACAGTGAAGGGCCTCATTGTATCCTTGCAAGGGAAATGACAAAATAATTCAAAGGAAATAACTGCTCTGAGATACTGTACCTCGGGTCAGAGGCTACTAAGGAAGGTACTGTCTCAGTTTTTGTTTTTTTTTTTAAGAAAGTTTTGCCATCTGGTTTTCAGAGAGAAGAAAGGCCCCCTGCTCTTCCAGCTGGGAAGGGTTGAAAACATTCATCCCAGCAGGAAGTCTTCTTGAGAAAGGAGCAGCACGTACCTCCTGCTGCCCTTGGGTTCCAGGATCTTGCACTACCAAAGCTTAGCCACTATCCAATCCATTGCTACTCCAAGTGTGTGCTCTGAACTGTTGCTTCCCAGGGGGACTTTTAGAAACTGGGTCTCCATGGGGCTGGGGTGAGGTGGTGCACAGCAGCAAACCCAGCACTCAGAGGGCTGAGACTGGAGGGTCTGGAATGCAAGGCCAGCCTGGGTTACAATGGCAAGACACAGTCTCGAAACAACAAGAAGAAATTCCCTAGCTTTAGCCTCAGCCCAGCCTTAGTCGGAGCCTGCTTTTCAACATGGCCCACAAGGACTGGTGTGCAAATCAAAGCTCAGCAGCCATTGACTGGGCCAGATGCCTCTTCCACAGGAAAGAAACTCGAGCCTAGGAAAGGAAGAAGAAACCTTACTTCCTTCTGTGAGTGTGTTGAGAACAGGCTCAAACTCAGGCCTAGATGATGCTGCTCTAGCCTCCTCTGCCCCTCTCTGCCTAGGCAGCTCCATTTTCTGCCCCTACACCTCCCTTGAGACAGGAGTAAGCTCTCTTGGGTCAGGGGGAGTCAGAAGGAGAGCATGGCCACCAGGCAATCCAGAAGAGCAGATACTCTTTCAGGGAGGAGCAGAAGCCAAGCCCTCATCCCTCTGTGGGTGTCTATTACACCACCCACCTCAAACTTGTTCTTGCATGGGACCAAGGTAGGTTTCCAGGGTTAGGCACAAGTGAGTCAAAATCCCAGAACAACTGTTTCCCCAGCTGGGGCAGAAGACTGAGTTATGGCTCCTGCATACCCAGGGACGTTTCCCAAGGCCATTCTTAGAGGCCTTGAGAAAGGTGTGCATGGAAGCTGTCCTCATGTAGACTAGAAAGACTGGTGATGCTCTTCAGTGGCATTACCTGTCAGGGAGTATGAATGACAAGAGAGGTCAGGGTCTCTCTGGTCCCCAACAGGGTTTTCTGTTTTGTAAAGATACAGAGGGAGGGTGGTTGCAAAGGCAATGCCCTCTGCAAGTGTAATCCAGATGCTGCTACCCAGGGTTACCAGCCAGGCTGGGGCATGTTTCAACAGCCTGGGCTCTGTGCAGTTCAGCACTTAAGTGGAACTTACTTTCCACTTCTTCTGCATCCCTGTGGCTCTAAGAATACCAGCCAGCAGGAAGCATGCTAAATGTGGAAAGCAAGCTGAGCTTTCTTCCCAGGTCTCCATGACAGTGAGGCCCAGAAGAGGGGGGCTCATGGAAGCTGCTTGAAGGGTGTTTGATCAGATGAAAAATATAGTAACTCAGGACAGGGAAGGCTCCCCGCTTTCCTCTCTGCGGGTCCCATTGCCTCCTGACCTGTGTGCAGTATCCGTGAGCTCCGATGAGATGGCTGGTAGGGACATCGAAGTCCTGCCGGACACTAGAAAGCATGAAAGAGAGAGGCATTAGCATGGGGGGGGGGGGACACTGAAGAGCCACGTGCTCTCTCTGGGCCTGGGCTATGGATTTCAGATTTTCTGAGAATCTAAGCATTCTTGTTTCGTTGTGACCCCTCTGTGGAGGTGGTGACACCAAAATGGCCTCCATTTTGATCACACCAAAATCTGGTGAATGAAATATAAAAGGCCCTTGGGCTCGGAATCCAATGTCCAAAATTCACACCACAACCGCCAGTAATAACGGCAACGATGGGGTATCTGCGCCCATCTAGAGACATCATCGGTCAAGCCAGTTTGCTAAACAGGAAGAACTGGCTGGAACGGACTCTAGTGGCGTTTCCGCAGCTTCTTTCAGGATGGCTGGAGTATGTCTCCCAAGGAGTCGTGTCCTAAAATGTGACTCTCATTGTGAGGTAGTAAGAATGTAAAAAGTGTGCACAGTTGTATACATGCATGTGTGCTTCTAGAGGTCACAGTGTGATGTCTGATATCTTCTATAACTTTCCACCTTATTGTTTGTGGGATGTGTGTGTGTGTGTGTGTGTGTGTGTAAACATACATGCGCACCCACACGTATGTGCACATGCAAGCACCTGCCACAGTGAATCCGAGGACTAGTTTCAACCAACAAGAGTCAGTTCTTTCTTTCCTCCATGTGGGATCCAGGGATTGAACTCAGGACACTAGGCATGGTGGAAAGTGCTCTTTCCTACTGAGCCATCTTGACAGCCTCAACCTAATATGATGTATACACCCTTTAGTCCTGGCTCTTCCCAGACCCTCCCAATCATACCCTTGCCAACTTCACTATAGCCCACTAAGACCAGGTAGAGTTAACTACATGAGTGTGGGTGGCACTGCCTTATTTAATTTTTCTGTTTTAGACGGGGTCTCTCACTGAACCTAAGGCTCACCAATTTGGCCAGACTGGCTGGCCAGCGGAGTTTACCGTCTCCACTGTGGATCCACAGGGATCTTCCTGTCTCCTCAGTGATGCATTCCAGCTTTTCACAGCCACACCTGGCTTGTTTACACAAGGACTAGGGATCTGGGGTCTTCACACTTAAGCAGTATGGACTTTACCAACTGAGCCATCACACTAGCCCAAGAAGGTAGAATCTTAGTAACTATGGTGTTTCTATGGTGTTTAGAGTTGAGGCCTTAGGACTAGACTATGCTTAGGTAAAGTCATTAGGATGAAGCCACTATGGTTGAATCCTGATCAGGTGAGACAGAGGGGAGAGTAAAGAGGGGGGGGGGAAGGAAAGGAAAGCGAGAAAGAGAGAGAGAGAGAGAGAGAGGTGGAGGATGGAGAGATGGAGGAGGATGCATACATGTACTCCCTTGGCTTTTGTGTGGTCCCTTTACCGTCTCAGGACTCTGCCAACAAGATCGTCATGAGATACAGACCTCCAACCACCAGAACCATAAGCCAAAATATACATTTCTCATTTAAAACTAACCCTGTCTATGGTTTGGCATTGTTGGCAATAAAAGTCAGCCTATCATAGAAAGCCTGCTTGAGCCCATGACAACAGCTTTTGTTTTGGGCACTATGATTCCAAGATTCCCTGAGATCAGGCAAGAAAACCCTGCCTCAAACAAACAGCTAGCTTGCCAAAGGTAAGCTCATGGATGGTGGTATTAGTGAGAAATCCTGGCAGCTTGTGTCCAAGGCCTGGGTAACCCCTTCCTGTTACCTATGTGGCTCTGTACTTGGGACACAACCTCAAACAGCACAGAGGGAAGAGCCTCTTTACAAAAGAAGTTCTTCAAATGAGAAGACATAGGTGTAAGTTGAGAAGGAATATCAGCTCATGGTGACAGGGACCCTCACCCATGAGGGGTGAGACTTGGCTATGAGACATGGAAGTCTTCATGCCCAGCCTCAAAGCCCTCCTTGCCATCATCATAATCCTACTGTTGGGATTCTGGTCCTTCAGGCATCTTAAAGTAAGTCCCTCTGGAGGCACCAACGGTATGTGCCCTAGAGATGGCTGGCCAGCACATGGTTACTGACCACACACAGCATGATGCCCCCAGGCAAGAAGGATTTACTGCATCTATTAAATAGATATGGAGAGAAGCTCATACAGGTGGGCACTGGGAACAGGTAAGAGGAAAGAGCCCGAATCTTAGGTCTCTGTGGCTACACACAGACCTGAATGTATACTGCCCAACATGCATGATTCCCAGGGCCTCGCCTGCTTCCTACATCTGCAACCCAGAAGAACCACGGAGCTGGATAGCAACGGACACAAGAGCTCAGTGACCAAACATGTTTTTCCTTTCAGTGAAAGACAAGGAAGAATCTGATCTCAATACATGCTAAAAGGCTAAGGTCCCCAAAATGCACACTCCAGTCCTCTTCACTTCCCAAATAACGACACAAACTCAAACTCCATCATCCTCAAAAAAAAAAAAAAAAAAAGACGGGGATGTTATACCTAATAACCAAATTCAGATGGGGAAGTAGTGTTCAGAAGATAGACTTCAGGTAGGGACAGAGAGACCTATAAAGAACCACAAAGGCCCAGGGTCCTCTGGGAAGGTCTGTAGGGCTTGCCCACCAGGAGCAGACCAGCGTGCCTGGGAGAAAGCCAGCAAGGGGTGACTCATGGCAAGCACAGTGTTGGGTTGGCACTGGCTGAGGCAGAAGAATTGATGGAAACGTTCTCTGTGGCATATACAACATCTTCTGACGAGAAGAAAATAACCTCAAAGCAGTCCTGGGGGGACTGATAAGCATCACTGGCCGCCAGCCACTTGCCGCTTTCAGAAGCAGCCCGATCTTCATAAGCTCTCGGCCACGTGTTCACCCAGCGGGCTCGAAAGCCTGCGTCAGCTGGGAGAAGAGGGGCTAGCCGAGCGGACAATGGGAGGAAATGGTAATTACATCCTTAGGTGCAAACACGATGGGAAACTCAGAAGTCGCCTGCATCTTAAAAGGGAGGGACATGTGTATTTCACATTAGGGCACCCGGGAGACGCCAAGGAGCAGCTTATGGCTTAAGAGATTTACAACTTTGGCAAATGGCAATGCCCGGTCCTCCCCTGGAGAGTTCTGACAGGGCCCATGCGTGAGGAGTCCTGGGTCAGAGGTCATCCTCCTCTGCTTTGGCTGCATGGAGGCCTGATTAAATCCTGAGTCCTAGCTCCAGCCAGCTGTATAACTACTACAAATGTTTCTTCCCTAGGCCTCAGTCTCCAATTCTGGAGCAAAATGGTCTTAGGCTGAGTTATGTTCCCCAAATCCATACACTGTATGTACCCAGCCTGAAGAAGCAAACTTGTTTATAGTCCCAGTTGCTCTGGAGGCAGAGGCAGGAAGATTGAAAGTCCAAGGTCAAGCTGGCGCTGTGGTTCAAATCTTTAACCACAGCACTTATACGGACACAGGCAAATCTCTGAGTTTGAGGCCAGCCTGATCTACATACACATCGAGAACCAGGACCAGAATAAAATCCTATCTTAAAAAACAAACAAAATTAAAAAGAAAAAAGAAAGTCCAATGTCAGCTGGGTTGAAGTAAAAACTGTTTCAAAATTAAAAATGGAAAAAGATTATTTAGCTCACTATTAGAGCATCTGTCAAGCAAATGTGAGGCACTCAGTTCAATCCTCAGTATAGTAACATGTACACACACACACACACACACACACATCCCAATCGACTATGAGACTGTCACAGTGTGCATTCAGGGAAAGTGAGGGTCTTTAAATAGGTGCTTATATTAAAATGAAGCCAGAAGGGTGGGTCCTGACCCCACCACCCTGCAGAGTTGTAAGAAAAAGGTTCTGTATTCAATGTATCTGTATTCTGTATCAATGTGTTCCCAGCCTTGCTAGCACTGGCCTCCGATACTAGGTCAAGTGACTTCCAATGTCATTGTAGACCTAAACCTCTCTTTCAACAAAATCTTTTGTGCAGAAGTCCATTTTACAGAAGCCAAGGACAGAGCTTCTATGGTGAATGCAAAGATTAGCTTCCTCCATAATTTCCACTAGGATTCTGCCTATAAGAACTAAGAGGCCAGGGCCCATCTGAGCCACGTGCAGAAGCTGTCCTGTGTGTGCTTCAGGCCCCTCCACCAAACCGTGCTGTCCTGCACTGCGAAGCCAAGCACACAGTGGGAAAGGCTCAGTAAACCAGTGAACAGATGCCCTGCTCCCAGCACCTCAGCACTTGGGAGAAATGGGTCAGGACCAAAGAATCTGCCCTGTGGGTATCTGGGTTGCCTAGTGACAAGGGGCAACAGGGAGCACTTCTTGGGAGGCCAGCAAAGACCAAGCCCCTCAAATCTTTCCACCATCTGGAGGTCCCTGAACCACTGGCCAGTGGGAAAGAATAAAACAGTGACTCAGGGCCAGGAGAGCCTCCAGGGCTTGATGTAGGCTCTGGGGGAGGACTGGTTCAAGCTAGTGGTGGATACCATGCAAGATTCAAGGCCCAAGGCCAGTTTCAGGCCTCTGCCCTTTCCACACATCTCACGAGAGTTGGTGTTTCTGCCATGGAACAAGCCGACAACACAGGGTAGGATATGCAGCCGCAGATCCTCCCAAATGCACTCTTCTCTCAAAAGCTTTGGGAGGGCAGGAGGGCAGGACCTTCATCTCTCCCTGATAGGGAAGCGGAAATCCCAAGGAAAGACTGGACTTGGTTGTTGTGTAGCCACACTGTGGGCAGTGTCAGTGTTCTATGTGGTCTGACATACAGACAGACATTAACCTGGCCAGCCAGCTCCAGGCAGGCCAAACCCCTGGAGCCCCACCCAGGTTCTACCAAGCCTGGCTCCAGCCAGCTTGTCCCCTCACCCAAAAGTCTCTCTTGTGAATATGGCATTTGTCACAGAAACTTCTAAACAGAAGGGAAAATAATAAACATGACCCCATCTCTAGTCCAACAAGGCAGGTTGGTGACCAGCTCAACCTCTGTCTAACCAAGTGGCCAACCCCTACCTTCTTCACAGCCTGAGTCCGCACTGACGGAATAAGAGACCACAGAAAGATTATAGATCTCTGGGAACTTCTGGGATGGGAATAAAGGTGGCTGGTGTCTGACAGTTACCTTTGAAAGCCTTGTGTGAACAGAAACCAGCCATCCCTTTTTTGCCTAAGCATGGCAAAGGCTTTTTTTAAGGGCAGAACCATGTTCCTGAGTGAGCTCTTACGCCCCCCTTCAATAGCTTCACTCCTGTACCCCAACCTACTTAAAGGAGGTGAGTTTCTGCAGTGAGACAGGCAGCTATGGTACAGCTGAGAGGATCTGGGCTCTAAGTCAGTGAGGACTGCGTTCTAGCCCAAAGGCTGCCAGTGAAAACTTGTTTCTTCTTGGGAGCCCATGTCCCCAAAGGCCACATGACCATGGCGATGCCTCCTATTATGGGTTACTGTGAGAACAGAGTGAGATAAACTATATAAAGCCTCTGGCATGTGGTAAATGTCACTTCCTTTTTCCTACAATCACAATAATTAAAAACAGGAAAACAATAACTGAGAGGTCACAATTCCTGCCACCTCGACCATTCATGTCACAGCCAAGAGCCTATGGTGAACCTGGGGCCTCCAAAAGGTTGAAATGTAGCTGAGGACAGCTACAAAGAATTGGGGGAGATGGTTCTTCCAGGAAGGGCCAAGGGGGAGGGACAGTGGTCAGATGCTTGAGTATCAGGCCTCTTCTTCCGCGTGTGCTCTGGTCCCCTAGGATAACAACAGCTACCCTACAGGGTTGTTATAATGAAGGATCAGATCATGGAGAAGTCTTGCATATTATGAGAGCACCATGGCAAGAGAGCAGGAGGGTCCTTCCCATGCCCAGGCAGTGAGAAGCAGAGTACACTGTGTCAGGAAGCACCACAGAAGAAGGGAGAAAAAGAAAGAAAAGGGACCCATGGTTCTCACTACTGCCCAGAGCATCCCCAAGGAACCCATGACCCTCGCTACTGCCCAGAGCATCCGCAAGGAACCCATGACACTCTCCAAGCTGCCTGTGCCTCAGGACTCATGATCTCTCCCTGCCTCTGACACCATGCCTCTCAGCTAGATTCCTAGAGACTGATTTTTTCTGTCTGCTATGCCCTAATTGCCCATCCTCACAGTTGTGTTAAGTGTTCCTTCCTCCATAAAGAGACCCAGCCCTTCCTTACCTCAAGGACAGAAATACCAATCTCTCCTCTCCGTCCTTCTTATCTCTGGGGCCCATATCAATTGTTCTCATATGACCACATTGCCCTTCTAGGCAACAAAGACTTTTAGGACCAGGTAATGTCCTATTGGTTCTTTACTGAATAGAACTGGGCTCCAGACCCTGCAGTGAACAGCAGGTACCAAGTGAAAGAAGCTGTGAGCAAGGGAATCCCTAATAACAGCTTCCAGTAGCTAGATTCCAGGTGGTAAGCTGAAGAAGGGATAACTAAGCAGCCTATCCTTGGCCCAGGCTGCCTTTGTAGAAGGTTCAGTGTGCTACCCTCCTCTCCTCCTACTCCCTCTTCTCCTAGATGCCTGAACCGTCAATGGAAAAACATACACATGGACCTGAGGGTCGTGAGAGCCTTCTGCTCAGCTATCAACCACATTGTATCCTAGACCACAGAGTGGGCCCCTCTCACGCACCCCCCAGGCTCATTTATTGGCAGAGCTACTGCCCACAGCTAGCCCTAGTGGGCACTTCCCAGCTAAATTTGCCATCTCTGTAGCCTGGGGACCTAGTTCAGGCCCTGACAACTAAACTTGGAAGTACAAAAGGCCATCAAATTCCCAGGTTGGTGTGGATCTATCTAGGGCCTTGTTTTCTTTCCACTCCTTCAAGTCATCAGGCACACCTGAGTAGCTCTTGTCACCATCCCCCAGGAAAGAAGATAAATGCACAACCTATTAAACTGGGAGCTAAAAGACAAGTGACACTGATGGCTAAGACAGCAACTTATCTTGCACTTCACAAAGACCCCCTGAGAAGTGGGAGAATGGTCTCAGGCCTGTGGTCTGTCCCTTGGGCTGCCACAAGATCACAAAAGCCCAAGGTAGCAGCAAGGATCCTCTCCTCTTCTCCACTTCTGGCTAAATTGCCTCCTTACTTCACTGTCTGCTGGCTAGATTTATGTAAACTTGACACAAACCATAGTCATCTGAGAAGAGGGGACCTCAACTGAGAAAATACCCATGAGGTCAAGCAGTGGGCCAGCCTGCAGAGCAGTGGTTCTCAACCTCCCTAACATTTCGACCCTTCAATATAGTTCTTCATGTTGTGGTAACACACACACACACATACACACACACACACACACACACACACACACACACATACACACACACACACATACACATACACACACACATACACACACACACACACACACACACACACACACACACACACACACACACATACACACCCCACCACCACCACCACCACCAGCAGCAGCAGCAGCAGCAGCAACAACAATCATGAACTTAGTTTCATTGTTTCTTCCTAACTGTAATTTTGCTACTTTGTGAAATGCAATGTAAATATTTTTCGAAACAGAGATTTGTCAAAGGGATCTCAATCCACAGACTGAAACCACTACTGTAGAGAACTTTATTAGTGATTGATGGGAGAGGGCCCACCCCTTTGTGGGAGGTACCACCTCTGGGATGGTTGGTTGGTTCTGGATTCTATAAGAGAATAGACTGAATAAGATTCTATAAGAGAACAGCCATAAAGAACAAGCCAGTAAGCAGCACTTGCTTTTTGGTCGTAGTGTTTCAAAGCAGCAATAGAACCCTGACTAAGACACATTCCTTTAGGGGAGAGGATGGAAGACCCTGGCCACACACTTACACGGTACATGAAGGGTGACTTATATATGGGAGTCTGGGTGATGCATTTGATCAGACATGGGGCTTCCCTTCCGTTCTTGACCTTGGTCTCCATCAACTTAGCTGGAAATGTTTGTTAGTATAGTCTCCTTGCATGGGAATACTGTTGGAATTCACTGAGGGACTCCTTGCCATCTTCCAGCTGTAGCCTAAAGATCTTAATGGTCCAATACAAGGGCCCTTCTCCATCCTGGGCAGCCTTGCACATTGTGGAGGAGCCCCAGGTAGGAGGGGACTGGAGATCTGTCCGGCAACATGGAGCCTATAGCTGTCTGTGGAGACGAAAGCCCAGGAATTAGGGCTCCTGGTCTGCATCGCTGTTAGTCCTCAGCATCCAGACTGCGAACGTTTAGGAACCCTGAGGATGCTGCCTGCCAAGTATTGTGTACACTTCATCATGATCAAAGCCACACATGTGTTGGGACAGCAGGTTCCCAACAAGAGCTTCCTAGCTCTTAGCCTCACTGCACATGTATCTGGCCTCCCATCTCCCCTCTGGAGGTCTGCAACCTGGCGAGTTTTGGGCTTGCATTTATCTGTTTCTCATAAGAGCTTATGAGGATACCCCCAAACTGACCTTGATTCTCCCCATGATCCCCATGCCTCTACTTCCTGACTGAAGCAAAAGCATCCCATCGCTAGGCAGTAGAGTAAACCTTTGGGTTTGAACTATCTTCCTGGAGGCATCCCAAGTTCCACACATTCTCTGTTGGGTACAACCAGAACTGGCCACATAATGCCTGGGAGTCTGACACCCGGCAGGGTGCAAACTGCAGGAAGTCTGGTTCTTGGGAACACAGTTGGGATGTAAGAGAGGGGCGAAGATGCAGAGGAGATGTAGAGGATCCAAGTCCCAAAGACAGCATTTACTCCTCCGGCCACGCTTTACTTGAATGAGTTCATTTTTGGCTCCTGTTTCCTGTGGCCAGACTAATGTTCCATCACTTGCCTTTTAGCCAGCAACCATGGCTGACTCTCACTTCAGGGATGTTTTCTCAAGGAAAAGAAACCATCCTGCTGGCACAGTTGTTTCTAATCTCCAGAGTTTTGAGGGTGAGATGCAGTGTGGCGAGGCCCAACATTGTGGGTTTGGACTTTCAAGATCACCCTTCTGCTGCCGAAGACGCCGCAGTAATGATTGCTGGTGGTCACTGGATAAAAACCTTCTTTGCAGGCTGCTGGCATGACTTCCTGCCCCTGATGGGCACTGCCTCACTGTGAGCCAGGCTGTGGTCCCATAGCACCCCCTTCCCCTTCCCACCCCTAACCCTGGTCACCCAAGCCTGACTTGGGCAGTGCCCTGATTGTGGGGCTCTGAGCATCCTTAGGGATTTGTGAGAACTCCCTAGGGAAGTCTCTAGGCACAGGGCTCCATGCCTAGAAGCCATGAAAGTGTGAAATGCAACACGACCTTTACTGTAAGCAACTACAGATCTTAAGAAAGAATACAATACGGACAGCTGTAAGTCAGGTTTCAGGAAAATAAGCTCCTCCCTCCCTGGAGAAAAGCAAAGCTCAAAGGCCTGCTTCTGCCTGCTCCTGAAAGAAACTGGTCTGGGTATGCTGGGTTTGCATCTGCCCACAGCATACACCCTAGTTCCACTGTGGTTCACAGTGACCTATGGGTGATGTAAGAGCAGCCTCTGGGATGGAGAGAACCACACCAGGGAGGGGAGTGTGTTCCTCTGTCACCCATTCACGTCGCACAAGTCCCCGTGCTATCCTCTGCACTGTCTCAGAACAGCAATATCTACCTCAGTGCCCACTCAACACACACACACACACACACACACACAGAGAGAGAGAGAGAGAGAGAGAGAGAGAGAGAGATACAGGCATAAATGCATGCACACACATATAAAAACACAGATACACACGCATGTATACATACACAGAGAGAAAGAGACACAGACACACATAGAAAGAGACACATGCACACACATAAACACACAGACAGAGGCACACACGCACGTATGCACATATACAAACACACACTGAGACACAGGCATACATACATTCATGCACATATAAAAACACAGACACACACAGAGTATGTGGAATGAACTAGAAAGGCCTTCCCAACCCAGCACTCTCACGGCTAAGCAGCATTCGATATTAAAAACTCTGGTCTCCTAGGACCTGTTTCCAACTACCACTCAAAGTGGTAACAGACCATCCAGAAACAGCATCAAAGGATTCTCCAAAGCTGACTCGGAACCCAGAGCAGGAAGGCCCTCGGCCATCATCTGCTCCCTACATTTTTAAGCAGAACTGGGAACAAGGACGAGCCATACTAGATGCTGAGGGGCAGGCAGGGGACACTCCCTCCCCACAGCGCCACACTCACTAGCCACCTGACTATACTAGCTTCACAAAGTGAGCTTTGAAATGGCTTTTTCACTTCTTTTTGTTTTCAGGAATAATTTTTTTTGAAGAATACGTTAGATTTAATTTCATTAGCCCTGGTCAGCTTGTGAAAGAGCATTGAGAACACACTGCGGGCCCAGTGGCTTCTGGGTGACAGTGGATCCAAGTATCCTTGATCTACAATGAAACTGGACAAGTTTTGACTTCATGGTTTCACCAATAGGCCACCTGGTGCCTGAGCTGGGTAACATCTGTACTTCTGTGTCCAGATGTCTACGAAGAAAGGCCTTTGAGGGTTGCTGACCCCAAGGTAGTAGATGGGAAGTTGGTATGCCCAGCAGAGCATCATTGTCAGCTGGGAGCTGAGGGCTGTGGTCATTTCAGCACCAGCTGAGCAACACTAGGACTGCCCAGGCTGTTCCTCTCCTTGCCGCTACCCATCTTTTCTCCGAAGGAAGCCCCTGGGCCACAGGTAGTGCAAGCAAGATTACTTCTGGAATTCTCTCAGCTGCAGCAAAGCAAAAAAGCTGAGTGGAGCCAGCCTGCTTGGTAGATGGTTGCCAACTTGCCTTGATGGGTAGCCTGGGCAAACCATTCACCACCTAAAGCACAGTGACCATAGTGAATCCACCCAGTAAAGCAGGGTACAGACTCCAGGTTCTCCAATATGACTGGCAAGGAAAAGGGCTGGGCTCATTGAAGCTGCATAAGGTACCAGCTGCTGTTGCTCTCACTGTACATGGGCCTGTCCTCTACTTGGGGCTCTTAGAGAAGGTGAAGAGAGATCTCTGTTGTGAGATGAAACCCAGCAGGTTCCTATTCAGCTCCTTGGGAAGGAAGAGGCCTAACCTAGACTATCATGCCTTGGGAACCTCAAGGCACTTGCCTACAGAGCTCAAGAAAGCTGCCCAGAGGCCCTGGAGTCAGTTGAACTGCACCTCTGTGTCCATGCTACAGATACTTGTGTGTGCTTATCTGTGAACTGGTGTCTATGTGTCCGTGTGTGTGTCCGTGTGTGTGTGTGTGTGTGTGTGTGTGCGCGCACGCGCGTGCATGTGAGACGTGCGTATGTGCACCAACTGTCAGGACTGTAATACTATCCCCACACTGATGAATGCCCACAAGTGACAGCCTGGATAGAGACTGTCCTTGACCTGTCTGGCCAGGTCAGATGGGTCAGAGATGGCAGCAGCTCTCCAGCTCTGCCTAGTGAGAAGCTCACTTAGATGTGGTACCCTGAATCACTTCTGGAGGGCGAGGGTTGCATCAAGGAGCTTGCCTGTGGTCAGGATGGCCATTTCAGGGTTCTCTGAGGAGAGCAGCAGTCACCACACCCTTAGACAAAACGACTTGCACCCCGGGCCAGAAGCCGCTGCACAGCTGGAGAAGCTGAAGTTAAAACCAACAGGCCCCGGTCCCCAAGAGCACAGCTCCCCCGAGTGAGGCTGAAAGCTCCCCAACCCAACCCTCCCACCATCCAGGGATTAACAAGTCAAGCCTGGGAGAAGTCAGAAAGGCTTATGGTCTCCGTGCACGTGAGCCCATACCAGGAATGAATCATATCATTATGGCAGGATTAGAAGGAAAATGCCATTAGAAAGTGCTGTGCACGCCCTGCTTTAATAAGGTCAGCATCAGCAAGCAGCAGGAGGGCCAGTGCACGAGGCTGCAAAGCCCCACGCCTCCTCCCACCCAGAGCAGAGGCCCAGGAAGACAACACTAGGCCGCCAGCACAGCTGACATCTACAGGGGAACAAATGCTCTTTATGCCAGGGCAACCCAGGCTCAGCCCTTTCCCCAAACCTGCTAAGAACTATTTCCCAAATCTCCCTCAACAAGACTCCCACCCACCGAGTTCCACACTCTAAGCCTATGCTTGGAAGGAATGGAGAATCAATCGATTGTACTTCACAAAAAATTCATGTGCTATTAATCTGCTGGGTTCCCTAATGGCAAGGCCCAGGTCTCTGCCTCCATTACCCATCCCTGCACACGTATCCCGAGACTCTCACTGAGTGCTCAAGTCTGCAGACACTGCAGTTGCCTGCAAGCTCTTTGGGGGAGGGAGGAGGTCTCTCCTGAGATCCCCTGCCATATGGAAAGGCCACAGAGAAGGAAACCCCAGGAAAATGTGTGTACACACTGTGACTACTCTTCTCCACACCAGCCAGCTCTCCCTCCTTGTAGCTGCATCAACTGCCTCTCGGGAACAAGATGGACAGCCCCTGCCCTGGGATGAGGGCAGATACTCACAGCTCCAGGGATCGGGACAGGATGGCAGACAAGGTGAGCAGGATGCAGCCATAGGGTCCCACTTCAAACTGAGAAAGGAAGAAACAGGACCTGTCAAATATACATCATTACCCTCAAGCTACTGTGCAGAACACGGGACCCGCAGTGCAGCCAGCCAGGGTCATGGTTTCTCGGCTTCCAGCCCAGCCATGCCACAGAGAGCATAGCCTATTCACGTCTTCCTAGTCAGACCTTCTAAAGGACAGAGGAACACAGAACTGAGCCCCAAAACCTGGGTGACAGAAAGACGACCATAGAGCCCATGTATGACCCAGAGGCACCAAAGTCGGGAGCAAGTGTGGTGACACATTCCATTCTGGGACCACTATCACCTCTAACGCTGACAGAAGGGAGCTGAGCTCTGCTTAGTACCCTCTGAGAATGAGACCACCCAGCTCCTGGGTAACACACTGGAGGTCTAAGGGTGGTCTGCTTGGCACAGCTCGTATACTGAAGAACTGAGCTGTGTGGTCAGCAAATACACAGCAAATGTAGAACGTGGCTGGAATTCGATGGAAGCCAGGGAGTGCCCACCTTTGCTACAAATTTACTATTTTAAAGGGGTTTTTAAATATCCAGTTTTGATTATCTGGTCATCTTGGGTTTCATTTGTCCGGTATTAAAATGGTGCTGATTGTTGCATCTGGTATCTTTGGCATCCCAGTCACCTCTATCTGGCCGTGTGGCTCTGCAACTTTGAGCCTGCCATGGGACTGGAGAGATGTTTGAGCTTCCCAGTCCCTACCCCTTCCCTCCACTGTAAAATACAGGCAAAGCAGGGGTCTCTGCTTACAGCAGGTTGTAAAGCACTCACAACAGAACCTGCATGACACCCACAGGGCCTGCTGGCGCTCACACTGGTTCTGGTATGCTATGGCTCGGTTTGGGTTTTGGCAACTTGACACAAGCTAGAAGTCACCTAGTAAGAAAAATGCTCAGTTGAGAAAATGCTTCCACCAGATTGCCTGTAGGTAAGTCTGTATGGCATTTTCTTGACTGATGATTGATAACATATTTTATTATCTCTTAGAAGCTTGTCCAGTTCTAACGAGAGACAGAGAGGGAGTGGATCTAGATGGGAGGGGAGGTGGGGGGAGCTGGGTGGAGTAGAGGGAGGGAAAAATGTAATCCAAACTATGTTATATGAGAAAAGGATGTATTTTAGCAAGGGGGGGGAGTAAAAACTAAAAGAAAATGTTAAAATAAAATTAAAAAGCAGGATGAGCAAGCCGTGGGAGCTGGCCAGCAAGCAGCACTCCTCCAAGGCCTCTGCCTCGTTCCTGCTCTGGGTTCCTGCCTTCAGCTCCTGCCTTGACTTCCCTCCGTGAGAGAGTATGCAGGTTATACTTGTAAATTGAGTTGTAAACTGAAATAAGCCCTTTCCTCCCCAAATTGTTGTTGATCGTGGTGTTTTATCAAAGCAATAGAAACCCTAACTAAGTCAATGGTCTTAAGAAATGAAGAGTCAACAGCTCCCAGCACCAAACCAGTATGGAATTTTGCTCATTCCACTTTGGGCATGATGAATGATGTCTGAAGATACAGTTATAATAGTACTCCTTGTGTGTCAACAATAATTTTCAGACTTAAAGCTAAAAGGAGAAAAGGCTATTTTGACAAGAATGATGTAACTGAGTCCATTTTCATTTTTTCCTTGGCCACCAAGAAACTCAGAATCAAATATAGTATTCCAGTTCGGAAACTATTACAGCTCAAGGTTCTAATAAAATTATCTTTCCTTTAAAGTGCGGTCTTTGTTTTCAGCCTGTAATTCAAACAGGCAGTTAACTGATCATAAAAACATAATAGTGAGTGCAGTTCCTGTACTAAGAGCATGTTCCTCTAGACCCAGGAGTGGCATCTGGGAGCTCTGCACTGGAAGGGTGAGAGAAACAAAGACTCGGGCCCACCATGGGCTATAAATAAATAGGAGGCCAACCTGGGCTGTAGAGAGACCCTCTTATAAAAATAAACAAGAGGCTGATCTCTACAAACCTACAAACTGTTACTTGAGAAGCAGGTGGGTGTGTCTGCTTGGTGGTGGTGACTTGTAAAGAAAAAACTTAAAAAGTCTGTAGGGTGGCTCAGCGGAACGGGGAGGCCAACTCCTCTGTAAACACATGGGACGCCTCATAGAAAGCAGATGTGGAGAAGAAGCTTAGACAGGGTTTTCTGGACATGTTTAAGATGTTTAAGAGATGTAGCCATGTTTCGGGCAAGGAGAGCGAATGTAAAGGCCCAGAGGCTGGCCTGGGGAGACCAGAGAGCCCTGAAAATACCGCTCATGTTATGAATGATCTCGGCTCTTACTGTGGCAACTAAATAGACGAATGAGCCTCAAGTTACATGAATCAACTTCATCTAAAACCTGTGACCTCAAACCAGACACTTGGTGCTGTGTCTTCTACAATGAAAAACAATAACTGAGACCCTGCCTTGCATACTTCTCAGGCTATTTACGGTGCACCTTCTCAAAGACAACTCCTGGGGAGGTGAAGGCTGAGAGTAATTGTACTGCCCCCCACCCGGGTGACCCATGCCTGGGGAGTGCTGATGGCAGATCCTCTGTGCAGCTTTAATACCACCTTGTAGTTGCTGTAAGGTGCCACAGGCTCTGCCTCTGTCTCCCGTTCTGCTATGGCCTTACTCTTTGTCTAGGGGAAGCCCCTCGGCTTTCGGTTCTGTCTCCCTGGCCAAGCCTGGGGAGCCTGTCTCCCTGTGGGGTTGTGGTATTACTGTGAACATTCGAGCCACTGAAGCTGAACTCAACTGCACAGTGGGAAGCTGTTCCTGTGCACTGTGGCCTGATCCCAGTCTTTAGGAGACCTAAGGCAGTGCTTGCTTTGGGCCCCCAGGGAGTAGAAAACCCACACCAACTTGGCTATTTGTGCCCTCTTAAGACACAGCTGAATGGTACCAATATTCCATCTTGCTTTCAAAAATATTTATTAAAATTATCACATCAAATTCAAGCTGCCAAGACATGGGAGGCCTCAGGGCATCATGATGGCATGAAAGGTAAACTGGGTTGGAAACTGTGGCTAGGGATGGGAACAATGTCTGGTGCCACTTGGGAAGAAGGAACCATTCTCCAAGCACAGTTCTGGCCTTGGAAGGACATGAGCCCACTGGACGGAAGCCTCCCATACCGGCGTGGGGCCACCAGACACCTCTCAAGTGAGCAGCAATGAAGGCGGCACGGAGGCTGTTTATCTGGGGCACTGGTGGCAGACATTTCCAAGCCTGGCACGAGGGGCCTCTCTTAAGCACGGCCTATGAACAATGGATTTGGTGTATTCGGTGCTGAGGCAGCTCAACTGCTTCCAGCAAAAACAAAAATTAACCAGTGGGGGGAAAGACTGTTTCCAGAGGAATGGGGGCCAGGGGTTGGCTAGACCAGCTGCCCTGAGGAACCATAGCTGGCAAGGAGGCATACTTAGAGCCTGAAGGTTAAACTGAGGAAGCCTCACCTGACAGCAGGCCTTTCTCTCATAACTTCCTTGTGGTTTCTGTCATGTACAAGCTTCATGAAAATCCCAGGGCACAGGCTGAGGCACAAGACCCCTCTTGCAGGCAAGGATACAGAGGCCTTAGTGCCAAGGTCACCATCACAGAAACAGTGACGTGGCCCCAAAGCCTTGCCTTAACTACACGATGCCCACTCTTTGGCCCTCAGTTCCTCTCCTTCCATGGCTAGGACAGTTCCATCTGCGTAAAGGGACAACTTTCCATGGGCATCCCTCAGGCACACCGCTGTGCCCTGGGACACCTTTATTCAACAGGCAGCTCTGGTTCTCCTCACTCGGAGTGCCTGTACTGCATGCAGAAAGCATTTTCCCATAGAAGCTCAAGAGTCTTCACTAATGTAGAAGCAATTCAACTGTTCCAGCTTCTATTTTCAAATGGGGGTTAAAAAGGAATTTTTCCAAGGTCAAGGCCAATTGCAACCAGCAGTAAGCCTAGCAGGTACCCAGTCTCTTCCTTCAAGCCTTCTCATTGCTCTCGGCAAGGTTGGGAAACTGCCACACACTCTGCAGATATCCTGAAGGGTTGTTCCAAGAAAAAAAATAGAACTAGAGATGGGGTAAGTGACAGACAGCTATTCTAGGACCCTCTCTATGTGTCAACCCCTCTGCCCAGACCCAAGGAAGCTGCCCTAACCAAGATGACTGTGTAGGTCCCAGTTCTCCTGGGCTGCCCCAGAATGGAAAAGCAATAGCTCTAAGACTAACAGGCTTCAATGGGGCCATTGCCCCATGACCAGGAATGTCTTCCATTAGTCTCAGTGTGGGACTGTTTCCTTTCCAGAGAACATCTGGTGCTGTTGGGGTCAGGAGGCTTCTGGGGCTATGCTAAGACCCTCAGGTTCTTCAGGGGAAAGTATTGAGAAAGGGCATCTAACAGTAAGGACTTCAGGTCAGGTTTCACCTCCAGCCAACTCTCCCTCCCTAGGCTCACTACTCCACCCTCCATGGAGCAGGAACACTCAAAACAGGACTTCCTTCTTTATATGCCTATAGCATGAAGCTGGGTCTCATGTACACTCTGGGAGGCAGGCGTGCTTGTTAGCCACGCATGACAAGTGAGGTAACTTTGGGTACAAAGAGCTTCAGGATGAAGCCTGAGTCTCACAGCCACTCTGATCCAAAGCCAGGCTGACCACTCCATGAGCCAAGTCCTTTGCCCTTAGAATGTCGGACATCTCTTCCACATACCCCATAAAGCCTTATCCAATCGGAGATTACAGAGTCCTAGGTTTGCCCCTATCCAATCTGGCTGTAGGTTATGAGCCAATCTCAGAACCAGCAGTGAAGTGCAATCCTCCTTGAGCAAAGCAGGTACTGTAGGGTCCTGTGCAGTTCAGCCCTCCTCTCCAGGACACTGGTGAGGTCCCGTGCCGAGCAGGGTCTCTCCTCCAGCCCCACTGGGAGCGCTGCTTTCTCGTCACCTCCCAGCTTGTCCTAGAACCCTTTCTGTTGATTCAGAGTCCAGCCTTCCAGCTTACTTCAGCCGAGGGAAAGCCCTAGATAGCCAAGCCTCAATTTGGCTTCTAATCCCAGATGGAGCCCAGTTGCTACAGCTCCCTAGGCCTTGTGAGTCACTGCCAGCCTTCGAGGATGTCATGGAAACTGTGTTTCCTACCCAGCCCCACCAGTCTCTGACCTACATCAGCACATTCTGCTCCATTTCTTTGCCAACCCCAGGGTAGAGATGACCAGAGGGCTACTCCACCCACCACCTTCTTCATAAAGAAATTAAGACGATCATGAAACAAAATAAATAAATAAATAAATGAATAAATAAATAAATAAATAAATAAATAAAAAATAAATAAAATAAAAATGACTATTCATACCTGATGAACTCTCTGCTGGAGAAAAGTCACCAGGTCCTCAGAGCTGGTAAAACTATACAGTGTGAGCTGTAAAGAAACACACACAGAGTGAGCTACATGTCCCAGGGACTGTGCCCCATGCTGGGTCAGGCCCTGGCTTTACTACCAAAACAAAACAAAACTAAAAAACATATGGAATCTCGTGATTCTGGGCTGTCCAGCACTGCTGGGTGACTTATGGGTTAGTCCTCCTGCAAATTCCCCATCCTCCCCCAACGTGGTGCACAGGGACCAAGCTCCTGTGTGGAGGCCAGAACAAGGAATAGGAGAGGCAGGAAAGAATCACTTCTCCATGCCACCATGGCCAAACCAGCTCAAAACCCAACAAGCTGTTCTCAAGCAAGTCAGGAAAAAACACATTTCCAGAAAGCATTTAATCAAGCAAGGTCCTGAATGAGGGTTCAAGGGTCACATTTGTGTATGGCTGGCTCATTGGGAACAAACTGGCTAAAACAAACAGTGAAGGCTCTGAGTACCTTTACTGTGCCTAAGTTTTCAATAATACAAGGTATCTTTCCTATTTCTTCTCTAACTTGCACTTAAGCCCGGCCTATGGCTGCTGCCCGACACTATCAACGTCCCCTCCCCCACTTTCTACATCCCCATGCCCCTCCCCATCCATATGAATGCTAGAAAACATACTAAAGATTTGGGAGGGGCAGAAGGTCAGTGCAGCAAGGTACACTACACACAAGTCACCTCTACACCTATGCACTTGGCAGGTGATGAGGGGACACACTAGGCCTCTCAGCCACTGAGCCATCTCTGACAAGAGCCAAGCCCCAAAGACACCCAGCTCCCTCCCCTCCAAAAGGGCAGGATTTTGGGGGCCTGGGCTGCAGGGAGAGCCAGCCAGCCCCAGCTGGGGGAGGATTTACTTATATGAAAGGAGATAGTCCCCAAACAAAGCCAAAGGCGGCACGAGAGTTTTCCAGAAAGCCGTACTGTTTCTAAGACTCCATCTGCTTTGTATTTCCCTGTTGGACTGAAGTGTGGTGTTCCTGAAGCCCTAAAAAGGAAAAGAAGGTGCATAAGTCCTCTACCAGAGGAAAAGACTTGCCCGCTAGCCAGCAAGACCACATGTGCCATGAAATAAATAGGCACAGGAGTGACAGCTCCAAAGGGGACAGAGAGCCAAGGGCTCGTTTTTCCTGCTATGAACTCACCCACAAGTCCAGGGCATGGAAAAAGAGAGTGGTGGGTGAGCTTAGAACAGCCACACCCATGTCTGGCAGGAGGAGGCCTGACTCTCCCTTACAGTTGGCAAACACATCTGCAGAGGAAGGACTGCTGGCTTGCCACTGTCTTCATCTAGATCAAGGATTCCGGCCATCCTATTAGAAGCCTCCCCACCCAGGGAGACTCCCTCAGCACCAAAAATGGGAGTGTAGCCCAGGGCAGCCCTGACTAACAGTAGGATCTGGGTGTGGGACCCACTTGCCACCAGCTTCTATGTGGCCTGGGACACATCATCTTCCTTCTCTGTTCCATAAGCTTTTGTCCCCTCTGCCCTTAGAGCTGCCTATAGACAGATGCCAAGGTTAATTAGGTACCAAGCGTAGGGTACCAAAGGCAGGTAGCAGTAGCCGACAACCCAACCCACAACTGATGTGATGCCCAGACTCTGCCGGAAGCGTAACACATTTATCATCTACCATCTATTTACATCAATAAATAATTCATACTGATGTTATTATATCTAATACATATCATTTATTTATACTTACTCATTTAGTTCTCACAACCACTAAGTCATCATTATTATCACCCCATTTTCTAACCAAGTCAACAAATGAGGCAAAGGGAGGTCAGGTCAGGTCCCAAGGATACACATCTAACAAGCAATGGCTTTGAGAGTCTGCTTTAGAGAGCCCCCTTTCTTCAGACTTTGCTAAAGTCATCAAACTGATCCCCAAAACTCTTCCTTCACTAAAGCTTAGCCACAAAGCTAGGCAGTGATGATTTCACCCTAGGAGTGAGGCTCAAGATCCAGAAGACCACCTGTAGGACTGCAGGGCAGGATAGAGGTGTCTGGAATGAGTGGATGATGGTTATGGTAACAGAACACAGGGGCGGGGCTAGGCTACAGCCTCTATCTCATCTTCACAGTAATGAGATTCTAACGACACAGGCAAAGTATGCTTTGGGGTCTTGCATGGCTTTGGGTCTTGGATGGTGGTGCACAATAGTGAGGGTATCACTGAGTGAGCCTGTGGCCCCAGGATCATAGAGACACGAAAGGGGAACTGAGTCACAGGCTTTCTCCAAGTCCTGCATGGCAGGCAGGCATGCAGGCAGGAGCACATCCTCACACGTGAGCCTGGAGTTTGGGCATCAGCAGAGCCCTGCCGGGCATTCAGACCAGGGCACACTCGGCTAGGCCAGGACACGTTGGGAATTAAATGGGACATGGCCACCAGAACCACTTACAGTGCAACCACGGCTTGCTCTTTGCCTCCAGCTCGCCACAGGATGTCTGCAATGGCCAGAGCAAGGCAGCGAGTCCTCTGGGCATCTGAGGGCTGCAGCCGGCTGACGAGAAAGGGAACATGTTTAGGTTTACGAAGACACAAAGCAACACAGGCGCACCCTCTGGGACATGTCTAGGTGGCTCCGCCACACATGGCTCCTCTTTCCTTGCAGGCTAGGGACTCCCTAGCTAAGTTTCAGAGTCTGAAGGCTCTCCTGATGAGGACCATTTTTTTGAAGGAGCCTTGAGAGAGGGTGTTGAGGCTGATGACAAGATTTTTACCCACTGGGGCAAAGGGGTACCCAGAGGCTCGTTTATATTTGAGCATTTAACTGTATGATTTCTCATTCTGACAGAGTCAAGAATATTCCGGCAACACTGCCACAATAGTCATGTGTGAGGCATTATCCTGCTCTAGCCTTGGCCAGCCCCATTAACTGGGGACAGATGAGAACACAAGTGACCAGGAGCCAGGTCTCTGGGGAGGCCATAGGGGTACTACCATGCTGCCAACTGAAACAAGTGTGTGACTCGCAGCAGTGGCCGTCCTGTTGGAGACTGCCCCTCCCCAGACCTCTGAGCTCCAGGTACATGTGAACCCTTTGAGAAGCTGTGACATTCATGGAAAGCATAGGACAAAGCGGGGTTGGCAGAGGTTTCCTAGAGAAAAGGCCACTAGGCTGGACATTTGGGATTGGGGGCAAGGCACAAGAGAAGGTCAGAGAGCGTGGCAGGACATGTAGGCATAGGGTAGCTTTGGGAAGCGCAGCCAGGCACCACATCTAAAGCTGCTGAGCCATCCTGCAATAAAAATGGTGACTAAGAGGTTCCCGGGGCAGGCAAGAGGAAGGCGGTGGCCAAATATAGCCGCTTCTTTCCACTTGACATTTCCAGGGCTCCTTCGTGCTATGCTCCTTGGCTTTCCCCTGTGCTCTGTGGATCTCCCCTACATTCTTGCAGTCTCTCCCTAACCAACAAGACGAAACCTGCTGGGGGTAGGGCAAAGGAATGCACACAGGAGAACGCCAGGTTTTCGCTCACCAAAAAATGCCTGCCCTCCACACCGAGATGAATTACAGAGAGAATGCTGAATCTACCCCCCTGGATACTACCAGGGCAGGAAGAGAGAGACCAGGCCACCAGTGAATAGCTATCATGGTGGGACACAGAGCCATGCGTTCACAGCCAGGCTGTCATTTATAATGAGAACCTAATTACTTTCAAATCAAAGGTTAACAAGATGCAGTGGCGCCTCAGTTTCCCCACTGAGAAACTGAAAACAACACTGGACTCCCCTCAGTGTTGGGAGCCTGAAACAAGACACTTCTCATGAGCCTGGGCCCTGGTGTGTGGGAAGTTTTCAGTCACTGGTTCTAACACTACTGTCACCACATGGACCACATCCACAGACGGTTCACCTGACAGCTCCTCACACAGCGCTCCTGGCATTGGCAAGGCTGCAGAGGCAGTAAGGCGAGCAATGAAGCTCAGCCTGGAATAAGCCAGTGACCGCCTGACGCCTCCTCAGACTCAGGAAACCTGCCATATTCCTCACAGGAAATAGGGACCATATCATCGCCAAACCGGATGGCCTAAGCTGTTAGGAGCACCAACCCAGGTCGGTCAGCACTTGCTAGGAAAATAACATTGAAGAAAAAAAAAAAAAAAACGTTTCAGATGACAGCTATGGCTTACGTGTTGTGTTCCCTGCCTAGCTTACCTGTGCTCCGCTAAACAGTTACGGTAGCTCCCCTCCCACCTTGAGTTTTATTTTCTCTTAAACCACCTCTGATCCCACAGTACACATTCACCGGGATGTCTGAGGTGGGGCCTCTTCCCAGATGAAAACTCTCAAATTGGGAGGGGGAATGTAAAGCCTGCTTGAACAGAGCACACTGCCTGGTACACCTATGGCTGAGAAACCTACAGGTCAGGAGCCACAGGGACCCCATCGGAACACTCCAAGGGAATGATGGAAGTAAGCAATCCTTGCAAGGAAGGGGTGCCATTTGAGGGTTGTTGTTGTTTTTTCATGTGCATTGGTGTTTTGCCTGCATTTGTGTATACACGTGGGTGTCAGATCCTCTAGAACTGGGGCTATAGACAGTTGTAAGCTGTGTATGGGTGCTGGGAATTGAACCTGGGTCCTCTGGTACTCCTAACCACTGAGCCATCTCTCCAGACTCAAGACTTTAAAAACTAGCACAGGAGTCCTTAGCAAGTGCCGAGCACGGATGATGAGTACTCCATGTGTGAAACTATTAAACAACCGGTGAGTTCAGCATATAGCTTCCTCTTTAAAACGAAGGACTAAGTCTCAGGAATGAAGTGATTTACCCAAGTCACAGGGAGGAGGAGAGGTGAGATGGGAAGGTGGGGCTAACTGACTATGATTTTAGGACCTGCCGCCTGCCTTGCAGCCCACCCGTCTAGCATCTTGTGACACAATCAAATCAGTGTGGTGCTCCTGGGCCAGTCCCTCCCGGTCCCACTGGCCCTGCCTGCAGCACTGCCTCCGTGAGCGGGCCTGTTTATCCAGCCCTTGCTCTGGGCCGGCCTGCAGTCAGCAGCAACTGCAGCTCCCCACCTTATCCTGGCATTCTCCATCTCTCTGAGGCATGGCTTCTTGAGCTCTTACTTTTTCTAGATAGAAGAAGATCAGGGAGAATGTAGCAACCACTCTTGGTCAGTATCTGGCCCCCAGGCCACGGGAAGCCCAACCCCCAGTCTTGCTGTTCTGTTGCTTAGTTTACACAGAGTTGTCAGGCCTCTGAGTCATACACGGGCACAAAGACTGTCCTCATCCCAACGGTAACAACAACAAATGGGTCACTCGTACCTGCCTACATATCCCAGACCTGAGCATCACCATTATCTGAGCAATAGCTTAATGGGTGACCCCTTGGTGACAGAGAAGATCCTCATGGTCTAGACAGCAGACACACGTGTCACATCCCCACCAGGAGTCTGGCCCCAGATTATACCAGAACTTTTCTTTGAGGGTGTAATCCCTCCAGAAGTGTTGGCTGAAGATCTTCGGGAGGGCTGGGTGGGGAGCCCAGGTACTTCAGAGAAAAGTTGCTTCTACCTTTACACTTTTCCCTGCAGATGTACCCACATGAACCAAGCCTATAGAAAGTTCTGGAGAAAGCTGGCAATGTGTGCAGGCCATGGTTCCCTCATTTCTGCCCCTCTGAGGGAGGGCAGAGGACTGGAAGGAAGGGTGGCCTCGGGGACCCTGTATCTGGAGCTCCAGAGGCAAGTGTTCGATGTACCTCAAGTCACACAACTTCAGAAGGGGAGTACAGAGCAGGGCTGGTATCCTGGATGCCCTCTCCTCGTTCCTGCCAGCCTCCAAAAACCTTTCCAGCCCCAGGGCTCTCTTGGGGCCTATGGATGAGCCAAGCAGCACAGCTCCTCCCGTCCAGTGGAAAAACACTGTATCCTGCTGCCTGGCTTTGTCGGACGGACTGAGGCGAGGCAGCTGCCAGTCTGAAGGGCTGAGTGGTAATGAGGCCAGACGGCCAGACAGAAAACACACGGCCTTGCCAAGGGGCCTTTATTTCTGCCTGGCTTCCCTGAAAGAGCCACCCACCCTCAGCTCTGCTCTCTTAGAACGCTGTCGCTTTCTCTGGATTTTTTAGATCCACTGTGCAAGAATCCAGCCCAGGAGCTCGAGACATGTGGACTATCCTTGGGCTGCCAGAGAATCCTGAGATGTATCGCAATCCCAAGGTCAAAAGAGGAGCAAGTCTTCATCCCCATGCACAGCCCACCCAGAAGGACCATCTGGAACAGGCACAACTGCATCACACACATGCACACACACATGCACACACATATGCACACACACACATGCGCACGCACACACACACACACTACAGCGTAGTTGTCCATACTAATTTTACTAGATCAGGGCAAGGGAGGCTCTGTTGAGAAGTGCTTTGTGAACATAGAGCCTAGAGGGCACTGGAGCATCCATTAGCTATTTCACACTCCAATAGCCTCAGCTCCTCCTGCCATCGCTGGTCCCCACATACAATAACAGGCAAGATGTCACAGGCTAGTCTTGGCCTAGCAATGGTACTAACTGTGACCCTGAGCACAGCATCCCGACAAGTGGGAAACCGTCTATGTCTGAGTCTAGGGATCTAAAGAGGCCCTGAAGGAGCTTTGGGCTAACATGAGTCATGAGACATCACTCACAAGGGCAATGGTCAAGGCTTACTCAAAGCTGCCAATACTCCCAAGAGTCCAGAGGCCTTTCTGAATGCCTGGTCTTACTCCGTCCCTGGCGGCCTCAGGCAACCTCTGTTCTTCTCCCTGCCCTGGGGCCTTTGCACATCTTGTTCTCTTTACTGGAATACCATTCTGCCTCCCCTCCCTGTTTGTCTGCACTACTCAGTCATTGTTCATGTACTCATTCAACAAAAATCCTAAGGGCCTCTCCTGTGGACCAGGCACTGTGTTGGATTCTGGGAGCCAGCCTGTGGACCAGGCAGCTCAGGAAAGTCCCTGTTCCCATGGGGTGTGTGTACTAATAGATACCTAACTGCACCAATGAATGAGAGTACAGTGAGTGGGGACATAATTAGAAGCAGGGTATGGGGGTCAGGGAAGGCCTTCACTCACAGCAGGTTGAATGGAACCAGTAGACAAACCACTTGGGCACACAGGGAAAGAATTTGAGGTTACACAGCAGGAAGCAGGAAAACATAAAGGAACAAAAGTTAAGACATGAATATGTAGGGAGGGGAAGAAGGAGCTTCGCTCCTTCTGCAGATGTCAGTAAGATTCAAATGTATCTGCAGGAAGCCTGCTCACCCACTCTCGGCAACATGCATGACCCCATCACCACCTGTCTCTTTGTCTGGCTCTCCTGTTCAATTCCAGCAGCCACAAAGGGAAGGGTAGCACTATTACAGCCCTATGATTTATGCTCCAAGCTAAGAAGGGAAACAGGCAAGGGCCCTGCTGAGCCTTGCAGGGGTCCCTGATTCAACAGGTACTGTCACATCGGGAGTGTCAAATGCTTCTGCACAGCAGAGAAAACACTGGCCTCACCAGAAATCAATTGCAAATCTCAAACCTCTTGGTTGGCACCTCTGCTGAAAGGAGAGAAGGTACTGGCTTCTCTCACTGCGCAGAGGTGTCCTAGAAGTGTTGAGCACATGTAGATGAACTGGGGTGCCTAGGTACAAATACTTTGTGTGTGTGAAACAGAAAGTATGTGGTCACAGCTCAGAGAAAAGTCATGTGCAGTGGATTTGTCTGGAACGTGCAGTTTTGGCTACTGACAAAGAAGAGGTAAGCAGGGAGGGAGAAAGCCTTGGGCCGAGTCAGAGGGTCAGCAGGAGCACGTGCGTGTGCAAGGGGTCTGAGGAGGCAGTGCATTTGCAAAGCTGTCTTTGGCCACTTGCCATGTGGAGCAAAATGTCATCCTCGCCTGTTCCTAGAGCCAAAAGTACCATGTCCATTTAACTTGGCCAGTAGGAGCCCTGCTACCTAGCTGCCATCACCCTTGCCCTTCTTAACCTGCAGGGGATGATGGGAAATATCAGGGAACACCCAGGCTTGCTTATTTATTCTGGACACTCTAAAGAAGCTTCAGGAAGGGAAGATGAACACTGACTTACAGATTAGAGTTGATTCTGTTATCTCCTTCAAACAGAAGTTTCTGAAGCACACAACCTTGAACAGCTGCCAGAACCCCACAGGGACCACCCTGAAGAGAAAGACACATGTCACTACCAGTGAAAATGGCCCCAAGAAGCTGTCCATTCCACCCAACAGCTTCTAGCCCCGGTCATAGGGAGCCTTCAGCAAGGTGACTGTCCATATGAAGACTCCTATAGGCTTCACCCTGCTCCAAGAAAGGTCAGCTTTAGATCCTTCCTTGTAGGATGAAAGTGACTATTAATAGTCAGGGGAGAAACTACAGATATGAAGATGGATTTTCCATCACTCAGTCAACTCCCTCTGTGTCCAAGGATTGCCAAAGCAATAGGTCAGTGCGCCCTTGTAGTTGTGGTAAAAGTGAAGCTGAGGCTGGCCACACCACAGAAGGAGGCAGAATCTGACAGTATCAGGGCCCATTCTCCCACCACAGAGGAGGGGGACGCTCCAGGCCTGAGAAATGGGAACATCTTCGAGCCTTTCTTGAGACTATCCTGCTGTCCAGGGTGGGTGCAAAGCTTCCAACACCCACCTTTGGCCCTGTAACAACCACTGCACACTCTTCCAACACCTGGTTTACACACGATGCCATGGCATTTCTTGTGGCACTGAACTCCCCCTTCCCGTACTCTGGCCTCCATTTTTGAAAGTGACCCTCTCCAGCTCTACCTGCAAACCCCCCCAGCTCCTCCAAAAGTTTGGCCTATGAAGGTTCTCAAAGCCTCCAAGCATGTTCCAGGCTACCCTCTACTCCCTCGTGGTGACATCCCAGTGTCACAAGAAGTGGGTTTAACTAGAATGCCCCCAGCAAGAATTGCAACAGCTCTCCTCGCTCTAGCAGCCCCATCTTAATTGCCTGTACATGTGGTAGGCCAGCTCACCCCACTGATGCTCTCAGAGGTCACCACATGAATAATGTCCACACTTTGTGCAAGACAACCCAGAAGAAAGGTCCCTGGAGACCCCAAGAGCAACCTTGCCTTATTCTGCACAATGCCGTATTTTAAGGAGGCAATGTCATTGAAGGAAAAGTTCTGGAGTTTCCATTCTTCACTGAAGCAGCAAAAGGTAGAGCCGAACAGAAGGGTCTTTATCTCCTGGGAGGAAAGAGCATTTTTATTGGCTGTTTATAAAATGAACAATAACAAGGCTTACAGTACAGGCTCAGCAGGAGTTGGTCTTGGGTTCTAGGAGGAAGTGCATTTTCTGGCAGTGGTCTGTATTTTGCAAGCCCATTCTTCTCATATTTGAGGAAGATAAACCTGACCTTAAGGGTCTTACCTCCGGAACGTCTGTAAACCACAGGAGCTCATGCTAACATGGGCCAAGAGTCTCCTTACACAGACCTTGTAATAGAAAACTTCAGCTTCACCAGGGATCTTGCAGGTCCTCAGATCCCCCATTGGGAAGACTGTGAGTTTCCAACCCAACCTCACATTAAAGTTATCTCTAGGGACTCTTAAAAATAATCCTGATGTGTAGGCCATGGTCCAGGTCAATTAATTAATCCACATTTCTGAGGATGAAAGCCAGGTATCCACAGGTTTCTTTGTTGTTTTGAGTGTGTGTGTGTGTGTGTGTGTGTGTGTGTGTGTGTGTGTACACAATAAGAATGAAAGCCATGACTTTCTGACTTATCAGATTTTATCTCCATTATCAGATTTTAAACTGCCCCAAATGACTCAACTTTACAGCAAGGTTTCAGAGCCACAGCTTTGGCACAAAGTTGGCAAACTAAATTTAGTCCATAAACTAAATCTGGTGCCTACCTGGTTTTTTAAATAGTCTCATTAGCACACCACACAACAATAAGTACTGTTTATTTATCTCTGGCTACTTCTACATCACAACAGATATGAGTAATTGCAACAGAGACCATAGCCCTGAGAAAAAATCAAAAGCATATTATTTAGGTTTCTGTTATTAAAAAAAAAAAAAAAAAACAAAACCTCTCTAGGATGCCACCTGTGATCTCCTTTTAAATATTACAGAAAGCCCCACTACCCACAGGGTTTCCTACCACCTCCCACGTCATGTCCCCATCCTTCCAGTTATCCAACATCTCTAGATTTAGATTAGCTCAGTTTGTGGTTCACGTCTAGTAACCCCAGCACCTCTGACCAGAGCTGACAGGCCCCACCCTCTGACACCCCATGATGGTCTATGATTTTCAGTAGCACTTTTACCATGGGGGAGGGGTACTCTGAAGCCTGAGGAGGCACTAGGACCAGCAAGCTGATCTCCAGCCCCTCCCTGGAGGCTGCTCTCAGGGTCAGGTTCCCCCTGTGGACCTGGATCACTGTCTACTACAATCCACCCTTTCATCTGTTCCTTTAGCACCTGGGTCTTCTGGTAGACTCTGTTGCTATCCTCTTAGCCATAGGGATACCAGTGTGCTTAACACCAACCCAGAAGCTGGAGCCCAGTCTTCTCCCATCTGTGAAACCCACTCTGCCTGGTTTGGTACATCTTGCTGGGCAGTCTCAGGGTGCTTCCAAGGGCCCAGAACAAAGTAGAAGTGCCCTGTACAGAGAGGTCCACAGCCATGACTACAGATGGTCAGAGCATGGATGGCGGGCTTTGGGTTCTCTTCCATGTGGCTCTGTAGCTTCAAAAGCTGGACGGAGAGCACAGGGGAACAAAAAAGGGAAGGGGAAATAAACTCTAGAAAAACTCTTTACATCATGATCTATGTGCCAAGTAGACACAGGTAAATGGAACAAAGAGAAGTTGGCTGCATTTCCAGGAGCTTCTAGATGTTCTTCCGGATCCTAGTTGAACTGCTGGTGTGGGACAGCGGGAACAACACTCCATCCTGCAGAAGCCTCTAGCCAAAGGAGGGGAAAGCCACCCTAGCAACGAAGGGTCCTGAGGAACACCAGGACACTTGCCAAAGAGGCCATAAGGCAGGGGACCTGTGTCCTGCTGCCATAGGTTCACCCAGGAGGCCACATGTTTAAACCTGGGTATGCAGAAGAACTGCCAGCCCTCTCTGTCCTTCTAGCTCTGCAGCAGCCCAGAGCCAAGTGCATGAGGTCAGTGTAGGCACATAGCCAGTCTCACAGGATAAGTACCTCATTGATGTCATACTGCTGCAGGTGGGGCAGCTCTGGGCCATCAAAAAGCAGGGTCCTACAGCATCTAGAAGAGGAATAAGGAGCCCCATCCCCACCCCTTTGTCTCAAGGAGGCAGGGAAGCAGCCAGGACTAAGTCTTCCTGACTCTGAGATCAGGTTCCTTATACAACACATCAAAGTCCTTACTTCCACAGTGACCAGGAACAGACTACAACAAGAAAGAACCACTAAATCAAAGATGTCAAAGTTGTGCCATTGGCATCAGGCATGTCCTGTAGACTCCCTGAGCCTTGGCATCGACACCTACCTTAGCCAGTGAGAGGTCAACTGGCTTTGACACAGTTTGAAGCTTGAACATCAATGAAGGTGGGGACAGGACAAAGACTTCCTTTATCAGTTCATCCTCAACATCCTCTGGAAGGAAACAAGACCATGTTGTGTCTCAGGGAAATGAAGCAGTCACGCAGACCACCTCCACACGGAGGAGTTTAGAGAAACTTGGTTTCAGTGCCTCAGCCTGAATGTCTACGTTAGGATCCAACCAGGAAAGAAGGCAAAGAGGGGCCCGCTGCTGGACACCACCCCTCCTTCAATGTGCCACAGTTGAACAGAGTGAATCAAAGAAATGCCTTAGAGCCTACAGCCAGTGATTCAGGCCCAACCTGGCTTAGCACTGACACACTCTTTAAAAAGGTGGGCAGGAAGCACACATCTGCACCACAGGGACACGTGATAAGAGGTCAATGTGAGAGGAGTCATGTTAGTGTAAAAACAACAGTCAGTTCTTACAATCATCATTGTTACTTATTGAACATCTGAGTTTGGCCTTTGGAGAGCTTCACTACCCCTGCTCCCATTTACTAAAATGGTGTAAGGCCTAGGCAGTAATGCAGCTGCCCCACGTTGGGCAGGGAGAAAGTGGCAGGACACTAGCCAAGCTGCCCGTGAGCCAACTGGTACCCCGCCTCCCCTGGATCTCCACCCAGAAGGGACTCCAGGACACCTTTGGGTATATCCTCACACAGCTAGGAGGACTGAGGCTGAAAGCGAATCCCAGCACAGTACAGCAGTGGCAGCAGCAACCTGTGGCACGTCAGCTAGCAAGACGCCTGGTCTGCCCCCCTTCTGCGCAGCATACACTAAAATGCTCAGATAAAGGACCCCAGGAGAAGGCACCCTGGGGCAAGCAGGCTGGCAGAGCTGAGCACATGCTCCCCAGACACACTGCCAGGGGACAGAGGACAACCTCAGTGCCCAGGACAGCTGCCCGCTTGTGTCTCACTCAACAACCTCCTTACTCCATGGGGAGAACCAGCCACCACACAGGGAAAACTCATCCCCTAAATGGAAAGATGAGACAGCCGAGTGAGCGTATGGGCTGTTAGAAAGGGCTGCAGGGGGGGTTGGGGAATGATGGCAAGTGGGGTAAAATTGACTCAAATTCGTTTTGTACATGTATAAAACTGTCAAAGAATATTTTACCGAGGCCGAACTTTAAGTAAGAAGCTAGATTTAAATGAGACCTTTCTTAGTTTGAATCTCTGGAAACGTTACCCTGTGACCATAGCCTTATAAAAATAACCAGAAATGGAAACCAGATGTTCACGAAGCAATGTGAATAGATTTTAGAGACATGGTGCTGGGGAGGAAAAAGGAAATCAAATGAGATGGCAAATAAAGACACATGCATACCAAGCAATGCCCCGAACTGTGTGAGAACAGATGCAGATCATGCCTAAGATAGTGAGGGCTGAAGGGAAATCAGGGCAGAAAGGAAGAACACGCTGACGGGCAGACTTTGTAAAGATTCACGGCAAGAGCACAGATGTATAGCTAATCCCACCATGGGCATCAGAGGCCCCAGCCTACTGGACAGAGCAACCTAAGTCAGCCTACCAGCCCTAAAGGGCTCTTTGCACTGTTCGGGTCAGTGGGTGGAGGGGTCTAAAATGACAGTATTTCAGCTCATTTGGAGAACTCTGTTTGGTATATTGGGTAGGAATGGGAGAGGGGTCCAAGTCTGGGATGGAGAACAGGTGTCTAGGAAGCAGGATACGGGGTGGAGATGAGCTGAGGAGCAGGCAACCTTCCTTGGCTTCTGCAGGGAGGACCTGGCTTAGCACAGGGAGTTGGTTCAGGACCACATAGCGGGCCTCAGGGCCAGATGTGGCGAGACCTCCATGCAAGGGAAAAACAAAATCCTGAGGAACGACATGCTGGCCAAGACACCAAACCATCTGCAAATGCCAGTGGTTTGAGAATGCTATTTTTAAAACCATCATATGTCTGGTTGAACAGAAACTAGGGGTTTGTTTTCCCATTTCATATACCCTTTGAAGGGGAAAAGAAATATGTGGGGGTGAAGGGATATGTGGGTGGTGGGATCCAAAGAACAAGAGGCACCATGCTGATGCTTTGAGATAGGGTCGCCCTGACTTTGAACACACTTTGTAACCCAGGTTGGCCTTGAACTCATGGTAATCCTCTTGCCTCGACTTCCAAGAAGCTGGAATTACAGGTCTGCATCTCCAAGCCAGATGTTATGAAGTGCTCTATTAAACATCCAAAGCTAATATACTAAAGATGGGATGGGATGGGATGGGATGGGGCAGTATGGGACAGAGAGGCCCAGAACTGATAGAGAAACCATTTGGTTCTCCAAGAGATCCCAGCCCAGATAAAGAGATGAAGCACTTCACACACAATGGTGAATATGCTGGAGTAGGGACCTGGGCAAAGGCTCAGGAGCAGAGAGGGGTCAGGGAAGCCTGTTAGGCTGGCATGTGGGCATGTCTCGAAAGACTCCTAGGGCTGACCAGGAGGGACAGAGGAGCCTCACCACTCTCTGCCCTGCCTCTCTCAGGAGTTCATCAGCCCCTTTCCAGGGTTCCTACATTGAAATCTATCCTATTCCAAGTTTACTCAGCCCAATTCATAGCCCCGATCTGCAGCAACTCTTGGTATCCAGCGATTTGGTCCAAACCTTAGCAGAGCACTCAGAATCCTCTCTGCCTGCCTGTTCCAGCCCCATTCTCACACCCACTGCCCCTAGGTCCTGCTCCTCTCGGTAGTTTCTCTCACTCTCATAATTGCCTCTACTTGTGCAGTTCCTTCCTTGGTGAGACCAGGCCCATCCTTCAAAGTCTAGCCTAAATTCCAGTTACACACCATTCAGAGCCCATCACAGAACTCTCTCTGGTATCTCTTGAAGTTCATACATTTCTATGGGGGCACACCTCTCTCTTCTGTTTCACCCAGTTCTGCCTTCCAAGAAGAAAAGATGTCCTCCACTCGGGACAGTCTACCATCAGCAAAGTCTCACCTATGCCTGCAGGGGGCTCAAAGCCTCCTAACCCAGATACAGAAAGGACCGCTGATCCTCTCTCAGAATGCCCTGCCTCTTCCGTACCCCATATCTCCTGCCCCTCAAAATTTCTGCACTTCTCTTCCCTGTTCTCATCCTTTCTTTCCCTTGTCCGAATCATCACCCAAGCCAGCAGCAGAGCAGACCCCTCCTTCCAGAAAGCATGTGCATAGGTGTCCAGTGGCTTCTGGGAACTGTCCAAAAGCCTTCCTTTCAAGGGGGGTACTGAAGGCTGAGGATCACACCATGTTGCTTTGTGTCCAAACATGAGTCACAGAGGCTTTGGATGCCAGGGCTTCTTGGCTCCATCCTTCACTCTGCACAGCCATGGACAGAAGCCTGGCCTTCCTGGGCGGGGCCACATCATCCCCACTAGCAGTTCCTGATGATTGCTGAGGTTCTGGTACCTCTGAAGTGTGTTGTGCAGCATAAACAAGCCTGACTCCATCATCAGAGCCTGCCCTGTGCTTTCAGCTAGATCAAAGCTCAGCCGGCTGCACGCCCAACCCAGGCCCTTCTAAGAGGACAGCTCCCCTCCTACAGCTTAAAAAGAAATGCTTTAAAGGGAGAAAGAAGCGAAGTGAATGGCTTCAATGTGCCAGACAAAGGCAAACAGGTAAAGGGGCTGGCTTCCAGGAGGAGAGTATCCTCAAGAGTTCTTTCATGCCCAGCCCAGCCCTCTCATCCTCCACTCGAGAGACTTCCAGACTCTGCCTTCAAGGATTACAGACAGAAAGAAATTGCCTCAAACTGAAGTGGAAATAAATGTTCTATCTTGCTCTCAGAGGGCAGCGACACAGGCCCAGCCAGGGTGTGAGAGGCACAGGTCTGAGTGAGGAAACTGAGCCCCTCACCCTTCTTTATGTGTTTTGTGTCTCAGTCATGCTTGTAAACCTTGATAGGAACATGCCACCCCGGGCAGGGCTACCTCATATTTTGACCTGGAACTATTGTCCAGAAACATCCTAAATGGTTCCAAAGAGCGCCTGTGTCTACAGTTGGGCTGCGCAGATCCAGGGACGAGCAACCTAGTTACCGTTGGCTGGTCTGGTTTGGTTTGGGCAAACGATCTACCCTTTGTTCAGTTGGATGATCTGACTTGCTTTGGGAGACAGGATCTAGCCACATGGTTCAGGTTGCTCTCTAACTTTGGATCCTCCTGCCGTAGCCTCCTGAGTGCTGGGGTTGCAAGCATGTGTGACCCTATCCACCTATATAACCAAACCCTCCTTTCTGTATGTTTGTTTGCTTGTTGTGTTTTTGTTTCATTTTTCGGGACAGGGTTTCTCTGCGTAGCCCTGGCTATCCTAGAACTCACTCTAGACATCAGGATGACCTCAAACTCAGACTTCTGTGTGCCTCCGCCTCCAGGAGTAACGGCATATGCCACCACTGCCCAGCTGCCAATCCCTCCTTTAAGGATTATTTAGAGGGGGTGCTGCCACACGTGGAGACACAGCACAGAGGGGTGAGCCCCACCTACCTAGTTGCAGGGCATCTGGCTTATCACCCATCCTGTCAGACGCCAACTGATTTTTCCTGGAAGAAAAAGAAAAATGTCAGTGTAGAAGAATGCCAGAGGAACACAGAGCGTTCACATGGCCACAGAACCACTGGCACCGATACCCAGAGAGTGAGCAGGTCACACGCCAGCAGAGTTCACTTGTGTCCCTGCAGCACACTGTGGGGACAGTGTCAAGCCTTATCCTCAGTGTGTATGCCTCATCTCTCACTGACTCAAAGTCAGCTTGCTGGCTGTCTCTGTCTCTGTCTCTGTCTCTCTTCTGGGATGTACCAATGAACATGAAGGAAAGTGGCCACGTGGTTCTGACTTGTTATTTGTGTGTGTGTGTGTGTATGTGTGTGTGTGTGTGTGTGTGTCTGTGTGTGTGTCTGTGTGTTTGTGTCTGTGTGTGTCTGTCTGTCTGTCTGTGAGTGTATGTCTGTGTTTGTGTGTGTGTGTCTGTGTATGTGTGTCTGTGTGTGGGTCTGTGTGTGTCTGTCTGTCTGTCTGTGTGCGTGTGTGTGTGTGTGTGTGTGTGTGTGCGTGTGTGTGTGTGTATTCAGAGCCTTCTAGAAAGGCTCTGCCCATGTAGTAGCTCTGCTCAGGTTTGTTTTCCTCCATCACGCATCAATCTGAACCAAAGGACACAGAACACATTGAAAGTAACACTCTTACGTCATCCTCCAAAAACTCATTTACTATGTTGAAAATGACAGTTCTTTTGAACATGGCATTGAAATATATTTTCCTCCACCGCCTTTGCACGGTAAGATATGACCACAGTAACAATCAGTCTCTCCTGGGGGCCCTCTATTGAACTGGCTTCCTCCTGAAGATGTATGGAGGGCGTGTGTGAAGACTGTTCGAGACACATAGTTCTCAGACCCTGTGCCTGTGCTCTGTGGAACTCTCATTTTTCTCTGTGGCTCCAGAGTGCCGTCACACTCCCTCCCAAGCAAGTTACTCCCCCCTGTGCCCATCCCATTCATCGAAGCCATTTGATTTCATTCAAACCCAAAGAATCTCGGAGCCCTGTGCCACCAGGATTTCACAGGGGTTTGTGGGGCATGGTGGTAGAATGCTCTGGGAAGCTGGGAAGAGGGGTCCATGGATGCAGAGCACCCTGCCTCAACCATGAGGCAAAAGTAAGCTGCATCATCAAAAGCCTCTTCCCTCAGACTGCCCCCAGCTCATGCTCCACCATCAAAAGCCTCTTCCATCAGACTCTCCTACACTCATGTGCTCCATAGTAAAGACTGAGGACTGGGTGCTTTGCTGAAAGAGACATAGAACCAAGGAACAGTCAAGAAACACGAGACCTGGGCACTTGCCCAAGATGGCTTCTGTGAAGCATTTTAGGTGGAGACAGCAAGGATATCCCTCAAGCACTACAAAGCCACCAGGGCCCTCTTAAACCTACTTGTCTCTGCTTCCTCCTCTCTCACTTACAGATCTCAGCAGCGTCTTAAGGCTGTCCTGACACCTGGAGTGGCCCGCCCTCAGTCCCCACATCGTCCCATGACGTGTACAGACTGACATGATACTCCACCCACTACACAGTCACTTAAAAGTCCCTGCTACCCCTCATCACCATTACCTCCGCCAATTCCATGTTTACCAAAATAACCACAGCATTGACAACAAAGTCCTCTCTGGCTCTTTGGGTTACCTCAGGCACTAGACTATGTGCTTTGAAAACCTCAAAGGCTGTCTGTCTCTCAAAATTGCCTTTTGAAGTAGTTATTTCCCTCGGTGTCAAGAGAGGTTCAGCAGTTTTCCATGGCTTTCATCGGGCAAGAGGCAGCACAGGAGCTAAACTCAAACAACTACTCCAAAGCTAACAGCAGCCGCCGCCTCACCTAACTTCCTTATAAAACACAAGCCCGGCCTCCAAAGACTGCTCTGCACGGCTCTGCATGACCTGTGCTGAGAACTTCAGGATAAGCCACTGTGCCTTCTCACACATTCTGCCCTGAACCCTGTATACTCTGACAGATTCCCATTGCCTTCCACCTAAAGCATGCATCCACATCCTCGCATAAATCAGGCCTGTCTCCCGGGCAACAAAAGGGCAAGATGGCGTGGCAGGCTCCCTCACAAGGATGTCCATATTCTAACCACCAAAACCTGCAGCCATGATCTGACAGCAGACATCATAATGTGAAGGATCTGAGATGGGAGGGTGACCCTGGGTCTGGAGATAGAAACAGCGCACGTGTCACAAGCCAAAGATGACCAATCCGGGAGAGATACGGTGGTGAAAACTGACGATGGGCTGGCACACTTAGCAGGAGGGAGAGTACAGTGGGAGATCTGGTCATGCCAGCTCCTTGGCAGTAGGCCAGAGAAACCGATTTTCGACCTCAGCCGTCAGAGCTATGAGACATTACATTCATGCTGTTCAGCCACAGAATGGGAGACATACTGTGGCACCAAGAAGGGAAACTGGCCCACAGCTCTCTCTTGGCTCCCTGAGTGCTGGATGTCTAGCACTAGCCAGTGTTCCACAGAGGATGTTAAATGATGCAATAACCCTCACAGAAATTAGGTGATTTACACAAGCCTGCACAATTTACAACTGCCAACACACCGGCTCGAACCCAGGCCACTGGTTTCAAACACTCCACTTCGTTTACTCCTTTAATTTGCACATGTTGCCCTTGCTAGAAATTTCTATGGCATCCTAGAAACAGTGGGACAGAGTCTCAAATGTTCCTGGTAGCTCCCAAGAGGGTAGGGACAGTATGTCCATTGGGCCAGGAACAACAGGGCCTCTCCCCAGTCATGGGACTTCCAGCCAGAGAGCTATCCATCAGCCGAAGGAGAAGCTTAGAAGCTTTGTGCCCATGTCTCATAGATCTCCTCACCAAAGGAGACCTCAAGTGTGCTTACATGTGGAGAATGTGCTATTGTTCCTTTCATGTGTCCCTCTGTAGCATAAGCCCTGTGGAGTTTAAAAGGTCAGTTTAAAAGCGTGTTCTTGCCTTTGAGTGAAAACTACCAGAAACAACAAAGGCAAAAAGATAAATAAAGGCTACAAAATGCTTTCTCAAAGTGTCGCTGTACAGATAACCCAGAGGCGTGCATCAAGGGCCAATGACAGACATGCATTCTGTCATACACAAATGACCTTACTCCATTTCTGTGCCTTATCACATCCCACAGGGTGAGCAAAGAGCCAGGGTCCTATGTTCAGGAGTATAGGATCAGGACTTAGTCCCTGAGTAAGTGAATTCTTGTGTGGATAGAAAGAGCCACTGAGAGGTTGGCCAAAGGTGTCCCATGGAAATCCCTAAACAGCCCAGGCTGAAAACTGGAGGTTTCTCTCCACAAACTGATAGCAAGAACCCATAGCTGAAGACAATACCTACATAACTCACTGAACACAGAGAGGTCGAGATGGTGCCTACACTGAACCTTCACTGCTATGCTCTAGTGTCTTTGGTACAGGAAGGTACTCTGCAGACTACCAAAAGAGAAACAGAAACACTAACCCAGCCAAAAAACCTTTGACCTACAATCTGTCATGTCTGCAAAATACACTATGGCAGTTGGTGGCCCAGAGCAGGGAGAGTAGCCAACCAGTGTCTGATTAAGTACAAGGCCCACTCTATGACATGAAACCCATACCTGAAACACTGCTTGGGTGACCAAGATCTCTAGATATCCCAGAGACCTAAGAGAAAATCAAATATAAGAGTAGTGGTCTAAAAACAACAACAACAAAACCAAAAACAAAACAAAAACCACCTAACAATAAAATGACTCCTGATGACATTCTTATGCTGTTCTCTTAGGTCGGTGCCTTACTCAGCCATCATCAGAGATGGTCACTCCTTCAGCAGATGGGAACAAATACACAGCCAGACATTCTGCAGAGTCCTTGAAACGCACAGCTCTAAATGGGATGTCTCCACCATAGGAGCTAGAGGGGTGGGAGGATACCACAGCAGGAGAGCACAGCCCTTTAAGTCAACTGATCAAAGCTCCTATGAACTGGAGGCTGAAGCAGCAACACAGGGTTGACATGGGTCTTGCAGCAGGCCCTCTGTGTATTACAGCTTTAGTCAGTATTTTGATGGGACTCCTGAGTGTGTGAGTCTGATCCTTGTGCCCTCTCTTGGGCGCTCTTTTCCTTCTGTTGGTCTGTCTTGTCCAACTTCAGTATTATAGTTTTATTATATCTTACTATAGTTTATTCATTGTGTTTTGTTGTTATGGCTTAACCCCCCCCCCCCCCGCTTTGTTCTAATGAGAGACAGAAAAGAAATGACTCCGGATAGAAAGGGGGTGGGGAGGAACTGGGAGGGGCAGAGGGAGGGAAAATGTAATCAGGATATACTGTATGAGAAAAGAATCTATTTTTAATAAAAAGGATGGAAAAAAGAAAGAGGTGCCTCATTCCCCTGTGCTCACCACTGAACACTTGGCCAGATTAGTTACAGGTTCCAAAAAGGCTACAGATAGTATTATTGGATTAATGTCAACTTCTCTGAGGGTAATACCGGTCCTGTGAAGGGGAAGAAAATGTTCTTATCCTTAGGAAATGAGCTGAATTTCATGATGCTGACTTTTACTCTCAATGAAAGCGAGATCAGCCAAGCACTAACATGTACATCAGTAAGGAAAAGGACATTCAGAGCTTAGCAACTGCTGACATTAGGTGATGGGGACACAGGTTTTTGGTTTTTACTGCAAGTTTGAAATTTTTATGTTAAGTGGGGGAAAAAAACTTGGTAAGCTTGACCAGAAGATGAGAGCCAATGAGGAGACTGTCAGGAGCTATGAGTAGACAATACAAGGGGTGACTCATCCAGAGAGAGAAGATGAGAGGTCGCTGGAGAGAAAAGTACTGGAGTTCAGTGTCCCCTAAAAAGAGTCACCGAAGGAAAGAGAGAACAAAATGCAAGAAAATACTAAAAAGGAAATTGCTAAGAATTTCCAGCCTCAACAAGACATGTAAACATCAACACACATCTAGATGTATGTGCTGAGAGGATCAGCATGCCAAAGAACAAGAAAGACCTTAGAGAAAAGCTAGATTCCCTAGAGACAACTGGAATAAAAGACTTTGCAATGGTAGCAATAGAGGTGGGAAGACACCTTCAGAGTGATTAGAAAAAAACAGAGGAGATTCCAGCTAAAATTATCATTCAAGATAAGCCAAAGACAGTCCCAGGCAAAAACCCCAAGTTGGTTCTCACAGACTTTCACTGAGCAAATTACCAAAGAGCCAGTTTCAGGAAAAAGGAGAGAGAGCTATGGTAAGAGGCTGGAAAACATTTAAGTAAAACTAAATAATAATGGGCAACAATAAACAATAAAAGTAGTAACCACCACATCAGGAGACACAACGACAGACAAGAGACGGGAAAGGGAAAGCCGTCACCCGGCTAAATCTCCCTCCTGAGGGGTAGATTGGTCAGTCCTGAGCTGTCAAGCCAATCATGAGTAAAAGTAGCTAAGGAGAGCATGACAACCTGCCATGTAATCTTCAAACCAAAGAGGAACACCAACAGAACCAAAGGGGAACACCAACAAACGTGCCGCCGAAAAGCAGCCAGGCAGATTCTTAATAAGTTTAGGTTGCGCATCTGACTGCAGTGGTAGTTTTAAGTCAAAGAACTAAAGATGGGCTGGACAAAGCACACACAAGAATGCCCGCACAGCATTACTTACAGTAGCCCAAGAACAGACGTTACCTAAGTGCCTATCAGTAGATACTCAGAGAAACACCGAATACTAATCAATCGCATAAAGGAATGGATACTGAGCATCCATTGAACCTCAAAGGAATCAGATAGGCACCAAAGGTCACACATACCACACAAACCCAGATGCCCAGAGCTAAGAGGTTGGGGGACTGAGAGGTCGGGAACCTAAGGAATGACTAAGGGATCTTACTTGAGGGAAGAAAATGGCGGAAAACTAGAGAGGTGGTGGTTACATGGCTGTATTCAACGTTTATAATGGTCAAAGAAAAAGAAAAGAAAATGTAGGGTAACAGAAACACAATGTAACAAGACCAAGTAAACATATTATGTCAGTGACTAAGGAGGGGAAGCTGATTAAACCTGCAGGGAAAAGGACACAGGCTGGAGAGGTGGCTCCAGCTAGGAGCACCAGAGTAAGAGCTGGCTGCTCTTCAAGAGGATTCAAGTCCCGGCACCCACATGGTGGCCCACAACCATCCTTCAACTCCAGTGTCCGGGGACCCAGCACCCTCTGCTGGCTTCAGTGGTCACGGACTGCACGTGGTACGCAGACATAATACATGTAAGCAAAACACCCCATACACAGAAAACCAAAAAGAACTGATATTTAAAAAGAGACAGTCGCATTGATTATTACCTGTGAGTTCTTTCAAGAAAAATGCAAAAGCTTAACAGCAAAATACGGGAAGCAAGATACAGCACTCCCAAAATATAGGAACAAGGCTTTGACAGAACAAAGGGCCAAGGGTTTACCTGTGAGCACAATAGGAAGTTTTAGCACAACTCTCTCAGCAAATAATTCCTCAAACAGAGAAAAAAACAACTAAGAATACTGGAAGGTCAAAATAGTGTGTATGATTTAACAAAGCCAACTAGTAAACAATATATATTCTTGGCACGCCCATACGGCTTTAATTATAAAAGCTGAACACAAGCAATCTGGAATTTTCAAAATATTCTAAGCTGCATTTCTGACTGCAAGGAATTTTTTTTTAAAGAAATCCAATAATCAAGACAGCTCCTCTACAGTCCTGGGGTGGGGAGAGAATGAGAGATTAGTAATGGTTAAAAAAAAAAATGAGAGTAGACGTTAGAAACATTTCAAACCGGTTACACAGAAAACTCAGCTCTAGGAAGCTGGGTCATGGTTAACAGTGGGGAGTGAGTGTCGTAAGGAGCCTGTCACTGTGGAACGTTCACAGCACAGAGTCAAGCCATGAAGCAGCAGGTTTCACTACCAGAGAAGGCTCAGCAATCCCCAAGGCTGGTTCCTGAAGAGACTAATAGGGGCACACCTTTGGGGTCCTCGCTCTGCTAGCCTGGTTCATCATAACCGACAAGGAGAAAGGATGACGTCACCAACAATACTGAGAGGGCAAGGAAGGGGTTAAAACATTTTAACAGAAATGCCTTCAGTAAGAAGCAGATAAGCAAGGTCAAAACAAGGTATTTAAAAACTAACAAACCAAACTGGACAATTTTTCTAGAAAGATCTCAGAATTAGGCCAGTGAGCTGACACGGTAGGTAAAGGCACTTGCCATGCAAGCCTGGTGGTCAGAGCTCCGGTCACTTAAAGATGGAAAAAGAGAAGCCATTCCATACAGCTGGCCTCTGGAGCTTGGCATGCACACCACAGCACATGCACAAGCACGCACACTTACATGTACACAATGATATTTAATTTTAAAATTTAAAAAAAATCACAAAATTGACTCAGTAATGAACAGAAAATCTGAAACTATAATCATCCGAGGCAGGATGGCTCGAGCCTGTGGCCCCAGCCTGCATACTCAGGGACTGGAGGCCAGAGAGGTATTCAAGCCAGAACTCAATACACACATGCACACAGCAGCTGCTATTATGCACTAGCTGAGAAGATGGCAAGGATGATGTGGGTACATCCTCCAGAAAACTCTCACTTGCCCACGTAAGTGCGCATTATGAAATGAAGCGCTGGACAAGGGCAGTGGCCATGAGTTTTAAGGAAAGTGTGACTCCACAAGGACGCAATACTTTAACGGTAGAAAAAGTAAATGGTGTAAGTCACACCAACATACGAGAGCTTTAAAAATACAAAATAACTGACACTGAAAATCACAGTGTCAGTCCTAAAGAAGGGAACTCTGGACCAGCTCAAGGGACAACGGAATGGCTTTTCGAATGCTGTGCAACAGTCTCTGCCTTGGGAGCAGGTCCACAGCCACAGGACTAAGGGGCACTAGAGGCACACAACAAGGGCAGGGACCCTGTCTGCAAGAGCCAGACCGGAACCAGGCAGAGTAGTCAAGGACTGCACACACTGAACAAGACTGGCATCGCTGGCTGCATAAACAGTCATGTCTCGGGCCACCCCTGTTTGACCTGAGGTGTCTCTGAGGTGCTTTAAGGATGCTAACATGTGGTGCTCCTGGCTTCAGCCCTTCAGACACATCCTACCCCAGACCCCTCAGAGGTTCCCTCTGAGCAGAGCATGCTGCCCTTTTCCTGCATTCCCCGCAGGAGCCTGCTCTTAAAGACTGCTCTGTGGAGAAGCAGCTGCCTTTGTGTGTCCTGTCCTCAGACCTGCTGATATGAAAGGCTTTTAAAAACCTCTGGGTTCTCCATGTCAGAGGTGCTTTTTCTTTTCACCTTGCTGTTCACCATTTCTCTGGCTTCCTATGTAGTCGCAGACGAAGTCCCTATGGGAAGATGGAGGTGTGGTGCTGAAGTTGGATGCAAACCATGCTGGGATGCCACCTGTTGGGGTTACTAACAAGGTCAGAAGCTGAATGGAGTTCCTGAGCATCTCAGTACTGGTGGCCAGGGTGACGGATGGGAGGTGTCCAAGCCTCTGGAGGGGCTTCCTCTGCCTCCCTTAACCACAAAGATGATCAGCAGATGTTTCTAAAATTAAGCCACAGAGAACGTGAGGTCTCGGGAAGAACTTCAGGTTATCAAGAAGTCATTGTGTGTTTTAACCATCACAATGTGTAGCTCAGGGATTTCAACAAGTCTCCACTTCACACGCTACTTGCCAGTTTCCCAAATGTCAGCCTTCAGAATAGAAAAAATAAATCTTCTCTCCTTCCTTCTCCTCTTCCTCCTTCTTCCTCCTCCTCTTCTTCTTTCTCTTCTTCTTCTTTCTTTTACTTCTTCTTCTTCCTCCTCCTCTTCCTCTTCCTCCTTCTTCCCCTTCTCTTTTTCTCTCACCATCTTTTTCTTTTCCTCTTGAGGATGTGGAAAACCTGACTATAATTGACTGGTCTGGTATTTCCTGTAAGAACGCTCTCTGCTTGGAACACTGTGAAAACAATCTGCCTTAACAATTCAACCCAAATAAATGATCTTCCTGCAAGTGGTGAAAATCCCTAATTGGGAATTGGGCTGCACACCCAGGTCTCTCTCATCCGGGTCCATGATGACGAAGATTGGACAAAGATAGGCATCACCCGGTGATGACAGATGGGGGGTGGGTCTCTGATGGCCCTGCATCCTCCTGGAAAATCCATCGGCCCAGTATCTTGCTGGATGGAATACACGTTGTACCCAGGCCTCCTGAACCATTGTTCTTGAGGGTGATAATTGCTCAGCTTAACTCTTTTCCGTATGTGTCCCTCCTGAGATGCTTTGGCACACACCCTTGACAAGAAGTATGCAGAGCCCGGGCAAAGTCCAAGATCACATCCAACATTTCTCCTTCCTGTATTCCATGAGTCAAAATGGATTCTGGAACATTCCAAGAACAAAGAAATTTACCCTAGTCTCACGTTCAGAGGGTTCTTTCAAGGGCACACAGTTTGCAAAACAAAACTGTACTAGCTTTGACCTTCCCTCATATTGTACTCCATACTCTTCCACTTTGGCTCATAGCTTCTGCATAGTTAGTATTTACTGAATCTCCTCTGGGAGCCCTGAAGCTCTCAGAGTTCACCAGGATGCAGCCCATTTGACTGGGAAGTTAGAAAGCCATTCCAGACCTAGTTCAACCTGGATGCCTTAGAGCAGTGGTTCTTAACCTTCCTAATGCTGTGGCCCTTTAATGCAGTTCCTCAGGTTATTGTGACTCCCAACCACAAAATTATTTTTGTTATTGCTTCATAACTGTAACTTTGATAGTTATAAATTACAATGTAAATATGATATGGCAACACCTTTCCAATGGGTTGCAACCCATGGGTTGAGAACCACTGCCTTAGAGAAATGGATTGGGTTAGGAGGACATGCTGTGTTTTCCCCTAAAATCCTGGGAGCAGGCAAGGCCAGGCACATAATCTTGGCTGTAGACATTCTGGTCTGCTCATTTTCAAGTATCCCATGCTGGAAGCAAGAGGCCTTGGCTGCATTTTCTTACTACTTAAACCACATTAAGACAGGCTGCCCTTCCTTCTGGGGAACATAATTCAGCAAAGTTTCATGGTCCTCATTCTGCTGACTCTTGCTCAGGACTCGAGTGTCTGGGCGTGTCTGAATTCCCCTTCACTGGAAACTGATGCTAGACAGCAAAAGTTCAGTACATAAGGAAAGGAGGTTGGTGTGGCAGTACACAGTCTCAATCCCAGTACATGGAAGACAGAGACAGAAAGATGTCTGTGAGGTCAAAGCCAGCCTAGACTACATAGCAAGTTTCAGGGCTGCCAGAGCTACATAGAGCCAGTCTGTCTCAAACAGAAAAAAAGTTTAAAAATGTGAAGAGGTAATGTCACTCCTAGAGGATAAGCATCCTGGGAGAAAAGTCGTCTCTATGGATTACAGCCCTGGACTATGGCCAAATTCATCAAAGCACTCAGACGTACAATAAACAAAATACAGTGATGTCCCAGTCTATGACCTACTTACATCAGGGTCTTGCCACTGCCCCTCTGCCCACTACTTGGGCTACCAGGTTCAACCAAGCCCACTCATGAGAAGCTGAATAGAGAAGAACGCTGAGGAAATGATAGGAAGTCTGGGTCATGTAGAGTCAGAGACAATCAAGAAGCGAGCAGGGCGCAGCCTACACTGCCAGCCAACACAACCGTGGATGTTACCTCTAGTTAGGACGCCACGCCTCCTTCTCCACCACCCCCATGGCATGAAGACTCAATGGAAATGGCACTTCTTGACACAAAGCTTCAGACTTGCCTCCCAAGGATAGTATGAGAGTCTGGGATAGCAAGGATGTTTCCATAACCTTGATCCTGCCACAGGAGACTAAGGCCATCCTCTGAGTTACAAAAGGTTCTCACAAGCCATCAGGAAGGCATTATATAAGTTATCTGGGTTTCCACGGTGGCTAGAAAGCTATGTGGAGATGTTTGCTTAGCTGTGAGTAGAACCCACACTGGGGCAGTAGTCCTACTCTTACTGTCAAATGAAGGCCAACAAATATATCCAAGGAAGGGCACCACACCAAGGAGAAAGGCTGACTTGTCCTGGTCCCATCAAACATCCAATCTATGTAGTTCTGTTTGGTTGAGTAAGCCAAAGGACAGTGTAAAACAACTTCTAAGGTGATGTATTTTCATTTTTAACACACCAGCCATTCTCTGCTGACTATATTCATTAAAGATCTGGGAAACAGTGCGGTCAGAGTCACGGAGATGTAACAACCATTCAGATAGAGACAAATATGAAAGCAATGCCATTCTTGTTAAATGGCACTTGTGTCTCCAGGTGGCTTTCATATGATCTGCCCTGGCCTGGACCTTCCTTCCTGCGACAGTCTAGGTGTTGTAAATGTCAGCTTTGCCTTTGTGACAGCCACTGTCTGCTTTCTCAGGCACCTGCAGAGCACCTCTCAAAACTAAGTCTCAGTCAGTCCTGTATGAGCACTGGGTCTTTCAGCTTTATTTTTACAAATGGGGACAGTGAGGCTCAGGCCACAAATCAATCTCCCACTCATAAGTCCATGGTGACACAGAGAAAGGGGAAACCATACAATAAAGTGTTTCACAAAACTCTGTTACTTGAGAGGTGGGCCCTTGACTTCAAAATGACCACTTATCTCAACAGTATGGAAGTATATTAAGTTCATCCAAAAATGATAATAACAAATCAAATAATTTTACCATTAAGTTCATGCAACTCCAGGAGTTCTCCCTTACATAGGGTCCTCAGATGTATACATGCCGTTTGTTATTTTTAGAGAATTTTACAAAGGAAATGCTTTTTTGATTTTTTTTTCTCTTTAAAAAGTCCAGCCAGCTAGGCCTCATGATATAAGCTTGTAATCCCAGCTTCTCAGTAGACTCAGGCAGGAGGAGCACAAGTTCAAGGTATGGCAAGTCTAATTAAACAGTGAAGAATAGAAAGACTTAAACTAAAAAGGGACTAAAGAATTTTCTCAGCTGGTAAAGTTGCCATACAACCATGAGTACCTGGGTTCACTCCCCAGTGGCCTTGTACCTGGCTGAGCACAGAGGATGTGCCTGTAAGCCCAAAGCTAGAGAAGCAGTCAGGAACATCCTGGGGACCTCCTGCCAGTCAGCCTAGGCAAATTGGCAAGTTCTAGACACAATGAGAGAGCCTGTCTCAAGAAATAAGATGGAGAGCAAAAGAGGAAGATATCCAACGTTGACCTTTCGGCTTCCGTAGACACTAGCACACACATACACACAACCATACCCGGGAAATCTTCAGAGTTGAAACAACATGAAAGGGAAGCTCAGTGGTCTAGAACTTATTCAGCATGAATAAAGCTCGGTGATAGAGACCTATCCTACATATATAATGCTCAGTGATAGAGACCAGCCCAGCGAGTATAATGCTGGGTTTAAAAATCAGAAAACAAAAAAGCAAAAGACAAAAACAAGGAAGAATTCTAGAGGTCACCCAGACAGGACAAATTTCAGGCCCGGGAATTCTGAATCTGTCTCTGAAAGTGACCTGGGTCCAGGATTTGTCTGTGGTGGGAAGAATTGAAACCAGAGCCTCTGGCATGCTATGCAAGAGCCTGTCTCTGCATTATCTCTCCAGCCCCTTCCCACCCCAACCTTACCCCTTTCTTGAACCAGGGTCTACTACATGCTTTGACTGACCTTGGACTCATTCTTCAGTCAAACCATGAACGTGTCTCTCAAGCAGCTGGAATTGCAGGCTTTCCCCACAAGACCTGGCTCTGGTATCTTTTTCTTAAGATTTCTATTCTCTTAATCCCAGGAGTCCATGATAAATTGTAGCCGGTGGATGACCAGAGGTCTCCTTGGACACACAGGCCCAGGGAAGCCTCTATCCTTCCCCAGTTTGGGCAGGAAAACCAAAAACCAGCCCCTTCAGTTACTCCCTTTTCCACCCCACACTGCCCATCGTGGAAAAAGAACCTCCAGGAAATTCTGACCTACTCCTAAAGCACAGAGGACAAACTGTTCTGGATATTTCTTAGAGGAAGAGGAGAGATGAGGTTGCCCCAAGCTCATTAACCTTGTAAGACTAAGCATCACGGTACCTAACACACATAAACCAGAGAGCTGTGGAATTCTCATGAGTAAGCCAGCCCCAACTTAGAACCAGCTCACTCTGGGCTATAATTAGATGTGTCCCTGAGCCAACTAAGCTGCCTTCTGAGCCTCTCCCGGCAGCCATTTTCACTAGAAATGAAGTGTGACTACCCCTGAGTCCAAACTGGGAATCCCCTCCCTCTCTGCCCCCCTGTGTCTAAGGCGGGTTCTCAGTTACTGAACACAGGCAGCTCACATGTGGGAAGCCTGGCAGATGGGGTACTTACTGAGAAACTGAGACTCACATGGGAGACAGACCAGCTATTCAAGTGTGGTCTGGGAAGTGGCGGGGGGAGGGGGTGGGGGCGGAGAGGCTCAAAACTAAAACTTTCTCTGAGTCCCAAAGCTGGAGAGAGAGCACACAACTGCCTCAAGAAGTCAGTACATGGAGATTTCAGATTTTTACATTTCCCGTCTGGATCCCTTGGCAGTAACAGATTTCATGGGAGATTGTAAGGAAGCATGGGTGGGGGGTGGGGGATGACGTAAGCAATACAATCTCTTTTCACCTCCACAGGAAAACGTCTGCCAAAGCCTGGCGTGGAATGGTGCACAGTTTTAGTCCCAGAAGGTGGAAGGCAGAGGCAGGCCGGTCTCTGAGTTCTACACAGTGAGTTCCAGGACAGCCAGCGCTACACAATAAGTATCTCAGAGAAAGAAGTAAGCAAAATAAAAACTTTTTTGCGTAGCAGAATGAAGCCCTTGCAGGACTCTGGCTTTACTGGATTGTAAGGATCTGAATCTAATGAGACAGACACATCTCTCCCAAATCCCCAAGTTCTTGCTTCTCGGGCTTCATCCTCTACCATCGGCAGCAGGCCACTGTGTAGAGACATAGACTAGACTACAGTCCCTGAATCATGTAGGCAAAAAATATCCCCAGTAATACAGCTGGCAGGAAGCACTTTAACCAGTGGTACCTGGAGCTCTTTCCAGAATAAATATAAACCTTTTGAAGCAACTAGAACCACGCCACACTGTCTGCTGTAGGAAATGTCAGGTTGAACCTCATGAGGTAGGTCTAATCAAAGGGTCATGGTTTGAGGAAAACATCCATGGGGGTCAGAAGAGGGTTCTGAGCCTTGCAGGGTCGATGGGGGTGACTTATGTGGTGGGGGAAGGACAGAAGCTAGCTTTCCAGTGACCAAAAGGGCAACCCTGGGGCAGGCTGCTGCCCATGCAACTGGTACAAGCTACCTAGAGAGTCATGTGTTTGAACAAGCCTTTGGAGTGACAGCCACAGTTCCTAGGAGTCCCCTCCCATGTACCAAAGGAGCTGCTATACTCCTGATCATCAGTCATGTCAGCATGTACCCTCAAGCTCTTGGCTAGACTAACTTTGTGCCATTACCTCACCCTGATTCCAACATTTCATAACACTAAGACCTCGGCCATTTTCAGGGTCTTTCCTCAGTGGTAGAAGACACAGGCTACCCACCTTCACTTTCTCTACCTGTTCCTCGTGCTTCGAAATTCTCCTCCACTGACAGAACTTGAGTAAAGTGAAAGAAGACATCACATATCCGTGTGCCCTTCATTTAGGGTAACAGGTCACATTCACTTTTTTTCATGAGGACACACAAACACACATTCCTTTTCGGGGGGGGGGAGGCTGTTTTGATGAAGCATTTGAAGGTAAGCTGTGAGGTCATGCCACACCACAGCTAAGTACTTCAGCCTGCCCCTCCTAAAACAGCATCATTCCCCAGAGAACTCTGTGTGGCTTTGTTTATGTGACAACACTTTAAGGCCATGATCCTTGTCTAAGTACTCCCAGACTCCCACATTTAGGACCCATTCCCTTTGGAGTCATTTTCTTCCAAAAGAAGAAGAAAGCAGTCGTAATGTCTCTCCTGAATATTAAATGAGCTAGCTATGCTTCTGTTTTAATGAAAATGGGTTATATTCAACTTTTGTCCACTGAATTCTCTCCTAGAGCTTTTAAGGGGGGCTAATGGCTCACATCGAGAAGAGAAAGTGACTTGAGACCTGCTGGGAAGCTGTGGCAAGGCACAGGGGTGGCTCTGGCCTGTCGAGGTCTATGGTGTGTGTAGATTTCCTTGGCAGCTTGAAGGCTGGTTCCCGGACCCCTGTCACATGCCCTCTGTGCAGCAGTTCCTTCACTGCTCTGTGTAGGTGGGTCGGGCATACTGAACCTTGACTCTAAGTCTCTTGTAGGGGCAGAGTGCTTGGCCTGGTTCCCATCGCTAACACTCTTAGGGTCCTCGGCTGTCTGCTCTCTTTTCACTGAAAGGAAATTGTAAGTTGAGAAAGAGAGAAAAAAGTGACCCTGGAGCCACAGGAACCATAAGAATGTCACTTGTAAGAATGTAAGAATGCTCTTCCCATCAATCTTCACACTTACCTAAAGTAGCATCAGAGAGGAGATGGAGGGCCACAATCATGTAGGTCCAAAAGGGACAACTCAATGTGCAAGCCCCAAGAACTGGAGGAAAAAAGTGAGCAGACTTACCCATCCCAACCTCCAGAGCTTTCAGGCAAAGGGACTCCTTTCCCATTAACCTTCATGGCAGAAGGAGAAAATGCTTCCCCCATGAAACGAGTCCATTGTTATGAGTGGCATTCCTCCAGTCAAGATTCTTACATCTTGGGGGGGGTTCATCTGTGCCCTCTTGCAAAAGAAGTTTGTTGCATTCAACAAAGACAAAAAAGGAATTGGAGATCTACAAAGTGCTTTGACATCAGAGGTGGAGATGCAGAGTCTGGAGGTTGCTCAGTTGATTTCCTGTCTTCATTTGGGGATTACAGTTAAGTGATTGGATGACTCTCAGAAGAGACTTGAAACTTTGGACTTCTGACATTGTTGAGACTGCTACAGACTATGAGGACTTTGGAATTTAGACTAAATGTACTTTTTAAATTATGCTATGGCTAGATATGGCCCCTACACTTCATGTGTTTGAACAAGCCTTTGGAGGGCAGGGAATGGAATGTCAAGATTTGATTGTGCTTGGCCCAGGGAGTGACACTATTTAGAGGTGTGGCCTTGTTGGAATAGGTGTGTCACTGTGGGTATGGGCTTTAAGACCCTCATCCTAGTTTCCTGCACAGCAGTCTTGCACTGGCAGCCTTCTGCCCACACCATGCCTGTCTGGATGCTGCCATGCTCCCGCCTTAATGATAATGGACTAAACCTCTGAACCTGTAAGCCAGCCCCAATTAAACATTGTCCTTATAAGAGTTGCCTTGGTCATGGTGTCTGTTCACAGCAGCAAAACCCTAACTAAGACATTCCTCAAAGTAAACTCTGGTGGAATCATGTTTCAACCTCTCATTGGGACCTTAAAAGGAAGGGAAGACATTGCTTATGTCATCCCTTAGGAAGGAATTTTGGCAGCACCATCCATTCATAAATGCATCCCAGGCTTGTTGGCTGTTTACCCTCCCTCATGGAGGAATGTGGGGATTTAGCTGCTGCCTACCACCTTTTGGATGCAGCTCTTACATGTGGCCTGGGGGAGGGGCTAGAGTATACATAGGTTTCAAAGACCAGAGTTTGGGTGCTATCTTTGCATCTACAGAGAATCTCTCATCCCTGCTAAATTGACATCAAGTAGCTCTCCAGCTCTGCTAAGCAGAATCAGCCCCTTCACTGTAGACTTCAAAGGCACTTTGGGAACTTGCAATGCCTGGGGCCATCTTGACAGAGATCAGTTTCCATCATGGAATATGGCAGAAAATGAATAGGCCATTGTTGTTACTATGCCCCAACCCCCACTCCCCAGCCGACCCAACCCTAGCACACACCCAGACTCCTCAAGGCTCTGGAGATGATGTATTTCTGTTCTTTGCAGCTGAAATCCAAACCTTGGTTTGCAAATATGCTCCCATCTTCCCTAATTTGAAAACCAATTCGCCCAAACCTCCAGTTGCCACCCATGCCCAAGGCTTCTCTTCTTGTTGAAGGTCCTTTGAGCAGGGATCCTGGATCACTAGGTTTCCCTACCCTCCTGTTCCTCAACGCCTTGCAATCCACCTTCTCTCCACAGCCGTCTCCTACCCAGAGTGCTCTCTCTGAAGCCACTGACAAGTCCCTCCACTTGACCCTGCCACCAGATTCAGCAACATCCCACCCTCCCAAAATGACAAGCCTCTGTCTCCTAGAGACCACCTCTGCCTTCCATGGCTGGACCAGACCCCTCAGTCTTCCTTCTGGGCTCCTTTCTCTTCCTCCATGCCAACCATACATGCAGGTCTCCCACTGCAAGATTCGTCAGTCACTTTATCAGTCACTCTTGGTAATGCTCACCCTCCAAGAATTTCACCAGCCAGAGCCGTGCCAGAACCACCCTAACGACCACCTCTCTGCAAGCTCCTCGGCAGATTTTTCACAGGATCTGTGTTCTGCTTGCCCTAAAATATGGAAACAAAGCCCCCCTGTGCAAAACACCCATCTTCTTGACCTATACAGTCTTAGACTCTTGCCATTTCTCCCTCCGCCAGGCTCACAACCTTTCTCACCGTCCACATCCCTGACATTTCTTCTTCCTGGAAACCCAGCTCCCAGCCCCTCTGTCACTTTGTGCAGTACTGCCCTGGTGCCTCTGCCTGGTAAATGGTTCAAGTTTCCACCCACAAAGGATGAAGAGGTGGGAATGTTAATTACCCCAATTTGCTCAGCACATGTATGCATAAAAATGTCGCACTGCACTCCAAAATATATACAATTATTATGCACTAATCAAAAGATGTTAAATGTTTAAGGAGACAAAAACACTATCTTGATGAAATCATTTTCACAATTTATAAGCGTGTCAAAACACCACACTGTAGTCTGCATTCCTACATAATTAACCATCATTGATTTAAGAAATCACTAGGCCACCCAAACTACTTGAAATTCATTTCTTTTTATTACCTAGGAAACAAAGCCTGGCTTTCGAGTCATCTGTCCAGTCCACCAGTCCCCTCTCCTCCTGGTCCTACACACCCAGTGTCCTAGCTACCCTCTGCCCCTTTCATTATAATGCCAGCTCCTCAGAAGCCTTCTTCATAAGCCTGGGCAGGAGACAGTGAGGACATGCCGGCTGGTTTAATGTCAACTTGACACTGGCTAAAGTCATTGGAGAGAAGGAAACTTTAACTCAAAAAAAAAAAAAAAAAAAAAAAAAAAAAAAAGCCTCCATGAGATCAGAATGTGGAGCATTTTCTTAATTGTTGGTTAACTGGGGGTTGGGCAAGTCCACTATGGGTACTGCTATCCCTGGGCTGTTTTATATAATGATATGAAAGCAGGCTGAGCAAGCCATGGGGACGATGTCAGTAAACAGCATCCCTCCATGGCTTCTGTATCAGCTCCTGCCACCAGGTTCCTGCTTGAACTCCTGTCCGGACTTCATTCAGTGACGGACTATGATGTGGAAGCATAAGCCCAATAATCCTTTTCCTCCTCGAGCTGTTCTGTTCATGGTGTCTCACCGCAGCCACAGTAACTAAGACAGGCTGCTTACATAGATCCACGCAGCTTGGTCATTCTGTACCTCGAGTTTCCCCACCTGTAAAATGGGTCCAGTAGCTCTCCTAGTGTTGCTGCCAGGATTAAATGTCACCAGAATTCAAGTTCATCTGAAGCAATAGGGCCTGTGAGTAGTGAGCACTCAGTAATGTCACAGCGTCATTATCCTTGACACGATCCAGACTCTCAACAGCCTTCTGCTGTGTTCTCTTCCCTTGTCTCTGCTGAACCCCTCAGTGTTGTCAAACATCTGGGTATGGGTGTCTCAGCCTCTTGAAGGCAGGACCCCTCTACAACACTGCTCTCCTCAAACCACTTGAACAGCAAGAGACACTCGGCAAATGCTTTTCTGAACTGAACAAAATCAACTACCATGTATTTATATTGAGATCAAAAACTGTTTACTCTGTCAGGAAAGGCTCTGCTTCTAAGGGACCCATGGCTCTGCAACTGTCTTCAACAGGAAATGAAAGAAATCCCATGGCTTTAGTAACTTCTCATGGAATGAACAGAGAAAACAAAGTCGAATTTTCTGGAATGAGCTGCACACATGGAATCTGACTATACAGGAAGCCGTCCTGGCAGGCCATCAGTTTGATTTGATGAACTCAACCTCAAAGGCCTTCTTTCAAAATCAACCAAGGAGTCAGAAGGAAAGGGGTCCACTCCCACATGATGGAATGAGAGGTGACTCAAGCTCTCTCCCCCCAGTCCCTAAGCAGTCACTCCTCAGGGAGACTCAGACTAGGAGAAGAAGAGGATGCTCTTTTATTGAAATCCCAGTCCTTCCAGGGGCTAAGCACACAGACTCCCATTCTTCTCAGGGGCCACCAGAACCCTGCAAGCCTCAGAAATGCTTCTGGACAGCACAGTTGGATACAGGCCTAGAGAAAAGGGCTAAGGAAGATCAGGAAAGCTGCCTCCAGAGTTAGGACTAAGATCCCAGGCACTGCAGCCACCTTATCCCCCCAAAAAAATCTTAGGCCTGGAAAACAATGAAGAACAATGAATATGTTGCAGGCACAGCAAGGGGTTCAGTAATGCCGCTCAGTCTTCAAACTGTCCATCTAATTCATCAAACCATCTCCTCTAACATCCCATGGAGCTTCAACTACCACTATCCCTCAGCCCTGAGAGACACTGTGGTATTATTAAATCGCTATTCCTGTGTGGAATGTCCCATTCTCCTCTGAAGGAAAAACCTCACACTATAAACACACGGATACACACACACATGCAGTATCCCCCAGTAAAGCCACTAACTAACCTGTACTGTTACTGACTGAAACAGTTCTGAACAGTACGGGGGGGGGGGGGTTGAGACAGTTCACTCCCAAGCTCAGGCAACAGGAGGAATGGGGCAGTCTATCAACCATGGCTTGTGTGATGTGCATGAGAGGAGGAAATAGGCCCCAGCATAGGAGCAGAAACCAATCAGAAAAGGCGTCCTGAAGAAAGTAGCACTCTAGGTGGCGAATATCAAGAACACAGTTGGGGTCACTTGTTCCAATTGGCCTGGTTAGCTAGGTTGGTTGGCTCAGTGGATAGTTTGGTTGGTCTGGTTGGTTAGTCAGATTAGTTGGGTTGGTTGGTTGGGCTAGTTGACTGAGTTGGTTAGATTGTATTTATTGGTTACTTGGATGTTTAGTTGTTAAGATGAATGTGTGGGAAAAAATAAATGTATGAATTAAAGTCAATAAGAAAAGCAAAGGAAGTTTGAACTGAGTAAGTTCTCTTAATGGTTTTCAGGGTCTACTCCGCGGAACTCATCAGTATGGTGTCCTCCTCCCTTCCACCTTTATTCTTGCCAGGCTCAAAACCAGAAATGGGTAAAGATTAGGAAATAAGGCCCATGCCACTCCCTAAGGAGTCTAAAGTAAAGATGAAATATCAAATTATTATTCCATCTGTATGAAAAGTTACCATAACATTGAGAGAACCAAAGAGAAGCAGGCAGGCCACTGATGGCGAGAAACACAAGGAAGAAGCTCTGAGTGTAAATATCAAGGGCCAGTCCCTCTGGATGCTACCCTGTTGTTATCTGACAGCCTTGGCGGTAACAGCTCCATAAGGCCCGCATCCTAGATGCCTTCCTACCCTCACCCTTACCCTCATCCCCAGCCTCTCCTGGGCCTCTACTGGGGTTCTGGTACCTGGGACCTGTGGGGGACTATCTAGGAGCCCAGCAGACTAGATTCTCAGAATCAGAAAAGGCACCAAGGACAAAGGCTCTGGACAACCACCCTTGAATTCATCCCCACAAGTATCTCCAGATTATCTCTGAGCTCACAGCCTCCTTCCTCCAGGCAGCAGCTACTTCTTTTCAGGGATATCCTCTTGCTCTGTACACCAGGACTCAAAACTATAACAGAGTTGACAAGGATATCAGGACCCTGATAATGTCCACAGTTGGGTAAGAGGAAACACATGGACAGCAGCCCCTTTGGACACAGTTTCTTGTTATCAAGAGAAAACTCCATCATCAGAAGCCTCTTTTCCTTGAAGAAGACACAGTGTCAGTGACAAGGATCCCTGATACTCTACCTGAGGGTGCAGTGATGCCGTCCCCTTCCTGGAGACAGAGTGGGGCCTGCGATGTACATCACAACCACACGGCATTTGATCACCAGTGTCACACTTGCAAGGAAAAAGAAATGGTGGTAGGCTACGACTGGTCAAACACAGGTCAAATGTGGCCTAGACTAAGACCAGGGGAGGTGGTGGGCCACAGAAGACAGCTCTTCAGGTCAGAATATGGAGCAAGGCTGATCTCCAAGAGGCCACCTGGTCCTATGGGTGGGCCAGAAGGCAGGGGGACATCTAGGTGTTGTGTAGGTCTCAAAGAGCAGGCAAGTTTGAGTCTCCAGAGTCTTACATAAAGACCAAACAATGCAGAGACAAATGAGGATGAAAAGTCTACCCACTGCTCGCCCATACGGTATACATGCTATCAGACTCAGGATGCTTGGGTGAGAGGAACAGTCAATAAACTGCAGAAGCCACATCCGCTCCGAAGTGGGGGTAAGGCCGCAGCTGGCAAAAGTCCTGCTATCTCAGTGTATGGACAGGCATCTGTGGGTCTGAAGCCTCTGTTCCTGATCTGGGGACTCCAAAAAGGGACTGGAGGCGGGCTTGGAGTTGAGAGAGGGAACCTAATGAGTACTGCTAAATGTATGTAAGTGGACAGCTACAAGTCCCAAAAATGGACAAGGTTATACTGCCACCTAGTGTCCATTCTGTAGAACCTGAAAGATCTGCCAGAATCAGGAGCAAAGTCTCCTGAACCAACCACTGGCCTGAACAAATGCTGGCAAGGTCTTGAGGTGTCCAAAGGAGCTGTTTCCGCTCTGCAAAAACCTCCGGCAGAAGAAAGCAGGTCAGCCTGGCCTGCGTCTGGGGACCAAACTCCAAGCTGCCCCTTGCCTAGTGTGGCTGTTTGCTATGAAGCCAAAGTTTCCTGCACTGAACACAATACTCTAAACCAGGCCCTCCCACAGCTCCTGTTCACTGTGCCTTGCTCTGCTGGTTCTGTGCAGGGCTGTGCTTCAGCATCCAGAACGGATTCTGGCTTACAAAGGGAGGCAGATGATTTTTCTTTCAGTATCTCTAGTGCCTGGCAGGGGTACCAGAAAGGAGTCAAGAGACTTGTCTTATTGGTAGAAGAGAGCATAACCACAGAGTTAGTGATGGAACGCCTGGGGTTAAAAGACTTTTGCCTGTTGAAGTCTGTACTCTCTCTGAGAAAAGCCCTGCTTGGCCACTCCCACCAGGACATCTACCTACAATCAGGCTCCACAATGTGTTCATTGTATATTTAACACCCTGAGGATGAGAGTCTGGAACTTCTGAGAGCTGTTAGCCCCGGTGCTCCCCCAAATGCCTCACATTGGATGAATTCATCCCATCTGCTGTCCCACGAGCCTCCAAGGGCTCAGGGCTTAACCACTTTGGGATAATTTACCAAGGAGGATGCACACTGCCCAGGCTACCCCAGGACAGGCAGCTCACAGCCACGACTCACAAGGATTCCAAGGCAGAGACCAGACTCCACATCTCTCTATGGGCTCAGCCTGAGACCCCATGTCCTTGCTGAATTTCTCCCTCCTCACCCCACCCAGTCACAACAGCAGTAAGACCTGCAATAAGAACCATGGGACAGCTTTCTATACGCATTTATGACTCCAAGAACATGGTCTATAACCTATGGGAAGCCACCTGGGGAAAAGACACATACTGAACCAGTTATTTAGATGGTCGATGATGCTCTGACCAAAACCTGCTTCTTCCCATCTTTCTTGTTTCAGAAAAGACAACCCCTTCCTGGAGCTGATGCTTCAAGTCATCTTTTCTCCCTCCCTTCTCTAACATAAAAGATCTAATCTATAAAGAAATGTTAAACACAAATGCACACTCTCTTGTGTGCACACACACACACACACAGTGAGAAAGAGAGAGAGAGAGAGAGAGAGAGAGAGAGAGATGCATACCCCCTCAGATGCACACCCATGGCTTACCACCGTCACCGTCACCACTCTGATTTAAGAAGGCCACTATTTACTTTCTTCTAGACTATGGCAAATACATTCTAACTGCCCCCTGCCTTCCATCCTAACAATCTTAACAATTCTCAACCCCCTCAGCTCAGCCTTCAGGGGCTCAGTATGACCTTTAGGACATTTCTTTAGAAACCATGGCCCTACAATAAGTCCTGGATTCCACTCTCTCCCCTCTTCTCCTCTCCACACAGGTCTTCAGTGCGGCCTGTCCCACAGGGCCAGATTTCCTGTTTGTCCCCAGAGGCTAACACTGTCTTCCTTCTGGCATTCCCTCAGGTGTCCCATGGCTTCTCCTGTTTGTAGCCATTCCCTAACCCTCTTCCCTGTTTCATTTTGTCTCAGAAACTGAGGATCTAAAATTAAGTCCATACAAAACTGGAGGAGATATTTTATAAAGAACAGGACAACACACATGGGCCATGGAAGCTGTAGTAGAGAGAGTGGAGCAATACACTCACAGCACACAGTATTAGCTGCAAACTGGAACTGGCCAAGGGCTGAGCACCACCTACCCAGCCTGAGAAGTCCCCCCCCCCATTCACTTGGGCAGTTTCCCATCCCCACATAAAGGTCTTAGTGGATAAGGACCTCTGACCCTTACAGACAGTGAAGCCAAGAAGATAAATGGGTTCCAAAGGAGCCTCTAGAATACTGTGCTTTTTTTAAATACCCAATTTAAAACCTGGAGTGGGGTGGTCTACTGAATTAACTCCTCTTCTGTGGAGCCCTTAATACTTCCATGTTGCACTCAGAGAGCATATCCACATAAAATCCACTCATGTTGGTGACATTAACACCTTCCCTGAACTCAGGAACCTGCCATGGACCCCGGGGATCAATGGCTGTAGCTATGGGGTTTCCTATGTCCCTGCTCACACAAAGTCCAGACTTTCGTCTTAAAGAAAAGGGTCAATACAGGAAAATGCCTTGAAAAAGTGAAAACACCAACTCCTAGGTGGTCTAGACGGACAGACTGAGGACAGAAGACAACCATCAAAAACTGTAGTGAGACCAAACAGAATTCCAAAGTGCCGCAAGAAGATGCTACTGGTAATGACCCGTTCCTCTAAATCTGCTCCCATGGTGCTGCGCTTCTGTTAGACAGCAACAGCAAGCTAAGGAGAGCAGTCTAGTTCTCCAGGAAGGCCCCATATCACCCCAGAGGCAGAGGCAGAGGAGAAAGCAGTGGCCATAGCCAGACAGGGACTCAGCAAATGTGGCCAGCTTTGAAGATGGTGAAAAGGAGCAGTAGCTAAGGACTGCCAGCAGCCACTGAAATCCAGAAGAGAGAGATTCTTCTTCGGAGCCTCCTGCCCAGAGCTCGGCATCAGTGTGACTCAGCTCCGATATCTGACCTCTGTGGTGAAACGTGGTTCTGTTTTTCCTCCCAAGATTCTTAAGCTTGCAATGGGAAATGGATGTAGCCCTACATGTGCCAGACCATCCCACCCTCCTCCTAACCGAGGGACTGTGTGAGTCTAGAAAGGTCCATGCCATGGAGAAAGCTCAGTGCTCCCCTCCTCTTGGGCCTTCTCCTCTCTTCCATGCCTCCTGAGAGGAGGAAGTAGGACCTGTCTAATGGCTAAACTTTGTATAGGTAAAGGGACATCCTGAGCTCAACTTTCTTTCTTAAGAGTGAGCATTTCTTCCAGGGGTGGCCTCTGTACCCGGTGACCACACAAGGAAACGTGCTCCAGCCTACAAAGAGCTAAAGAAGGTTGTCTCCTTGGGACTACCAACACTCAACTCCTGCTTTCTAACTTTGGCCTTAACAGTCACAAAGGTGCTATATCAAGCTCTTGTCTGCCCCGTGCCTTTTGTTTTACTAATTGTTTGTGGGGGTGGGAGGAGATACTATCTAATGGAAGCTTTCCTTATTTTAAAAAAATCAAAAAATAATACCTGCTTTAATGCATTATCATGAAAAACAAATGAGAAAAAGCATTTAATATGGTGCCCAGAAAAAAAAGAGGGAGAAGGAAAGTGAGGAGGAAGAGGAGGAGGAAGGCGGGGAAGAAGACAAGATGCATATGTGTGGGCAAATGAATGCCTCGAGTATGCATCCTCATGTGTGACATGGGGTCATCCCCTCAGATCTTTGATGATTACCCAGAATTCTTAGAACCGTGCTTTACACAACATGGGGCCACAGCAGAGAAAAGCTGACTTTCGCACTGCCGCGGAAGTCAGCTGCAGGATGATACAGTTAAGCAACCATTCTCTGTAGAAAGGGCGCTGTCAGAAACACAGGGAACAAAAGGTCCCTGCCTTTGTGAAAATAATCTTCAGTGGAGGAGACAGACAATAGACAAGTAACTGAGACTCTCTGGTAATCAAAAATGCTGTCAATGAGTAAAGGCATAACCCAGTCTAAGAAAAGCATGTGACTAACAAGGGAGGGACCACGTGAGATGGTGGGAAACAGGAGCTTCTGCCTCTACAGGAGCAGGGTGGACATGTTGTGCTACAGAAACAGCCAAACCCTGTGGAAAGGATGAAGACCTGACACAGCTCTGGAGGAGCAGGACTGACCCCAGCAAGACAGCGCTAAAAGCACAAGCACAAGTGTGGCTGCAGAAGAATGGGCAAGAGGGAGCGATGGAGGGGGAGGGGGGACGGGGATGGAGGGGGAATGGAGGAACAGTGGGAAGGAGGGTCCTAGAGGGTCCTGCTTGAACAAGATCTCGGTGAGGAGCAAAGGTGATGCCACAAGCCACAGTGGAAGGAGACCACGGACAGATTGGCCCAGAGGAAACCTTTCCCTTTACAGAGGCAGAAGTGAAGAGAGGCTCTTGTCAGCCCAAGAAGAAGCAAGTAAACACATAAGCAGGGAAGTGAAGACTGTGTGTAGACAGAAACAGAGCACCAAACAGTATTGAAACATAAAATCAAGAAGGAATTGAGTAGGAGTTTTGAAATGTAAAGCACATGCCAAACAAGACGGATTAGACAAAATCAAAGTAGAAGGTGACAGTGGACTCCCAAAACCTCTTGTGTGACCTGCAGGCCTGCACTGTGGCTCTCTCTCTCTGCCAGGCCCAACATATCCGCACACAATGACTAGGGTCTGGTCAAAATTACCAAAAATGCCTGGAAAGAGGGCATGAAAAGGACTAAGATTCAGTAGAAAACTAGACAACAGCAGGAGACCCAGGGGTGATTCCGCCACTGGAGTCATGGGACGGTGACCTTAAAACCATGAGGAATCTCATGCCTGGAAACAAGAAGAATCTATTTTGTTAGTGAATAAAAGCTCTAAAATATAAAAATAACTGAAGTTAAGAAGCTACTTAAGAAGTTTAGTAGCACACTGGATGTGACAGGAGAGAAACATGAACTAAAGGCAGATCCAGAGAGAATAACCCAGAGGGACGTGGTGGTTCCTACAGTCCCAGCACCCACAGCCCAGCAGCCTGAAACCATGAGATCTCACTGCAAAAGAAAAAGGAAAAAAAAAAAAAAAAAAAACATATCCACATGGAAATACAGAGCGAGAATGACAGAAAAAATACGTAAAGAATATTTAAAAGCCATACTATACAACACTGTACAAAGACCATCTGTGTAAGTAAAGTCCCAGACCAAAAACAGACAAAAAAGGAGAAAAAAAAAAGAAGAAAAGGAGTGAAACAAAAACAGTATTTAAACAGTTAACGGATGATAATTTTTTCAAAACTGATGAGAAGTATAAATCCTCTATTTCAGAAAAGTTGATGTATCCCCAAAAGAATCATCAATGAAAACTACACTGGGGTGTGGCATTCAAGCTGTTGGAAGCCAAAGAAAGAAAAATGTCTAAAAGAGCCACAGTGTGGAAGGAACTGTCAATGTGTCACCCTCAAAAGAGCACAATGCAACCTTTAGACTGTGACTGACTTGCCACCAACCGGGAAGAAAGCCTAAGGTCATGGAAGGACACTGCCAAACAAAGACATCACAAAAGGCACTTGAGAAGCAAGCCTCAAAGATCCGCAAGAGTAAACTAGAAATCCCAAAGCCAACCGGAGGGGAGTACAAGAAATGAGATCATTTACAAGGGCCCAAATTACTGAAAAGACACGCATAAAGCCAAAGGGGGTTCCTAGAAAATATATAAGATTAAATAGATAAGACTAATGGGGGTGAATGTACACAGACACTCAAGAGCACTAAAGGGTAATGGCAAATTACTAACGCCTTCATTACTATTAATTAATAATTTCAGGAATGAAGCAGAGACATCAGTGTGGATCTTACAAGCTTGAAATTGAAGAAAGCGGTTTTTTTTTTAACTGTGTTATTTAATACCAATAATCTAAATACAGAGAAAAGTGTCAAAGTCCTTGAAAAATATATAACTTGGCCCAACTGACAAAAAACAGAAACTTCTAATTAAAAACACCAATCTTACACACGCTCTTAAAGGGCAGAGAAAAGGACCAGCATCCAACAAGGGAGCGGCAGCAGGAAAACCCACCAGCCAATCTCCTTCATGAATCTATGCACGAAAGTCCTAAATGAGATGTTAATAAATTAAATCCAGTGTTATCATAGCCAAGAGGCTCGTTCCAGGTGTAGGACTAGATGAACAGTCAAAAACCAATTACTGCAGAAATCCCCAATGGCCTATAACAGAAAAGAAGTAAAAAGAGGGGTCAAAGAAACGAATGGAGCGCCCACAAAAAGTCTTTGGGGGCTGATTCACGAATACAGGGAACTCCTCAAACTGACATCAGCCAGGTCAGGTGTACTACTCCAGTTGTGCTTAGGGACATCAACCAAAGCCTTCTACAGCTCGGAGAAGAAGAGAAGGAGCAGAGAAGGCCTCCCCTGAACTTTGGAAGGTGTGGACCTCCGGATCCATTTTCTTCCTGGTTGATTATAATCCTCTGGTCCTGCCTGCCTCACTGGCTTTACTGGAGACCAAGAGAGCCCCATGAATGCCACAAGAGGCTGGACCACGTGTGCCAAGCGGTGCTTGGTTTGGAAAGCCCCACCTTGGTTCACCATGCTCACCTGAGAGATGGGGGCTGGCCGCCCTGCCGCTTGAATGCTCTTTCTAGCCGTTCCTGGGGCGTGCTGGAATTCCCATCGGACAAGTACAGCTTCAAAGGTGTTGTGCTGATTTCTGTGTGACTGTACCCCAGTGGGCTGTCCTCTGAAATACTTCTTAGCCTGAGCCTGTCCCTCTGGGACAGCCCTTGGCTGCTAGAAGTGGCAGTTGGCTTCTCCAGAGACAGTTCATTCAGCTGGCCCAGAGGACTCTTGGAGACGGAGTCACTACTGGAAGCAGGGACCTCCTGTGGACCTGGACACCCTGGGGTGTGAACAAAAGGCTCAGACTGCTGCTGGCTCTCCTCTGGGGCTTGGAGCTTCCTGCTCAAAGCTGAGGACCGTCTCAGAGAGCGCTTTCGGAAAGAGTCCTGAAGTGGTAAGAAAAGAGACAGAGAGCATCCTTAACTAGAAGAGTTGGAAAAAGTACTTCCTCTAATCCCTGGGATGGTCCTCCCCAGGAAGGTCTATCCCCAACCCCAACCTTCTTTTTCTTTCTTTTATTGAAATAATTTTTTTCATGCAATATATTCTGATGACAGTTTCCTCTCCCCCTACTCTTCCAGTCCCTCCCTACCTCCCCTCCCATCCAGATCCACACCCTTTTTGTCTCTCCTTAGAAATAAACAGGCATCTAAGGAATGATAATGGGATAAAATAAAACAAACAAACTGGAATAAGACAAAAACAACCAAACAAGAGCCAAAGAAGAAGCCTAACAACTGCACAGATACAAAGACACAAAACATCATGTGCACAGAAATCCCAGGAAACACAAAGTAATATGCATGGAAGGGACCTGTAAAGTTAAAAAAAGAAAGAAAAGGAAAGGAAGGAGGAGAAAAGAAAAAAAGAGAAAAGAAAAGGCACTAACTTAATATGAAACAAAAACTCCCAAGGATGCCCTTGAGTTTGTTTTGCTGACCATCTACTGCTGGGCATGCGGCCTACCCTTAAGAGTGGTTTGTTTCCTCGGTGAGACTCCCTTGGAGAAAAGTATTTTTCTTCAGAGTAAAAGTTAGGAGATGGGACATGTGTCCACTTTTCCTTTCGGCTCTAGGGAGCCATTGGTACAGACCTGTGCAGGCCCCGTGCACAATGCCACAGTGTCCATAAGTTCCTGTGAGCACCATATGCGTGTGTTTACAAGGCCTGGTTCCTTGGTGTCTTCCTGCCTCCTCTTCCGTAGTGCTCCCTAAGGCCTGAGAAGACTGACTCCTTCCCTTTATGTACTCTGGAAGGTGACCCCCCAACGCTTCCAGCACTGTGATGCGCCTTCCTGAACAGACCCAGAGCACCCTGCTTTTCTCTCACTCCTTCCTCACCCAGAGCACTTCAGGTGGCAGGAAACCCATCACCAGTTTCTACTTAATGTCTCCTCACCTACAGCTGAGCCACCTGTGGAAGCGATTTTACTTCTCTCTCCCTCACATCCTCACCAGTAATACAAGCTGTCCACCGCCCACTACCTGCCATTTCGAAAGAGGATTCTTCAGTAAGCCTGCGGTGAGATCTTCTCATCTGCTAGGGACATAGCTGTCAAGTTTTTTAAGGATTGATATCGTCACGTTTAGCTATAAAGACGTTTGGTTTTGCTCATGAACTTACGTGCTATGCAACATATACACTATGGTAACTTTCTGAAATATAAATATCCTAAATCCAAAACCCATGTAGTCCACATCTGGGATAAGAGAGGAGGGGCTTGCAGCCGCCCTTCTCATTACCATGGATAGGATGAGACATGGCCCGAATGCAGAACAGGCAGGTCATAGAATTGTGACAGTCAGAAGGCTATTCTCACTCCTGGTAGTAGATCAGGAATGGCCAAAGCTACGTCCCCTTAGCACTCAAGATTTGCCTATGTAAAAAGAAAAAAATCAATAAAGTCAGGTGGACTATCTCCCTCCTATCGGTAAGAAATGGGGCTTCTGCACTACCCAATGAGCAGAGGGCAAGGGAGTGCTGCCAAGAGACAAGATCCACCTTCAAGCTTCTCCTTAAGGATCTCTAAGCATTTCCAAAAACAACTCCGGGGCAAGCAGCAGCCCGGGCTGGAATAAGGGGAGTTGACTCTATTGTATTCTGGCCTCATGACAATGACTGTGCGGGGTATACATGCACACAGGGAGGACGACATTAATCACCTTTCCTGAAGAGACACAGTTACCTCATCCATGACTTACTAGTAAAAACTGATGAATACCCAAACACCTTCAATGAAACATAGGAATTTCTACAGCAACCACTATCCAGTGAACTTCATAGGACTTGGATATCACAAACAAAAGAAACCTCACATCCCAAAGCAATAACCAAAGAAGTCTTCAGCAATGCCCTTAAGGGGAAGGTGGCTGCATGTCACCTCCCTCTCACCAAAGTCTCACCTGCACCCACTCAAGAACTGAGCCATCCTGGTAGGAGACAGGACCCTGGCACCCACTGAACCACTGGTTCTCAAAGTGGGGTCCACATACCTCTAAAAGTCCCCAGACCACTTAGGAAATTCAAAACAAATCTTATAGAAGCTAGGTATGACGTAAATATGTTCTCCATAGTCCACATGGTGTGATTTCGGTGGCATTAAGGTGACATGGTAGACCCCAGAGGATAACTGGAATCAAAGAACTAACACTCTTTGAAGGGATCAATCTGATCTCATGGGACTGGGTAAACTCCTTCAGATGGTTTGCTGTGAAGGAGCCTGCCAGCTCCTCTGAATCCCTGCCTCATACACACGGTCTGCCTTTCCCACAGGAATCCCCACCATGAAGGCACCTGTGCCACCGCACTGAGGTAGAACAAAGGGACTTCCTGAGAGTCTGAGCAGACAAGAACCGTAAGACTCTCAGACCCGCAACTATGACCTAAATAAACCTCTGTTCACTTATCCACCCTCAGATACCTTGTTAGAGCGACAGGCAGCTGACTAGGAGAGTAAACACACAGCCCAATCTGCCTTTCGCAGTGTGATTTAGGGTGCACGGCAGTGACAGGAACATGGCTGGCCATGGACATGAATCTAAACTCTACACACGTTCTTCACTGTCTCACACTTGGAATAAAAATGAACAAATATGATGCTGACTACACTTAAGATCAGCTCCACTGAAGCTTTTATTATGAAGCATTATTAACCCCATTCCGTCTAGAGTATGTCACACACCATCTTACTATTCTAGGCAACCAAACGGGGGACACAAATGCCCGCTCTGCTGAGTAGGAAGGACAGTGGCTACGGCGTGTATGCAACCGTCTAACTGAGTGAGGTGAACTTGCTGTTATTTTCAGGAAACCACAGGCAGACAGACAACAGTGATTCAGACTGGAATTTGGCAGGCAGTTCTTGAAAATAAACTGAGCCTGTCACAGGAAGGGAAACAAATGGTGTACTGTTCTCAGGGATGAAATGCTGCAGGGTAAACATCACAACTCTTGGGAATCCTACATCAGGCACCAAAAGCTTGTGGGTTTGGAGGGATTTTTAAATTTGTCCTGCAATCTTTAGTGGTCCCATCGGCGGGTATGTGAGTGTGTGTGTGTGTGTGTGTGTGTGTGTGTGTGTGTGTATTCAGAAGATGTATATAATTCGGTAACTGATGTATTCCAAAGGACTTGGCACATCACACTACTTAATCATATAGGAATAAAAGATTCAGCATGCATGGCAGACCTACAGGAACTGATAAAGTACAGACAGCACACGTACGTAGTTTAAGGTTCCATGTTAAGGGGTAGGAGTGTAGCTTTGTTTACATTATCCCATAAAGGCATTATGGGATAGCACCATACTTGCCCAGAACAGTGAATCCCTGGGTTTGAGTCCCAGAAGCACATATACTAGACATAGTGACCTCATTTAGAAGGTCCTTAAATTCTCTTTCCTCTCTAAATTCTGTCCAAGGCCAAATGTTGTCCACACACTTTAATAAAAACTGTACAACAGACTGCATTCAGAAGCAAAAAAAAATCTATCTATATTGTTTCCTATCAAGCCAGATATTAAAGAGATTTACAAAACCATGTACAAAGCAGTTACTAATCTTACCAACTGTTTGTTTTGGAAAGCACAATTTTATAACAAAATGTGTTGTGTTAAATGTGAACAGTTTATCGGTATTGCTTAATGATCATGAAGTAAATTGTTTTAATTTCTTAGTTTAAACTTTTTAATTGTTTTAATGTGTGTGTGTGTACATGTGTGTGAAAGAGGGAGAGAGAGAGAGAGAGAGAGAGAGAGAGAGAGAGAGAGAGAGAGAGAGAGAGAGAGAGACTGACTATATAGGTTATGCACACAAATACAGGCTCCACTTCAGAGGTCAGAAGAGGGAGTCAGGTCTCCCTGGGCTGAAGTTCCAGGCATTTATGAGCAGCCCAGGATGGGTGCTGGGAACTAAAGTCAGATCCTCTAGAGGAGCAGCAAGTACATTTAAGCACTGATCTATCTCTCCAGACCCAAGGTTTCATTTCTAATACAGCAAACATCAATAGATGTAGCCCCATCAACAAGAGCTACAGAGATTCTCAATGTTAAAAACAAAGAGATCCTGAGACTGAAAGGTCTGAGAGCCACTGCAGAAGCCTAAACTCCCAGACTGACAGGTTCTCTTCTGCCTTGTCCTCAGCAGAGAGAGGAACAACCTGTTCCCCACTGAGGACAATTCTACAGGACAATCCTCACACCAGCTTCCAGCCAGGGTGCACAATGCTTCCCACAGCCCTCAGGAGACTGACTGCACACCCCTCCACCCTGCACAGGCCTGTGAGCAAACACCATGGGCCACACAAATGTCTCAGTCTTCAGAGGGCTCAGACTAACCCTAAGATGGCCAATAGAGTTCCTGTGATACGGCTCCACACCACTCTCCTGGTGGTAACTACTCTAGGTACCCAGAGGGATCTGTCAGGAGGAAAGAACACTAACGCTGACTAGTGATGTCACAGCATCACTAGCAACGGCCACAGAAAGGCATTATGGGATAGCACCAAAGTCTGAAGTCATATATTTGCCACCCTGGAACTTGGCTATTCCTTCTTCTACATTTGAGAGACTATTCTTCCTCTTAACTTCTCTGACCTTGTTAGCCCCTTTCCTCTTGACAGAGTCCAGTTTATGAGTTTCCTTCTTAGACAACAAGATGCCTTGGGTGGGACATGGCACCAAGGGGTGGCTTGGCAGGGAGAGGATTCTCCCTCAGGTCCTAACGCAACAAGAATGAAGGGATTAGCTCCAGCAGATCATGCTCACGCAGATACAGATACACAGCTGACTGAAAGGGAGATGGTTTTCCACAACCACCGTAGGTCTGCCCAGGCAACTAGTGTTTCTGGTGTTTCCCCATTTATTACTTTGCAAACTTCTTTCAACACTGTCCTCTCGTTTGCCGTGCTCTCCTATCTAACAAGATCAAACTGTGACCCCTCCTTAAAAGAAATCACCAAGCAATGAGTGAAAATTTTACAATTTTTCCAAAAGGAGAAAAAAGAAACAATAAACGATAGCTTTAAAGACCAGGGTTCCCACTCCCCTTTGGCCACAGTGGTAAAAAAACAATATTCTTTAGACTAGGAGAGGTCCCCTTCTCTAGAACTGCAAAGACAGTGTCTTTACTCGAAGTAAGGAGAGAAGAAATCAAAGCATCCTCTTCGCTAACTCAGGTAGATAAACTGAGGGCAAGGAGGTAATGAAGCCTGCTGAGGATCCACGGGGTCACTAAAGGTAGAGCCAAGGAGAAAACAGGTGGGCATCCTTCCTGTCCCTACATGTACCCCATTCTCAGCCAGCTGTACCTGAAGCCCACCTCTCCCTGCCCAGTCTACAGAAAACAGAAAGGGGCAGTCCCACCTGTGGGGAGCTGGCAACGGGCCCAGCCATCATGCCTCGGACAATCAGGCCAGACTTCGGCTTGGTCCTCTCCACTGTCCTCTTCACATCTATGCCAGGCTCCAAGGAGTGAAGCTGCTCCACCTTTTCCCACGCAGGAACCAAAGGGAGGCTGTCCCCCAGGGCCGTGTGCTCAGACTTACTTTTGTATGGGATTTTTTTGGAAGACATGAAATTACCAAGTATGTCCCCATCCAGACTGTCCAGCCTGCAAAAACATAATATGTCCCTTTAAGCAGAGCCTCCAAATGAAAGATAATAATAAACTCATATACACATCATTGGAAATGAGCCCAAGTCAGGAGAGGTAAGGAACAAAAGCACTTCCTCGGAGTTGGGACAAATCATCTGAGTACAACAAAGTCAGATGACAGCCCTCAGAAGGTCCTCAGTCCTGATGGCCTGAGTCTTGCACACTGGGGTGATAAAGGAGGAGACCTGTGGTGCAGTGCTGAGCATGTGGAACTGGCCTTGATATACACGGAGAGCTCACCTAAAGCAAACCGCATGTCTGGGTGTTCAGTAAAGCTGTGCCAGTGTATGTGTGTGTGTGTGTGTGTGTGTGTGTGTGTGTGTGTGTGTGCATGTATGCAAGGGGCAAGGGAGGGAAATGAAACAAAAGAAAAAAAGAGAGAAAGAGTCAAAAGGAACAAGAAGTCCTCTTTTTAGGTGGAGCCTCCTAGGTGGTCGGCCATATTGTAATGGAGCTGAATCTCCCCTTCCAACCACTGGCTGTCAGGACCTCATTCAAATTGACAATAAACACGAACTTCCCACTTTCTATGAGAAGTGCATGGCCACAGACATTGTGCTGATGCTCTGGGTTATATCATCCGAATCAGTGGGAATGACAAACAAGGTTTTCCCATGGAGCAAGGTGCCCTGACCCACAGCAGACTGCTGTTGAGAGAGGGTGTTCTTGTTACAGATCAAGAAAAGGAAAGAGGAAGTGGAAGTCTGCTTGGGGGTGCAAGTAGACGCCAACCTGAGTTCTCAACTTGGCGACTGGAAAGAGAAGACAGACAGACAGAGACAGAGACAGACAGACAGACAGAAAGACAGGTAAAGAAAGAGAGATAGGTAGAGAGAGAGAGAGAGAGAGAGAGAGAGAGAGAGAGAGAGAGAGAGTGTGTGTGTGTATGTGTGTGTGTATTCCTGGTCTGACTGACAGATACTACTGTGCCTCAGTGGTTGGGGCCCCAAAGAGTTAGCAGAATCTTAAAACATTTCAATCTCTCTAAAGAGAACAATGTCCACCAATGTTGTCACAAAGCCCTTAAAGTAAGAAGGGCAGGACCAAAGCACCCAAGAGTCAGCACAGTTGCAGTTACTCTACATGGCCTGTAGCGCAGATGCCAGTGCATTGCTCTGAAGAAACAACGTGCTACAAAAATGAGGAGAGGCTTAAGAATATGCTAAACGTGTGGCCAAGAGAAAGAAGGCGACCAGAGAAAATGGCCTGAAACAGATTGCCAAAAGGCTTAGGCTGTTATCACCAAGGGCATCTACTTTGAAGTCTGAGTACAAAATCTTTGAGACTAACAAAGAAGTGACCAGACCTGAATTTCCAAAGACAAACAGAAAGAAAGAAGTGCCAGAGGTGAAGGAAAACGGCCATGTTTTCCTGGGCTGGGAGGCAGGGTGGGGAGGAGGAAGGCACCTGGCTTTGCCTGCTTCTGACCATGGTGTTCGCCTTCCTGCGTCTTCATCTGAAAGGTCGTATATATTCACCAGTGTGGCCTCTGAGCATCTCAAAGGCAATTTGTTGTTTTTCTTTGGAACAGAGATTGCAGGGATTGGAGCTCCTTGACTTTCACTGTTGTCTGTATTTCCAAAATGATCCAGAAAGTATCTGGTAATGAGTTCCAGGTTTGTTTTTAGAGGCTTTTCTTTTGCCTATCATTGGAAAGGAGAAAATATCATTAATTGAATGCACAGCATTTGGGGAAAGGTAGAAAGACTATCCCAATCCTTTGACATAACTACCAGATTTTCACACTACACACTCCCATCAAACACATACTTATTCTATGTGCCAGGTACCATACTGGGTAGGAATTCAGAAAGAAAGACTAAAGTCTCCACTCTGAAAGAACTACCATCTTGTACACTGTGAGTCCACAAGAAGACTGTCCAAGCTAATCTCCTTTGGCATTCTTTCCCTCTGGAAAAAACTGAAAGAGATAAATCCTTTCATTTAAAAACTACAGTTTTAATTTAATTTTATATTATATTCATTTACTGAGTGGGAAGAAGCTGAAAGCCACATGTGTATGAAGATCAAAAGACAACTTGAAATGGTCAATTCTCTTCTTCCACCCTCTTCCTGTCCTCTGTAGATCCAAGATACATTTGGAGCCCGAATGCTTTACTCGTGGGTGTTACGGTTTGAATCTGGGATGTCCCCTTCAGGCTCAGGTTCTGGGTCACCAGCTTGCAGCATCATTTTGAAGTCTGTGGAGCCTTACGGACGTGGGGCCTGGTTGGTCGACACAGATCGTGAAGGGCAAAAAAGCACATCTGCACCTGGCTCCAGTCTTACGTTTCTGATCCACATCATGATGGACTAAGTGACCTAAACTCATGATCCGAAGCAAACTTTTCACAGCTTGTTTCACAGTTGTTCCTGTGAGGTATTTTGTCATAGCAAAGACAAAGTAAACAGCGCAAATGACGTTTCTTTAACACTGACCACTAGTGTTAAAGAAACTAGTGTTAAAAAAAGCCTGGAGCAGGAAGAAAAGCAGAGAGTGCACTGGGACAGACCCAGACTATACCCCAACCATAAAAAAAGAAAAACTATGTGAGAGAACTCTGCAGAAAAAAAAAATGATATCAGTGTTTCCCAGCCTTGCCTGTACTAAGTATTTTCTTTGGTTTTTGGATTTCTTGTTTTTAAACTCATGACCAGATGAGACTTACTAAACCCAAACAGCAAGAGTTAGAGCTTTGATTTCTCCTAAACCCCTCAGCCCAAATAATCTTAACAAACACCCAGTTGTCCCAGCAGTGACCCACAGGTTGGCCTCAGGCTGCTGGACCATGGGTCAGTCCCAGCCCAAGAGCTGGGAGCTGGGAGCACCCAGCCCTGCGAAGCTGTGTCCACACATGGGCTTGAGTGCAATGCTTGCCAAGTCAGAGCAGCCAAGGGTCTGATGAAGGTCCTGGTGTGGAGTCCTCAGGACAAGCCAAGTCCTTCCCCTGCTAGTCCTCTCCTGCCAAGATCCATGGCCAGTGGACAACACAAAGTTCAATAGCCCTATCAGATCATTAAAATCCGGAATGATGTGTTTATTTATTCAGTTCTGTAAGACCAAAAAAAATTATTTATTTTGTCTTGGTCTAAATTAAGATTGCGGTGAAGTGAGTTGAAGAAAACATATAAAGTGACTTCACTATCTTGCCTTTTCTCTCCAGGCCCTGGGTTGCCCACATTACACCTCTGTGAGTTTTCTCACTTGTACCCTAATGCTCAGTGAACACACAGCCTTAACGTGAAGCTAACACCATTTCCCCAAACCTCAATCTTATATAGAGAGCAGTCCAAAAACCTTGGGAATAAACATTTTTCCTTTTCCGGAAAGTATACTGGGCTCTTCGGAAGGATCCATTGACAATGGGCCTTTAGTCAATGGCAGCCCTGATTTAGGAAGTCTGGAGCTGTGTCAGTTCCTGGGACACCTGGCTGGAGGAGAGAACATGGCCAGAACTGAGCTGGTCACCAAATATAACAGAACCAAGATAGCAGCCAATCAAAGGTCTACTGATGTCACTGCCTTACATCCACCAATCATATGACAGGTTACCTAACCCTTCTGGAAAATTCCCCTAGACCTGCATAAAAGGGGCCTCTGAGCCTCTCAAGTCACTGCCATTCTGATGAATGGTGGACCCCTAAATGCTGGTAATTTCTGCAAAATAAACGCTCTTTGCCTTTGCATGTTATTTGACTCTGTGGTCTTCCTTCCAGCGATTCTTGGGCCCTAACAGTAGGTCTTCCAGTCTATCACACAACTGTAGGGAAAACAAGCCACTGGGAATATTCACAATGAACTGCAGCGGTTCCCTGGGGTCATAAGAACTCTGGACTCAGTGCATCTTGAAAGTACCTGCAACAGATGCTAAGTCTACTTTGCTTTAAAATATAGGCTCCGATTCATTCTATCTACCAATAACTGATGTTTACATCAAATAATTGGGGATTCATCCACCTTAAGTTGTGAAAACATAATTACTTTAGAGAGACTATCCTGTGGTGGGAAAAAAAAAAAAAAAAAACACCTTAAATGAGAAGACGCTTCTGGGAAATTAGATGAAGATGGTTTTAATAAAATCCCAAGGACAGTAATGGTTCTTTGGATTTTCCCAGAGTCTGTGAAGCACATTCCTAACATGAACAACCTGTGCCCCTGCCTCCAAATACAGCAACAGAAAGACATAGTGCTGCTGGCTTAGTGTGTCCCCAATGGAGGACAAGAAGATATAGATGCTATGGGACACTGAGCCTCTGCTGTGACCTCACTTGGCTGCCAGGGCCTAACCTCCTCAAAGGGATCAAAGGCTTCTGCAGGCAGAGATGAGTGAGCTGAGGGGCACTGGCTGGGTTCTACTGACCTACCTGGAACACTTGCGCTCACATAGGGCAGCTGACCCAGGGTCCTCTCTGCTACACCACACACAGTGGGCTAGTTGTCAAGGGGTCTGGAGGTTTTTCTGGGTATTTCAATAGTACTGTTCTCATCTGTACACGCCATTCAATCAGTTAATGTCTCACTTTTTCTTATCTATTTGTATATGTGGGAGATGGTGGTGGTGGTGGTGGTGGTGGTGTGTGTGTGTGTGTGTGTGTACAGCTGTTCACAGGCACCCAGAGGCCAGAGGGAGATGCCAGATGACTTCCTTCCTCGTTCTCTGCCTCACTGCCTTGAAGCAAGGTCTCTCACTGCACAGGAAGATGGTTGGCCAGCAAATTCCTAGATCCCTCCTGGTTTTGCCAGCTCATGCCACTGTGACAGAAACGGCAGTCATGCCCACTTTTGCTGCAGTTGCTGGAGATTCAAACTCTTACCACTAAGCCATCTCCTCAGCCCCAAGACTTCTACTGAGAATCAATCTCTAGCCCCACAATGCTAGGCCTGGAAGCACACATACTTGTAGCCTCAGCACTCAGAGGGCTGAAGCAGAAGTGCCACACTTTGAGGCTAGCCTGAGCTACGTAGTGAGTTTTGGCCAACCTCAACTACAGAGTAGGAATGTCTCACGAAACAGAAAAGAAAAAGAAATTCCTACCCTGTCCCATATAAATGACTGTTGGAGGCCAAATAGCCACTTTGGCTCAGAGATCTCCCCTGGGGGTAAACTCCCATCATACTGAGCCCAGAGAAGCTGGCCCAGAAGGCCAAGGCAGAACATCCTGAGCTTTACTTAGTATAAAAATGGCATGGCTTCCCTTATGCCTCACTTATAACAGACTTCTGCATGAACTATCTGTAGGTTTCTAAAGTATGACAACCAGAACTATGGAGACTAATCACCGGTTTCTCCCTGACTCTTATATCATGCCCAGGCTTGAAGCAACACTTGGAGAGGACGCACAGAAAGAAATCAAGTGAGGATTGTAGCTTTTTAGGTTCCGTATACGGATTCTTCTAGTTTCTAGTCTCTTATTACAGGAATACATATGGATTCTTCAGTAAGTCATTAGACAATGTATTAAATAATGGGACACAACAGTGAGAAAATATAGTCTCTGCCCATCTACTGAGTCCATGGGCCTGAGGGAGGCAGACACTAGTGAAATAAAATGTTCTACTTCAAATACAGGATGTGGAAGGGGTCTCCAGAGCACCATGAGAGCAGCAGGTGGGCTCTGAGTCTGGGGCTAGAAACCTCCATGCCCCAAGAAAACATGTTCCCTTGGTTTCCTCAACTCCCACACCCCTGGGGATGCTAAACCCAGCTTCCATCTCTGCTGACCTACATTCAAAAGAGACAACCACAGAAGGGAACTCTTATACAGGCAGGGGATGGCCATGTTAGTATAACATGCACATACACACACACATACATATATGTAACTTACATTTGTATTACATGATAATATATACGTAAATATTACACTGCATAATATATCCATAAGCAGTCTTACTAAAAATACCATCATGTGGGAAAGGAGATCATAGAAAGCAATTACCACGGAATAGGCATGACAGGCCCAGACTGAGTGAGACAAAGTGACCTCAAACCTGCCAGGGGACAATCAGGGCTGGTAGGCTGGACATAGTTCATTCTGAGATTTGTCATCTTGGCCAGTCCCCAAACCCCCTGCCACAGCTGCCAGGTTCTGGCTGCAAGGACACCACAAGACTCACACCTCAACAGACAAGTACCTTGTTTTCCTTGTAGAGAAACTCCAGATGCAGAACTTTGCGGAGATCATTTCTGCTGTTGATGCTGAGCTCACAGCGGGGGCGCTCCTGGTCCATAGTCACAAATGTCTTGTTCAAACCCTGAGGGAAGAACTCTGAGTCACTGTTCATCATTTTAAATGAAAACCTTCCCTTCACTGACACAGTGTAAACAGAGAACGACTTCTGGAGCTCATTAGGACCAGGCTCATAACCTTCCCTATATGGCCATGGCAGGAGCCCAAAGCTGACTTCAGAATCCATTTTCATATAACCTTGGGCTTGACGGCTTTATCAGTTTGGTTTAGGGTCAGCTAAGGCTGGGCTTGTGGACTCATTTTATAGATAACAATAAAGTTCAGGAACTAGCTTGCTGCAAGCCGACTCAGGGGCTCAGGGGCTCAATGTTTGGCCTAGACTTGGGGCTATGAAAGATGAATCTTTAAAAATAAACGGATGCTTAAAAAAAATAAAAGCAAAAGGCCAACCATTGTTCCCTTAATTTTGCAGTCAAGGAAGCCAGGAAACATGTTTGAAGTCACATGGTGGAGATCAGCATCAGTCTAGCCAGGAAGTCTGTTTGGGGCACAAACCCCGACAGGGCACCTCATGAATATCTGGCAGCAAATCACTATCCATCACCCCTCCCTAAATACCCAAAGACCACAGTGAACAGGGGGCTCCTGCACCCGCCGGGAGCTTGGCATCCACATTTGAAAACAGCCACAACAGCTGCTTCATCCTCATCACAGAACACTGTGACCACCAAATGCCTGCCAAAGATGTCTCGACCCCTTCCTTCTGGGCCTTGGGTTGTCCTTGTTCCTGATGGATCCCAGCCCCCAAGTGCCATCTAGGCCTCAACTTTTCCCTCAGCCTTTGTCCTCAGAACTTTATAGTGGCCTCAGCTGCTAGAAAACAAGACGAAACTCATCGCCTGCCATGAGCTTTTTTTTTTTTTTTTTTTTTTTTAAATGAATTTGGAAAAGATACAGTGACAGTGTTGAACCAGAGAGTGATTGAGTTCTTAAGGAAAAGCATGAGAAAAACAAGTGTGTGTGTGTGTGTGTGTGTACACCGTGCTCGAGCGCATACCCAGAAGCAACTATCTGCATTCTACATTTTTAATTGTCCTGACTTCAACAACCAACGTGATAGGGAGCATCCAGAGATGATGAGTCTTCTCTAATTATCGACCTCAGACTCACCAGCCCCAGTTCATCTAATACACAAATACACACACACACACACACAGAGAGAGAGAGAGAGAGAGAGAGACAGACAGACAGACAGACAGACAGACAGACAGACAGAAGTCATGCTCCCCAAGCTGTCTCTGAAGTATATCATCACCCAGAAGCATGTGGAGGTGAACCCCATTCTTTTCACTCAGCTAAGGTTTGCCCTGCCCCCATGCTGTGCAAGGCTCTGTTCTTGGTACAAGCAGTAGAGAAGGAAGGAAGGCTAGCATGCTAGGGAAGCAGGCCATGATGACAGAACAGTCTGTCCACTGCAAATGTACAGCATAAAACAAAGCAAGGAGAATATGAAGTCGGGGCAAGGCTTTAGTTAACCACGTGCTCATTCTTGTCTTCTGGTTTGCTCATCTGTCCACTGGTCCAAACCCTGGAGTAGAGGAGGTAACAGATTAAACTCCAGCTTCCATACTATGGAGGAGAAGATAACGCACGCGCACACACACACACACACACACACACACACACACACACACACGGAAAAATAATCAGAAAGGGCACGCAGAGCTTGAGGATTAGGATGACAGAAAAAGTTAAAAAGAGGAATGTCAGATGGAAGGACGTGACTGCTGAAGTGAAAATAGATGTGGGGACAAGGTATTAAGTAGTGACCATTTAGAAGGTTGTTGGGTGATTCGCACAATTGACATGGAAGCAGGGAGAAGATTGAAGCAGGGCATCAAGCACAAAAGTCATAAGAGATGATTCCATTCCCTCTTCTCTGATGGTAAAGCTAACGGAGCGGATGGGATGACAAAGAGGAAATGAGCCCCTAACCTTTGGGTCCGCACTAACTCTGAGCAGTGGTGCACGTGTGGGACACCGAGCTGGCATTCGAGAGTTGGAGAGCTGGCTGGTAGAGAGGGAAAACGTGTATTTGGTGTTGGAAATATGAACTGAAACACTAGCATGAACATGCTGGATGCGAAAGAGAAGTTAGTGGAGATATCACAGTAGACAATAAGAAGGCGGGAGCTCAGGGAGAAGTCAGCCAGAGAAGACGACACCGGAAGCCATAACACAGTCTGAGATGCCTTCAGAAGGGATGCAGAAAAGAAGGAAGACCAGAGGGAGTCTTTGAGCCAAGGAGCTACACAGTACTCACTGTTGAGGAAAAGAGAAACATCCAGCAAAGGGTGTGAGCAAATGCCACCAGGGAGGAGGAGAAATGGCTGGAACAGGTAGTGGGAGTCAGATGAAGGATGGAATCCACAGCTCGGACACGTCAGAGCCAGGGGTATAAGGAAGGCAGGGTAACGGTGATGAGCGTGGTGTCCGTGGACGGGATGTAAGAAGTGAAGATGGGCTGAGGGTTACAGTATCCACAGCTCTTTCATAGGGTTTCACATCTTCACAAAGGGGAGAACACAGTGACTGGAGGAGGCTGGGGGCCAAGCTGAAGCCCCAGAATGTGGAGATGTGCTGAATGGATGCCCATGAAAGGACCACCACCCATACCGTGGGGATGCTGAGGGCCATGTCCCTGAGCATGATGACACAGAGGGGCTCAGAGTGCGGTGGGGGTGGGGCAGTGCGAGGGACACTCATTTTTTCTGACTGCCTCTGTCCTCTAGGAGAAATGTACAGGAAGCAGGAGCTGTGTGGAAAGGTCACGAGGACATGTGAAACACTGGAACCCAGATGGTGGAAAGGGAGAACAGACCTATAACATGACCATGGCGAAGACATGCAGTGGACGGATAGAGGCCATGTCGCACTACAGGAGAGACGCCAAAGACACAGGAGCCTGGGGCACCAGGAAAGTCACTTCCGTGAACCCTGAAATGGCCAGGAGACATCATGAGTCTCCTGAGGGCAGATCACATGCTGGAGGGTAAAGTTTGAGAAATGCTACACAGGAGATAGGTCTGAGGGGTAGCCGGGTTAACACAGCCTTCTGGAAGGGTCCCAGGAGAGGGCTCGGGGCAAGAAGGTGTCATGGTCCAGCCTGCTTACCCTGGGCAAGTTTCTTTTCTTCCTTATCTCACACCACTCTTATGTGAAAAGGAATAACGTAAGTTTACTCATCTTCCAGGATGGTGTGGAACATTTGAGAAGATCAATTGCCACCTAGGAGGTACACACAGGGTGGGAACTGGCTGGGCAAAGGCCTGTGGTGATCGCGAGGTCTTCGTCCCGGAGCAGAAGCAACGAGAAAAGCGATCACAACCGAATTTGCTGGTTTGCACCCATACTTCCAAATACAGGAGTCAGAGGCAGAAGAGAGTTCAAAGCCAGTCTATGGAAAGACAGCCTGTCTCAGAACCACCCCAACCACCAACACCGATAACATAAGCAACGCTGCCCTAGCCCATAGTTCTGGCTCTCTGTGACTTTAGTTAGGGTGTTTGCTGCTATGCTGAAACCAAAGCAGCTTTGAGGGGGCTGGGGGTGGGGTGTTTGGCTTACACTTCCATATCACTGAAGGAAATGGGGTCAGGCACTCAAGCAGGGCAAGATCACAGAGGCAGGAGCTTCCAGGTAGAACATCCATGGAAGGGTGCAACTTACTGGTTTGCTCTTCACGGCTTGCTCAGACTGCTTTCATACAGAATACAGGACCACCAGCCCAGGGCTGGCACCACAGTAATTAAGAAAATGCCCCAAAGGCTTGTCTATAGCCCAATCTTACAGAGGCTTTTATTAAACTGAGGTTCCCTCCTCGAAGATGACTTTAGCTTGTGTCAAACTGACATAAAACTAACCATCACAAAGACATCTTTCTTTATACGCTTAGATATAAACCATAGGAGAAGAAGGGGGCCAGGCAGGTAGATGGGTTTCTGAGGTGTTACCCAGTTGGGAGGTCAGCTTGGGGTCTCTGTCTAGGAGATGAAACAAGCAAGTGTGACCTCTGAAATAGAAGTACCAAGGAGCAAACAGTCAAGGTGAGTCCAAGGACAATTCCAACCAATTCTGACCATGGGAGGGATCAGAAGTGCTTGGGAAGAAACGGGCCTTGTCATGAGGCAGAAGAGATCAAGGGAAACATGAAGGAGAAGCAAGGGAGGGGACGTAAGCTTGGGCCAAGCTGTGAGGCCCAGGATGACAGTGAGGGTTCTAGATTGCAGTCAAGAACTGAAAGCCTCTCTGACACTTCTAAATCCAGGACCACTTAAGCGGCAGCAGCGATCAGCCTCCGGGTACATGACACGGATCGTCCAACTAGCATCAAGGACAGGAGAGTCAAGCGGAGGCAATGGAGCCAAGTAAAGATAAATTATAAAAAGCACACAGGCATTTCAAAACAGGTAAGGTCAGAGCTGGTATAAAAACAGCAAAGCAAGTGTAAAGATGAATGCCTATGTGCATGTTGCATGTAAGTATCAAGTTGTATGTAACGAATGGGCACTGCCTGTGTATCACTAATCCCCACATATCAGGCATGAGTGGATAGTAAAAGTTCCTGTGTTAGAGAGAAGATTGAGGTAGTAATGTCAAACTTATATTTCAAACCAATAACACACACCTAAACTTCCACCATCTGACCTCAAATCCTTTCCCTTTGGTCCATGCAAACACATACAAGAACATGTTTTCATCTCAAATTAGTGCCCCTTGGGTCAGCTCAACATGACATCACGTCCTCAGACTCTTCGTGTAAAATACAAGCCAATGCCTGACTCCTGGAACCCATGAAGCTCCTTCCTCTCCTAGACCCCCATGGAGGTCTCAAGAACCTCCTAACTTGTAAACCACTTTGAAAACTCTTCTGGGACGAGGCAGTAAGAGAATCTACATCATTCTCCCATAAAAGCTCACGCAGCAGGTCGAATTTCCATCCTTGATTAAAATGATCAAAAGGAGAGACTATCCAGAACTTTCCTTTGAGAAAGTTCGTCCTGTGTCCCTGGCTTGGAGAACTTGCTCCGCCCCGGACACCCTTGCCAATCTGGCACTGACAGAGGGGACCAGTGGAGGGCAGCCAAGCGAGCGCCGGCCTGGCTTTGCCAGGTCCCCTTGCATTAGGAAGGTCTGGGAAATGTAGTTTCCCTGTGCCGGGAAAGGGGCGCTCTTGGGGGAATCTCTGGAGCGATCAGAAGGCATGGAATGCTCCCCCACCCTCGAAAGTGCAAAGATGCAGGTGGAAACCACTGGCTGCCCCCCAACATTAGAGGATACTCATGGGCTTCGGAGTGTCCAGACATTACCTTTCTGCTAAGAAACTCCCTGATCAGGGAGGCGGCCACCTCCTCCACGTACAGGCTGTCCATGCTGCTGGCGCTGTCCACAAGGCCACGCGGCCGCCTGCAGCCCCAGGCCGCGTAATCCGTTGGGCCCAGTAAAGCGGCGTTGCCGTGGCGACGGTGGCATCCGCGCCAGGAAGAACTCCTCCCCTTCCTGGGAAACCAGCGATCAGGGAGGGCGGGAGAGAAGGGAGGAGCATCCTCCAAGCCGCTTCTCTTTACCAGAGGCTGTGCAGCAGCTGAAGGCGGGGCTTAGCCTATGAGTTCTGGGCGCCGAATTGACTGACTCTGGCTTCTTGTGGTGAATGTCCCTGATCCAATCAAAGGGTCCATTTCTCCATGCATAAAATGGCAAACACGCCCTACCCTGTGATTCTTAAAAGGTCTGAGCCGGCGTGGAAGTGTCCCGGACAGTCCACCCTCAGGACTGCAACTGTCTCCCAGGTTCACTTTGAAACACGACTTTAGTGTTCTGGCCTGTTATGGCAAGGGCGCCAAGACACCAATTCCTGGCATCTAGAAACGGGAAGGATGAGAAACTGGAAAAGCCCAGGTCTTTGCCAGTCACTTAGGCAGTCCCTCAACTTTCTCCACCTCTGTACTTTGCCAGTTGTGTTGGTTTTCTGGGGTGCCATAATATTCTGCAGACTGTGGCTTCAACAACGAAATGACTACCTCGCAATCCTGTAACCTGCAAGTGTGTGATAAAGGTGACACCGGAGCTTTTATTGCTTGAGGCTCCTTGACATCTTTCTGTGTCTCTAAATGTATCTGTGTGCTATTCGTCTCTTCTTAGAACACTGACCACAAAAAGTTCAGTGTCCACCATAACAACCTCCTTTTAACATTACCTTACCTCTAGATAAGCCACCTCCTAGATAACACAAGGCATTAAGACATCACGCTAGGAACTTTAGGCTCTCAGCTCAGCACATACCACTCCTATTGTTACTTATATATTATTTTCTCTAAACCAATGTTTCTTAAATTTTTATTAAAGGTGTTTTTGGGCAGTGATACTCACAAAATCTTAGGTTTATATAATTATTCAATCCTGATGAACATTAAAGCATTTACAAAATTAGAAAGGTATGTTTTTATGTAAGATTGTCTCATAGCCAATGGCACATGCACCATGTCTGGAGGCATCATGTTCCACTTAGGTGTCCTGGGGACATCACTGTATTAGGACAGTTCGGATTACAATTTCCAAGCATCCTCACCTTCTAACCCACCAAGGAGTTCTCTGCAAAGGCACTCTTGAGCTGCACATGGATGGAGTAAAGAGGGCATCGAGGAAACTTGCCAGGGGGACCTGCTATTTCAGATGTAAGGACACACTAATCAATATATTAGAATTTAAAACACAAGGAAGACTGGTATAGACATAAATAAAACAAGAGCTCGGGTATCTAAGATGGTAATTGTTTGCCTTCGTCTTGTTTTCTGTTGCTGGGGAAAAATTCTGTGACCCACAGTTCTAGGTTTCAAACCCACAGCTCACAAAAGTCACAGCAACGGGGAGCTGGAGGGAGTTGGTCGTATCACACCCATAAACAAGAATAGAGCCCGACAAACACATACATGTTCGGCCACCCTCACTCTTTTGAAGATGTATTTATTTTTATTCTGTGTGGGGGTAAATTTGATTGTTTTTGTGTATGTGTACCATGTGAGTCCAGAGACTCAGAAAAGAATGTTAGATCCCCTGTAACTGGAGTTAAAGATGATCATTGTGGGTGCTGGAAACAGAACCTGGATCCTCTACAACAGCAACAAGTACTCTCAACCACTAAGTAATATCTCCAGCCCCACTTCTTCACTCTTACACAGCTTAGGATCCCCTGCCTAGGGAATGGAGCCATCCACAGTGGGCAGTTCTTCCTGAGTCAATTTCCATAATCAAAATTATCTTCTTCAGCCAACAGAATCTACATGATCCCAGAGGCTTCCTTCCTAGAAGATTCTAAATTGTGTCAGGTTGACAATTTGAATGCTTTATAAAAAAGGAATCAAAAGAAACTTTAATCCCAGCACTCAAGAGTCAGAAGCAGTGTGGATCTTGGTGAGTTCCAGTCCAGCCAGGGAGACATACTGAGACCCTGTCACAAAAGAAATAAAACAAAAACAAAGGAATGATAGCCTTCTGTGGAGGTCGAGATCAAGATCGAATCCAGGTGTGATGGTTAATCTTGCTTATCAACTCGACTGCCTCTGGAATAAACTGGAAAGGCAAGCCACGGACACTCCTATGAGGGATTTTCTTCATATTGCTTGAAGTGAGAAAACCTTACTGTGGGAGAAATCTTAAATGGCAACCCAGACAAAAGGGATATGGGAGAAGGAAACTTTGCTTTTTGTCAGCTTCCTCTATCCTGTGGCTGCTATTACTGATGCCTTTGCTGACATTCGGATCAGTTTCTTTTGGCTTCAAGCATAGACTGACAGCCAGCCACTCTGCAGGAATCCTTCAGGCCTTCAAGACTATATGGGGCAACTGTGACATTCAGCATCTTAGGACTGACCAACTACTGAATTCTTGGCATCCCCAGTATGAAATAGCCATTTTTGGACTACCTACACTGTATTGTATAAGCCTATTTAACGAAGCACCTTTTAATGTGTATTCATTCTGTCCTGGAGAACTTTGACTAATAATGAAGCAAAGGAAAACACTGTGCCTTTATTCACTCCCTTATTGAGCCATGTCACACTCGAGTATACAAATGGCACTAATTTAACACCGTAAAATAAGTGATCATGGAGAAAAGAGAAATGGGGGGAAATGGCAGAGATAGACAAAGGGGCAAATGAGCATAGAAGATATTTCTACATCATAGATTTAAAAAAGAGAAAACAGGAAAATGTAAGAGGGCTTTTGAAGGCAGAGATTACACCATTTTAAAAGTTCATCACAGGGTTGAGGAGATAGCTCAGTAAAGTGTAACATGCAAGAATGAAAACCTGAGTTGAATTCAGAGCACAGTGTTAAAGTAGATAGATAGGTAGATAGATAGATAGATAGATAGATAGATAGATAGATAGATAGATAGATGATAGATAGATAGATAGATAGATGATAGATAGATAGATAGATAGATAGATAGATGATAGATAGATAGATAGATAGATGATAGATAGATAGATAGATAGATAGATAGATAGATAGATAAGGAGAGAGAGAGAGGGAGAGGGAGAGAATAAGAAATTAAAATAAGAAGCAGCATGTCCATGCACACTGTAATTCTGGAATGGGGAGATGGACACAGGCAGATCTCTGGGGCTTGTTTATCAAGCAGCCTGGGCTCATCAGTGAACCCCACATCCCTGTCACATAACAAAGAAACAACATCCAAGATCTCTGGTCTCTACCATATCAGGCAGGATTACATAATATTTTAGCAAAACCCAAACATCAAAAGAAGTCTCTACACATAAGCTGCGTAGAGACTTGAAGGAAGGGTGCTTCAAGCAAAGAAACACCAGCAGAGCAGTCCCTGAGAGAGCCTGAGTGCTTGTGCAATGCTTTCTGGCTTAGCAAAGGCCAGAAAGAACAGGAGGAAACAGGATGTAACAGTCTGGGAAGAAACAAAGATATAAAGAGTAATGGTGTGCCCCTCCCTCTGACTATCAGAATATTGAGACAATAGATTACAAGAAATTGGAATTTCCCCGGGAGTCTCATATTGGGGTAGGAAATGGCTGGGACCCTGGGGCCAGTCTGTCTCCCAGGAAGAGATGGACAGTTCTGATAACTTGTCCATCCACCTGGCAGGAGAGACAGTAATGAGTGGATAATTGACAGAGCCAACCCTTGACCAGAGCTGCTGAGCAACACATACCTCTGACTCTCATGCTGGGACCTTAATGACAATGAGTTCTCTCCTCACTCCCCTCCCAGGACCGTCACTGCACCTCTTTATTTGTTCCTCTTCAAACATGGGCACATTGAACAACTCTCTTGCCACTTACTACTGATAGATGATCGAGCCCAGCTGAGCCTCTAACAACTCTAAAACCTAGGAGCCCAGCTGCATCAGCCTGTGCCCATCAGGAGAACTTCTGTTCGTAACCCAAAGTGGGCACCCTTTGGAGAGTTTGGGGCAAAGTTGAGATGCTATCTTATTGGTTTTGACAGGTTCTTCTGGCTCTTTTGTTGACAACTGACTACAAAGGAACAGGTCCGGAAGCAGGAAGACTAGGAACGAATTACACCAGAAATGTGGGAAAGGTTGAGGATGAATATGGCAAGACAAGGGAGACAAAGTGTGTGTGTGTGTGTGTGTGTGTGTGTGTGTGTGTGTGTGTGTGTGTGTGTGTTAGAGAGAGGGGGGAGTTAGCATATAAAGCATTAATGTCAATGTGTCTCTAGTAGAGAGATGTAGGGATCCCTGTCTGGTATCCTGTTTGGTTCTGGCTACAGAAAGCATCAAGTGTGTTGCGGCCTGCTGTATGGGGACAGTAGTTTTGTGAGAGCATCATCTCCTTCACAAAGCTCTGGGAGGCACACCGATTAAAATGACCCTTCCTTCCAGGAGGTGGAAACATGGACCTAACTAACTATGTCAACAAGCTGGCCCAGCCAAGTTAGCAGAACATTGTGAAAACCCTTCCGAAGACTTGACTTTCGGAGTTTCCCAGCTGTCTGGTCACTCCCTCCAGAGGTCAGTGGTTCCTTCCATCCAGACAGGATGAGAAACAACTCATCCACACACTCCCTCAAAGCCCTATCTGGAAGCCACCTCCCAATCTCCATCCCATGGCCATTGGCATGTGCCTTTGAGATACTCACAAGCCCTAGAGGCCCTAAAAGACAGTCTGTACTTTACCCAGAGAAACCCACTTCCACACTCACAGCAGACATGGAGTCTAGCGATCTCAGGTCTATGTGGGGCAGGATAGAAAGACATGGAAGTTTATGGAGACATGAGAAGGAAAAGAAGACCCTTCTCCCAGGAGTCTGCCTGGAGCCTTTAGCCAGCTGAGAATCAAGGATCCCAACACGATTAATGTTTCATTAAGGCCTTTTCTCTTTCTAAGCTATAAACTTGTAATTTTCTAGTAATCTCATCAGAGATCCCATCGACATTTTTTGATTTGTGGCTTCCTAGTACCTGTCCAGGTTCATTAACATAGAACTAACGTTCTTTATGAAGTACTATGCAGACCCTGACTTTGTTTGCTACTAGTAAATCTGGGGCCTGTCTGTTTTAAAACACCGTCCCTGTCATATAGTTGTCTTTGAATAACCTGTACCAAGGGCCTGGGTTCTCTTAACTGCTGGCCTACACAGTGGGGGAGCTTCCCTTTTTCCAACCAAGATGACCTCCAGGGCCAAGTCCTCAGCTACTGAGATGATGGGGCAGTGGAACTAACTCAATTCATTTGGTTCTCATTTGGGGCTAAGTATTCATTTTTCTTCAAATGTTTGTGAAAGGGAGGGTTGGATGGGGGGGCTTTGAAAGGGTAAATCAGGTAGAAGATAATGTGCCGAAGAACCCTTACCCACTGGTGGGGATGTTGGGATTCTGTAAATCCAACCCCTCAGTTACCTGGCAATAGCCAGGTATGTTCTGCCCCAGTGACCTGACACTATAAAAGGGGCTGCTTGCCCCCTCCTCTCTCTCTTGCTCTTGCTCTCTTGCAGCCTTGCTCTCCCACCCCTACCCCTCCTCCTCCTCCTCTTCCCCTTCCCTTCCCCCCTCTCCCTCTACCTCCATGTGCTCTACTCCTCTCTCTCTCTCTCTCTCTCTCTCTCTCTCTCTCTCTCTCTGTCTGTCTCTCTCTCTCCCTCTCCCTCTCCCTCTTTCTCTCTCTCTGCCTCTACTACCCTCTTAACTCTCCCATGACTGAATAAACTCTATTCTGTACTATACCGTCGTGTGGCTGGTCCCTCAGGGGGAAGGGATTCCCAGCATGGGGCCCTCAGAGGATCTCTCTTGCCCCCAGACCTTGCCACACCTCCATGAGCCATATGCCCTCCACTCTCTTTATCCTTTCCCTAACAGGGGAGATATAAAAATGTCTCAGTTCCGCAACAAATGGAACACAGAGGGTAGATCAAAACAAAGAGAGGAGCCTAGATGGTGGCTGAGAAGACAACCAGTTGATATCAAAACTGTCTCTCTCTCTCTCTCTCTCTCTCTCTCTCTCTCTCTCTCTCTCTCTCTCTCTCTCTCTCTCTCTCTCTCTCTCTCTCTCTCTCTCTCTCTCTCTCTCTCTCTCTCTCTCTCATGCTCTTACATGCCATGCACACATGCATGTGCTTGTCATGATCCATTTGTGGATGTCAGAAGAGAGTTTTCTTTATTTTTCCCTCCCTCTTCTCTGCCCAGTGCCCTGCTCCCGAGGAGACAGCTTACAGTAGCTGGTTCTTTCCTTCCACACCTGTCCAAAGGATACACCTCAGGTCTTGAGGCTTAGCAGTGCCTTTCTCCTCAGCTATCCTGTTGTCTTCTCTCCTTATTTTGATCCTCCCTCTCTCACACAGAATGCTGTGCTAGACCTGAGAGTCTACATGAGCTATAGAACCTCTGGTAAGAATCTATAGATGGCTCAATGGCTGCTTCTCCATAGGTTCTGAGTTCAATTCCCAGCAACCACATGGTGGTTCACAACCATCTGTAATGTGATATGATGCCCTCTTCTGGCTTGCAGGTGTACATGCGGATAGAGCACTCGTATACATAAAATAAACATTTTTAAAAAACTGATCTGCTTTCCAGGACTACACTTTTCTATAGTATTTCTTTTTAATAATTAAGTCTATATCTTGACAAGTTCATACATACACATATATAATTCATCCTGATTAATGCTCACCCTTGCTCTCTCTCATTGCCCTCTCATTCTTACTAAACTCCCTCACCTCCTCCTGGCAGGGCCCTGTCTACAAAACCATATCATGTGGGAATTTCTTTTATTTCTTTGTTTTGCAACCAAAATGGGTGGAGTCTTACCATCTAGTTTTGATAAGCAACCAAGACCAATGTCGATATAAATACAGGCCAGATCCTGAACTGTGAAACAATATTGTTTATTTTGTTTAACACTCAAAAGGAGGGTCGTGGTAGAAGACTGTTGAGTTTATAAAGGTGGATTTCTGCTCTTGGTCATCCAGATTCTGTTCGTTATATGGTTCAATGATTTAATGAGGGAGCCAGTGAATCTCTTACAGAATATTTGAAAAGGTCCAGTGGAGAAGAAATTTTATACAGACAAGAACCAGTTGGATTAATATTTACATGGACATTAGTATGGGTTTTTCAAAACAATAAAATTTTGAGTTTTTATATTAAAATAAGCAGTGTTTTCTTATTGAGAAAGATTGCGTTGACAAAGGTCCAGTCTAAATTTGCTAGGATGGAGATGAGACCCATGATAGGGTGTGGGACCACAGATATAATACGCTGTGTAGCTCAAATGATTTGTTTACTTAATGCTTAGCTGTCCTTTTGAGTCGTTTGACGGTAGGTGTGGAGTAGGTTACGTAGGACCCATCAGATTAAAGGTCAGTATGAGCTGTTATGTCTAAGACGGCTTGAGTCAGGGCCGACCACCAGGGGCACTTCCTGCACCTACATATCAGCTCATTTGGGGTTCTGCAGTTTTAGCCTTTCTAAGCTGACCATGAAAGATGTTGGCTCAGCTCCCAAATTCTGAGCTGCAGCCCTGATCGATCCATCTTAGGGTATATGTTTAATAAACCATCCCCTGTGTAATGTTCAATAAACGAACCCTGAGATTAGTGTTTGTCTGGTTTGTGAAGCAACTCTTGAACGAACCCCAAGAGGCTTCAAGGTGAGAAGAGAGAGCCTTGGAGCTTTCTATCTGGGCAAAGACTAGATTATATTCTCAAAGCACCACAGATGAGCTCAGGTAGGATCTAAATCACTCTATCCTGATGTCACCAGCCAAGATGTCAGCAAGCCACATGGCTGCTACTTACTGCAAAGCCACTACTTATACACGCACATGCACACACTTTTATTCCTTCAAAAACATCTATAATTTTCATAAACAAGAATAGAATCCAAGTTACATATACAGTATGCTATAGCAAATTATGATTACCTATACATAGACTTGTAACTATTAGCTCTTTTGCTATGGTTTTCCTTTTTTTAGATTTATTTATTTAATATGTGCACAGAATTCTGCCTGCATGTATGCCTGCAGGCCAGAAAAGGGCATCAGATCTCATTATACATGGTTTTGAGCCACCACGTGATTGATGGGAATTGAACTCAGGACCTCTGGAAGAGCATGTCAGAGGTTAAGTGCTCTTAACCTCTGAGCCATCTCTCAGCCTTGTTACAAGTTTCAAGCTGACGTTTCTATCATAGATTTTATAGATCTTTTAAAAGTCACATCCGATGAACTTCCAATTACTAAATACAGAAAGTTAGTTTACAAATGTTTTAAAGGCAGTAAATAAAACCCAGGAAAGGAGGTATTCGAGAGCTGAACATCTGTGGCTACACTTCGTCATCTGTGACCTCTGCTGGAAATAGCTTTCCTCTCAGCTGCTTTCATCCACACAGTGTCTTTTCCTGCCTTTCTGAGCTTTGCTGTCTTCTCTATCACAGAGTCAGGTGACCAGCCTGACCCAGGATGGAGATATTGGAGGAAACTTTGTGTTAAACAAACAAGCTTGGGTCAGGAGTGACCAGACAAGCCAAATCTCCTCTCCAGAGACAGCTTTTAAATAGAGTAGAACTTGAAACTATATTTTAATATTATTCGTACCCAAAAGATATTTGAATCTATAAGATATTTGAACCCAGTGATCTATGTATCCATAACCAGTTGGTGTGTGTCTGAAGATGGCAGAAAACCTCAAGTGCTTAGCAATATTTTAGGAATGGTAAAGATACAAGCAGAATTTTTTTTCAGGCTTAGAGAGGCAGAAACAGAGCATAAGGTAAAAGAGGCATAAAGTAAAAGAGCTTGAGACTATCTCAGTTAGAAATTGTAAAAAAATATAGGTTTGGAGGCCCAGCAGAAACTGAGTATTCCAGTATTACAACTGGGTGTGGTTGTAAACCAAAGCCCTGAGAAAGAGTCAAGTAACCCAGGGGTTTTATGGAGGAAGGAGTCTTGAATCCCATGTGTATTCCATCTTAGGGAGTTATCTAAATCAGTGTAGGTATTAAAGACAAAAAGTTCTGAATTCGGGCCAGCAGTGTCCGTTTGTCAAATGCATGCCAATGCCGGATTCACACTGAAAGCCGGTTTCAGTTCTTCTAATTGGAGCTCCTTTAGGTTAACTCACAAACAGACTATACAAGTGTCTATTGGCACAGAAAATTTGGAACCCATAGCAGGTGTGGGACCAAGGCATTGACAGGGATCAAATCTGACACCCGGGGTACTCCCCATCAACTTTACACTGACCCAAACAGGCATCCTGGGAGCAATTTGGAAAACCAAAACGCCGAGAGAAATGTGCACAATACAGGCCATGTTCTGTGCATGTTCTACAGTTTTGAGTGACGCTGAATTAAAAAAAAAAAAAAAAAGGAAAAATTTGTTTGACAGGTGACATCTCAAGACAGGATGTCATTTAGGCCGAGTCCAGGTTATTGCTTACCAAGTCTGAGGTGGAAAGAAAACAAACAGGTAAAGTAGAAAGATATGGAAAATGTACAGTTTGGTGGGAAAGGAGTGGGTTTAAAGTCGCAGACAGGGCAGGTGCGGAGAAAACAGTGCGAGTTCTTGACCAGAGCGGTGCAATTTCAAGAGATGCCTTGTTTAAAGAGACAATTAGAACAGTGTCCTGAAGGCAAGACACCATTCACCAAAGGCTTATCAATCTTGCAAAAATGCAAAGCAATTTGGAAACAGAGAGTCTAATAAATAACTACCCAGGGACATACTTCACCAGGGTCAGCAGGTCATAAGCAATGAGAAAATTCATACAATAGGATTGAGTTGTTATTTCATAGACATTGTCTTCAGGTAAGTTACAGAGGCAGAGCCAAGAGACAGTGAGCTAAGTAGTTTTCCTTCCTCTTGTTCCTCATTTGATTCAGAGTCGGATATTACAGGTTGACCACACAGTACTTTTCTTCTCAGCCAAGATTCATAAGAAAACAACGTGAAGGCAAGGAAGAAGCCACACTTTGACTAATATATCCATATCACATTGGTTCGTTCACTTCCAGTCGTCTCTTTCATTTACCCCCAAGCCGCTGTGTAGATGCTAACATTTTCTGTGTGGCCCTAAGGCAGGAAGTCTCCTAGTGAGCATCCCACTCTTTCCAACTTTACAGTTTGAACCTCCTGCTCTTCCCAGGACCCAGCTCTCTGAACTTTTAGTCTCCTGTTCTGAACAAATCTACATGCCCAACAGTGGCTCTGCTGGGGCCTTTTCCCCTAAGGCAGTCAGATACTTAAGGTCTATATATCAAGCCGATATTGATGAAAGTTTTCTTCTACTTCAGTCTCCTAAAATCTCCTAAAGGATGCAATCTGTTCCGCTTCAAGGAAGTGCTTGAGGATTATCACAGGATTTGTTTCCTTCCAGCATCCTTGGCTGAAACCAGGGCAATATTATTTAGAATAGGCACAAATCCTTATCCTGGTGAAAGGACAATTGCTTCATAAACCACCAACGCCTTTAGCAGGCGAAGGTTAGACCTCTGAGATTAGAGTTGAAGAAGACAGCCTGAAGGTCCCATTGCGTCTCCATTCCTCCAATGGAAATATATGGTTGAACATTAAGGTTAAAAGTGACGCACATCCCAAATAGGAGAAAATTACTAAGTAAATACTCAAACACACTGCTTGAGTCGAAAATGGATCTTATTGGCCCTATCTGCTCATCAAAGTCAGCCAGGAGAGTAGTGGAACAACAGGAGTCTCTGAGTTCATGGTTATACAAGATAATAAATGAGAAGAAACGGACATTTGAATGTCTGCCAATAAATGTGGAAAGGATGATGTAACTGGTGAATCAACATTTGGCAACAATACTAATAATCATTCACTCAAGCAAAAATAACCAGTAAGTTCTAAAACTAGTAGGTCCGTAATGTCTCAGCCTAAAGGTGTCTCTGAATAAGATACCTCTGAACTACAAAGGGGAAAACAGGTAACCTGTGTGGGAGAAAGTATAAAGTTAACCAGCACAACATGAAGTAGGTGATTGAATCAACCACCATCAGTGCTTTGGTTACTCTTGCACTGCTGTGGGGAAAAAGTGCCTTACTTGCTACAATACTGGCTGCCAGGCAAGACTGCCCGCAGATACAACAGTGGCACAGCTGTTGTGGAATAACCAACTGCTTTCTGATTGGATCTGAGGCCTGCCCTACAGGTGAATAATATCTGATGCTAAAATCTTGATCAAAATCCCATGACTTAGGAGGCCCTAGGCAGGAACCCACTATTGTTGTTTTGCCAAAAGAATATGGTGTTAAACTAAATTCTAAATATTTGTACTTATCATAATAAACAAGGGCTGCTCTCAGCCTTAATCAGAGAAGTTTCATTTTGTAGCAAATGGTGGTGAATGTACTGCTGTCAAATGACTGCTTAATGCTCTCAGCCCTAAACCAAACACATATCTGATCCCCTTAGAGACTTGGAAAGCATTATAGGAGAGAGAACCGAAAGAATATGAGCTAGATGATGGGGAAAGGGGGAGCGATGTGGATGTTAGAATCAAGAAATCACAGGAGCTGCAATCACAAGATTGGGCCTATCATTCATGGATAGTAGATGGGTTCATAGACACCTACTTCTCCCCCAACAAATTAGCCTTTGAGGAATGCTGGAGGAGGGAGATTAGTCATCTTCACTAGAATAACCATTGGCAAGTTTCCCACGTTCCAATGGATAGCCTGACACCACGCTCTTGCTCACATCCAAACTCAGTTGGTTATAACACCATAACCAAAACGACATGAAATCATGAAAGGGACCTGCGACTGGAGGGAAGATTAACAGAGGTCCATAAGACAGGGCAAACATGAGTATAATCAGAATGTATAAAGCTGTCAAGGAATAGATTTAATTTAAAAAATCATTACAGAAGCAACTAAAGGGGGGAGAGAAAAAGATTAATTTTGGCCCGAGTTCAAAGGTTCCAGGCCAAAGCCCTTGGCTGTACTGGTTCTGGGCCTGTGGTGAGATGGTGATAAAAGCATGTGACAAGTGACAGGGAACAGGTATAATCTTCCAAAGTGTGCCCTCCAGTGTCCTACTTCCTTCGGCGAGGCCCCACCTCCTAAAGTTCCCATCACCTCACTAAACAATGCCAGTTCTCAGAACCAAGAACTCAACACATATGCCTCTGGGAGACAATTCATAGTCAACGATGACAGCCGGCAAGGGGAGGGTCTGCATCATGCAACACTCAACACTGCATCGGGGGTATTCATGCTAAAATAATGACATCAGGGACTTTCGTGGATGGAACGTTCACTTCCCTTCTATGTCATTTCTTCTCTTCCAGTGACCTTGGATCCTCCTCACCCAGGATGAAAACATATGAATTCCAGGTGACAGGATGCAGGAAAGGCTGGGATGAGGGGAAGGAGTCTAATCTTTATACACATCTTCAAGAAGGCCTCAGAAGCTGGCACTAGGATTCTTGCATCCACCCCTTAGGTTGGACACACTCTAGAACTGCACCCGGCTACGAAGGAATCAGGGAATGTAGTCTTTATTTAGGGTAGCCATGGGCACAGGTTTCTTTGTTCCAAGAGAGTTATGGATCAAATGGAGAAGGAAGGGCAACTGGCAACCTCTGGCACATCGGAGTTCTTCTAAATCCGTAGTCTCGTGTTTCTAGTTCTTTCTGTGATGACAGACTTATTACATTCACGGTCCTCACACTCACATCATGCAGACCGATCCCCGGATGGATCTACGTTTTAACTCTTAATGCCACTTCAGGGCATTAAGGGCTTAGGGCACAAGGTCCTATGGGAATATCTTCACTGTCCCTGTGCTGACTCTACCTGATGTGAGCAAAACCACCCACTTTCCTTTTTTATGTAAGTAAGTTTAAGATGCTTAAAATCTCCTCATCTGGGTCTTACAAGTGTGGAGGGAGGAGGTTCTGACGATGTGAGGTGTCTGCGATTCGTGTATCAGCATTGTGTCACACTCTTATCAGAACCGGGGGAGGGGTTTACTCAGGCACAGGAACCAGTGATGGGGCATATGTCAGTCACATTTCCAGTCTGGTAAGGTTGGGAGATTGGAAGTGAGTTTTCCTTTGAACCCTGTGCTACCTTTGTGCTATGATGAAGCAGGTAGCGGGGATGATAACCCACTAGGGTTCTCTAGGCTGCATTTTCTTATTTTCTGTACTTCAGGCCCATGGAGGCCTTGCGTGTAAAACAGGGTGGACCTCTGTGTCACTAGACACAGCCATCTGTGATGCCCCTCTGCAGGAAGGCCAGCCTTCATTCCTGGAGCTTCAAGTGACCCATTTAGTCATTGGCACCATGAAGCCTTTGTAATACCTAGAATTAATATATAAGCCCCACCTGCCCAAGGACCAAATAACCGTCTTGGATGCTGGAAGTTGTACTTCTTGGAATACAAAAAAATCCCTATGGGAAAGTGTGGTGGTCTATAAGTTTGTGATTATTGACCCCTGCAAAGCACGCATCTTGGGACCACTCAGCTGGGAAACTCCAGGGAGTGGTCCTGACCAAAGTCCATCTCTTGGTCAATATTTAGTATTTAATAAAGTTTGCTTTAGATTTGGCCCAATGGTAGAATTGCTTTTTCTTTTCTGATGAAACTCAGGATTAACACCTTCCTGATCCTCCCTAAACCCACCTAAACAGTTTCCAGCTGCTTTGAAAGGACAGTGGGAGCTGAACTGCTCCAGTTCCGGCACTTGATGGCTGTGTGACTTCTTCACGGGGCAACAGCAACGCAAGGTAATGCTGCTGTGAGGATTAAATGAGCTTAGTGTGGCTGACTTCATAGCAGCAGTGCTCACAGAATTCCAAGGATGGAAACACCCAAGAACCCGTTGATGCTCGAGTGAACAAACAAAATAGTCATAATATGTCCATTTAGTGGAGAATTATCAATCCTTAAAAAGACAGAGCGCTGACAGTTGGTGCAATGTGGGTGGACACTGGGAACATTAAGTTAACTAAGGCAGACAGAAAACAAATCATTCCCAAACCACCTTGGATTCCCAGATGAGTGAGGCCTCAGAGTATGGCAGGCCTCTGGCCAGCTCTCTAGGCTTTGGGCTCAGGTTCTGGAAGGCCACCCTGTGGAGCCCAATGATGGAAGTAGTGGTCCGGTAGCAGTAGTGTTTGTACCTGACCTGCCCATTGTCATGGACAGCAGGGTCCAGGATAGCATGCCCTATACCTCCTACACTTTTAGCATTTCCCAGGGAACCTCAGGCCTGCCCACCAGGTAGAATAAGAAATGCAGTGTAGCTGTGGTCATGACTTGGTAACTGGCCTGAGCTGCAAAGAAAGGCTTCACAGTGAGGTGTGAGAAGCAATGGCAGCTGGACCCACCCTGGGCTGCGGTAGGTACACACTACACCCTGGGTTGTAACAGCAACACTGTGGGGCTGTAGTGAGTACATACAAAACCAGCAGGGTGATCAGCAGTCAGTACCATCAGCCTAGGCTGGTGTTTTAGTTAGGGTTTCCATGACTGTGAAGAGACACCATGATCAAGGAAACTCTCATAAAGGACAACATTTAATTAGGGCTGGCTTACAGGTTCTGAAGTCCAATTCACTATCATCAAGGTGGCAGCTTCCAGGCAGGCCTGGTGCTGAAGGAACTGACGGTTTTACATCTTCATCAAAAGTAAGCCAGGAGCTGTTTTCAGACAGCTAGGAGAAGGGTCTCAAACCCCACCCCCACAGTGACACATTTCCTCCAACAAGGCCACACCTACTCCAACAAGGCTATACCTCCTAATAGTGCCACTCGCTGGCCCAAGCATATTCAAACCACCAGAGTTGGCATCACACTTGAGCACCTGCCTCATTGTAGCCAGACTTTCCTGGAGCTGCCTGGATGGCAGGGCTCAGCGACCATGATTAAAGGCTAAAAAGGGACTGCTATTTCTGCGATGAAGCACCAAGAATGGCCTCAGACTCCTCAAAACTTCACTGTTCTGTGTGGGTCTGTGTTCTGAGGTGCTGTTGGGATGTGGGACATGATACTTGGGTGGGCAGATTGTAGAGACAGCTGTTGTAGGTCTGTGTTCAGTCCCACAACTGGGGTATGACTACATTGACTCTGCACCACCGGTGCAAGAACACGGTCTAAGATGTGGGGAGCCCTAGTTGGGGTTTCTGACATCCAGTTGTTACTAGGGTGCCACACAGAGGAGCTGGGAACAGGATCAGGGGTCCACAGCCCAAGACAAGGGCTGGACCAAGCGCTCCCAAACTCTTGGACATCAGCTGAGTCATGAGGAGTTGGGAAAATAGTTTGGGGCCTGCAGGCTGAGGACAGTGACTAGCCCGGAGGCAGGGGAAGTAGGAGTTCCAGCTTATTTTATTAGTGATTTTCCTTAGCTTGGGGGATGTTGTCTGGATGTACAAAGGGACCTTCTATAGGAGACTTTGGCTTCGGCTCTGTAGGCAAAGGTCTTCTCCATGTTCCCATGGGGGATTTGATGGAAGAGACGGTCCATATTTATCCATACTGTTTATTGACTGTTCACTGTGGAAAATGGATGCATACCAACTCCTCAGGGTGAATCAGAGATTAAATACCTTTTGCAGGGTGGAATGTCTGGGCAGGGAAGCTTATTTGCTAAACCCTCAGGGCCTCTAGATACCTCATTAGCATGGAGAACTCTGTTTGGGGCTATGTTACCAATGTGGAGAGTGTGAATATCAGGAATCTTGTAGATAGTAGGGATGTTTCCTACTGCCTCAGGCAAGTATCTGGGTACCAAGTTTCCTGGCATGGTTCACTGGCCCACAGTTCTGAATCCATGTGTGATTTGGGATAATTTTTCCCCACTCTAGACTTCAGTTTTCATGGCAGGAAAATGGCCGCAACGAGTAGACCAGAACAATTAGAGGATCCTCATCCCGATTCCAACTGAGTCCCCTTTCCTTGATCCCCAGGAAGGATAAAGAATTCCAAGTAGAAGACAAGCAAAGAATCAGGACTGGCTACATGCACTGGCTGCAGGGAGTACTTGCACAGGTGACCTTAAAGCAGGGCAGTCAAAGCAAACACACAAAGAAGATCATGAAGTGTGTCTGACAGTCAGGTCAGTGGCTGGTGAACACCTTCCCCTTCCAACAGGAATTTGCTCCCCCCCCCATCAGCTTGTTAGGCCCAGCCACCATCTCATCTTTTCAGGGGCAGAGGTGTGTATGCGGAAAGGGGTTGTGGTTTTTTTAAACCTTGGTATAATGTAGCAGGAGGGAGCATCTCGGCCGGCCCATGCTGCTGCATTCCTGTAGCCTAGTGTAAAAGAAGTTTACTGGGAGAAGGGAAGGGAAGGGAAAGGAAGGGAAGGGGAGGGGAGGGGAGAGGAGGGGAGGGGAGAAGAGGGGAGGGGAGAAGAGGGGAGGGGAGAGGAGGGGAGGGGAGAAGAGGGGAGGGGAGAAGAGGGGAGGGGAGAAGAGGGGAAGGGAGAAGAGGGGAGGGGAGAAGATGGGAGAGGAGGGGAGGGAGGGGAGGGGAGAAGAGGGGAGAGGAGGGGAGGGGAGGGGAGAAGAGGGGAGGAGAAGGGAGAAGAGGAGATAAGAGGGGAGGGGAGGGGAAAAGAGGGGAGGAGAGGGGAGGGGAGGGAAGAAGAGGGGAGGGGAGAAGAGGGGAGGGGAGAAGAGGGGAGGGGAAGGGAGGGGAGGGGAGAGGAAGGGAGAGGAGGGGAGGGAAGGGAAGAGGAGAGAAGGAGGAAAAAAAGAGAAGAGAGGAAGAAGCTGGCTGGGAACACGTGGGGAGATGGTGGAGGAGAGGAAAAGAGAGAGTAGGATATGGAAAGGAGAAAGTTGGGTGAGGCCTAGTGGAATTATCTGTAAGCCAAAAGCAGGTATCCTAAGCCCACCACAATCTTGCTATTTACCTGCAGCCTTAGACAAGGCTAAACTTAAGGATAACTAGAGAGACTTCCCCATCTACCCTAGCCATCCAAGGTCTCATAGAGAGCAGTTTGAGGACTGCAGGGTGCTGGGTCCTCCAACTGTGTCCTGAGACCCAGGCCTCTGAAGAATAGGCTTCTCTATCATCCACCCCACTACCCCCCCCATGCATACAAACTCTTTCCAGGGTCTCTAAGGGCACTCTGGTCCATCTTTACAGCTTAGCCCGGGGCTAACATCCCCTTAGGAATTGCAATAACTGTCAAATAACCCCTATGCCTGAGAAACTTCGGACATCTATTACCTGTGAAACCTCCCTCGGCCATGGCTCTCAGGTCTGCCCCTCTGCCTTTGCTGACCAGATCTTTCATGGGCTCACTTGGAGTACCACAATCTATCTCTGCAGAGTTCTCGCATAGTTTTCCTGCTCCTCCCATGCTGACTGGTTCTTAAGCTTCCCCTTCTTCGAGGATGCAGAAGGTTCTTGAACCACATCACACCACCATACTAACACAGCTGGTTCCTCTGGAAATGGACTGGTGACCTCAGGCACATGCTCCAGGGGCACTTCTCCTCTGCCTGTGACCTGGGAAAGTGCTAAAGAGGAGTGCCCACATCCACAAGTGCTATGAGGCCTAAAGCCACATCTCTGGGTCACAATTGTAATGGGCTTGAGTGCCTAGACATGTCCCCATCTGGTTCCCCCGTTGGTTACTGGGATCAAATGGCTCTCTGTAGACTGGGCAATAGGCTAAGCTTAGAGTTGAAACCTGGGAACAGAGCTGTGTGGCTGAGCCAGCCATAGTACACAGGCTACTAGGTGGCCAGAGCTCACCACAGCATCTCCAGGAATGAGGACTATGGAGGCCCACCATAAATGCCAACCACAGCCAGAGTAGCCTGACTTCCTGGCCAGTAGCTTGCCACAGACCCTGGCTAAGTCAACCATGAACATAAGTATCCTTCCCCTAAAATGAGAGAGTGGGATGACCTCCCACAGTCAGAAAAGCTTGGCCTCCTTTGGCCAGGAAATGGCTCTGACTTGGCCACAAATGGAGCAGAAATGCATCAGCTATGTGGAGGTTCAGGCCAGCTGCCCTTGAAGGACAGGAATGCCTTGCTTGAGTTCATAAACAAACAGTTCTGACTCTGTAAAACCCAACAGCCTGGGGCCTCCACTAAGGCAGGGTCACCCAGCAGTCACTCACAAAGCTTCCAAAGAGCCAGACCAGGACTTCCCAGGAGGCAGGAAACTGATATGTTCATATTTCATAATTCAAGGGGATGTTTAATAAAGAGATTGTACTAGCTAATTCTATCTCAACAGGTCGTCTGAGAGAAAAACCACAGCTGAAAAAAAATGTGTCTGTAAGATGAGGCTTTAAGCAAACATAAAGCATTTAATTGTGATCCTGGGCTGGTGGTCCTGGGTTCTATTAGAAAGCAGGCTGGTCAGCTATAAAGAGCAAGCCAGTAAGCAGCACTCCTCCATGGCCTCTGCATCAGTCCCTGCCTCCAGGTTCCTGCCTTTTGAGGTCCTGCTCTGACTTCCCTCTGTGATGAACAGTGATATGGAATCTTAAGCAAAATAAACCCTCTCCTCCCCAAGTTGCTTTTGCTCATGGTGTTTCATCACAGCACTAGAAACTCTAAGACAGAGGCAGTACTAACCAGGGGCATTGATGGGGGTCTTGAGGTGCCTGCACTAGTCAGGGTTCTCCAGATGGTCTTAGAGCTGTACGTAGGAAGAGGTTTGTTTTAAGCTCTTAATTCACATGACTGTGGAGACTGGCAAGTCCAAAAGTTCAGTGTGGAGCTGGCAAGATGGAGACCCAGGCAAGAGACCATCTGCCGCAGAACTCCACCTGCTTGGGGAAGTCGGTCTATCCAATCCACGCCCTCATCTTGTTAGATGAGGCATACCACGTTAGTTACCTGCTTTCCTTAAACTCTGCCACTAAAATAATGAATGCCATCCAAAACACCGTGGCCCAGCCAAGCTGACAGATAAAAGGAGCATCACAAAAATGAGAGCTAGTATCGAATGGCCTAGACTCAAATGGCTATATGGTGAGGTCTTGCAAACCAGCAGCAAACATATGTAGGCCTGGACTACTGCCCAGGTGCAATCTGAGCTACCTGCCCAACACCTCAACCCTCTTGTATTTACAGGATGTAAACTAGGCTTTGCTATCCAGAGCCAGTGTCACACAATGGGAGGGACACTGTGGGTCCATGTACATACCTCCCTGAACCTCTGTGTGTGACCACTGTTTCAACCAGCCCCTTGGCTCTCCCAAGGTCTCTCCCTCTGGCTTCCACCTGCCTTCCCGCCACCTTTGCTGTCTTGGTCTCTACTGATTCGTAGAACCTACTGATCCCAGCCCACTCGGAGGGAGCCTTCACAGAGGTAGGGAAATCTTCCGCATTGAGCTCTTATGAAGATATTCTAAGAAAAGGTGTTTTTCCACATTGGAACCACTGACAGTGGACTTGAAAGCATTACAGGATGCTTCTCCAAGATACACAAAAAGTTTCCAGATATTGCCAGCAGGACCTTGGAGGAAAAACTGCTGCCCACTGAGGACCACAGTCCCAAGGTTTCTGTTCCTACTGAGACGGTTTCTGTTCCTTCTAAGAACCTAGACATTATTTTAGAGTTTTCATTATGTTGTGACTTCTTAAAAGCTAAAACAACTCACACCCAGGAAGACTCCTGCCACAATGTTAAGCAAATGGGCAAATTTCACGCTACCTGTTGTAGAAAATGAAGCCACCTGAAAAGTTCGTGAACTAGAAACACCACACAAGCAGCCACAATCAGCACACAGAGCCTTCTTGCCTGTCCTGTGGAGAGGAAATCCTGTCAGGAAGAGGAAACCCAACGAAAGGCCTACTGTTCTAACTTCATTCCAAGTCCCCAAATTAGGGTTCAATATCTTCTCACACACCAGCACCCTGAACAGTTCCCCAAACTCTGGATAGAAGGAGATCATCCCAAAGAGAAAGAAAAAAATTTACCCTTTTCATGTTTTCTTAGAGGGAAATTGAGCAGATACTTACCCTAAAATAAATAAATAAATAAATAAATAAATAAATAATAAAACTACATGGAGTTTTTTTTGCCTAAATTATCTGTACTAAAAGCTTTTAAGCCTTGTCTTAAAACTTGAAACTCACATATTGCAAAAACCCAATCAAAAGCCAGACCAAAATCACAAAATTCCATGAATTACAGTAGCTGTAAGAATTTCAATTGCTGGACACCAGGGGGCGCCACTAACAAAGTCAGACACTTGTAGGTACCGAAAGAATGGATCTTTGCACAAAATCTCAGTCACAAGTGTCAGGGGCAGAAGTGAGAAACCCTAGATAAATGTTACACCTTCAGTGTCTCCACTCCTGTTAGCCACTAGAATTTAGCTTCCTCAGGTCTCAGCTTTAATACACTTTAAATAAGTTGAGTAGGCGACGAATTGTATTTTTCATAGCTGTGTGGGCAGCTATGTGCAGCACCACTGGGGTGAAGTAGAAACAGAGTTCAGGCTCTGTGAGTTCCAGGAAAGGGAGAAAACCAGACCTTCCACAGCAAAAGGACAAGATGACAGATGGGTTTCTGTCCTGTGGAGATGTTTCCCCAAGCTCCAGAAAGCCTGAGAGGAAATGACCATCTTCCATTCTGGGTGGCGGGGCTCATTTTTCTGGCTTGAAACGTAGTGTCTGGGGGCATAATGGAGATCCAGGGCCAGGATCTACATCACTGGGTCCCCAAGTGATTGATTCCTTGAACTTATAAGCAGCATGTGAGCAAGTCCACAAACCACACCCAACTGAAGGTCAGGGGGCGTAAGGGGTGATGAACAGGATGAGGTTTGGGGTGAATCTGGATTCACTTTGGACATAGGGCCTTGAACATGAATCTGGAGCCTCTGCTGCTGACAGAGCGACCTGGACATCACATTGCCCACTTTCTTGTTGTTGAAAGGACAGATACCTTGCAGGCTGTTGTGAAAATGACAGGAGACCCCTGTCACATAGTAGGCAATCAATGTCATGAACTTTCCCCACAGTGTGACTCCCATCCTCCCAATGCTTGTCCCCTGGGGAACCCATTCTGAAGTTTGCTACCCAGAAGCTCTAACCTTTGGATGACTTTTGCAAAGAGATGAGGCAAGCCTCTGTGTGTGTGTGTGTGTGTGTGTGTGTGTGTGTGTGTGTGTGTGTGTGTGTGTGTGATCATTGCAGATTCCCTTACTAGCTGTTAGAGATTTTAACATTCTCTGACCCTCCCACTTCCCCAGCCCGAGGAGCACGTCTTCTCTGGTTCTTGTTTAGTTTGCCATATCAAAGACGAAGCCCAGGGGCCCGGAATGTGTTGGCCAGGGCCCTGGCCCTATGTTCCCACCCTCTACTCTCACCCTCAGGAGTGAAGCATCCCTGAGCAGGTCCCCATCTCTGGTCTCTGCCTCTTAGTCTTGTCTGTTTGTATATCCCTGTCCCTCTGTCATTTTCTCCCTCTCTGGATCCCACAGGTCAACACAGCACCCTAGAGAGCTAGGGATGAGAGTTTGGGGACCCAGTGACCCATGACAGGACTCTAGCATTCTCTTGTGTCATCACAAAAAAAAAAAAAAAAAAAAAAAACATCAAATAGAGCCAGAAATCTGACACCCACACTCTGACACCATCTGCAGGGACTACCGAGCTCCTCCCTGAGAAGGAAGTCTGTTAGAAAGATTATAAAAGACAGGGTGGGAAGGAGTGGGCACTCTGCAAGGGGAAGGGAGTACAGACAGCTGTGTAGGCTGGCTGGAATGGAGAAGGGCAAGGTGCTCATGGGAGGCGAGGACTATGAAAAGGAGTTCACTCCCAAAGACTACCTGACCACTTTCTACAGCTTCGACTCTGGCACAGTGGCAGAACGGGAAATCGTGAAGTTCAGCCTGCAGAACCTCTACCAGACCTTCTCTACAGGTGAGTGGCTGAGGTCACCTAGGGAGGGGCTGGAGCCATGCCAACAGGAATTGCTCTTTCTGTACATACAGATGCTACAGAGGTGACTAGCCTGGAGATGGAAATGTTTGCAGATCCAGGGGAGCCATGCCTCAGGAACAATGAGCTTGGCTAGCAGCCGTGATCAGCCTCAGCCGCTACACTTGTGAACTTTGAGGGGTACACCCAAATTTGTGGATCTATTGGCCCATGCTGAGAGGAATGACATGAGACCAGGCACCAGGACTGCTCCTCCCTCTCCTTCTGCCAGAGGCCTTTCAGAAAGCTCTGTAGCCTTTCTGACTCTGAGTCTGATAAAAAAAAATCATATGAAAATTTTTCCTTATATACATGAATACCAGTTTCCGTAATTTGTTCCCCATGTCTAAGGGGAAACTAAGGCTCAGCAAGGTGGGGAAGGAGAGAGGTGGTCAGTCAAAGTCAGAGAGAGCTAATAGTAACACCAGGAATAAGAAAGCATTTCAAGTGGCCCAGATCTAATGGCTAGGGTGTGTTCTGTGTGACCCTGGAGGTTGTTCAGTGCACACACACACACACACCCTGAAAGCCTTCTTAGTCAGACATTCAGTGCCAAGGAATGGATAGCAAGGAGAAACCTCAGAATACAGAGGAAGAGAAGTCTGGTGCTCCTGGAGAAAGCTGGGGCAGAGTACAGGCATTGGTCCTTGGCAGAGGCACAGTGGGTATAAAAGGAGACTGCGGAAGGGAGAGAGCGGGCTGAGAGGACATACCCTAGGCTGCCTCACTTTCATATGTGTGCCTGCCTCTTCTAGCAAACCAGAGAAGGGCTGTTAAGAACTGGCTGGTGTGGCTGGAGAGATGGCTCAGCGGTTAAGAGCACTGACTACTCTTCCATAGGTCCTGAGATCAAATCCCAGCAACCACATGGTGGCTCACAATCATCTGTAGCATGATTCAGTGCCCTCTTCTGGTGTGTCTGAAGACGGCTACAGTGTACTCATATCTCATGTCCATAAAATAAATAAATCTTTAAAAGGAGAACTGGCTGACGTCAGACCCCTGCCACTCTATTAATTATTCTGGGGGGTAATGGGGAGGCAATTGAGAATGTCAGCTGTACCCCATCCCCTGCATTGTTCCCCAGTACTGTCAACACACAGCCCAGAGGCAAGGGGGCCGCTGCCCTTCCCAGATGGTGCATCCTGGAGTCACTCAGCAGGAAGTGAAGTCAGGGTACCCAGAATGCCATGCTCGCTCTCTCCACAGGAGGTGTGGGGGGCGATGTCCTGATTGACATTGGCTCAGGCCCCACCATCTACCAGCTGCTGTCAGCCTGCGAGGTCTTCCGGGAGATCATCGCCACTGACTACACCCCGCAGAACCTGCAGGAGCTGCAGAAATGGCTGAAGAAGGAGCCAGGAGCCTATGATTGGTCCTCCATAGTACAGCATGTGTGTGAGCTGGAGGGAGACAGGTACCTGCAAGTGGTCCCACGTTGTCCACCCACCCCGTCCTTCTCAGACAAGGCCCCTCTGGTGCTCAGGATAGCACAGGAACCCACCACCCACCTCACTTTCCTCTTGGCCCGCCTTAACCTCGTGAACCTATAACATTCCCTCTGGGTCAGTCCCACCTCCAGCTTCCCCAAACCATCTGGCCCTTTCTCTGTACTCGCGCAACCCAGCTGTGACACCTGCTTCTATGTCACCTCCTCCAGAAAGTCCTGCTGACATTCTGGCTCCCACCACACCCACTCGGTTCTGGAAGCTGGTTCAGTGTCTCCTTCGACTTTGGAGACCACACTTGTCATGAAAAGACAGGCTGTGGGGTGTACCCCACATTTGTCCCCTCAGCATTGTGACAAAGAACAGTGACCTTCTGCAGGTCCTTTGTCACTTCGGTTCACAGAGGGTATATGCTCCAACTGGAGCTGCAAAGATCAGTGATTCTGACCTACATCCTACAGTTGGGAAACCAAGACCCTGGCTTACAGAGCGTCCTCAGAGCAGAGTAAAAGCAGATTAATATTTCTGTCCTGAAATATTGGAACAGAATTCGGACTCTGTTACCATCCAGAACAGTCTACATTGGTCATGGTTAGAGGAACACAATTATAGGGCCTGGAAGATAGTCCATCTGGATGTCATGCGTCAAACACACACACACATCCAGAAGGAGGGAGCCCCGTGGAGCTTCTGTTACACAGGAAGTCAGCTACCATCGGGCTAGACAGAGAGAGGTGGTGTGACACAGGAGAGGTTTCAACAGGGACAAGGAGAGCAAAGTTCTGGGCTAGAGGTGACCTCTCCTGGTAGCTCAAGTGCCTGTAGTTGAGGTGAGGGAACAGGGATGTGTCTCAGAAAGACTATGCAAGTGACAGGAGCCACCCAGCAAGGGCTGCAGACCCACGTATGACGAGGGCGTGGTCAGGCACCAGGAGGACCACCAAGGCCACACCAGCTTCTGTGTCACCTCCTCCAGGATGTTCTGCTGATTGTCCAGCTCACACCACACCCACTCTGCTTTGTCAAGAGTGACATGATATAGTGTGTGTGCACGTGTGTATGAATGTGCAAATATGTATTTGTGTTTGGATTATGTGTCGATGCAGCATGAATAAGTGTATGTGAATGTGTATATGTCTTTGTCTGTGAAAGTATATATTTCTAAGTTAATGTGCATATGTATATGCATGTATATGTGTGCATGTATGTGTGTGTACAATGCACATGTGTAGGTATACATGTATGTCTGATGTGTGTGTGTGTGTGTGTGTGTGTGTGTGTGTGTGATGGCATGCATTCCACAGTTGATATGTGGAGGTCAGAGGTTAACCTGTAGAAACTGGTTTTGTTTTTTCAACACGTAGGTCCTAGGGATTGAACTCAGCTCTGAGACTTGCTTGGCAGCAAGCTCCTTTACCCACTGAGTCACCCTAGTTCCGGACCTGCATCTTTAAAGAAACTATTCGGTACACCAAGCTGAGGAGAGTGTCAAACCCAGTCAGGGCGGCAGGTGGCAGATCCACCCACACAGTCACAATAAGTATTGAGATCCCCCGGAGTAGCTTGGAGGATGCTGGAGTCTGTAGCAACTCTGGGTCTCCCCAGCCGCTGTGTCAATAAAAGAAGAAAAAGGAGACAGCTCTCAAGAAATGACACCCGAGGTTACTCTGGCCTCCACACGCATGTGCAAGCATGTGCATGCCTATTTCCACACACGTGTGCACCCACCCACAGACATACAAAAATAATAATAAAATACACCAAAAAGATTAAATGATTTTAAGAAGAAGGGAGGTGTAAAAAAGGAGGTCACAATCAAAGGCCCAACCCACCACTACTGGTGGCTGTGCGCAGCTCCGTGCCTCGGTTTCCAGCTTCATGGCCTATTGCCAAGTACCACAAAAGGTGTTTCTTATAATTACAAACTGTATCATCTATTATCTCGGCTCGTTATGGTCATACTATCCGTCGTAATCCTCACGGCTTCTCTCTGACCCTCTCAACAGGAGCAGGTGGCAGGAGAAAGAAGCCAAACTCCGAAGGACAGTCACTCGTGTACTGAGATGCGATGTGACCAAGGCGCCCCCACTGGGGTCAGCTCAAGTGCCTCTGGCTGACTGCGTGCTGACCTTTCTGGCCATGGAGTGCGCATGTCATGACGTCGATACCTACCGAGCAGCTTTGCGCAGACTGGCTAACCTGCTGAAGCCAGGGGGGCACCTGGTTACCTTGGTTACTCTGCGCTTCCAGCACTATATGGTAGGTCCCAAGAAGTTCTCTGGGGTCTACCTGGAGAAGGAGACAGTAGAGAAGGCTATCCAAGATGCTGGTTGTCAGGTGCTGAGGTGCAACTGCGTCTCCCTCAGCTACTCAGAGGCCTACTGCGTCAATGATGGTTTATGCTTCGTGGTTGCCCGAAAGGGTCCCAGTGCCTGAGGCGGCTGGCAGAGAATCACCTTCCCTGGGGAAGCTATAGCAAGCATTTGTAAAGCCCTGCCCCACAGCTTTCTAACACCTACCATACTGCTTCTATTCCCGGGGCCACAAGCTCACAAGGGAAAACCCCAGGTTCTCTATTTTCAACGCCCCAGATCCATCTCCCTTATTCCCTGATCAAAGCTCATTACAATAAAGTGGTTTCTCTGGCTTCTGTCTTGTTCTCCCAACAACAGCCAAGAGTTTGGGCTGCCAACCATTTACCTAAGGGCAGCTGCTGTGTACACAAGCATCCAAAGGACAGACAGCAGGACAAAGGCTGATGGTGCTCTGTGTAGCACAAAGCCCTTTCCACTGAGGCACCGGGATCTGGGGCCAACGTTGGGGTCCCTAGGTGGTGTTACCTGTTGAGGGAGCTAGCCTTGACTCCCAGCTTCCCTCACAGTGGCTAGAGGCAACTCTTGAGGGTCTCTTGTCTCAGCAGCTTCAACAGGCTTGAAGGTGCCAACCACAGTAGGTCTGGTCACCATGCCTGGTTCAGAAAAGAGATGCCAATGTGTGCAGTGTACCAGCTGGAGTGAACAGCGTCTAGGACCCAGAAATGTTGTATTTTCTGGATATGAAAAAGTGTGTGCTGGTGTTTTCCCGTGGTTATCGAAAGCCAGCAATACCCAGTTAGCAAGATATGCAAATGTCACTTTCCTATCAGTACTTGAGGCCACCGAGGTGACTTTCCCTAGCCTACTAGTTAAGTAAGGAATGTGGCTTTTTGCATAATAAAGAGTTGGAGCTGGGGCAGAAAGAAAGGGCAGCAGAGGCTTGGGAAAGGTAGAGAGCAGGATGCCCTGGGGAGGTGGGGTGGGGGAGATGGGATGGAGCTGGAGACAGGCAATAACAACCACTTGAGGGCTTGAGAGATGGCTCACCCAGTAAAGAGCACTGACTGCTCTTTCAGAAGTCCTCTTCGAGAGGTCCTGAGTTCAATTCCCAGTCATCACATGGTGGCTCACAACCATCTGTAATAAGATCTGATGCTCTTTTCTGGCATGTCTGAAGACAAATAAAGAAGAGAATGACAGAGAACTCAAGTTGGGTTAGATGCTAAACACTAACAGCTTTAAACTACGTAGGTCACTTCCTGGTTTTAACCTCAAGCAAGATCTTTGAAAGCTCCACAAAAGAAGAATAGTATCCTGCCATCCACATCCAAGCACATGTTCTAGCTACCTCAACACACTGCTGTTGACCTTGGTGGTCCATGACAGGTTTCAAATTGGTAGCTAAGGAGACTAGTCCTAAATCTCTGTTTTCAATGCCCCGCCAGTGGCTGGAGGCAAGGACAATGGGTCAGTGGCAGTTTCCAGACTTTCTCAGCTATTTCTTCAGAAACAGGCTCCAGACCTCCCCAGCAAGTTTCCAGCCCCACACTAGGTAATGGAATCTCCGTAGAGATGGACCCAACAAATTAGCATAGAGGTCACCTACCCTAAAATTCTCTCAATGGGGCCTGTGAGCTCACTTGGTTGTCTCTCTATCTCGGTAATGGGGAAACCCCAGCATGTTATTTGAGTCCGGGGTGTCATTCTTGGGTGAATCATGTACATTTACTCTAGCATGTTGAGTCCTTCACTGCAGACAGATTGTACCTTCTCTTGGGATCTCTTTGGAGACTCTGACCCTGACACATGGTGCCAACCCCCAGTGTCTCTCCCTGACACCTTGGGTTCTATGGCTTCTGCATCAACAGTCTGCACATTCACCAGTGACCTCTACTGGCCTTTCATGGGGTCAAGTTTCAGCTCCCTGCTTTTAAGACCAGTACCACCTGAGAGGCTCCTACGTGTTACCAAGTTCAGCTACCAGTATAAGACACAGCCTCAACAAAACCACAGCGTCTTTGTGTTGACCCTAAGGAAATATTCCCACAGGATTTATCTCAGTGATGCTGGTCTCTCCATAGTTGCTGCTAACTTCTTAGCTCCAGCCGGCCAGCATCTATTGTGCCGCCAGAAAATCAAGTTTGTTTTGGTCATTCTGGTCTGCCGTTGACTACTATGAAGGGTTGAGGGAGTACCTGGCAGGCCCATCCCAAGGTGTGTCCCTGAGTAATTAGTACTCAGACCATTGAGTGACCAGAACTCAATGAGACAACTCCATACAACAAATCTGGTATAAAGGAGGGTTATTGGGGGAAGAGGGGTGAGAACCTGGGGAGGGAGTAGAGGCAGCAAGAGAGCCAGGAGGGCAGAGAGATCGGGTAGAGAGGGAGAGGAAGGGGCTCCAAGGATGGAAAGGGTAGCAGGCATACCTGTCAGTGGCAGCAGGTGACAGCAGCTGGTGTAAGACATTGCTAGGTCCCTGAGGGGAACCTGGTGGAATGGCCTGTAAGCTAACCATAACCATTCTTCAGCCTTGGCTACCTAGAGCCACAGGTCTGAATGCCAAATACCACTCAGTGGCTCCGACGGACCTTTGCTTCACTCTGAATGTCACAAGGCAGGCCTCCGCAGGCCATCTGCACTGCTCTCCAGATTTGTGACCTCTCCACGAGCCTAGGGAACAGCCCACTGAGTTCTGAGCACTCAATGGCGTTTCCAGCCCAACGTTCCAATGAGAGCACAATTCTCCCCAAAACACGGGGTCAGGTTTGTTACAGTGCCCCCACCCTAGTATCAATTTCAGTCATAGTTAATAGGGCAGAAGCCTGGAGACAGGAAATAAAGCAGAAACTGTGGAGTAACCTTACTAGCTTGTTCTGCCTGCTTCCTTCCTTCCTTTCCTTCCTTCCTTCCTTCCTTCCTTTCTTTAATTTGGATATATTTTATTTACATTTCAAATGTTATTCCCTTTCCTGGTTTCCCCTCCATAAACCCCTTATCCCATCCCCTTCCCCCTGCTTCTATGAGGGTGCTTTCCCACCCACACACCCTCTCCCGCCTCCCCACTCTGACATTTCCCTACACTGGAGCATCAAGACCTTGGCAGGACCAAGGGCTTCTCCTCCCATTGATGCCCAGCAAGGTCCACCTGCTTTCTTACATCATCTTATTCCACCTTCCCATGAGTGGCACCATCCACAGTGAGCAGGACTCTTCCACATAAATTATCAGTCAAGAAAGCCCCATAGGTCAATCTGGTGGAGGTACTTTCTCAGTTGAGGTTCCCTCTTCTCGGATGACTCTAGTTTGTGTCAGGTTAACACAAACAAACAAGCAAAATCAAAACAGGACGGTCACCTAGCTGAATTGCTTCACTACACAGACTTAGGTTAGACAGCAATAACAAGGGAATCCTCCCACTATCGAGGGAGTCCTCCCACTCTCGAGGCAGTCCTCCTTCCAGAGTCAAGAAACAAACCAAGTTTGGCCCCTGGTCCTTGCTTTAGAGCTACAGCAGTGTGGGGCTGCAATGATTCAATATGACCACAAGAGGGCAGTGCATGGCAGAGCATCAACAGAACCCAGGAATTCTTAGGCTTGTTTGTTCAACTTTTTGACATTCTGAAGAATATTTTTCTGCCCTTTCAGGCAAAAACAAACAAACAACCAAAGAAGAAAAACAACTTTCAACAGGCAGGGCCTCTCTGAAATCAGGACCTACTTCCTGTCTGTGTGGCCCCAGACTCTGTGCATCAACTGGGCCTGGAGATTGTAGAAGAAGAAGGTTGGAATCCAGGATGGCTGGTGGGTGGAGGTAGGTAGCACCAAGCAGGAGGGTTTGGGCTCCTATCTCAGTGTCTGCACCGGTGACTGATGCCTTCCAGGAGACACAGGCTTCTTTGAGGGTGTGTACAGGCAAGAGAAGGTAAGAGGGAGCATTCCAGACCACAAAGGGCAATCCAGGCAGCCGAGTCTCAGAGGTCAACTAACAGATGCCAACCAGGCTTCCTAGTACATTTTGGAAAATACAGAAGCCACCGAATTCTCCAGATGTAACCTTTGTAGAAAAGACCAGCAAGAAATCTGCTTGCAGGGTCTTCTGGAGACAACAGAAATGAGGGAGAAGGTAGGGTAGCCAGGTGCCTGGTGATGCTAGGCCTCTCCGGTTGAGGAACTGAACTCTGTCTGCTCTTGGGGTGTCTTAGTTTGGTTCCTATTACTGCAATAAGGGACCAGGACCAAAAGCAATTTGGGGGAGAAAGGGTGTATTTTAACTTACAGTGTATAGTCAACCATTGGGAAGTCAGTGCTGGAACTCAAAGCAGGAACCAGGAAACAGACTGAAGCAGAAGCCACAGAGGAATGCGGCTTACAGGCTTTTCTCCGATGGCTTACTTGGCCTGCTTTTCTGTGTCACTCAGGACCACCTGCTCGGGGATGGTGCCGCCCATAGTGGGCTAGACCCTCCCACATCAATCATTAGTCAAGAGAATGCTACATCGGCTTGCTTATAGGTCAGTCTGAGGGACATTTTTTCATGGAGGGTTCTTTTTCTCAGGTGACTCTAGTATTTGTCAAATTGACAAACTCTAAGGACCACACAGGCACTGAGCTCTGACCCAGTGGAGAAGTGCATCTGCCACTGTAGAGTCAGGGCAAAGGGCAGTAGGAAAGATGCGCCCAGAACCCTTCCCTAGGTGGCTGTAAAGGCCAGACCACCTGCAAGCAGCCTTTTCACAACTAACCATTCCATGACCAAAACCAGTATCAGGTTTCTGAGGGGTGCAGGGCCTCAAGCTCAAGAATCATTTCTAGGTAGGGTGGTAAGGACTTGGTACAAGGAAGGACAGTACCAGATGAAACCTTCGGTAGCAAGGATGCTTAGGAAGGCCGGGGAAGGTTGTGTCCTAAAGAGATGCCCCTATTACCATGAGGTATGCATCCAGAAGATGAGCCATGTCCTGCCCAGATGAAGATGAAGGCTCTTGCAGGCCAGTATTCAACAGGAAGTGGTTCAAAGACCACTTCTTGTGAGGTCTAAACTCCAGTATCCCTATGTGAGGAACAGAGCTATAATGGTGTGATGGTGGGCTGCCCCTGGCAAAAAGAAAAGGAACCTATCCACTGCAAAAGTCTGGGGGAGTCCTATTGGCTGGTGGGGATAAAGTGCCACCAGCCTTGTGAAATGTTGAAGGCCGAGAAGGGAGCAGGCAGCCTTGTCAGGGGTCTGTGGTCAGAGGGAGGAGAAGCAGGTGGTACTGCTGTGTACTGACCTGCTAGCTTCCCAGGCTGTCTGCTGAGACTGGGCACCGTGCAGAGGGACTAGGGAATCAGGGCTGGATGAAGTGGAGACTGGCTCACTGGGTGGGACTCTCATGCCTCTCAGAGGGTGGGTAGGCAAGAGCCAGAAGCCAAGGAAGGTAAGGCACCTTTCTGCAGGGCACCCTAATGGGAAGAAGAGGTACTCTGAGGCAGCAGAGGTCCAAGCCTGGGTAGGCAGATAAGACTGCAGTGGCCAGGTCTGGTGGGGACCTCCTAGGGTGAACATTACCTGGAAAACCTTATGGTGATTCATGCTGCCATAATCAGCCCACTGAGATTGCCTGGGCTGCAGTGTTGCAAACAGAGCAAACCCCTCCCATAATTAATTGAGAACAGCATTTTACCCACTGTTGTTAGATTGGACTTAAACTGACTTTCCTGTGTGTTGGAAAGAGTGTTGTACCTTTCAGTTTGTAATGACTTTGGGATCAGAGAGGCTGATTCTGCTGTGTCCAGCCTCACCACCGAGAACTACTGTCTCTATTTACTTATTTATTTATGTATTTATTTATTTATTCATTCATTCATTCATTCATTCATTCCAGAAGTCATGGTCCTTTCTTCAAAACCACAGCTCAGTCAAGCAGCAGCAAGGGAAGAGAACCCACTTTTCTAGAGGATATCAGAGAGTCCAGAGTCCAGATATTTGGCTCCCAGGCAGCCAATGAACCCATACACAGATCCATGGAAGGAGAGGCAGGGGTGCAGGGAATCCAAAGCCTTCATGTATTCAGTGCCCACTGTATTCAGCAGTGCCAGGAGCGTGCTGGAAAAGCAGCATCCCGTGCAGGCACAGTGAAGAATGGATCAGCATCCAGAAAGCCTGGGTTCTAGAATCTGACTTCAGCAACTGAGACGTCTAATGTGTGACACGTGTCCTTTACCCATACCAGGCTCTTGGCTCAAGCAGCTCTTCTGAACTCAAGGGTGGGCCTTGATTCTCATTTTAAGGTTCTGGGTGGGGAAGGACAGCTGCAGTCATCTAGGTCATCACCATGACCCGGCAATAATGCAAAAGTTGGGAAGACCAGGGATCAGCATGGTGGTAAGTTAGACCTGGATACCTGTTGGCCTCAGTTTCCCAAGCTCTACCAAGAGAAGAAAATATGCAGGCAGCTAGAAAACCTTTATTTTGTCAGAAACAAACTGTGGAACGAGGCAGGACATCATCCTTCGAGCTGTGCAGCTTCCTGGTGCTGTCCTTTTGCGTCTTCCGGCTCCTTTCGAAGCTGGGTCTCTGCCTCTTTACTTGACTCTAAACCTCTCTGTTTTCTTTCACTCTATAGATTCTCTGTACATTTCTGCTGTGTGTGAGGCATGTCACACAAGCATATCATACACTGCGCACCTTCCCCCTTCTTTGTCTTCCCTCTCATTAGGTCCCTTTGTTCTCCTAAACAGCTTCATTTTTACCTTCATACATAATTCAACATTCTGATATAAAATCTAGACACCTCATATGTTTGTTAAGCTTCTGTTGCCATGATAAACATTCTGACCAAAAGCAACTTGGTGAAGAAAGGCTTCCTTTGGTTTGTATGTTTTGATCACAGTCCATCACTGGGGAAGTCAGGGCAGGGCCTCGGGCAGGAGCAGAGACAAGAATATGGAGGAAAGCTGCCTCCAGACTCATATTCATCTATCTTTCTTAGACAGCCTAGGTCAGCCTGTCTAGGGATGATACCACCCATGGTGGGCAGCCCTTTGACCTCAGTCAACAATCAAGACAATGTTCAGCAGATATACTCACAGGCCAATTTGATTGGAGGCTGTTCCTCAAACGAGGGTTCCTTTTCTGGGTAACTCTAGTTTGTTTCAAGCTAACAGAAACCAACCAGCATAGCTTATGAGCAAAAAATATGATGTTTTACTTTCCTGAGAGTGGTATAATTTACTTAATATTGTTATGTCTAGTTGCACTTATTTTCCTACAAACAAACATACCACAACCTCTGTATCCATTTCTCTCTTGTTGATAGCTTCCTGGTTTCAAGGGACAGGTTTGCAAATGAGAAACCTCCAAGGTCCCGCTGTGGGCTTACCATAGGCCACGCACTTGAGAAAGCAAGCACAGGGCAGGGATTTATTTATTTAATTAATTCATTATTTAATTCATTTATTTAATTCCAAGACAAGGTTTCTCCGTGTAGCCCTGGCTGTCCTAGAACTCCCTCTAGTAGACCAGTCTGGCTTCAAACTCAGAGACCCACCTGCTTCTGCCTCCCAAGTGCTGGGATTACAGGCCAGGCGTGCACCACCATGCTCAGCTGAGGATTTATCAGAGCGGCTGGCGGACCGTGGTCTGGCTTGTCCAGTGATGGCTGTCTTCCAACGGAAAGGCTAAGAATTCAGTTGTTGTTCCTGTTCGTGAGCCTAAATGTTTCAGCTCGTCTTCTGTCTACACTGGAATCCCAAAGATGAAGGTTCTAATACTAGTAAAAATAATCCCTTAGCCGCAAGCTAGACAAACTTTCCAGTAGCTGTGAGAGCACGCAGGCAAAGAGCAAAACCCAATAAAGAAAACACCTCACAGGCAAGCCCAGTTGCTTGGGTTTTAGTGGATCCCAGATGTAGTAAAACTGACAACCAGGATTACCAACCGCACCCGCCATTTGGCAGACGCATAAACTGGAGCTCAGAGAACTTAAAGACCTATCTTTGGAAAGTAAGGGGTAGCCTGGATTTTGATCCCGTGTCTGGCTGCTACAGGAAATGGATAGATGACGGAATTAGGTGCCCCATGTGCTCTGTGCCCAGGGCAGAGAAGCCAGCAAGGTGGATCCCAGGGGCTACACAATTTCATCAGGAGGACAGGCTGACAGGATCCCTGGCTCTGCCTCCTGGGTATCAGCATGGAGCCTTGAGTCTGCATCTCTAGTGATGAAGCAGAAGGGAGCTCCTGTGGGGCTGTATATAGCACAAGTATATAATATATATTATTTATTTATATATCCCCTGTATATAGCGCAAGCTTCTTCTGGAAAGTATGTGGCCTGGCACAGGGCCCTCAGTGGGGCAGATGCCTTCATTCCTGGGCCTGTCCAAGCTCTGAAGTAGGAACCTGTCTTCCCCAGCTTCTAGGAAAATGCTCTTTTGCTTTGGAGGGCTGCAATTGCTGTTGCCACCAGCATCATGGTGGCAACCATTCTAAAACTTGTCCTGTGTTTTTACAGCACAAAGAACTTGCCACAAAAATGGATCTGATGGCCCCAGGAATGAAGCCACTTGCACCATGAAGGGCTCCGTGCTAGGACACACAATTTCTAGACGTCTTTCCCATACACACCCCAGCCCCAGGGAAGCTCTCTTCTGTTCACTAGAAAAGATGCAGACTCTAGGCTCCATGCTGATATCCATGATGCAGAGCCAGGGTCCCTGTCAGTTTGTCCTTCTGTTGATGAAGATTGTGTAGCCCCTGGGGTCTACCTTGCTGGACTCTCTGTCCTGAACACAGAGTATATGAGCCATCTACCCATGACTACCCCTAGGGAGTGGTACCACAGCTGTTTCTTCTTCTGATGCTGGTCCTCACCACCCTTCTTTCCTGTCTCTCCTGTCCACACTGGAGCCTAGCCCAAGCTTCCCACAGATCTCACAGTACAGCAATACTCGATGCACAAATAGTAAATGGTGAGTCACAAAACAATAGGTCTACAGAAACAAAACCAAAGGAATAGTTGACAGGTCTTAAGTAGAACACACTAAGACAAAGGGTAGGTTGGGGGTGTGGGATGAGCTGCTGTTGTGGTTGTAAGTCCTGTAGGTTTGTCAGTTCCTGGAAGCAGGGCAGAGATGAGGTTTTGGGGATTTGCCCTAGAACACACAAGTGAATGGAAGGAACCATCTTGATTCAGCCTGGTCTCGGGAGCTCTGGGCACTGGCTGCACACATATTCTGCCTCAAAACCTTCTGTCACACTGCACCAACTAGGGTGGCCTGCTCCCCAATCTAGCAACAGTGTCACCTTAAAATGATTTTCTCGGAGAGAGGCAGCTCTTCTCACCCCTTAATTGGATGAGAGCCAGGCCAGGCAGAGAACGTTTCTAAGTGAACAGGCTTATTGTACTGCACACAAAACCAGAGGAAGTGAAGATAAAACAGGAGGAACAGATGAAGGTACCCAGACAAAACAGGTGGTTAAAAAGTCACCTGAGAACAGAACACTAGAAGAAGAGTAACAGTTTGTGCCCACAAAGGAAACTGTTAAAATGGCCCTTCAAGGAGATTCACATGGGAATAAGTGTCACCACAGTACTTGAAGGAGTTCACTGGGACAGGGTCCTGGGTCACAGTGGACACTCAGTCTGACGCTGTTTTATAGGTATGGGAAGTGTCATCTGAGCTCTTGGATGTCCATTGCAGAAGAAAGGCCCGGTACCAAGAGTATCATTTACAAATGGATGCACAGTTGTCAATGAGGCTATGAGCCTCAGGGTGGCTACTGGCCAGCCATTTGGCTCAGTTAGAGCTTTTGTTAGAAGTTCAAGATGGAGTTGGTGCTGTCAAAGCATGATCTCATCCGTCATAATTAGAATGCCAATTTACTGGGTGTCACAAGAACCACAGCACAGCAACGGACACATCTCAAGGCTTCTACAGCCCCTGTCAGTCAGCTGGCAGCTGCGGACTGTCTACGCCTAGAACGGGAAGGAAGCAAACTCTCCCAGCAAAGCGGCTGCTTTCCATAAAACAGTGCATAGGAATAGAGAGGAGCAGGTGTGAGGAGTGCCCGGTATGGGTGGAGAGTGTCTTCATGAAGTGACCTATGAGGAAGGAGAGGAAGAAATTAGCACAAGTGTCTAGTGAAGTATCTTTGAGAGAACGGCCAATGGCCAGTGCAAGATCCCTGAGGTGAGGTAGCACCTGTCGGATTAATGCCTGAGAGTAGAATGAAGCGGGTGGGGGCTGGGGGACAGTAATGTTCGTGCACAGTCCTGCGTGTCCGTGTGAGGACCATCTTCTTACTCTGGGAAAGTCAGGAGCAACTATGTCATCAGAAGGCACTTTGATGACATAGTCATATCAAGTTGATGTTGGTGACGAGAAAGCTGTGCCCCCAGGGGTACTGCGCCTCGGTGGGCAAGTGTCAGGCCTTTCCCTCTCTACTCCCATCCAACCCAGGCCTGCAGGCAGAGGGGCCCATCACCTCTCTGAGGCAAGAGAAGCAGGTGCAACAGAGGAGGGGAAGAGTGGGAGTCACTGGGCTCAGCCTGGCCCTTGGGTGATTTATCAGGCACGAGGAGGTATGGAAACCTGGGCACTCACTGGAGAGGCAGAAGCTTCCTCTGGTCCCAGTCTGGCTCAAAGGGCTTTAGAAATAATACCCCCAAATAATTAAAAAGAGACTTGGCGTCCCACCTCCGGGCCTCTGGAGGGGGATATTCATCAGCAAATAAATTAAAACCAAATCTAACAATTTACATGACTCAAGCTACAGGCCAGGGGAGCTGCCAGAAAACTGGAAATGCTATGGTTATGTTAATGTAGTACAGCGCTGCCCTGGCCCAGTGCACTGAGGCTCCCCTCCTAGCTCCTATCAGAGCCTTCAGCTTATCCTCGCTCTGGAAGTAAAGGAGATTAGCCAAAAAATTAGGCCCCAGCCGTCACCCACTGGGACAGGCTGCTGGGAGAACACTGCCTATTGGGACTCCTTTCAAGCTTTCCTGACCCCGCTGATTTACCTCTCAGAGCCTCAGTTTACCATTTACGAGACTGGAAGATGATTTTGGCAGATTGGCATCGCGGCCAAACGTACTGGCATTCAAAGAGTTGAAATGACAGGGTTCCAATGGGGGAAAATGGCTATGCAGATTCAAGGTAGAGCTGCATTATGCAACCTAAAAATATCCACAGATTCCAGCTGAGCACTGCTACCTGGCAGCAGGGAAACTGTAATCGAAGACTCACATTTATTTTTCCTCTGGTAATAGCTTTCTTAGGAACCCTTTTGGTTAAGATCCTTTTGGTAAAGTCTGGGAGAGGCCTTGGATAGCATTTCCCCTCCTTTCCAGACCTGCACATGAACAGGACACCACCTCCCTTATGTGTGAAAGGAGCCAGGAGATAGATTGGGGCCTCAAAGAGCATGTCAAAGGACCCTGGTCTCACCTGCCTGCCTGCTGGCTAGGAGGGACAGATTAACTCAATGCGAAACCATAGGTCACACCTTGCTAACAACAGTGTACCCCGTAGTGTCCTGGCAGAGGTACAAAAATATGGAGTCAAAAAAAGTGTGTGTGTGTGTGTGTGTGTGTGTGTGTGTGTGTGTGTGTGTGTAGTCCCAGGGCAAGGACACAGCCAACACAAAGGCTCTAGGTTTCTGGGACCTCCCAACCCATCTTTAACCCTAGCTTTACAGTATCCAGGCAAACTAAGCCACTAGGACCCCCAAGTCAACATGACAACATAGACTGGTATTGGTTTAGGGTTACTAAGATAGGATACTACAGGGGTATGTTTATCCCCTTCGTATGTGCCTGAAGAGATAGAACTTTCTAGACTCCCATACCTATTGTATGCCCCCAGGGATCTGGGCTCTTGATCAGATATAATAAACTCCAGCTTTCTGTGTGGGGAAAGATTATCAGACTCTCACTAGCTGACAAGAGTAAGCTGTAGCGGTCACAGCTGTCAATCATGAAATGCCTTACTAAGTACCAAGCACTTCATGAAATGCCTTACTAAGTACCAAGCACTTCATTTTGTCTGTCAACGCCCTTGAGTTAGACAAGATACCCCTTACCTTGGCTGCATGAAAAGTAAAGAAACACTAGTGAAATTCAAAGAATTGGCTGAAGGCTACAGAGCCGATGAAGGCGGGCCCTGGAGGTAGTATCTTGAGGTTTCAGGAACAAACCAAACTGGATGGCTTAACAGAGTGGGGTTGGGGTGTTGGCTGGGCAGGCTGCAGAATCAAGGCATCTGCAGGGCCTTGGCTCTTGACTCTTGTGATCCTTACTGCTGATGTAAGCTTTTTGGCTGAATCTAGGATCCAAATCAGTATAAAGCTTAGCAACCATTGAAGAAGGGGGTAGTCTAGTGAATCTAACTCACGCATGGGGCTCCTCCCGCTATGAGCTGACTCTTAAGATGTGACAGCTGACACACTCCTCAGATGGACTAGAAAGGGGGCAGCAAACCTTTTTGGGAAGGAAAAGAAGAAAGGGTTGCTATCTGCTCTTGGATTATGAATCCCAGAGAACTTTCTGAGACACGGTGGGGACTGTGGAAGCCAATGGAGGGTAAGGTTCGTGTCAAAGGCTGTTGTTGGGATTTGTGGCAGCTACGTTTCTCAGGCTCTGGTAATTTCAGCGTGCTCCTGGACCAGCGAGGAAAGACGACCACCACCAGAGGATTCTTCTCAGATCACGCTTTATTGTGGGAGCCTCTTGATTGAAGGGAAGAGCAGGGAGCGAGGGACCCCGAACTACCCTAGCTGTCCGTTTATATAGGGCTTGCCATGATTGGTTGTCACCAGTCTACTGACACCAGAGGCCTCGGGATTGGCCGGAGATAGGTTATGTACTGCGCATGAGCAGGGTGCAGCGCCTTAGCTGACAAGAGCATTACTATATATGGAGTTGTTTACCTCAAACCGTGAGGGAGCCAGCGCCATCTTATAATGGCGTCCACATTCGGCTCCCCACAGGTAATGAAGGTTATTTTGACAGTGGTGTATGAAGGTAATTCCCCCTGAAGAATCATACGGCTTTATGCATATGGGAAAGTCAGGTCATTTCTGAAGATCAACGTTTAAGTGATTTCACCTGGCATGAATCACTTTCAGCCTATTTTAAGAAGGTGCATGCCCACCTCCTACAGCTTTCAGGGTCATTATTTCAGCCTCTTCACCACCTCCACATGACTTTCCCCTGCCTTACCCACATTCCCCACCCCTGCCGTGTCTCTAGTATATTCTGTCTCCACATGATCTCTCTGAAGAATGCAAGAATATCTATGTGTCACATCACAAAGATCCCACTGACAAATAATGCCATCCTCTGAGGGTCCAGGAAGGAGGGGTGGGGTGTCTGATCTCCTCACATCTCACGGGCATATTCCAGGAGTTACCAACACTGTGTGATTCATAGCCGACGTCCAACAAATACTTTCCTCTTTTGTGGGATTTGGATTGAATTTAAGGTATCTTCCATGCTAGGCAAGGGTTTGGCCACTGAATATACCTCCATCCAACAAAGATATCCTGGATAGATGAATGATTATATGAGTATGGAGTAGATCCAACACTGTCCAGCAAACCCAAATTCTCTTGTGTGAGCCTCCTCTGTTTCCTAAAGTCCTTGAACTCAAGAGTACATTGGCCTTATAATAGTCTTTCTTTTGGGGAGGGGAGGTGTTTGAGACACCTTGTAGAGGCTCTGTGTAGCCTTGACCATCCTAGAGCTTACTCTGTAGACTAGGATGGCCTTGAACTCACAGAGATCTTTTTGTATCTGCCTCCCAAGTGTTGGGATTAAAGGCATGTGCCACCACTACCTTGCTTGGCCTTACAATATTATTGTTTAGTCCAGTCACAATAAAGTACCGGACTGCTCCAAATGGTGGGACTTTCTCCAGAATAAACCTTGCAGCTGAGCAAAAGCATTGGTCACGGCACCGTAGAAAATGCCAAGTAACAACAGCCCTGATTAAACTGGCATGACAACTAAATGTCTGACCACAGACAAGAGACAAGCTGACAGAAAGTGCACCCTTGGGACAACTGATGAGTACAGGAAACATAGACGAGCCAATAGTAATGTCTGTGTGTTGTAGTTGTAGTTACTGGCTTCAGTCACCGCCACACACAGCCTTGTTAAGCCTGCTAGCACAGGCCTTGCAATCCCAGCCCTCTGCAGGCAGAGGCAGGAGCCCAAGAGTTTAAGGACAACTTGGACTACCTAGCAACAGCTTTCTAAAAAAGGCATACACTTTCACGCACGCACACACGTGCAAAAACACATTTTAGAAACTACTTCAAACCCTAAAATATCCAAGGTATAAAATATATGGTGTGTAATGTATACGAGTGTGAAATAAACAGAGAGAATGATTGATACTTTAAAGATGGTAAAATGGTAACGACGGATTAACCTGAGTGAGAGCCAGCTTTTCTACAAATATTTGTAACATTTTTGAAAACATTTTTAAGTGATATTAAGTTTAGATAGGCTGCATGTGCATATGTGACAAAATTCAAAACATAGAAGAGAGGCTGGAATGTAGTTCAGTGGTAGAGCACCTGCTTTGTGTGTTGTTAGAGCCTAGGTTTAGTTCCCAGCACTACAGTAAAACAAACAAGAATGGGAGAAATGAGCCTCAGACATTCTAAGGTGATCTGGTGCCTGGATCTTTAGTCTCCTTGTTGTCCTCTTATTCTTTCTTCTCCTGTCTGAAGACTTCCTCGGTCTACCACCCAGGAGATAAACTCATTCAGAGCAGTAGGGAAGGGGCAAAGACCAGTGTCAAGATTGAGTAGAACCCAACCAATACCTCCTTCCAGCTTCCTTAAGCTTGTCTGGCCTGAGGGCACAGAAATAAATTTTCTCAGGCATAGGCGAGCAGCATTCACATGGGCTAGACTCAACTCCTCCAGGAAGGTAAAAAGTAGTAAATATTGAGGAAACTCCTCATCAGGACTGGATTTTATTCATTGGCCTCAGTCCCCATCTAGGGTCACACAAAACAGGGTTACAAGAAAGAGGAGTACGTACCTTATACAAAAGTCGTCAGGACAGGAGCTCTTTGCTGAACACAAATGGCTGTTGGGGATTGGTTCTAATGCTTTGTCCTAACCTGGCTCCCCAAATCACATGTGAGTCTGCATGTCCAGACAGAGTCCCCAGTTGGGTTATGATTAATCAATCAAGAGCCAGTGGCCAATGACCAGGCAGGGTGAAAGAGGCCGGGCTTTTAGGATTCCTGGATAGCTCTCTGGCTTCTTTTGCCATGTGAACAAAATGGAAAGTAATGGCAGAATCAGCTGAGTCTTTTACTCTGCATAAGTAAGTATACAGGAGGTCTCCATGAATGCTGAAGGCAGATTAATGGGTTGCTGAGAAATACAAGGGAGAGAATGAGAGTGGGTGTTTTGGTAGGTGGGTGTATAGAGAGATGGGTGGGAGATATACTTATAAATGGATGGAGGATTAAGTGGGTAGATAGATGGGGGATACCTAGGCACATGAATAGAGAGATGTGTGAGTAGTTGGGTGGGTGAACATATAAAAGACCTGTAGAAGGGTAAAAGAAAGATGGACGGATGGGTGGTTGGATAGTGAGGAGAAAAGTGGATGGGTAGTTGGTTGGATAGTTAGGAGAAAAGTGAATGGGTAGGTGGATGAATGGGTAGTATAGATAAATAGGTAGCTGTACAGCACTCATCTTCCGAGTGAAACTAGACCATGCAGTATACTGTCATATCTTTGACTAAATTAGAATACTGAGAATCTTTGGTCATTAATTCAAGGAAGTGTAAGAGGTGGTCTAGAGTACAATCTTAGGATTCAAGCTGCCTGAATTCCTATTCAAATTCCTAGGTTATGACTATTGGTCTTAGGATTTTACTGTTTTGAACAGATACCATGACCAATGCAAGTCTTATAAAGGACAAAATTTAATTGGGGCTGGCTTACAGTTTCAGAAGGTCAGTCTATTATCATCAGACAGACACAGTGCAGGCAGAGCGGAGAGTTCTGCATCTTCATCTGAAGGATACTAAGTGGAAGACTGTCCTAGGCAGCTAAGATAAGGGTCTTAAAGTTCATGCCCACAGTGACACACCTACAGAAACAGGGCCACACATCCTAACAGTGCCACTCCCTGGGATGAGCATGTATAAACCATCACACTACTCATTATTTTTTTTTGTTGTTGTTGCTGCTGTAGTAAAATATCATGGCCAAATGAAATTTTGTGAAGAAAAGATTTATTTTGGCTTACTGTTTCAGAGAAACAGAGTCCAGCAGGGCAGGGAAAAACAGCATGGTGGCAGGAGCTTGCTGTTCTTAGTGGCAAGACAGCCTTCAGTCAGGAGGCAGAGAGATCACAGAGAGAGAAAAAGAAGTAGAGTGAAGTTATGAATTCTTAACACCCCAACCCTCAGTGATGCACCTTCTCTAGTAAGTCTTCATCTCCTAAAGACTTTGTAAGCTCACTGAGCAGCACTACCAGCTGAGGACCAAGTATTCAAACACCTGAGTCTATGGAGGACATTTTTCATTCAAATTGCCGAAATTCCTTTATAGCTGTGTGACCTTGTAATAGTTACTAAACCACCCTGAGTCTGAATTTCCTCAAGAGAATAGTGTACTAACTCAAGAGGGGGCTATAGATTTGCAAGTGCTTAACATAGTGCTTAGTGATCAGAGGAATTAATTTCCTAGCAATAACCTCATTTCATGGTTGCTTCCTATACACTTTTCTTTATTAATAATAGTAATAAAACAATGACAACTTTTTCCTCTTAAGTTGCCACATCTCAGTATAAAAGCCATTGCTCTTACAGTGGCCCTTAAGGGCTCATTTCTTTATTGTCTCATCTGCCTTCTCTTCTCCTCCTCTTCCCCCTTCTCTCTTCTTCCCCCTCCCCATCCCCCTCTCTGCCTGATCATGCTATACATAGTTTGAATCCAGGCCTTTGGACCCTTGGAACCCACTTCCTGGCAGGCTTCTCTCCAGAGAATCTCATTTTCACCCCTCATTTTACTTTATCACAATGATTTGTAAATCTTTGCTCAAATGTCTCTTTCAAGAAATGCCTTCTTCCCCTCTGAAATTGCATCAACCTATATGTAATAGTTAGCTTTAATTGTCAAACTGATGCAATCTGTAATCACCTGAGAAAATAATTTTAATACGGTCTACATTGAATTTACATGAGGGCATGTCTGTGGAGTATGGTCTTCATTAAGTTAGTTGATGTGGGAAGACCAAGCCAACTATGGGCAACGTCATTCCCTAGAAAAGAGGTCTTGAACTGTATTAGAACAGAGAAACTACACAAACAAGCAAGTGAGCATGTATGAGCTCATTTCCCGCTGCTCTTGACTATGGAAGTGATGTGATTAGCTGTGTCAAGCTCCTGACACTGACTTCTCCATAATGATGGCATGGAATTATAAAATATAATAAACACTTTCTCTCCTAAGTTGCTTTTGTCGGGATATTTTAACACAACATCCTCATACTCTGATCTCACTTCCTTGCATCCTTTCACCCAACAGCACCTGCATTTGCATGACTCACTTACTCAGCTTACTCATCTTGCTTATTGCCTGCCTCCCGCAACAAAGCCTTAGTGTAGGACAGCAATGAGTTTCATAGCTTCTGGTCTCTGTGCTATAACAGCATCTGAGCAGAGCAGACCTTCCACAAACAATCACTGACGAGTAAATGGTGCATCATATGATCTGCCAGACCATGCTGCCTGGCTCCAAAATAAAGGCATCCAACCAAAGGCAGAACAGGCCTGACCTCTCAAATGGTGTCATGGAAACATGAGCCCGACAGAGTGAGGATATTCTTAGGTATAACTGAGTGAAGAGGATATTCAAGGTTATGGCTGACATCATCCAAGGCCCTTGTAGAAGAGGAAAGGGCCTGTTCAGGGATTCCGTGGGAAAGCAGTTCAAAGTATAACCATCTCAGCCATGCAGCATAACCCTGTTAAGTGTAATTGAATTCATTAGAGCCACAGCAAGACAGATATTGCACACCTTGGGGCACAGAAGCAAGTGTCCCTGCCTGCTTGGGTCCATATCAGGCCTCAAAACCTCCAGTTTCCTATTGTATGCTGCAACTAGAGCTCAGCTTTGAGACAGAAAGTCAACAGGTATCACAGAGACCCTTGACTGTAGCTGAATTATCTTCCCAAGCACAAGTACCCACAGTCTACAGGTGAGACACCTCTCCCAGCAGGGGGTGGAAGAAGCTATTTGTCATATGAGGCATCTGCAGATCAGCACTGGGGACAGCAGCTGGGGCAAAAAGGCAGAACCTGTCATTGCTCTAGGGAAAGTTGGTTCTAGAGTCTGACGGGCACCTAAGCTTAAGACTGGGCTATCTTCCTCAGCTGTGCAGGGCTTTTGGCAATGCCTTCGACATCTCTGAGCCTCTTTTTCTTTTCCAGGGGAGCAATTGGTCCAGGTCTGGGCCCATCTGGGGTTTGAATTTCGATTCAGAAAAACTTGTGATGGTTGAGAGTTTGAGAATTAAGGTGTTTCTCTGGGTCAAGCTCACTGAATTCTTGGAAAAGCAAGCCAGCAAACTATACCACCGGAAGTCAGCAGAATCACTAAGACAGATGGGGTTGAAGGAGCATCTGAGACTTTGGAGTGTTCTGGGAACCAGGTCTCCTCCCCTCCTCCACCTCTCATTCTGTTTCTCTGTCTTTCTGCCTCTGTGTGTCTGTGTCTCTCTCTTTCTGTCTCTCTGTCTACCTTTGTTTCAGTCTCTATCCCTGCCCCCCCCCCCACTTCCTAGAATGCAGTTGGAGATTTTGCTCTCTCAAGGGCTTCTGTTATCAAACAGGGAGAGAAGGAGAAAGACCAAGAGGGGGCCCAGTGAAATGCAACCTGGGATACTGATGGATCTTCCTATTCCAGATCTTTCTATGGCTGCATTTCCAAGCCTGTGGTTCTCTAAAATGTCTGAGACCAGCTCAGACAAACAACAGGGGTCCCCCAGAGCCAGAGTGAGGATTGAAAGAAGAAAGACAAGTTAGTTGAAGTTGCAGCATGGCTTCAGCTCAACTTGTGGCCAAAGCTAAGCCTGGTTTAATTGGTCCTCTTTTTAAATCATTTTAATTACATGCAAAAGGTAACATCAGTTCTGAGACAGGGATCAATCGAGATAACAACCAAAGATCCTGTAAATATCTTACTGGAGGTCAGGAGAAAAAGGTCAGAGACAAAAATGGAGGCTGCCATGCCTATATCCTGAAATCCGCTCTGCCCTGAGCTACATTCCTAAGTATTCAGCCTGGAGCTTCAAATAGGAATGTACTTCCCTATGCCACATTCTTAAAAGCCCTGCCTCGAAATTCAGATGTAGATGTACCTCCTTGTGCCACATTCTTGAGAGCCCTGCCCCCGAATTTCAGATGTGGATGTACTTCCTTATAGCCTTATCCCAGGGGCTCTGCCTAGAGCTACAGATGCCAATGTGCTTAATACTAGCCCTTACAGGGCATAGCACAGAAGCCAGATTCCTGCCTTGGCTTAGCTTTAAGATGTGCTGGGATAATATTAATATGACCCCACCATCAACTGTCCAGAGGTGTCAAAAATGCTCTCCACACTGAAACACCCATATGTTTATAATACACTCTTCTCCTTTTGCCCCGTTGTTTGTGGAGGGATTGTCACTGTATGTTGACTCTGGCTCCAGCCTCCATGGGCTTTTTTTTCAAAAGTGCCTCCCAATCGTTTCCCCCAAGAAATGGAAATCCACTTCCCCTCTCCTGGTCCTGAGACTAATTCACCAGTGAAGTGAGGCATGATGGGATTTCTGGGACTTCCAAGCTTGAACATTAGGAAGACCTAACACACTTCTACTTTGTGTCCTAAGGGATCTAGCTGTTGTGTAACAAGGGTCAATTTTCTGAGACGTCCATGCTCTGAGGAAGCCTGAACTGAGTCATGTGGAGAAGGTACTAGAGAGGTTCCCACCCAGGCCTCAGCTGGCTCAGACATCCTAACCCACGCTCCAAACATGTGAAATAACACTCTTTCTTGTATGTATCAGCCCTGGAAGACAACTCATAGAGCTGTCCGTTGGCAGTTGAACTGTCCCCACCTCAGATGGCAGAAGCAATGACAAATAGTGACCTGTTGCTGTGTTTGCTGCTATGTCTTGGATTCTTGGATGCCTTGTTAGGCAACAGTGAGTAAGTGAAACAGACCAAATCCAAAAAGAGAGGCAATCCTCTCTACAAGCATTGGGTTCTGGGATAGTGAAGGAAAGGCTGGGGGTGCAAGGCCCAGCCTTGCCTCTCCTACTGGGAACTCTGGACCACTCCATGCATCATAACCAACCCCTCAACTGTACTCCATCTGCCCCCACGGACTAGCTCAGCACTGGAACTTTGTGGAACAATCTGCCCAGAGACACACTACTCTTCTCCTCTTGTCAAGACCTTTACCAAGCCTGTGCAAAGAGCATTCCCCTCGCTGTGGCTAACGGCCATGAAAATGCTCCATCTCCCGAGTAATCGGGGAAATGCAAGTCAGAGCAAGAATCGGTTTCACCTTCCTGCTTACCAGATTGGAAAGTGAAGGTAAATAACAACGGCCATAGAAGGGGGTGGGGTGGGGTATACTGGGGTCTCAGAAGCCAGAGCGCACTTAGAAAGGAAGATTCTCAGTATCTATGACAATACAAAATGTGTGTCCGTCAATGCTGCAACTCTACATCTGAGTTCATGCCCTAAGGAAATATTTAGTTACATACATAAAAAGATATGTGCAAAAACCATTCTCTGTGGTATCCTTATGGCACAGGGAGTTTTCAGCCGATCTCCCAAGAGGAGCAATCAAACCAGACTCGGTGGCACAGGTCTTAATTCCGTTTCCTTGGAGGCCAAACTAGGAGATCCCAGGTTTGAGATCAGCATGGACTACATCGACTGTTCAGGATCAGGTTCAGCCTGGGATGAATAGAGAGGGCCTGTAATTAATAAGTCATACATCAATCCCTGAGGAGGCAGCACCTCCCTGCCTTGATGTTCAAGACGGCTGACAGAACAACCAGCAACCTGTGCAGTCCTAAGTCCAGAGCATTGATGTGTACAGAGATGACACTCCTCCGAGATGTGCTGCTAAGTGAAAGGAGCATTTTCACAGTGTGTTATTTACGTAAACAGCTCCACAAAAGTGAAACTACAACACTTAAGATGAAAATGCAAATGTTATGGTGGGAGGAAAAAAAAAACCTCAGAAGAGTATACTCCTTGGGCAGGAAAAGTGTTCTCTAGTAGGCCGGCTGGTGTTTGGACCAAGGAAAACATTTGTTTCTTTTATTTTGACTTCTTGGTAATAACAATGTATTGTGTATTTTCTGTGTTGTTCAAAATACTTTTACAAAAAGCATTGCAGGCTTCTAAGTTGATCCAAAGACAGTGCGGACTGAGAGAACGCAGGAACAATATTGGAGTGAGCTGATCTGTGAGGGCACCAGACCTCAGAGGAGGCTGTGGAAGAGGGGTCCTCCCTCCTAGGGCCTGTGGAATATGATTGCCTGAGGAGGAGAAGCCAGCCAAATAAATGTCCAGCAGCTAGAAAGCTACACCAGGAGCTTCTGGCCCAAGGAGATCAGGTAACTTCAGAGAGTGTTCTGGCCTGGCTGGCCTCTCTAAGCTTTATTTGCTGGAAATGCTGAAATGTCCCATTTGTTGTGCCTGAGAGGCTAGGCAGCCAGGATACAGGGCATGAGAGATGTAGGACTTGGGGATTGTCTGTTATTGCACACACACAAATACACACACACACACACACACACACACACACACACACACACACACTTTACCCTTTCCTGCCACATAAAAAGGCTTCATGTCAATCTTGTGAGGTGTGCATTCTATGTCTTCAGAACACCCATCCATCACATTCCTAATAACAACCTAAGCTCATTAGGAGCCTCTCAGCACCAGCTCTTCTTTATAAGCCAAAGTTCTTACGGCTAAAAGGCTCTAAAAAGCTCCTCTAGTCTGAGCTTTGCCCAGAGTAGAGACAGGAGCAGAGACACGACTTATTCTGGAGTCTAGTTAAGCCAGGGAAGATACTGGCATCCCCACCCCAAAAAACCTATTCCCTTTATCTGCACCTTCTCTTGGTCTTTGCGTTCCAAGTTCAACTGATAATGGGAAATTAAATGGATGAGCAGCGAATGGGGACAAACCTTTAGAGTCTAAATTTTAGAAACTTTTGTGGATTTCTTGCCACAGAGAAAGAAAGAAGGAGAAGTGGTCTTCTCAGGGTTGAAAGGGGTGAGTGTCCCTGGTGAAAGCTCAGTTTCCCCGAGAGGGAGGAAGAATGCAGAGGGCAGATAGTTGGGACAGTTGGAGGGTTGTCTGTGCTGCTAGATGCTCACTGGATTGACCAGCAGTGACCAGCAGTGACCAGCGCTGGGCCAGGACACCAATGCTGGGCGAGAAAACAGGACTTATAGAACTTGGTCTAGGGCAAGAGTTTCCAAATTTGCATTCATCAGATGACATTAGGGCCATTTAAAGTGTCACTACATCCAAGAGTTTCCGACTAGAGACCGAAGTGGATCAGAGTGTGTGCACGCTGCTAGTCCCCAGGCTCTTAGGACCTGGGAGGCCACTCAGCATCCTGGGATGTCTATATCCAAATCTCAGCAGAGGGAACCTGGTAGCTGAGCATCTAAGACTCATCCAAAATGAAGGAGTGGTTTTAGGTTTCGCCTTTTAGCATTTTCTTTCTTTCTTTGTGTGTTTGTTTTTTATAGGGCTGGAAATTAAACTCAGAGCCTCATACATAGCAAGCCTTACTACCGAGCTATGACCCCGATCCTTTATTAGTCTCCATTGTTAAGTGACTGTCAGTGTTTCTGAGCGATGTGCTTAAAAAAAAAAAAAAAAAGATTGCTAGAGGGGGAAAAAAAGAAACAATGCATAGGTCTATACAATATAAGTTCCCATTCATTAGACACAGGCTGACTTTCAATTTCTGTACATTTTTACAGAGTAGTAACCAAAGTGCATATGCCATCCGTGTTTTCAGACATCCTCTCTGGATGGCTTAGCTCCTCTACTTTACCCCCAGGTCTATCACAAGGATGACAAGGACGAGCAATATTTACTCCTGTCCCCCCAGCAAGTCAGCTTCTTTCCTCATGACCACAGCCCTGAGATCTGGGTGGGCATTAGACCCTGTCCTGGACAAGAGCCAGGGTTGCAGGGATTTTTGAAACCTTTTAAAGTAGGGTCCTAGCACATACTTGTTATTAGGGGCACTGTTTCCCTGTAGCCAGATTCCTGGCTGGAAATTCAGCAATGCTAGGTCGCAGTTTAGATCTACATCTAACTAGCCAAGAGGCAAATATTTCTCTTGGAGCCACTTTCCCACTCTGGGAAGAGAGCAGAAAGGCTCTCTCGTTCCCACAGAGTCGTCATTCTTATTCTGAAGATCTGGAAATGCACTGGACCTTGGACTTGAACACTAATGAGTAGGTCAGGAGCCATAGTGAGGTCCCAGATTAAGCAGACACACTCAGAAGCCTAACTAGTATATTGATGGCTGCCCTCTCTCCCTTACAATACCCCCTGGCACCTCCGAGCCATGCTTGCTAACTTGGGTTGGTAGTGTCTTTTCTCAGAAGCAGTTTTGGAGTCCATGACCTTCAGACCCCTGCCTGTGTCACACCCTTGCAGAAAGAAATGAATCTACCGAAACGATCACAGCAGTGCAGCTGCCCTGTGAGACCTAAGCTGACCTTCAGTGAGTACTCACAGTCTGGCAAGATGGCTCCGCAGAGAAAAGTGCTCACTGCCTAGTCTGACAGTCTGAGTTCTATCCCTAGGACCCTCGGGTTGGAAGGAGAGAAACGACTCCCAGAAGTTGTCCTTTGATTTCCACTAGTGCTTTGCCAGGCGTTGCTAGGTTTCCATTACCTATGTAAACATTGAAGAAATGCCTTTTTGAGCTCAGACCAGCAGCAGCAGCTTCCCAGAGTGACCTCCTCCATTCCCCTCACTCTCCCACTAATAACAACCTACCATAGCAGCAGCAGACTTAGAGGCTACACCGAAGCCAGGCATCAATCTGACCAGGAAGCCTGAATTACCACATGAAATTCTCAGTGCCAACCAACAAAGTAGCTAACCCAACTGTGGATGTCTCTGCTTGTTCTAAGGCTTCATGGTGGTACAAAAGAAACGTACATGTAACTAAGAAATGAATCTACAGAAATGATCACAGCAGTGCAGCTGCCCTGTGAGACACACCTAAGCTGGCCTTCAGTAGGTACTCACAGGCTGGCAAGATGGCTCCATGGGGAAAAATGCTCACTGCCAAGTCTGACCGTCTGAGTTCTATCCCTAGGACCATCTCTCTTGCTTTGATATTTGAGGGAGGGGAAACTAGCTACAGTATAACACATGTTGCTGAGCAAGGTATACGAGGTCAGGCGTACTGATTTTGCGTTTTGACTTGCAACAGGTTTATTTGGACATGACCACCGTTTTGTGACAGACAATTTTACCAGCTCCACTCTACACAGGGGGACTGTGACCCAGAGAACTGAAGTCGCCCACTTGAGGTTGAGCTAAAAAGCAGACAGAAGGCTCATAGGCAATTTGGTTCCAATCATCTTTCATTTAGACCTACTATGTGCTTGCGACAAAAAAAAATCACCACACAGAATCCATATTTGGGAGCATGTGTGGTGGTATTTATGCTACATTCAAAACCAATTTCCTCTTTATCCTCAGAAGCTGTAGTGGGTGGGGGAAATGACACAGGACTATCTGAATTTCTTTTGTCAATATTCTTTATTCCTGCCAAAGAGAACATTCTTCGATCATACAAGGAGAAGCTGTTCTCAGCACAATACCTCCTATTATCACTGAATCAATGGCTCCAGGCTTGGGGCAAAAGCATTGTGTCTTCTTTTTTTAAGGAAAGAAAAAAAAAAAAGCTAGATCCTTTGAGGTTCCTAAGCACAGTGATTGAGTTTTCAGTCTATTGTGAGGTGTGGTCCCTCCTGCCCCATTACAAACCTGCACATTACCCAGCTGCCTTGGACTCAGTGTAAAACAAGACAAAGCTCCGAGGTTCTGATTCTCCATCCACAGTGATTAGTAAGAGCAGTGTGGGGGTGGGGGAAAGGCGTCAGGTCAGCAAGAGTTCTGTATGGGGAGGGCTGACGCTCTCATTTCGTAGCGAGCCCTGGGAAGCAAGATTGCTGCTTCTAAGAGCACCAAAGCATGCTGTTTTAGAACACCGATTTCTGGACCTGAATTTCTGGAGTTCAACTCCTAGGGCCACCACACAGGGGCTCTGTGACCTTAGGTTCATCGCTTAACCTCTCTGTGCTTTCTTCCCTGGGTGGTATGAGGAATAAATTCACCCAGTGCAGTCACCCTCCCATGCCAAGGTCCTGAAGCCAGGACCCCTGTGAATACCAAATTCCATGGGATTTCAGATGCCTCACATAAAATGGCAAATAACCAACGCACATCCAGCTGTGTACTTTAATTCATCTGCGGATTGTTTATAAAGGACGCTGCATGTTCTGTAAGAAGCTGGTACACTGTTCTGTGAGGGATGATAACAAGAGGAGAGGTGCATATTCGGGACAGATAGTTTTCCTGGTGCCGGGGCTTCCTTTGTGAATATTACTCACCTGAGGCTGGTTGAGGCCATGGAGATAGGACCCTCAGACACATTTGGCTTCAGGGTTACAGGGACTTGGTGTCATACCCAGCAAGGGCCAAGGCTTTGTTGTCTGTCTATGAGCCGTGTCACTACTCCAATTTCAGACAACTCACAAAGCTGGATGTTCAAAAATGCAGAAGCCATGGAGCAGTGTGGGATTTCACTTCCCTATCAAACGTACCCGTTTCTAAAAATGGTGCTGTGGTAGCCTTCAGGGACACAAAGCAGCAAGATGATGTCCCTTCTCCCATCCCAGTCACATCCATCCCGAGGATCCCCTGACTGTTCCAGGATCATAACCTCTGTCAACTGGCCCAGCTCTTCTCTGATGACAGGGAAGCCAGCGTCTCTGAGAACAGAGCCTGGCCTCTTTAGCTTCTCCTCCATTCCCAGCATGCCACTCTACATGACCTCTTCTTCCCCTGAGCTGAGTGCATGTGGCTACATCTCATGCCCAGAGCAGCTCTCGGGCTCAGTCTCCACCACTCTCAGAAAGATACCCGCTAGGGTTCCACAGACATACAACTATAGCTCCTGTGTGACCCCTACCCCTGCTCCTGCTACAGCCTCCCGACATCCCCTCTCCCACCAGGCACTGGGACTTGTGAGAAGCTAGTTACTCTCTACTCCAAGTTCAGAATTAACACACTGGTCTAACTCCCCTGGATACCCTCATCCTCCAGAGTTTCCAGGTAGGGTGAGGAACTACCCAGGCCTAAGGCTCAGGAGGCCTATAGGCCTCTCCCTGATTGCCAACATTAAAGGTCAGGCCAAGCCCTTCACACCTGGGAGCTGAGGAAAAACCACAAATCAAGCCATAGTCAGTTCCCCCTCTAAAGATTCTTTTTTTAAAAAATCTTTAAACAAAACAATCTATATTAAAAAATATAATACCAACCATTAAAATTTAGGACAAAAAATAAACCCTCAGAAGCACAATGAAAAAAGTCATTGATAGTAAGTATTAGCTGCCAAGTAACTGCCAAGAAATTTAAACAAGGGTTATTTGAGTTCACATGGTTAAGGGGTAAAGCACAATGTGTGGGCGTGGTCCAGTTGGTTCACATGTTGGCAAATCAGGAAGCAGGATGCTTGGACAGGAAACACAGAGCTTAGCCCAAAGCAGAGTTCAGGCTAGAAGTGGGTCTAGAAGAAGCGGGGTTCAGCTATGTTCCCCGAAGTCCAGCCCCACTAACTCAACTCTACCACATTCCCATCCCAGATGTTCCATAGGCCCCCGCAAAACCAATCCTCAGTCAGGGACCAAGTGTTCAAACACTGGACCTGTGAGAGCACTTCAGAACGTAACAGGAGGTTTCCACAGTCCGGAGTTCATTGATAACACATAAGCCTCAGCCACACTTACAGAAATCAGCCATCCATTTCTATCTCCAGCTGGTAACGATAAATGCGGAGTCCTGACTTGTGATTCAGATATTCAGACACATAGGCCTCTGGAGTGGACAGGCATAAAACCCGGTCCTGGGAAACATTATGTATCGACTGGGCAAGGCCATGGCATCCTGTTGTTTGTCCAAATACCTGATGAGAAGATGCTATAATAAAGGTCAGTCAGCCTCTTTTAATAAAGCTGATTACTCTCCTTAATGTGGGTGAACTTCAAGTGGTCAGTTAAAGGGTTAAGAGCAAGGACTGAGGTTTTTTTCCCAAAGGAGAAAGAACTGGGTCTCAAGACTTCCACATGGAGGTCCTGCTGTACATCAGCTCTCCCGTACAGCATCCCACCTACGTATTAACCCCTTACGCAGGAGCTCTCCTGTCCATCAGCCCAGCTCTGCCTCATCCATGCCAGGACTATCAGCCCTGCTCACACATTAGACTTCCTGGTCTGCCTAGCTGTTCCTGAAAACCACAGACTCATGATTGCAACCACAACTCTCACTAGAGCTCTGCCCTGCCCTACAGTGTTCAGACTTGCCATATTCTACAAAAGCATGAGTTAACCCTTTGAAACATTTATCCATCCACCTATATATCTACTCGCTTATCTGCATACCTACCTTCCTACCTACATCTCTACCTATCTCATCCATCTATTCATCCATCCATCCATCCATCATCTATTTATCTATAATCTCTCCTAGTGGTTCTATTTCTTTGGAGATCCACTCTAAATCTGGGAAGACAAAATGTCAGGGCTGCTCTGAGATCCTTTGAGGAAGCAGATGTTAAAAGAAAAGGCAGGGTGACCATATTGTCACAGTGCCACAGTGGCTCTGATCATTTTGGGGCACCCCTTTCTACTGCAATAACTGTCTCACCAAACTCCCCTAACTGGGGAACACATTGCAGAGCCCTCTATGGTTTGCACAATGGCCAATGTGCAGACCCTAGATAGCCTTAGTCCCTCAGCCAAAGCAAGTAAGCCCTGTGCCAGGCAGAGGCAAGGCCATAGACAGCAAAGCCAGGAACAGTCTGTGAAGAGAAATGGACTATTGAGTCAACAGGAAGAGGACAATCGTATGGCTAATTTTTTTTCATAGCAGGAGTGGCTACACCCTGTTTGCAGCTGAGGCGTGGTAGGGTTCTGTGTGCAGGCTTATATAAGCCACAGAGAAGAGATTCACATGGGATTAAGAGGCTGAAACTGCTCAGAGGTGACCATGAGAACACAGACTTCCTGGAATATGTGATGGTCTGACCCTCCCCTGGGAGGCAAGATAGCATGCTCACAACAAGTTGAGTTAAATCCCAAAGACAGCCACCAACCACACTCCAGGAGACTGAAATGGGAGAAGCTATGAGAAAGAAATTTCATAAAGCAAGAATGACAGTCCCCCTTGCATGAGCCACATCTTGGAAGGATGGATGTAGCGTAGGCACAGTGCTCTGTCTGCTCAGAGCTTTGAGCTCTCTCCCTGGCTGACTTCAGTATTGCTGATGCTTTTGCCTGTCTTAGGAAGGTGGGCAAGGTGCGTCAGGACACATTAGCCTCACCACTCATAACCTCCCTATCCTCGAAATGTACATCTGAGGACTTTGTCTTATTTCATGAATTCTAGAGGCTAGGAGCAGAGTGCGAGGATGGGTATTCCACTATTCTTCACTGGCAGATCGAAGGAATGAAGTACAACTTCCTGCAGCTTGGGGAGCATGGGGATGCTCCATGTATCTAAGAGACCATCAGCCAGCCCCTAGCCAGAGCATGGCCAAGTGAAAACTGGAGGGACACTGGGAATGGAGGCCAGAGCCTTGAGAACCCCAGATTCTTCAGCCTCTTCCAAGACCCAGGGACTTCAAGGCATGCATTGGACAGATGATAAACTTGAAGCTCCCGTGGGTGAAGCCTTTTTCCAAGGCTCCCAGAAAATAAGTTTTTCAATGAATTGGAATTTTCCATTCACACTCATGCGCTAAACCCGGTGGAATAAGCTGTGATAGAACACTATGACCGAAGCACCTTATGGGTTTATTTCATCTTACACTTTGTATATGCATCATCCACACAAGACAAGGTAGGAGCCTAGAGGCAGAAACTGATCCAGAGGCCTTAGAGAAAGCTACTTACTGGCTTGTCTCTCAGGCTTCCTAAGTCTGCTTCCATATAGAACCCAGCCCCTCCTGTCAAGGGCTGGTACTGTTCTCAGTGAGCAGAGCCTTCCCACATCAATCATCAATCAGGAAAATGCTCTGCAGACTTGCCTGCAGGTCAACCCTATAAAGGCATTTTCCCCAATTAAGATCCCTTGTTCCAAGCTGACCCTAGCTTGTGTCAAGTTGACATGAAAACTAACCAGTATAATTAAGTTTCCAATGCATGAGCTTTGGGGTACAGTCAACCCACAGCATGGTTTCCTATGACTTTATTCTTGTCTTCCCATAATCCAAGGAGAGTGCAGCTTGTTTTCTTCCTTCCCTCCTTCCTTCCTTTCTTCCTTTTAGATTTTTTTATTAGATTTCAAATGTTATTCCTTTTCCCTTTCCCCCCTCCATCATATCCCCTCCCTCTGCGTCTATGAGAATGTTCCCCCTCTCATCCACCCAATCCCACCCCACCACCCTGGCATTACCCTACACTGGGAAACAAGCTTTCACAGGACAAAGGGCTTCTCCTCCTATTGATGCCAGACAAATGCCATCCTCTGCTACATATGTGACTGGAGCCATGGGCCTCTCCATGTGTACCCATTGGTTGGTGGTTTAGTCCCTGGGAGCTCTGGGGAGTCCGGTTGGTTGATATTGTTATTCTTGCTATGGGGTTGCAAATTCCTTCAGCTCCTTCCATCCTTTCTCTAACTCCTCCATCGGGGACCCCATGCTCAATCTGATGATTAGCTGCAAGAGTGCACCTTTCTAAGCACAGGCAACTCTGTTAGAAAAGGCAGCCCCCCTGCCTTGCCAGGAGGATCCCACCTGCCTGTAGTGTCTTAATCAACAGCTTGCAGAAATGCTCTCAAGCCACTGGGCCTGGCATTTGCCCAGTGAAGACCAAACCGAGACCCTGGCAGCCATATAGGACTCCTACTTCTACTAATCTGATATCTCAGGTTCCTGCCCTCTCAGGGCCCCAAGTCCAAGGCCCAGTAAGTCACCACATAGCAAAACAAGCCTGGCTCACAAATGCTAAGAGCCTAAGCTAGTTAGTGGGCTGCATGGCTGCAGAGGCCCCTTCCAGCTCATGCCCCCTGGAGTGTTGCATCTGGATAAGGATTCAGGGTATCAGCAATACTGGTTTACAAGATTCATAAGTCTCCTCGCCTCTGGCTGATCTCAGACTGCCCATCATGTTCCTACAATTCCAGTTTGGCCATGTCCTTCCAAATCCAAGACCTCAGCAAGACTGCTTTATACACCTCCACACCTCACAGACTTGGCTCCGCCCACTGCCCAGTTCACTCATATTTTGGATGGAATGTGTGCCTCTTCCCACCCCCCTGCAGTTTACATGTAGAAGTCCTAACTACCAACCCAAAGAAATACAGGTAGATTCTCTAGAAGGTAAAGATACCACACAGATGACACCCTCACAAGAGGTCTAATGTCTTTAATGGACACTTTATGGCTTGTCCACATGTGAAGACATAAGAGAACACAGTCTACAAAATCAAGATGTAGGTCCGGAGCCAGGATCTGCTGGAACCTTTATCTTGGCCTTCTTAGCTCCAAAACTAAGAGCTAAGTATCTGTGGTTTACACAGTGGCGTTTTGATTTAGCGAACCAAATTGACAAAGGCAGTAGCACTCACCCAGCTAGGAGAAATTCCTCTCGGCAAACCAGTCTTGACCTGTCTCATTGATCCATTCTTCCATCACAGCATCCCTCCAACCGTCCTCCCTCACCTGGAGGAGTAGACCCATGAGCTGCTCCCCACTTTCTGATCTTCTGCCTGGCGATCACTCTCACACCCTCTTGTGGTCTGAGTCTGGTAACTTGTGTCCTAACCAAGCTGCCATAGTCAGTGTCCTCTTGCCCTCCCTGCACCCTGCACTTAAGCGTTACTCGGTAAGCAAACATTCAATTTCAATGGTGGGGGTTGGAGAGATGGCTCAGCAGTTAAGAGCACTGACTGCTCTTCCAGAGGTCCTGAGCTCAATTTCTGGCAACCACAGGGTTGCTCACAACCATCTGTAATGGGATCTGATGCCCTCTTCTGGAATGCATGAAGACATCCTACATACACATTTGTGTGTGTGTGTGTGTGTGTGTGTGTGTGCTCATACACGAATAAATCTTTAAAAAAAATTCCAATGGTGACTGTCTCCTGCTGTCCAAACTTCCTCAGGAGTACAGAAAAGGTGGGAACAGAGGCCTACTGTGTGATGTGCTCCTGCTGTTTCTGTGTCCCTCACTACCCTATGCCTCTTGCCTTGAGATGTCCATGCATTTAGGATTCAGCAAACATGTGCTAAGGACATGCTCTGTTCTAGGCATTTATGGCCATACTTCCTGTGTGATCTTGAGTAGCAGCTCCTAGTGTTTATTGTGGGGAAAAAAAGAGATGCCCCTGCACATATATTAATGTTCCAGCCAAGTAGGGACCACACACCAGTGTATCCCTATTGTTGCTGTAGCCAATTTAGTATACTTCATTAGGTTTGCACAATAATAAAGTCACTTTGTCACGAATCTCTGAGTATGCTTCCACCATGAAGTAACGTGACTATAAATAACTATATTCCTTTGCATTTTTTAGCACAGGTTCCATCTTGCTCCTCTTGGTACCCTCCAAGAGACATATTCTTTTCTTACTGTATAGATGAAGGGACTGGTGTAGAAAAGGGGGAAGGGACAAACTGAGCGTCACAGGGCCACTATAACCAGTGGATCAGGGGCAGAGGCAGTCTCCACAGAGAGAATCCTGAAGGCTCTGGACAGGCCACCTCCTCCCAGGGGCCAGTAATGACCTGCCCTGCACTGTCCTTGGAATCCCTTCCAAGGCTTCTGCCAATCCCTGCCTTTGGGCACTGCTCCTGGGAGGAGCCCACACATGGGCCAAGGGGACAACTGTGAAACCACAGACATGACAACTGGAGTCAGGCTTGAGTGCCACTCCATGACCAAAGTCCAAACCAGGCCAGAAACACAAGCCCTGCAGCTGTTCCCAGGCCTGAAGTCCAAGGCTTCTTTGTGAGCTGGTTAAAAAATATCTCTGCTAAGACTGAATCGATTGCTGTTAATCAAAGACAGTTTACCTTAAAGACAGATGTGAGCAGAATTGCTCTGTAACTCATGTCAAGAGCCGGTGTTCCTGAACCAGAGTCTGGGGAAAGAGAAGGTAATGTTCCATGGAATCTTTGGAGGGAAAAAATAAAAATAAAAATGAGCAAAACCAGCACCCATTCTGTCCTCGGTGCTTATTGCTGAGATCTCACCGCCAAACGCCTGCGTGTGGGAGCAAATCCGTGTCACTGTCACCAGCATAACCACTTCATAGAGCCAGAGCCGTGCATGCCACCTGGCAGCAGGTGGGGGCGAGGTGAGGACTCCCTCTGTGTGACTCACGTTCTTCTCCGGCTGTGATGCCTGATCCTAGAGAGGAGGTGAACCAGTGTGGTGTCTTAAGGGCAGTCGGGGCTTCTGGCTATCATGGGCCTTTGCCTTTCTTAAGCCTCTTAGCTGAATGCGAAGACTGTCTGATGTCTTTCCAGAGCTGCCCAATCAGCCCATTCTCCCTCCTTCACTGCAGGTTCTATTTTCAACCTAAGGCCACCCTGTAGCTGAAGGAGATGTCCTGAATACTGTCACCCCACCACCACCCCCTGCTCCAAGACAGGTGCAATCTAAAGTCCCAAAGCCCCCCAACTTTCAAAGCCATCTTTTTTTTCATAGTCAGGTACAAAGTCTCAGCCGTATTCCTATCTTCTTAACAAAAAGCCCACAATATCCTAAAAGTGCAGGTTCCAAGGCTTGGGGACAGTGTATCTTAACATCTTCCTGGAAGCTATTTACACTGGATCCTCCAAGCATTCCTCTTTATTGCTCAGAATTCCCTGGGCGACAAGCAGCTGAAACATATACAAAACTACCTCCAGAGACAGAAAAACCCATTGGAAAGCTCTCTCACTGGGTGCGAAGCAGGAAACCAGAGGCTGGAAAGCCACACGCCCCCCTCACTATCTTCTCTACTGCCCTAACTGTGGAGATCCATACTGATGAACAGCCTCTGGTTCTAGGTGGGAGGGGAGGTTAATGCACTCTCTTTGGAGTCCCAAGGCAGGACCTCATCAGGCTAATTCAGATCAGCTGTCCATCCCCTACTCACCAATTGTGGATGGTGGAGTAAAGCCATCTTGTTGATCCTGGCCAGTGGTGCTCTGAGAGGACCACAGTAAGCCCTCTGACAGTCAGATGACGTGGCTAGAAAAGAGTATACATTCCCAATGAGGAGCACAGGCTCTTGGGAGGTGGGACACCCTTAGAATTTATAATGGCCATGCCCCTCCAAAGCCCAACTGTGTGTTAGATGCACCATGTATCTGTGGTGTTAAAATAGCACGTGGGAAAGGGAAGAGAACCACTGTCTAAGCCGGGAATAGTGTACAACCAGACAGCACTTAGAAGGTGAGGGCAGGAGGACTGTGATATTGAGACGGGTCTGAGTTGCTTATGTGGAAAGGCTCAGTCTCAAGAAGGAAAAGGAAGAAGGAGAGGAGGGAAAAAAAGACAAAGAAAAACAAAACAAAACAAAAATGATCCTGTCTTTGTCCTTTCTCTACTAACAGAAAACCTGAGTCTGAGTAATTGATGAAGGATAGAAGTTTATTTTACTAACAGTTCCAGTCTGGGAGGTCCTAGAGCCTGGCAGTGGCATCTGCTGGGGCCTTCCTGACATCACATGACATCATCACATGACAGAGGGCATCACATGATGAGCCACTGTAAGAGGGTCAGACAGTTCATAGTAACAAAGCCACCTCTGACCAGGAATCCCATCCCACAAATCCACATGCGGGTTAGCCTACCCCTTTGTGACTATACCGATCACATCCTAGGCTCTATACCACCACCTTCAGTACCAAGCTCCTTACATGAAGGTGGGATGGGGGTACAGTCAAACCACAGCAGGGTCTTTATAAGAATAATCTCAAGAAAAGAGTTGTAATGGAGAACTTCCAGGGAGGCACCGTTCTGGGACAAAACAATATGGAGTCCAGCCTCCTACTTCCTTCCTCTGCTGACCTCTTCCAACCCCGTGTCCACTATGATGATCACAGTGTAGTGCTTCTTCCTGGTTCCCCAAGATCTCCCAGTTTAAGCCACTGAGTATCAAGAAGTCCTCTTTAAAAATGAGGGCTAATGAATATCATTGCTCACTCACATGTCCTGCCCACGGGCATCTCTCCATCTACCCCTCCTGCACCTTACATGTGGCGTTAGTACTTTCCCCTATTCTGACAATTTCTCTCTAGAGCACAGAGCTCAGCCCAGCCCTCCACCTTTCCTCCCCTACTCCAATCATTTTTGTTGCTTTGCTTTATTATGAGCATTGAGAAAATGTGGTTAAGAGGAATCGGGGGAACCATGAAGGTGTGTGGTTGTTTGTTTGCTATTGCTGTGATTTGCTTTATTCTAGCATATTCTGCATAGCTCAGACTCAGACCTTTCTGCTCTCTGGCCACACAAGTTCCCGAGAACCATCCCGCAGATCAGAAACAAGCATTCCTGTGCAGTGATGTGTAAAGGGGGTGCTCCCAAGAAAGGCAGGTAAGAGGGGTGGCCATTTACAGTAATCTCAAGTGGAAAACCTCTGTAAGTAAGCCTTTAGATCTCTGAAGAAAGAGGCTTCATCATGCAGCAGATGGGAACCTACAGAGACCTACAGGGGTGCAATTATACAGAGAGACCTGGGAACACACAACTCTAAAGGAGATCTATCAAACCCCTCCCCTCAGAGGTCAGGGAACCCCACAAAAGAGGAGGCAGAACAAAGGGGACAGGGGCATCAGAAAAAACAGGTCCTCTAAAACAAATTAGCAAAGCTCATATGGACTCAGAGAAACTGAAGCAGCAATCAGAGGTCACACATGGGTCTGTATATGTACTGTATGTATAGCTTTCAGTTAATACTTTTCTGGAATTCCTGAATGTGTTAATTAGTGGGTCTCTGGTTCTTGTGCCTTCGCTTGCGTCTCTTTTATTATTATTATTATTATCATCATCATCATCATTATTATTCTGGTTAGTTTGTCCTGTCTAAGTTCGAAATGATGGCTTTTGTTTTATTTTATTTTGTTTTGTTAAAAATAAGCCAGGTGGTGGTAGTGCAAGCCTTTAATTCCAGCACTTAGAGAAAGAGGTAAAAGGATCCCTGAGTTTGAGGCCAGCCTGGTCTATAGAGTGAGTTTCTGTACAGTCAGTACTATACAAAGAAACCCTGTTGTTATTACTAATAATAATGATAATAATAATAGCAGCAATGATATAAACAGTTAAAGAAAATTAAACCTCTGGAGAAAGATTTGGAAAGACACAAGAGAATGAAAAGACATTTTACCAAAAGCTATTTATAGATTTGATGTAGTCCCAGTCAGAACCTCCATCTCATTCTTTATAAAAACAGAAAAAACTTACCCTAAAATCCATATAAAACCACAAAAGACCTTAAACAGCCCAAAACAAAACAAAACAAAACAAAACAAAGGTCCTGTGCAAAAAGAGTAGGAGGCTAGGCAGTTTACCATTCCAGATCTTCCGGTATATTACAAACAGGCAACATAAATTGGATCTTGTAAAATTTTTGTCCTTTTGTTTTGTGGGAGGTCATAACAGTAAGGGGGGGCAGATGTGGGAGGACGGGGGAAGTGAACAGAGTCAGGACGCATTACGTGAAATTTCCAAATAAAAACATTTTAAAATATATATTACAGAGCCATGGTAATAAAAACAATGGTACAAACACAAAAAGAGACATATAGACCAATGGAATATAATGAAAAACCCAAACATGAGTACATGTAGCTTCCACTATTTAATATATGACAAAGATGCCAAAAACATGCTTAAGAAAAGAAGGTAACTTCAACAAATAGTGCTAGAAAAACTGCCTATCAACTGCCTTAGTTAGGGTTTCATTACTGTGAAGAGACACCACAACCCATGACCAAGGCAACTCTTATAAAGGCAACATTTAACTGGGGCTGGCTTACAAGTTCAGAGGTTCAGTCTACCATCATGGTAGACAGCATCCAGACAGATCAGGTGCTAGAGCCAAGAGTTCTATATCTTGAACCAAAGGCAGTCAGGAAGAGACTCACCCTTCAACACTAGATGGACCTTGAGCACTAGGAGCCCTCCAAGCCCACCTACATAGTGACACGCTTTCTCCAATAAGGCCACACTCACTCTAACAAGGCTATACCTCCCAACAGTACCACCTTCTATGAACCAAGGATATTCAAACCACCACATTCCAGTCCCTGGTCCCCATAGGCTTGTTTAAACACATGTCTATTGGGGGCCATACTTAGCCATTGCATAATGCAAAATATATTTAGTCCATCTTCAAAAAATGTCTGCCCTGCCACTGTAGCACCACAACAAGTCACTCAGGAGAGGCAGAACACAGTCCATCACAGGGAGGCCTCAGCTCGTGTTTTCTCAGTTGGGAAACAGCATGTTCTGGGATGTTTGCTGTGGTTCCCAGTCTCTTGTGTACCCAAGTGCTGCCAATATACTGACATACCTGGGAGTTGGGAACAGGGATCCCCCCCCCCCCGGCCCATGCTTCCCCTCAGGGTGTTTATGAACCAGGCAGGAAGGAAAAGGCTGAGCCTGGGATTGGGGGAGGGAAGTACCCAGCACTCGCCAATAATACAGTGGGGTTGGGAGACAGAAGGCCTTCTCTGGGAGATTGAGGCATGGCTCTTTATGTTGTAGACCTCCCCGACTACCTTGCCCTGCAGTGATCCTTGATAAAGAGATGGTCCTTTCTCAGGGTGAACCAGGAATTAAATACCTCTTGTAGGAAGGGATGACCAGGAAGGGAAGTTTATTGGCTGAAAACTCGGGGCCTTTCTAGATACCTCATTGGCATAGAGAACTCCACGTTTTTATGTTGTGTGACAGATTGGCATATCCCCTCAGTGGAGGGTCAAGTAGTTTGGCAGGGAGTTGGCACCTCTCCTGCCATTTCTCAAGTCTGAGATTTCCTGGGGTTAGAGCCTGCTCAACCTTACCTGTTCTTCTGTCTGGTAGCCTGGTCCACTTGCCCCACAAGTCTCCATTGTCTATAGAAGTCTCAACAATGTTAAAAGACCAAGTTTCAAAGTCTAGAAAAGACATCTCAGAAAGAGATTCATGAAATCTCTTAACTGTAATCTCTATAAAACAAACAAACAAACAAACAACAGCAAAGATCATACATGTCAACAACAACTTTCAACATATCATGGCACAGGATATACATTACTTTCCCAAAATGTCCTAGTAAGGAAATATTGACCTAAACAAGACCCAAAAAAACAGGTAATCAGACTCCAAACTCCGCATCTCCATGTCTGATGTCCAACTCCTTTCAGCTTTGATGACTTCAACAAACCTCTTTCCCTTGGGCTGGTTCCACTCCGTTTGTAGCTTTCTTTGGCAGGTATCCCACAGCTCTGGCATTTCTAACATCTTGGGGTCTCCAAGGAAACTTAAACTTTATGCCTTCTTGTTCCCGAGTCCAGGAGCCACACATGATTTTCTGGGCTTCTCCAAAGGGTTGGGTCACTTCTCCAGCTCTGCCCTCTATAGTACTCTAGACTCAGCTTAGACTCCACCACTGCTGCACCTCCAATATACTGGGGTCTTCCACTGCAACTAGGTTCATCAGTAGCCTCTCACAGGCTCTTTTAATGATGGCAAGCCTCAAGTTCTTTGCATGACCCCTTCGGTCCTGGACCATCAGCTGCAACTGAGGCTGCATCTTCACGAATGGCCTTTCCTGGCCTCTCAGAGTGCCAAGCTTCAGCTGCTTTCCAAGACCCCTTCATACCTTCAAAACCAGTACCACCTGGATGATTTCTACATATTTCCAAATTTGGCAGTAGGCAGAATGGCCAGTTCTGGAACACAGCTTCTTTGTGCTCTCAGAAAACACCTCAGTGATGCTGGTCTCTTCTTAATCACTGTTAATTTCTTAGCTCCAGCTAGCTGGCACCAATTGTCCCAGTAACCCCTTCTACTCTTTGTGAAAGGCAGCCTGGTTTCTGATTGAGCTAAGGCTGGAAATGCCAGTGACCCTGAAGAGACGGTAGGAGGTTTGCTTGACTCCTGACGAACCAGTCCCTTGTCACTAGCCACAGCCCTCCATAGATTTGTGGCCATCAGTCCCGTAATGTCAATGCCTCAAACCCCTCCACAGGTAGAGAATGGGACCACAGGTCACGTAGGCTCGACAGATCTCCGTTATAACGAGGTACCTAAAGGCCTGGTGATTTAACCAATAACCTTTCCTTCCTAGACACTTCTCCCTGCAAAATGTATTTAATCTCAGGCCCACCCTGAGAAGTAAAGTATGGTTTTACTCATCTACTTTCCACCATAACAATAAATACCTTAAAACCACGGACTGTTTCTTTTTTCATAGGGATCTACCATGGGGAGCCGTAGAGAAGCCCTTCTCCTACAGAGAAGCCATCTAATCTCCCGTAGAAGGCTTCTCTGTGCTCTCAGGTGCTGCTGTCTCCAAGCCAAGCCCAAGCATCAAACCATCAAGCTAAAGACCTACCCCCACTGCGGGACCCGCCGGATCCTCCTCTTTCTCCCTCGGCCCCAGGCCAGATCCAGCCTGTTGGGACCCTACTCCATTCTCAGCTCTTCCACAGCATCCAGTGGTGCCTGGGGGTCGGAGAGCCCGAGAACCAGATGGCCCTGGACTTCTTGCAGGCCCAAAGACTCCTGGGTCAGCTCCAGCTGTCCTGAGCCTCAGAGCTGTGTCCCGAGGCTTCCCTACAGCCTGACATCAGCTCAGCGACAGCGTAGGGTAAAGGTGGTTAAACTTACTGTATCCTGCCTCCCTGAGCCCTGTGGTGAAGCAGACTCTGGACCCCCCCCCCCCCACTAACCCTACAACTCTTGACTCCACAGTCAGAGCCACATGGCCAAAGCTGCCAAGTTCTGCTGCTTGCTGGGTCTGGAACATGGTCCCCTTGTCCTATTACAACTTTATCAGCTTTCTGTTTTCCAATTCCTTCATGCCTAAACTTGGCTGTTCTATAACTTGCTCTGTAAATTGACTTAGAATTCATAGATTGCATGACTGTATCTTCTGCATGCTAAGATTAAAGGTGTGTACCATCACACCTCGATCTAAGCTTTCCTTTACCTGGAACTTGCCCTATACCAGGTTGGCCTTGAACTCATAGATCTGCTTGTCTCTGTCTACTGGGATTAAAGGCCTGGACCTAAGCTTTTCAAGGCCTCTGTCCCTCAAGAAGCCTGTGTCTTCCAGCCTCAAGGTCTAGATCACTCATACACCCTCCAGTTCTGATGTAGTTAATTTCAGACATAGTCAGATTGACAACCAAGCACAGCCATCACAATCCATTCCTTCTCGAATTGGCATACAATCATATCTCCTTACGTCCAAATGAAAAACAATGATCAGATCATAACAGCACCTAACATGATATGATTGTCCTTTGTTCAACTCCAAACCCATAAACAATAAGCTTAGTTGAGTAGAATCCTCCCCTGAGGTCAACATTACCTTAATCTTTTTTTCTCCTTGATTTAGCTCCATTCCACTTCCTGGTACCCCTTTAATACTTGAATCACACATTTTGTATTTTTTTTCTTTCTCAGCTTGCTCATGTTCATCAGAATGCTCTTCATAGGAGTTTACTTTATTTATGCCAGGCTGTTTCAAGATTTCCTTCGCTAAAGCAACTAATCTAAATCTCTTCACTTTAGCCTCAGACAGGCTCTTTGGACAAGGGCAAAAAGCAACTGCATTCTTCACCAAATTAGTACAAAACAGTCTCAAATCCACATACTAACATTCTCCTCCTCTGAAACTTCTTGAACCAGTCTTCCGCAGCTCAAATCACCTTCAGCACAAACGTCTTCCATATTTCTACTAGGATGGGTCATTAAACTTAAAGAATTCCACTGCTTTTCCAATCCAAAGTCCCAAAATTCACATTCCTTCAAACAAAAGCATGGTCAGGCCTATCACAGCAACAACGCCTCACTCCTGGTAACAACGTCTGTCTTAGTTAGGGTTTCATTGCTGTGAAGAGACCCTATAGCCAAGGTAATTCTTCTAAAGGACAACATTACCTGGGGCTGGCTTATGACAGCTTGCAGAGCAACATGGGAGGAGGGAGACAGGGAGCTGCAAACTTCATCCCACCCACAGACCTACCATGCACAGGATGGCCATAGCCACCCATCTCCACGTCATGCAACATGGATGGAGGATGCTACCCAGGGGTCTTCCAGCCACATGGCCAGCCTGCAGTAGGGCCACCACAATATGTGAGCACGTGGTGGACAGATGGGAGAGAACGAGAAGTGGAGTAGCTTAAGCATTTTGAAAGAGATGGGACTGGAGACTTGAGGGTGGAGAGGAGTAGCCTGTTGTGAGTGACCAGTCCTGCCACCAGGAGCCATGGTGAGGTCCCAGCCCAAGCTGTCACTGAGGGCCATATCTGGGTCCATGGCTACACAGTGAGAGGGGTCAGTGTTAATTTTGTGGCTCATATTACCACTAGAGAACGTGGGGACATCCTTGGTCCTGCAGCTGCTTGGTCTGGCATTGTGGATGTTCAGAACTGGCCCTGCCCCTCAGTGGCTGCAGTGCTCTGCAGAGTTGGCCAGCCCCGTTTCTCATTAGCAGCAGCACTTGGGAGAGTGGGCCCCCGAGCCTCGCCTAGACAGCACAGTGGAGCTGGCCCTGCTGTTAGGGGTGCGGGAGAGCCAGCCCCAACATTACCATTTATCTGCCATGGAGTGGCACAGGTGCAGAGGTGATGGTGATGGGGGTGATGGTGAACCCACTCAAGAGCTGGCCCTGCCACTGGGCTGCTGTGAGGTGGTGTGGAAGTGAGGAATATGCTCCCCCCACCCCTTCCCTTACCTGCAGTAGTTTGAGAAAGCTAACCCAAGTGTGTGAGAGCAGGATATCTGACCCTGCCTTATGCTGATGGTGGTATTGGGTCGCCCTAGCCAGAGCTGTGCTGTAGAGCTTACCCTGGTGGTGTCTAAAGGAGAGATGACATGTGACCAGCTCAGCAACGACTCGGGCCCAGGTCCAGGAGGTCCACCTCCAAAATCTACATCATCTGTGCACCTTTGGGGCTCCAGAAAGATCCAAGCCTCCTGAATCAAAGCTGCAGGATCTCTGTGACTCAGGACAACAACAGGATAACCTGGAGGAGCCCTGGTGAGGATATAATATTGATGGTGTCACTGAAGCCAGAGATCTCGATCCAGATCAATGACTCATTGCAATGAACATTTGCAAGTGAAGATGTGTGGGCAGAGGGACATACACTGAGACATACTGCTGCTTCCGTAAGATGTCTTCTATGCTTTGGGATGTGTGTGTGTGTGTGTGTGTGTGTGTGTGTGTGTGTGACAACAATTAATGGGAAAGAGGTCGTGATTTTGAAGGAGAGCAAGATGTAGCATGTGGTAGTGTTTGGAGGGAGGAAGGAAAAGGGAAAAATGATGTAATTGTATTTTAACCTCAAAAAGATAAGAGGGGGGGGTGGGAGGGAGGGAGAGAGAGGGGGGTGGGGATGGGGGGAGATGATGCAGGACAACCAACAGAAAAGCCATAGGCAAAGCTCCAGCCTGGTTTCTTAGGCGCTGGAGAATCAATGGTACCTCCAGACAAAGGGGCTCTCCTCAGTCAGTGATGCAGGGGCTGCCCTGGAAGGTAGAAAGACAGACAGACTGCTGGATACTTGGGCAGTCTATCTGGTTTTAAGAAAAAGCAAGTCTAGTTTTTCCGAATGTAGCTCTTCGAATAGGGCTCCAAGTTGGGTGTGGACGTGTACTTGGAAATGCAGGAAAGCCAGGACAGCAGCACTTCTAATGGCTGGATGTGTGTGCCCCTCCCCCCACATTCATGGACCCGCCCTACTCCAAATGGTTTTGAAGTGGGGCCTTTGGGAGGTTTTCAGGTGAGATGAAGCTGTGGGGATGTGGCCCCCAGTAAAGAGTCTTTCTTTCTCTTAGAAGAAGAGCAAACCATGAGAAGACACAGGAAAGCAGCCATCTACACATCAAGAATTCCCTCACTGAGACTCACATCAATGGCAACCACACCTCAGATTCCCCAGCCCGCAGAACCACCCTCCAGGTGACATTGTGTCATGGTAACCAGGCAACCCAGGCAAACCTGCCAGGATGGGAAGTGTGTTGAGTACCAACACCAGCCTGTCTCCCACTCTCTGGGCTCACACCACCCCTCCCGCAGCTAGACTCTGCCCATGCTCTAGCCATCCCTTCCTGGCCCAGCTCCTGCCTACTGCTCACCTCAATCCTCCAGCTGACTGGAGGTCTTCCCCTTTCCATTGTCCTAAGCCCTTCAAAATGTGCCTGTAGCGCCTGGCCCAGAAAGCCCCAAACTCACCCCGGGAACTTCCCAGAGCTCCTACAATCTGCTCCCTTCATCTCTTTTCTCCTCGCCCCCTCTCTACACACCGCTCTCCTCCTTCCCCCTTCCCTCCCCTTCTGTTCCTCTTCCCTTCCCTTGCAGGCTGTGGTGTTTGTCCTGAAAACACCTCATTGGTCTTGGCACCCACTGTGAGACAGGCACCAGGAGTGCGCCACAAAATAGGCTCAACAAAGCTGCACACTCTTCTGCTGGTCCAGTCAACTCTCAAGCCTTTGGTTCCAAGTTCCATTGAGCCCTTGCTTCCTACAAGAGCCCTCTCTGATCAGGGCAATTTGCCTGAGGTCAGTAAATCCACATCCTGCTTGGGGCTTGGGAAAGAAGTTTCCTCCGCTAAGCCCTTGTTATTTCCAAAATGAACAGGAAATCTGGGCCTTCCTTCCTCAGCTTTTCTCATGAAGATTCCCTTGTACCAACTGTCTTAGTTATGGTTTTATGGCTGTGAAGAGATATCATGACCAGGGTAACTCTCATAAAGGAAAACATTAATTGGGGGAAACATTTAGTTTCAGAGGCTTGACCCATTATCATCATGGTGGGAAACACAACAGGGTGCAGGCAGACTTGGTTCTGGAGAAGCTGAGAGTTCTGAATCTTGATCTGAAGGTAACCAGGAGGAGACAGGGTTTGTTTCACACTGGGTGTAGCTTGAGCATGTTAGACCTCAAAGCCTCTCCTCCACAGTGATACACTTGCCCTAACAAAATCACAGTTCCTAATAGTGCCACTCCCCATAGGCCAAGCATGTAAACTCATGGATCAATGGGGACCAAACCTATTTGCACCATCACACCAACCATGGGGCCACGTTTTGTGCCATAAAGAAAGGAAAGGTGAAAAGGAGCCAGGAGGGAAAGGCCGCACTCATCCCAGGCAGGGAAATCAGAGAACGGTTCTTATTGGTTAGCTTTAGCAGTTCCCACTGAGGCCCTAAGATTGCAGAGAGAGGGAGAGAGAGAGAGACAGAGACACACAGAGAGGTACAGAGATAGACAGAGAGACAGAGAAAGACAGAGAGAGACAGACAGAGAGAGAGAGAGAGAGTGAGAGAGAGAGGCAGAGAGAAAACTGGGGACCAGCAGGAGCAGGGAAGAAAGCTGCCGAGAGAGATGGAGAAGAGGCCCCAGAAGACTAGGCATAGTACTCTGGACAGAAAGACCTAAGAAAACACAGAGCTTCTGAGTCTCTTGAACGTGAGCTGAGCTCTCCATAGCCTCTACTGGATGGCTGTATCTCTAGGAAAAGCCTGTACCTCTTAATCACATTCCTAGAATGCCTTCCCCTCAAAGCCAGGGGACAACCACTGTGTAAGCTTTTAACCCCTGCACAATAAGGCCCACTTGTCAGAGGCAATGCTCCTGTGCTCCCAAGACCTGCACCTGTCCTGTCGCTGCTGAGAGCAGGAACGCTCAGCCCTACCTGGTTCTAGGACTCTGGCTCTGATCCCAACTTCAGAGTCCAAATCCCTTCGAGTTCCCCTCCCCCACCTATTCTCAGTGTTTTGGTTCTCGTGTTGTTTTTTTTTTTTTTTAATATCATTTCAAATGTACAGAAAAGTTGTGCAGTGATTAGATCACACCCACATCCCCTTTGTCCAGGCCTCTCCCTTGTGTGCTACACCAACATCAAGATCTCCATGCGCCTCTGGGCTTGTGGGCCAGCTTGAAGAGCCTTTCGTAACTGGGACCCCTCAAACAAGTGGGAAGTCCTGGTCCGATGATCTCAGCCAACCCCCATGAATCCTTGGGCCCATCCTGCCTCTCTGCTCCTGGCTCCTGGCTCTGAGGAGCTACCGCTCCACCAACGCTGGCGGGAAGACCATACCCATTAAGCCCTGCTCTGGGAACTGGAGCTTGTACCCTGGCCGCCTGCAGAAGTGGCTGCCCAGGGCCAGCTATAAATAACCTGGAGGCAGCCTTCTGTGGGGTGGTGTCACTGCTACCCTGGGGGAGGCGGGTGAAGAATGCCCCGGTGCCCAGGGCTTTACCTTGGCTGATAGGTCAGGCAGGGTAAGACAGGCCTGGGGGAGGGGCCGGACAGACCTCCTTCCAAAGCAGCGGCTTCTGGTCCCCCATCCTGGAGAGCGGCGGGATCTGGAGTCCCATGGGGACCCCAGGCTCTCCGCCCAGTGCACAGCTTCTCCTCTGCCTATTTTCTCTTCTCCCACTGCTCCAGGTAAGTGGATGAGCTGGGGCTATCAGAACGGGGGCTCCCAGCTCTATGGGGGTAGGGGGTGTCTAGTCTCATGACTTGGTGGCTGAGTAGCCCTGGGGATCTATATCTCTGAACATGAGTCAGAGAGTCTCATACCAAGACAGGACGGGAAAAGAAACAAGGAGACTGACATCAGTTAAGGTAAGAGAGGGAGGAATCCTGTGTGGATTATGACAGGGCTCTGAGGTGACACTATGCTGTGCAGGACCTCTCCTTTCTGGTTAGCAATAGTCTAACAGTTCTCTACAAGTTCTCTGCTGTTAAGCCTCCCCTCCCCCCACAACTCCTTCCACTACGGCTCTCTTCTCTACCCTCTCTCCAACAGATCACTAGAGAGCTCCCTTCACTCACCACTGCCTGCCCCCACCTCTACTAACCCCCAGAATCAAATGAGCCATGAGCAGAAAGCAGGGGAAAGGGGAAAAACCTGCTCCTACTGGACCTCACCCAGAGTCAGTCTCTCTGAAGGATGATGGGCAGGAGAGGGGGGGGGAGAGAGAGAGAGAGAGAGAGAGAGAGAGAGAGAGAGCCCTGAGGAAGAGGGTGGTCCCCCCAAAAGCAGGTGTAGAAGCAACTGACCGTCAACTGTCTTTTCATTTTACATGTGGGGAAACTGAGGCCCAGGCTCCTCAAACTTACCCAGCCTCAGTGTCCTCATCAGGAAAATTAAGACACTCCCTCAACAGGGTCATCCTGAAGATGAACAGAAATGACACAAGTCTTGAGGCACGGTGCTTACGTGGAGAAAACTCTAGTTGTGGGGTCCAGGTATGAGGGCATGAGGACCCTGTCCTCCCTGAACCCTGGCTAGGACCAGGAGGTGGGTACCAGACAGAGATATGGGCCATGAGACTCAACATCTTTCAGAACCAGCCCAGGCCCATCTCTGCCTTTTCTAAGGTCCACCTCCCTAGCCTGAGACAGAAATTAGTACCTTGCCCAAAGTCACTCAGAGTATCAAGAACTGGAGAGTAAATACTTTCTGAACCCCCCCCTCCCCACAAGCCCAGCCTTCCCTGCCTTTGGCCTTCTTGGTAATAGGATTGATTTCTGGGTTCTTGGCCAACTATTCTGAGAGTTCAGCCCCCAGGGAAATGAGAACTTGAGAGTCAGGCAGCAGTGGAAAGGAAAAGCAACAGGAGCATGGTGGCTCACCGCCCACTCATTTATTTATCCAAGGCAGACTTAACACACAGAGTAAGGACGCAGCTGTGCAAGCCCACCCTGGGTGTCTGCCCTGGTGGATCCCCAGCCAGAAAGGGCCCCCGCAGGAAGAATAGCAAAGAAATAATATGTGTTTATAACCTTTGTAAATTGGGTCTGCAGAAAGAGATAAAAAGGTGTGAGAGACCCCACCAGGAAGTGGAGGATTCTGGTCTGAGGAGGCGGGTCAGCAGTGTGTGTATGAAAGGGGAGCTGGGGGAGGCCATCAGGGGCCAGGTGTAGGGGCCTTGCCTCTGGAAGAGATCTCGACCCTGAGCATGTGGGGAAACCTCTAAACTGGAGTGTGGCTGGGGCTGGTTTCCAGGAGAGAGGTCAGGATAGGAGAAGTGAGACTACTCCTCCTCCAGCCCACTCCTCCAGAGCCCGGAGGGTGCAGGCAGTCTTTGAACTAGGATGTCTAGCTTCCCTTCAAGGGCATTCTGCATTCCAGGTTGTGTGCTCGCTTCCCAGACTAGAGGTCCAGGCAGGGTGAGCACATTAGATGACATGTCCCAAGATCCCTAACTTTAAGTAAATCTTCCATTTTGGATTTCAAATTTTGGCATTATGGATGTTCCCTTCACTTCATCCAGTGCAGTTCATATAAGTATTTTAAATTATGGAAAAACTCCCAAATCTAAAACACTTGTAAGCCTGTAAATGAGCATGTCAAATGAAGACACTCCACCTGCCTTTCCTCTAGTCAGCGGCCGATTCCAGCCCCTCTCCTTGGGATGAGGGAACTTCCTCTTGAGGGAACTTCCTCAGGACAACCTTCTACAGGTTTGCTGGGTTTCATCCAGAGAAGGCCCGGTAGAGGGAGGAGGCACGAACTCTGGATGCCGCCAAACAGCTGTAGAAAACTGGGCTTCACATAATCTGCTTCATCCTCTCCCAAAACTGAGTGTCTGGATTTTAACACTACCCTTCTATGCCACCCCTCCCCCCTACTACTGCTTGCCAAGAACGTGGAATATGCAAGGTCATTTCCCAGAAGCCCTGTCATCTAATGACTCTCCACCAAAAACTTAACTCCATTTGGAGTGTTTTCTAACCTAATCAGCTAATTTAGCCTCCCTAGCTTTTCCATTTTGTCCGTGTTTAAGTATTTTTCTTTTCTGAAGCAATTTGTCTGCAGGGCGCTGCCCACTGGGTCCCTCGGAACTCGGATGTCCTGAATCCTCTGCTCTAGAATGACGGCATGGCTCAGCTTCTTCCTCATTCCCTTCATCCGACTGAAACCAGTTTATTTAGTAGGACTCTTCAGAATTCTAACTCCTGAAGATGGCATCTTCAGTCTACAGAGTCGGGAGAATGACCCACTCCCCGTCCTAGCTTTGTTCTATTTTTCTGTGCAGCTGATCTGGGCAAAGCATGTCGGGCTCCAGTTAGCTGCCACATGATTCCATGCTTGAAGCTTCAAAACAACACAGGGAACCCAGAAGACCTTAGTCCCCCCGTTCTCCATCTGTCAGCTGAGGAGAGGAGGCCAGGGTTCATGGTCACTGCTCTGATAAAGGGCAAGGCCATCTTTAAAAAGCAGTTACCTTAACAAAACTTTGATTTTAATGTTAGGCTAAGTTTAGGACATTCAGACAGTTGCTGTCTGTCTGACGGGTGACACTAGGTGAGTTAATTAATAAGGAGAATGCTTTTAGACCAAGTGACTTGTGCTAGGACCTCCTGGCCAGCTCCCTCCACACTGAGACAATGAACTCTTCCCTTCAACTACAACTTCTAGGCTGGTTGGAAAGAGAGACAGGATGGAAAAAGAAAACCTCACCAGCTCTCAAAAAAAAAGAGTAAAGTGAAGGGGCCAGAGACACCCCCAGGGCCTGCCTAGGTAGATTTGGGACTTGAAAGGAGACATCAAGGCATCGCAGGAAGCAGGGCTCACCAAGGAGCCCACTGGAGCAAAGCTGCAGGGTTAAGAAGCCTACCAGAGGCCTTTGATGTCTTGGGGTCCTCATTTGAGCACTGAGAGTCTCCTATTAAGGTTGCTGGCCCCCATGCTCTAGAAAGCAGCTGCCTGCCCTGCCCAGTAGCCATCCATTACTGCCCCCACTCCTGAATCCCAATGGGACACAGATTGGCTTCTCTTATGGTCCCCTTCCCATCTTCCTCCCGTGTCTCCTCTTCCACTTTGTCCTGTGCCTCTTCCTCCTTGCTTCTCTGTCACTTGTCCCCTGCCCTGATTTCTCCCCTGCCTCTTATTCTCCCCTCCCTCCCTACTCTGCCCTCCCCCCATCCCCTCCTTTTCTTCTCTTCCCTGACTACCTCCCTGAGCAGAGGTAAATGAACACTGAATGGGGCAGATAGTGGGAGGAGTTCTCACTCCCTGGTTCCTTTCCTGACCTTGGACAGCAGAGAGAAGAGGCAGGGAGGGGCTGGTTCCTGGTCCAGCCTGAGACTCAAAGGTCCATAAATCTGCCTGGCTTAGGCAGAGGCCTAAATTTAGAGGGAACTTGTCACCAGACCCAGGAGAAGGAGGTCTAGCCAGACCCCCTGGCTCCTGTGGGGTGGCACCTATATGCCTGACTGGCCCTTAGGGCACAAGCTCTGCTTGGAGAGGGTCCAGTGAGAGGAAGAACAGCTGGAGCCTTGGCTCTGACCTCCTGTCTTCTTCCCTGCCAGGGCTTCTTCTGCCTTCTTCAATAAGGGGACATTCTAGGGGATGGAGACAGAAAATGGGCGCCACACTGGCCAACCTCTTAGGGAACATCAAAGCAAAGGTAATCTGAGGAACAGCAAAAGTTCAGAGCTGGAGTTCCAAGAACTGGGGGTGGCATTGACTCTACCTGGCCAGGGTCACAGGCCTCTTCATTCATCTATTCATCCATCCAGTCCCTCAGTCAGCAAACATTTGTTGGACACTTGCTATGTACCAGGCCATGGTCAGGAACTTTGGACACAGATGTGTATCCTGATCTACTGTGGGACATCAATGGTAGGGGTGAGGAGGCTCTCTGGTCCCAGGCTATCCAAGGGTAGTGTAGAAGCCAAAGTTGGCCAATCAGAAGATAGGGTGATGGCCAAAAAAAAACAAAGGCTGTTCTCTGTACATTACACAGGTCTTGAGCTTCCTGGAGTCCATTTGGACTTCCGCAATTCCATTCTTCCCTGGCACTGCCTCTATCAAAGTGGACTCAGATGAGCCTCTAGGGGAAGAGCTGCAAATACCCAGGCTCCCAGGCTTCAGCCTATGGGAAGCCCAGACCCTGTGACCCTTCTTGGAGTCCAGTAATGGGTTAGAAGAGCCCAAGACCTCAAGGAAACATCTGGTCCAACCAGATACCTGCTGATTCGGAAGAAGGGAGAAAGGACACAGTAGAAGGAAGGTGGTGAGTGAGTCGAGGTGGGGTCAGGTGGGGTCCTTGGCTTCACAGCCAAACTACAAGTCTCTCAATGTGTCAGGAAGCTGTGTTTCACAGACAAGGCAGACCATTAGCACAGGGATTACTAAGGCAGTCTGTCTTAGTCAGTGTTCGGTTGCTGTGAAAAGATGCTATAAACCAAAGCAATTCTTATAAAAGAAAGCATTTCACTGGGGGATTGCTTACAGTTTCAGGTTAGTCTATTAACATCATGACAGGGAGCATGGCAGCAGACATGGTGCTAGAACAGTAGCTGAGAGCTATATCCTGATCCACAGGCAGAGAACTAGCCTAGCATGGGCGTTTGAAACCTCAAAGCCCACCCGCAGTGACATACTTCTTCCAACAAGGACACATATTTAAATCATGTCAAATCCTGGTGGCTAAGCAGTCAAACAGGTGAACTTATGGGGGCCACTCTCATTCATACGGCCAAACAGTCCTCACCCATTGCTACCTGAGAGCAGGTCAGAAGGTCCCATGGTCCTTGTTATGACTCGAGGAGCTCCGAGAGCTACTGGGTTACAAAGAGAGGACACAGCTGCCATGCAAAAAAAAATCACAGTGGTTTCAGGAGCTCTGTGTCAGTGGACCAGGGACCAAGGCCAAATAGAGTCTCCATTCCATATCTCAACATCGCAGTGTTAAGTTCCCATTTACTTGCTTGGACCTCTGACCTGCTGGCTGTACCTGCTTCCCATAACCCAGATCTCTGTGAGGTCTCCCCACCATCCACTCTGCTCTTACGGGGCTTGGTGAGGGGCTTCTGAGTGCCATGTTTGGGCAGTTGTCCTATTGGCCTCTGTAGATCTTGCTTTCACATCCTTATCTAGGACCAGCCTTCCTGTGTGTAACAGGACCAGTCAGCCATACACGTAGCTCATCAGGTTCTCTGGGCTGGAATCTTGCCCTGGGCTCTTACCTGCTGTGTGGCCTTGGCTTCTGTGAAGTGGGGTTATTCACAGTTCTCTCAGAAGCTGTGGCAGGGAGCAAATGAGCTGTCTTCTGGTCTCAGTTTAGAGCTGTGCTCAGCACACAGCAAGCATCACACAAGAAAGTGTCTGTCTCCCGCTGCCTCCCACCCTCTCAGCAAGGTTCTGCTGGCCTGTATCCTCCTCTCACCAGTGTCTTCCCATCCCCCAGGAATGTCCCCAAATTAGGTTCTGCTGACTGCCTTGAGCCTTTGTTCATTTGCTTCCTAGGGTCATTCCTCTTCTTACTGTTCACCCCATACATCCCTACTCATCTCCCCTTTGGATTCAGCTCTCAGTTCATGCTTCCCAGAGCCTTGGATGTCTTGACAAGACAAGACAGTCATCCACTATGCACTGGAGGCTGAGCCTAGTGAGGGAGGTGGAGGTCATGTCTGCAGGAGCTCAGTGTCCACTGAAGAGATGGGAGGACTAGCCTCGAACAGGTTTGGTAGCTTTGCCAAGGTCACGCTGTACAGAAACAATGTCCCCTAGAAGGCTGAATGTGGGGCTGTCTGAAGCTCTATTCATACTACCCACAATGCTGCTCTTTTCCTACCTACCCATCCTCTCAACAGTCACCAGGGCTTCTGCTCAAAATAGGCACCTAAAGGGTGTGCTGTGTGCTTGAACTGAGTCTGATATAATCAGGTAGACCCTGGGTGGGCGTGGGGTGGAGTAAAGAAGATTCTTGGCTATGCTAACTTTTGGACCCATGGAAAGAGGAATTTGGAGAGACAGAGACAGAGCCAGGTTATGCAAAGATTCTAAACCCGACTCTGACCAGCTCTTCTTGCCCTAGGTGGAGCAATATTCCCCTCTACTGAGCACAGTGCTACTGTGCCCACCCCCAGCAATGGGCTTTGCTAGCTAGAGCTGGCACAGCCTGGGCTCAGGCATCTGAGACAAGGTTGATCCCACATCATCAGAGTCCTGAGAACATTGCTCTCCCCACCCTGTGGGCTCAGAACAGGAGGCAGGCAAGTCACCTAGGTCAAGAAGGAGACATTTGGGCCCACAAATATTGTGCTGGGGTCTCTGAGAAGTGTGGATGGCATCTGAGGTGCACAGTCTAGCCATGGTAGGAGCAAGACTCCAGGTTTCCACAGGGGTTCCCTGGAAGCCCGCCACTCTAGGAAGGGCTTGCTAGCTACTCTCTCTCTTTACACACACACACACACACACACACACACACACACACACACACACACACATCCTGCAATAGAATCAGTGGGACGGCAGAGGGGCCATGCATGCCCTCTCTTGCCCACTCATCTCCCTTCAAGATTCAGCTCTAAGTCTTGGCATCCCATAGCCTTGACTGTCCTTGACAAGACAGGACACTTCTTCATCATGTGGTATTGAAGGCTGAGCCCGGAGAGGGATGCAGAGGTCATGTCTTCAAGAGCCCAGTGTCCATGAAGACAAGAGATGACTAAGCAGCAGAGGGTCTGGTCTGAAAGCTCTTCTGGTCACTTGGTGACCAGTTCTTCTACTGAGCAAGCAGGGGCTTCGTGACATCCAGGAGCCTGGTACAAAGGAGATCCCAGCAGTGTCCAGAGCCTGTGCCCAGAACCTCTGGCCTCTTATGTCCCAGAGGCATAAACCGAGAGCTTAAGTTTGACAGCTCACGATGTCCCTTAGAGTATGTGTGTCTGTGCGTGTGCATGCACATGCATACACATACATCCCTGAGCCAGCAGAGTTCCAGTAAGCCATGTGGGCAACAAGCTGGACATCTGAGTAATGGGGTTATTAATCAGCAGTTCAAAGGCACCGCGGGGAGACCAAGCGTTCAGCTTCCAGCTCCAGCCCAGAAAATAGACTAAATGTGATGTTTGAGGACTTCAGCCTATGGGGACATCCTGGGGGCAAACACAGGCCCATCTGTCTAGGAAAGAAATCCTGACAAGCAAGAGAAAGACAGCTGCCTGCCAAGGGAACAATGCCTACTGCAACCTCAGAATCGAAAGTGACAGGGCTGAGAGGAACCCAGAAGTTACACACACACACACACACACACACACACACACACACACACACACACTAGCATGCACATGCATGCTGCTTGTAGAGGAAGTGAAGCGTGGTCTTGGGAGGAGCTGTAGGCAAGGGTTAGGATTTTATAGGGCTTTGCTTCAATCCAGCCTTATGTCATTTTTCCCTACTTTTTCTGTCTTTGCAGATGCTGTGCTCCCCCATTTAGGCAGGGACCCTTATCAGCTAAGCAAACTCCTACTCACTGATCAAAACCCATTTAATCATGTTCTTTTCCATGCCACTAATTCAGAAAATGCCTCCATCCAGGGCAGACATGCTCACATCTGTTTTATCCACGGTGCCCAGCAATCACTCTGAAGACTTTCCTGAAAAAACGAGGTCCTAGATGGCTTTGTCCTTCAGGTTGGATTTCTACTGTCACCTCAGCTCCTTAGTGTCTAAGCTGGCACCAGGGTCCTCTTTTATCCACTCGTTCTTTCACCAGCATCATAAAATTCTCCTCTTACAGGAAGCCCACCAAGACCTGGTTAGCTCTCTCTCCCATGTATTAACTATTATGTCTCTCTAATTGATCAGGGACAGGAAAGCTAAACTGCAGTCTGCCTTTCTCACCTCTGCTCTAAGCTTAGGATACACTCACTCACCTTGCCTGGGACACTTAAAGTTAACACAGGAACTAACACACAGAAGGCCATCTGCGAGTATTTGCTGGGAGCTTTAGTGGTAGAGAACAGGGCACTCGATTGGTCAATTCCATCCAGTGCTGAGGTTGGGGGGATCACGAGGTTGGGGGGTCACCTTTCAGGGCTGAAGGAAGGAATAGAGTCCTGCCTCAAAGATGTCCCTTCCTAGGTTCCTTCTGCAGCCCTTGTGGGGCTCCGGGCCAGGCAGGAACACTACTTTCCAAGGGGTCCTGAGCATCTATCATCCTGTCGAGCTGTCCTTCTCTGCAGGGAAGGTAATAGAATTGAGGAATGAGAGACATAACTGGGTACCAGTAACCCTCATCTCTGCTTCCGCAGGTGGCCCAACCAGGCCAGGCACCCCAGGACCAGCTCCTGTGGACACGTTTGGAGCTGTACTGCCACAGGACCACAGCTCGGAACTTTTCAGGTATGCATGCTTGTCGACCCCCAGCCCATCCTGCAGCCGTCCTGGGGCCTGAGGGGAGCCCTGGAGCTTGAGCTAAGAAGCACACAGTAGGGTAGCACACAAAGCCCTGTCTCTAAGGCCCAATTTGGTCTCTTCATTTCAGTTTTTGCATAGTATCCTTCCCTTTCCATTAGAACTCTGGACTCTTGATCAACGACAAAAATCTTGCCCCCACCTCCTCCCTCCTCCCAAATGGCTAGACTGGTGTGTTCAGGAGCCCAGAGAGAAGATGACCCTTCTGCTTTCAAACCCAGTCAAAAGGCAAGACTAGCAGAAGGTGTAAAAACATCTCTGGTTGCCGTGGCTACAGGCATCACCCCAGTATGATCCTGTGAAACAGCAGCCAGTCTCTGGGCTCTGACCCTCTGAGGTACCCAGAAGCTGACTCACTAAGCAAAGCATTGCTGAATGCTGAGTTGTGGGCTCCAGGGAGATATTTTTAGGGTCCCACCCTCTCCTGGACTTCCAAAGCACTGGTTCACAGAAACAGCATAGAAAAAGGACTTGGGAGAATGAGGGTGTCCTGTGGCTCAGAACCTCTCAGGGCTCAAGGGGACAGGAATGCTGGCCAGACCTGGACATTCAGACACAACCCGAGGCAGGCATGAAGGAGTTAAATCCCACCGCCTGTACCTCTACTACGGGGCTGCGGGGCTGCGCAGAATTCAGTTGAGTCCCGGACCAATCTTGTCCCAGCTCCTCCGTGAGTTTCCTAGACTACTGTGACAAAGCACTAGACTTAGGTACCTTGATGGATTCAAACTTATCTTCTTTCTATTCTGAATTCTGGAGAGGCATGGCCAAAAGTTGGCTTGGGTTGGTTATTTCAAAGCCTCTCTCTGACTTTTCCTGTCCTCAGGTCTTCCCTCTAAGAGGGTTCACCCCCACCTTCTCTTCTTAGAAGGCCACTCGTCCTATAGACTGGGCCTGCAGGCCAAATTGCATTCATATTATTTGAATCACCTCAATTAAGACCCAATTAAGACCACATTCTGAGGCATGGAAACAGCGTGAGAATTTGGAGGGGCCACACTTGGTCTGCATCTGTTTCTTTATCCATTAGAGTTAGGATTTAAGTCTACCTAAGAGGCACACTTTGGCAGAGGGGACAGTCAGCACGGACCATGCCTAGCAGACATAGACAGGACCAGAGGCCCCTTACTTCAGAAGTGCCACCCCTTCCTTCATTGTCATTGGAGGAAACACTGCTGCTCAAAGACACCCTGGCCTCTCCCTGCTCTCCTTACCCAGCTGTCTGTCTGAAAAGGTAGCCTAGATACCCCACCCCCAACCTGGGTTGAGGGAGAAGGTCCTCCTCTTGGACACCAGTCCTCCCTGCCTAATTATTAGGGCCTAAGTCTGCTGACCAAACACTCGTGAACTATTTAAACAAAATTTGGTTGAAAAATCTTTTTGACTCATAAGAGCTTATTATTATCTCTCAGCGCAACCGCTTTGACAGTGCCTCGTGTCCCTGAGGAGTTCATCAGAGCCTCACCTTGTTTGTTTATTTATTTATTTTTTATTTATTTATTTTCTTGAAGTCTTTTGGCTCCTCGTTCCATTTTGTTTTCGCCAGAAGCAAGCTGTGACCGTGGCCACAGCTTTCTAACCTGTGCTTCTCTCTAATAACCGAGAGTGGATGTTTCCTGTGTCATTAAATATTCATCCAGCGCGTCGCTGGTGGTGCTGCCTATCAGCCACTGTGAGGACACATCATCCCTCATTAGCCACGGCCCTGGGGTGGACATGGGAACTGTCAGGACACCTGCTGAGCCACAGAAATTGCTTCTGTAGTCCCCACCCGAGAGCGGTCGCTTCTCTTGCGTCCACTAGTTAGGAGAATAGGGAATGACTAAAAAGTGCAAAATGAAGCAAAACCACGATCACCGTCGTTCAGCGAATCTTACGTGCGAAAAAACTGAAGGAGAAAAAAGAACAAGGGAGCGATAAATGCAGCGTGCAAGACGGCGGTTCCTCTGGGAAGGCATGTGTAGATAAATATTGGGCATAACAGCTAATATCTGTTCCAGATTGGGTGGCCAGCTCATTATGGTCACTGCTATACAAAAGCCTCCATTAAAGAAAAGACCGTAAACTAAAGTTAGGCTGTGTGTATGTGGGCTGATGATGACAGGGGACTGTAAACCAAAGACTTTAACCAACTGTGCTGTATGCCCCTGTGGTCCAAATACATGAAAAAAAAAAAAAAAACCCACATAGTCAGGAGAGCAATTATAACTTCCAGCAAGCTTTTAATGGAATATTTCTATTTTATTCATCATATACATATATTTGAAAAAATGCTAGGGGATTATTGGGAGGCATATTATTTATTCTATTCAGAGACAATATAAGGGTCCAAAGGCATCCAAGGAATCTTTTAAGTAATTTTCCAGTCCAAGATGCAAGGATGCTCATATACAAAGACACTAATGCGTGCACACACAGAGAGGCATACTACTATTAGTTAGAGGGGCAGGGAATCTAGCCAAGGAGACAGAACTCTGGGTTTTCCTCAGCCCTGTGGCCAAAGAATGTGCTTGATTCTTTTGATTTTTTTTCCCATGTGATGGACACCATCTCTGGAGCATTCTGATGGGTGTTGGGGACTCTGGGGAAAGTTAGTGAACAGAATTGCCCACCCACAGAGCCTCAGGTGGCAGAGCTTTGGTGAGACCTAGAGCAGCCCCTGTAACTAGGGAAGCATCTTGAGCAGCAGGAGCAGAAGAGGGAAGCCCACAGCTGCATGCTTGCAGGAAGAGAAAAGAGGCTGCAGAGCTGAAGAGTATTCTAAATGGTGGGGGAGCATGGCTGAAGCACAGAGGGCTCAGCCTGCAGCACAGGGAGGATGGGGGCGAGGTTCACCAAGTGCCAAAGACACTGGCTCCACCCTGGAGGCTATTCAGGTCTAATCATGGAAGTAAGATGACACGACCCCAACTGTAAAGTCTGTTCATCTTCCCTGTGAAGGAAATGGGAGGCCGGCTGAGGAGCTGGAGACTGGGGCTGGGAACTGGCTTTTCCTTCTTTGCGAATCCTCTTGTCCATCTGTACAGCGCGGGGTGGGATTACCACTACAGGCCTTCCCTGGTCCCACGACCAGGAAGGAAACCATGTTGAACATCAGGACACCATGTCACCTCCTCTGTGCTTAGTCAGAGTTCGAGGAGGAATGGCCTGAAGCATCCCTCAATGTCATAGTTTAAGAGACCTCACACCTCACTATAACTTCAAGAAGATCTCACTGCTTGCCCTTAGCCATCCCTAAAAAGGCTTCCTGTCTGCACTGTGTTATGAAGGACAGCCTCTCACAGGAGCAAGGCTGTCCCTATAAACTTTGCCGTCCACTTGGCACTTGCATGGTGGGGTAAATGAGAGCATGTGTGGTGTTGTCTGAGCGCAGCACTCTGACAACAGAGTGTCTGTGGTGCTCGGTAGGCCTATTTAACGGCATGGACAGGGCTGTGCAGTGGATGTGTCTAAGTTGGCCTAGCGCTGTTCATTACCACCACAGCTGATGTCAGTGGCGGCCCAAGACTTGAGACGCTGAGTAGCAGAAACACATTCCTCACCCCAGGCTCCTCATCACAACAGGGCACTCCCTGGCACCTGATCCATTTCTCTGAACCCTCTCTCCAATGTCCCTGTCCCCACCAGTCTGGAACACACATACTTTCCAAATACTTGTCCTTTCACACCTAGCTCGGGTCTATGACAGGACTGACTGGAAGCCTCAGGAACCTATGTGCACCCACCTCTTCCTCTTTCTAAAAAAAAATAATTTGTTTATTTTATGTGAGTTTCTTTCTTCAGACACACCAGAAGAGGGCACTGATTCCATTACAGAAGGTTGTGAGCCATCACGTGGTGGCTGGGAATTGAACTCAGGACCACTGGAAGAACAATCAGTGTTCTTAACTGCTGAGCCATCTCTCCAGCTCCACCTCTTCCTCTTTACCAAACAGCCTCCTCCCTGCTTATAGAGCTGGATCTAATCTAAGAAAAGTGATCTTTCCAATTTCTTCATTTGCCAGCATTCAAGGGAGCTGTGAAGCCAGTTGGTTTCCCTATGTAACATCTTGAATCATGTACAGGCTGTGCCTGCAAATATATCATGAAGAGTTGGTGCCATATCCTAGGACCCTAGAGATCTTAGGTATTCATACATTTAGGGTGCACAGTAACTTTTGCACAGTAACTTTTGCACAGTAACTTTTGACAGTGAGCTGGTCACTTTCCAGAGGAAACTCAGTTAAGCAAGCAAGTCGCCCAGACAAATCCCTGTTCTGCAGAAGAAATCTGAGTGAAAAGGGGCGGGTCACAGGCACTCACCACCTCCTTACTATGGTCCGTGTCTCCTGAGCTCAGGCTCAGGAATAAAGTCACCCTTTGAGCCTGGTTTTACTGCTTGCTCACTCTCTCATGAACTCACCTGCCGTGCTTGGGATTGAGAGACCATTAGGAAGATTTCACAAAGGCAATGGCCTGTTCTTTGCCTTTCTCCACCTGGAGCACTGACCTCTTTAGGGTGGCTTTGGCCTTCAGCGCACCTGGTCCACAATGGAGGGTGCAAGGGGGGGGGGGGGGCTGGACTGATTCTAGAGCCTTTTGAGTCATATCCATAGATGTTCTGGACTGTGAAGAGATTCAGAAAATATGCCACTGATGGAGAAAACCCAGGTAGACGTTTGTCTCAGGCAACATGACAGGAAGGAGAGGCAAAGGAGACTCTAGACTGAAAGACACACCTAGGCAGGTCCCTCAACCTACGCCCATCCACCTCCTGAGCGCTCTGAGACAGTTAGGTCTGTTCAGCTAATTCCCAGGCTAGCATCACTGGGGGGCAGAACCTCCACAGGGGCGCTCACTCCTCCATTCCTGCTGGTGGGGAACACTGACTTTTCTCCCCCTCCTCAGATGGCCCTGCGCAAGCCAGGAGAAAGAGACTTGTGTTCACCTCTCACTCTATCTGGTGCCCAGGACACTAAAACCATCAATTCTTCCAGATAATTGTAATTACTTTCTTCCTAGATAGCCTCCTCTTGCCACTGGTGGCAAATCTGCCAGTGTGAAACCTGTTGTTGTAACCGGTTCTTGGCTCCTGCTGAGAGCCATCTTCCTACTGCCTATTTTCTCCATTTCTGTTAGACCCTCCCTGGTGACCTCTCTGCAACCCTCCGGGGGTCCCCTTCAATCCATTTCCTTCCTCAGGGCACAAATCTGCTGCTGGACTAGTTGCCCCTATCCATCTCTAGTGTCCTTTGGGAGAATAAATTTCTGGGCCAAGAGCAGATCAACTTTGGCTGGCAGTGGGTGTAGCAGGGTGGCACGGATCTCCTGTGCCCCCCCCCCCTGAGGTCTACGACCCTCGATCCTCAGACGGGCTATTCAGCCACTGGCCACTTCAGACCTTAGATTGCCACTCCTGCAGCCATTCCAGAGACTTGTCTGGTTAAGAGGGCACCAAGGGCTGGGGGCCCGACGGGGCTGGAGATAGAGCCCCGCCCCCGACGCCGCCATTGGTCGTGGTCGAGCAGGCGGCCCCTCATCCCCGAGAACCCCATGGCTTCTCTTAGCCAAGGTTCTGGGCGCAGTCAATAGCGGCGCCCCAAGCTACCCAGCTGGCCCGGGGTGGGCGGGGAGCAACCTGGACGCAGTACTCTCTAGCCTCTCCGCGTCGCGCCCGCTCCCTCGCAGCCACGCGGGGCGCGCACTCCCACTCCCTCCGCGCGCGGCTCCGGGGCGCAATGGATGCGGAGCTGCTCCTCAGCCTGCTGGAGGCCAACTGCAGCCTAGCACTGGCCGAAGAGCTACTCCTGGACGGCTGGGGAGCACCCCTAGACCCGGAAGGTAGGCAGGAGGAGAGAGAACTAGCCGCACGTGGGCTTGCTCCACTGCGTTCTCCTAACGCAGGTCTGAGTGGCACCCCGCGCCCCGGCCACCCCTCTGAGCATCTCTGCACTCCCTCCTGTCTCCAGGTCCCTACTCCTACTGCAACACGACCTTGGACCAGATCGGGACCTGCTGGCCCCAGAGCGCGCCCGGAGCCCTAGTGGAGAGACCATGCCCCGAGTACTTCAATGGCATCAAATACAACACGACCCGTGAGTGCCCCTTGCTTGTCTCATGCTGGCCTCTCAGAAAGGCGGTTTAGGAAGAGGGGAGGGCTCTGGACCCTGAATCGGACACCTACCAAGGGTCTCTGTACCCCGACGCACTTATTTCAGGGACTCTGTAAACGTGGGTGCACACCTTCTGTCCATAACTCTATGGTGCTTCTAATACAGGTTAGGTGGTTGTTTGCCCAGAGTTTTCATGCTACGTTTGGAAAAAAGCTGAGCAAGAGAGTAGGAAATACTTCCTCCTTCCCTACAATGTTTGTTTAGGTGACTGGTGTGCGTCCATTCGGCTTCGTTTCTGTTCATACAATCCTCTCCCATCCCTAAGGCAATGCAGCATGTTAAGGCCCCAATCCTGTACCCACGGTGTGACTAAGGGGACCAGACCCTACTACTGGAGTTGAGAGATCAGGAGGGGATAGGGAAACAAGAGCCTAGAGTCTGGGATGCCAGAGGAGATAGGGTATCATTTTTCCCCTAAGCCCTGACACTTACTCACTGGGCTTGTGAGTCTGGAGCCCTGTGCAGCATCACCGCTGTTGAACTTCAGGTAGCTTTTGCTTTTGGATGAGGTCCATACCTCGACCTCCCAGTTAGAACATCCTGAAGGGTCCTTCCTCCTGGTGAGCCCTTTGAGAGCTACAGGAAAAAGAGGAAAGCAGGGGTGGGGAGTGGGGGATGGAGGGGAGTCAAGCTGGGGTTCGTGTCAATACAAATGGAAGCCAGGGCACAGGAGTCAGGACTGTGAGGCTGTGGGTAACAGTGGCTCGCCCACTGGACACCGGCACCTGTCCAGCCCTACATGCTAATATGGCACTGATGAGATTCTGTGGCAAGCTGTTTGTCCTTACATCCTAGCAATAGTGTCTGAACTGGGATCTACCTCCTCCATCAGCATGCATGTCCTGGCTCTCGGAAGGCAAGGAGACCTCCACCTTGTAGGTACTTAAAGTAAGGCCACAGTGCCTGCACTAGGGCCAGGCTATACTTCCTGGGCGCAAGGAGCAGCCTGCTCTGAAAATGCTAAGACTGGATGCCCCTAATTAAAAGGATCATCTATGGAGGCAGAGGTGCCACTAATAAAAGGTTTCCCCATCACTCAAGAAACACCAGCTACACATGATTTAAACAGATCTCATTGGGTGGTAGTGAGGATCCCGACCCAGGAGGTATGCAAGAAATGTCTTCAAGTTCCCTCCCAGGAGTAACTAATGGCATTGTGTTTTTAGGGCATGACCTCTGTAAAGTTGAACGATGGAGATCGGGTACCTAATTCAGAAGCACAGAGGCTAAGGGCCATACAGGGCAAAGGGAAACATGACTGAGCCTGAGGAAGCTCAGTGTAAGCTCTTACCCTGTTCCCTCCAACCAGCCCGGGACCCTGCCCAGGGTAGGGCCTGACTCTCTCTTCCAAAGCAGAGCTCAGCACAACATCATATAACCAATTTCTGAACCCCTACTATGTGCCAGCCAGAACAATTAAACTGCATTGGGGCTTCCCTTGCATTTGCAGTAGGCAGAAGAGTACCAAGTGATAACGGCTTCAGGAAAACCAGGGGTTTATAATAAGAGGAAGCAGGGACATCACATACCAGACCCTTCCCATCAAATCAAATGAGGAGCTGAAAAAAGGATCAGAATGCCACTGAGGTTGGTAAATGTGGTAGCAATTAGCCCTTGGTGTCTAATGAACAATTTTCCTCATTTGGACCAAACTGCCGCCTGTATCTTAGCTTCTGTGGAACACTGAGCTGGGGGTGGGGTGCTGGCTCAGAGAGCTACCTGGAGCTGGGAGGGTGCAGTTGGTCAGCCCTGGCTAAAACAGGGCTCCTGGTAGCAGTGGAAATACCTAATGGATGCTCTTTCTACCTCGGGCCAGCCCAGCACCTCTGCTGCCTTTTCAGTGGGCTCCTTTAAAAAGAGAAAAGCACTCAGTGAGCGCCTGAGGGAAGAGTTCCCTAATCTCACCAGGTCACAGCCAAGCTTTCCCTCCCCAGTTCCCGGCTTCTCAGAAGGCCCATGGTGCTTGAGGATAGGAGACTCTCGCTGGAGATGGCAGTGTCTGTGGAGGGGCTTGTGGTCTGTTAGCTCCGCTGAGGACCTGGTAAGGGCTAATCGCTGTCAGGTGCAGGAGTCTCTGGGAGAGCCTAGTACCTAGAGGCTAGACTTGGGGGCTTGAGTCTCCTCAGGCACTCCTTTCAAAGTGGATGGTTGTCTTTCCTGGATATGGTGTTGCCTTGAGGTTGCTGTATAAGGGTCATGGCTTCCTGCCTGACCTGGTGCATAAAGCCTAGCTGTGCCCCACATAGCTCTACAACTATGATCTGAAATCAGTGTGGTCTTTAGGGGGCTGCAGGAGTGGAACTGTGGGTACTAGGCTCTCCCTGCAACCCCCACACCTGGCAGCGATTAGCCCTTACCAGTTCTGTGCCAGGTCCTCAGCGGAGCTAACAGACCACAAGCCCCTCCACAGACACTGCCATCTCCAGCGAGAGTCTCCTATCCTCAAGCACCATGGGCCTTCTGAGAAGCCGGGAACTGGGGAGGGAAAGCTTGGCTGTGACCTGGAGAGATTAGGGAACTCTTCCCTCAGGCCCTCACTGAGTGCTTTTCTCTTTTTAAAGGAGCCTAATGAAAAGGCCTTCAGCAGCAGAGGTGCTGGGCTGGCCCGAGGTAGAAAGAGCATCCATCAGCTGCACCTTCCCAGCTCCAGGTATCTCTCTGAGCCAGCACCCCACCCCCAGCTCAGTGTTCCACAGAAGCTAAGATACAGGCGGCAGTTTGATCCAAATGAGGAAAATTGTTAGACACCAAGGGTTAGCTGGCTTCGAGACATTAAGGAGATCTCTGAACAGAGGCATCCAAGAAGCACCTGTCTGAGTAGCAACAGCCCAGGAGAGCCCCAGGTCACCAGGCTACCAGGCACTAGGCCACCAGGGCACCAGGCCACCATGATACCAGGATGGGGATGAGGTGTGTGGCAACTGTAGGAACATGTGGTAGCAGGTGTCAGAGAGCACCTTGGAGCTGTCATTGGTCTCATGCAGAGTATCACCAGATGTCACGGCCAACAATGGCCAAAAGAAAGGGACTCAGGCAGGGGTCATGCCCCACAGTTCATGGCAGAACTACCTTAGAGCCTGGGTGTCCCCTCTGCTACTGTTTTCCCAGTTGACTTACCATACCTAGAAATAGAGACTTAGGGTTCTCCTCACGCTACACATGTGGAAACAGAGGCTTGAAGACCTAAAGTATCTTCTAAAGCTAGGCATCCAAGAAACGGCTCTGCCAGTCCAATCAGAGAAGGGTTTTGAAAGGGTGATGTTGGAGGGCTGGGCGTGGTGATGCTTGCTACCCACCCTTGGGAGGCATAGGCAGGCATATCTCTGTGAGTTAGAGGACAGCATGGTCTACACAGCATGTTCCAGATCTGTCTCCAAAAACCAGGATATTAGAAAGAGGCTGGTGAGATGGTCCAGTGAGTAGAGGTCAGCCCACAAACCTAGGGACCAGAGTTTGACCCCCAGAACCCATGTAAAGGTGGAAGAAGAGAACTGAGTCCACAGAGTTGTCCTCTGACTTCCCCATGTATGCTGTGGCAGGTGCCCTCCTCACCATGCATGTGCATGAATGCAACACACACACACACACACACACACACACACACACACACACACACAACACACACCACAATAATCATAAAATTAGGAAAAGGATATTAGACATAATGAAGCCTATTATTTCATACCACTGATATAACCCAATTAGAACCAGGAACAAAGGGTACTGGAGAGCTACTGGAGTTACTGAATTAAGGAGCTAGATCTGAGGCCCAGCCAGGAACCCAGGACACAGTGGGAAGGCCCCTGCTTCCCCTGAGTAGAAGATGCCACCATCCCTGACCACCAGCTGGACAGTACCGCTGCTGCTCAACCTGGAGCTCATTGTAGTGGTCTCTAGAGGGAGGGACTTCCATCTACTTTCCGGGTAGGCAATCTGATGAGTAGGGAACGTGGTGATTCCTGCTCACTTGCTCACGCTCGGACTGCCAGGAATCCTAAGACTCTAATGAGAGGTGGACTGGTCTCCCCTAGACTTCCCAAGCCTAGGTTCAAATCCTGGGCAGCTAAAACCAATCCTAGTGTGTCCATGCATGGTATAGTCCAGGGTGAGCCTCCATCCTGGGTCTCAGGGTCCCACCTCTAGGGAGAAAAGAAGTGGGTTTCCAGTATCAGCTTATTGGGGAGACAGCAGTTAAATTCATATTACTTCACCTCCCCACTCACAGACCTCTCTGAGCCTGTGGATCTTAACCCATATCTCCAAGAATTCTCTCCACTCCTTTCTCTTTCCCTTCCTTCTACTCCCCTCTTCTTTCCTTTTCTCTCCTTTAATCTCTTTGTCTTCTTTTTTCCAGCCCTATCTCCTCCCCATTTCTTATTATTCCCTCTCTACCCCTGATCTCTATCCATAGATCACCTTCCTGCTCTCCCTGCCCTGGCCCCACCTTTCTTCTCTGCCATGGTCCTGTGGCTTCCTATGAGGTCTCTCTGCTTTCCCAGGGTGTAGCCCATCTTCTTTTGGGAGCACTGGTCTCCACCTCATCCTCCTTGTCCCTGTCAAGAGGGAACAATGGGACCAATATATATATTGAGGCATCTATGATGCAGGGAGAGAGGAGATATCTGCTTTAACTAACCTAAGGGGAAGACAGAAGCCTCACTTCCCATTTTCATTTAGAACCCCATTCTAAAAATGGAAATACAACCTAGGCAGCCCCCAGACAGAGGAACCTCCCACCACGTTGTGCCCTTGGACAGGAATATCTTCTTCAGCATTTTGGGATGGAGGTATCAAGAAAAGTGGCAAAGCCCCTGGCTTCAGGAACCCTAGACCAATTATAAACCAAACTTGCACAAATAGTCAGAGCTTGAGATAAGGGATGTGATTAGCAGACTTCCAAGAGGACCTCGGCAGCAGGCATGTGGCATTTGTTGAGGCTGTGGGACTGGGGGCACAAGAAAAACCAGAGCCTCTGGGGCAAGGAGTTAAAAGCTGCAGACCCAGGAACTGGGCTGCCTCTGTCTTTGGGACACGTGGTCACCCCCAGACTCTTTCATTTTCTACAAGCGGGAAGTTCCTTGTGTGTGAGTACTGAGAGAGAGGGAAGGCAGGATAGGTTCCCCGTCACTTGAGGTGTGGAAACATAGTCGGGGAGAGAGAGCAGGTGTGGAGACTCTGGCCACCAGTACCCACAACTGTCCACGTGCCTCCAGCCACCTTGTCCTGTCACATCGGGAAGGAAAAGACCAACCATGCTCCAACATCCTTTCACTGTGTGTGGAAGGAGCCCAGGAGACAGAGAAGTCTGTCCTGAGGTGAACTAGCTGTGATGGTTGCCAAAGCCAATGGGAGGATGGAAAGTAAGCTGGAAAGGCTTCCTGGAGGAAATGTTTCACTGAGGCTGGAAGAACTGAGGCAGAGATGAGTCATGTAGAGGGTATGTGATCAGGGAAGAGGAGGACCATAGTGGTGCCACATAGTGGTGCCAATGGCCTTCATTCTTGCAAGACCCAAAGATGCTGACTGACTGTCCATAGCCCTTCTGGAAGGGTATTGCTTGATTCTCAGGATGTGCCATCTGAATCTTTGTCCAAGGTCACTGGGAACCTTAGCCTGTCCTGTTTCGGCACCATTCCTTGTCTTTCCTCCGACTGCCACCAGCAGTCTGGCGCCCAGGACCCTCCAGCACCCCAAAAGGACCTGTTCCTAGCTATGCTCAAATTCAATCACTTGGGCCCTGCTGACCACCAGCCATGCCCTGCAGATAGAAAGGTGGCACCCACGTAGTACCAGCAGAGGCAAGGGGATGCAAGGAGCCAGCTAGGATGTAGAAAGCAGCCTTAGTGCTAGGTTAGGGTTCCCTGGCGATTGGATGCCTCCTGATCTTTGTCTTAGTTCTTTTTCCCTTTTTTCATTATATTGACTTTTATAATTTCATTATTGTGTGTGGATGATGTGGGAGGTAAAGAGCACGGGCCATAGCATGCATGTGGAGATCAGGGGACAACCTGATGGAATCAGTTCTTTACATGGATTCCAGAGATCAGATCAGGTTGTCCGGCTGCCTGGACGTCTTTATGCTTTGAGCTCTCTTCCTGCCCCGTGTGTTTTCATTAGCATATGCTATTAGTATATCAGTAGGCTTTCATGGTTGTTGTTCTCATGAGGATATAAATAACTAGGCTCTGTTGTTTCTGTTCCTTCTTCTCCCTGTCCACTCTCCTGCCCCCAGCAATTCCTTCCCAATTCCATGTCATATTTATCCTTCCTTGGCCACCCCAGATCACACACCTTCCTCGACATCTCCTTCTGATCTCCTATGTCACTGTGTAGTCTGTGACCACTCTCACATTCTCTTATTTACATGTGCACAAACAATAAAAAGGACCAAATGTGACATTCTTGTCTTTCTGAGGCTGGGTCACCTTATTTAATATAATACCTTCCAGATCCATCCATTCTTCCAAAGCTGGTTTCATTTCCTTGCTATTGTTGATACTGCTTTCTTAGTTATCTTATCTGAGTGAAGAGAAGACACTGACCTCATGAAGCCATGTCAAAGTGGAGAAGGAATAGAGCTTGCATCTCCCTGTGTTCTGCAGGGAATATCAAGGGACAGCAGGAGAGGGGACCAGGCAGCAATCTGGGGCCCGGAAGGATGTGTATCCCTGTTTTAGGCATGAGGGGGACACCTCACACCATGGAGGTTGTCATTCTGGGATGGTATGGTCTCTCCACATCTTGTCTTGTAAGGAAGCAAACTACTCGCCCCACCTGAGTATGTCTGGTGTCCAAAATCTGCTAGGAGGAGGAGGCAGGCTTTGAAAGGCCACTCTGTTGTTGAGGGTGGGGCAGGGCCCTGCAGCCACAGGTCCACTTCAGTCAGTACTTTGCAAGAGCCTTCCTTTGGTTGAGAACCAGACCTATCTCTTCTCGTAATGGCTACTTGTCTTTCCTCTGGCAAACGTATCCCCTACATTGGACCTCCACGTCTGTGCTTTAGGAAGGTCCCTTTTCTCTTTCCCATCTTGGTTCCAAAATAGCCTGTGCGTCAAGGTCCCCAGATCACCACCTTTTTAGTCCCTCTTCTCAGGTTTGTATCATGGCAGACCAACAACATGGAACACAGGACGTGAGCATTGCTAGGGATGGCTGGAATGAGGAGCAGAGTTAGAGAGCCACGTGGGAGTTCTCCCATAAGGTTCCTCTCCTGGAGAAGCAGTGATGCTCACAGTGAGGTAGATCTCACTCACCCCTCCCATCCCTCCGGGACCTAGTGTGGCCACCATTAAATGGCTCAGTGTCTCCACAACTTCTCCATTGTCCCCTGTCAGTATGGGTGGCTGCCCCCACTTTGCTCAGCATGAGATGATAAAACATAATAAGAAGAAAGCCCTGTAGAACTAAGAAGCTTCGGGTCCAGTGTAGACAGTTAAAATGCAGAGAGTAGTGTCCACACAGCATAACAGCAATGGGGTGAGAATTCTATGGCCCAAGGTGCCACAGGCAAATCACTCCACTGAGGCCCTTTCCAACCCAGGGTCAGACTTAAGCAATGGCAGATTCCAAGACCTCCAGTCTAACAACCTTTCTGACCTATAACAAGTGTGAATAAGTGTGAACATCCCCAGCTTCCCAGTCTCTGGTCACCTGCTTCCTAAGGGCTATGATAAGACCAAGTGAGATGTGCAAGGGGTCCGAGATCCAGTCCATCCTGTCCTTTAGCAGCATTTGGCTGTACAGACCACTCTCTCGGGGAGGCACACCTCATTTGGGAGGCTCAGGGAACTTTCTGTTGGCATCACGACTAAGTCCCAATCGCCCATGTCTGGCTGTGCTTCCCCGGTGGGCTCTTCAACAGTTAGACACATCTTACATCGTCATTGCCCAAGCCAGGCAGTGGAGGCTAGGCTGGGAGGAGTTGGATGGGTGAAGTGGGGAAAGCTCCTTTCAGATAAACTGGCTCTATATTATCTCAGGAGGATGTGTTCCCCAGGGGAGCCCCAACCCTGGGGAACTTTCTTCCCATCTTTGATACCAAATAGACCAAAAATGGGAGAAGTTACTTTCCCCTCTTAAGTTCTCAAGGAGGTGCACTGACTCAGTTCCTAATGTGCTCCCCTCAGAGCAGCAAAGACTCTTGGGGAAGTAAAAGATGCTTCCACAGGGCTTACCATTTGAGACTTATTCCTCACCCAGGACAGGGGCTTAGACTTTGGTGACCGAAGTTCCAGCAGTGGGGTTGGCCTGTCATTGGATGTGTGAGAGATTTAGTTGCCTTCTGCATGTATATTGCTGTGGGGTGTGGTAGGGTTCAGGCATCCAAGGTTGCCAACTCTCCTTTAGGCTTGCACTGAGTCTCTATCATGTTAGGTTTCCCAGTAACCTAGGCAACGTCAGCAGCCTTGATCCATCCTCCCCGTGTGCTCAGCCCTGTTCATCACTTAAGGAAGGGTCAGAGGAGAGGGAAATGCAGACCTTGCTTTAGGAGATCTCTGCCTGGAGATGAAGGTTCCATCTGCAGGCAGCCTGTGGCCTGGGTGAGAAAGAAAGGCCTTTTAAAACAGGAATCAGCAAGATAACAATCCTATCCCAGCACGGACCAGGGAGAAGTGAACAGCTGGACCGACCCTTGGGGTGACAGACAGCCACTGTGCAAACTGCTAGAGAAACTGAACTGACCATAGACGGAACTGGCCGGAGCTCTCCAAGGTCTTCCCACCCACAGAGATAGTGATAGGCTTTGGTTTTGCTGTCCGTGGTGCTGAATGGTTCAAGCCTACTCACTGACTTTGGTAATTGTCACATTTAGCCCCTATCTCCCTACCTTCACCTGCCCTCCTTATAAGTCTTTCCAAATAGCCAATGATAACACATCTCCTTCTCCTAACACAATCTCGCTCACTATTTCTCTATATCCAACCAGTCTCTTAAATAATTTTCCCAAATGGCCACTCTGCTTTACATGGTCGCTATCTAATGAGTGAGGGTGTGAGAGATAAAGGTGGTAATAGAGAGGGTTTTTAGAAGCAGGAATTCTTGGAACCATCAGAATGGTTTCACGCTTAGCATTCACCAAAATAGAAAGGTCCACTTAGTAGACAGAGAACTTACTGAAGATCAAAGCAATGGGAATAACTTTTTTTTTTTTTTTTCTGAGAGGGGAAGCCAAAGCAAAGGGGAAAGATTTGTCCATGGTCACCTAGCCATCCAGAGACAAAATTAGAAACAGATGGTAGGTTCCCATCTCCCAGTAGGCTTCTAAATCACATCCGGTGAGCTGCTGAATGAGAAACTATTAGCAAAGTCTTGGCACCTATAATGGGGAGCGTCTGTTGCTCAATAGGCCAGTGCCACTCTGGGGATTCCCACCTGTAACATCCAGATCCTAATGCCCCTGGAAGGACACCCTGTACACCATTAACATCGATTCTCAGCAGGTGCACCTATGTTGCTGTGGTAACAGGTACCCACTGCACTCTATCCAGCTCACAGTTCCGGGCTGGACATTTAAACTCAGACTGTATGTGCCCATCCCCTGTGGTTTTAGGGGAGGAGGGAACAGGGCTCCTCCACTCTCCAAGGCTGTGCCTGAGGGCTTGGTGCCCTCATTAGTTGTAACAGACAGATCCCTGAAAGAACGGGCGCATCTGTCTTCCAGTCTTCTGGTACCCAGTATTTATAGCCAGAAACTCATCTACAGACAGCATTGGGCCCCAGAGAAAAGTCCTTTTCACTCCCACATCTCACATCTCAGACAATGATTTTGAAGGTTTAGCAAATCTAAGTCAGTTTTGATGCCGTCTACATGTCCTCAAAGTCTTGCTCCTTGGGGGAGCACACAGTGGCCCCAAATACAAACTCTGCCTACTTGTCTGTCATCAGGGAGCTTAAGTCCCAGCAGCAAAGGAAAGGACTAGATTCAAAATGACAGAGCCCACCCTGAGTCATTGCAAATGCTCTGAAATAGATCTTTTTGTTTTTCAAACCACAGATTGTGTGACAATAATGGACTGTGAAATCGATTTTGTGGGTCATGACTAGCATTTATGTACGAAACAAATAGATACATTAGCACAGAGTAGAGTGGGAAACATTATGGCTGTGGTCAAACTAAAGTTTGCTTTGTGAAACTCATGTACACACAAGGACACGTATGCACACAGTAACACAAAGATGTATGTGTTCATGGAGGCCAAGGCCAATAAAAGGTGAAGCGCCGTGTTCCAAGAAGTGAGACTCTCTAGAGGAGGTACTCAGTGGGAAAGAACGAGGGTCTCTGTTCGACAGAGCTGAGCCAGCCCCGCAGAGGAGATGGCATGGGGCTAGTTTGAGGATGAACAGGAGTTTGTTGGAGAGTAGAGAATATGCGGCTTGTCTTGTGAAGCACCATGATCTGGGCATGTGCTGAGCCCATTAAAGCAAATGTCAGCTGTGATTGAGGTGCTAGGCAACACGGGGTCCAGAGGTAGAGAAATCTTAGAATCATGACTAGAGAGTTGGACTTCATTCTTGAGAACAGTAAAGAGACACTTACTGTTTTTTTTAAGTATGCATGACATTTAATCATGGCCAGGACTACCCTTCTTACCAAGGGATGTGTCCCCTCAACATAAGAAATGTCACTGGATAAAGGAATGGGAAGGTCTTAGGAGTCTGGCTTTTTCTTCAGAGGCCATTGTCTCTTTCCTTTTATGAGTATGTTGCCTGCATGTATGTTTGTACATCATGTATGTTCTTGATTCTCAAACAGGTCAGAACCAGGTATTGGATTCCCTGGAACCTGACTTAAGGATGGTTGTGAGCCATATGGGTATTAAGCATAGAAACTCAGATCCTCTGCAAGAGCAGCCTGTGCTTGCAGCCACTGAGCCATCTCTCAACTCTTTCTGATGGGAACTGAGCCCTAGAGGCATGCCGGGGTCTCTTGCTGAATGTAGCAACCATTGTGAGGTACCACTGGCTGACTCTGGATCCTAACAAGAGTTGGATGGACCTCCTGCTGATGGGCACTGGAGGCAAAGTTTTTCAAACCCTAAATTTGAGAACTCTGTGCAATCAGAGCACTAGGTTAAAGAATAATTGGGCTAATGGAATCTCCCCCATTGTTTCCTGCTCTTTGACAAGCACTCCTTAATAATTCCTTCTCTTTGAGCTCACTGTCAGCTCAATGGAAGTGAGTTTCTAAGTAACTTAATTTTTTTTTCAGAACTCACTGCTTCCAAAAACAATCTAAAGTTTCCCCTCCAGCACTATGACTCTGTGCTCTGAGCTATTTACTTTAATTAGCTTTATATTGTATATTTAACACGAGCCAAAAAAGAAAAACCAGGAACAGCTGCCCATTAGCGAGTAAGCAGAACCCTGGTACAAATCACCCCCAAACAATGGATCGTTCGGAATTGTAATCAAAGGGGAGGTGAGCTCTAATCTAACCGTGATGCACAGCAGAGACTGGTGAAAGGCTTTGGGGGATCTCAGGGAGAAGGCACCCCTCCTGCCTGGAGGGTGTGGGGGTGAGCTTTGAATCTAGACCTCTAGACCTCAGGTTGAAAGCTGAATCTGAATATTTTTGGCCTTCACGGTTTGCCCTTGATGAAGCCTCAGCTTCTGTTTACTGGACACGGCTGCTCCAAAATGTCCTGTTGGGCACATTCAGCTTTGATGTGGGTATTGGTTCTCAGCACACATACATACACTCTGTAGTGGCATGCCAGACAGGCACAACCCTGCATCCCCAAACTTCTGTGTTACCACAGCCAGGTGGCCTGGAGGTCAAGAACACAAAACACAGAGCCAAACCTTGCCATCTTGGCAACCTCGATGCACCCCGTGCCTCAGTCTCCTCTATAGAGAAGGGATCAGAACAAAGACTGAATGGCGAGTGTAGCTGGTCCATTAGACTCAGCTAGAAGAAGACCTGGGCGGGCAAGCGCTGCTGTGTAAGTGGGAGCTATTGTGGAGATGCAAAAGCTGCTGTCAGAGAAGAGTGTGAAGCACACACGGGAAATGATGGAAGAAGGAACAGAAATTGTTTGTTGTGCTAAAAGCAGCCAATCTTCAGCCATAACCCAGGACTCACAATTGGGTCCAGTTTTGTAGCCGAGGAATGAAGAAAAGAAGCTACACAAAGAGCCAGTCAATGAGTGTGTCTGAAATGGGTTTTAGCATGCCTTTCAGCCACTGTGCGAGATAAAGCCCTGCGTGTAATTTTCATATAAATGACTCATATTAGCTTTCAGATATGCATTGTGTTTTCAGGTCCAGGGGAACTAAGGAGTGTGGACCTTATCCTGCAGGTACCAGGGAGCAGGGGAGGGTTTTTGAGGCGGGACCTCGACCTGCCTCTCAGTGGTTGGCATCTTCTCTAGGGAATGCCTACAGAGAATGCCTGGACAATGGGACCTGGGCCTCGAGGGTCAACTACTCACACTGTGAACCCATTTTGGACGACAAGGTGAGTGCCCTGCCTTCCCTACCCAGGTCCTCACAGAGCATTAGGACTCGAGCTGAATACAAAGGACCTCATGGGTAGCAAAGCCAGCCTTTGTGACACCCAGACCCCCCTTCTCTGCATCTCCTACTCTCCACAGAGTCCCCTTCCAAGAGAGGTTGGGCTGGTGGGGTGAAACACAGGGCACCGTGTAGCACGTGCTTCCTGCAGTTAATGGGCTCTGCGAGGGTGCTCTACTCCCTTCTGTTGAGCCTGACTCTCCACATCTGGCATTTTGCTCCAACCCTTCCATGAAGAAACAAGTACAACCTCACCAAGGCCATCCAAAAAGGAAGCCGGGCCTGCCTGGGCCCTGCCACCCTGCACTGGCTCTTGCTCTAAAAATGGACTCAGTACTGCCAAAGATCTAGCCTCCCTTTGCCATTGGGTTTAGTATTGTGATCCAGCTCAGGGCCCTCACATACATGCTATGCAGACACTGTCCCTTGAGCTCCACCTCCAACAAGCTGGGCTTCATTTCTGACCCAAAATGATACGACCCGACTCCATACTTCCATTTATCCACCAAGGAAGCGCTCGGCTGGTCTGAAGCCCTTCATCCAGTGAAGTGCAAATGTAGAGGACAGAACATTGGCCTCTCCCAAGAAGTGGAGCCACAGAATTCTAGCCCAGGCGTTTCACAGAGAGGCCTCAGGGGATCAAGAGGAGTACTATACAGCCTGGTAGAAAGCTCACTCTCAACAACCCTCTGGCCTTCCTCTATGCTCTCAAGGCCCTTAGGGTGGACTGACTTGTATTCCACTTGAGTAGTATTCATTGTTATGCTCGGGAACCAGTCCCAACCTACCCCTCTGGGCCTCCCATAGGTCACTGCCTCTAAGGCAGGAGGGAAGGTTGGTCCCATAGAACACATGTCATAGCTAAGGACCATCCCATCCACAATGACTGCCAGCAGAGGTCTGAGCAGAGGCTAAACCCAGTCATGGCACTGTGGAGGATCAAGTTTTTAATCTGTATCTACAGCCCTAGGGTATCTCAGAATAGCTCATGTCCAAATATGCCCCTAAAAATGCATGTTGGGAGGCCTGCCTACAGTTTTTGTGAATGTGCATATGTGTGTTGTTGAAGATTAAACCCAGGACCACATGTGCTTGACGAGAGCTGTCTATCATGGATCCTCAACTCCAGCCCTATTTATCTGTGTTTGTATGTGTATGTATGTATGTATGTATGTAGTATGTATGTAAGTATGTAGTATGTGTGTACGTATGTATGTATGTATTTGTAGGCATTAAATTGTCCAGATAGGTCCTCCTAATCTCAAGTAACTGTATTACAATCTGTGTCCCCATACTTTTGCCATTTATAGTAACAGAGCCACTGGAGGAAAGTTCTAGAAGCCTAGGGATACTTAGGGCTGTTTTTGTCCCAAGGTCAGGGCAGAAACGGCTGGAGTACCAGCCTTACTCCTACATAGCCATGCCTGTCTTCCCATGCCTGTCTGTCTGTCCAGCAGAGGAAGTATGACCTGCATTACCGAATCGCCCTCATTGTCAACTACCTGGGGCACTGTGTTTCCGTGGTGGCCCTGGTGGCCGCTTTCCTGCTTTTCCTAGTGCTGCGGTGAGTCCACCTCCACCCTGCTTTCTTCTTGACTTCGTCTGTCCCAGACATTGTCTCTTCCATTCTGGGGCCCAGGAATAAGGACCAGAAGTGGGTTTAATCCAGGCCCCAGGGCCTTTCTGAAGGGTCTTGAAGACCACGAGGGAGGCCTTGGGCTCTGGTCCAGCCCCACCCTCATCCCAGGCTTTCCCAGCTGGTCCTTATCTTGCTGACCTCCAGCCCAAGCCCCAGATGAACCTGGCTGACTCTCACCTGGGCCTCTACAGGAGTATTCGCTGCCTGCGGAATGTGATTCACTGGAACCTCATCACCACCTTCATCCTGAGGAACATCTCCTGGTTCCTGCTGCAGCTCATCGACCACGAAGTGCATGAGGGCAATGAGGTCACTTCTGGGAGCCTCAGACTCGGGGGTGCCTGTCTTGCTGCCTGTCGGTTCCTAGTCTGTCTCATGGAGTAACCCACCCTGGGTCAGGCCTTGGGGGTTGCTCCCAGCTAATGCTAGCACCACGTTTCCTGCCCCCTGCCCCCTACCCTCTGCCCCCTGTTCATATTCAAATCCAGATACCTTATAGGAAAGGAGTGGGTATTAACCTCTATCAAGAGGTTTCTTGCTTCATTTTCAGTGAAGAACTAAAGAGATTTCCCTTCCGCAGACATGAAAGTGAAGCTCAGAGTGGTAAAGGTTTCATTGTTGGTGTGGTGTATCTACTCCATGGCCCCAGATATTAGGTGTCCACCCTGGATTTGTGTCAACTGTTAGTGCAAAGTGTCCAAGTCACTGTAAAACTGAACCTGGAAGAGGGTCAGCTCCATTCTCTGACTTACCCCATAGAGGTCTCAGTTGTCTTTGGCTGACCTGACCCTCAACACACACATACACACACACACACACACACACACACACACACACACACACACACACACATACACACACACACACACACACACACACACACACACACGTGCTTGCGCATTCACACATGCACGAGTGCTGAGTTCATCCTTAACTCAGCCTGGCCTGAAACCTACCTTAGGGCCCTGTCTCTGGGCCAAGCCAGTGTAATGAGGTGTCAGGTAAGTGCCAGCCTCAGTCTTGGCTGGTACTAATGGGACTGCACCTCACCTGGGGGGAAAAAAGACAGCTTTAGTATTTGGAGTTCATAACCTCCCACCCACCACAACTCTCTAAAACAAAGGAAACCAAATGGACCCAGGGCCAAGGATAGAGCTGTAGGGACAGAGCTATGGGGCAGTTAGCAGCTTAGCCTAGGAGCAGTACCCAGCGACCAGATAGCTAAGCCACACAGGGAGGAAGTAGGCTGCCCAGGGCTCCCCTCACCCAGCTGGATGCTGTCTCCACATCCTCCACATACTAGCATTGACTGTAAGACAACCCTGGGAGGAAGCCACAGATATGGAAGCCCATGGCTTGGACCCTGGCTCAGAGGGGTCACGTGTGACTCTGGGTCAGTGCCTGTTCTCCCTACATCCATGCTTGGGAGTGTCTCCTCACTCAGAGGAACAGGGACAGGTCCAGCTGATAGGTCACACAGTAGGGGTCCTGAGCACAGCCCCCATTAAACTCTCCTTTACTCTCACCGATGGGTAAGGTGACTACCTCAGGGCTTAGAAAAGTGCCTGGATTTGTAGAGGCCTCAAAATTTGCGAGAGCCTCCCGTCATGAGCCAGCAGGAGCCCCCCTGTCCTAACACCTCAACAGCCCCACCCTCCTCTCTGGCTTGTTTCTCTCACATTTTTTGGTGGTGATGGTGGTGGTGGTTTTGGTTTTCAGTTTTTTAGCTTTTTTTTTTGGTTTGGTTTTTGTTTTGGTTTGGTTTTTGGTTTTTTGAGACAGGGTTTCTCTGTGTAACCCTCATTGCTCTGAAACTCACTCTGTAGACCAGGCTAGCCTCAAAATCAGAGATCTGCCTGTCTCTGCCTCCAAAATACTGGGATTAAAGGCATGAGCTACCATGCCTGGTTTGTTTTCTTCCTTTTTAAGAGAAAGTTCAAAGTCTATCCCTAAGTGAAGCCCAGTCTGACTATCTCTGTAGCCAAAAGGACACTGAAAACAGTGTTCAGCCCCAGTCATCTGGCAGAAAGCCAACCACTGTCTCTTTCTAGACTGACAAGAGACATCTGACAGTGTGAGGCAGGGCTGGAATCCCAGCTACTTGGGAAACCGAGAAATATTTCTAGAAGTTCTGAGCAAACCTGTGCTACATAGTGAATTCATAGACAGCCTGGGCAATTTATTGAGACCCTATTAGAACATAAAAATATGTTCAAATGTCTTACAAAGCTAGGGCTGTAGGCTCAGTGATAGGGTGCCTGCCTAGGGGGTGGGAGGCCCTGTGTTCCATTCCTTACACCACATAAGCAAAGGGGGACTGAAGAGGTTGGGGAGGAGAGGAGGTCAGAGGAGCTGTCCGGAAGTGAAGGTGGGAGGCTGAGCTACCCCACCGGGAGTTGGGCATTTGGAACCCTTTCCTTGAGTCTCAAAGTTCAAGGTCCTGTGGTTACCCGTGGGACCTGCTGCCCCAGAAATCGCTCACCACCCCACCCCACCCCACACGCAGGTCTGGTGCCGCTGCATCACCGCCATCTTCAACTACTTTGTGGTCACCAACTTCTTCTGGATGTTTGTGGAGGGCTGTTACCTGCACACGGCCATTGTCATGACATACTCCACGGAGCACCTGCGCAAGTGGCTCTTCCTCTTCATTGGATGGTGTGAGGGTCCCTGGGCAGGAGGACCTCCTGGGAAAGGGGCACTGTTGACAAAATCTGTTCCCCGCCCTTCATCTCAAGGCCAAGGACTAGAACCCAGCCTGCCTTGCCCCTTCCCATGCAAACCCCAGCCACCGCCCCCATGCAGTCTTGACCAATGCCCGAGTACAGCTCTGCCCGCCACCCCTGCGCCATCTCAGGATGCATCCGCTTCCACCATTCTGCCCCCCAAATCTCCAGAAGTCATTCCAGAAAGCCTTCCTCCTACCCAAGGTGACCGGTCCAAAGACACTTGTCCACTACACCATGCTCTGCTTGGCAAGGATGGCTGAGAGTTGGGGCAGGAGCTGGGTCAAGCACCGTAGGGTCACAGGTGGCCTGTGGTTGGAAGACCCAAAACAATCCCGGGCCCCTGTAATGTCCTGACTACAAGAGGGTGTTTATACATGTGTCCATCCCCTGTAGCATGTGTCTCTCCTTTCAGGCATACCCTGCCCCATCATTGTCGCCTGGGCAGTTGGCAAGCTCTACTATGAGAACGAACAGTAAGTGGGACAGGCTGGCCTGGGGGCTTTTGAAAACCCAGGTGGCAGCAATTCCCCTTGGGGTCACAGGGGCAAGAGGTGGTAGTTGGCGTTTAAGTAGGGTCACGTTTAAGGACCTTAGCATGAGGAAAGCCTCACAAAGACAAAAGATGCTCAGGAAGTGGAGAGTTGCCTCTGTCGGTGATGAGCTTCCTCTCAAGGGTGTTCAAACAGAGATGGTTGTCTGAGACTGAGCTGCACTGGATGAACCTCTGTTGGAAGAGCCAGAAACTTAGCCCAACTTCTGGCTCTTTCTTCCGGGTCCCAAAGCATCTTCAGCTGTCAGCGAACCTGGCCAGGCAGTAGGCACCTTCCATAGTTTGCAGCTCAGCTCAAAGGGCTTGTGCCCAGGGCTGAAGAAGATCCCACATCCACACCTGCAGCTCTGTGCCATGAGTTTCTGGCACAGGTTCTACAAACAGCAGGTGACGTGGGCCAGCCAGCCCATAGACCAGTGAAGAAGAACCCAGCTCTTCCTTGGTTCCTATACCTGCTACATGCCTAGTCCTAGATGCTCCACTCCAGCCCCTGCCCCAGGCAAACCCTGAGGCTGGCTCCACCAGATACAACAAAAAACAGGGCCTTGCTAGGGTACTTAGTGCGTGTAGCTATCAACCAAGCACTGCCCTGGAGACTGGGGCTCAGGAGGGGTCACACAAGAGAGACCTGGTTCTGAGTTGAGTATCAGAATCTATCTCAGCCACCCTATCTTTTTGCAGGTGCTGGTTTGGCAAGGAACCTGGAGACTTAGTGGACTACATCTACCAGGGCCCCATCATCCTCGTGCTCTTGGTAAGTCTTTTGTGGATTAATGGGCTGCGACACTAGAAGCATAGCAAGAGAGCCACCCAGGCAGAGGTACTGTCAAAGACCTGGCCTAGGCAACACCCTGTACCCATTCCGTACTGCGCCTGTGCACTGCCCGCTGGCTTTCCTATGGGCTCTGCCCCGTGGTACTGCGCCTGTGCACTGCCCGCTGGCTCTCCTATGGGCTCTGCCCGTGGTACTGCGCCTGTGCACTGCCCGCTGGCTCTCCTATGGGCTCTGCCCGTGGTACTGCGCCTGTGCACTGCCCGCTGGTTCTCCTGTGGGCTCTGCCCGTGGTACTGCGCCTGTGCACTGCCCGCTGGCTCTCCTATGGGCTCTGCCTGTGGTACTGCGCCTGTGCACTTTCTTTGCTCCAGACTTTCTTTGCTATTGTCATTAGGTGCAGAAATGGTCTGTCTGGTTGGCTTTAGCGCCTTCCCGGGTCATATGTTTGTTGTCAGGTCCAGTATGAGACAGAAAGGTAGGCAAGCTGGCAAAGCGGCAGGTGAGCCAGCTTCTGTTCAACACAGAGCTCAGTTCCTCTGCCCCCCCCCCCCTCCGAACAGCCTCTAGGGCCCCGCCCACCGCCCTCAGGCCCGCAGTAGATTCGAGAATGCGGTGTAATGAGCAATTGTTCCTAGGCCAGCTCCCCGCCCTTTGCCAAGTGTATTCACATCTAAGATATAATTGCCACCACATACTTAATGCACAACAAGCTTTAATTAAGATGGAGTTTAAGTAATGGCTGCATTCTGGGGGGGGGGAGGAAGAGCCCATTATATATCATACATTAAAAATCATATTAGAAAAGCCCCATAAGAAATTGGCATTTATATAAGGTTTATTTTAGGCTTCTGTGAGTACCAGCTCTCTTAAAGGGCCACGGAGCCCTCCTCTTGCGCAGAGCAGGTGCCTATCGAGTCTTTCTTTGTCTACCATGGCGACAAGTACTTCATCTCTTCCGTCCCCTGAGGCTTGCTCTCCTGTGCCGATTGGAGTCACTGGATCCCATCTTTGGCATGTCCTTGATGGACATCAGCGGAAGATGACTAGGAAGGTTTTCCACCCGCCTTCAGGGCTCCACTCCCTTAGGCAGAGGCTGCTCTTTGTCAGCAGTGAGGGAAGGACTGTCCTTGGACTAGCAGCTGCAGTGACTCACTCACCCCTCAGTGTGAATGAAAACCTCCCAGCCAGCTGCCAGGAGCTTGTGTAAAGGACCGTGGTTTCTGATCAACCTGGGACCCAGCCAAGGAAGGCCGGCCTGGACGAGACCCAAAGGCTTGGGAATGAGCTCCAGCCTCACACTGTTGTCCAGGTATGAGGGAGTCATAAAGAAGTGAAGGAGCAATTGGGGGTCCAGTTCCCGACTGCCCAGGTATACCCCTTTCTCTCTGACTGCACACCCCCTTCCTTTGCTATAAGCCAGCTACTTATACTAGCAGAAGTTCCCAGGATCCGAGCTGAGCCCTCCAATGGGTTCTGTTCCCAGCACACATTTGCTACATAGGAGAAATGATCCTGCCCATTGCAGAGATTAAACCCAAGGTTACAGGCACAATTAGTGGAGCTGAGCCCCAGGGTCTAGTCTCCTGCTCATCACTCCTGCTCTCTAGAGGGTTTCTGGATTCTGTGGGAAGCCTGACCACTACCTTGTGGCTATTGTGAAAGAAGTATGTTTGTTCATTAAAACTGGCACATGGCTTCATAGCCACTATTGTCTCTCTGCACCAAACTTCAAGACAAGTCTGTGGTTATCTGTGTTGGGCAGATGAGGAAGCAAAATCTGTAGTTAGTGGTTTGCCTAGGGCCACAAAAGTGCAGGTGAAGCCATGTGGATTTGAACCTGGAGACCCACACTTAAAGCCAGGAGTTCCCTAGAGGTTGTCTCGGGACTCACAGCAGATTACAAGAGGGGCTAGGCAGGAGAGCAAACCCAGTCAGGGTTGGTTACTACCATGACAAGCAGCCTTGGTCTCAACCTGGTTCCTTGGAAGAGCTGTGTATAAAGGTCTTAGACATGTCTCTTTGAGGGTGGGGGAGCCTGTCCTATTTATCTTCCCAGGATGTTGCCTCGGGACTAACTCTCCACACCTTCAGTCTACCCCATTTTCACGAAGAACCAGCCCTATGACACTAGAGAAAGCCTCAGGCTGAGCACTGTTCCCTGTAAGTGCTCTTGGGCCCAAAGGGTATAGACTAGACATCTACACTACGTGACACTAAGGTCTGACTGACACTGGGCTCTGTGACTCATGAACAGTGAGTGCTTACTCTCCACGCCTCCCCAAAGTACCCACAGCTTTTGGCCGTACCTGTTCCTAATGTAGATGCCTGAGGCCTTAGCCTGCTCCAGCAACATATGCATGTAACAACATCCAGGGGCCTTGGCTGTGCACATCTGGGGCCCTGAATATAACATCAGGTGTGAACAGCTGCTGGGAGCGGAAGTGTGCTATCAGAGCTCCTGGCCTGTCCCAGCCTGCTCCCTGTACGTAGTGATGCATCTGTTGAGGACTAATCTCCCAGGGGTGTCCATCCTGAAGGGTCCCAGGTTTTATAGATCCACGGAGAGCAGACAGGTGTGGCCCAGAGAGCCACAAGATGAGTAAGAAACAAAAGGAAGAGGCGAGCCCAAAGCTTTGAAGGACCTGCTCAGAACCTAGAGAAGCCTCCAAGGCGGTGGGGCGACCAGCTTAAAGATGGCAGGAGCCAAGTCTGAAGCTCATAGAGAGATGAATCAAAGTCACCTGTTCTGTTATCTGGCCTTCTTTCCTGCCTCCCACGTTGTTCCCTGACCCCCTCTCAGCCTGTGCTTTGTACTTTCTCTGCCTTGGATTATGGTGGCAGGCAGGGCTGTTCCCTGTGCCATATGGGCTGTACTTTCTGACTTTATGGAGTGAACCCGAGGGAATTCTGGCTGGTGCCATGCCTTCCCAATATGGTCCATGGATGCTTTATGGGGTGAATGTGAGGACTAGGGGGCTCGGATATATGCTAGTACCCTGGACTCTTCCTCAACAGGCACACAAAGCTTCCAGAGGGCAGGCCATTAATGGGAGGGGAGGAAACAGCTGAATGTGAAAGAGAGGCCAGCTCCCGTCTGCCTACATTTTCTTAACCCCTGTAGGAGCAAAGTGTAGAGGCTGGGCGAAAGAGGCTGCTGAAGCCAGCCCTGCTGCCTTTGGCTTGACAGATCAGTCTATTGCACCTGTGTATCTGTAAAGCATGGCTTGTGATGGGGCCCGCCAGTCAAAGAGAATGTGGCTTGAGGAATAGCTGTGTAGTGCTTGGGACTGAGCTCGGAACGATGTGCACATTATCTCTTCATTGTTGAGCTCTGGGCAGGGATAGGCTTCCCCAGGCCTGTCCTGTCGCAGGATAATACAGACTGAAATGCTCACACTGTGGGAGTCAAGACAAGAGCTCCTCCATGGTGGAAAAGTTCTTCTCACACGGTTGCTGCCTTGATCCCCAGAACCATCTTCCAGACCCAGGTCCTCTCTGGATCTGGTTCCCACTTGACTGAGCTCCTGAGAAGCAAATGGAATGCAAATGTCTGTGGCACCGAGTCACCAATGTTGGGGCCGTGGAAAGAAAAGACTTCTCCATGAGAACTTCTTAGGGGAGCTAGCCTACCTGTACACCCCAACCGTCCCAGAATGCAGCCATGTGGGCTACCTTAAGAACATTCCAGAATGGGTGGAAGTGTCCCTCCAGGGAATTGTTGAAGGACTTGGATTTTCCTGTGTGGGTTTCCACCCACTGGAGCTGGTCTTGATTCCCACAAGCAGAATTACTCTGGCCCCAACAGTGGCTGGCTTCTTCACCCCAATACCATTCTAGTCTTTCCTGGTCTGGTGTCTGACTGGATGCTTTCCACTTTCAGAGCTTACGCTGTCACCGTTTCTCAGCTTGTTTATTTGTGTGCCATTTCTCCAGCCTTTTCTGAGTCCCTGTGAAAAACACAGTCCTTTCCCATCAGAGACTAGGCCATATCTCTGTGAGCAGACACTGTGCCTACTTGTCCACATGCCTTTCACCAATGCCCCAGCTCAGAGGCTGGCATGGAAAAACAATTGGTTGAACCAGTTGGACAACGTATGTGTAGAATGGTTCATTGAGAAACTGGCATGTTTTGCTTTGGGGTGTAGGTAGAGTCTAAGAAGGAGTGCTGAAAAGTTTAGTATGGTCTGCAGTGGTCAGAGCGCTCTCTGGAGAGAGGGGACGTTTTCCAGGGTGGGGCTGATGCAGGCACTATAAAGAGGGAGGCTGGGGAATGAGCTCAGAAAGAAAGGGTAGCTTCCAGGGGGCACAAAGTCAGGTGGGGTAGCCTGTCAGTGAAAGGGGAGGGCAGGGTCTCCTAGACACTCCATATCAACCACTTTTCCCGACACCTCCATGACAGAGAACAGGGCCCTGAAGCCAAGAGGTGCTTAGTGACTGCTGGGTACTTGGGTTGGTGGGTGGGCGGATGGGTGGGCGGATGGATGGATGGATGGGTGGAAAGTGAATGAAGTATTTGATGGGAGGGTGGTTGGATAGATGGATGACTATTTGGTAGGTCAGTGGAGAGATGAGCCATTTGGGTAGACAATTGGATTAACCAGTTAGGGAATTGAATAATATTCAATGCAAGAAATATTTGTAGAAACGAATCTCTTTTTATTGCAATAGTCTCTACTCTCAGAGACGTCCCAAAGACCTGGAGAAAGAACAAGAACTTGTGTTACCGGTTAACTTTAAAGCTGTTGTAGAAGTGTTAACCAGCCCATGACAGTTTTTTGTACACGCTTAAGAACTTTATTGTTCAATTTTCACAATGGTTGTGTAAGGAAGACTGATACAGATGTCTCTCTCCCCTAGACCATGTTGATGACACTTACGATATATTTTCGTTCCACACCACAGTGATTTGTCCCCGATGACCTTTGGCCCTTTCCAACCACATTTGTGTGTGTGTGTGTGTGTTTTTGTTGTTGTTGTTGTTGTTGCAATTGCAGTTTTCCCTTTGCATTATATTGTTTTGACAACTGTAATTTGAGTCAGATCTGAAAGAGGTCCAGAATAAAATATATTTTAATATTTTGAAAAAAAAAAAACACAAAGAACTTGTGTTACCATAGGCTAGGTGAGCCTTGAGAGAAAGCAGGCAGCGGGCCAAGAGCAGCCTGTTGCCTCCTCCCAGCTGTCTGTGGGCTCCCTGGGCTACATTCTGCACATGACTGTGAGAGAGCAGAGGCTGCAGGGAGCCCGAGTTCTTCAGCTCCTCTACTGTCCAGCTTGGGGACAGTCGACTACAAGTCGATACATACTGATGTCCCTTACTCCTTGCCACAAATCTATATGTAGTGTGGGAGAATTAGAAGGGCTGGCTCAATCCATGGAAGCAATGGATTTTTCTAGGCGGAGACTGAGGGGGGGGGGTGCGTGTTGTGTCTCCACACAGACAGACCAGCAGACATCTCTAGGCTAATTAGGTGTCTCCTACCCTATGAACACTTTCTGGGGAAAGAGTCCCAACAGGCATGTGCACATCTCATTCCCATTTGCCTGCACTTAGCTGTACATAAAGAGAAATGCAGGCACAGTGTTTCCCAATAGACACATACACATGGTTGCACAAGACCTACTCTGAGACAAATATATATCACAGTCATAGAGAATGGCATACATGGAGGGACAGCAGAACCACAGGGGCCAGCTGATCAATTTACTGACCCTCGAGATCCCCCTCGGAGCTCAAGAGACACTGGGGAGCCACAGAGACCAATGCTGCAGGAAGCTGACTCAGGAGCCAGCAGAGCCATGGCGATCAGAGATGGGAGTGTCTTTGATGTTAGGGGAAAACACCAAATGAAGATAAATTAGTCCTTTCCCAGTGCTACTGGGCAGCCCATTCATCTTCCTTGCCCGTGGGTGTCTGAAGGCTTAGGAGCGCCTAGGAGAAAGTAGTAGAGACTAATCACTCCATCTGGCCCATGTCCCCTCCTCCACGGCCGAGCTGAAAGGACCTTTGACCAACCTAGAGCCGGTGACAGTTTGAGGGCCTCTGGGATCCTCTACCACTAAGTAGGGACCCTGTGACCAAGAGAGGTAGAGCAGAGATCGAGGGTGTGGTTCTGTTAGTCTTGGAGCAAGGCAGGGGTTGAGATTCTCAGTAGTGACCCCAGAGGAGTTACATCTTCTCTCACTCATCTTCTTTACAAGCTGCCCGGCCCACGGGTGGAGAGCAGACCCTGGAGTCAATGGCTAGGAAGGAGCAAACTATGGGTGACCCAAGAAGGTGCCTGGTGCTGGAGCTTGTGTCTAGGAGGCAGGTGTCAGGGATTCTGTTCCCCAGCCCGCCCCCACTACACACCTTCCAGTGTCCCTCTCCGCTTTCTTCCAGATCAATTTTGTATTTCTGTTCAACATCGTCAGGATTCTGATGACAAAATTACGAGCATCCACCACATCTGAGACAGTCCAGTACAGGTACGGAAATGCCTGGACACCTTGACTTGGCAGGCAAGGAAGAAGCGAGAGGATACTCTCACTGGAGCCCTTGGGGTCCTGACCCCTAGAGTCGCTTAAGCAAAGCAGGGTACCCCGTCTTCCCCCTTGCGTGTGTCCTGCCTATGGTTGAGCTCGGGTGTGCCCTCACCCTCTTGCTTCCCATCCAGGAAGGCAGTGAAGGCCACCCTGGTCCTTCTCCCCCTGTTGGGCATCACCTACATGCTCTTCTTTGTCAATCCTGGAGAGGACGACCTGTCACAGATTGTGTTCATCTACTTCAACTCTTTCCTGCAGTCCTTCCAGGTAGGCACCCCAGCAGCAGCGCAGCACCTCCCAGACCCGGAAGCTAACACTGAGCCGCCACACTAGGATCAGTTACACGAGCACCGAGACACAAGTGCTTGCACATCCAGAACTCCATTGGGCCCCAGATGCTGACCAGGCTACTCTGGTTTGCATTAACCCCCCCCCCCATCCTGGGGTTTAACTGTCTTAGCGTTTCTGAGAACACCTAGGACAAGCTCAGGATGTTGAGGCAAGAGATTGCACCAATGTAGAACAGATCCTGGTGTAACTGTATCCTAGGAAGTGTGCCCCAGCCATCCTGTGTCCTGCCACACCTCCAACTGGTATGACCCCTCAGCAGATGCCTGACATCTCCTTTCTTTCTTTCTAGGGCTTCTTCGTGTCTGTTTTCTATTGCTTCTTCAATGGAGAGGTAGGAGACAGGGCCTTTGGGGTGGTCTAGGGGCTCAGGTCTCTTAGATTGCACTCCCATGTGGTCCAGTCAAGCAGCCCAGCCTTTCAGAAGAGCTTCATTGCTGGTTCTTCTCAACTCCATCTGACAGGAGATGGGGTTTAGGGAAGCAGAGCCAGTTTAGGTCAAATGCAGAAGCCAGAAATAACATGTCTGAGCTCAGTGTATGCCCTCAGAGCCAGAGAGTGAGGTCCCCAGATAGCAGGGCCTGTGGAAGCCAGATATTGGGGATGACAGAGGGAAGGAAGTTTCAAGAAAATGTGAGGTGGTGTATTCCATCCAGACAGCAGAGGAACACCCGGCAGGGGCTGGTGAGTGACTGCCAGAGCTTAGGGCCAGAGTTCAACACCCAAAACTTACATTGTGGAAGAAGGGAACCTACACCTGAATGAAAGTTGACTTCCACATACATGCGTGCCTTGGTGCTCACTGGAAACACACATGCATGCGTGAACACACACATACACACACACACACACACACACACACACACACACTCAGGAAGAAGCTGTTGTCTTTCATTTCAATACAAACAGAAGAGACTCCAGTCAGGTGTAGAAATGACGGAGCCAGAAGCTGTCCCTTAGGCAGTGGTGGAGAAGGCGGGGCTACACAGGGGGCGAGGAGAGGCTTTTCCTGATGAGGAGAAAGCTGGGCCTGATGCCTGCTGAGCTGAGGGGCTGACTTAACAAAGCCATAGGTACCTAATTCATGGTGGCAGGGGACCTGAAACCTTAAGCAGGACAGTGGCCTCTCCAGGAGAGGGAAAGACAGGGTGATTGTTCAACCTTAGGTTGGGACGTCATCAGTCCCTTGGAGTGAGGGCAGCAGGACAGACAACTGTAACCGTTCCTGAGATGGGATAGAGGAGGCAGAGGCAGGTGACTCTCCTTCCCCGCAGGTGCGCTCAGCCCTGAGGAAGCGGTGGCACCGCTGGCAGGACCACCAAGCCCTTCAAGTGCCTGTGGCCAGAGCCATGTCCATTCCCACGTCTCCCACCAGGATCAGCTTCCACAGCATCAAGCAGACAGCTGCCGTGTGATCCTCTGTCACCCGTCTGCCCAGCAGTCCACCACCGAGGCAGCTTCTCCATCCATTCAGCCTTCCCCTGGGGCCTCCTCGCTACACTGACCCTTGGGGTGCAGGAGAAGGGAACGGGGGAAATTAACTCTCCCGCCTGGAAGGAAAGCTATGAAAGGGGGATCTGAAGGACCAGGGCCAGTGCAGCCACATATCTCCAAGCAAAAGGGAACAGAGAGACATCCCAGGACCCTCAGAAGGGGTGGCTCTCACACTGTCAAGCCCCAGTGCACCCAGCCTATTTGTGGAATCTTCTGAGGCCCAGAGCACGCAGGGGCCTGGACAAGTCACACAGCTACTTGCCCCATTCACAGCACCCACAGTTGGCTCTGCTCCTTGCTTCCCACCTCCACACCTGGGGGCGCACTCTAAAGGTGACAGAGACAAAGATGAACTTATCTGGCTTCATCCCAGGGACCAGCTAGCAGAGAAGCCTCCCTCTTCAGTACCAGCTGTTCGCCAAGCGACCCCTCATCTTCTTCCCCAGTTCACCTACCCGTGTGTCTCCGGAAGAATGCTGGTTTCCAGTCTTCCCTCCCCCCTGGGAGACCCCCATTCAGTCTGGGCTCGGTTTGGGGACCTAAACCGTGGGAAATAAGATAGATAGCTACACTCTCATGCCAATCCTAACACAGTGCCAGACAGGAGAACAGCATCGCCTGAGGGTGACAGAGGTAAGGACCCCACAAATTAGAGTATGTCCAGGAGTGATTGAAACAGGGGCCCCAGGCTCTCGGTGACATCCGCCAGGCACCTGTGGAGTTGACTGCTTTCAATTCAAGCAACTAGACGTTGGAGAGATAACATGAGCCAATGACAAAGGCAGAATGTCTGCAGGACATAGTTATGTCCCTCTCTTCCTATGACCAGGGCCCAAGCAGGCCTTCCCGTGGCCTGTGGAAGGCTTGGAGTCTCAGGTTCAAAGGGTCTGAATCATCCTTGTCACCTTGTCAAGGGTGGCATCTGCTTCATCCCCAGTGCAGAGCCTGCCCGTGCCAGGGACGAATAATCTGGAACCAGGAGGGAGAGGAAGCAAAGTCCTGGGCTCCGAAAGCAAGAAGAAACAGAGCTTGATTTCAGGCCCCACTACCTCTCCCCTGTCCCTGGAACAGAAGGTGGGGAGGGAGCTGACAAACTTGAAAGGGCCCCTTGTCTAGGTACCCCACAAAAATAAACTTTGAAAACCTATCCAGCCTTACACATTTTTAGTTTGACATTTGATACATTTTAATGCATGAAAAGATGTAGCTTCTGACATTTGGTAGCTATTTGAATTTTAGAAAAAAACTGTCACAGTTCTTTAAAACACACCAAATGACACCTAGACACCGCCTGATTCCAGGGCCACTGTCACCTGTCTTCAAACACTTTGTCAGCAGGTGCTTCATGTCACCCCTTTGCTTTCGAGCCTTCATTACCCACCCAACTCACATCCTTAGGGAATCTTATTTTTAGAGGTCTTTTTTGGCTTATCAAACTTCTCTGCCTGGCTCTTGGGTTTTTTTAAAGAGTCTTCTAGGTTGGCCTATCACGACTTTTATTTTTCTGGATTTTTTTTGGACAAGACCTCACTCTTTAGACCAGGCTGGACTCATACTTGCTGAGTACCTCAGGCTTGCCTTGAACTTAAAACCCTGCCTCTGTCTTCTGAGCACTAGGATTACAGACACATGTTTATATTTTAAATATAAACAATTATTAAAGCCACATTGGATATTGAAGGTTTTTTTAAACACTCTCTTATTTCGTTGGGGTGTGTATGCTTGTGTACCATTGCATGTGAAGTCAGAGGAAAAATTTTGGAAGACAGTTTTCTCTTTTCACCATATGTGGGTCCTTAAGATCAAACTCTGCCGTCTTGCTTTGGGGCAAGCACCATTACCTGCTGAGCCATTTTGCCAGCCCTAGATATTGACAATTAGACAGGGGTTTATATACATACATACACACACATATATATATATATATAATTGTTAAACCTAGAATGGAAATTATATTGAAATCACACCTCAGACAAATGCACGGAAGGAATTTAGCTGTTCAGGAATACATAGATGCATTTTATAACAAGAATGAGTCCGAATTCAGGATCAATTTCTTTCTTTTCTTCCTTCTGTGTATATATATATATACAAGTGTATGTGCTAAGGCTTTTCAAATAAACAAGCAGCTGTAGGCACGCCGCCCACATCTGCATGCCGCTTCTGAGATCTATGTCCCAAATTCACAGTGATCTATCATCAGAAATGCTCTATCAGCTGCCTTTATCAGCTGCCTCTTAAGCCCTCTTTATATCGGGCTGAAAAGAATGGGCTGAAAATGATCCTGCGGTAAGCTTCGCATCCCCAGGCAGCACGTCTTTGGCGACTGCTCCCCAGTTCATGTATCCGATAATGGAACTGGTGAAGAGGCGGTTCCCACTTAGCGGTGCTCTAAAGAATGCTGTGGGCAAGGCTGTGTATGTCTCTGCTTCTCTTGTCACTGAGGAAGTCGGTGGCTGATGTCCCTAGGCTTAGGTTTCTTGAGGGACAAAAGTCATACATGCCTTGCAATGTCTCCCTAGCTGGAGGAACAGTGAGGGTTGAATTCATTAGCATCATGGATGCTCTCTTAGAGCAAAGAGGTGCAAGTAAATGGCTTGCCCCAAGAGGCCGTTTGAAGAGCTGTCTGGAAGAGACAGGGAACTTATCAGAGCTGATGCCACAAAGCCTCGGTACCGCACACCAGTATTCCTCAGATGCCCTCCTCCCTCCGATGCCCTCCTCAGTACCACTCATTATTACCTAGAGGGTTCAGGGGTCTGTGATCTGTGCTGGCTGACTACCTATACCTTCACCATGAGAAGCCTCGAGTTACAGACCTGTTGGGTAGAGCTTTCCCCCCCAGCCCTGCTCTGCTCCCTAGGCCCTGGTCATGGCCCTGGCTGAGTGGTATCCTCGAAATGCCACCAGAGGCATTACGCCATCTCTCTGGGTCTCCAGTCATTAATCTCACCCAGCATCTGCTTCCTACTGCCCTCATTGTGCCCTGCACTCTTCTGTGCTGTCATTCCCTCGCTGTGGCCTTTCTGGAAAGAGGCCTCATTATCCGACTCTTGTCAGAGCAACTTCCAACACCCAGATCCCTAGGCCCTCAGGCTTTGTTTAACCCTTCCGCCCACCCTACTCTAGAGAGCGAGCAAGCACACAGTGCAAATTCCTCATCCTAATCCAATGGTCCCACTCGAAGCAAGACTGCAGACTGAGCCCCAGCCCCAGTCCCAGCCTAGTTCTGAGCCCAGAAGCCCTTCCTAGAGGGGACCAGGAAGTGCCTGCTGGGTTTGTGAACACTGGTAAATTATAACTGTGGTGAATGATGGAGCATCTGTGCGGCAGAAGTTAGGGATGAGGACAGCATTTACCAGGGTGCTTTGGGGAAGAGTCCATGGTTAGAAAAACTATCGACTGAAGGCCTGAACTCTCTAGAACCCCCAGGGTCCTATGGAAGGTGGCTGACATGGCATAGAGAAATTTGATCCTGATAGAGCTAAGACAGTACAAAACAAAGAACCAAAAAAAAAAAAAAAAAAAAAAAAAAAAAAAAAAAAAAAAAAAAACCCAAAACCAAATATGTACTTGTCCAGAGATCGAGAAACAGGTCTCTCTAGAGTGGAGGGTTTCAAGACTCAGTGGACCCAGGAATTGGAAGGCAGACACTCTCTGGTAGCTATGAGCTCTGAACATGAGCTAACAGGCAAGAAAACTATTCCACGTCCCTTTTCTATCGTGTGTGTGTGTGTGTGTGTGTGTGTGTGTGTATCCTGCAGAAAGCCCAGGTGAGACAGCAGTAGCAGGAGAGGAGGAGGCCTGTTTAACACGTGCATTTATCTGCCCATCAGTATGAATAGTGTGGTTTCTAGGCTTCACCCATGAGGTCACCCCTTATCCTCTTGGGGGGAAGGAGGTCATCATCACTTAAAGAAGCTAATTATCAGGAGTAGGCGGATCTCTCCACCTTTCAGTGGTGGAACCCTCCAGGTTTTCTGGCAGATTTCATAAGCAATGTGGAGCTCTCCACACAGGGCGCAAGCATGGTGCTCACCACAGAACTACCAGTAGCTTCGGCCTTTATCTGGCAAAGCCTGACCAGCAGTCCCTTTCAAAGAGCCTTACTCGTAGTCAGACATGTGCCTCTACGTGCTTCTACAACAGATGCTACTGCTGGTGTAGGTATCCCTGGGGACCGTGCTGTCCCTTACTGCCTCCTAGAACTCTTTAACCATCCAGTGAACATCTGGTCCCTTTTGTTGTTCCACTTACAGCTGGGTTAGCCCACAGGAGTCCAGTGTTAGCAAGACAGACACAAAGAAAGGGCACAAAGAAAGTAATCGGCATTGGCTAAGGGAAAAACCTATTTTTTTTCATTCCATCCCCAGGTCCTGGTTTCGGAGCCAAATGCCAGTTCCCAACACAGCATCCCTCTTCTCCATTTCATAGGAATGACAGAAATGAGGCTCTTGGGGGTATTTCTGTCACATCCTATAGAGTCTTCAGCGGAGGACTCAGGGTGCAGTTCTTTGGTAGAATGTTTTGTCCAATACCAAAGGCTTGACCCTCAGCACCACTAAATAAATGGTGTAAACCCCTTCCTGAGGACGCAGTGGCTGGCAACAGCAATCTCAGCATTCGGGAGGAAGAGGTGGGCAGATAAGTTTTTGAGGCCAGCTTAGCTACATCTAAGTTCAAAGCCACGGTTATCTGGTACGATCCAGTCTGTATCATAGCTGTCCTCTCATTGGAGGACTCCAAAGCTCGAATGGATGCAATCTGCATTCAACAGCTCCTAGGGGATGCAGCCGGACAGATTCACACCTGTGCCCTGGCCCTCTCACGAGTGTCCTGGTTTGAACAATAAATTACACATTCTCCCTACTCAACACCAAATTGCCTCACTCTACAAGAAAGGTCCACGGATGCAGCTGAAATAAGTGAGAGGTGACCCCTAATGTTAGCTCCTGCAGTTTGGGAAGAGGGCTGAGGTATAAGGGACTTCCCAGAGTCCTGAGTCCCAGGAAGGTGGCAAAATAAGAAACTGCTCTTCACTAGCTTTTCAGGGCTCTAAGTAAGGCTTCCTCTGGTTCTCCAAGGCCCAGCCTCCCATCAGCACCTAGGCATCATTGACTACATCCAAGAGGGAAGAACAATTCAGACTCATCACTGTTGCCCAGTAACCTCAAGTTGCAACCTCTGAGTTTTCTGGGGAAGGCCAAATGGGGGGAGGCATGAGCATCCCAGCAGTGACCTTTCCATATGTGTCCTGACCACCCAAGTACCTTGTACTTAGAAAAAATTCACATTGCCACTTGTCCCTCTGGAATGTTCCTTATGGAGACCATGCTGTGTGTCTAAGCAAATGGACACCCAGCCCTGGTGTCTTCAAATACATCTCACTTGAAGATAGATTTGCTTGAGACAGACTCTAAGAAACCCTCAAGCTCCCTTTAGACTTCCATGTCAAGGTCTTTATATCTGAGTGCAACAAGAAAGATTCACACAAGGGAGACATGTCTGGTGAGAGGCTCTCCTGGGACTGGCAAAGTGCAGATCTCTAAACTTCCTTTGGGCTGTGAACACTAGGGAAACGTGACACCCTTTGCAACAGAAAAGTTGAGATAAAATTACAATGCCCTCTCTCACTGAGGAAGACTTAGGCCAGTGATGATCAGGCCTGATTAGTGGGAGCAGCAGAACTTTAGTAGCAGGTAGAACCGTGGGAGTTCTGAGTTCCCCTCAGACTGAAGTCCACTCAGGACATGTGAACTGCATATGAGCATGCAGTGGAATACATTTCAAAGCCCTTTTGCCTGTTTCCCATTTGCCTTCTCCCCGCTCCCCCACTGTAAGGCAGAGAGTGAAGACTGAGGTCCAAAGGGTTTACACAAAGGCTGTAAACTTATCACAGAGAAAAGACATATCCCCAGAGGGCCACTGAGACTTGCTGGAACCATTGATGCAGGCACAGGGACACTCCAGAGTCTGGAGGTGACCTGTGACTCAGAAACATATAACAGAGCACTGTAAGGAAGCCCAGACTATCCAAAAGACCACCAGTGCCTATGATGCTGAATGCCAAAGCCTCAAACCTGCCTGGCCAGTTAAGCTTCTCAACTTTCTCTGTCCTTCCCCTTTGGAAATGAATCTTTTTCTATCTCTGCTTTTACTACTGCTTACCAACTGCCTGTTTTAAATGCACGCTACATTTATTATTATTATTATTATTATTATTATTATTATTATTATTATTACTATTACTATTACTATTATTATTAAACCTCAAAACAAATGCTACAGTTTATTCTGACATCAAATATGTGACCACGGTGCAGGGACACAGATAATTGATGCTACTTCAACAGAAAAACAACAGAAAAGTAAATAAACAACAACAAAACATGTTCCAACATGGTAGCAGAGCAAAGGGAACTCGTCTATGAAGGTTTTAAAAAGAATACCTTGGTGGAAATACCAGGTAAGCAGATTACAGCAAATCAGGGAAGCCTCTTTTATAGGCCACAGATGCTGTCTGATGACACTCTCAGCTTTTGGTGGAGACTAGGGATTTATTTGTACATTCTACAAAGAATTTTACTCAGTAGTCACAAGGAAGGACGTTAGGCCAAACTCAGGGGTGGGCGGTAAATGGTTATGTAGGGAACTAGACAGTTCATGACAATTTGGTTCCACTTCTCCAAAATCCATCAAACAGCCCTGTGGACTCTTTAACACAGTGGCATTTTGGCTTGTGTGCATGTGTGTTGGGGGAGTGGTGGGTGGAGTTTGAATCAACAAGAACCTGAACATCTCTGCAGGCACCCTTGAAAGCCAAGTATCTACCAACATCAACGGCACCAGGTGGTCCTGCTTTTCCAGGTCAGAGATAGCATACATACCTCAAGAGCCACACTCATGTAGAACTGTAGCCATTTGCCCAACCTGGCAAGGGTTTGCAGGCAGGCTCTGAGAAGCCAGTTCAGCTCTGAGAAGCCAGTCCTATTAACAAATAATCCACTTCTTCTGGGATCCTCAGGCTCAGAGGCTTCTACTGTACACAGAACCTGTTCTCAGCACACACATTTCAGAGGTTCTTACATTTACTGCCTACGTTTTGTGGTAAATTTAAAAATAGCTTGCTAGTCCCACCATTTGCTTGATGTTAACTGAAAAGATGGTTTACAGTTCATAATATGAGCTGAAGTTTCTCTAGCTAGGGATTTGAGGGGTTGCGGTTTCATCCCCTCCCCCTGTCCCCAAAGCAGTCTCTGCTGAATTTGATCATCTGTCTAGTGGCTTCCGGCCTTCTGCTGGCTGGAGGTTTGAGTTCTAGCCAAGGTTGAGGTGTATGATGTGCAAGGGGTAGTCATTTTAAAGTAAGCCAACTTTAGCATCAAACTTATTGTACACTGCTTCTCCTTTTGAATGCTTGGCCCTTTGGGTGAGTTCAAGTGTAAAACCCCAGCAGCAGTGGTGACATAAAAGAGGAATGGGGTGCTACAGTGCCAGGGAAGGGCCCGTGGGGGAGTGGTCATGGGTTAGAGAGAGATGAATACAGTGTTCCCTTCCAGAGGGAAATGAAAAGTCACTGAGGACAGAGTCAGACCACTTAAGCTACTGTGTGTGGTAGACTGTAAGTGACAAGTTTAGACAAGTTTTTCCAATAAAGCAGGCGGTGATGATGGTGACAAGACACAGCAGTGGCTGAGAAGGCAGCAAGAAGGTGCCCGGTTTATATCTGGGGTACAGGTGCGTTAATGGTCTTGAGTCAAGAGAGTCAGTACTGCACCACAATGTTCATAGCAGCTCTATTTATAATAGCCAGAAGCTGGAAAGAACGCAGATGTCCTTCAGTAGATGAATGGATACAAAAATTGTGGTACATTTACACAATGGAGTACTACTCAGCCACCAGAAACAATGACTTAACCAAATTCTTAAGAAAATGGCTGCATCTAGAGAATATCATCCTGAGTGAGATAACCCAGTCACAAAAGAACAGACATAATATGCAGTCACTGATAATGGGATGCTAACCCCAGAGGCTCACACTGCCCCAGAAACAACTCACAGACAGTGTGAAGTCCAAGAAAAAAAGAAAACAAAACAAAAAATCTTTACACAAAAAAACTTTGACTATTTCCATGTTACATTTTGTTTTACATGTACTTTATGTTCATTGTAACTATTAAGTTTTCAATGCATACCATCAAACCTTTAAAAAAATCAAGTACTGACTAAAAAATATATTCATAGTTTTATGTAAAAATTATTTTAAAATCTGAAAAAAAGTACTGACAAAAATGTATTGTATAATTTTATGCAAAAAATGCTTAATATCTGTACATTTATCTTTGTTCTGTAAAATAAAGTTTAAAAAAAACATACTTACATTTAAAAAAAAGAGAGAGAGAATCAGTACTGAGGATGGATGGGTCAGTGGAGCACATAAATTTGCAAGCTTGGTCCAGAATTACAGTCCCTTAAATGTTAAGTTTAGGTTGGATTTTGTCAGTGGAATCCTCCCCACCCCAACACACACACAATTTCATTTTACTTAATCTGTCACTTAATGCACTTGGATGCAAAGCAGTGAGCTTTGATGAGCCCAAAACTGTTTTAATTAGCCTAAATTGTTGTAGTTAGCATAAGCGCTTTACAGCTCATTGTTGGTGATTGAGTTGTAAGCTCTGACAAATGCAGAGGGGGATCTATACTGGCTCCCTTGTGCTGAGTCCAGGGGCCGGGAGCTGGGCTCCTCTTCCTGCCGAGATGGAGGCTGCCTTGAGGGATGGGATGCTGAGAGAGAGAACTGGAAAGTAGATGCTTTGGGCACAGATCTCCCTCTTCCTCTGTGCTCTCTGCTCCTTTCCAACCCAGCAAAGGTGAAGCTCCAGAAAGGCTCTAAGGGAACCTGACCCCTGTGCTCATCCCATTCACTAGAGGAAAGGTCCCCATGAAGTTCAGTCTTAAAGACCCTTGTCAGGAGCTCCGACATCCCAAAGCAAGAAAGTTCCCTAGGGCAACAGTAATAAGTAGCAGCTCTCCTAAGAACTTCCTCAAACACTGACACTCAAAACCCACCCTAGGGAAACTTCCTAATGGGGAAAGGTGGGGCTCAGAACAGAGTATTCTTCAAGTTTGAGGTGTTTCAACACCCAGTCAGGTTGAAGAACCACAACTGGGGGCAATGGAGTTCAGAAAGATGCATTTAGTATGTCCACCTGGGGACAGGAGACAGGAGGCAGGTGAGGCTACAAGGTGCTCCTCTCAGACAAACCCTGCTACGGCTCAGAAACCAGCATCCTGATTTCCAGAGAAGGTATTAATTCCATCCGCATGGCTTAGCACAATTACTGCTCACAGGCAGCCTGATATCCAGGACGTATTGGATAGGCAACAGGAGGTGAATTTTGAGGCAGAACACAATTATTCATTTACTCACTGAATCTTCAATTTTATGTGCATGTTGGCCAAATGTCCCAAACACCTGCTTGAAACAGACTTCCGACAAGGGTGTAGTAATGGTTTTGAAACCTCCCCACCCATTATACCCATGACCATGAAAGCCTGGTCACAACAGGTTTATCCCTCCTGGGGCAGCTTACCAATCACTGAGATTATAGTGGCAATGCCACCCTAAGAAAAGGTATAGGATGAAGGCCTGGTGACCCTGCTCTCATCACCTAGAATTGGAAGCACCACCTCATGCCATCAGCAAGAATCTAATGACCAAGCTGTTTTTCCAACTTGTTAGCAAGTCCCTTTCTGGAATGCCTGTCTATACTTGGTGCTTTGCTACTATGGCTCTCAGGAAACGTTAAGGTGCCAGACATACATTGTACACATAACTCTGTTACACCAGGCCAAGTGTCCTAACCTAAGCCATAAAGAACCCTGCTACTGGGTTGTGATTCATGGAACTAATGAGTCTGAGTCACCTCGGAGGAATAACTTCTGGGCCAGGCTAATCTAACTGTTCAGCTTGCCTATTTGATGCACAGGTTTAAAACAAAAAATGCTTTTAACTCTAAAAAGCCTTAGAGAACATCAAGGTGGGCTTTAAACCAACGTGTATGAGCAGAAACAGTTGAATAGGGTGAAAAATCAATGGCCAGAGCTGTTGTCCATGGTTCTCTCTGGAGAAATCCATCTCGGAGAAGGCATGGTTCTCTGGGGAGGATTGCACACTTGTACCCAGAGGCAGAGCAGAGGAAGAGTGGCCTTGCAGATCACACACCAAATGTAGCTTGTCATGAACTGGTCAAACAGAAGAGAGCTTTAGCTTTGGCTGGATTTCCTTTATGGTGCAAGGTAGGTAAATCCCACAACAGGTTTAACTATCTTCCCTTCCTAGTGAGTTCATCAGTCTGAGCTGATTGTTTTGCTCTGGTGAAACATGCTGTATAGGGAAGTAGGTGGGGAGAAGGGAGGGAGGCTAGTGTATAATGTGAGGTGAGAGATCCCTGAACAATGAGTTCATCTAAAGTAGACTTCATTCTAATTTAGTGACAAATGCTCGCAGAAGTACCAGACACATCACTTGCTCACTACAGATAGCAGACCCGTGCCTGCTGGGAGCTGAGGTGACAACAGAAGCTTACAACCAAAGGGCAGAAGAATTCTTTGGGATGTAAGTGTTCTTAAGTTGGACTGTGGATGTGTAACTCTAAATACACTAAATTGTACACTTAAGATAATCTGTAACATAAAACGACACTCCAACAAAACTGAATTTTAAAAGATGTACCTTGTTAAACACAAGCACATTTAAACAAATGTCTGAGAGAAACATCTTTGCTAAAAAAAATAGAAACACAACAGATGGATTATAAATTTGTTCAGAATTCAATTTTAATTGTAGGGGTAAAATCAAGCAGCCACTGAGGAAAAAAAGGACCCTGGAAGCGGTCACAATGTTATGTGTAGTGGACATGGTGAGTTATTATTAGCACAGGTGCTCACACGTTGCCAACTGCTCTCATTCCTCTGCTGTCTCTTTCTTGCCAGTCTCTTGCCCTTCAAAGAGGGGGTACCTGGCTTCCACATCAGCCCAGGTGATGTTGCCATTGGCCAGATCACGGACCACACTGGGCAATTCAGAGACCTGAGAAAAGACGTCCAAGCATTAGCCAACTTCACATTTGTGAGAAGTACTTGCCCTGAATTCAGGAACCCTTATACACAGTACAGAGAGAAACACCAGCCATGATACACCATACACCATGTATATGATGGCATTCTTTACACTGTGTTTTCTTAATTATGCTCATCCCTCCCAGGCTGAGCCTTTGCTCTCATGTCCACTAAGCCTGCCAGCTCTCCGAAGCTCAGCACTGCCATAAAGCTCCTCATCCAATTCTGTATCAAGTTATTTCACGGCTGTTACATTTAACTCCTGTACTTAATTAAGTCTATGCGGTGTAGCAGAGCCAGCTGACAGTGGCCTCCAGCAGTGGTTTACATAGTCGTAGAAAGCCAGCCTACATAGAGCCTGCTACACCGATCTGCTACCCTTCCCTGCCCCCAGGCTAATGGACAGGAAGGCCTGGGGTAGATTTTGAAGCTCTAGCAAGTTCACAGCAAAGGCTGGTGTTGGCTGACCTGGGACTCACACTGAGATTGCAGCCAATGGGAATGTAGGTACAGAGTGGCCAGGACTGGTGTACAAAGACAGTCAGAAATCCATGATTTATGAAGTAAACTGTCAACCCTTTTAGATAAAAGAAATTTTAATTCTATTTTTCCTTTTATAATTGTACCAAGGTAAATACTAGTAAGTACTCTAAATAAATACCTATTAAAAGTTAACAGCCAGACTCTTCCAGTTCCCCTCCAGCCCCCCACCCCGAACCACGCAGCGACCCTTCTGTGCTTGTCCTGCCCCAGTGTTCTCCGATGGGCTGACACCAAGTTTACACACACATTTTTACGTTTCTATAGAAATATAATGATAAAGATGGCCAAGTCCCCAAAGCTTGCCAATAAAACTATGGCAACAGCCTCACGGGATGACATTTCTCTTGCCTAATAAACAACCAAGTGTAAAAACAAACTGCGGGAAAAGGAGCGAGAGCAATCCAAACAACTATATAATATTAGAGAAATGTTAATGGGTATTTTCAAATTAAACCAAACAGTTCTGGGAATCTGGGCTTTGTCTGATACAAACCGATCATTAATATTACAAAGAAAAAGAACACGAATAAAATATATCAAAGCTGAATTGAAGCCTGGAAGCTGTGAACATGTCTAAGACTAAATGTGTCAGAGAAGGCCAGTCACCTCTGCCCGGATCTGTCTCATAGAGTCTCGGTCCCTCAGAGTTGCAGTGTGGGGGGTCTTGTTCACTGTATCAAAGTCAATGGTGATGCCAAAAGCCACGCCAATCTCATCAGTTCTTGCATAGCGCCTTCCGATAGACCCCGAGGAATCATCTACTTTATGAGACACGCCATTCCTGGTCAGAGCTTCCGCTATTCAAAACAAAGAGAGAGAAGAGTGAAAAACTGCAGTGGCTCTCAGTGCCATCTGAAGGAGACTTCGAAGCTCATAAACACAGAGGACCCCTAGACAAGACAGCAGCGAGTCCTAGTTACACGGATGTTCACTATGTCTCCTGCAGGAGCGGCACAGCTGCACAGGAAGGAGCCCTTATGAGACGCTGATGTGCATCTCTGCCTGCACGGCCCTGAGGGGCTCCTGCAGGGGGCTAGCACTCCTAGGATCCCTCTCAGTGCTATAGATCCTAGGGTACTGCATTCCACTAGGGTTTTGGGAAGAGAATACCAAGGTCAAGAAGAGCAGCAAGGAATCCTTAAGTCTAGCTCCTGACTCACCAATGCTAAGACATCTGAGCAGGGCTGCTGTTATAAATATGAGCACAGGCTAAACCCATTTATTCACAGCCAATCTATGCAATAACTTAAATAAATGACACATTCCGTAAAACTGAGTCTGCACGACTATTTCCACAGAGATTACCCAACTGGATATGCTTACATAATTCCTTGACAAATGGCATAAACTCTTGGTTTTGGCTCAGTGGAAGGACCGAACATTTGAATGGAGCAACCACAGCAGGGAAACTGAAGAACTAGATGATTTTAAAAGAAAGAAATTCAAATGTTAGTTTATAAGCAATTGTTATTGTCCTGAAGCACAAAGTAGTTATCCTCAGTCGGTAACGTAGACCACTTTACTATCAAAATACCAGATCCTCTACCAGCATACAGGGAGTAAATGTTCCAACCTTCCCACGCTGTGCATGAACTCAAAATCAAAGACAGCAGATGTTCTGCAGCAGGCAAGCCAGCTTTCCGCGGGCCATTTTGGGGTGGAAATGAGAGCTGAAGGCAGTTCTTAAATAGTACTTGTACAAAGTTTCACTGGAAGGCAAGAACACACAGCTTGGAAGTGAGTGCATATGTTCCAACGAATCAAGATCGACAAAGTCGATCACAGCATGTTTGAGCAATGCAGAGGCCTACATCACAGGATGTTTGAAACCCAACTTCCTCCTTCAGCCTGTGATAATTCTATTTTACAAAATCAAGCAGAAACTTGCCTTTACAGATTGTTTTTAAAATTTCACTAGAAATGTTTTCATACCAAATTTGTAGGCAAATGGATTAAGTAAGTGGGTGCTAATAATTCAGAAACATTTTTGGCTTCCCACAGCCTAATCAAATTTCTCTTCATGGAGGGACTATGCAATTCATAATAGTGTGACTAATTTATTCTTGTTTAGCCTTTATGAAATGTCTATTAAAGCCCTAGTTATATCAATATTGTTCAATTCAAAGAAACAGCCAAAAGATTTTTTTCTCAAAAATTAAAAATCTTTCTATTAGAAAAGTAACAGGGAAACATGAAGCAAAACTGACTTCTAAGTAACCCCATTAGTTAGGCACACAGTCAGTTCTTGACATGGCTGTGTCTTCATGGTGTGCTGTCTAGGCCAGGTTGGCACTATTTGCCAAATGAAGGACAGCTACTCCCCTATGTCAGGATGAAGATGCAACTTCAGCACAGAGATTAAAAGGGCAATTGTATTAGCTACGTAGTATAATAGTGTGCCAAACTTTCTAGAAGTCGGGCACCAAAAATTCACCAGGTGATTCTTCAACGCTTGATGTTACAAAGAACCGTGGGTTGATATCCATCGTTACATCTGTGTTCAGCTTTGGACTACATGAGACTGTTTCTTTAACCAATAAGATACAGACAAAGCTCTCTTTTCTAGCTAGCCTTTTTGACTACCTTCCTGGAAATCTGCTAGCAGCTACAGGAGTGCTCCTTCCATAGGCAGAGTGAGCTGGCAAAGATAAGGCTCACAAGGTGGAGGAGAGAGTGGAAGTCACAGAGCCACGACACAGGATCATCAAACCTGAGGAAACTAGAGGGGTTTAAAAGCTTTGTATAAACTCCTATGCCTCAACACCTGAATGCCAGGAAAGCTCACCGTTCTCTGTTCATCTCCCTCTCGGACATGGAATGTATGCTCCAATATGGTATACATGATCCTGCCCAGGCCAAAGGAGGGCTCAATTACACTCGGAACAACTTCTTCCACTGCAAACAAGGAGACAATTTAGTAATGCTCTGTCAAGAACCCATGATACAAACTAGAGTCTTCAATTATTCTTGGCACTACAACTGCCCTAAAACTAGATGGGTTGTGATCTCTGTACAGCAGGAAGAATATACTCAGAAGAACTATGTGTTCATAAGAAACACGATACCTTCAAAGGGAAAGTCAAAGAATTTTTAACCTGACTGTTTACATATCATAAACATGAAGCTTGTGTCCTAGAGTGGTCCCCCTAATCAATACCCTACCGCCTGCTCTGCCTTTCTAGAAAGCTAATAGACCTGGAGCTTTCATTAAAGAATTTGTAAAATCAACCACTGGGGACTGGAGAGATAGCTCAGCAGTGAAGGGCAACAGCTGCTTTTTCAGAGGACCCAAGTTTGATTTCCAGCACCCACATGAGGGCTCACAACTGTTCACGACTCCAGTTCCAGGGAATCTGCAGCCCTCTTCTGGTCTCCAGGCACACATGCGGTACATAGACATACATGCAGGCAAACACCCAGACATAAAAACAAACCAAGAAAACAAACAAGCAAACTCAAGTACCTTAAGGCCCAGTGACTCAAGCTTATAATCAGGAGGCTGAGGCAGTTGCTAGAGCAACTTAAAGGTCAGCCCTGGACAACTCAGTAAGACCTAGTGACTACCACTCTGGAGTCAGGACACATCAAAGGTAGAGTCTGCTCAGGGCCCAATACCCTATCAAACACATTCCACAGGGCCCTACAACTCTCCCTATAGGCCACACTCAGGAAATGTACTGGTAACTTACTACAGGGAAAAGAAGCACTATCCTAGGCCTTGGGGAGTTCCTTCTCTATAGGTAATGAGATAACCAGGGCCAACAGTTCAGTTCTAAAGAGGCCATTTCTTTTGTTTGACTGGTTGTTTATAAGACAGGGTTTTTTCTCTATGTAGCCGTGGCTGTCATAGAACTAGCTCTACAGACAAGGCTGGCCTTGAACTCAAGAGATTCACCTGCCTCTGCCTCCCTCTTGAGTGCTGCGATTAAAGTCGAGCATCACCACAGCCAACGAGGCTGCTTCTTTTGTCTATGATAGAGAAGTCATGGTTATCACATGCTTGCAGTCAAAGTGTTTTCCCTTAATGTAAAATGTGCTTGTGTTACAGTCTCTCACTCATCATCCTAAGATTTATCACGCCGGCTGAGCAACCTCTTGTCAGAGACCATAAACACTGCCAGTATAATAAACTGTATCAGTATAAACAAAAAAAAAAAAAAAGAAAGAAAAAGAAAACAGAGACAAAGAAGAGGAGGAGGAGTAAAATTGTGGCTTAGGACACTTGCCTACTTAGCATGAACATGGCCTACCTCAATCCTTAGTACCATAGTGGGAAAATGATACGTTTTAGAAAGATAGGGTGCTTTTTCTCTCCAACCTTTCTAGTATCACCTAAGCAATGGTAAGCAGAGGCTCGGGAGCAGCTGCTGATACACAAGTGCTGCCCAGTGCTGCCCTGCTCCGCCCTGCTCTGCTCCGCCCTGCTCTGCCCTGCTCTGCCCATGCTGGCTCCAGATGACCTGTTCTTAGCCAATAGCTTTTTGGCAGTTTCCAGGAGCCTCTATTCAAAGCCAAGCAACCTTCATGTGTGTTCCAAAATGTACACTGCCTAATTTAAAACCTACCTGACCAAAAAACCCCAACAATGTACAGTAGGGGCACAAAATGCCTCAGTACAAATACTTTTCCTGAAAGTAGCAATGTTTTCAGCGATTTCATCCTATGTGCCTCAGGTTGTAGGAAAGAGACTCGTACTGTTTAGTATGAGCACATCTTTAAAGATGCCAACACTTCCCATGTCCATCAACTGCTTCTCTTCAAATTATAGGTAAAATTAATGCCACAAAACTTTTATTTTTAAAGTTCAGAAATAATGGCTTGTCTTTGTTTCTTTATTATTCTAATAAATTACCATGTAGTGTTTTCTGGAATCTCTTCACGCTGACCATGTCTTTTGTTAACTGAAATGTTTTTCCTTCAGTTTCAATAGTGAATTCCCTATAAACAGAGGGGAGAAAAAGACAAAACACATTAGCAGTAGTTAGAACACATGGCCCTTCACCAGGATGCTGAACCATTCTTCATTTTAAGTGCTAACACAATTCGGTCTTCTCTCCACACGGCAACTCATGAAATGACCACCAAATTAAGTATTTCCCATACATTAGCACCAAACTGTATATCCCAGAGAGGATCTCAAAAAATGTGGCTCATTTTATACAACTCTTTAAGTGACTTGACAGCCAAGTCCTCCGATCTTGAAGATTAAATATAACAACTAAAAGCAAATCAAGAGACAAAAGCAACTATCTTAATCACCTTTGTCCAGAACAGCTCTGCAATAAAATGATGTTTACACACTATCCCAGCAAATATAAACCCTAAGTAAAGTAAGTGAAGATCAATAAACAAGCTCTCTATCGTGTGAATTTAAACATCCTCACCATGGCTGCCACGCACTCATTCCTGAGGCCAGGTAAGGTAAGGTTACCAAGGGCACTCGACAGGGCCTACATTCAGTTCTACTTTCTCCAGTTCGAAAGGCTGCTGTGCATTTCTCTGGCCTGACGGCAGCTCAGGACTAGGAGACAGAGCCCCCTCATGTGGTTGTCTCGAAGACAGTAAGGGCTACTTGTGACCATTACAGTCTGTAGGTGTCTTCCAATCATAATCTCCTGCCTCACCTGGACGGTTTCCACTGGGCTCCTGAGTAACTACTGGTTTGAAGTTTGTGTTTGTGCACAGTTAGCATTAGCAAGAAGATAGCTCTGCTTGAGACTAAACCTGGCACTAGGTCTTGCAGACTCATGACAATCATTAGCAAATGGTATACACACATGTACATGTACGTACACACACACAAACACAAACACACAGCCATCATGGCCTCAAAGTTTCCAGGTCCTTCTCTATGTCCCTGCTCTCAATTACAATTAAGAATTTGCTTTCTATTGCCATAAAGTGTCCCATGCACCCACAGTCTATGATAGGCTTGGGAGGCAACCTTTCAGTGAAAGAGAAGTCCCAAAGTATTTCAGGATCTGCTGGCCCTATGTGGTCTCTTGTATACTGTTTGTTGTTGTTTGGTTGGTTTTGGCTTTGTTTCAGAGGGAGTGACAGTGCTCTTGTTCATCTAACCCATTGCTCTCCACATGGCAGGATTCAGAATTAACAGTATGTGTCTTGTAATTCCTACAGTGTTTGCTGCTCAGTCTGGTGGTTTACTGACTAGAAATCCACAGGAACTGAAGTCACCTAGTTGTCTTTGGCTTTGTGTTTGTGTATCTTACGTTATGTTTTCAGTTGTGTACTATTCAGGAATGACATGGCCTCCTGGGTAACTAAGTACCTTCATCATTATGTCCTTTGTTCACCTAATTTCCATTTCCTGGAGTTTACTTTGATACTAAAATAGGTATGCCAACTTTTGGCATATATACATAATATATGTTAATATGTGATAGATATATAAATATGTTATACATAGGAAATATTCTCTTTTACTTCTAAACCTATTTCTGTATGTTGCAAGTTGCATTTAATGAGGCCTGGAACCTGTGAAGCACTCGAACTGACGGTCGGCGGCTGCTACCCCAGCACGTACATCACTATTTCCGCTAACCACTGACACGGAGGACAGATCTCCCACCTCACTGCTATTTCCTATCCGTTCTTTGCTTGTTTTCCTCTTTTCCAGTCTTCTAGGGGTGTTGCTCTAGCTGTTTTTCCCCAACCGCATTGTGTGCTCTGTGCTTCACTGCGTACTACCACTCCATCTCCTTATCACGGACTCTTACCATTTTACTTCCAAGCATAAATTCCACAACAACGCTTTTGTTCTGACATGCAGAACTGCCCATGCAGGCGTTTATTAAGGTCGGTGGTTGTGTGGAGTACCCTCTTGAGCCCCTGAAATTGGTAGTGCTGGGGTTACAGATGCACTGCACCATGCCCGGCTTGCACACTGGAGTCAGGGGTGGAAACTCACATCCTCATGCTCCACGGAGCCGTCTGCCCAGTGCTCAGCCCGCTGTCTCTCTAAAGACCTTACAACACGATCCATACTCAGCATGCATTTCTTGTGTCCAAAGCTCTGTTCCCCACACTTCATGGAGCTTTGGCTTTGCTTGACACTACTGCTAAGTCTCTCGTGTTTAAACTTTGGTTCTAGACAACTAAAGGCCCTAACCCAATGTTCTGGCTTCTATCATTTTGACAAGAACTCTAAATTACTATATCTTTCTTGTCTGTAATATAATAATTCTTTCTTCCCTCATTGGCTGCTTTAAAGATTTTTCTCTTTATACATGGTTTTTTAGCAATTTGAGTTTTATGTACCATTTCATGATTTGACTTCAGCTTGCCTGGGTTCAGCTTAAATCTGAGTTTCTTCCCGCCACATCATCAGATGACTGTTCTATACACTGTGACTACCACATATGTGTGTGACAATCACACATTTGCTTATCTGTGTGGCACTGTCCCATGGCATCCCAAGCCCCGTACTTTTGATAGTCCATGAATAGCTTCCGAGGCTGCATCCTTAACTTTTATCATCCCTCTGCACTTTTTAATCCACTGTTGCAGTGAGGTACCAGTTGGGATTTGTGTTTATGCTTGCACTTCGGATGACAGTTCATTTCCCTTTATATCCTGCATTACAGACTCATGTGTGTGAATGTCTGCCATATGTGGACAGAGGGGGCCCTGGAGCCAGCAACTCTTTTTGCTGAGCCATCTCTCCAGCCCTTTTACATTCCTGAGCACATGAAACGCTTACAACCAACTGTCTTACTACATGTATGCATTTATTTGTCATGTTTGTTGTTTCTGGGTCTTCCTTTAACTAATTTCCCCCATCAGGACTCACATGGTACTGCTTTTACAGATGAACAAGGAATTTCTATTTCTATAACTTCTACACAAGGATTTTCTATTTCTATAGCTTCTACACTATTTGGTGCTGAATTTTTGTTGTATTTCTTTAAAATGACTCTGTTATTTTTATTTTTATGATTACAGAGTATTCCACACCTCTTATTTAAAAAGTTAGATTAGAAGCTAATCTAACTCAGACAAGTAGTCTCTGGCATGAAAATCACTAGAAAAAAACCTGTTCCTGCTTGTTCTTCTGAGATGCTGGGACTAAACCCAGCAGACTGTCCATAAAGACAATAAAAGATCCTATTTGTTTAAATATATTTCTAGGATAGAATGTCAAATGTCAAAGAAATTCTAAGTTATTTTATACAACTAAGACACAGATAGCACTTACCTGTCAAAAGCCTTCTAGAAACAACTCATCTTGCCCTTGCTCTCAGAGCCTGCAGGAGAAGCTTACCCTTTCTCATTCAGCAGCAGCTCCATCTCTGTAATGTAGCATTCATCACAGGCGCTGAGGTACTCCAGCACTAGCTTTGCATCTTTCTTGTATGCCTTGCCCACAGCTCCCTTGTTTGGCTCAAACTGTACAACGTTAACTGTTTTGTATGAAACAGTCAAGGAATCATGACACATCACAGCTTTAGGATTTTGGAAAATTATCTTGAAACACTCAATCACACCAACTTTAAAGCCACCGCTCAGGCCTGCCAGCATTAGCACCCCAGACTATTTACTCACAAGATGAACTAGGTACACACAAATTCATTCTAACCATCGTTACTAAGGAAAGCAGGAGCTGGGGGTGGTTCTGTCAGTAAGGTGGTTCCCCACAAGCCTGAGGACCCGAGAGCAAAGGCTCAGCATCCACACGAAAACCAAGTGTGGCCGCCCTTGCCTACGATCCCAGCACTGGAAGAGGCAGCAGGCACTCCTCAAGGCTGCTGCTTAACCATTCTTGCTGAGATCGGCGATCTCCATTTTTAGTGAAGGACTATCTCAAAAATACGGTACAGAGTAACCAAGGACGACATTTTATGTGGACATCTGGTTTCACAAACAGATCTACATCCCCCCCTGCCCCCCACATAAATATGTACACATACCACACAGGAAGAAATAATGAATAAATGACTATCATTAACAAAGACTTACAAGGTTACAGTGAAATAAAGGATTTTATCTAATTTGAAATATGTCTCAACCTGTAGCATAAAATCTTCTGGTAATGTCTTGGCCAGTGAAGTGGCTCAGTGTGAAAGGCATTTCCTTCCAAGATGATAAACTGAATGAAATTCCTGAGACCCACATGATGAAACAAGAAAGTTGTTCTCTGACCTCCACACAGGTGTTGCACCAAAGGTACAAACAATCTCAGTACAGGATAGAGAAGCAAACTCCTAATTTAGAGAGATAGTGAGCTATACTACCTTATAATGGCTGTAGGCTTTTATGTGAATAGCACTTACCAGATATCCTGTATCTAGGGGTACGTAGGTACATGTGCGGGAAAAGGCATGTTGGAAACATCTGAAAAAAAAGTAGTACCCAGAAGACATCCTGGGATTCTTCTAAATATGTCTTTTAAGGTCTAATGAATGCTGTGTTCACTATTCCTTAAATAGAGACCAGGAAGGAAGCATGAGGGACACCAACCAACAAGTTTAAACAACCCCAAAGCTCGGCACTCATCCAAAGAACAAGGGACAAACTGGGACTCACACACCTTTAGCCTTAATTTTGAAGTGGCCAGAAAGGATATGGGTTCTTTCAGGGGTTTCTCAGCTACTAGTGGAACTTTGGTGGCTCGAGCATGACAGGAGAGGTCGTAGCAGGAACGGTCGGCACATCCAACAATCTCAATCCAGCCCTAGGGAGACAGAAGCAGCAAACTCACTTACCGCTCACACTGGCTTTGATCATGAAAGCATGTAGATAATAATCCTTCCAAATATTCTAGGATAATAGAATAGTAAAATCTCCAATTGGATTTTGTAAATTATTAAAAAGTGAATAGCTTCATACATAAGTCAGTTAACAGATCTATAAAGTACATAGAGAATTCACACATGAAGTAGTTATATTTTCCAGACTGGCTTACAATGTCATATTACTATCTGATAAATGAATAATCTTCAAGTTGATTATGAAAATTAAACTGGTACCTAACCAAAACCTATAGATTTGGGTCAAATTTGTAGCCAAGACCTAAATGTGGCAGAAATTCCTCCTCCCTTTGGATGACCTGCCATTAAATGGCTAAGTGAACATGGCTGGGCACGGCTGTAAGTCCTGGTGCTCAGTTCACCTGACTGAACAGAATCAAACACAGTAAATGTGGATAAAGGTTCATGACAGAGGAACCAGAGGCGTCAGACTCCATTTCTTTTTAATACTTATGGTATCTAATTAAAATAAATTGTTTCCAATTAACTGACTGCCAGTATCACCCTTCACTCCTACAATGACATCCTAATTTCCGATGTGACAGCATTCGGAGGTGTTTTCAGGAAGTCACTAGATCATGGAGTAAGTGCTCCTCATTAGAGAGCTCAGTGAAGAGCTACCTTGCTCTCTTTCTGTCAGGGGAGAAGAAAAGATGGCAGCTCTTAACCAAACCAGAGCATACCAGATTCTGTTCCTGGACTGCTACCTTCTAGAACTTTGTTGTAATATGTTATAAGAGCATAAATCAAGACACAGCCTTTCAGGTGTACTATGTAAGAAGAAAGTCTGTAAAGCATGAAGTTCAAGGACACAGGCTTGGAGTCAGACAGTTTGGACTCCAACTGGCCTGGGAGAATCTTACCTCTCAGCCCTTGAGCATGCTCGGAAAGAGAGGAGATTGCAGAGGATTGATAAGAAAATAGACAGCACTTAGAGAAGCATGGCTTGTGACAGCTGTGAATGAACAAGGACGTGGATGAAGAGCAGGGCAGGCCAGGGTCGGAATCTCAACTGACACCCTGTGTGCTCTAATGCTACTTTAAAGTTAAACACAATGGGGTGAAAACGAGAAAGGCAATAATTACTCACTACATAAAAAAAATCAAGAAACATTTTTATTGGCTTAATATAAAAATAAGAAAATTTTTAAAAAATCAGGAGAAAGAATGTAATAATGACACCTGAACTCTTAAACTAATTACCATCCATCTGGCGCCTGTGTGGCTGTGTCCTCCTCCAGGTCAAGCAGTCCCTCCTGGAGGGAGCAAGGAGCTCCAGAGGCTCATGAACGCACCGGAACTTAGGATAACCAGGAAGGTGTAACTGCCTGAAGGTGCACACGGAACACCAGTGACCCCGCTTTCCTCAGCTGCTACACTAGTCAGTGGGGCTTTTTGGGACTAAGCTGTCTGAAGGTAACTCATGGACTAGAAAGTAGGTAACCCCAATAAACTCAGTGACCCAACAAGATGAATTTGAAAGAAACTATCTCTTCAGTTTGTCTTTACCCTCTTGGTGGTAAATAAGCATTTCTGTATGATTTCCCAGGAAAGATATACTAAACGAGCTTGCTAAGAACAGATTTTAGTATTTCTAAGTCCACAAAGACAAAAAGAAAACATTCAAGGCAGCATCAGTAACAGCTACTGCAAACCTGTAAGCCCAGCAACTGCTAGAGACATGAGGAAGGTTTAAGGCTAGCCTTGGCTACATAAGTAATTTGAGAATAATGTGGGCTACATGAGATCCTGATTTAAACAAACAAAATCCAAACACTAGAATTATGCATTCTCACACATTTATGCATGCATGTTATCCACAGAAAAATTATCTAGAAACCAGGAATGTTGGAGACCTGCTTAGAATCCTAGTCTCATGGCTTATGCCAGCCTGTGCTAACACAGATGACTGAATTAAAAAACGAGTCCTTTTATAAAAGTAAAACCCAAAGCCTTATGTAACTCAGCTTCTCTCTGTACATAAAGATGCCTCTCCAACATGCAGAGGGAAGAGCCAGGCCCTCAGGCCCCTGGCTCAGGTGCCTCCAGAGACCCTATCTACATATACAAAGAATCAGCTATGTCCTGCTGCTTTTCATTCCTAAACGCTAGGAACTGAGCTTATTTAGAGGAATGAAAGAACATGATGAGGTGACCTAGAGACCTCTGAATTTTATCAAATACAAAGAGAAAGAGACCAGAATCTATCTCCTAAATCAACCAAATAGTTCTCTAAGCTGAAATGTTTTTAGCCCTAGCACTAGTGAAAAGAGGCCAGCCCACCTCTGCTCCACCGAGAAATGCTACAGTACAGATCTGCTCAGGAACAGACACGACTGTGCCACCCCACCATCACCCTTCCCTCCCTACCTAAAGCAGTTCTCTGTCTCCCAGGGGTTTTCCAACACACAGAGACACAGCCAACTGTTACGGTGTGAAGCATCACTGCAGGCTACTCACATAGGAGGTTTTGGACTCAGCATCCCAGCAGTCGCAGGCATAATGAGCCATCTCATTCTCCATATGCTGCCGGAAGCGGAGCTTCTCAGGAGATATTCCAACCTTCGTGAGGTAGAGGTAGATGCGGCCAATAAAATAGCCTAATACTGAGTTGTTAATCACACCCTGAACAAATAAAAGAGCAGCAAGACAAAATGGTACACGTGAATACTTTGGAAGGCTAGAGTACTTTCTGTCTACCTGCGTATTTACCTACTTTATAGTCTACTGAAAACAGGGTACACAGAGTAAACTTCCTTAACATACCCGCAAGGTGATCTTTTTTTTTTTTTTTTTTTTTTAATATTTTTAAATTGTCAAGGTAACAAGCTAATAATGAAGTTATTCACAATATATCTAAAACATTGGGTTCCAACAATTGGGAGGCAGAACCAGGGAGATCTCTGTGTGTTCCAGGCTAGACTGGTCACAGAGTTCCAGGATAGCAGGGACTAAACAGTGAGACTTTCCCTTGAAAAACAACAAAAACAAAAAAAATGTCTAACATACTTGTCCAATGGGCTTAGCCCTATACCATATACTTCCTAAATCTGTCATAAGTAAGCCTAATTTAAATCAACAAACTAAAGAGAGATATATTGAGGTTGTTTTGTTTTTTTTTAATGTATTCTTGCACGTTGAAATTCATCTGCTCCATATAGTACATATCAATTTATAACTTTAGGATTGAACCTTAGAAATTATCTAGCCCTATCTCCCATCACTGCAAGGATCTTGACTAGTTAGTTTTATCAACCTGACACAAACCTAGGTATCCCTGAGAAGGAATCTCAACTGAGCAACTGCTTCCACCATACTGGCCAGGGGAAACTGCTCTAGAAAGCATGGAAGCCCTTGTGCTCACAGATAAGAAAGCTCTAAGGAAGCCAGGACCACTGAACACAGAGGTAGGTTGTCTTTCCAAAGGGAGAGATGTAGAACCTGCTTTCTACCCAGAAGACTGAACAGACAAAAAGTTGGGAACAGACTTGGTTAATAGCCGGGTGACCTTGAGCTATCTGTGTGGCCAGGCCAAACCTGATCCTCCCCCAGACTCTTATCTTGGGCTTCTTTGTCTCAATCCTGTCCCAGACCTTTTTCTTGAGTACATTTTCTCAGTTAATCTTTTTTTTTTTTTTTTTTTTTAGATTTATTTATTTTGAGTACACTGTAGCTGTCTTCATACAAACCAGAAGAGGTCATCAGATCCTATTACAGACGGTTGTGAGCCATGTGTGTGGTTGCTGGAACTTGAACTCAGAACCTCTGGAAGAACAGTCATTGCTCTTAACTGCTGAGCCATCTCTTTAGCCCTTCTCAGTTAATCTTTATGGAAGATGTTACTTGAACATTACAAAGAGTTCCATGTAGTCATATCTTAAGCCTTGTTGTGCATATAGGGCTGGGTTAATTATCACTAGAAAAAAATATTTTTTTTCAAATTGTGGTGTGCTTAAATATGCCTTGTGGTCAACCTCTCAAAGTCTGAACCAATACTGGCTACTGAATCACACCGAGCTAGCTTCTTATCTCCTGAGCAGTTACTCTGCTGGCCATGGTGGACAGAGACCCCTGTAGACTGCTAATTCATATTGGAGGGCCAGTCCCCCACAGGCAATGCCACCCCCGGGAGGTAATCCTAAAGTGTATAGGAATGGTAGCTTAGCAAGCTAAGAGAGACAAGATAGTAAGTAGCAATTCTCTATGGCTTCTGCTTCAAGCTTCTACCCTGGCCTCCCTCGGTGATGGACTATGGCCTATAAGTAAACGTCTAAAATAAACCCCTCCCAAGTTGCTTTGGTTATGACATTTAGCACAATAGATTATTTCTGCAAAGTGGGCGATGCCTCTTATTGTGTACTCTAAAGTTAGAAGGCTAAGTGTTGCTCCATGGAAGTCACTCACTACTGCAAAGCAGATAATGAGGTAAGTATTCACTCATTTCTCCAGGCAGATATTTAAAGAAGCTTAGAAAAAGACAAGATCTATAAACCCATGCTGTGGGCAAACAAATAGAAAGGGCTTGGATCCAGAGTGTTTGCTTTTCCTGGGTAAAATTCTGTCTCTTCCAAAGTTGTGCGAATTGTAAAGTAGGATCAGCTTAATACAGTGCACTTCAAACTAAGACCAATTTTTAAGTGTTCTGCTCAACAATGATTTTTATTTTAAATGTATGTGTGTGGGCAGAGGACAACTTGCAGGAGTTGGTCCTCTCCTTCCACCATGCACGTTCCGGAATCGAACTCAAGTCATGAGACTTCACAGCTGAGCCACATCCCAGGCCTATTTGCTAAGCTTATATTTTTAATGTTAGCATCCTGGCCCAGAATTGGTGGTTCATATAATTTTCTCTATTGATACTAATACCATAAATAAATTCTATATAAAGCAAACACCATGTGGGGACTGGAACTGTAGCTCAGAGCTAGGTTACTTGTTCAGCAAGGACCTATGTTTGCTCATCAGCACCACAAGACAAAAACTGTCAGGGCTGAGAACGTAGTTCATGCACTTGCTTGACCTACAATGCTGCAAAATAAATACACAAAAATGTTGCCAAAGTCAAATATTTCAAATATGACAAGTCCTGCCACTGCTGATTGGTCATCATCTCAATCCGTTACCTGTTCAACAGCATCTCCCAGACGCATCTTCCGAGCAGACTGTCCAGTGACCTGGGCTTTGGCTGAATACAAATAAAGGCAGAGGTCAGCCACGCTCTGGAACTTGGGATGGTCTTTCTCAGTGGGATCTACAAAGTGCTCAATCTCTGCCATTGTGAATTCCCTGAAAGAAAAAAACAAGATAAAAATCTGCATGCTTAACTATACAACTTCGTCAACAAGGCTCCCACTTCCAACTGCTCACTCCTCCAGATAAGTGGCCCAAACCACAGGTTTTTCTTATGACTGGCTTCCTAAGGAAATTATCCAAAGATTTATGGATTAGGTTTTTAAAAAAAAAAAAAAAAATCAGTAACTGGCCAAGGATGCAACTTGTGGTAAAAAGCAAGCTTGGCATGCTCAAGGCCTTGGGTGTGATCCCTAATAACAAAATAACCACAACAATAGAAATAGTAACTCCTCTCAAATATTAATCCTGTCTATACAGCTATACCCAAGTACTGGTTATAAGTAAAAATAACTTTTAAAAGCAGATTAATACGTCCTTTAAAATAGGTCACGTACAAGAGAAACAAGATCCTGAACAGTGACATCCACATAAGATGATTCTGCTTAAAGCAATGGGTCTCTGCATAAATATATACCAAGGCAAGGCACAGACATTTACTTTTCCGAGAATACGAAATTAGAAGTGAACTGAAGTGATTCTCCAGGTTTTAAAGCAGGTTGATTGATGGCGTTTTATAGCTCCAAACAAGTAAATGGCTGATAATGGCACCAAACAGATGGTCTCGTTAGAGTGAGAGGTTCTAAATAAAGCGTTATGCCACGCAAAGGACGCTGGGCACGAACTGAACAAGCCACTATCAAGCTCAGCACATAATGACGGAATAAATATGCACACGGTAATGCTTTCCAAAGACATTTCTCTGAATTGCAATTTAGTAGCTATTACAGGGGAAGGGAGAGTGTTTTAAGTTAATTTTATGAGTCAAAAATCTTTTTAAAAAATGGACACAATCTCACTGGTGTACTCTCACCATTATCAACACAAAATTGCATAGATTGGCCCTAAACACATGAATGTTCTGCCAAAAGCTCTGGGTTTTTAATTTTACTCATTAATGGCACTTTTCCCCTTGGTCCCAGAGCACTAAGTCTTAATTATCTTTCAACAACTATAAAATTCGTCTGTGCACATGAAGATGCAGGTGATGTGTCCTCAGAGAACTTTCACTGGGGTTGACAGGAATCAACTTTTACTGTGCAGAGATGGATTAAGGGTCCTACCCAGAATCCCTGAAATGGCGCTGCCAAAGCCTTCCCATGCATTCTATAGAAAACTTCGTATCAACTGCAGTTAATAAGGTAATAATAATACTATCATTTCAGTACCTACTGAAAGGGTTAAGATTGGGACCTCCAGAGTAACAATTAAAATGCAATGATCTAAAAGGACAGATTGGTTACGAGCTTGCCTTTGGTAATCAGTCCAGGATGGATGTATGGCTACACACCTATTTTTATATGCAATATGCCAGGATACCTCTCACACATGCCTGGACACACCAGGCAGGGCAGGATGTCACACAGGCAGGTGATGAGCTCAGCAGTGTTGACTTGACAATTGCCCTGTGGTGAGCCCCTACGAATGCACAGGCTGCATCTAGGACACACCCTCCAGCAATGCTGCCTGCACAGGACACTCCCCCACTTTGTGACACACACACACACACACACACACACACACACGGGGTGGGGGGGACTGTAACTCCACAGCACTGACAGAAATGCACTGGTTTTTAACATTATGATCAATGTCAAGATCTCTCTACATCCTCAAGAGGTGAGAGCAAAGAAGAAGAATTGGACCAAGCGGGAGCCAGAAGCTATCATCTATGTTATTTCCTTTATAAATCACTAGTCAATCAAAACTGCCACCTTCACCAGAGGTTACACATGGAACAAACTGTGATCAAGGCTAATGCACAAGTGTGTCGGTTTTCATCTCTCACCCAATGCCAACAGTTAATACCTGACTCGGATCAGTCCAGACCGAGGCGAGATCTCATTTCTAAAAGAGTTTCCAATTTGGGCAGCAGCAAAAGGCAATTTCCCTTGGTTAAATTCCAAAAGTCGTTTGAAATTCAGGAAAATTCCCTGTGCAGTTTCTGGTCTCAGATATCTATAAAATAAAATAAACCAGTCTGTTATAATAAGAAAATGTGCTTTCCAATAAAAAAGTCTGTTCTCAAGTAAAGTAACATCTATCTTTTTCATAGCTACGTTATGCTTAAGGCCTAAAATAAAAGATTTTAAAAGGAAGAGATCCTAAGTCATAAACACTCCTATAGAACCATGGGGACAGACTAAGAACTTGGGATGTCCAATGTGCCATCCAAACGGTCCTTATTGCTTCTGAGTGTCACTACGGTAGTTTGAATGAGACTGTCCCCCACTGACTCCCAAGTCTGAATAATGGTACCCAGCTGATAGGACTGTTTGGGGAAGTATTAGAAAGCACTTGCTGGAGGAGCTGTGTCACTGGGTTACACAGACTTGGAGGTTTCAAAAGATCCATGTCATTCCCAGAGTGCTCTCTGCCTCTTGCTTGTGGTTGGAGATGTGAGCTGGAAGCTGTTCCTACCAGCATGCCTTCATTTCACCATCAGGAACCTCATGCAGCTGTATACTTGCTCAGAAGCTGCCTTGGCTGGCTGTCTCTCCCATCTCCCACCCCACTTAACCCTTCCATTCTAGTTTCCCCTTTACCTCTCCAAAGCACTACATTCTACTCCCCCACCCCTGTGACTGCCTAGATTACAGTGTATAATTATCAAAACAAAATACTAACATCCACATATAAGAAAAAACATGTAATATTTGTCCTTTTAATTCTGGGTTTTCACTCAAGATTTTTTTTTTCTGATTCCATCCATTATCCATTTACCTACAGATTTTTTTCTTTTTGGGGGGTGGGGGTGGAGGTGGGGCAGAAGTTAAGAGTTGAAACAGGGTCTCTTTATATAATCCTAGTTGTCCTGGAACTCAGAGATCCACCTGCCTCTGCCTCCCAAGGACTGGGATTAAAGGCCTGTACCTTAATGCCCAGTGAGCTCATTTTTTATAGCAGCTGATTAACATTCCACTGTGTAAATGTAGCAGGTGGAAGATCTACTTGGAGCTGTTTTGTGCAGGGTGATAAATACGAACCTACTTGCATTCTTCTTTTATGGGGGGGAGGAGTGTTGGTAGGTTTTTTTTTTTTTTTAAGATTTATTTATTATATATAAGTACACTGTAGCTATCTTTGAATATACCAGAAGAGGGCATCAAATCTCATTACAGATGGTTGTGAGCCACCATGTGGTTGCTGGGACTTGAACTCAGGACCTATGTAAGAGCAGTCAGTGCTCTTAACAGATGAACCATCTCTCCAGCCCTACTTGCATTCTTCTACATGCAGCCATTCAGTTTGAGCAGCACTGATTTCTGATTATCTTTCGTCCAGTGTGTGTTTTTGGTTTCTTTGTCAAAAATCAGGGTGTCCATAGGTGTGTGGACTTGTGCCTAGGTCTTCAATTGGATTCCATTGATCAATTTCCTTTTCTGATAGGGGTTGCATTGAATTTGTATAGTGTTTCTGGTAGGATGGTAACTTTTACAGTATTAATCATACTAATCCTTCAACATGTGAGATCTTTCCATCTTCTAGTATCTTCTTCAATGTCTTTCTTCAGTGTCTTAAAGTTTTTAGTATACAAGTCTTTCACCTGGTTGGTTAGTTATCCCAAGACTGGTTTTTTGAGGCTACTGTAAAAGGCACTGCTTCCTTGGTGGTTTCTCAGCATGTTTGTTATTTGTATAAAAAGGCTGTTGACTTTTGTGTACTAACTGTATCCTACTATTTTGTAAAAAGTGTAGAGATTTTCTGGTGAAAGATCCTATGATCTTTTAGGGGCACCAACAATAAAGGCCTTTTGAAAAGGCATATGGAAACTTATTACTGTAGAATCTTCCTTTTAAAAAAGAGTCAACATATAACGGAAGAGACAATAACACCCCAAGTAGACATCTTATGCTACCAGTGTCTGGAATGGGTTATATTTGGTCATTGGCCAAAGGGCCTCATAGAACTCCCCAAATATCACGTTATTGGTTGCTCTCAACCTGACAATAAGGTCATATGCTGAAGACACAACTTACTATGTCATCAAACATGGAGAAATTCCAACTTCCTTCTGACTAACTAGCATTCATGGTACTGGAGGTACCTGCCTGCAAGATACAGCAGTGCATAGTAGTACAAATGTTATGGATAACTAACCACCTTTTAAAAAACCAAACTTAAGGCCCATTTCATGAAATGGAACAATACTTGCTACTACTGAAGTAGCCAAGAGCCGAGACTACACAGGTAATAGGCTTAGGGGAAACTTAATACTATTATTATGCTGAAGAAAGATCAAATTAAATTACTCCTAATGACACACTATCCCTGAACATCAGAGCATTCAACCCACACTAGAGAAGCTTCTTTCAGAGGATGATAATTAACGGGGAGACGCAGGGTTTGGAGCACTCAGTCCTAATTGGTATGGTCTCATTACACCCCTCCGCTTCACAGCTCAGAGATCAGTGTGGGAAAGGAGGTGGGACTCCCAGGAAACAGGATCTCACACAGACAACAGGGCTGATGCACACCTGAACTCAGAGGCCATGGAGCATGCACAGGGTAAGTACAGGTTCAGACCACACGGGGTCCCAGCACTGAGAAGGGGAAGTGGGCAGAGCTCCATCCCTAATCAAGAAGCTATCTGCAACTGATACCCACTAGGAAAAAGACAACTAGTTAGGGAAGTGGGGTGTGTGGGGAGGGTGCGCTTGAGTCTATGTGTTTTTTGTTATTTGTTATATGTGTTATCTCATGATATATTGCTTCGGTTTTCAGAGTACGCTGCTGTCAGGACAATCTGGGAGGGAGGTGTTTAGGGGAGGAAAGAAACATGATCCTAATATATTGTATTTAAAAAGTTTTCTTACTTAACAAAATGTTGCCCTTCTCATGGTCTCCTTCTGCAGCAATAGAAAAGTAACTGAGATAGCCAGTAAAGCCCCTGAACAACCACCACATGGAGGCAAACGCCAAATTGAGTTTCTTTTGAAAATAAGACCTATACCTAAGCATAGCTGGCATACAAGATAATGGTCTGCATTGCGGCCTCACCATACTGCGTTAGTCTCCTCCACCGCTCGCCTCTACCCCTCCTCACCCCACTCTTGTTGGTCCCCTCCCGAGACACACCTCTCACGAACTCTTTTTTACTCTCCCTGCCTATTTCCCTAGATGTTTTCCTCCACCATGGCTTGGTTACTGCTCTAGTGCTGTGAGGAGACACTATGACCAAGATAGTTCATAGAAGAGCATGGGGGCTCGCTTACAGTTTCAGAAGGTACACCCTGACCACCATGGTAGGGAGTGTAGCGTCAGGAGGGCGTGGTGCTGGAGCACTAGCTGAGAATCCTACATCCTCATCTACATGAAACCTCAAATCCCACAGAGAACATGCTTCCTCCAACAGGGACACACCTACACCAAAGGGATCCTTTCAGTTCATCAGCTGGGGACTAAGTATGCAAATCTGTAAGAGTAAAGGGGCGAACTCACCACAACACCACTACAGCCAGTGCCGTCTCTCTAACTTCACAGAAAAGACAGGCTCTGCGCAAAACAGCCACTTAAAAAGTGTTCCCAGAGGCTCACTTCAAAATAGTAAAACAGTTTAAAACCAAGAAAGAGAAACCCTAAGGTTTACTGTCTTTCATTCCAACAAAGCAAAATTCATTTTTATGGCCCTTTCTGGGTTTCATTAAAATACACGTGCAGCTACAGGTTATATTCTAAGTAATGTGTGTAAAACCATGCCATTTCCTGTATGGTTTTATCCTTTCCTATTTCTAAATAGGTAATGCTCTCAGGTTAACTGACTGAATGTCAGACTGAAATGATCTACTTTACTACAATCAGTTTAACCTCTCAAGTCAATGGACAAATAAGTTACTCTTACTTTTAGGTTATTTCCTGAAATGGCCTGTGGGTCTCCGCTGGGGTTTAAAGCAGTGATGAAGCACAATGGACAGAGCTGGGAAGGAAAGGGTTTATTCGGCTCACTCTTCCTTCACACTGTTCCTCACTAAGTCAGGAGCTGATGCAGGAGTGCTGCTCAGTGGTTAGCTCCTCCCACTTTCTTAAGGAACCCAGACAGCACTCCCCATCACTACTTAAGAAAATGCCTTGCAGCTGACCTTACAGAGGCGCTCTCTCAGCCGAGGCTCCCTCTCTTCAGCTAACTCTAGCTTGTGTCAAGCTGGCACAAAACCAGACAGAAAAAACAAGCTGAATGTGGCTAGTTAGGAATACGCTCCATGCCACAACTATGAACCTGAGCTCGGTCACTGGCACCCACTTGGTGGGGAGAATTAACCTAAGAAAGTACCTTTCACTGTTTGAAAATTCCATCATGATACTCATTACTTTGTATGTCAGGCTGAAATATTTAAACTGGGGGGGGGGTCAAGACCCACCTACATGCCATCTATAGACTCACATTGCATTAAGGAGAGAAAAGGAACCACATGTGATGCTATGCCATTAAGTGTCAAGGGAAGTGGATGCAGAGCCACGGAACACTCAGCTCTGCTGACTGCATAAAAGCTTTTAAGAGGGTGGGCTAGACCACACTCTCCTGCATCGTGGCCACCAGTCATGTCTACTTAAGAGAAAATGAAATGATGAAGTTCAATCCTCAGAAACACTGGCTTCTTTTTAAGTGCTAAAAAGCCACACATGACTAGTAATTCTTAGGGACAACATGGCACAGAATACAAACTGCAATGGATGAATTCAATCATTCTAAATATAATTTATATACAATGACATTTAAAAACAAAAAGCAAAAAAAGAAAAAAAAAAAGAAGCTATGAAGCTAACTGGAAGGTGTGATGACCATGGACTTTTGCAAACACAAAACCCTCACCCTCTTTAGCTTATGAATGTGCAGCCTTCCTCCTTGGCCCTGAGTTTTACCTCTTGTCACAGGCAATTTTAATAAGTGTGCTAGATAGACAAAAAAAAAAAAAAAAAAAAGAAAAGCAATACGTACCCAGGCATATTTCCTCCAGGCCCAATGAAGGTCTGGAACATTAAGTTAAAAGGTACTGGAGGGGACAGGTCATTGCCAGTGGTGGGAGATTTTACATTATAGTTCACAAAAAGATCCCCAAGTTCTTGTTGTCCGTAGTTATCAAGCTAAAGGACACATAACGTGGATAATTAGTGCAAACATGACAGAACAAGGCACAAGATCAAGCACTGCCCGCAGCCAAATCCCACCCCTGCTCCTGCCACACTAGTGCAGTCACCAGCCAAACAGAAGTCTCCACTAACAAGGACAAGGTCTGCTTTAGAAAAAAAAGCTTCAGGTCTGAGGCAGGAAGCAAACAAATGAGCCTGCAAGGAAGTTACCAAAGAGTGCTAAGGTGCATCAAGAGACTCGGCAGACATTTCTACAGCTCAAACTCAACCACCAGAAAGTGACAGCTACCACTAACAGAAAGGTGTCACTCCTCTTTAACTTCTAAATCAGAACCAGAATGACACAAAACCACTCAGACAGCTGGGAACTCACTGTGTTCATTTGGGCTTTATGAAAATAATGGCTCATACACTTTTGGATGGATAGTAAGGATCCAACAAATTGGCTAAAACGAGATAGAGGCATGCATCAAAGACGAATTCTCAATTTTCTTTATAGCTGATAAGGGAAGTTTCCCAATTTTCTTTAGTCAAAAGCAACAGCAGAGAACAAAATCATTTTGAAATGCTCATCATCCAATGGGCCGGGGCCATGGTCACAGTGACTGTCCCATGCAGATGACCATAGGTTCAGAAAAGCATTTACCAAATGTCCAAACTCAGGCAAGGGACAAATTACACATCACACACGGCTAGATGGGTAAGCAAGCAAATTAACAAAGTTTTTAATTTAAATGAAGAAGAAAATTCACATGTGATGTTGGAAGGCAAAGCTAATTATCACAGAGAAGAATGTGCATGCTTAAAAGAAAAACAGGCTAAATGTAGCAAAGAGTCTAGCAATTTCCATGAAAGAGAAGCAAAATGCTAAAAGTAAGCATGGTGACAAAGGCTGATGAGGAATTTCAATTCAAAGATTAAAAAGAAAAACAAAACAAACAAAAAACCCAAAGGGGGCTAGGTTCAGTGGGAAAGAGGATTTGCCACCAAGCCTCATCAAACCCAGGGATCTATGTAATGGAAGGAGAGATCCAACCTGACTCCCTATAGCTGTCCTCCGGCCTCCACACTTAGACCACTTGCAGGACCTACCCCTTCCCTCACAGGGTGAGTTAATAAACGTGACAAAGGCAAAACAAACCAGCAAATGTTACAAAGCTCTCTAAGCAGTTTTTAAAAGAGCAATGGAAAGAAATGGGTTTTAGAGCTAGGCATGACAGCTCAATGCTTGTAATCCCAACTACTGAAAGGCTGAGGCAGGAGGCCTCAACTTCAAGTTGGAGGCCAGCTTGGGCTACATCGTGAGGTCTAGACTACTTTGGGCTAGAGAGAGACTTTGACTAAAAAATACAGGAAGAGAAGAAGTTAAGAATACAACTGTTTGACTTCAGCCACAGAAAAAAACTTAAGGTATGCTTCGTGGGACCTAATGACTGACCCTGTGTAAGAGACACTGTAAGTAAATGTGTTCTGCTTAGGCAGAACTGCTGACAGACACAGGTTGTTCTGATGTGTCTCCCAACCTCTCACCTGGGCCAAGACACTCTCCATCTCAGATTTCTTCTCAGCAGAGCACTTCTTATCCGACATCAGTTTCTGTAAGTGAGCTGGAAGAACAGTGCTGGTAAGCAACAGTTTCCAGCAGGGAAAAGGAGGGCACACTCTGAGTCCAGTGCTGGGCAATTACAAAAGATGAAGCTCGTGTTCTAGTGTTTGTTCGCTGACAGTTTTGGAGGGTGGTCTTGATGTTACCTAGGTTTTCTCTTTTGCTGATGATGGAACTCAGGACCCTAAACATGCTAAGCGGTCTACCACTGAGTTACAGTCCCAGCCCATAATAATGTCTTGATCACTTGCTGATTAAAAAAATTATTCTCTGATTATAACTAATCTGTAGGTGACTCTATAACATAATCTTAAAATGTATGTTTAATCTGAATTGTTAAAACTACAAGCCAATTTTTAAAAAGCAATGGAAAACTTGAGAAATAAGTTCCACCTTGTTTTGATTGAGCACCAGAAAGATGCAGATGAATACCTTTCAACAGGTGATCTGCTCGGAAGCACTCTCCGTTCTTCACGTCCTTCACCATGAAGTCAGCAAACTTGTCTACATGGCCAGAGGTCCTAAGTGAACAGGTGAACCCACAAGTGAACACAGGATACCATTTTAGAAGGGACCCCCTATGGAAACTTCTAGTTTCTTTGAAAGTTAGTTACATCAAATGATGTTTTGCCGGAGCACACATGTGAAAGGACAGTTGATGAAGGAGTGTAAATATGACCCCAAGACAGTGGGGGGTGAGCACTGAGCCTTGGATCGGTTTGCTCTGCCTCAATATTCTCTGCTAATGACAGGCAAGGATTGGTTTGCCTTACATAGAGTTGTCGATCAACTTGTGATAACTCCAACATCCAGAGAGCCCAAGACCTGTTCTGAGGTTCCTGCAGCAGCTTTCAGCTTCTGCAGCCTTATTTCAGGCCGGTTGGCGAGCCCGGCGGTTTCTTCGGGATTGAACTATACCACCTGCTGAAAGGACTGGACCAAAGCTGTTGGTTCGTGCCTGTTGTCTGCCTGCCGAGAGGGCTGGTCTGCAGCAGCTTGTTACAGGACTGAACTGCTGCCAAAGACCAAGCTCACCCCCACAGAACTACTTCTGAACAGATCTACTTCCCCCACCTCTGTGGACTGGTGGGCTAGAGGAGAGGTTGAACCCTTATTAAAAGTAGGCTGCAAAAAAAGTATGCCTACAAGTATGTTTACCAGGAGTTTAGATCCATGCATACCAAGCTGAAAACTACAGCTAGAGTGACAAAATATGGCAAACAGAGACACATGCCCTGAGAAAACTCCTCTCTCATCCCCTCTTAAGTACTTCTCTCCAATGGGAAGAGATTGGCTAGATTATATACATTTACAAACTGTCCTAAGGTTATATGACATTTCAGGATAATTCAAGTTTAGCAAAGGCCAAAGTCAACAGGAACTTGATGAGCTAAGAATCATAGCTAATTAGATCCTCACCTATACTGACATTAGTCTTTAGTTACTTACTGTAAGTGGGACAGATAGCTCAATTAATTTATCCAGACCTTACAGACTCATCAATAGCGACACCTCTCATCTTAATTGGCTGTGATTATTAAGAGCATCTCAAAGAAACTAATAATAAAAACTGCCCCCTTCCCAGACAGCTTAAATAGTAATAAGGATAAGACACAAAGGGGTAAGAATTATTCTTGCATGGTTCCAGAAACCCTACCCTACTTGCAATAATCTTGAATGTACACCTCTGCACTGAAACTTTGATACATGCATGGGTGAGATGCCTATTACACTAGCAATTTACACCATGGGATAACCAACGGTGTAGCCACATGTGTAGCTATCCAAACAGATTCAGAAATACTTTAAATCCCTATGATATTGCACTAAACGATGTCACATTCATAAAACAGAACACTATGCTGTCACCAAGAAGATGCTTTTTAAAATTAAAATTATCCATCCACTGTAAGTCTGTATGTGGGTGTGTGTGAAGGTCAGAGGGCAAGCTGCAGGTGTCTGTTCACATTCTATACCATGTGGTGCCAATGAATTAAACTGAGGTTATCAGCTTTAGCACAAATAGTTTAACTGCACAACCATCCCAATGGCTCCAAAAATGCTGATGACAGATTTAACTCCCTAAGTAATGCTCACTTACATTACATGAAAAAAGATGCATGTGTTGGTCATGTTCAGATATACCAGAACATACAGAAGAACGAGAAGACAAACAGCAACTTTAACATGGCCTGTGAGCAGCAGGTATACGTTGCTTTTGTTTGTTTTTCACTAATTTTCTAAATGAGCACAGATAGTTTTTGTAATCAAAAAGTTGACTATTAACTTTTAAAGGACCTCTCCCATCAAAGCAGAACCTCACTTTAAAACTGGCTCAGGTGTGAGCATGGTGCAGTCGATTTCCAGGATCTGCTCTTCTTGGATAAAGTGCTGCCTCCAGGTCTGGATAATATTGTTCTTCAAAGCACATCCCACCGGCCCAAAGTCATACAAACCACTGACACCTGTGAGGAAGAGAAGCAAACATGGGCTTTCCCTGTTACTATGACACACATTTGTTGTCCACAGTGCAAGCCCTCTCCACCAAAGAATACTACTTAGAGCTGGCTGTCCAAGGGAAACCTACAAGCTCCCTCCACTCATGAACTGTGTTGTAATTTCATGGCGGGGTGGCCCCACTTACACTAAGTGAAGCCACTGATGCAGGCAGGATGAAAGGCAGACTGCAATGTATGTGGAGAAGCAGCCCCACAGCAGGGAACAATGACAGAGGGTCAGCACTGCACTTTGATTTACTCTGGGAACTTAGGCTGTGATTGAAACCTCCCGAGGTAAAACATTCAAAGATGTGCTTAGCAAATCCAGGCAAGACACAGTGACAATGTATTATAGGCTGGTTACTTTGAGGATCTGTTTACCAGTAGGCCCTTCCTATAGCACTCAGGAAAAACGTGTGTCATCTTCCTGTGGAAAGAACACCTTCCCTGACCACTGTCCACAGAGAATAAGCCAAGGCCCAGGTATGACAGTGGTCTGTGAGGATGGGCAGCCATGTATCACAACTACAATAGTGCTCTACACACCAAAGGCACTAGCAGGCCTTAAGAAGAATGTACCAATATATACACAGCCACATCGAATGCTAATGTCTGAGCCTGTAATCACTAGCCCTTTAGAGAAAAGAGGCTCCAAGAATTCACAGATGGAGTGAGAGACCCTGACACACTCAGCCTTTTCCCTCCCCTCAGGGCTCAGGGGACCCTGAAAAGAGGCAGAAAGAGTGTCAGACCAGAGGAGAGGGAAAAGGACCAAGAAATCCAGGCCTTTTAAACACAGCAGAAGCAACATCTATATGGACTCAGAGACTGAGGCGCATGCACAGGGCCTGCAAGGGTCTGTACCAGAAAGAAGCAGACACATGTCCCCATTCCAGAAATTCAGTTCTTTCCAAGGGAGTCTCCCTGGGAAAACAAACTACTCCAAAGAGCGAGACACATGCCCAGTAGTAGATGCCAACAGAAAAAGAGCTCAAAGGTCTCTTTGGAGGTTCCTTGTCCCACAATGTCATCCCACGGCTTTGTCTTTAATTCGGTTTTCCTTCTTTCTTTCCACCCTACGGGCCTTCTGTACACGTATTATGGCTTCCAGTTTTGTGTTCTTATGGGATTCCTGAGTGTGAGTATATCTGTGTCTATATCCATTTCTTGGGCTCTTTTCCTTGTTTGTTTCATTCCATTCCAATCTGTTTGTTTTCCTCTCTTATTACATTTTACTTTATTAACCTCTAGATGTCTGTTAGTTTTCCAGGGAAAGACAGAAAGGGGGTGGATGTGGGTGGAAGGGAAAGTAAGGAAGGACTGGGAGAAGCAGAGGGTGGAGACTGTAGTCAGGATGTATTGTATGGGAAACAACCCATTAAAAAAAAAAAAAAAAAAAAAAAAAAAAAAAAAAAAAAAAAAAAAAAAGGCTGATAGTGATGTATACCTTTAATCCCACCTTTAATCCCAGCACTCAGGAGGCAGAAGCAAGCAGACCTCTGAGTTTGAGGCCAGCCTGGTCTACAGAGTTCCAGGACAGGACAACCATGGCTACACAGAGAAACTGTGTCTCAGAATTAAAAAAAAAAAAAAAAAAAAAAAAAACATACACACACACACACACAAAGAAATAAATTTAAAAAGAAGGGGGGTAATCAGCAGACCGGGGAGTACTAAGAGTGGGCATTATGCCAAATATCAACTCTTGAATAACAAAAATGCAAACTACACGACTTCTCTCCTTTATGGGATCTGATACAACTGAATAAACATCAGCTAGCAAGGGAAGCTCTTGACTAAGCATAGTGTGGTTTGGATAAGTTTGGCCCCCATAGATGCACATTTGAATGCTTGGCTCAGAGTGGCAATATTAAGAGGTATGGGCCTTTATTGAAAGTGTGGAGGTGGGCTTGAGGTTTCCTATGCTTAGACTCTGCTCAGCGTAGAGAGACCTTCCTCCTAGCTGCCTGAAGAAGACAGTCTCCTGACTGCCTTCAGATCATGATGTAGAACTCATCTTTTCTAGTACCACGTCTACCTGGATGCTGCCATGCTTCCCACCATGATGATAATGGACTGAAATTCTGAAACTGTAAGCCAGCCCCAGGGAAAAGAGTTGTCTCTTCACAACAATGAAACCCTAACTCAGACACATGGTAAGACACATCACTGTGGCTTCACTCATCCCCTACCTCCATAAATAGCAAAAGCCTGATCGTAGAAAAATCTCCTCTTCAAAGTATCCTCCATTTTGGCTCTATCTACGATGTCATCTTTGGGCTGCAATGCCAGCTCCTAGAAGAGGAAGCAAGAAGAGAGTGAGTGGACAGCTAAGTGGAGCTCCAACACATCTGAGTTTGGTAGGATCTAGTATAAAATGCCGAGAGATAAGATGCTGAGGAGCTGAAGTGGAGGCTTCAGGCTCCACAAACACTTCGGGCAACAGAAAAGAAGCTGTTATAGTTTGGATCTTAAAGTACCTAGTAGCTCACTGTTGAAGGCTCACTTGCTCTCCGTTGACAGTGTGGCTGGAAGTGGTGGAAACAGAGATGCTCTCACTCTCTCGAGGCAACAGTGCTCCTTCCCATGCCATTTGCACCACAGGGCTGAGCAAACAGGCTGAATACAGACAATAACCCAACACCCTAGCCAAATAAGCCTTGGATTCCTCTCAGGTGTGCCACTCACAGCAATGGGAAGCTGAATACCGCAGACACTTCTACTTGTATAGCAAAGACTATGATTACTAAGGATTGGAGAAACTGCATGGTGGCCCACATCTACAATCCCAGAATTGAGTTATTGAACCAGAAGGAGTTTAAGCTACAGTAAGTCTTGATGTCAAGAAAACAAAAGACAGACAGGCCTACTATACTTCCTCAAATGCAAATGTTGTGGAACAATTTAAGCAAGATCTCAGTTTTTAACGTTAGTGACATATATATAACTCAGATTCAAGGCTCAGAAGACAGGTAAGTGCTTGTTGACTAATACAGAGGCCTGAATTCAGCAGTACCCCAACACCCATGTAAAAGCAGTGTGGTGCTATGATAGATAGAGTCAGAGGATCCCAGAAGCTCACTGGCTAGCTAGTCTTGCCAAACTGATGAACTCCAGAGTCAGAGAGACACTTGTCTCAAAAAATAAAAGGGATAGCAAGAAGGAAACCGACAGGGACCTCTGGCACACATGCACTGACACAAACAGCCCTCCCCCAATCCAAAACAAAACAAACTGACCTCTCAGATTATTTAAATTTAATGATAGTTGGTTTACAACTTGAAAAAGTCTGGGATTAGATATAAGACAGATTATAATAAAACTATTAAATCTAAACCCAGGCGAATTCTTAAAGAGGAGCAAGCACAGTGTCTTCTGGGAAATTCACATATTTCATTATGACTAGGATTTGGGGGACAGTGAAATGTGGGTTCAAGTAGTGGGGAAGCTTCAGAAGAAAAGTGTCATTGCAAGCTCCACTTCGTTCTTGAAGTACTAGGAGTCAAACCCAGGACCTAATGTGTTAGGCCAATGCTCCACCACTAAGCTACACAGCCTTGAGCTGCTCTGGAAAGAGCAAAAAACAGTGACCACATGGCACTTGTTCAGAAAGCTTTCAAGATCTTTCCTACCTGCAGAGATCAAAGAGGAACAAGCCTACACCTACTGATGTTTCTGTCTTAGAATCCTGGGACTTACCTTTGCTTCCAGAACCCTCTTTCGGGCCTTGAGCTCAGCTACTGCTCTGTCCACATCCACTTGTGGGGCCTTATCTTCTTTTAACTTCCGTACAAAGTCTCCCTGGACAACAAACAAGCTACAATCAGGATTGGTTTCAGAAATCAGGAAACACTAGAACTCTATTTTCAAACATGTATTTAAAACGTATCTGTACACAAATAACAACTTTACATGTTTATTCTGTAAAAGTCTACAAGAAGTATGAATGACTAAAGGCTTTGTCCACAGCAAGCACAGTCCAGAAGAATAGAAATAAGTGTGTTCATATGGTGAGTTTCTGGGGCGAGAACAGAGCTCACCTAGAAATAGACTTTTTAAGAGGCAAAATTTGGGAAGATGGTTGACTATAAAATGTCACCAGTTAACAAATCAGCACAAGAAAATCCCAACATACGTACATAAGATGCCACACCCAGACAAACCACAGTAAAAGAGTCTGGGGTTAAAGACTCTGCTTTCATTTCTACCAGCTAAACTGTGAAACCTGGAACAAACTGAAAGTGTCTCTGGACTCCTGAGTATAGTAAAGCTCTGCATACTGGGCTGTTACAGAACACCAAGTATTGCAACAGCACCCCACAGTGTCTGTGCAGAATGGCTGGCAGCGATGTTCTGGCTGTGGCCACAGTGCTTCAAAGCAAATCTGTCTCACACTGAACGGTTTTCTCCACCTCTCAGGAAACATCATGCTATGCTTCTTTAGCTCCAACACCTGGCCGATTTCCCTTCCCTATCCAACCTCTCCCCTCACACTAGATGTCAGCTTGTCCCATCTCAAACCATCTAACACTAACATGAAACTGCTCTCAAATAACCTGAACTTATGCTATTCTCATGTTTAATCTTTACTTTCTGAACACAAGCCATCCTTAGCTTAGTAATTGTCTCGACTTTGTGCTCAGTATCCATCTTCCTACCACTGTGTTTCTCTGAGCTTAGCCACTGCCTACCATATTTCCAAGCACTCCAACCGGGCTGCCACCAAAGCTCTCTCGGGTAGAAGCTTGTCCACAGGGATGAGATGGCAGCCATATTTTCTTAACTTTCTTCCCTCCTGAGATGCTAGGCCCTGGAGGGATCCTGAGCACATTCTCCTCTGGCTGTCATCTCTTTCCAAGTCCCCAGTCCTCCTTTCATTCAGGACAGTCTCTTCCAGAACCAATGTTCTCTAAAACATCCCAGTCAGGAAGTATAAACAAAATAAGAACCAACAACACACACCAGAACTGAACACCAGCTGTCTGTCCCTCAGAACCTCCTAGCACATTTTCCAAGAGTGAGCACAGTAAAATGTGACATTAAGACTATACCTTATGTTGTGGGTAATTTTTATAAAGTATTCGTTGGCTGAGAAAGTTGTTCAACATTTAGAAAATACAAAGCATTACCAATGGCAAAGCTGCTGGTATCTAAGCGACCAACACATTATGCCTTTACCAATGCACATGTACAGCAACTGCAGCAGGGTAAATCTGGGCATTGGCTTAATCATCTACTTCATTACAGCTCCCAGGAGCAGACACAGAATTTACACGCTGAAATACACAGTACTTGTATTAATTAATTCCTTTTCTATTTCTTCATATAGTTCTATTTGTACACACACTTTTTATTTAGTTGAGCTGGGCATGGTGGTTGTCTTAGTCAGGGTTTCTATTCCTACATAAACATCATGACCAAAAAGCAAGTTGTGGAGGGAAGGGTTTACTCAGCTTATACTTCCATATTGCTGCTGTTCATCACCAGAGGAAGTCAGGACTGGAACTGAAGCAGGTCAGGATACAGGAGCTGATGCAGAGGTCATGGGGGGGATGGTACTGGTTTGTTTCTCCTGGCTTGCTCAGCTTGTTTTCTTATAGAACCCAGGACCACCAGCCCAGGGATGGCTCCACCCACAATGGGCTGGGCCCTCCCCCTTGATCACTAATAGAGAAAATACCTTACAGATGGATCTCATGGAGGCATTTCCTCAAGGGAGGATCCTTTCTCTGTGCTAACTCCAGCTTGTGTCAAGTTGACACAAAACCAGCCAGTACAGTGGTGCTCAGCAGCGCTTCAAGTTCTACGATCTACACAGAAACCCTACCTTAAGCAGATTACATAACTAATGACATTCTGTCTAAGTTTCCCTAGAACAATAAGGAATTTTGGCATACTTGATGTAAAAAGGAGGCATCGTTTGACATTGTGGAGAGCCATGCTATCAGCCTCTCCCCCCTCTGTCACACTCAGCTTCTATTCTGTCTCCAGCTACACCAATGTTCCAGGGACCCTCTAACTTCATCTCATCTGCCTCAGAATACCTGTGATCTAAAAGTGGATGTTCTGGCTTGTTTAACTTACTTAGACGCATGTCCAGAAAGGCCTTCAGACACGGCCATTATAACACTCAGGTGTCTACTGGCTGATACCATGAGCCTAGCACGCCAAGCCCCCAGCACTCAGTACTAGCTACTGATCCACTCTCTACTCTTTGGAGGACTCTACCTCCAGTTAGAACACCCATCTCATGTGCTTTCTGATGAGGAAATGAAGCCTGTTTAAGCCTTTGTTCAGAAGAGGTGGCAAGAGGAAGCAACTAGGTGAGTCCTCTTTAAAATCTCCCCGGTGTGCTAAGTATGGGATCCCATACATTTCCTCCTGGAATTTCTCACCAGGCACTGGCAAGCCATACCATAGGTAAATGAGTAGGAAGAACTTAAAGTGCACCATCCCAAGTCACTTTTGGTCTTTTAAGGCATGGGTATTCAATGGCTGGCCTTCACATAAGAGTTCTGTGAGGGTGAGGTTTCCTACTGTTGAGGTCACCGTCTTTCCAGGCCAGCAAAGAAAAGTCACATTTATTCTGAGTAATATAGAGTAATTAAATTCTCAATTTATAGTGATCTGTTTTTAAACCAAAAGAATCATAGAGATGCCTTAGACTCAAGGATTCCTACTAGCTAACTATTTTTCTTCAGCACCCAACCTCATCTGGGGGCTTCTGTGTGTACAGCGGATGAAACTGGCCTGACTTAATAATCAAGAGCTAAACCAGAAGCCCTGTCCCCAGGTGGAAGCTTACAACACACACACACACACACACACACACACACACGAATGCTCAGTGTGGCATGGGTGAAACGGCTAACTTCATTCTTACTGACGTTTTTTTGGGAGACACTCAAGTCCTATCAGCAGCCCAAGGAAACCATTTCCCCACTGCTAGAGAGGACCTGGCTTCACATGTGTGGCTAGCAGGTTCTTGCTAAGGTTAATGAGTCCATCTTAGATTCCCAAATGTTTTGTAACTACTAAAAGAACTTCATAAACTTTTCATTTGCCCTTTGTAGGTTAAGCAAGAAGTTTAAGTCACTCTTGATTCAGAAAATCAAAGCCAAGAAACACCCAAGGCTCCTCATGCTGTTTCCCCACAACTAAGAAGCAGGTTTCAGGGTCCCCCACCCATTAGTGACAGAGCCAAGAAGAAAAATTTTATAAGGTCTTTCTGTCACCTTCTCAAATTTATAAGACATTAATTTTCATGCAAGGGTTCACAATGCTATCAGACTAAGAATCTAAGAAAACACATAAGCTCCAGGCCTGCAGTAGCTTAGGAACCTGTGTTCCACTGGTGGGCTGTCCACACGGATGCACTTAGAGTGTACTGTGTGCTAGGGGCAGGAAGTGCAACACTCAACATGAACTCATTGTCAGGTTTAAAACAATATTGTTTCTGTACAATAGATAAAAATGTTCGGCTACTGAAGGCTAGATAATCACTTGCCTAAAGTCACCAGCAATGAAAGCAAAGTCACAATCTCAACTTTGGAAATGTAGCTTCCAAGACTGCATTCTGAATGACAAGGCTATACTGCTACCAGTTTAATCCTTAAAACACACATACACACATAGGGGAGGGCAGGGGTATTTAAAAAAAAAAAAAAAAAAGGCCTACTTAGCAACTCTTAGACTAACAATTACTTAAGTTCTTTCTACCTTAGCCTTTAAAAAAAAATTCCACTTCAACTACTCTGTTGGAGCTTCAAGCCACACCCACACCCTTAAGTCCAGAGAGTGACACCAAAACCTCATTAAACTGTTCCACCAGCACCTATAACCTCTAGAACAGGTCAGTCACCTCCAAAGATCCTGCCTGTACCAACAAGTATGAAGATCTACATGACGGCAACCATATAACCCTGAATCACTGTTTAGACAGAATCCTTCCTTTCTTTTTTGTTTTGGGTTTGTTTGTTTGTTTGTTGTCTGCCCCCGCCCCCCACACACACACCTAATAAAGGGTCCACGTGTAGCCTCGGCTGTCCTGGAACTTGTTCTGTGGACCAGAGATCCACCTGCCCCGGTGCTGGCATTAAAGGTGTGGCCCGCCATGCCTAGTTTTTGTTTCTGATTGTGCACCCTTGGGTTACCAAGCAAGGGTGGCGGTGAATGTCAGACAGAGTACAGTGGACAGAGTGGGGGAAGGGGGATGTGAAGACAGCACTGCAAACCTAAGACACAACTTCTTGTGGACTCAGGGCCCCCCTGGGTATCCTCAGGAGCAGGGTTCCTGGAACCATCTGTGCACCTTTCTAGCTCTGTAATTATACAGACGTGGATGCCGAAGGTCGAACTCAGATTCTCGTGACTGCATAGCAAGCTCACTACTGACTGAGCCATCGCTCCATCCTTAGGCTCCTCTTTAACCATCAAGTCACCGAGAATAAGAGCTTTTCTGTGAGCTATTGCTCAACAGCCAGGTCCTGACTTAAGCTTTAACTTACACATTTTCAGCTCCGTGAAACCGTGCTTTAAATTTTGAGCTTCTACTGTTTCCGAGACCTCAGATGTACAGAATACTCCTGTGAGGCCGGCAGCTGGAGCGCCCAGTCGGAATGGTCAGAAGGGTAAACAGACACTCCACAACCATCGGCTGTTCTTAGGTAAGTTAGGTGTTGTTATCAGGCAGTTTCAACTTACACTATCTACAATACACAAAGAGTTTACCAAGCTGCATTGTGGGTAGAGGAATATCTGTATTGCAAAACAAGATGGAAAAACCCACTATAACATGATCATTCTGTAAATAGTTATTCTCTAAAGTAAAATAAAGCTTTATGACGATTTGCTAATCTCTTAACTTCTAATTTATCAGACAGATTACCATATATGTTATATATTATCATGTATGGTATATATACCATAAGTATTTCAAAATACTTTTGGGGTCAAGCCTTAAAGAAATCATACACATTGGAGTTCTAAGTTTTTTCAGGCAAGTGTGCAAATTCTTTGATCAAAGAATTTCTGGCAGCGGTAGTTTCTTACAAGCGATTTCAAAAGGCCCAGTGAGATGGCTCAGCCAGTAAGACACAGGCTGACAAGCTTGACAGCTTAAGTTTGATTCCCTGAGACACCACGGTGGAAGGAGAGAACATATTCCTGCAAAACTTCCACATACAGTAGCATTAAAAAAAAGAAAAATGATATCCTTAAGATTGTCTTTTGAACTCCAAATGAGTGTGTGGTATGCATGTGTACACACAAAAAATAAATAAAGTATATAAAAATATTAGTCAAGTAATTTCAAAGGACTGGAGACAGCGCCATGGTGTATGCTTGCCTAGCATGCAAAGAGCTCAGAGTTCAATCTCAGCCCCTCTGGAGGTGCAAGTTCACGGTCATCCTCCACTACATGCTTCGTTTGAGGACAGCTTGGGATGCAAAAAGCCCTGTCTCTGAGGAAAGGATCTCAAGTTTGAGGCCACAAAGTAGGACCTATCTCAAATCAAAACAGAAGTTATTTCTAACTCAGAAACCACAGCACTGAACTTTTTTATACTGGGTTATAAAAACCCAGGAATATGTTTTAGGACTCTGAAAAATTTTTTTACTAATGCCTGTTTTCATCACACTGTGTCTTGGTCATTTGGAGTCTCATTTATCAAATATACTTATTTAAAAAAAAAACTTGTGATGTTTAGTCTTATGAACTCTTAAGTCTTATGAACGTCAGGAAAGTACCACTGGTTGTTTGCAGTCTCATTGTGTAATCAGCCTACCACAGGCTTCCATGTATAATAAAGTAATTAATATTGTGCAAGTGTAAAACACATCTGTTATAAAAGCAGTGTTTGGAAAATAAGAAATTATTAAAAATGGTTACAAATCCTAGTTAATTCCCTTTTCCCATGTCCCACCCTTTAGCTTTAGTTAGCTAAAGGGTACTACCTTGTCATTGAAAGATTTTTTAGAAAATGTGTTTAATTCTTTTAATACACTCAGTACTAAAATGTCTGTATGTCTTATTAAGTGCAGTAAGTTCTATTGGGTACAGAGACAAGTGTGATCAAAGATGGAGAGGACCTCTACCCTGTATCTCTTAAGCTGGATGATTTCTCTCTCTCTTCTCTTATGCTTTATACAGGTGTTGAATTTCTTTAACTTTTATTGTGTGTACTGAAAACTACATATGTATTATTCTGATTAGTTGCTCTAGTTTACTACCAATAAAAGTCCTGTTAATCACAAAAAAAATTAAAAAAAAATTCTTTGCTAATATCACTACTCATCTCATAAAAAAAAAAAAACAAAAAACAAAACAAAAAAAAACAAAAAAAAAAAAAAAAAAAACCTCTTGAAGCACTGTGAACCTGTCAAGCTCAGACTTAACAGAAACTAGTTTTCCAAAGTTTTAGTTTTGTGAAAGCTTGAATTTTATTTGGGGTAACAACTACTGGTAACACCATCCAAAATACATGCCACTGTTAAGAACAATCCTTTAATAACTTCCAAATGAAACTCAAGTCTTCAGCTGCACAAGCTTCACAACGAAAATTTGTGAATTGGACAGACTGTACTCCATTTTCCTATACATGTCCAAGAAGAAAAAAATTAACTAGATGATCTTTAAACTCCAGTGACACTGGACTCAGTATGACTCAAAATCTCCAGGCAATTAATCAATGTATATGTACTTCTGGAATATTAGAAAAATACAAACTAACTTATATAAATTAATTCAATTATTCATAAAATATCCCAAAATTAAAAAAAACTATCAAACAAACACACAAAAACAAAAGAACAAGCCAAAACAAACAACTTATCAAAGGACACAAATGTCACACAAGTAGTACAAGAAAGCTCTTCACAATCCATGCGTCCTGGAGTTAACTAGATCCAGTCTTACTACAGATGGATACTATGTACTGCAGTTCCAAGCTAACGTGGCAGAGGGAGGGGTTTGCAGTGTGTGCTTTTCTCCCCCAAAATTAGATGTATTGTACTAAATAAAGGAGATTTTAAGTTACAACACAAAACCAAAATTATCATACTTAATTTTACGTGGGGACTGGAAGGTGGATGGAAGACTGAATGTACAGAACATACAATTTAAAAAAAAAAAATGAAGCCCACGGTGAAATTCAAAATGAAAGCCTATTAACTGAATCGGGCTCAAACTAGAGCAAAGTGGCAGAATTCCTCGAAGCTGCAGCAGCTTAGCGCCATTGAATTATCCCTAAAACAGGATTCCACCGTCCTTAGCTAGACAAACGATTGCATCAGGCGCCAGAGCAGGAACAACCCGACTGGTGTTTACGTATAGTAGGTCACGGATGCCGGGCCCTACTGAAAGCTCTGGCTCTTTCATCCGAAATACTTTTCTCCTTTCCCTCTCTTAAGTCTGATCACCACCACTCAGGGCTACAGTAAAAAGGAGGTCTGTATTATATCCCTAGATTCTCCAGCTAAGAAATCTCCCTTCCCTTCCTCAAAATGACATTTTCAGGTGTTCCACCCTAAGAATGGATGACTTCACTGGGTGGCTTAGTCAGTCCATCTACAATTTTAGTTCCAGACACCCTCTTCAGAAGGCAGAAAGATGACAAGAAGGGGATCATAAATTCGCATCAGGATTGGCGAGTAGGGGGTTCGACACCTTTCGACCACATCTTTTAAGCCAATGCTGAGGCTTAATACAGAATCAAGATGAAGAGAAGGGGACGCTTCTCAAAGCATCCCCAAGACTAAAGAAAAGAAGCGCGCGGCATCAGCTTGCTGCAGAACCACCGGGCTGCTCAAAGAGGAAGGCGAAGCCTACGGCTGGATTCCGGGTATGCAGGGAGGGCACGAGGCCCAAGTATCACGGGTGCCGACGCAGCGCGTGGACAGGGAAAGCTCGGGTGGGGGGAGCCGCGCGCGGATGCGGGCGAGGCTCGGTACCTGCTGGCGCACGGCTAGCCGCAGTGGGGCCAGCAGCTCCTCGGTGCTGTCCATGCTGCTCCGGGAGGCGGCGGGCTGCGCGGGAGCGCTGAGGAGCCGCTGAGACGCGGGCGCTGCGACCACTCGGGGCGGCGACAGTAGCGGCAGCGCGGCGCGGGTGGCTCTGAGCAGCGTGGGGAGCAGACAGGGCATGAGCACGCCGCCTAGGCGGTGCGCAGGGCGGCTACGGAAGCGGCGCGCGGCCCGCCCGGTGCATGATGAAATAGCGCAGCCAGGCCGCAGGCGCGCGCAGCCGCACTTCCCGCAGGCGCGCGCAGCCGCCGCGTCCGCAACCGCAGATTCGGCACAGAACCCGGAAGGGCATCTGCTTGCTCCAGAACGTGTGAGGACACTCAAGACAAATGCACAGAGGGACATGGCTTCTGAGCGTGAAGACCTAACGAAGGTGCCACAGCACCTTCAGATCATAGACTTCTCCATTGTCCCAGACGCTCGAATCGCCCCACTGGAACACACACACTTCTGTTTCTTCCTTAGCCCACTGCTTAGAAGAGTACGTATAAAGTCATGAAATAGGGATCTAGAGTTTGTATAAAGCGGGGCATGGTGATGCGCATCTGTAATCCCAGCGCTTGGGAAGGAAAGGCAGGAGAATCGTGAGTTCAAGACCAGCCTAAGATACACAGTGAGCCCCCGTCTTTAAGAAACAAACAAAAAAAAAAAAAAAAAAAAATTCCTCAAGCTCCAATGTTCCTCAGACTGTTAATAGGAATCTGGGTTGCGGTTCTTCTCAGGGTGTGACAGTTAATTTGAAAGACAAGGTATGGAGGCAAGGGAAGGTGACTTTACTTGGGAAACCAGCTCGTGAAGAAGCCAAAGGAACTCTTCCCTCAAAGTTCTTGCAGAAAAGCTGATTTAGGAGATATTGTATAGGTCGGATGCTCCCAAATTTGTGGACACTTCATAGCCAGTCAGCCGGATGGTGGGCCAAATGAAGTACATCTTCCTATTGTCCTTGTGCTATTGTTATTGGTTAGCTCTTTTTTTACACAATGGACAGCCTAGAAGGCAATGAAGCTAGCCCAAGGCCCTCTTTCAGAAAGCCAAACTCCAGTGAGAGAGCACAAGTTCTCAACTCCCAAAAATCTTCAGTGCTGGTTTTTAGGATTAAGAACCAGGCACAATGTGCTTACTAGTTGTATTGGCTGGTTCTGTGTCAACTTAACACAAGCTGGAGCTAACAAAGAGAAAGGAGCCTCCCTTGAGGAAATGCCATCATGAGATCCATCTGTAAAGGCATTTTCTCAACTAGTGATCAAGAGGGGAAGGCCCAGCCCATTGTGGGTGGTGCCATCTGTTGAGGTTCTGTAAACCCCACCCATCAGTTACCAGGCTGTTGCCAGGTATACCCCACCCCTCGGTTTCCTGACAATAGCTAGGTATGATCCGCCCCAGTGACCTGACACTATAAAAGAGGCTGCTTAGTCCCTCCTCTTGTTCTCTTCTCTCTCTTGCTTCCTTGTCCCCCCCCCATTACCCCTTCTCTTCCCCTTCCCTTCCCCCCTCTCCCTCCACGTGCTCATGGCTGGCCACTACTCTTCTACTTCTTTATTCCTCTTTTCTCTGTCTCTCTCTCTCTGCCTTTACTATTCTCTTAACTCCCCCATGACCTAAATAAGCTATCCTATATTATACTGTCGTGTGGCTGGTTCCTCAGGGGGAAGGGATTCCCAACATAGATCCCCTAGAGGCATCTCCCTTGCCTCCAGGCCTCGCTGCCATATCCCCTCCCCCACTCTCTTCATCCTTTTCCTAACTTTGGTGCCGAAACCTGGATATCATCTTTTTCCTGACATTCTATAAAAACAACAGTGAGTCTATAGGTGCCATGCCTATTCAAACCATAAGTACCTTAACCCATTTGCCAGCTTCAGTCATGATAGGAGAAAACTGAGCCGCTCACAAGCTTCAGTGATGCTAGGAACATCTTAACCTGCTCACTAGCTTCAATGGTAAAGGATCAGTTTAATCAAGTCATTGGTTTCACCTCTATCATCTAAAATTAGTTGATCATCTAAACCCTTGAATGAATCCCTGCCAACTCCTGAATAGTCTTTGAGTACTAGGCAGATCATTTAATTCCAATAACAGAGACCTGGAGGTTGGAAGATAGTGGGAGCTGATATGGAGTAGAAAAACCAAGAGCTCCATAAAATTGGGTTTATCCAGGACAGAGGAGTAGCTTTCTGGAGCAGTCCTAGGGGGAAGAAGTACCCAGAGAAACATGAGCTGCTTCTGAGGGAGGGGATTGAAGGGCAACAGGCTTCTTGGGCAGTGTCAGCATTTGGTTGAAGCCAGAGTAGTTAAAATACTTCCTATTCTGAACCAGAGAGAGTGTCAGAGTTCAGACCAGCAACTTGTGTCTCAGCTACCTCCACTGGGCACGTGCAATGGCCTCAAAGTGGAGATGCTGAACTCCACTCTCCTTTGCCTCTAGTTTAAAGGGTCTGGAATTCATGGGGCACTGACAATGATCACAATATGGCCTCCATATCCACCAAATTAAAAGCAAGTCAGTCCTCAGCTGTTTTGTGGCTAAAGTATGACTCAAGTACCTGTACTTACAGGAGAATAGATACTATCAGAAGTCATTATGTTAAGTGAAGTGAGCCAGACTCAGACAACTGTCCAGTGTTTTCTGATGTGTGAAGTCTCAATTTGTGTGTGTGTGTGTGTGTGTGTGTGTGTGTGTGTTTATATGTCTGTAGGTCATGAAACTAGAAAAGGGCTCATGATAGCAAAGGAGGAGATCTTAAGGGAAGTGGATCTCATCCTGTGCGGCTTGGTCCCAGAAACCTGAGTGGGGTGGTAAGGGAATGACTACAGACTTGGACCAGGCATGTTGTGCACAGTCTGGTAGAGTGGCACCAACTATGCAGCAATCTGGAACCCCAGCATGTTTATTATGTTCAGCAGAGAGGGAAGAGTTAGCTCATTTTGGGAGGAGGTCTCTGTAGGTGAATGGTCTCAGGCCATAAGTATCTGGGAGGAGGAAGCTGTAATTAGGAGTTTTGGCACACACTGATCACTCCTTCATAAACACCCATATTCCTCCACACTGCCAACATTCACACTGCACCAGAAGAAGGCTTGGCCATCCCTCTGAGCCCGACTCTAGGAGCTTTGCTAGTTTCCCGAGGGTCTGGGGCCTCAGTCCTTGACATGGCCAGCTCATGTGAAACAATACACATTTGCTTAGAATTTCACTAGCTCAGGACTTCATCTGTTTCCTATAGAGAGGACAGTGGAATGCAAATACTTGGAAAACGAAAAGGGCTCTGACTGGGAAAAGGAAGAAAACAAGCTAAAGACAAGAAGGGGACATGGAAAGACAACAGTGAAAAAACAAAAAACAAAATAGAAAGCTGTCATGACTCAGATGCCATGGCAAAAGCCATTAAAAAATCGGAAACCTCTCAGTGAGGTTGTCACAGGAAAAAACCCAGTGACACCAGAAGGAGTGATCACTGGTGATCATCAGCCACCTGAAACATCTCTCAGGCCAGGTTCCACCCTGAGATTAACTTAGATGTAGTCCATTTGACTCTAAAAATAACATTGTGAACACACACACACACACACACACACACACACACACACACACACACACACACACTGTCTCTTTTATTAAAGAGCTGCACTTAAAACTTCCATTGTTACCAAAGAATAACGTCCCTCTTTCAGGCTCTCTTCAGTCTTGAAATGAAAGGATTTAGGAAAGGAACCAGGAAGAAACTCAAGGGCAGTTTTACTGCAGCATGAAGAGAAAAACAACAGGACAGTCAGCTGCCAGGAGGAAAGAGATGGGAAAAGAAAAGAAGTTTTACTTTCAGAGTTAGAGGTCAAAAGCGGGAGCTCAGCAATGGAGGACTTCTAGCAGCTACATGGGCAGGCTTCCTTTATGAGAAAGGCAAACAGGGTGAAGATCTGGGTTAGTGTTCAGAAAAGGGAAAGGGAAAGAAAACGAAGTTCTGAGTTCTAACTCAGAAAGCAGCTGGCTTAGCAGTGACGATCTGTAAGCAACTTCATGGAGTGGGGGTATTTATGTGGGATCTAGTTGGGGAAGGGTAGCTTCTCCTCCCATTTTCTTGTCATGTCTTCAGGTATATCATATTTCTTTCCTCTGGCTTCAGACTTGTTGTAAAACAGGATTTTTTCCTATGGCAGAAAGTACCCAGCATTGTCTGGGGCTGGGAGGCTTTTATTGTCTATCTCAAAAAAGGATCACCAGCTATTGACCAAGTCAACTGCAAAGGGGACTGCTGACCATCAGTCACCCTATACACCTCCAAGGTAGCTGGCATACTGATATTCATATCTCAGATGGTACCTGGGAAGCAGATGGCAACAGTGGGTGGTCAGTCCCTCCCATCTTGCTGACATTCTCCCTCTGTCATACCATGGTGGTGGGAGAAGCCCTGGTGTTCCAGTCTCATTCAAAGGCTTTGTCACTGTGGCAAACATCGAGGAAAGATTGTATGAAGGAAGGAGGGTTCCTTTTATCTCATGGCTTCTGAGGTGTCGATCCACGATTACCTGGGTCTGAAGTAAGGTTGAGCATCCTGGTGTCACGAGTCTGTGAAGCAGAAGGCTGTTCATCCTCATTCCAGTCAGGAACCAAAGACTTAGAGAAGAGGAGAAAGGAAAAGATAGCATCCTTCAAAGACATGCCCTGGTTAGCTACATCCTCCAGCCAGTGCCTACCCACTGATATCACCAAATGTAGACGGGTTAACTCATTGGTGAGTGTCGCGCGCCCCACGTCCCGCCGGCAGGAATAGGCGTGCAACAACAGGATTCTTCTGCGAACAACCTTTATTGTACAATACTCTGAGCAGGGGATCTCCTCTTGAGCAGGGGACTACTCCTGAGCAGGGGACTTCTCCACGTGGGACTTCTCTGTGCAGGGCATCTCCTGTACAGGAGACTTCTCCACGTGGGGCTTCTCTGGTGGGATCTTTCCTTAGCAGGGGTCTTCTCTGAACAGGCGATCTCCCCCGTGGGAGAGAAATGCACTGCTTATATATGCCTAAGAGACTTGTGTTGCTACCTGTGTTGCTCCAGTAGCTCATTAGTGTGCCCCGAGAGTGGGCTATGACGTATGTGGTTTCAAAGCAACATGAGGGGAAAGGTTTTTGAAGGCTGAATAATAGGCAGGAAGCTGGCGCCATCTATTGGCACCAACCGCTTCCTACAGGTGAGGTTGGGACACTCCAGTACCAAAAGCATTCCTCAACACTGCTTTTATAAGGCACTAGGCTTTCACCACATGGGCCTTTTTAGGGGTACACATCATGTCCAAACCACAGAGTGTCCTTCACTTTCTTCATTGACATCTGCTCTTTAGGCCCTGGTTCTCCAGAATCCCGGTGCTGCCTTGAGAATGGATTTGTCTGAAAGGAAGTCCTTTCCAGTACTTACCGCACACCTCTCCCAGGCACCTAAGCTCTCGGGTGCTTATGTTTTGATGGCACACACCTGTAATCCCAACACCCGTGAGGCCGAGACAGCAAGATGACAAGTTTAACCAATCAGTACCACACTACAGTTGCAGGATATTTGATTACAGTGTGAATCCCAGAATTGTGTTATTTACTGGGAAAATAAAACTGTTTCTAGTTGTGGTATGGCTCAGCTCTGCACATATCTTTAATCCAAGAGCTATCTGTTTATTGTAAATGGGCTTAAATCAAGTCAACCATAGACCAAGGCTCAGAGCAAGCAACTGGTTGACAGGGAGTGAACACAGGAAAAAAAAAATAGAGTAAGAGGAAGTCAGGAGAACGGATAGAGAGATGCACAGGAAGTGGAAGGGAGGGACATCCAATTTGAAAGGTTTTGTGAGACAGTGTGGAGAAGGAGAATTCCTTTTTTCTTTTGGGACATTGTCAGCTGAGGCCTTTTCTGCTTCTCTTATCGGACTTTAACCCCCGGCATTTGTCTCCTGAGTCTTTATTGGTAAAATTTAGTGTTGAAGCCTGCTCTCCTGGCATAGCTGTGGTCATTTTCCTTCATGCCCACCAGATGTTTCATATTGTTGCTGTAACATGCCTGCCAGTCATTGATGCAGAAAAATAATGTGACTCAGAGAAGGGTCATACTGATCACATATCCTGTTCTATTCTGTATGTTATGCAGTTTGTTTATCTTAACAAATTCTACAACTATAAGCTTCACATAGGACCCATCAAATTAAGGGTCAATATGAACTATTCTGTCTAAAATGGCTTGAGTCAGGGCTGACCACCAGGCAGCACTTCCTGCACCTGCATATGAGCTCGTGGGTTTTGCAGTTTTAGTCTTTATAAGATGGCCCTGAGAAATGTCCGCCCTGCAGCTTTCAGCTATTGCCCCCCCCCCCCGTCAAACAGTCTGTATATGTGTGTTCAACAAACCCATCCCTGTCTGACTGAGATTGGTGTTCTTGTTAGCGATGTGTTCAGCAACTCCTGGACCCTGAAATCTAATGTTTGAGATTTTGTTAAAAACAACATTTGGTGTTCCAACTCATGGCATGACCACATGGTCAGAAAAATCAGGCTAGCCTCGGACAAACTGAGGAAACCATCTGGTTTGGTAAGGCTTCTGGGAAATCCTCAGGAAGAGAGTTAAGGATGGGAAATTCTGAAATAGAAGGTGCTAGGATCTCGTATAGTGCTACTTTAGATGGCTTGAGAAATAGAAGCAGAAAATTAAAGGCTAAATGACTTATGAAGTTGGCTTACTACTGATTATGATTATTATCAATTTTGGTATTTTGTGATTTATCCTTACTAGCCATAGTGGCTTTCTGTACTTGATTACAGGGTGGGGGAAGCTTTAGAGATAATGAAAAGAGAAAAATATGAAAAGTGAATCAATAAGATACAAACCCTAGAAAGACTTATAAATGAAAATAAGAAAAATACTCAGACAGAGGAATTTAGATAAGAACCTGCTGTACCCCACTTGAGGAATGTGAAGGACCAAAAGTAGCCTTTGCTAATTTTTTTTTTTTGCAAAGATTGACTTCAACTGCAAATAGAATATTATCAGATTCAGAAGTCAGAAAAATACTCATAGAACTGTTGGCTTATGAAAATACTAATTCAGAATGCAAAAGGGTGATTAGACCTTTAAAGGCAAGATCAGCACCAATAGATGAATGGATTAGAAATATAGCTTATATTGAATCTCAGTTTATGATGCTACTCTGGTAGGAGAAGCAATTTCTAAAAGTATTAAGAAAATTCAAAATGGCAGATGTTTTAGTTGTGGTAAACCAGAATTTTGAAAAGGGATTGTAGGCAAAGCATTCCTAGAAAGAATTTTTTCCCTAGAGATAATCCAAAAAGAAGGCCACAGTCTTCTCAAGTATGCAGAAGCTGTGACAAAGGCCAGAATTGACCTAATGAATGAATATCAACAAGGAATGCACAAAGTAACTATTTGCCATTGGGAAACACCCTAAGGGGCCTCCTGCATGCCCCAATATCAAATTAAACTCAATTTTTCCCTGTCGGTGTAAGAAAAACTCATCTGCATAGCAATTAAAAGATTTAATGCCTGTCATTAAAAACAGTAGTGCTCTGGATATAAGCAAGGATAGAATGGCTTCAATAGATAAAGAATTCACAAGAGACCAGAATAAAAGTATTTTGGCTAACTACTAAAATGATCAGACCAAAGCTAAATATACAAATAAATAACATTAAAATGAAGCCTTAGTAGACACAAGAGCAAATGTAACAGTTATTTCACCAAAATCAGATTGGTCTCTCCAAGTGGAAATACTCAGCTTCTAAGGATTGGAACTTTATCTCAGGTACAAAGTACTAGATAGGTCGAATGTGTAGGGCAGAAGGACAAAGAAGAAAATTAAAGCCATATGTAGATAATGTTGTCATGAATTTATGGTGATGTGATTTGTTACAGCAAAGGAAAACACAAGTTAACCTTCCTCCAATCTGAGGAATAAACCATCAAGTAAAGACTGCTTCTAAGAAAAATGTTATTTTTGAGTAAGACTTTGCCAAAGGCACACTTGCTTACTGGAATGAAGTTAAAAATGGGTTTTCTAAAACTAGTGTTTTAATTCATTCTTAGAATGTTAGAGGTGTTGAGGTCACTCCTTTTAACATAACTTTGGCCATTTTGTATTCTGTTTTCATTCTGCTCATAAAGTGAAATTAAGTTCAGGTTCTCAGACTCTACTTCCCAGAAATAATTACCCATAGCTGATACTAGAGAATGTTACCAATTAGCCAAAAAAACTATGGTTGAATCACCTGTACCCTGTTATCTCAATGGTATGAAATTCCCCTGTTCACCATCTGTCTACCACTCTTACCTCACACAGGACCAATCCTGAGCTAAAGTTTCGCTCATGATACTTTGTCTAGTTAGCCAAAAACATTGTACCACTTCACTGCTTGCCTTTGAACTTTTGAACCTGGTTTTTCCTATTTAAAAACCTGCCTGAGGACAGACTGGTGCCATAATTAGGTTTTTCCTTCTTGTAGTCCTGGACATTCAGTATTATGGTGTGTATTTAATAAACTATTCTTGCTTAACTGAGATTAGTGTACATACGGGTTGTGTGGCAATTCCTAGACCCCAACAGCATATAGATTGCCACATGGCCCACACCATCTTGGACATCATCTTTTGAGTTTTTTTTTTTAATAAAAAAGAGTATTTTTATTGTTTGGCATTAAAAACCCATGGTTTTAAATGTTTTAAGTAGATTGGTGGTCGCTGTGGACACCTGGAAGGGTTCCTCCTCTCGAACCCTGGGGTTCTCCTTTGTAGCTGTGCATCCTGACTAGGCCATGATCTGGTACCAGCGGATGTCTATTGTCTACGTAATGGGCGCTTGGTAGGTGCTGGGCTCAGCGTTTTTCCTTACAGAATTTATCAGACTTTGGAGAAGAAGAGGAAGGCTCAGGGATGAAACATCTCTTTTTACAAGTGAAAACTCTGATTTAGCAATGGAAAAGGCCGAGCTTGGTAAAGGGTTTTATGTGAAAACGTTTGTGAAGTATTCAGAAAGTCCTGTTTCAGCTACTCAAAGGATCATGAACTATCTGAGCACGTAGGCTGGTGGGACTGGCCTTCAAGCATGAACAGTTGCTGAATTCTGAAAACTAGGATTTGGCTCGGTATTTGATAGAAGCATTGATTTCCATTTCGTGTTTGTGGAAGGAATGTATTTAATTCGATTTTATAAAATATAAACATTAATAATGTGCAGAAAATAAATGTTTTGAGTAAATTCAAAGGGTTACCACAGTTCAAACTTGCTTTCTAAATCTTTAAAAGTTGAAGTGACTTGGACCTAAGATAAAATACTTGAGCAGGGTGATGGTAGCCCATCCCTTTAATCCAAGAAGAGACCGGTAGATCTCTATAAATTAGGCGTTTTCTGAATACTAGAGTTATAGTGAAGAAGATGGAGGTGGTGCATGCTTTTAATCCCACTACCCTGGGATAAACTCAGATTCAGCTTCTAACTGGGAGAAATCACACACCATATTATAAATTATTATAAAAACTCTGCAGGGTTACTAGAAAGGCACCTGATTTCTAGTGGGGACAGGAACAAAGAACAGCTTTTGACACTGCAAGTAAATTCATCTTCATGAATGCAATCCCGACCAATATTGAACCAGATAATACCATAACTATGAGTATTAAAGTTTTTGGTGAATTGGCAACTGGGGACTCTCAATATAGCAAAAAGGAGTCCAACAGCATTTGCCTGTTGGCTTCTATTGCAAATGCTTTCCATATAGGGAGAATAAATATTTTCTCTTTGAGAAACAAATCTGGACATTTTACAAGACATGGTATTGTGGTCTGAATATGCTTGGCCTAGGGAGTGGCACTATTAGGAGGTGTGGCCTTGTTGGAGGAAGTGTGTCACTGAGGGGGTGGGCTTTGAGACCCTCCTCCTAGTCAAGTAGGAAACAAGATTTAGAACTCTCAGTTCCCCCAGCACCATTCCTGCCTGCATGCTGCGATGCTTCCTACCTTAATGATAATGGATTAAATCTCTGAAACTATAAACCAGCCGCAATTAAATGCTGTCCTTTTAAAGAGTTGCCTTGGCCTTGTGTCTGTTCACAGCAGTAAAACCCTAACTCAGACACAAGGAGAAGTTTATACTCAGTCATTGGCAACCAGTCTATGGTCATAAGCACACAATATCCCTTACAATGGTGGACTGGACCTGTTCAAAGGCAGGGTCCTCTGCAGGCTTAGCCATGGAAGGAAAGGTATTATCGTGGAACTAGAACCTATCTGAATTCCTTCATGACCAGATATGGTAGCAAGGGGATCTGTGCTTTCCTTCACTGCAGAAATAGTTCAGTTGCCTCCCCCTCAAAGAGGCACCTATTGAACTGTGGGGACTGACGGAAAGGTCATGACTTTTGGCTGACACAAGGTTTACTGATGGAACCCAAACTAATGGAAAGTGGCAGCCTATAGACCAGGGCACGGAGTGGCCAGTGCTGAGGAAGGAGCCATCAAATCAGTGCAAGACCATGTGTTACAGATGCCAGAGCATGGGTTACTGGAACGATGTGGAACCAAGCATGCTTCTCTCCTATTTGCAATGAGCTCTGTGAACTGTTGGCATGAGCGGATAGCCTTGACTGGGTCAGGGGCTATCACTGGAGCAGTCTGGTGACTCTCTACAGTACACCCCGTAGCCACGTGTGGTGAGGATGGTAAGAGCTACAAAAACTGTATGTGGGACACAGGGGAAGGAAGGATGTGTAGAGATAACTTGGCTCCCTGGGAGTTTGGGGTAGGCAGGGAGGAATGTCTCATATAGTTAGTCTTGGGGATAGTTTTACTCTGAGGATGAACTGATTGATGGTCCTGATTCAAATATTCACCTGGACCAGAAGGTCTCCACTTGGAGTTGGGTGGCCAGAACCTTTGTGCCTTTTCCTTCCCCAGTCTGTCCTGCAGGCTTACATAGGTGCTGCCTTCTTGGGCACCCAGGTCTGGGCTCCTAAGCCTGCCACACTGAAAAATCCTAAGGGATCACACTGAAAAATCCTAAGGGATGCTACCAGGACCTTGGTGTTGAGGCACCAGTGTTACATTTCTAGTCTAGCCCCAGATTCTTACAAATCTCAATCTCTCTCTCTCTCTCTCTCTCTCTCTCTCTCTCTCTCTCTCTCTCTGTGTGTGTGTGTATGTGTGTGTGTGTGTGTGTGTGTGTGTGTGTGTCTGTCTCTTTCTCTGTCTCTCTCTCTTCCTTTCTTTTTTAAAAAAAATTTTATCTATTCATTTTATGTATATGAGTACCCCGTCACTGTCTTCAGACACACCAGAAGAGGTCATCAGATCCCCATTAAAGATGGTTATGAGCCACTATGTAGTTACAGGAATCGAACTTGGGACTTCTAGAAGTGCTCTTAACCTCTGAGTCATCTCTCCAGCCCTCCTCCAACTTCCCTGAAACCTTAAATAATGTCTCTGTCCTCAATAGTCTCAGCCCTAGTATGAACAACGAAGAGACCAGACCCTACCTGCCTTCTGGACTCTTCCTACTTTAACTGAAGATTTGTTCACTTGTGTAAAGTAGATCTCACTTTGTCCAGTAGAGGGGAGCAGTTCCCTGTGAACCAGCACCTTTGCAGAGTCAGGGCTGGGAAAGCTGGGCAGAGGCTCCACAAGGGGCCACACAGGGGCACTAGCTGATGCACAGTCTCTGGAGAGAGGGCCAGACCCTTTCTCCACTCTTAAGGCAGCCTAGACACAACATTCCTCTTTCGTAGGAGAATGGTGAACCAGCCATCAGACAGTCACGATGCCCTCTCTGGCCTTGGCAGTTCAGTGGGGGAGAGGTAACTTACTTACCAAGCAGGTAAATAAGAAGTGAGCAGAGGTGTGATGTGTGCAGAGGTGATTGGTTTCTCCCCATTCCTCCTCCAGTCTATTTCCTCTAAAGTGTGTAATCCTGGCTTTCCTTGGAGTGTCCTTCATTATCTGTTTGTCTGATACACACTCCACACAAACACATTCTAGGTTATGGTCCTGGACCAAGACTGGGCATGAAATGCCGGGTAGATAAGAAGGCAGAGCCATGGCTTCCTGATAGAGCTCACAGATACATCATAAGGTACTTTACTGCCTCAAGAAGAGGTTACCCAGTAAGGAACGTCCTCAGTGGACAGTTCAGGAGAGGAACAAGGTAGTGGATTATTTAGCCACCATAAACAGAGATATGGAGACTATATGTAGTGAGGGTAAGTGACCTGCTTTCGGAAATTGGTAGTCTCCACTTAGAATATCCCACGTTTTAATTTGATCGTATGATGTCTCCATAGCCACAAAGCCCCTTTCCCATCTTCAGATCCAAATCCATCCTCACAGGGGTCTATCATCAGCCGCTTATCTAGCTGGTCCCCCAGCACACTCACTGACGAAGCCCCTCTCACACCCTCTACACCTCACCTGTACCTCATGGCGGTGATGCTTCTGGGCAAACTAAGGAGATCTGGGCAGCTCAGAAGGCAGAACATGGAATCAGAGCTGCTTGAATTCTGGCAGAAAGCTTCTAGAAGAACTGAACCAAGACAGCCAAGCAGTGTACTGTTACGTTTCAAGAAATTCCCTTTTCCCAGAGTCTGGCATTGAGACAAAAGCCAGAATTCCCTCAGGGACTTAAGATAGTTTCTACACTAAAAGTCATTCTTCCTATCTCTGACGAAAGGGACCTATGGTTCCTCCATTAGCCTATGCCTGTGGTGCCTATTGCCTTTTAGCAAATCAAGTTCTATGCCTCTATTGGCTCCCTCAGTCCTGACTTTCACAGGTACCAGTTCCAGTCACCCTGGATGGTATAACCCACCCCCACCATAAACCTCTCCAGTCCCTGAGCTCCTCTTCCCTTCCTTTTCCCCTAGGTCTCTTTTCTCCTCTATAGCCCAGCCATTTTGGCTATGCACTCACTTGGTCCTTGGTCCCCATGCTCTGTCTTGGTACTTCTGGTGACCAAGCCCTTAGTCAACAGGGCCTGGAGGTGGGGAGTGAGGATTAAAGAAAGAAAAGACAGATAAATGTCATAATAACATGACTCCAGCCGGAGCTGAGCTGAAGTCCCTTCATTTTTTTCCCCCAGTCTGCTTTTATACCATTGTAGATACATGCAAAGAATAAGCTCAGGTCTTAGATCAGAGACAGAGTTAAGGAACAAACAAGGCGATAAACAAAGACCCCAGTGGTCACTGTGTCTGGGAGATTTTAAGGATGACCAAGATAAAAGGAAATGCCACACATTCCACAGCTGTTACCTTGAGCTTTGTATTAGCCCAGATGGAAATATTCTTATCTGAGCCTCTCTTGTCCTCCTAGCCCAGTGCATCCTGGGCCACTGCTGCTGTGTCTGTTGTCTTGTGAATATGTGTTGTTCCTGGCTGTTCTGAGTTAGTGTCTGGTCATCCTTTTGTGTTTTGTTTTTCCTTGTGTCCTTAGGGTGATAAGACTGACAGTGTAAAGGATGGGACTCATCCTTTTAAGTCATTTTCCAAGAAGAAAGGAATATTGTGTCCAACATTGCTGTTTTAAAATGACACAGAAAAGTTCTGCATTGCCCATCATGAGAATAATTCTTTTTTTTTTTTTAACTTTCTGTACTTTTTTTTTTTTTTTTTTTTTTTTACTGTTTATGAGCTGTGCTCTGCCCATTCTAGAGGTTTCTGTTCCAGCTAGTCCAAACAAACCAAGCCAGAAAGGTTCGGCATTGACTGCAGCTGCTTAAGAAGGGCATCATTGAACTATATAAATCATTGTGGTCATTATTGTAGTCCTGCAGGATGAGGGCGGGGCAGATGTAGATGAGGGCGGGGTAGAAGCTGAGGAGGGCCGATTCAGGATTCAGAAAAGCTCAAAGACAGGCGTTGTTTGTGGACTGCTGGCTGAGTACTAGTTGCTGGGTGATGTGCAGGCTTCACCCCAGCTTGGCTTTAGCTTCCTTGGAAGGGTCTTGTAGGTTTTCAGAGATAGTCTGTCACTATGTATTCCAGTGCAGGACCAGGACTTAGATGAACCCCTGGAGCCAGATGGGAAGGGAGAAGCCACGACAGACAATAGAAATGGCAAATTTGTGGCTTCTTTCTCATCCCCCTGACAGACACACAGGTATAAATGCTCTTTCTCAAAGGCTGGATCAGGACATGTTTACCCCAAAGTAGTAGACTTGCCTGCCTCACAGTATTTGTTTAACGGACCAACCCTGAACGAGAATAGAAAGACCTTTAAAAATCTCTAACAGGAGCCTGATAGAGCTGTCTCCAGAGAGGCTCTGCCAGAGCCTGACAAATACAGAGGCAGATGATCACAGCCAACCATTGGACTGAGAATGGGGTCCCCAGCAGAGGAGTTAGAGAAAGGACTGAAGGAGTTGAAGGGGTTTGCAATCCTATAAGAACAGCAATACCAACCAACCAGAGCTCCCACGGACTAAACCACCATCCAAAGAGTACACATGGATGGACCCATGGCTCCGGCTGCATATGTAGCAGAGGATGGCCTTGTTGGGCACCAATGGGAGAAGCCCTGCCAAGGCTCAATGCCCCAGTGTAGGGGAATGCCAGGGTGGGGAGGTGTGAGGGGGCGGGTGGGTGAGCATTCTCATAGAAGCAGGGGGACTGGGGTGGGATAAGGGGTTTCTGGAGGGAATAGCACTTGAAATGTAAATAAAAAATATCCAGAAAATATGTCAGCCCTCAAGACTTATGTCTCTGCTCTGTGGAGGGCCTTTCCCTCTGAGCATTTCCTTGTCCCTAGTCAAACCTTTCTTTTCTGGCCATCCTGTGTGCTGTGTCTAAGATTCTCATACACTGCCTGTCACACTTGAGATTCTCCTCTCCTTTAATCCTTTTAGTGACAGAGAAGACTCACCTGATCAGGACCCACAGATGATAACTCTAGGTTGGCCTTGAACTCACCCCGTCAGCTAATCCGACCCCCTGCTTCTGTCTCCCAAGTGCTGGGATGATGGGCACACACCTTCCATCTAATTTGGGAAATATATCATTTAGTAATGGACAGTAAGCAAATTTGGTAGTTATCCGGGGTGGGGGAGGTGGTGTCATTAAAACTCCTCACTTGGAAGACTTGCAAGCACAACCTGGGAAATGGCCCATGCAGGGAGCAGTTGAGGCCTTGCAATCTTGCCGTCCCCTGCATCCAGGAATAGTCAGGGCCAGAGGTGGATTGCCTCTCACAAAACCCTGCCACCAGGCCTGACAGAGTTCGGCCAGATTGAACTTCCCCTCTGACTCACCTGATAAGTACAGGCTGGAATCAAACCCACTCCCTGTGATTCCAGTAGCATTTAAAACTGATGTCTTGGGTGCGATGCTCTGGCTCCTGTATATCCGTAGGCCTAAATGTGGCGCCCTGGTTTGCAGCCCAACCCAAGAGCTGACTGGCATCCCTCTTTACTCTGAGGAGAGGATGCCATCCTGCTTAGAGCCACACCTACGGACCCACACTTGCTGTTCTCAACCAGCTGGAGAGTCACCTCAGGGCCTAACCACAGTCCACTTCCCTATGGGGTCCGGGTCCTCGCCTCTCAGGGTACCCTATATGGCCATAACTGTGGTACGTGAGGCACTGACTGTCCTTTGGGAGGTGTTTGCATAAGGGAACCAGACCCTGTCACTTAGTGGAGGTCCGGTGAAGTCTGTCACAAATGCCTAGTGTGTGTGCCTGGGGGGAGTTGTCCCACCAGGAGAGAGTGAAGATCTCAATAGAGAGCTGTCTGTTGCTGAGGGGACATCTAAATGAGGGACATCCACAGCTCCTCAGTGAAAATGCTTTTGTCATCTCTGATGATCTGTGATCAGGTGGCATCAGAGGGCAGGGATGGACCAGTTTAGCTGAGTGGTTGAGCCACCTGGAACAGACCAGCAGAAATGGATTACATAAACAAACAAACAAAACCCCCTCCTTTATGTCACCGATTAGTCTTAGTGTTAGTCCTTTTTTGTGGGTTACTCACCTCTTTCCCATCCCCACCCCCAAAGCAGCACCCTAGCTATCTTCTACATTTGAAAACAAGGAAACAGACTCCGAGGGCCTGGGTCTTCCTAGGAGCTCAGAGCTGAAACGCAGTTCAGACGGCTCTGAAGGCCTTTCTGTAATTCCACTGCTGCCTTACATATCAGGGTCCTTGTCTCTGAATGAGCAAACTTGCCAGGAGAATTAGATGCATTAATGTAAAATGCAGTCGGTCCCAAGGGTACCACCTCTCACTTTGGATGGCTGGTTTTAGTGCTTGCTGAGCTTTATCTTCTAAAACCTCCGAGTAAAGGGTTCTCTTGCGCTCTCAGTATTTCCAACCTTCCCACACCCTCTCCAGCTACTGCTGCCCACCGACGCTATCTACTCGGTCTATAGCTCTGTTTTGGAAATCGTCTTGTTTTGAAATAAGGTAATCATTTTCTAAAGAATCTAATTGTATTGATTTTGAAACCTTCTGAGAATATAAGCATCATGTTAGCACATAGACATGAAAATATTTATATAATTGTAGAAATAAATAACTTTTTAGATGTTCAAAACAACAAACTAACAAACAAAAACGGAGGCCAGGCTGTAGCTCAGTGGTAAAGCAGAAACCATGCATGCATAGGGTTTAGGTGTGAGTCCAGCCAGCCTTAGCTCCTTAGCTGAAGCACTTGGTAGTCGGCTAGGGCCTCATAGGTACTGGGTAGCTTAGTCCATTTGTTTGCTCCTATAAAAAAAATCACCCGAGATTGGGAATTAAGGGATAGAGACACTTCTTACTGTTCTGGACTCTGCAGTGCCTAAAGGAGAGGGCCCGCACCAAGACGGGGACTTCTGACTCCATTACCCGGATGACATCACATGGGAAGAAGTGTGCATATGTATGAGGCCGTTCTCTTCTTCAGGTAAGCCATTCCCAAAATAATTAAACCAAGCCCACAGCAACGGCAGCCATTCATCCATCCATCCACAAGTTCGCGCCCTTCTGGATGACGTCACGGCGGGTGACCACGCCCCCTGCTCCTTCCACGCCCCTGGCTTCTCTATCCCATTTTGCTCCTCTCAGGCTTTATTTTTGCCACTAATGTTTCTCTTCCTCGTAGTTCGCTTCTGCAGTTGACCTCGCATTCCAGGAATGATAGGCTTGAGCGACAAACATCTTTGTGACAAAGTACCTCGGAGAGCCAGGGAGTCTCACAGGACGGGTTATCCCACCTGCAAATGAGGATACTTTCCCTCAATTGTGAGGCTGCTTTTGAACAAGAGCAGTCCCCTCATGGGACCCAGACTACTTCCTTCGAGTGATAACAGGATAGTGACTCCTCAGAAACCCTTGACGGACAAAACAGATCAACAGGCCAGCTCCTAGCCTGGTAATAATACCAGCCACATTTGTCTGCCTTTACTAGGGTTTCTATTGCTGTGTTAAAACATCTCGGCCCACAGCAAATTAGGGAAGGAAGGTCGGTCATCCAGAGAACACAGGGCAGGACTTCAGGGTAAGAACTGGAAGCAGGTGCCAAGGAAACATGGAGGAGGTCAGATTACTGCCTTGCTCTCTATGGCTGGTTCGGCCTGCTTTCTTGTAAAACCCAGGACCACCAGCCCAAGGGTAGCACTACCCACAGTGCTGGGCCCTCCCACATCAATCACTATTAAGGAATTTTCCCCACAGATTTTCCCACAGTCAGATCTTATGGAGGCATTTTCTCAGTTGAGGTTCCCTCCTCTGAGACGACTCTAGCTTGTGTCAAGTTGACATAAACCTAGCCAGGACAAGACCTAAGCACCTTCTTTTTCTTGCTAACCCTTGGATGATGGTCTAGAGCCCCTTTTTCTGTTCTTCCCAATACTCCTCCATTCTCTGCTTTTCATTACTGCTTTCCATTGGAGCCTCAGCCCCGGACTCTTGCATACCAGTGACGTCAATGGCAATTTCACTATGAGTCTTGAGCATTATCTTAGGGTTTTACTGAGAACAGATACCATGACCAAGGCAACTCTTATAAGGATGGCATTTAATTGATGAGAAGGAACAGAAGCACTGTCACTTTCTAGAAAGACAAATACATGATCTGCAAGGTCCCAGAGCTCAGACTTCATTTTCAGGAGACTGAAATGGGATACTGTGGACCGATAAGGGCTGTAAAAACTGTGTCCTCAAAAACAAAACAAGCTAAAACAAGCAACAACAACAACCAGTGTGAACCTGGTCTCTGCCAATTCTTTAATGGGGGCTTTAAAAGCTGAGAAGGGAAAAGCTGTGGGAGGAGAGAACGCCTGTGAATGCTAGTGTAGTGCTGCCCTCTAGTGGACATAATGGTGTCTATCATGGTTCAGTAGGACCGGCTCCCAGAGATGCTCCTAGACTAGGGAAGAAATACAAGGAAAGGGAAGTGGAAAGGCTTGGAGAAACTCCCATAGTGTGTATTTCCCGGTACGGTTTATCCGGGAAGCACTGGGAATTGAATCCAGGGTCTCTGGCATGCCAGGAACTCTCTCTACCACACTCCATGTGTCGCATATACTCCCCTTTGGTTGCTGCCACCATTGCTTGTGTCTTACTATGTAGCTCAGGCTGACCTGGAGCTCTGGATCCTAACCCAAATCTTCCCGAGGTCTTTTGGCACATTTCCTTGAATGTTTCGTTACAATGAGCTTACCCCTGACTTCCCATCCTACAGCGCTCCAGATGATGACTAAAGATCAGGACAGTATCTAAAAATGTACTCGTTTACAGTGATAGAAGGCAGTATAGAAGGTAGAGAGAAGGTGGGGGAGGTGAGAGAAAGCAGGGCAGAAAGGGCCTTGAAGGGGCTTGGTGAGGTTTTAACAATTTCTGGGTATTTTGGGGGGCTTTGGTGGTTACACAGGGACACACGCACATATAAATGAACTCACTGCAAACTTAAGTTTTGTGCCCTGTATATGTTACTCATGACATAAAAACAAAAGTAACATGGAGTCTACCAGGCTAACGTGGAGCAGCTGCCTCATTCTGCAAATGTCAGGCAGCGTTTGACTGGTGTTTTCTTTTAGCAGCTACTGCGCTGCCCCAACTCCTCTGGATGGTTCCCTCCTGCCTGAGAACACGGGGGAGGGGTGGGGGGTGGGAGGGTGGGAGGAGCGTGGGTGGGAGGAGCGTGGGTGGGAGGAGCGTGGGTGGGAGTGGCTTGCTGCCTACCCAGCTTTGCTTGGATCTTGTGCAATGTAACCTGCCCACCTTAATCTGAGGTTGTGCCTAACACCACTCCCTACTTTACAGAAGAAGCTCTAGTCATAAGCCAGCAGGTGGCAGCATCCAAGTGTGCCTTTCCAGCTACGAACAGCACATATGCACAAGTGGATTATTATTCAGACGTGAAGAGGAAGTGAATACTGTTACACAAACACACAGAAAGAGCCGTGAGGACATATGCCAAGTGAGATAAATCACATACAAAAAGACAGTCATCACACAACTTCATGGTATGCAGGCTAGTTTTACAGCAATGTGATACAAGCTAGAGCCATCTGAGAGGAGGGAGCCTCCACCGAGAAGATGCCTCCATAAGATCAGGCTGTGGACAAGCCTGTGGGGCAATTTCTTAGTGATTGAAGTGAGAGGGCCCAGACACCGTGGGTGGCACTACCCCTGAGCTGGTGGTCTTGGGTTCAATAGGATAGCCGGCTGAACAAAACACGAGGAGGAGCAAGCCTGTAAGCAGAACTCCTCCAAGGCCTGTACAGCTCTGCCCCCGGCTTTCTGCCCAGCCTGGGTTCCTGTCTTGGCTTCCCTCTGTGATGGGGCATGACTTGGAAGTGTGAGCACAATAAACTCTTTCCTCCCGAAGTTGATTTCAGTCCTTTTCATTAAAGCAATAGAAACCCTAACTAAGACATATGCGGTAAAGTGGACAAGTTCATAGAAGCAGAAGATAAAATGCAGGCAAGCAAGAGTTAGGGAAGGTTCTGAACACCCCTGGCTGTGTGGTCTGCTGCCTCCTAGCTTCTGTGGCTTCAGATGAGGTGACAGCTGAATATAGAAGGAAGTCAAAGTAATGGAATCGATGTTCCGAGGGATATTTTTTCTTAGGAGACATTAAATCACACATGTAGAATTAGTTAAGAATTTTGTATCGAGCTGCCCTTGAGTTCACAGGTTCGCTGCCTCCAGACTGCTGCTATTAAAGGCATTTGAAATCACGGTGGGTCCCGCTTGTTTCTCTGAACTGAACTATAGCCCACAACCATGTTAGTCCTAAAAGTTACAGAAGCCTCAAAAGAATTATGGGAATGCCAGAGGAAAAAAAAAGAGACATTAGACTCTTCCTCCAGCTAGGTAGAGGCTAATTAGGGGGGTGAGTGCAAAGTGGGTCCAAATGGCTTTTAAAATTGTATTTATGATGCAGCCCAGTGTGAAACTCCTCAGCGGTCTGATGTCCTGCTACTTTAATGTTGCTAAGTGCTTTATCTCAAGCCAGCATCCGGCGGATTATAACTGCATCAAAAGCACCAAGCCAAGTTGTGCATGCCCGGATCGGAGCTATCATCAGAATAAGGGGATCTGAGCAGGTCCTTACATCAGCTGGGCCTTCCCACCTGAGCCAATTTCCCAGGCCCCAAACAGACACTGTATTGCTCACTACTGGGTCTTTTCTTTTGTAACTGCTTTGCTTCTTTGGTGACTGGGTGGTTTCGATGAGAATGGCTCCCACAGGTTCTTATATTTGAACATTTGGCCTTCAGTTGTGGAAACTGTTTTAGGAATGATTGGGGTGTGTGGTTTTGTTGGAGAAGGTGTGTCCATGGGGCAGGTGGTGAGCTTTGGGGTTTCAAAAGCCCATACCAGGCCCGGTCTTGCTGTCTCTCCTGCATCCAAATTGCCAATAAGATGCCAATAAGTGCTCAACTACTGCTTCAGCACCATGCCTGCCCACCTGCTGCCATGTCCCCTGCCATGATCATGGACTCACCCTCTGAAACTGTAAGCATGACCCCAATTAAATACTTCCTTTTATGAGTTGCTTTGGTCATGGTATCTCTTAGAACAGTGGCAATCTGTATATGATGAATGTCCTTCATATGTGAGTGCCGATGGTGCTTTAAACTAAACTCTTTGAAACATTCTTTGCAAAGTTGATGCCAATGTGAAAGATAGGGGAAATGGGGAGACTAATTTAGAAAGGGGTTAAGGTTTGGACCATACAGAATTGGGGTACCTGCAGGATACAGAGGAGAGATGTGACAAAGAGGAAAGACGAAGGCAGAAAAGAGGATTGTGGAAGGTGTATTCCCCAGGGGCACACAAGACAAATTGCTGGGTCATCATGATGCTGTGCAGACTGCCTTCTCAGGGTGGCTGAGAAGGAGGCGGAAGGGAGAGGTCTAAGCGGAGTTGCTAGAACTTTCCATAGGGGTTGTCTTAGTCAAGTTCATGTTGACTGTGATGAAACATCAGGACCAGAAGTAAGTTGGGGAAGAAAGGGCTTATTTGCCTTACACTTCTATGCCGTAGTCCATCAATAAAGAAAAGCAAAATGGGAACTCAAACAGCAGGGACCTGAAAAAGGAGTTGATGCAGAGATCATGGAGGAGTGCTGCTTACTAGCTTGCTCTCCATGGCTTGCTCAGCTTATCTTCTTCCAGGACCCAAGACCACCAGCCCAGGGATGGCACCACTCATAATGGGCTGAGCTGTCCCCTATTAATCAATAATGAAGAAAATGCCCTACAGCTGGATCTGATGGAAGCATTTTCTCAAGGGAGGCTCTGATGACTCTAGTCTGTCGAGTTGACAAAACTCTCCAGCACAGGGATGCTACTGTGTGAGACTAGAAAGCTCTATGAAAAGTAACTGGGCCAAGATGAAATGCAGTAAGGAACAAAGTTTATTTTTATCACATTTAAGTATGTGGCTGAATTTGAAAGCATCCTCATTTCAGAAATCTTAAGAACAGAGTCAACTTGAATCTGATGGCAATCAGCAGAATGTGGTCTGGGAAGGAGGTGGTAACTTAGGAGTCAGGCAGTTACAGGGCCTCAAAGAAGGGCCTTACCTCATCTTGGGAGGTAAGCGCATTCAGGACTCAGGGCTGTGTGTTACCACAGTGAGAGATGCCGAAGGAGACACGATGTGTTTGTTGATGACTTTGGCAAGAAATGAGAAAAGAAAACATGATGAAGCTTGTGATGAGGCTAAGAAGAAGATGGAGAGGTTTGTGGGAGAAACTGATGTGTGGGTTAGAGGCAGAAGTGTGTACAAAGCAGTACGGGATAAATCAATTGGGGGTGGGACATGGCTACTGTGTAGGGCTGCTGGGTTTGCTACTTATTTAGGGTTATTTACGGTTTCATTTTTGTTTGGTTTGTTTTTGTTTGTCTCACTACGGAGCCCAGGCGGAACTAAAGCTCACTGTGTTACTCATGCTGCCCTTGACTGGCACAGCCAAACCTAACGGGAACAGCTAAAGTCATAACGCCAGCACATCTGCTTGACAAAGGTCCTCCAAAGCCGAGCCGCGTGGCACAGTCCCCATGCAGTCTTCTTCTGGGCTTGATCTCCATATGTTGCACGCTTGGGGAAGCTCTTAGTCTTTGTACAATGTGGGATATTGGATTGATGGAAATTTTCTTATGAATCATTTATACCCTCTCCCAGGAGTACAGCTTCTAAGCTTCCCCAAGAAAGGCCTGCGCATACCACCCCTCCTGATTTTAGGGAGATATTTTTATATGGCCCTTCTTGAAGGCCTTCCTTGTGCCCTGGAGGTTGTCACTCAAATAAAAGATGCCAGAGATGAGGCTCCAGCTCCAAGATACTCTTGGAGCATCTGCCCTTGTATTTATTCAGGAACAAGATAATTGGAACACAGTAAAAAGCTCAGCAAGATTCGGTGGGCTAGAGGGGTTGGCAGCAGATGAAATTAATTAAAGGTCTCTCTCTACTATACGTTCAGATGATTACATGGCATATAAGATTGGAGTCGAATATGGTGTGCTCCTTGAGGAAAGGATATAGCAACAAAGTTAGATTGGCTGGAGTTATCTCTGCCCTACACAGGGGTTTATATTGATAGACAAAGAATGGTTTGGATAAATGATTTTAAAAAATGAAGTATTAAGACCTCCCTTTCTTAGAAAAGTTAGCTCATGCAGGGCCACTGTGGTGTTGTATGAACAAAAGAATAGCAAAATTAGACATATAACTAAATTCCACAAAGATGTAATCATTGTATAATAATGTAGAGCTTTAGCCTGAGTTTTTTTTTTTTTTTTTTTTGGACAATTAACACTCTGCCCATTATGATTAATAATGCTCTTTTTGTGACCAGAGAGTCTGCCCAGGCTGATTGGATGAACGGGACCTACTATTGAGAGACTAAGGGAGCAAATGAACCAAGTCCTGGAAGGAAGGATGGGTGCAGGCTCATAGGTGAGAAGTTAGCCCTGAAAAGGAAGGGCAGTCTCTCTGTGGTGGATCTAAAAGATGGCCACAAACTCTTCGGTACACTTTTCTTCCAGAGAGTCTAATTGCCCTTCTTCTAAAGGCAGATGGCCTTCAGTCATTTCCGCCAATTAATAGAATTTGGAGGATTTTTTTATATGCAGCTTCCAAGTGAATTACAGAAGACATTGCAGCTTATACCAACACACACACACACACACACACACACACACACACACACAAAAGAACATCCAAGCAAATGACTTGCAGAGGTCCAGTTAATGAGCCTTTGCCAACAGCCCTGTTAGTGTGCCACCTTGGAAATGGTCTCTACGCGCTAATTGTCCAGTCATACCTTGACTGTGGTCTTAAGAAAGGCTCAGACTCAGAGCTGCCCGGGAAATGACTTCCCAATCGCCATCTTGGTGTTTTGAGGTCATGAATGCTTGGTCTTTAAAAAAAAATATTTAGCGTGTGTATGCGTGTGTATATATATGTGTGTGTGTATGTGTGTATGTGTGTGTATGTATGTGTATATGTGTGTATGTGTGTATGTGTGTGTATGTGTGTATGTGTGTATATATGTGTGTGTATGTGTGTGTATGTGTGTATGTGTGTGTATGTGTGTGTGCCTGTGTGTGTATGTGTGTGTGTATGTGCATGTATATGAGTATGTGTATGTATGTGTGTATATATATGTGTGTATGTGTGTGTGTATGTGTGTGTATGTACATGTATATGAGTGTGTGTGTATGTGTGCATGTCTGTGTATCTGTGTATGTGTGTGTATGTGTGTATGTGTGTGTATGTGTGTATGTGTATATATGTGTATGTATGTGTGTGTATGTGTGTATATGTGTGTATATATGTGTGTGTATATGTGTGTGTATGTGTGTGTATGTGTGTATATGTGCGTGTATATGAGTGTGTGTGTCTGTGTGTGTCTGTGTATGTGTGTGTATGTGTGTATGTGTGTGTATGTGTGTATGTGTGTATGTGTGTGTGTCTGTGTGTGTATGTGTGTGTATGTGTGTGTATGTGCGTGTGTATGAGTGTGTGTATGTGTGTATGTCTGTGTGTGTCTGTGTATGTGTGTATGTGTGTGTATGTGTGTTTGTGTGTGTATCTGTGTGTGTATGTGTATGTATGTGTGTGTATGTGTGTGTATGAGTGTGTGTATATATGTGTGTATGTGTGTGTGTGTGTGTGTGAATGTGAGTGGGTACCTGTGAAAGCCATTAAGAGGATACTGTGCCTTCTGGAGTTAGATATACAGGGTGGGTATGTACGCATAAGCTAGGTGCTGGGACCTGAACTCCAGTCCTTTGGAAGAGCAGGACACTCTTACTCACTGCGCCATCTCTCCAGCCACACCCCCTTCAAGCTGTTAGATTGGGAACCAATTTGTTATACAGCAATAGATAACGAATCCACTTTCATTTTCGGAAGTGTAGGGACATCAGAGAACAAGAAAAGGCAGGCGTAATCTGGGAAGGAAAGAAGGAAAAAGTGTCTGCTATCTCTGTGAAATTAAGTGTGATGTTAGTCACCTGACAGTGAGGTGATGTGGCCAGGCAGGCAAGGGACCGGAATAGCTGCACAGGATGGGAAAGTATCTTGGTAGGGAACATAGTCAGGACTGATGGTTTCTTTACGCCAAACCCAATCACGGGTATCACAGCTGCTAAGCAAGCCAGGTCAGAGACCGTAATGAGATTAGGTCCCATGTGTGAGATCCTAAGACAGAACTGTCCAAGGCAACACGGGACCCCTTTGGGAACAAGCTGCAGAGAACAAGTTCAGGCTGATGATGGCCTGGGAAAAGTACTCCCCACTGTCAAAAGTGATCCGTGCAGCTGCAGTCTGACATTACTCACGCAGTGGGATCGACTACCACAAGAGAGAAAGGCTATGCTGCCTGACTTCTTCAGCAAACATTTCTGCAGTAAGGGGAGACAATGGCCGGCATCCGCAGGCTGTCAGCAGCAGAGCCCCCGGAGCTCACACCTAGAAAGAACCAGTGTTCGGGTCTGCCGTCTCCCACGGTTCCTTTAAAGATGCCGTACAGCCCTGTTCCTCTGTTCGCTGCTGGCTTTCTAGAAACTGCACGGCTGTGTGGCCCCGCAGAATGCCAACTCCCCACTTCTTCCCAACGTGACTTTTCTGTGCTGACTGTTCTGTTTGTAAATCGGGGAACCGAGACTGCCCTGTGAAATGGTGCCTTTTCTACCTCACACAATAGTCTATTCATCCACTGAGCTTTCCACACACTCCGCTTTTTGATTACTTGGCAACCAGTTACCGAATGCCCGCTCAGTAATCGCACTGCATGTTTCCAAGGCCAGAGATAGAAGGTGAGCACTGAGCGTTCTGGGAGCAGCGTATAAGAAGAGCTCAGTTTTAGGAGTAGCGAGTAGGAAGCACCCGGTACGCGTGGACTGAATTGTGTGCACTGAGTGGATGATAATTTTATTCTCTTGGGCATTCTGATGAAATAGGAGAACGTGCAAATGAAAACTTCAAATTCTTTCATGGCAAAGGGATGGATTAGGACAATACAGCAAACAATTCAGAGGATCCAATCTACTAGAAGGACGGTTTGAGACAGGAGGTAATATTTGCTCTCAAACAGTAAACACACTTTCTCTAGATAAGAAAGGTTCTTTGTAGATGTTCCAAAATTATTGCCCCTCACCTCTCACATCTCTTACCTCCCCCTCTCCCCCCTTTCCCTCTCTCCCTCCTTCCCTCCCTCCCTCTCTCTCTTTTCATTTTCCATACAGGATCTTGCTATGAATTACATATAGCTCAGGCTAGCCTGGGCTCCTGATCTTCCGGCCTCTGCAACCCTGGAGTTGGAAGTGGGAATTCCCAAGCCCAGATTTCTAGGCCTTTTGTTACTTTGTTTCAGGCATTGTTCTGGTTGGAGCCTGGACTCTGGCGAGCCTAACAAGCTAGATTTAGCTACCTGGTCTTGAGTAGAGGGAGGTTGGTTCAGTGTGGCGAGAGACTTTCAGTGAATACTTACTGTAGGTTTGACGGACTCTGGGAATTACATAGGTCAGCCTCGGAGCATGCCTGCAAGATGCTCTGGAGATTACACTAGTCTTCTGTGAAAGTTTATCCAGACTAGGTTAACTGGATGTGGAAGACCACCAGGACAGCCACAGGTAAGAAAGGAAGAGCTGGAATCAACCTCAAGCATCTGTTGCTCTGTGCTTCCTGACTGTGGATGTAATGTGACCTCAGGCTCCCAAGGCCACGGCTTCCCACAGTGACCTACTGTGCCTGAAATAAAAGAAACATTTTGTCCTTTTGGTCAGGGACAAAGGGGTATTTTATTACAGCAGATAATAATGCACCCATGTCCATCTCTGTGGTCCCGACACAAAGTTTAAATGAAATATTGAACAGAGGTATATGGGTAGAATTATGCAGCCCTGGTCAAGGTGTGGTCCCACGTATCTCTGTCTCTCTCCAAGCCTTCCCTGGAAAGCTCTGACAAGCTGTCGGGACTGTGTGGAACTTCTTCCTGTGAGACAAGTAGATTCCCCTTTTGACTGACTCCATGCTTTCCTGTCTCCTAGCATGGAATTTCAGGAGAAACCTGCTAATGTGGCAGGACAAGTTCCTCCGTCCTCCCTGCTGGGGCAGTCACAGCCCTGGTCTCTTCAGTTTGCTTGCGTGGTACTTGTCAGTATTCTGTTGGATTTTAAGTCTTTGAGTTTATTCGTGTTATAACAGGTTAGTGAATCTAGATGCAAAACAACTCTACAGAAGTGATTACTTTTTGTAAAACTGATGACATTGGAGAAAAATATATTCTGATTTTCTCCCCGAATCTCTTGTTATTTTAAAACTAGGTGAAAGATGGTCTTCCCTGATAGTAGCAGTCTCTTCAGAGCTGGGGTTATCACTCAGTGGTAACTCACCTGCTACCAGGAAGTCCCAGGACTCCACTCCCGGTGTCATGATTTTTTTTAAAGTTTCCTTACTACCTTTAAACCTTTTACCTTGCTCTTGATTGAGAAACTGCACCCTGTACCCTGCTCCACACCAGGCCAGTGTTCCCAGTTCTTACTCACTTCAGAATGGTTCAGAGGACCATCAGACACCACACACACTAATCCAAAATGGCAGAAAGACCTGGGACAGCAAAGAGCAATAATCTAATTTGTCACTCCCAAGTCTCTAGCGATTAAGTACGCTGAGAAAATTCTTTACTGCTCAACAGCACGGAAAATTACCTTACACAAGGGGCCAAGCTTGCTAAGCCAATAGGTGATTGGAATTCAGAAGGAATTCTTATTTGAAGCAAGATGGAAGGATCAATATTGACACTCACTGAAGTGTTTTAATGAAGGAGCCCTAGTGTGTCTCAAGATCCAACCAGCTTGGCAAGACCTGCCTGTGCTGTCCATGTTAATTAGGTATGTCCTGTGCTAATTAAGTCTGCCCCAAGCTAATTAGGGCTACCCCATGAAGTTGTTCAACTTACTCTATTCCTCTTGTAAATAATTTGAAAATCATAAAAGAAATACAAAGGACTAGAGAGAGAAAAGTGGGGACCCCCCTCCAAATACAAGTGCACTCAGCTCAGTCCTTATAATAAATACATTTTTTTGGGTTTTTTTTTTTTGTTTTGTTTTGTTTTCTTTTTTTGCCAGGCTGCAACCATTGTGTCAAACAGAAGTTGATGAGCGTTTTTATACGGAGTGCTACTGTTTCAAACCAACTGCAAGGCATGCAACAGCCCAAACCATCCACATATCCCAGTCACCCTGTACTAAAATGTTCCCCACCACTGGAAAAGCCAGGGCAATCCAGACAGGGCAGATATTTGTAACTGTTCCCTTTCCACCTAACACATTATTGCAGGCTATCCATTTTTTTTGGATAATTTGAGATCCTAGTAAATGCTTCTTCATGATCCAGATACTTACCCTGAATGAATAAAGGCAGACATGTCTCCCACAAAAGCATTTTCTACCCTCATGGTAACTGGCTTTTCATATCTGAGTGGTTCTGGAACAAGGAGGTTTGAGGCCCTAGGAACTAAATGAACTCCACAGGCTCCCTTACCACGCACCCTCGAATGTCTTCATGAATAACACTAGCCTCCAGAAGACGTCCTGTAGCCAGCCCTCTGTGTCTGTGGCTTTCACATTTTCAATTTCAGCCAAGCGTGAGTCAAACACATTGGCAATGACTAATTTTCTCTTTTCACAATGCCCACCAAGAACTTTCATTGTTGGGGTAAGTCTTCTAGATCCATCTCCTTTGCTGAGTGTGGTACACAAAGGAATAGAGAGTAACCTGTCTATGAATCATCAAGTCTTTTAAATTCCCCCACCCCCTTGAAATCAAAGGCTACCAATGTTCAAATTTCTGCACGCTTTCTCCTCTGACTCAGGTTTCTGTTGCTTGTCTTTATTGAAATGAAATTTACATGGCATGCTATTAACCATTTTCAGATAAACAGCTCCATGTCAGTTAACAAACCCACACCGCACAACTATCGCTGCTTTCCTGTTCCCAAACATTTTTATGACCCACAAATTAAAGTCCACACTCACTAAGTACTTAATGGGATCCCTCCTTCTCCTAGTCTTGAGTGATTCCTAATCAACTTTCTGTTTCTGAAAGTTTAATCTATCTGGATTGTTCATACTTGGAATCATCTAATAAGTGACTTTCAGCCTCGGCTTCTTTTAAATAACAATGCATTCATCAACACTGTAGCATTTATAAGCACTTTGTTTCCCTTTCTGGCCAAATACTATTCCCTTTCTGGCCAAATATAATAATAATAATAATAATAATAATAATAATAATAATAAATTATTTCTGGCCAAATAATATTCATATTTTCTTATATGAAAATGCATGTATTTCCTATATGAAAATATGAAAAACATTCATCCTCCATAGTCATTTGGACCTCTCACTGCTGTGAATGGGGCTGCTTCAAAAATCTGCATACCTATATGTTATTTTTTCAGTCTGTTTAGAGACATACCTGAGACATGAAATAGCTAAATCACAGGAAGGTTTTGCCTCTATTGCTGTGAAGTATAGCAAAGCAAATAAAACGTCTGCATGAGTTTTGTTTTATTTTTAAGACAAGATATCCATGTAAATCTCAGGATAACAGGTTGGCTGGAAGGTGTTACATCGTCCACAGTCTTCTGGCCTTTGATTCCCAAAGGCTATAGGATTACCTGGGCCCAGCCTGACAGCATAAGAGATGTCACTTTCAGGAGGTTCTGGAATAATGCATATAAGCCAGTTTCTTCTCAGCATGTGGAACTCACCTGCTTCTCCCATCAGTCACTGCTAATTTTGTGAGCCATTTATCCTGCTACTCAGCTGTTCAATACAGTGTCTTTGGACTTCTCACTAGTAAGGTGTTAACATACAAAACACAGAGCTACCTTTTGGTAGCTTTATGATCACAAGGTGTGTTCAGGTGAAGGCAGAAAACAATGCAGCAAACTATATATATATATATATATATATATATATATATATATATATATATGTATGTATGTATGTATGTATATATATATATATATATTTTTTTTAAACAATGGCCACCAACACTGGGTCAGCTAAATTATAAAGTTAAAAATATTCTGCTTGTTGTTTTCATTTTTTTAAAATAGTCAACTTGAGTGCATATGTCTCTGAGAGTAGTTAATTAGTAATCAAAAGTTGTTAGATAGACTGACTACATAAACTCCAACATATTAAGAGGAGAACTCAAGCATGGTTTCTAACTTCAAAAACAAAGGGATCAAAACATTACTAAGGCTTCAACTAGACCGAATTCCAAACTTCCTTTAATGGAGGTATTATATGAACTCTAGGTTCTTAGCTAATCATTATACGCGGTGTTAACAACTGACTGAGTTTCAACTCCTTTCCAGAAAAAATGAGGCCAATGCTCAAGGGAAAAAAAATTGGGATCTCCACTTAAGTAAATCTACTTCACAACTGCAGTTGGTCAGCAATAGACAATAGACAATTTTTCATTTATATTTTAATTTCAATTGATTTCCCGCTAACTTTTGAAGTTATCAAACAGCGCAATTGGTCTCACTGTGGGCACCTGAATTTAAAGTGTTGCAAATACCATAAGCATAGGTCTAGAAAATAGATATACTCCTTTATGTTCTAAGAGACCTTGCCATAACAGGCATCAAGCCTGGAACGTCTGTCTCAGTCTGACAATATTGTCTTAGTTTAATTTGAATTCTTGCTATAGACAACATAACCAATAATAACTTGGGAAGAAAGGGTTTATTTAGCTTACATGTCCCAGTTGATCACTGAGGGAAGTCAGTAGGGCAAGAACTCAAGGCAGGACCCGGAAGGCAGGAACCGATGCGGAAGTTGTGGAGAAACATGGCTGACTGGCTTGCTCCACATTGCTTGCACTGGTGGTTTTCTATATAACTGAGGACCACAGTGGTCTGGGCTCTCCACATGAGTCATGAATTAGGGAAAAACCTCATACACCTTCCCACAGACCAATATGATAGCAGCAATTCTCAATTGAGGCTCTCTCTTCCAAGACTGTAGCATGGGCCAAGTTGACAGAAAGCTAACCAGCACAGATGCTACAAGAAATGACACACAGAATGCCAAACAGTTCTTTCAGAACCTTCTGGAAGTAACTGTGAAGGTTGGAAGCAGGATCTAGAGCAGACATATTGTGGTCCTCTCCTAAAGCAGCCTGGGAAAGTCTGGCTCTTGTAGTCACAGCAACTGTAACCTCTCCAGACGAAGTCTTATGATTCTGTAGAGCAAGACTGACTGGATCCAGCCTGATTATCTGATTGACATGTCTCACTCATGACACAACAGCTTGGGAATGTGTTCATTGGGTGGGTTTCTCTTAGAGCACGTTTTCCAGCCATCACCTCCTTTCTATCTACTTAGTATTAGAGTTCTAAACAGAGACACAGAATTCCGTAAAATAGGTTTATTGTACATGTGCTACCTGTAATTTTTTAAGGTGTATTTATTTTTATTTTATATGCATTGGTGTTTTGCCTGCGTATTTGTCTACGTGAGGGTATCAGATCCCCTGGAACTGGAGTCACAGACAGTTGTGAGCTGCCGTGTGGGTGATGGAAGTTGAATCCAGGTCCTCTAGAAGAGCAAGCAGCCCATGTTCGTAACTGCTGAGCCATCTCTACAGCCCTGAATACCTGTATTTTAATAGTTTTTATTTGTTTGTTGTCTGGAGATAGAACTTAGTACCTTGTATAAACACTTTGTTACTGAGCTATATTGCTTTCCTCACTGTGTGTGTGTGTGTGTGTGTGTGTGTGTGTGTGTGTGTGTGTGACAGAGAGGTGTGCTTGCCACAGCACGTGTGTGGTAGAGCCCCAAAGACAGTTTTCAGGGTCTGTTCTCTGTGGGTTCTGGTCATCAGGCTTATTCTGCAAACTCTTTTCTCCACAGAATGATCTTGCTGCCCGCTCTAATGTTAATGTATTCCTCCCCCAACCCCAAGCTCACATTGCCTATATTCCTCTTTCACTTTTTGCCATGGACCAAACCACAAGCTAGAAAAATGCAACACCAACACCACCATGCTTGATAAGGTTTGTTTAAAACATGCAAATGTTTTAATATGAAGCTGTAAATCTTAGCTTATAAGACTTGGTGGTTTTCAACCTGTGGGTCACGACCCCTTTGACAAACCTCTGTCTCTGAAAATATTACATTATGATTAATAACAGTAGCAAAATTGTTGTAATGGAGTAGCAACAATAATAATGTTAAGGTTGGGGGTCACCACAACACAAGGCGCTGTATTAAGGGAACTTGGCTTTAGGAAGGTTGAGAACCAGGCTTAGAGCGAAAGAGCAATTGCTTCTCCATAAATCCAGGGAACCAAGAAAAACAAGAAAGACAACGAATTTGGGAACCTGAGCAAGTTCTTTTCACTCTGGGTCAACTAAACAGCAACTACTTAGTATTCGTGTATGCTGTGCTAAGGGCTGAAGGCCTTCAAGGTGTGGTCGCTGGTGCTAAAGAGTTTACCATCAGCTGGGAAATCAGTTGGGCCGACTAAATAGAATCAGATAATAATGGGCTTGCACAAGAGCCCAAGTTTGGTTAGACCCAAAGATGCTACCACAGGGTTTAATCAATCTAGAGTAACATGGCTTCACCCTGCTTCATCGCATTTTATAACCACTACTCAGGCTCGGGCTTGTCTGACCTTGGCTGTTGTAATGAGCCTGGAGCCTGCGCTCTCGCTGTCTCCTAGCCTATCCTCTCCCAGGCCATTTTGAACGTAAAACACCAAGGATGAGTTCCCAAAGGACACTGTTTGCAAAGAAGACTCTCCTGGGATCCCCAAAGAGCCTTTTTAGTTCTTAGCGTTAAATTCAGGGCCTTCCCATAAACAATGCTGCCTCTCCTTCCCTCGTGGGACTCTGGTGATTTGTAGAAATGGCGCCACTCACCGTTTTCCAAGTCCACTTTCATACTCCATCCGGTGTACAATTCCTATCCCCACCCTCATTCCGGGCTATTTTCCTTCCCACAGCAAGCAGAATCAGAGATGGCAGCAGCGGGGTAGTTGTTGGCTGACAGGGAGAGGCTGGCTGGAGACTGTGTGTGCCACAGGAGGAAGGCAGAGAGCAGCAGACTGGGACCCCGGACACCCGCTGCTTAGGTCGGGAGGGAGATAGCCGACTTAGAGAGAACTCATCCTGGCTCTTAGCCAGCCAGCGGAACTCTCTCCCAATCTTACTCCCCATCCTCAGAGTGCCCAAAACTCCACGACCACTTCATAGTGTGTGTAGGCTGGGACCTTATGGGACTGCCGATAAGTCTAGTCTCTGGGTCACGAATGCATGCTTACACTGAGTTTTGTACGTGGGCTAGGGAGGAGGCAAAGATGTGTGTGCGTGTGTGTCTGTGTGCATGCAAGTGCGTGTGTGTGTGTGTGTGTGTGTGTGTGTGTGTGTGTGTGTGTGTGTAGGACAGAAGTCGTCTGTGGCTGTTCTCCAGGAACTGTCTACCCTGTGTTCTGAGACAGGGTCACTCACTAAGACCACAGGCTTGCTGGTTGGTCAGCCAGCCCTAGGTACCTTTTTGTGCCTTCCCAGGGCTGGGATGTATAAATGTATGCCTCCTAGACAGGAATTTTTTTCTTTCTAAATATAAGTGTGGGATATCAAACTGAGGTTCTAGTGTTTAAGCACAGGTACTCTACCAATTGAGTGACCTTCCAGACCTAATATCTAGTATTTTTTTTAAAAACATTAAAAAAAATATGTGTCTGTGTATATTTCTGTGTGAGTATATGATACAAGCATGTGTGTGTGTGTCCAAGAAGACCAGAGGGGGGTGTCAGATCACTGGGAGCTGAAGTTACAGGTAGTTGTGAGCCAATCTAAATGGGTGCTGGGAATTGAATTTTTCTGGAAGAGCAACACATTCTCTGAACTGCTGATCCATCTCTCCAGTCCTCTGTGTGTTTGTTTGTGTTTTTGTTGTTGTTGGTTTTGTTTTGTTTGTTTGTTTTTGTCTTTAGAGACAGGGTTTCTCTGGGTAACTATGAACTGTCCTGGAATGCTCTTCCTAGAGACCACGCTAGTCAGGCTGGTCTGGGGAATGGGGGTGAACTTAGAGAGATCTGCCTTCCTCTGCCTCCTGGATGCTGGTGCAGCCCTCTTATTTTTATTGTAATTTGAGCTTGGGCAGCACTGTGCCCAGGCTGTCCTGGAAATCACAATCCTTTTGCTTCAATCTCCCAGTGCTGAGATTACAGGTGTATGAGATATATAATTATTTTAAATAACACAGGCCCCGCAGTGCACTTTATTGTGGGAGGTAGAGGTCTTTAAAGCACACCCTAAATTACTGCTATGAGATTAGATGTACTACTTTTCCAGATCACAGACATTTAGTAAGAACGCCCTGGTGGGGTTGACCATGCCTGCTAATTCCAGCATCTCAGAAGCTGAGGCAGGAGGACTGCAAATTCAAGGCCAGCCTGGCCTTCATAGCAGCAAGTTTGAGGCTGAATTATATAGCAAGAGTCTGTCTCAAATAGAAATACATCTGTGCCGTATTTCCATTAGCAGTATAGTTTGAGGGTAAGACTTCGGGCGTGTCCGTGAATTAGAGTGGGGAACCCGCCTGGCTCTGGCAATAGCTGGGGGAAGGAGGCCTGTAGTTAAACTACAAACCAGCCAGCTGAAAGTTGGGAACAAAGAACAGCCATACTCATGCAAGGTCAGAGACCAGACATACCTACCTGCTAAGGCTGCCATCAAGAGCGGGTGAGCCAAGGTCACCAGGCAACCAATGGATTAAAGTTGGACAGAGTGGGGCCTCAATGTGTGACTCCCTCACTGGCCAAGCAGAGGGTGGACACCTTTTCAGCTGGGACAAAAGGCCACGGCCAAAGTCCTTGGGTGCCCCACTTGCCTGGCCCACGATATGCCTGGAATTAAGCGATCTCAATAGAAAAACGTCTCAGACTTTGTCCAGTGTCTGTCATAAGTCCTATAAAAAGACCCCATGCAGGCAGTACATCCATTTTTATCATTCTTTGGGTCCCCTTCGCTCGGTTTTCTCTGTTTTTCTTAATAATCCGCCTTTGCTTTGCTCCCTTCTCCTTTGTGGCCGTCTTTATTCCTCACTGGCCAGGGACAGAGGACTCATAGCGACTGACTGTCTCAGGTTGGCTTTCAGCACCAATAGCTCATCTGAGTCGACAGAGGCCCAGTCTCTCTCAAAGACATGTATCAAATTCACATAGCACTAACCAATTCTCACAAAATAGAAACATGACTTACAAGTTTCTAGTTCAAGCTCCCGTAGCTTACTCTTACATGAAGCTAATGGTGACCTCGTAAGCCATGACAAGGACAGCTAAACATGGAGCTTTTTCCTGGGAGTTCTAGGCAATGTGAGTCCCCACTCTCTGGTGTGTATATTCACTCTTGATCCACAGTGCCTTGAAATTGGGCAATGTGTAAATATCACAATTTACATGATAGTTACAGTCATTTGTTTACTCTTAAGTGTATAATTTGTAGTTATTGCAAAAGTATTTTTATTTATTAAGGTACTAATAAATTAACATGTATTATTACCCTTATAATGTGGTATAATGCTAGATATGTATTTACTGTAAAGTCACATAGGTTAATAGATATAATAGTATTTGTGCATGCTCAAAATTTTTTAATGATGCAATCAAAAACCTGAAAGACAACTGGATTAAAAGATGCACTTGGAAGCCATCTGGACTTGCAATCATTATCATCAAGTGACTGAAGGCTAACAGCGGTGTTGTGTAATATCTTTGAGTGTATCTGGACGTGGTTATTACTATCTATTCTATCTAGAGCAGCAGGGCGTTGCAGAGTGGGCAGTCTGGGAGACAGCACCACGGAAGTGACTCAGGAGAAGGGCCCCGAGCAGGAATCTGCTTGAGTCCTTGTCTCCTCCAGCCTGCGTGCCCACACCGTGACAGAGTACTGTAACCTTCTGTACAGGTTTCTCAGGGATAAATGAGTTAGTCAACAACAGAATTTAGGCCATGGCCTCACTTACAAGGTGAGTGTTAACTAGTATTAACTTGGGTTTGGTTAAACTTGATAAGACAAATACAAACCCCACAACTAACATTGCTACCTACTGCCCCTTACTGTCCAGTATTGTCATCCAAATTCTCTGTGGAATAGCTAAATATTTGGACAAGGCACGATTTTCAAAGTTAAAGGAAACCTTAAATTCCACTTCAGAATTTTTTTTTTCCCCACAAAACAGTGTGGAGAATAATTAACTGCCGTGACATGAAGCCATCTGAAAGATGCTAGGAAGAGAGGTAACTCTTAAGATAACTAAACTGCTGCCCGTGTTGGGATTAGATTGTAATCCCAGAATTTAGGATACTGAGGCAGGATGGGAGAGTTCAGGTTCAGTCTAGACAACATTGTAAAACTGTCTCAAAAGAAAAATACCCCCAACCCTAAATAATACATTTTATAACAAAGCCCTAAATAACATTTTACGTACTTACAAGGAACATTCTTATTTACATTTTTAAATTTTTGATTAGATTTTATTGAAGATTCTCATATTTACATTTCAAATATATTCAATATATTGCCCCCACTTCCATCCCCCCTCCCCCTCAACTTACTTCCATGAAGGCGCTCCCTCTCCCAACTACCCTCTCCACAAGCAACTTTTAACACAGAGCCTTTAGCAGTACTCTGGAGCAAAGGCCCGAAGCGATCAGGCTAGTGTAGAGAATGTGTGCTGAGGAGCTCACACTCTGAGAGGACCCAGGGACCAAGTGTGAGTGTAGTCCTTCCTTGGTGCTTGGGGTGAGGGGACAGCAATCTCCTACTGCACACGCTACAGCAAGTGCCCACTGAGGCACACCCTTGCCAGGCGCTTTTCGTGTATCTTCTTTTTCTGTTTTTTCCCACCTCTAAAGATGAATATGTTCAAGTATAAGGAAAAGAACAGGACAGTATAATGAACATCCGCACACATATCACTGCCACTAGCGGTTTTCTAGCTTTTGAATTCTTTTAAAATACAGTTAACAAGTGTGTCAGTCTAAATATGTCAGTATGCATACTAAAATAAACCCATTCTCCTGCACAAGCCAAAGCCATTATCTATTTCATGACAGTTTCTAATATCATCAATGCTGCAATCCAAATTCAAGTTGTTATCCCTAAAATATATTTCTGAGTCACCATATCAGAATCAATCAGGGGCAAGCCATCACATTCAGAGCTCATGCCTCGTCTCTCTTAAACTACAACAGTCCTGCAACCGTCCTCCCTCGGTCTTGTCTTTCTAAAAACACTTTTTAGTACATTTATCTGCTTGCCTATGTTGCGTGTGGGTGCACGTAGAGGTCAGAGGAAACCCACAGGAGCTGGCTCTTTCCTGTATACAGTACTGGAAATGTAATTGTCTTCAGGCTTGATAACAAGTGCTGTACCTACTGATCCAGCTAGCTGGCCGCAGCCTTACCTTTTATTCTTAATCACAGCAATATAAGAGATAAGTTCGAGGTGTTCCTCACTGCTTTCTTCTATTGTCATTTGTTTTTATACGTGAAAGGTTTTTGAAACAGGGTGATATAAAAGGCTTATTTTGAGGTTAAAGACCTTTACAAATTGTAGTTCACAGGTGTGGGGGGGGTTTCATGTTGATTATTATTGTTGCTGTTGTTGTTTTTCAAAACATGTTTTCTCTGTGTAACAGCCTTGGCTATCCCAGAACTCAATTTGTAGGCCAGGCTGGCCTTGAACTCACAGAGATCTGCCTGCCTCTGCCTCCTGAGTTTTGGTATTAAAGATGCAGTCCACAATGCCCAGATTCATGTTGCTTCCCATCAGAAGACTGTGTCAGGCTAGTCTTCTTTTATTGGTGACCAGATTGACTGGCCATCAGGTGAGAGAGGTCAGGTTTCCCAAACAGTCCTGGTTGCCCTGTCCAAAGACTAGCAATGATCCTTAGGGGATAACTGATACCCTGTGAACATCCCTGTGGCCTGAGTCTGCTGACAAGAAGGTTTGTTGCCCACCTTCTCTGCATTTAGCCAGAATACTTTTTTATTCTTCAGCTGACATCAAGAGGATTTATTGTGTATAAACACACACACACACACACACACACACACACACACACACACACACACACAAGTGCCATAGGTCCAGGGCAGAGGGCCAGTGGGACTATTTTGCTTGTAAGAAAGGCAGTCGGTTTCCCAGGTGATCTCCACAATATGACGTTCCAAGTCCATTGAGACTTACTACCGTCAGTAGCATACAGTCCAGCAACTTGTTCTGGCGTCCCGGCTTTCAGCATCCCTGACTTCTGCTCCTGCAGACTTTGTGGGTGCACAAGCCAACCCTGGACCCCTGCTTCATCCTTCTTCTCGTCCCTCAGACTGCACTTTTGTTTCTGCCACTTTGCTCCCATGGCACAAGAGTTTCAAGGAAGATGGCGCTAACCACTTTTTAAAAGCGATGACGTCTTCACCACCAATAGCGTGGCAATATGGTTCTCTTTTCTGTTTTAGTTTGGTTTACTTCCAGAAGGGAATGACATACATTTTTCATTCCCAGCTTTGACCTGGATTCGTCATTTCTCCAGGAATCCTGGCACCTGTCAGTGTGGAGTTGTATTTAGATTATTAGTATCTGAGGATCAAAGGCTCTAGACCTTCAGTTCGCACTCCAGTCTTCATTTCAAGATTAACAACATGGACGTTTTGTGTTGTTCCATTTTAAAAAGAGGAAACAGATGGCAATGATGATCAGAGTCAACTGGTTAGCAAATGCCACGTCAGGATTTGAACGTGGAGAAATGCCACCCAGGCATCAAGAGAAGCAACTTTAGGTAGTGACCCTAAGAAAACTTGTAGAATTAGCCTTTCCATTCCAGGAGGGTTGAGGCAGGAGGACCGCCACAAGTTCCAGGCTAGGCTGGCAGCAGTATGAGGCCTTGTCTCACCTGTACCAGGTACGGAACCTAAGGCACCATTCATTGGCTAACCCGGGCGATCACCGCCAGGCGGGGAAAACAGAGTCACCCCTACCAACACAGTCGCCAGTAGCCGCTCTCGAGCTGTCCGTTAGATCTGCCAATCAGCGGCGCCTCAGGCAGGGGGCCGGACATCCGAGGGATGTATCCAATAAAAAAGCGACGCCAGTGGGCGGGAGGAGGTGTAGACGACCAATCGTAGTAGTTGACTCACGCCGGCAAGCCAGCAGCCAATCGGCAGCGTGCTCTCTCTGCAGCTCCTCCCGCCGCTCTGCGCTCCCGCGTGGGTGGCGGGGCGCTGCTCTTATTAGCAGTGCTGTCCCGGCTCTTCTGTGCTTGACGCTGCTGGCGTGGACAAGTGGACATGGCGAGCTCCGACTCTGAGGGCCATGCGGGCCAGGAGGGGGAGACGTTCCTGTACTTCGCCTACGGCAGCAATCTGCTGACCGAGAGGATCCATCTGCGAAACCCCTCAGCCGAGTTCTGCTGCGTGGCGCGCCTGCAGGTCAGTGCCGTTGTGCCTGCGATCGGGCGAGCAGGCGAGCGGGCGGGCGGGATAGCTGCGACCCCTGCCGGGAACCTCTGGCTACCGTCGGAGTTCGCAGCCCTCCACCGGCTGCCCTTTTCCACAGGCTTCGAGCATCCTATAAGATGCCTTTAATAGTTGCTTCGGAGTTGAGAATTAGCTGCTTTCTGTCCTGTGCATACCTTATCTATTCTACGGTCCTGTGAAATTCTGCCTGTCGTTTCTTCCGGATCTGAGCGGTCCTGGCCTTGAGACCTGGATCAGGACCTGGAGCCGTATCTTCAATAGTGACAGCAGTGTCCTCTCAGGACAGTAGCCTGATGAACTTTAACTCTGGTAAAGTGTTGCTTTTGACCATAGTTCATTTCCTCTTTTGGGGTTACAAAGATGACTGAGCAGCCTCACTACCTGGAGGGCTTTTCTGCTGTACAGTTTGATTGTGTGCGGGCCCACTGACAAGTTTAGCCGACTTTGCTAATCTTGTCAAGTCAGGCAACAGAAACCGGCTGATTTAAGAAAGGAGATTTGGGAGAGGAGCGGATGTTGAAAGGCTGTTAGAGAGCTCACGGGTTCACCTGAAAGACTGGAGTACAGGCAGGCCTGCCCTAGAAGCTGGGCAGCATTTTTCCTGAACTAGTAAACACAATATGGAACTGGCTCCTGTCTGCTGCTTTACCACAGCCCTGAACTGAAACCCAGAGTGGAGTCCCGGATGATCTTAAACACTACCTCTAATTGACAGCCACCGCGGAATGCCCTTACTGGCTAAATCTCACCATGTATCCACATCCTTACTTAGCAAGCAAGACGATCTGACAACCAGCTCCTAGCCTTTGAAGTTTTAGAAATGGGAGTCATGTTCTGTACTCTATGTAAAACTCATAAGAGGGTAGGAAAGGAGTTCAAGTACTTAGAGCTCAGGAAAGAAATACCACATGAATGATACATTATAGCTGTGGTTCGCCTTAAAAGAGGACATACAAGGTGCAACAGAATACGTGATCAGAGGACCTGACCTAGGTGCTCAGTAAAGCCCTCCTGGACATGACTTTTAAGCTGAGACCTGAATGGAGATGAGGAGAGGAAAAAATATGCTCTCAGCGAGGATAGCTTTTTCAAAGGACCCCGAGAAAAAGGAGATGGCTCCTGTTTGCAGGGAGATGTGGCATGGGGGCTGGAAAGTGTCACATCCGAACATGACCACAGAGAACTTTGGACAGTCTATTACAGGCTGTGAGTGAGATTTACCTATTTGAAAGCTCATTCCAGTCACTATGCCAAACGGGACAAGTGAGGGTATCAGAAGCCCAGTTAAGATTTTGCCACATTCATGTCAGAGGTAATGCCACCGTGATCTAATAGGGTGGTGCCAGAGAAGGTAGATGGCTCAGAGCAATCCCCAGAAGATAACATCACCAAGACTTGATGAGTGTGTGTGTGTGTGTGTGTGTGTGTGTGTGTGTGTGTGTATGTGTGTGTGTGTGTGTGTGTATGTGTGTGTGTGTGTGTGTGTGTGTGTGTGTGTGTGTGTGAAGGGAAGGGATAGCAATGTGACTCGAGTTTTTGAACAGCCAAATAGATGATGGCGATAATGTTCACAGAGGAGAATCAGGTTTGGAGGTAAGAAGTATAAACTAACTTTGTACAGCATTGAGTTTAAGACGCTTTCTAGATAACCATATGAACAGTAAATATTTGTGAACATTTGTTAGGCCCTTTCTATGTGCTGTTCCCAGATCTAAGTGCTTTTGAGCCTCTGAAGAGAGATGTGGGATGATTTTAAAGGTGGCTAAAGCGTCCGATGGTATTAGAAGATGCTGGAGGTAGTGGGGCTGTCCTGGGCACCTTGCTAAATTCAAAAAGGGCCTAAGTTGAACCCCAAGAAACCCTGACATTTCAAGAGTGAGTGTTGGCAAAGAGGCTAGAAGATCAGGTCAAGCCTAAATCAGAAGAAAGAGCTGATCTGGAGAGGCAGCTGCCTGTGTCACACACAAGCACTGAGCCATGGAACCAGACAGGGGATGTCATTGCCTGCTGTATTTAGGAGTAGGCTGCCAGTCTCTGGTGTGGATTGTAGCTTTGATCAGATCTACTGATGCTAGAATACCCAGTATTCTGTGTGAAGGGCCTTGTCATGTGGACCAGTGTTTGCCCTGAAATATCAAACAAGGTTTCTGAGCGAGCATAGGTGACAGGGATAATATAAACCAGAAGGGAGTGACAACACTGTCATTTAGCCCATCCTTTTGTGCTACTAAAGAAACTAAGCCCTGGAGAGATGGACTGACATCTTCCTAGACCACACAAGGCAAGTTCCCTCGGCCCCGATTGCCCATCAGTAATAGCAGAAGCTAAGTTAGGAAGTTATCTCGGTTGCTTGTTAGTTATGAGATCTCAGGGAAGAGGCTTAATCTTTCTCAGCTGTAGGTTTTCTGTTGTAAATTGAGCAAAGCCATTGGTCTATGTAAAGTAATAGCTAGTGTGTATAGCACACAATAAATATTCAGTAAGTATAAGCTGGGCTTAGGTTACTGGAAATAAATTGGTACAGTACATGAAGATTAATGCTCTCTCTCACACACACACGCCAGCTCCCTTAGGACAAATACAGTGATTTGCAGGTAAGATGCTCTGTAGACATAAAAATCTATCATAACCCCTGTGTAACCATTGTTCAGCAAGTCTAAGTAAATACACGTGCATTTAAGTAGACAGAGATGTCATTTACCAAAAACAAACCAGAAAAGAAAGCTAAAGCTATTGTGCAATATATTGGGGTTTAAAGATCTTTTTGTCTTTAAGTTTATTTTATCTTGTTTTTTTATGTTTAGATGCCTGTATATTCAGTATAAGTTTCATTTTTAAAGGAAAATAAGAAAGGATTTATAGTCCCTGATCTTTGGGTCTTGATCTCTTCATAGCTTTGTACACACAGAAACACAAGCTTGCTGAACGTTTTGCTTGCACGGAGGCCAGTGCGAGCCATCTGTGCTCAGACAGGTGTTGACCATCTTGCTTTGGTTTCCTTTGCAGGACTTTAAGCTCGACTTCGGCAATTTCCAAGGCAGAGTGAGTGAGAGGTGGCACGGAGGTATAGCTACCATTTTTCAAAGTCCTGGCGATGACGTGTGGGGAGTGGTGTGGAAAATGAACAAAAGCAATTTAAGTTCTCTGGATGAGTAGGTGGCTTCTAATTATCAGTTCCAACAATGTGTAATGCAAAGCGGGCTGGAGGGATGCGCACCCGTGCCCACACTGTAGATACTCTTCAGAGTCAGGACAGTAGTTAGAAACCAGGAGTTTACTAACACGTCTAGAAGGGGAGGGTCACACTCATCGATTGGTTGAGGGCGACGCTCACCTTTCTTAGGTTAAAAAAAAAAAGAAAGCCATTATTTTTTAGTTCTCCTTGTCTCTTATTAAAAAATGATCTTTCTGGTTTCATATTGCAAAAGGTTACGAAGCTTATAATTGTCAAAAAAAAAAGATTTTGAAAGCGAATTAAGATTCTTTGAGGTTGCAGTCGAATAAGTAATGATAATTTGTAAAGGCATTGGACAGCACAGCAGAAGGAAAATCCTCAGAGTTGTGTGCCAGGGCGTCCGCCACGGTGCAGTCTGCCCAGGAAGAGCTGCTGACATTCTCTTGCTGTCAGATCATGGACTCTTGTTCCCTCAGGTTTGGTATTCTAGGGAATACAGCCTCAGGGCCACAAAGGTAAAGATGAGCCTATTGAAGCATGTTTTCAGACAGTAGAAATAGACAGGCCAGCTACAAGTGTACCAAATGAAATTCCTTTGTGTTCACAGAGTATTGCTTCCACCCCTGAGCACACCAACATTTATAGATGTTAAATCCCTTTGTAACTCGACATGATACTTGCATGTGGCCTATATATACCAAGTACTGCTTTATCTTCTCCTGGTTACTTCACCATCTAATACAATATCAGTGTATTTTACTGTAACAACTTTCCTTTTAAGGGAATAATGACCAGTAAAAACAGTCTGTAAGTATTTAGTTCAGACCTAATCTCCACACTCAGGAGACAGAAGCAGATAGATTTCTGTGTGTGCAAGCCCAACCTGCTCTACATAGTGAGTTCCAGGCCAGACAGGGCTACATAGTCACACCCTATTGAAAAAAAAAAGTTTTAAGACATGCTAAATGTACTTTTGACATTCTGCATTCCCTAGCACACAGCGAGTAAACATGCGTATGTGGAGAAATGGTTAATCTTACACTTGAACTCGAGTAAAACATCTCACCTCAGACCCATCCTCCTGGGTCCCGTGTAGCTAAAGTACGGTTTGTTTGGTTTCAGGCAAGAAGGAGTTAAAAGTGGAGTGTACGTTGTAATAGAAATTAAAGTTTCAACTCAAGAAGGGGAGGAGATAACCTGCAGAAGTTACCTGATGACGAATTATGAGAGGGCGCCCCCGTCACCACAGTATAAGAAGGTGAGCTGCTTGGATTCATTGAGCCAAATTAGAGCATTTCGTCTTTAGAAAGCTTCTAAGAATGTACAGTTTCACATGAACCCTTTGATCAAAAATGAATTAAGAATGATAGCTATTACATCCTTGGAGTCAGGGAATCCACCCTCCAACACTCAAGACCCAAGAGGGATGTGAGGCCGGATGCTCCATGGGACCTTTTGTGGCCTGTGGGGACTAGGCTGCTGTAGAGGGTTACACAGGTGCTGAGCGTCTGACCAGTTAGGGTCTTGGGAGTCCCTTGTCCTCTGTGTCTCACCCAAGCAGGAATAGACAATGCCACCGACAGAGCCGCTCCCTGTAAGCTTGGTCTTGATTTAAACGGGATTTAATTTTATTTCTAAAGAGTGTGGTTTTCCTTAAAAGTCACGTAAGTTTCATACCATAACCATGCATTTCGTTTTAATATTAAATCATCTTACGTCAGGCTGCCGTGTGGAACCGACGCTCTGGCAGTGCTTCAGCTGCCTCAGAAAGTCTCTTCTGTAGCCTCGCTCAGAGTGAGGGACAGCTGACTGCCTGGCTCTCCTTTTAAAATGCACCAGTTCGTTAGTCATCTAAAGCCAGTGTTGTGGATCTTGACAGTACAAAGCTGTGGCGCTACACCAAATCACACTCCTAACTAAAAGGGTTTCCCTATTCTAACCATTCCTAGGTTATCTGCATGGGTGCGAAAGAAAACGGTTTGCCTCTGGAATACCAAGAGAAGTTAAAAGCGATAGAACCAAATGACTATAAAGGAAAGATCTCAGACGAAATGGAAGACATCATCAAAAAGGGAGAGTCAAAACTGTCGTAACAGACTCTGAAGATATGTGTGCTAGTATGAAGGGTTTTTAATGTTTGCGGGCAGGAGTCTGGACCTTCTCGGTTTTTACCTATTGATTCTCAACAGTGCTGTGAAGGGCTTCTCACTTAGGCGATTCTTTACTTTCAACTGTAATAAAGAACTGAAATGGGGATAGGGATTAGAAATTAAACTGTGCAAGCGGTGATGGCTGTGGGGTCTCTGTGGACACCGCTGTAGGCGGCACTGTGTGGAAGACCTCAGCAGCAGATAGTAGGTCTGCAGCCCAGTGGCGCATTGCTGCTCTCGGTCTGCTTTCTGCTTGTGTCCAATTGGCTTGTAAGAAGTAAGCAAAATGTAGAGTAGGTGTTAAGGCTTTGAGAAATACAAAGATGATACATTGTCCTTTGACTGAATTCATGGCTCTAAGGGGTTTCCCCCCTAAAAAAAGCTCCACCTCACTGTGCTCAGCTCAGACCCTCTGGAGCAACTTCACCTTATAGTCTGTGTTAAGTGGTGTTGTGGGCTGGAGCCAAGCTGGCCTTGAACCTGTGACCCGTCTTGCCTCACCTTCTCGTGTAGCTGGAATTACAGTCCTGTGCTCCTGGACCTAGCTGAGCTCCCACTGTCCAGATGAACTGCCCTGGTTCACTGGGCCTTAGTTGCTTCACCTGTATAAGTAGGGAAAACTCAAAAACCCGAATTTGAAGATTTCATGAGTAAACATGTGGCAAGCTTAGGACATACCTTGGCTCTTAGTAAGCAGTAGCAACCATTATCAAGCAGTGGAGTTTTGGGTTTCTTTCACTTTTGAGACATAAGCCTGCTCTGTAGTCCAGGATGGCCTTGCATTCAGGATTGTCTTGCCTCCCAGCCTTCCTATATCTAGTGACAGATGTGTGTAATCATGTGGCGCAGGGGATTCCTTCGTGTTTAATCAGTGATTTGGGGCCTTTAACAAACAATACAACTCTTAAAAAACAAAAACAAAACAAAATTATAATTGGGTCCTAGATTGCAGAAAAAGAACAGAAATCTTCAACGTGTGCCAGCTCCTGTCCCGGAAAAACGAGGTGGATTGAGAGCCGAGAACGAGGCTGGGAAGAAGTAGCCGTGGGTGCTGGGTGTACGTGCAGCATTAGCCCAGGAGCACTTCTGTTCAGAGTAGGATAAAAAACCCGAACCCCGAGGAAAGCCTAACATGGCTCCTACTTGCTGGCCCCAGTTCCCACAGTGGAAGCAGCAAAAGTGAAAGCTTGGGGCTAAATACCTGGACTGGTAAGGTGCCTAAGACACAGCAGGAGGACCCAAGGTCAGTCCTCAGAACCCATGTTCAAAGACTCTGGTCTTCCAAGCTTGCAGTCCTACTGGAGGAACAGAGCTGGCTGGCTAGACAGCCTTGCCTGCTCGCAGAGTTCTCAGACCAGTTAGAGGAGAGACCCTGGCTCCCTAGGAATGACACCAAGGCTGGCCTCTGGCCTCTGCATACCCTCTCCTGCATAAACAACAGCTTTACTAGGCACAGAACTGTGTGCTTACAGTTCTAGCACTAAGGCTGTGGTGGGAGGATTGTTTGAGTCCCAGCTGGTCTGTATGGTAAAGCCTCCTCTCAAAGAACAGCAAACAGAAACCCCACAACCCCACAAAATTGGTGGGGCAGTATGGAGACTTTGGTTTCTGGGAAGATAGAGTAGGTGTGCTTTTCCCTGTTTCTCCAGCTAAGTACAACTAAAACTCTCTGTGTATTATTTATGGAACAAACTGGGGCAAGACTGAAAGTTTGGGGAGATGGTATTGCCTTAAGACCCAAGCCCCAGAGTGCTAAATTCCCCAAGTTTTCTTTTGCCACATACAGCTCAGGCATGTGACTGAAAAAGCCATGCCCTGGAGACAGTAAAGAGGGTGTGCTTGAATGCGTGTACCCACACAGCCTGCTCCCCTGATGGTACCAGGAAAGGAACAGCTTGGCAATCAAAAACATTCAGAGATCAAACACTCCAGGCAGGCCTTAGAGATGCGCTGAAGACTTGTTTCCACCAACACAACAGAGGCCCGGAAAGGAGCCTGGCTTCACACATGCACGTGCACAATAAGACAAGAAATCCTGTAACCCCTTTACCACCTTAAATGTAGTGTCAACAAGATTGGGAAGGACCTGGTAGCAGCACCCTCTCTCAGCAAGTCATCTGAACCATGGGGGTGTTAACTCCCATCTACTGCTGATGGTTCCCCTTGCCCTCCATCTAGAACAGTTTTAGAGTGAACCAGCTGGAACAGGACTTAAATAGACCCAGAGCCTTATAAGACTCCAGTATATTATGGTTCCAATTAATGATTATATTCCAAGAACAAGGATACTCCCAGACTAGATGGTAAATAATAAGGATGGGGTGACATGTTAGGATCATCTGTTAAAGACTTTCAGACAGCCATTGGTGGTGAGCTAGTTCAGTTGACTAGTGTGCAGTGCTCACAAGGGCCAGGTTATGGGTTTGACGCTGCCACAGGTTGGGGTTAATATAGGCCACTATAGTTGTGACTGTTTGCAACACCCAACAGCAAAGGGTAGATCACCAAGCCAGAGTGCCTTATTCATGAGAATGCTGTCACTTCCCACCGTGACTGAGTAAACGGCCACCTTTGAAAAGCCACAGCAAGCACTGGATCCTGCTGGATGCCAGTGATAACATAGAGAGGCTCAATAAACAGAGGAAAGACCCAAATGATGTTAGTATCAAAAACTATGGCTGAAATCGAAAAATTCAGTGTGTGCTCAGCAGCAGACCATGGGGACAACGGGAAGGAGGAGTGAGTGAGCTGTGTGGTGGAGAACTGCCAGGGGTCAGAGGAAACATGCAGCAGGTTGGAGGCAAAACCAGAAAGCTAAGAGATTCTGGAGCCTCTTTGGTTCCTAACAAAAGAGCTGACATATTGGAAGGGACCAGGCTGCAGAGAAGCCAAAAACATCCTGAGGCTTGCAAAGGACGAAGTAGCTGAGTGAACCCCATGCAAGCCCAAGGAAATGCACACCAAAGCACTCCATAGTCGGTTTGGAAAAATCAAAACATCTTGAAACTAGTGAGGATTAATGCTTGAAAGAAAAAGCAGTTTCGGTGACAGGATGTTTTCCATCAGAAATGGTGGAGCCCAGAAGCAGCATACTTGATGGAGAGCCGGAAAACCAGAACAATGGGGTCAAAGTAAGGCACAGAAAGACAAGTTTTTAAAAATATTACTAGCCATCCTGCCCAAAACAACAAAGAAAATAAACAGAAAAATACTAAAAGAAAGTTCCTTTGCACATCAGAAGGATTAGGATAAGTGCACTAGGATCCCTCCTCAATCTCCTGATTCAAACAAAGCAATGGCACACAAGTCGCAATCCTAGCTGCCAAGGTCCTAACATACAGAACATGGTTAGAAGAGGAAAGCCAAGAAGATAAGCTTTCCGTATCTGAATGTGTAACACCCGGTAGACAACCAATAAATACAAAAGGGATTTACTCAAAAAATTGAAGAAGAAGCTCACTATTAGAGGACAAAAAGAAAGCCTGTCTGTCTGTGTGTGTGTGTGTGTGTGTGTGTGTGTGTGTGTGTGTGTGTGCTTGCCTATAATCCCAGTACTTGAAAAGCTGAGGCAGGAGGATCATGACAAGCTTCAACTAAAAAGCAAAAACAAGATGGCGGTGTTGTTTCAGTATGCCCACTGTCATATTAAGATTCAGTGCATGATTGGAGCTGCTGAGAAGGCTCTGGTTAAGAGTATTCACTGCTCTTGGAGAGGACATGGATTTGGTTCCCAGCAGCCACAGGATGGCTAACAACCACCTATAACTCCATTTCCGGGGGCTCCACTAACCCGTCCTGGCCTCAGGCACCAAGCATACAGGTGGTACACATACAAACGTGGGCAAACACTTATGCATATTTTTTTTAAAAAAACCCTAAACTTAAATATAATTAAAACATAGAAACTGAAAAATGGATCTAAAACAACCCAGCCTTGTGCTGTCTACAGGAAGCTAATGGCAAGCAGTTTGGAACGGAGTGGTGGGTAAATATCTGGGATGCAGACTTGAGCCAAAGCAAATTCGTGCCCGTGTCAGTTTCAGATAACGAAAGTTTCAGAGCAAAGGAAACAGAACAATGGCTGACCTTACCTAATCCATTTTTATGAAGCTAGTATTAGCTTGGTACCCAAACCGACAATACGAAGAAAATTAACCCACAGTACTCTTAATGAGTGTGGACTTTAAAAAATGCTTAAGGAAAAAGGAGTTAATAGGAGTCAGCTGTACCTAAGAGTCGGGAGTCATAACAAAGTGGGGTTTATTCCATAGGTGTCATGATGGTGTGGTATTGACAAATCTGCCAAGCCACTTCAGGGAGAAAAGAACATGAAAAGGTGACCACACACCCGTTCACAATTAAAGCACTTTAAAAAAGTAGGAAAGGGGGACTAACAGTTTGACAGAGTTCATAAAAATTGTGGTTGGTAACATTACACTCAAAATGTCAAATGCTTTACCCCCGGAGTTGGGAACAAAAAGGATACAGGCGCTCCCATCCAGCACAGTGACATGTTCCAGCCTGTGTCCTCCAGTAGAAGAGAGGGACGGTCGCAGAGTGAACAGCGGTCAGAAGGCCCTGCAGGTAAAGCACTTGCTGCCAAGCCTGGAGACCTGAGTTTGAGACCCAGACTCACCTCACATGGTGGAAGGAGAGAACTGACCCCTTCAGGTTGTTCTTGGACTTCTTTTAGATAACAGTCCCTCCTTACTTTTGCTTCCTCAATATCTCTGTCTCTCTCAATGTAATAATATTAATAATAATAATAATAAACAAAAAGTTAAACTATCCCCATTTATACATGGTTGACAAGATTGTCTTCATAGAGAGGACCAAGAAAGATTCTTTAATCTCCATAATCAGTTAAGTCTAACAGGGCCATGGGATACAAGGTAATATACAAAAGGCCCACTGTGCTCCTGTCCACGTGAGATGGACACATAGGCAATGAAAGAAGAAACAAGGCTGCCTGGAGCTATAGCTCCAAAGGAGAGAGCTTGCGTAGCCTGTGTGCAGCCCTGCACTTCAGTCCGCATATAGTAAAAGTTAAAAAAAAAAAAAATACTGGGAGCAGAAGGAGAGTTTAAGTGGCTAAGAGCACTAGCTGCTGCTCTTCCAGGGGGCTGGGGGTGGGGTTCCCAGTATCCACCTGGAGGCTCAGGTCCTATGACCTTCACGGTACCAGATATGCATGCAGTGCACATGCGTAATGCAGGCAAAACACTCACACACATAAGCCAACAACGACAATGAAGAACACCACCAGCATTCAGTCGCAGTTTTTGAGCTATATTTTTATGAAGTAGCCATTTTAAGTGGACGGTTGGCATTTTTCACAGTGTTATAACCATCTCCAGTTCCAAAACCACGCCACCCAAGTGAACCCCGGTACAAAAGTCTTGCCCATTCTCTCACCCTTGTGAACCTCCAGCCTGTTCCCTGTGAATGTGGATTTAGCTGTGTATATTTCATGGAAGTGGCGTCGTTTGTATTGTCCCTCCGGTGCGGTGTCCTGAGCTTCAGCCTCCATGTAGCAGCACCCGAACTTCACATCTCTTTGTAGGTGAATAGCATGAGTTGTGTGCACACGCCATGTTTAGCCACATTCCATCATGGGCACTTGGGCTGTTCTCTTTCTACTACAGATACTTCTTCCAAGAACATTTATGTACACATACTTCCGAATCCTACTTTTCAATTATTTTGGATTTATACCTAGAGGCAGGGTGATGGAACATACGGTATTTAACTTAAGTAACCACCACAATTCACAATTTCCCACGTGGGCTGGAACATTGTAATTCTGACCAGTCATATACACAATTACACAGTTGGTTTCAAAAGAAAGAAAGAAAGAAAGAAAGTACTAGCTACGCACAATGATGTGTGCTTATATTCATTGCACTTGGGAGGTAGAAGAAGGAAGATTGTGTACAAGGTCTCCATGGACCACACAATGATATTCTGTCCCAAAATAATAGTGAGAAAGCTATGAGCAGAGTGTGTAGTGAAAACTACAGAACAGTGGTGAAAGAAAACAAGGTGGGCATAAGTGGGTGGAAGACGAATGGTAACAGTCATGTGTTGGAAAATCCAAAGATAATATTCATGGCAAAGACCCATGATAAAATTCTCTGCTCTCCCCAAAACCCAGAACAGACTTAACGAATCTGCTGTCAAAATTACAACATGATCCATTTTTTCTAAAACTGTCAAAATGAAATAGGTAAAGGAAAATTTTTAAATGACAATAAAATGAGCACTCTTTGTAATTGCTGATGAAGGAGTGAGTACATAGAGCAATGGAGCAGGATGAGTACACAGTGATGCAGCAGGATGAGTACATAGCGATGGAGCAGGATGAGTACATAGAGTGATGGAGCAGGATGAGTACATAGTGATGGAGCAGGATGAGTACACAGTGATGCAGCAGGATGAGTACATAGTGATGGAGCAGGATGAGTACATAGTGATGGAGCAGGATGAGTACACAGAGTGATGGAGCAGGATGAGTACACAGTGATGGAGCAGGATGAGTACATAGTGATGGAGCAGGATGAGTACACAGAGTGATGGAGCAGGATGAGTACACAGTGATGGAGCAGGATGAGTACATAGTGATGGAGCAGGATGAGTACATAGAGTGACAGAGCAGGATGAATCCACAGAGTGATGGAGCAGGATGAGTACACAGTGTGATGGAGCAGGATGAGTACACAGTGATGGAGCAGGATGAATCCACAGAGTGATGGAGCAGGATGAGTACACAGTGATGGAGCAGGATGAATCCACAGAGTGATGGAGCAGGATGAGTACACAGTGTGATGGAGCAGGATGAGTACACAGTGATGGAGCAGGATGAATCCACAGAGTGATGGAGCAGGATGAGTACACAGAGTGATGGAGCAGGATGAATCCACAGAGTGACAGAGCAGGATGAGTACACAGTGATGGAGCAGGGTGAGTACATAAAGTAATGGAGCAGGATGAATCCACAGAGTGATGCAGCAGGATGAGTACAGAGTGATGGAGCAGGATGAATCCACAGAGTGACAGAGCAGGATGAATCCACAGAGTGATGGAGCAGGATGAGTACACAGAGTGATGGAACAGGGTGAGTACATAGAGTAATGGAGCAGGATGAGTACACAGAGTGATGGAGCAGGATGAGTACACAGAGTAATGGGGCAGGATGAGTACACAGAGTGATGGGGCAGGATGAGTACACAGAGTAATGGGGCAGGATGAGTACACAGAGTAATGGGGCAGGATGAGTACACAGAGTAATGGGGCAGGATGAGTACACAGAGTGATGGGGCAGGATGAGTACACAGAGTGATGGAGCAGGATGAGTACACAGAGTGATGGAGCAGGATGAGTACACAGAGTAATGGGGCAGGATGAGTACACAGAGTGATGGGGCAGGATGAGTACACAGAGTGATGGAGCAGGATGAGTACACAGAGTGATGGAGTAGGATGAGTACACAGAGTGATGGAGCAGGCTGAGTACACAGAGTGATGGGGCAGGATGACTACACAGTGATGGAGCAGGATGAGTACACAGAGTGATGGAGCAGGATGAGTACACAGAGTGATGGGGCAGGATGAGTACACAGAGTGATGGGGCAGGATGAGTACACAGAGTGATGGAGCAGGATGAGTACACAGAGTGATGGAGCAGGCTGAGTATACAGAGTGATGGAGGAGAACTGAGAACTCAGCGAAGGACCCACAAGAATACACCAAACTAATTTCTGGCCAAGGTAATTTCATGGGAGAACCTTTATAACAAGTGATCCTGAATCAGCAATGGGACACTTTATAAGGAGAGGGAGGACTTTAGACTCTAAGAGTCTGCTATAAACTGACCAGTCATGGTGGCATAGCCTATAGCCCCAGAACTTAGGGAGGACCACAAGTGTGAGTCCAGTCTGGGCTATAGAACAAGGCCCTGTTCAGGAAAACAAACAAACAAACAATAGAATCCTGAACCTGTAAAACTACTAGAAAAAAAGATGTAACTGCCAATTTTTAAACTTTTTTATTGTTTCTTGTTGAATTTCACAGCACTTCAGTTCCACTCACCTCCCTCTCTTCTAATACCTGCCCTCCATCCTTGCAACCTTCCCCCGACAAAAGAAAAATCAAATCTCATTGTGGAAGCTGTTGTTTTTCACAGTGTGTCAAATAGTTAAACCCTTTTGGCCACCTTTTTTTTTTTTTTTCAAATGACTCATTACGATAGGTCCTCCGTCTGGTCTGAAGCCTCTGGCTTCTGCTACCCTATCAATACTAGATCCTCACTGGGATTCCTTTGGCTATCTTGTTGCCCTGTGTCATGGAGATCCTGTGGTTTGGGATCTGTGGGAGCAGCCCCTTCATGGACCCCAGCCCAGGAGTTCTTCAGTGACAGCCCAATTCAAAGCCGTGGGTCTGGACCTGAGAGGTATCAGAGCTGGCCAGCCCACCTGTTCTGCACCCACACCACCGGAGTGAGCCTTGTACAGGCCACCCAATGCTGTGACCAGCAAGGGGCAGAGCCAGCTCTCTTGCTCTCCTGCCCTCTTGGCTGGCTCATCCACACCGGCACCATCAGGACCAGCTCTATTGTGCTGCCTAGGCAAGGTGCAGGGCCCAAATGCTGCAGCAGGCGAGGGGAGGGATGGGGCCAATTCTCCCACTCTCATAACCCAGGGCCAGCTCTCCTCCTCGTCATAGGTGGCAAGGGGCGGGGACGGGGCGGTCTCTCCCTGGTCCTTGTCACCAAGTGGCAGACAAGTTACAGGCCAGCTCTCCCACATTCGCCCCTTCTGGAACCACTCACCCACCCACAATTCCGTAATCCAGGGCCAACTCCACTGTGCTTCTTGGGTTTTGTGCAGGATGGAGGTGGTGGGCTGATAAGGAAGCTTTTCTAAGTACTGCAGCTGGCTAGGGGAGGGGTCAACTCTCTGAATCTCACATCCCCCCAGGGTCGGCTCTCCCATCACACTCAGGCGAAGGGTGGGGCCAGATCTGTCTGGCCTTTGGTCATAACATACCCCTGCTGCTGCAGAGCCATGGACCCAGACATGGTCTCCAGTGGCAGCACAGGCCAAGACCACAGCGTGATCCCAGGTCCTGGATACTTATATCATGTCATGTCATCTCATGTCATGTCATGCTATGTCATATCATATCATATTATATCATATCATATCATATTATACTCATATCAGGCCATTTCCCACTACTCTCCAGTTCTGCCTTTCTTCATTGTATCCACATCCTTCTGCTTCCCTTCCTCCTCTGTTTCTCCACCACTTGCTCTTCTCGGTGGTGCTCAGGGTCTCTGAGTGTCTGGGGTCGTCTCAGGAGTGCTATGTCCTACTTATGTATTGTGGCATGGGTCATCTCAGGCAAGGTCTGCCCCCAACCCCCGCCCCCAGACCTGTTTGGTGCCAGACTGGTGGTCATCTCAGCCTAGCTCCCCATCCAGACCTCAAAATGCCAGACTGGTGATCATCTTGGGCTTGCTCCTTCCCCAAGCCTGCCCACATGGCTCCATATGGGGGTTGTCTACCTGGGGCTCACTTCCATCTGGGGCCCACAGTTCCAGGGTCTCAAGCAGAGTTCGTCCAGTCTTTGGCTCATTCCTCACCCTGGGAGCCCATCTGGGCCTTTGCAACACCAGACTGGTGGTCATCTCAGGCTTTTGTGTTAGGCTAGCAATCATTCACTTCATAGATCAGAACACTGAGTATAGACTCTTCACTGCCACCTACTGACGTTCGTGTGACACAGCAGCCTCACCAGCAATGCCGAGGGGCAGGGTAGCTGCCAGTTTTTAAAATCTAGGAATTGGCAGAGTTCAAACTTGACTCCAAATGTATGACCCATCCAAAGGAAGACGAATGAGCCAGACATCATAGAATGAAAGGGCAGGCAGGGGACTTAGGCATATAGCTCGGTTGCTAATAGTCCTTGCCTGGCATGCCCTGAGTTTGGTCCATGTCGTCCCATGGTGGCATATATTTTCAATCCCAGATCTTGAAAGGGATGCTTAAGGCCATTGTGATGGTTTGTATATGCTTGACTCCGGGAGTGGAACTATTAGGAGGCGTGTCATTGTTAGAGTAGGTGTGTCACTGTGGGCATGGGCTTAAGACCCCCATCCTAGCTGCCTGGAAGTCAGTATTCTGCTAACAACCTTAAGATAAAGACGTAGAAATCTCAGCTCCTCTCCTCCTGCACCATGCCTGCCTGGATGCTGCCATGTTCCTGTCTTGGTGATAATGGATTGACTCTCCGAACCTGTAAGCCAGCTCCAATTAATTGTTGTTTTTATAAGAGCTACTTTGGTCATGGTGTCTGTTCACAGCAGAAAACCCTAACTAAGACATCTTTGGCAATATAGTGAGTTTTAGGACAGCTGAAACCCTGTCAGAGAGGGTGGGGGGAAGAAGCAGGAAAAGAAGAGGAAGAAAGAAAAGGCAAAGAATTGGAGAAAATATTTTAGAAAATGAACAAGAGACACGGAGACATATTTTCCTCAAGAGAAGATACGGGTGGCATGTAGTGACATGCAAGAAGTCCAGCGTCATCAGCAAGCTAAAACCACAGTGATGTCTCACCAGGACAATACAGCTATCCAAATGGCCAGGATGAAATGGGACAGCAGCAGAGGCTGGAGATCCGCTATGAAGCAGACTCTTAGCTGGTCAGCAGTGGAAATGTCACATGCTTTAGCTATTTCAGAAGACAGCACAACAGGCTTTTGAGAAATTGATGCCAAAGGCTGAAAATAGCCCCACGAAGGTAAACTGTGTTTTTAAAACTATAGGAACTCTTGCCTCAGAATACTGCCCAACCACAATAATAAAAGGGAAGTCACTATTGTTACAATCGATAGTCTAGGGGAATCCTCTTAGGATTATAGTGAATGAAAACAAAACAGTAGCAAAATACTAGAGCCGGTGAGATTGCTCAGTGGGTAAAGGTGCCTGCTACCAAGCTGGAGTTCAGTCATGCCCCTACCATGCATGGTGGAAAGAGAAAACCAGGTCCTGTGTTCTGGGACCCCCTGAAACATGTGCATCATGTCATGTATGTACACGTACACTTACACACACGCACACACACGTGCAATACAGAATTTTAAAATGTTATCCCAAAGTGCAGCCTAGTTCCACCTATTTACAAGTGTTGTTAACTTCCTAGAAATGGGAACACGTTTGTGGTTGCCAGAGGCTGAGCCCAGTGTAGGACGATGTAAGAGGATGCTTGTGGTGGACCTGCTCTGGACCTTGACTCTATTAACAGTCTGTTTTCTGCTTTCCGTAGGTTTTGTGCTGTTGCACCACGAGACTGGGCCAAATTGGATCACAGGTGCATGGATCTCTGTATTATTTCTCCCAGTTCTTTATTAATTCCCAATTATCCCAAAACGAAAAGTCCAAAAATAACAAGTAAGGAACAGCGGTCTCAAAAAGCAGAAGACTAGGAGTGAACAGTGGGCGGGAGGTGGCCCTGGGTCCATCTCCAGCGGGTGCAGACAGATCAGACTCTTAGAATAAAATCTGTCGGCAGCGCTCTGCAGAAGAGAGGCCTCCACCCTTACACCCTGGCCCAGCGTGCCTGCAAAGTTTCGGTTTTGCTTTTCTCAGAGGGTCAACTTCATGCGAGTTTTCATAGCCGCGACTACATGTGGCCAGAAATCTGAACGCGCTTTGGCTTAATTGTCAAAAATGTTTTTTTAAAAAAAATTATCCCGAAGGTTTATTAGCATGTCAATTGTCAATTCCTTCACGTAATTCCTTACGGTAAACAAAAAGGCTCTAGAATATTCGCGGTCGAGAGAAGACTTAACGGCGGACCCGGAGGAAGAATCTGAAAGTCTCTGAAAGTAAATCAAACTGAAATTTGCTTAGTTTATAACAAGCCCAGGTCCCCAGGTTGGTTGTGGTTACAGGCGCTGGGTGGCACTCTCAGGGGGCGGGCCTTGGCTCTGGGCGCCTTAGCAGAGCTGGCACGACAAGTTCCCAGGGTGTCACCCCTGGGCGAACTCTGAGGCCTGCCCACTCCCCCAGCGCAGCGGCTGCTCGTCCGGCACAGTGTGCGGCGGCTCCCGCTCGGGAAATGGGACGGACAGGGGACAGCGCTACGGTCCGTCCCCGCCTCCTCCGCCCTCTCCGCCCCGTTCCCTCCCCAGAGCCCACCCGAGCCGAGACGGGGCACGGCCGACCATAATCCCCGCCAGTTCCTGATCTCGGACCGTAAGCCGCAGCACGGTTGTCCTGCCAGATCTGCGACCCTAGCCCGGATCCCGGTGCTGAGATCCACGTACTCCAGGGCCACCCGAGCCAACTTGGTAAGTTATGGGGGTGGGGTGGGGTGGCGTCGTCAGACTCTGAAACCAGCCGAGGAAGTGTAAGGCTGCCATGGAAGAGCTCTGGCTGAAACCCGATGGGGAGAGACCCCGACCCTGACCCCTCACCCTCAGTTTCAGATTCAGCCTCAGTTCGGAGACTAAGGGAATCGAAGTGTGATCTAAGGCTCACGTTTTTAGCCCGCCTGCCTGCGATTTAAAATCAAGTTTGGATTTAGCAGATCCAGCCGCCCAGACTATTCGACGGATTAACTCTATTGCTTCAGAGCTCCCGGGGTGATTCCAAAGTGCACTTAGGTTAGAAACCTGAGACCAATGGGTAGCCTCCAAAAGAAAGTGCTTGCTGACCAGGACCTTCCTGAGTGCACCCTGCAGGCAAGCTGGCTGCTTCCAAGGAACCTCCTATGGTCCCGAGGTCAAGGGAGGACCTCCCTTGAGTTCCGTGGGATACAAAAGAAGGAAGCAGGGCAATGCTTGCTTGGCAAAGTTGTCCGAATTATCAAACTGAAAAAGTCCTAGAGTATGCAGTGTTTTTCACAGGTTGTAAAACGCGTAGAGATGGATAGATGGATTACCAAGCACCCTTGGTTCTGTATTATCTGAGCTGCTGGTACTCGAAATTGCCTCCAGAGGCCAGAGATCCCTTGACAACTGCCCTCCATTCTTTTAAGGGTGAAGCCAAAGGTATAGAATGGGGGTCTGACTGCCTCCCCAAAAAGCAGCTTCCTGTGTTAGATGTTAAGAATACCTGGAGTGTGCCTGTAACTTCCAGGATGTCTGTTAGAGAGGAGAGGGTTCAATGTTGTACCTGGGAGCACAGGCCAGCGTGATGGTGGTGATCCAGGAGCCACTGGAAAACGGACAGGCATCTTCATGTATGCTGGCCGGGGAAGAGGCAGACCTAAAACCCAGGGCAGAGAGGCAGAAGAGGGAGGGCCACACGAGTTTTGTTTTTATAGAACGTAGACCCTGTAAACTTGGTTCCAGTCTTTGATTCCGTCGTGTGTGTGATATGATTGGCTGCAAGTTAAAAAGGACCCCACGAGACTCTCTTTTTCTTACTGGTAAAGTCTAGGCAAAGTGAAGGTTAACACAGGGTAAGGTAAAGTTCATCTCACGAATAATGGTCCATGGCAGGGGCTCTGTTACTAGAAGACAATTATCTATATAGTATAGCCCTGTGATGGAGGAGTGTATTTGTCCAGAAACTGTCTTCTTTAAAGCCCCACTCTCTTGCTCTTCTATGCCAAATATATTTTTAAGAAAGCTGGGCTGTCAGCAGGAGTCAAGATTGACGAGACACAAATGGCTCTCTTGCTGGCAATAGACTGAGATATTGCACCCAGCATTCCTGTTCTGCTCTTGACTCCTGGCCAGGGACTCTTTCATCAAAGACAGTCAGGAATCTGTAGAAGAGAATTCCAAGTCCTGCCCTTACTGATGCCTGCCTCCCAGCTGAAACTGCTACCCAGCTGCCCCTTCTGCTGGGACTGTCACCAACAGAGCAACAGCGGTAGCATTGCTTAGATGAGATAATCAAAATATAAACTCTAAAGCCACAGAGGCATCGAGGTCAAGTTTTATAAGAGTATTTGTGGTCACTGATATCTGCTTCAATGAAAGGTTCTCTGCTGAAATGGAAGGCATTTGTTGCCTAGGGTTGGAATGACAGTTTCTTCTACCCCTTTCCTTTGGAAGGTTTTAGGCAAGATGAAGTTAGGAAACCAAACATGTACTTGTTCTGAATCGTTGCCACAGTGAGCTATAGGCATCTCACAAATTCCCAGAGTCCTGTCTTTGTTGTTCTGTGGAAAGCTAGTGGCTTGCCCTGTGGCAGTCTGCTCTTAGCCACTGACAGCTTGCGACTGTCTGGAGGCTCAGAGAGGGCAGGTGTCTCATAGTAAGAGGAGTAGTTGCTGTCTTTTTAGTTAACTAATGGGTTCAGCCAGTGATGGTATACTGGCCAGCACAGGGCTTCCTGACTTGGATGCTTATTTAAAGTCAAATTTCATCTAGAACTGGCAGGCACCAAACTGTGGGCAGAGCCCTCTGCAGAGTCAGTCACAGCAGGCTTGTCACCACCCTACCTGTTTGTCCCACTGCCAAGCAATGGGGTGTGGGCTGCAAACTGACCTTTGATGGAACAGAGTCCCTAAAAAAGATTCACTTCTTCCTAGCCAACAAGGGGATGAAGTAGCATTTTTCTTTAAAACCAGCAGCCTACTGGGCAAATTCACTTTGTAATCTGTTTTTCTGTCAAGTGATTTCCCTTGAAACAACAGAAAGCTGTAGTTTCGAGGAGTAAGTACATGGTTGAAGACAAATGCCCAGGGAACAATCCAGTAAGCACCTGATTAACACAGGTTTGATACATCATCTCTATGTGATGGAGAGTGAGTTGGAGACAGAACCTAAGACTTTATAGACGCTGGACAAGAGCTCTGCCCTTAATCTATAACCCTGCCCTCTTCTTACTTTTAAAAATTTCAATCAGAGTCTCACTAAATTATGCAGGTTTTGGGTCCTAGCACTTTAACCCCCTGAGTAGCTAGAATATATCTATATCTATGTCTATATCTATATTTCTATGTCTAGCTATTTATATAGAGAGATCACCTATATATATCCTTATAGACATATATCTACATAGATATATAGATATAGTAGACATCTCAACACATATTTCTTTATGTTGCTATGTATTTTAGAATGGAGATGTCCCTCACTGTTCTGTTGTATTGTCACCATCACATAGGTTAGGGCTGGAAGAAGTCAGTGTAGTCATTAGTGACTCAGCCATATGTCACTAGCTAAGCCAGTCACATATTACTGAAGAAACTTCTTTGATAGAAAGCTGTGAGAAGGCAGATTTTTACTTCGAGATGATGTGCGTTATTCCAATTCCCAGAAGATTAAAAATGCAACGGCCAAGAACTTCTGTGCTGTGCTTCATCTTTATGCAATCTTAATTTCTTTCCCATGACCCACGGAGCAAACTGTCTGGAAGGAACTAGATAGGAATCTAGGCTTGCCCTTGGGGATAGGTAGCCTCTGTATACTACAGGACAACAGATCCCTCCTTGAGAGGACATTCCTGGCTCTGTTTAATAATGCGGTTTTAGAATGTATTTTTATTGTTATTATATTTTTTTAGACAGGGTCTCACTAGTAGCCTTGACTGGCCTGGAACTTGAGTCAGGCTGGCCCCTGACTCATTGATCCTCTTGGCTCTGCCTCCAGAGTGCTGGGGTTGAAAGTGGCCATCATCATACCTAGTACACTGGCGACCTTAAAGCCATGCCGTCAGGCTTCCCTGGGCTTCAAGTCTGGCTCCTGATCTCTGTAAAGCAGAAGGCAGATGGATGTGGAAGAAACCTCAGGTTTTTGCACTCAGAATAGGGATCATACCATTGTTCTTCCTTCCTTAACTAAAGGTGGTCTCTCCATTCATAAACAGGACACCCTTTCAAACAGGTTGTTTTGAGCCAGAGATGAGCTAATCTGTGAAGTACCCTCCCCCCTCACCTAGCTTCCAGTAAGTGGTGATTACTGTGGTGACAGTAATAACCGTGGGCACTGTGGCTCCAGGGCTGATCTTGCCATCTCTTCGTGTGACTTTGGACTGGCATCTGTAGAATCGGGGTCAAAGCTCATCGTAGTGAGACAAAGTGATGAAGATATGGCAGACTGCAGATCATAAAGATCAACTCCTCCACAAATTTGCTGTGTGCCACGCTGGGCGGAGGAATTCACGATGAGTCGTCTTTTGGTTTGTTGCCTCCTACCCCGCACACACTTAGTCTTCCCAACATCCCTTAGCTGTGCCTCCCATCTTCCGGGTGGGACAATTGAAGTCCCGTGGGGTTAATGAACTAGCCCCAAGTCAACAGTGCTTGGCTCAGGACTTGAAGCCAGCCCGGCAAGCTTGGGCTTTTAATCTGTGCTGGACGTTCCTCGGGACCCCGCCCTCTCTGCTGGCCCCGCCCACCTCTCTGGCCTACCTGTAATTAAGGGCAGGTGTGCGCATGTTTCCTTCAGAGTGGTGTTCCTGCCTGCTTAAGGAGTGGAAGTGGGAGTGTCCCCTTGTGCCCCTCAGATGACCTAAACCCCAGTCATTGATTAGATATGACCAAAAGAATAAAATGAAACCAAACAAAACACAGAAAACTGAAAAACAAAAACAAAACCTTGTTACCAGTACAGACTTAATTTTATCAGGATGGATTATAATGTTTGCTTTGTAATAATGTCCCCCGGATGCAGTAAAGTATGCCTTTATGGTGGGCATGTGTGTGGGTGGGTGAGGAGCACAGAAATCCTACCCGGGTGAGATTAGATAGGCAGAGACAGAGTTTAAATAGTTCTAAGTACACCCCAGTTTTTGAATTTTTACTCATTTCTCCCTCTCTTCTACATCCCAATGGCTTGTTTCTCTTCTTGAGATCTTGCAACCTTCCTAGAGGTCTGTGTGGGGTAGGGTCAGGGGGCAGAAGAGTAAATGTCAAGAAGGTAGGTGCTTTAGTATATCTAATAATGACGTGGATATTCCCAAGGGTGTGAAGCCCTTTCTTGGCTCCTCACCCTGGGAGGAAAGCTGCTATAAAACTGGACATCTTGGTTCTTCCTTGCTCCGTGAAGTTTCGGTCCTTTAACGTGTTAATTTACCACCTATTATCAGAAGGTCTCCCTGGGAGCAGGGATGTATTAATACTTGGGAGCTGGGATGGTGGTGGTGGTAATGACAGAGTGATAGAATGTGTGTCCAGAATTCTCAAGGTCCTAGGTTCAAGCCCCAGCATTACAAAACCAAAACTGAAAACATAAGGCCTGGACATCATTTTAGCTGGGTCTGTAACGCATGCTTGAAATGCCAGCATGCTGGGGCTAGGTCTGGAAGACAGTGGCTTTGAGATCAGTCGGGGCCTTGTAAAGTGTGTGGTCTAATGGGGGTACGAGCTAGGATTGTCACCTGTAGGGAAAACTATCTTAGACTGTGTGTTCTAAACAACGGCTATTTATTTCTTTTAGCCCCAGAGGCAAGGAGTGTGAGATTAGATCCCTAGCATGGCCCAGAACAGTGGGAGTTCTCCACCCAGTTTACATGGTGCCTGTGTCCCTATGGGACAGACAGAGAAAACAAGATAGCATTCCCTGTCCCTTATAAGTCCACTCCCCTGGGCATGAAGCCCCCATGGTATCATTTAAACCCAAACATTACTCAGGGTCCTCTCCAAGGCTAACACGCTGGGGTTAGATGCATAAATGAAAACATAGAATTTGGTCCTTAGATGGGCAGGATGTGAACACACAGAAAATACATAATTGTAAAATGTGCCGCTGAAAGGGGAGATGACATCTCTTCCTGAGATTGAGCTTTTCTAGGACAGAGGCCTGGAGGTTTCTCTTTAGGGAGTCTCTCAGCCAAGAGTCCTGGATGTACACGGGACGGGTAAGATGATTTGCCAACTGGGGAACAGGGCACCTGAAGCTTAGCAGTGGGAAGAACTGGGTAAATGAATAGTGGTCCTCCTGGTGAGGTCTGAGGCAGAAGAGAATGAGACGAACTAGAGGATGAACCATCCTAGGCTGAGCAGACTCCTGGGCTGAGAAAGGTTAGAGAATTTTATTCTAGCATGCCATAGAGGGCGGCTGAAGAGTCCTCCTGTGGCTGTTCCGTATCGTCAATCTGTAAGCAAAAGATTATGGGAAAAGTCTCTGAAGAAAGAGACCAGAAAGGCCGCATGCGAGAAGGATGAAACTTGCTTCTATAACAGACCTGCTCTCAGGATAACCAGTCCACGCCCTTAAGAACCCCCAATGGGACAGTCAGTTTTCTTTACTGTGACAAAATGCCAGAGATAATCAACTTTAAAGGAAAAAAGTGTTTGTTTTGGTCCGTGGCTTCAGAGGTTTCAGCCATGATTGCTTGGTCCTGTTGTCTTAGTGCCTGGGATGAGGCAAAATAGCATGATAAGATGTTGGAGTCAAGGTGGCCGGTATAAAAGAGAGAAGAGATGGATAAATGAGGTCCTACTGGTCTTCTCAGTGACTTGATATTGGTGTAACACCCTTTTACCTACCATTTCCCAGTAGCACACAGGTTAGCGACTATCGACTTTACTATGTGGACTTCTTGGGGACATTTAGTTGTGGTTCGTTGTGAGGATCGGATACGCATGACCCATTCTCTTCCAAAGGTCCCACCTCCATGTGCCACTAACTATGACCTTGAGGATCAGTTTCCAACACAAGCATTCTGAGAATCAAATGGTTAAACTCTATCAACTATTGCACACTGCAATTAGAAACCTTGTACTGGTCCATGCTCAGTACTGAAGAAAAGCAGGAGGGGTTGGGGGTGGATAGGAGGAGCACGCCTGGGTTAGATCACAGAACAGTTTTGAAAGGGGTTGAGGGAGCAAACCTCTGTTTGAGTGAAAGATCTCCGAAGGTAGGCAGTGTTTTCAACTTGGGGATAAAGAATCTTAAACTCTGAATGCAGTAAAAGTGGACTGAGAGCCAGGCGTGCCCAGCCCGTAGTCTCTGCTCTGGAGTTTCCGAGACAGATCAGTATGCATGGGTGAAGCTCTTGTAGGCACTGAACATCCTTCATCAGGAGCCCCAGTGGATGGCATATGAGAGATTCTAGTCCATCTTAGCTCCTGGAAGCAAGGACGAAAGACTCTCCAAAAGAGGATGAGGTTGGGACTAGGTGGGGGTTAGAGATTGCAGGCACAAAATACTAGGTCCCCCATGGCCCTAAGACAGTATTTCAAGCATCTGCTCTGCTGTCTCTGCTTGAAAGAGGTGCTTTCCCCACCCATATTATCTTTGAAAATCCAAATTCATCTACTAAGGAATTTGCATATGGTTGGGAGGCACCTGGTTGGCTTTGTTTTGCCTTTTTGCTTTTAGTGCCAGGAGTTGAACCCAGGACCTCCTAGGTGTTAAATGTGTGTGTTGCACAGACACAGAAGCCAGGGTTTGCAAAGAAAAAAATAAATTCTTATTTTTTGGCTTGGCACTTTTAGGTCACAAAGCTATGCTCCACTGAAAGGTAAAGCCCCGCCTTGGCCTGCTGTCCTGCAGCTAAGTGGCTGCACCGCCCTGTCCTCCGTTGCATGTACCGTGGCTGGTTAAACAGGTCTCCCTGTGATAGGAGCTCACCAAGGCCTGCAGGCTGTGCAGGCTCTGAAGAGGACAGTTTGGAATGGCGGTCCTGTCATCTCAATGTCTCATTGACCCCCAGGGTTCATGCACTCTGGTCCTCTCCTTCTGAAAGCCAGGACAGCTTTGTGGCCCTGATTCTGCTGACTGTGCACATATGTTCAGGTGGGGCAAGAGAGATTTCACGGAGCCCTTGGTCAGCAGTCAGCAGTGTGTTTATTTGTCACAGCCAAGTTCCACCTTAGGCCACTGCGGTGAGTAATACATGTTGTTCTTAAGAAATGCCTTTCTTCCGAGAGGCCTCGGACGCTTTCTCAGACATTAGATCCTAAATGCCGCCCTTCAGGTATCTTCTGGGTTGCAGATCTACCCTGTGCATAGCATAGCCTCTCTCTCTCCCTCTCCGTCTCTCTCTCTCTCTCTCCCTCCATCCCTCCAAATTAAAATTACAAGTATTTCTTTACTTGAGAGGGGGAATTTGTGGAAGTCAGAATGTTAGGGCCCAAGAATCCCCGAAGGAAGACCACAGACTCAAATAACGTGCAAAGGCAAAGAGCGTTTATTCTGTAGAAATTACCAGCATTTAGGGGTCCACCATTCATTAGAATGGCAGTGACTTGAGAGGCTCAGAGGCTCCTTTTAGGCAGGTCTAGGGGAATTTTCCTGAAGGGTTAGGTAACCTCTCATATGATTGGTGGATGTAAGGCAGTGACATCAGTAGACCTTTGATTGGCTGCTATCTTGGTTCTGTTATATTTGGTGACCAGCTAGATTCTGGCTGTGTTCTCTTCTCCAGCCAGGTGTCCCAGGAACTGACGCAGCTCCAGACTTCCTAAATAAGGGCTGCCATTGACTAAAGGCCCATTGACAATGGATCCTTCCGAGGAGCCCAGTATGATTCCTGGAGAAAGGAAAATGTTTATTCCCAAGGTTTATGAACCTCTCAAGAGGACAATTTATGGGAATCAATTCTTTTCTTCTCCTATGCACCACCCGGGAATTAAAGTCAGACCATCTGCTCAGCAGCAAGCTTCTTTACTAATGAGTCATGGGAAACATGGGAAACACTCCTTTATTCCCTTTGAGAAATTCCAGGAATGGCTAAAGCCAAAGGTCTGCTTTCCTCTCTTGGCTCTTATTAGGATTCACTGGCCCCTCCGAGATGAGCTCCAGGCATGGCCTTTTCAAAGCTTGGGTTTAAACAGAAACAGTATCTTACCGGTTGAGCATCAGTCTTAATAAGAGGCAGGGCCTGGGCATTGTCTTAGTTGGGCTTTCATTGCTGGGAAGAGAACCATGACCAAGGCAACTCTTATAAAGGACAACATTTAATTGGGGCTGACCTACAATTTTCAGAGATTCAGTCCATTATCATGAAGGCAGGAACTGGGCAGCATCCAGGCAGATGCAGGAAGAGCTGCGAGTTCTGTCTTATTCTGAAGGCAGCTAGGAGGAGTTCTCAAAGCCCACCCTCACAGTGACACACTTCCTCCAACAGAGACACACTTCCTAATAGTGCCATTCCCTGGGCCAAGCATATTCAAACCAGCACAGTCACTAAGTTTCAAGTGAGTCAGTGTCTAGTCATTATACTTCTAATGCTTTGGAAATAGAGACCTGGGCTCTAGTTATGGTTTTTCCCTCCCTCCCTCCCTCCCTCCCTCCCTCCCTCCCTCTCTCCTTCCCTCCCTCCCTCCCTCCCTCTCTCCTTCCCTCCCTCCCTCCTTCCCTCCCTCCCTCCCTCCTTCCCTCCCTCCCTCCCTTCCTCCCTCCCTTCCTTCCTTCCTTCCTTTCTTCCTTCCTTCTTTCCTACCTTTTGTTTTACTTTCCTTCATTGTATAGGTCATGCTGGTAATCCTCCTGCCTCAAAAGTGCTGGGTTTATGGGTCTGTGCCACCACCCCTAGCTCTCTAGTTACCTTTTTAAAGATGAAGACATATGAGGAGCTTAGAGCAATAGGAAGTGCTCAGACACAAAACTCCATTGTCTACTGATAAACTTAGACGGTTCTGCTTCTGAAGTGTTTCTGTGGACTGTGCAAATGTATTGATTTCCCTCATGGCCACTATCCCTTGTTCGGCCAGAGGATAAGTAAATTACAAAGGAACGTACCACCTCCCACGAAAGTGGTAAGGATAAAGTACCATGGGAATTCATAGTGGAGAGAGATGGGCTTAGGGGAGGAACAGTCTGATAAAGGGTCTGGTTTTACTCTCACTCGGTCCCTACTGAAAGATGGGGAGAGCCATTTGTTAAGGGGGTTACTCTAGCCAGAAGCAAATAGAGATAGCCTTTGCCTCATGGCAGGAGCCCTAGGTTCCAGTTTTAGTGGGTCTATAAAAGACTTTACCTAACTAAGGGTCTCACTTTCCACGAATCAAATGGGTGTGTGGGATGGTGTTCTCTACTCTAGAAGCCCACCATCCCAGCAGAGTGCTTGGCTCTTGGGCACTCTTTGTGGAGCTTTAGGGACAGAGGAAGGAGACGTGGCTCTGAAGATGCGATGCGGGGGCTTTCCAGAAAGCTGAGCAGCAGTGGAAGGCTGTGGGTCAGCACTGAATTCTAAAGAATGCTTATCTCTGGTGCGTCTGCATTCCTTTATTCGTGGGCAGTATGGCAGTGCCTGTGATTCATGTGGAGAAAGAGAAAGAGAAAGAGAAAGAAAAAGAGCAAGAAGCTTTGGATGGGGACTGATTTCTCTCTGCTTTGAAATGCCAAGGGATTAAACAGTTTTAGATGCTTCAAAGTAAATGAGAGCTAATGGAGCTTAAAAGCATCCAGTAACTACGGCAACCTCATCCACCGACCGAGAACGCTCCAGATGTGTGGCTTGTCAGTCATCCCCTGATGTGGCAGAAACAATATTAAAGCGTCTTTCCAGGTTAAGTTCATTAAGAGACCAACAACAAAATAATAAGTAGAGAGAAGAACGTGGATTTTGGCAGACCACGCTGCAGAGGTGGTTGTACCCGCTTGGCTGGGCGTGTGTGCCTTGTGTGGTTGTATGAGCACTGTACAAGAGCAGGCTTGGCATTGGTATCTATTAACCAGATCCTAGGACGAGTCAGCCCACCCACCCGCTGCCTGGCAGTGTGAGGAGGGGAGACTTGATGAAGGATGAAGCTTGACTTCTCATCACTTTAACTCTGAAAATCAACCCAAGTTGTTCATGTGTGAATACCGGGCACTAATCTTCACCACCGGAAACTCCTCAGCAAGGGGGCTGTGGCTTAAACTTCCCAGAATGACTCTTGCATAAGACAGAAACCATTCCATAAAGGAGAGTGCAGATCTGACCCTCAGCCTTCACGGATGTATGATACAAGCTATGCCTGGGGTTTTGGTCACACTGCTGTCTCGACCAGATAAATTCTGAATGGAATTTTTGATAATTTCAAGTCTGAGATTATTTAAAGTAGGTAGGAATGGTGGTTTTCACTTATTTCAATTCAATAAATAAATAAATTCCACTTATATTTCTAGTGCTCAAGACTATACGGAAACTATTTTTTTTGCAAGCCCATATTGTGCACAGCAAATTTTGATCTTTTGAAGGATATTATTTGTTGCGTCCATTAGTGTGTGTGTGTGTGTGTGTGTGTGTGTGTGTGTGTGTGTGTGTGCTTTACTACATAACCCAGGCTACCTTAGAATTCATGATCCTCCTGCCTTAGCCTCCCAAGTGCTGGGATTTCAAGCACCCAACTCTAAGATGTGCCTTTATCAAAAAGGTAGCAAGAATCTGAAAGGTTTCTCTGGTAACTATTAGAATGAAAACAGATAATGAGTGGTAATAAGAGAGAGGAGGCCTCTGTATCTTCCATGTGCTTCAGAGAAAGCAAACTAAAGCATTTCTGGGATAGGGCTTAGGGGCTAGGGACACGTCTCAGTGGTTAAGTGTTGATATGCATGCACAAGGGTCTTGGTTTAATCCCAGCATTGAAAACAAAACAAAATCAAGAAACACAGATAGGCACCAATGACAGACCAAAGAACTCCACCATAGTCTCACCTGGAGTTTATTTGGCTTTACTCACAGTGGGTAAGAGTTTACTTATAGGCACATGGGGGACTCAAAGCAGCCCCATCTTCCCTGCACTGTGGCTTCCCCATAGTTGAGTCGATGGAGTCTCGTCTGAGTTCAGTTCCTCTTCCACACTCTTTACACAATAGCACTTTTGAACACCAGGCAACCACATGCAGCTTGGGCAGAACTACTGGGAGGGAAACAAGCATGGGTGGACTCTCGGGTGAGGGGATAATGACGGGTCCCCTAGTTTCTTCTGTGAGGTCAATAAGCCCACACTTGTAGATCATTTACAATAAGCCCAAGCTAAAGTTCGCTTTCAGGTCACCACAGCTGAGGACAGTAGTGGGCAGTATTTTACAACACACTCGAAAAGATGGGGAAGATGAGGGCAGGGGTGAGGGGTCTGGGGAGATAGATCATCCTGTAACGTGCTTGCTATGTAGCTGCGAAGGCCAGCACCTGAGGTATGAAAGCAAGACACGCTGGTGTGCACCAGTAATCCCCACGCTAGGGAGAGGAGGCAAGCAGCTCCCTCGAACTCACTGACTAGCCAGCTTAGCCTGCTCAGTGATCAGTGAGCCCAGCGTAACGAGAAACGCTGTCAGGAAAGGAAAGGGACCCAAGGTGCCCAACACAAGAGTTTGATCCCTGTGACGTGTGTTCATCCATGCAAACACACCCCAACCCCCAACCCCACACACATGAAGGAAATAAGAGTTTTGCCAAGAAAGCTATTTCTGTGGGGAGTTCCTTCCCCCCTTTTAGGTTCAGCTTAGTCCCTGCTCAACTGAAGATAGAGTAAATCTGTTCCACCCAGAAACTTATCTATCCTGCTTACTGAGATATGTCCCCAAACTAGAAAAAGTTCTCACTATTCCCAGGTGCACAAATGGGTCTACATGCCACCTGAGTCTAAGGCTTTAATGAACACTGTTTCCTTAGGTGGACACTGTTTCCTTAGGCAGACACTGTTTCCTTAGGTGGACACTCTTCCTTAGGTGGACACTGTTTCCTTAGGTGGACACTCTTCCTTAGGTGGACACTGTTTCCTTAGGTGGACATTATTTCCTTAGGTGGACACTGTTTCCTTAGGCAGACACTGTTTCCTTAGGTGGACACTCTTCCTTAGGTGGACACTCTTCCTTAGGTGGACACTGTTTCCTTAGGTGGACACTCTTCCTTAGGTGAACACTGTTTCCTTAGGTGGACATTATTTCCTTAGGCGGACACTGTTTCCTTAGGTGGACACTGTCTCCTTAGGCAGACACTCTTCCTTAGGTGGACACTGTTTCCTGAGGTGGACACTGTTTCCTTAGACGGACACTGTTTCCTTAGGTGGACACTCTTCCTTAGGTGGACACTGTTTCCTTAGGTGGACACTGTTTCCTTAGGTGGACACTGTTTCCTTAGGCGGACACTGTTTCCTTAGGTGGACACTGTTTCCTTAGGTGGCTCTTTCTAGGAGATGGAATGGCTAAGGTGAAGTCAAAGCTCCTAAAGATGGGCAACTAGGTGACCCATTCTTTAATTGGCTTCCCTCCTATAGACATTGTGGTCTTGTGCGGGAAGAGGTGTGAGCTTCCTGAGCAGATGCATTAGATCCCCTCTGCTGCTTTGACAACCAGTCTGACTCCAGCTTCCTCTTGGGACCACTGCTTTTCTTGTCTAAAATGTTTATATTTATTAAGTGATTGGGAAGGGTTTGCCATATGAATGGATAACTGAGGAATTGAACAAGTCAAATCAGACAGTTGTAGCTCTTTTCTTTGATTGCATGCCAAGGTCCTTTGCAAGTTGGCAAGATGCTCCACTCAGGCTGTGGAGATGGCTCAGCAGTTTAGAGCATTTGCTGCCTTCCAACACCCACACAGGGAAGCTCACAACCACCAGTTCCAGAGGATCTGATGCTCTCTCCTGGCCTCCTCTAGCATTGGGCATATGCATGGTGCATGTACAAACACAAAATAAAGGGACTCACACATACACATAAAATATAAATTAAAAACAAGTTTGAAGTTGGGCAGTGGTGGTGCATGCCTTTAATTCCAGCACAAGAGAGACAGAGGCTGGTGGATCTCTGTGCATTCAAGGCCAGCCTGGTATACAGAGCAACTTCCATGACAGTCTGGGCTATATAGAGAAACTCTGTCTCAACAACAAACACTACACACACACACACACACACACACACACACACACACAGAGAGAGAGAGAGAGAGAGAGAGAGAGAGAGAGAGAGTATGTATACACACATATAATGAGTAGTACATATATATATACACATATGTGTATATATGTATACACACACAGATATATTACATTCACTGTAGGGATATGTGAGCCTAGGATGGGGGAATAACGCCTGGAGAGAGTGGTCACCTGTTTTCAGGGAGGCTGGTCATTGTTCCAGAAATGAAAGACTGGAATAGTGACAGCCATGTACCCACCTTACCATTATAAGCCCACAAAACACCTCTACTCTCAGCTCCTAGGTCACAGCAAGGGGCCGAGGGAGTGAACCAGGCCCTAGTGGGGACAGCGGAGCTGTGGAATGGCCAGCAGACTCCTGCCTGTGCTGGTCTTCACAGAAGGAGAGAGCAAAGCTGTGTAAACTGACACCTGGACAGTGAAGTCACTGTTCCACAAGTCAGATCTTTCTGTGACTCCAAAAGCATTGTCCTTTTTCTGTGACTGCCACAGTTCCTGAGCCACAAGCTACTTATGAGCTCTAATTCCAGGAAAGGAGCCTGAGGAAGAAGGATCAGGACTGGGGAAGATGTAGAGAGGGTGGCCAGATTCCAACACTGGACTTGCTTGCTTTTGCTTACGTTAGTGCTTATGGCCAAACCTCTACACAGAAATACTCGCAAGATGGCCTGGCCACTTAGAAACAACTTGGGGTGTAACTCTAATTAGCATCTGCTATGATGTTACAGAATAGTTTCCTGGGAAAGGCTCACATCAGTCTGGAATCTTCTCTGCTAGTATTGCAACAGCAACTTGGAGAAAGCTGGGTTATTTATTTGGAAATATATATAGTTTCAAAAGAATGAATGAAGGTTCCCAACAACAGGTTGTGTAAGGAAAGGAAGGGCAGGATCATAAGGCCAGTGTGGCTGATGGCAAATGATTTCTTTGAGTGTCCTCCTCTTGATTCAACCCTCATCACCGGGATGGGATCTGAATTTTAGCTGTCCTTTCAAGAAGTCTACACTTACGGTCACATTCTTCGTAGGGTAGCCTCTTTGGGATGATACCACCAGATAGTTTTGTACAAAGCAAAGCTTCTGTTGCCTGAGGGCCTTTGCTAGTGTCTTCCCACTGCAGGGAACTAAGTGGATGGCCTCTGGTCATGGACACTTAAGACAATGGTGACAGGTTAGGGTGTGTATGTGGAGTGTTTGACAGTTACTTATGTGCTCCCTGTTCCTCTGGGTATCTCAAATTCAGATCCCCTAAGAGAAAGTGGCTCTGCCTACATTCATCTCCCTGTAACCTCCCACTACAGAGGCACTCATGGGTCCTGCACCATTGTGACTCTTTTAGTTTGGGTTTTATTGCTGTGAAGAGACACCATGACCAAGGCAACTCTTACAAAGGCAAACATTGGATTGGGGCTGCCTTATAGTTTCAGAGATTAAGCCTTATAGTTTCAGAGATTAAGTTCATGGCAGGAAGCATGGCAGCACGCAGGCAGACATGGTGCTAGAGGAACTAAGAGTTCTACATCTTGATCTGAGGGCAGCCAGGAAGAGACTTTCTTTGTAGACAGCTAGAAAGAGAATTTCTTCTACACTGGTGGAGCGTGAGCATAGCTGATCTCCAAAGCCCATCCACACAGTGACATACTTCCTCCAACAAGGCCACGCCTACTCCAGTAAGGCCACACCTCTTAATAGTGCCACTCCCTGGGTCAAGCATATTCAGATCACCACAAGCCCAAGGATGCCCTTAGGAGAGTAGCAGACTTCCTGGAACCTCCCCCCTTAAAAAAGTAATGGGTGACAATCACAGTGTTTCATATAAGTGGGTCATTAAACCTCCCTGTGTTTCCTTTCCCCTCTATGTTTCTACTTAGTAATCTCCTTTCTTTCAATGCAGAGGAAAGGAGAGAGATGGAGAGAGAGAGAGAGAGAGAGAGAGAGAGAGAGAGAGAGAGAGAGAGAGAGAGAGAGAGAGAGAGAGAAGAGAGAGAGAGAGAGAGAGAGAGAGAGAGAGATTTAAATGAGAGAATATAGGGTACTTGTCTCAGAGTCTGGCTTATTTCACTTAATGTAGTAGCTTCCAAATGCATGTAGTAATGCATTTCTATGCACTTTCTAGGCAAATGTTACAATTTCATTTTTCTTTACTCTCCAGGCATTTCTTATTCTCACTCACTGCCCTTGTAAGACCTCATTTTCAATCTGTCTGAACTGCCAGGTTACAAACACTCAGAAGAGAGATCTGCTTGGCTTCACTGTGCCCCAAAAAGTGTTCCTAACAGTGACTGTCACGTGAAATTGGTATAAGGGTGGAGATAATAAGAAAGGTGAGCTGAATAGGTAATTAGTGGGAACTGGCTTCATGTCACCCTGGAGGGGACCTGCTCCATGTCACCCTGGAGGGGATCAGCTCCATGTCACCTCCATGTCAGCTCCATGACAGCCTTGTGTAGATTAGCCCACGTTTCCCAGCAATACCCTAAGACAGGGAATGTACCTTTGGGAAAAAATCAAATCCCAGAACAGGTAACTTGCTAAAAGTAGTAGTGCTCACAGTGAGGAATCCTTCTACAACACTCTAGGAACAGCCGTCACCTCTGTGTGCCTTGTCCCCTTCAGCCTGAAGGTTCTGGCCAGCAGCCCATTCAGCTGAGGTCCACATAACCGATCTATTTGCAGAGGTGTGATCATGAGCAGTCTGGGGCTGAGGGTGGGGCCTCCAGAAGTCATGCATTTGATCCCAGGTTGTCTAGTGTCTCAGCATTTGTAAAGTAGTTGGTGAAGGTGGGGTCCCAGTAAAGAGTTGACTGTGTGAACTATTATCATCAGTGCCCAGCTGGGCCTCCAAGCAGTGAGTTTAAGGTGACAGGCAGTGAGCAAGGCAGGGACATCAGTAGACTCCCTGCTTCCCTCCACCACTGGCCACCCCTGGCAGCTCACAGTGAGGGTGAGGGAGGAGCCCTCCTGTCAGTGATGACAGTGGTATCTAGACTTGTTGCAGCTGTTTCGGTAACAGGGTCAGATGGAGGAAGGCACAGTCTTAGGTCTGGGGATTGCTCATCTACAAAACTCTGGAGCTGCAGTCCCGGTCCTCCAGTTCTTTTGCTCTCCGTAAAGGGAAAGCCGTGCCAGACAAAGCACTCTGCTGCTGGAAAGCCAGGCTGTTTGGAAATTGGTTTCTGCCGCTCAAGAGAGGGTCCTGGCAGTCACGAAGAAATATGAGGTAACTATGAGGGCAAAGGAAACTGTGGTACCAACCAGGCAATCACACAGATGTTGAAGGTGAAGGTTGGAGAGCTGATAGATGGCTTTGTTCCCCCCGCCAGGGTTTTTGTTGTTGTTCATTTCCTTTCACAAGCTTGCTTGCTTCCTTCCTTCTTTCCTTCCTTCCTTCCTTCCTTCTTTCTTCCTTCCTTCCTTCTTTCCTGCCTGTCTGTCTGCCTGTCTACTGCTGCCACCACCTCCTCCTCCTTCTTCCTCTTCTCTCTCTCTCTTTCTCTCTCCTTTCTTTTCTTTTTTCTTTTTACAGTGGTGTACGAGCTATAAAATCATATGAAGGATGGACCCATGGGACAGTCAAGTGAGCAAGGGCCTTGCTGCCAAGCCTGACTCTCTGAGTTCAATCTCTATGAGAGGACCCATATGACAGGAGAGAAACACCTTCTACAAATTGTCCCCTGGAGAAAGCAGGACCTCAGTCTTCTTCCATGGCTCACTTTCCATGTTAGCTCCATGTCTCTCTGACTATCTAGGACAGTGGTTCCCAACCTTCCTAATGCTGTGACATATAATACAGTTCCCATGTTGTGCTGACCCCAACCATAAAATTATCTCGTTGCTACTTCATAGCTGTAATTTTGATACTGTTATGAATTTTAAGTATCTGATATACAAGATACAGAAATACTGCCACCCCAACCCCATAGAAATTGCAACCCACAGGTTGAGAACCATTGGTCTAAGGCCCAGATTCTGGACAATCTTGGGTCATCAGCGGAGTTCCATGAAACTCTAAGAACTCCTTGCCTAGACCAGACCTCTCTCCACCCCAAGGCTCACCTCCTTTACGAAAGTTGTTTAAAAAAATAATTTAGAATAAAAAGAGGACTTCTTTTCTATCTGTTTTCTCACTGTATTCTTGCAATGATGTTCACACACATGAATGCCATCCACAGAGGAAATGTCCTTTAAAAGCTTTTTAAGCTGGTTGTGGAAGCATACACCTGTAACCGCAGGTAGAGGAAGGAAGATCAGGAGGTCAAGGTCAACATATAGAGGCTAGCCTTGGCTACATGTAATCCTGTCTCAGAAAACCAGTCGACCAACCGACAAGGGTAAATACCTGCGGTATAATAAATTAGAACTGTTCGAGGCAGAAAGGTTTTATTCTTGTTTTTCTTATCTAACATACGACTGTGAGACTGGGTATCCTTTGATTTCCACAAATTTGATATTCTGTAATTTTATAGTCACATAGTTCAAAAATCTTTTCAATTTCGATTTTTCCCCCATTGACCTGTGAATTTGGAGATTTTTCCAGATTTCTTTTTATTGCTGACTTCCGACTTAATTCTACCATAGTCACACATGTAGAATGAACATTTCCAATCCTTTGCCATAAGTTAGGGGTTTACAGTGAGGTCCAGAATGTGGTCAACCTCTCAGCACTCCACATGCACTTTAGTGCCGGTCTGCTGTTGTCAGGTCCAGTGGGGTATACACGCAATAAGATAAACTTATCTGTTATTTAGCCCTCCCACGGTTCTTACTGGTTTAATGGTCTGTCTGATCTTTCAGCTATTACACGAGACATCGCATAGTCCCTACCTGTGGCCAGACTTTTGGATGTGTTGCCATTGTAAATTCTTTCCTTTAAAGTATTTTCAAAATATAGTCCTAGATGCATACAAGTGGAAACTCTTCTACCACCCCATTCTTAAATTCTAATTTAATTCTAATTCAGCTGTTCCCGCCACGATGCATCCTTTCTCCTTGATTGACTAAACTCTGTATCTATTTTATTTAAGATAGACTTTTTAAAGCAGCATATAGTTTTTTCTATCAAATCTGCCAGATTATGTTTTATAATCAGTGTATTTAGATTATTCATACTTGATTTAATACTTATATTTTGGGATAAATTAATTAATTTTGTTTCTTTACCTCTTTTTAAAATCATCATCATCATCATCATTATTGGTTTTTGAGACAGGGTTTCTCGGTGTAGTCCAGGCTGTCCTGGAACTCCAAGATCTTCCTGCCTCTGCCTTCCAAGTGCTGGGATCAAAAGCATGTGCCACCACAAAGTGGCTTAAGGATTTATTTTTATTTTTGATTATCTATGTATGAGTGTGTGCGTCCTAGTCAGGGTTTCTATTCCTGCACAAAATATCACGACCAAGAAGCAAGTTGGGGAGGAAAGGGTTTATTCAGCTCACACTTCCACATTGCTGTTTATCACCAGAGGAAGTCAGGACTGGAACTCAAGCAGGTCAGGAAGCAGGAGCTGATGCAGAGGCCATGGAGGGATGTCACTTACTGGCTTGCTCCCCCTGGCTTGCTCAGCCTGCTTTCTTATAGAACCCAGGTCTACCAGCCCAGGGATGGCACCACCCACAATGGGCTGGGCCCTCCCCCTTGATCACTAGTTGAGAAAATGCCTTACAGCTGGATCTCATGGAAGCATTTTCTCAGCTGAGGCTCCTTTCTCTGTGATTACTCCAGCTTGTGTCAAGTTAACACAAAACCAGCCAGTACGGTGTGTGTGTGTGTGTGTGTGTGTGTGTGTGCATGCTTATGTATACACTCGTCCCTCAGTGTCCACAGGGGTCAGTCAGTGTCAGGATGCTCCAAGGAAAACAAAGGCCATCAGTGCTCCAATCCCTGATACAAGACAGAGTGATTATCTTCATATACCTACACATTCTCCCGAACATTCCAACCATCTTTAGGTTATTATGACGCCTGATGCATTGTAAGTGCAGTAAGAGTGGTTATAGCATTCAATTTAAGAAACGGCAACAACGAAAACATCTACAAATTCTTCCATGTTTAGTGAGGTGAGATAGTTCTCTGAATATTCTTGATCCATGGTTGGTTGAATCTAAGAATGTGGAATTCACGAATGTATACCCACTACATCACACACACACACAGCACTCATTCAAGAGACAGAGTGTCCCCAGGAGTTTCCATGGCCCTTGGTTTGCAATCCGTGTCTCTCCAACTACCATCTCGCAGCTTCTGCACAGAGCCATACAGTGTATTCTCTTTTATTGAGCCTGACATTACTCAGCCTTGTATCTGTGACACTCGTGGTATATTGTATTGCACTCACACATGTTGCTGCCTGGTGCTGTGTTATGTGGCTGTGGACACTCTGCTGACTTAGTCACTCGATTCCTCTGGGAACTGCCCACTCCTTTCTCACAGTCAGCAGCGGGGGCCTTGTTGGAATGAAACAAAACCAAAACCCTTCAGAACTTCTGATTCTCCTCACAGGGCAGATTTCTTAGAAAGGGAAGTTGCTAAAGACACTTCTCAAGGCTGTTGATGCCTAGTGTTGAGACAGTTACAGCTCAACACAAGGAAGGGGAGGAAAAAAACCAAACAAACCCTGGGCCCTGGGCCCATTTTTGTCTCTGGACTTTCAACAGCTTTATTAAGACATCAGATCAGACCACAAGTCCAGAGCACCTGAGAGCATCCTTCTAACCCATCAGCTAAAACTAGTGCAGTTCAATATGGCCACACAAAGGTCCTCCACTAGATTCCCAAACCCCTCAAAATTAGCTGTTACTAAGCTAAAACCTGGTCTTATAAAATGCCCTTGGAAAGTTCCCACAATTTTGGGACTTATGGTTCTCCATTGACTTAAAGCCTACCAACGCTGGAGGTCACACAGCAGGAAACCCCCAGCTAGCTTCCCCCTAACTGTGGGTAACACCTCTCCGGTGTGAATTCTGACAGTAACATTGCCTAATTACTTTGCACCACTGACTCTTAACTTGGAGTGCAAAGTCTAGAAAAATGGGAACACATTCTCTCTAGCACACCTTCCAGGGACTCTCATGCATCTCAGGCAGGAATTTAGGAATGTGATGGGGAAAAGTTTTATTGACAGTGACACCCAGTGGTGGGATGTTATGGTACTAGCATTGTAGACATTGGACCAAGCCACGTGTTATATACAGAAAGGCTCCTATATTAAAACCGCAGCTCTTGCGCAGAAGGAGCTGGCAGGGAACAGAGTTGTGATGAGGCTGTATGTACTGACAAAGGGCAGTAGGTTCCGGTTTCAAGAGTACAGAGTTGCAAAATTGCATCTATAGTGTGGCCAGCGTTCTCGTCAGAATCTAGATGATCTCTAAGTGTGAGACACACCAGACTTCAAAGCCTCAGTATGAAGAATAAGTACACAGACATTCCTGCATAAACGTGTGCTGTGGGACACTATTCTGGGGAGACAGGAACAAAGGTTTACTTACTCCAGATAAAGAACCAACCACAGACCAAAGCATGGATAACCATCAAAGTTCAACTTGGTGAACAAATATGTAGTTTTATTGGGGTTACTTAAAGGAATATGGGCAAAGGGTTATTTATAGGAGCAGAAATGACTCAGAGACCTGTATCACCAAAGCCCACTCCAGAGCGGGTGACAGACCGCCAAAGCCGGAGACGGGGAGTACACTGCACAGCCTGCAGGCAGCTCAACAGGATGGAGAGCATCCTTTCTGAGCGTCTTGGCAGGTCTCTGCTTCTGGCAGGGTGCTCATTGCTTCCAGCCTCTTCCAGGCAGCTCGGCTTGTCTGATAGTATCACTTGGCATTCCTTCCTAATTATACATGCTTGGGGAGAGAAGGGTCTAGTGTATCTTGTCAGTTTCAGGGGTTTTCTGAAGCTTGAATTTTTTTTTTTTACCTATTATATATACACACACGTTTTACTGAGGATTTATTAGAGCAATGCTTTGCACATATTTAATTAATTGAAATATCTCATTAAGTCACCTGCTTACTTTTACCTTCACTAATGTGACTACTAAAGACATATAAATAAATAAATTGCCAGGATTGTCGAGATGGCTCAGGGGATCAAGGTGCTGGCCTGAATGCCTGATGGCTGGATTTTAGTACCCAGACCCATAAGGTGACTCGGGAACTTTGTCTTCCGCCCACCACACATGCACTTTGGTGCATGTTCGCGCATGGACACATATTGAATAAATAAATGTAAAAAAAAACTATAAAAATAGCAAAATAGGGGGTGGAGAGATGGCTCAGTGGTTAAAGAGCACTGGCTCTCTTCCGTTCAATTCCCAGCACCTACGTGGCAGCTCACAACTGCCTTTAACTCCAGTCCTAGGGGATCTGACACCCTCACACACCAGTGCATGGAAAATGACATTAAGTAAATTTCTTTTTAAGATTTGATTATTTTATTTATATGAGTATACTGTATCTTCAGATACACCAGCAGAGGGCATCTAATCCCATTACAGATGCTTGAGAGACACTATATGGTTGCTGGGAATTGAACTCAGGACCTCTGGAAGAGCACTCAGTGCTGTTAATCTCTGAGCCATCTCTCCAGCCCACAAATAAATTATTTTTTTTAAATAGAAAAATAGAACTACCACAAGTCTTATATTTTATTTTATATGAGCAATGTTGCTCTATCATCTTTTAGAATTATTCTTTTCAAGCCTTGTCTTCTTTGTGGGTACTCAGGACCCTGAGCTCATAGGTTCAAGACCAGCCTAAGAAACTAGGGGGCCTTAAAAAAACTGACTCTGTTCTCTAATCTTTTCTCCTCTCAGTGACTTCCTTCCCCCAGCATCCTCTGCATATCTAGTTCAGAAGTCCAAGTTGCAAGCGGGACTGTAGAGAGATCAGTTTCCACAGGGAGTGGGAATTCTCCTAGCCTGGAGACAGCCAGAAAAAAAGCCATGCATGATAACACAGGTCTGTAAGTCCCAGGACTCAGGAGGCTGAGGCAGGATTGTCTGTTTAGGTCAGCCTGGAGTACATAGGAGTCCCAGGACAACCAAAGTGACACAGCAAGATCTCCATCTTAAAAAAAAAAAAAGCCAGAAGCATACACACTCAGACACACAGACAGAGAGACACACAGAAGACACACTCACGCACACACTCAGGGGTTTCCTCCCACCAATGTACTCTACCTGCCTCTGCTTATGACCGGCATATCTTATCCTAATTTTTCTATTTGGAAAATTCTGCCTTGCATCCGTGGCCTTGAACTGTCTGGACAGGCTCTCCCTTAGACGCCCATCCTCCAGGCTCCGTATCTAGAGCTGGGAAAACCTGCCCCCCACCTCCCATAGAGTAGCCCAGCACTGCAACCCCAGTGCTACCCAACCTTTGCCACTCCTCCTTCCTCTTCTCCCCCTCTCCCTCCCCTTCTCCATCCCTCCCCTTCTCTTACCCCTCTGCTGTTCCTAATACTATCTCCCCCAGCCCCCCACCCCTGTGCCTTCCGCTTGCTCCACAGGGCCCACCCTTTGGTAGGTAAGTTGTGAATCAGGAGACACTTGGCTCTGTTTCTAGCGGCACCTGCTCAGGATTGGTCACTCTCTCCGAGGTATCTCATAGCAGTTTGCTCTGTTGCTGGCTTCGGTTTCTTAGGCAGTGTGTTTCTTTGTTTCATCTTTGATGTCCATCCCTTCTTAACTTCTTGCCAAATAGAGCTCACTACCCTCTGAAAATTCAAAAAAAAAAAAAAAAAAAAAAAGCAGCCTCTTTGCCAGCTAGGGGTCATGTGAGCCATGGCTCTGTTCAGGTGGTCACAAATCAGGAGAAAGCTCCCCTTTTGCTGGTAATTTGTGGTGGATATTACAGGAGAAGCCGGGGAACCATTTTTGTGGGAATTGCAGGCTCAGGAAAGAGAAGTTAACAGACCACTCCCAGTTGATAAGAGTTGGGTCAAGAGGAATGAAGGAAGTTGCTCAACCTCCTTTTCCCCAACCTTCTAAAGCATGCTGACTCACACAGGGAGAACCATGGCCTTCCCTGTTTTCTCAGACTTGTGAACATTTTCAAGAGGAAGTTTCCACTCTGGGCTTCGGTTGCTTTTTCTCACAGGCTCCCAGAGTCCTGCCTCATACCCTCGTAAGGACATGCGGCAGCTAGAGTTCTTGTCCTCTATTTCTTTGACTCTAATGTATTTATTGAGCTAGTCTGTTACAGTTATAAAATTTTAATTTTATTTATTTTTGATGTCCCCATATACATTTTTAGAGCACTTTAAAATGTTTTGAGGCTATAATTTAATTACAGTATTTCTTCATTCCTTTTTTTTTCCTTACAAACCTTTTCATATACTCCTTCCCCACTCTCCTTCAAAGTCATGGCTTTTTCCACACTAATTTTACTAATATATTGCATACACACACACACACACACACACACACACACACACACATATATATACATACATACATACACATATGACCCTTTGAGGCCATATACTGATTATACTGATACTTGAATGTATGCTTTTCAGGGCTGACCATTTCTGATACCAGCTTTCATCGGTTACCTGTAATTCCTGTGCAGTGTTGAGGCCTCATGGGCTTTTTCTCCACCCAGTTTGGCTTGTTCATTGGTGGCATCCTTATTTGGGACGTCATGTTGGTGTGACTTTATGTATGTAGCTTCTGATATCATTAGGAGACACAACCTCATAGATAACTTCCCAGTCTCATTGCTCTTACGGTATTTCTGCCTTCTTCCAAAATGCTTCCTGAGCCTTAGTTACAGGACTGTTTGGTAGATGTGGACTGGGCTCCACAGCTTGGTGTTTGGATTAGTTGTGGTTTTCTCTAGGGGTCTCCATCTGTTGCAAGTTTCTTTCCCTGGTGAAGGGTGAAGATCACTCTAATCTGCGGATGTAAAGACAAATGTTTATAAATTGTCGGTCTAATAAATTAGTCGCTGTAGATTGTCTTCCAATAGCCACGATTTCACTCGCACTGAGTAGTTATCTAGGTTTCCAGTACTAGGCATTGCTCCCAGTTTTGAGCAGGTCTCAAGTCCAACTAGAGAGCTGTTGGTTACTGCCAAGGGATGTGTGCCACTACTTCACCCTTAGGTTTATTGTGCCATGCTGGTCATTGATGTGGGTCTTAGGCATCATAGCTGGGTAAGGTTCTCTCCAGGCATGTGCCTCCATCCTGGGTGCTCAGAGAGTCCTCATGCTTACATGGCAAGCACTTTACCAATGGAGCTATCCAAACACCATCCAACAACCCAGACAAGGCTGGGCATACCTTCAATCCTGGCAATCAGAGCTATGTAGTGAGACCCGTCTCACAAACAAACAGCAAGGACTGAATGCAAGCAATGAACATGAGTTATAAAAGGGGTGTAAAGCTGTTTTGCTTTCTTTTTTTAAAAGATGTATTTATTTATTTATTTATTTATTATATAAGTACATTGTAGCTTAATTTATTATATAAGTACATTGTAGCTGTCTTCAGACACACCAGAAGAGGGCACAGATCCCATTACAGATGGTTGTGAGCCACCATGTGGTTGCTGGGAATTGAACTCAGGACCTCTGGAAGAGCAGTCACTGCTCTTAACCACGGAGCCATCTCTAGTCCCTATTTTTCTGATTTTAATTCTGTCAGAATTTTCATGTAGGGTAGCAGATGAGTATTCGATTATAGAAGGACAGAGCTCAATTTGAACTCTGCTGCTTCCTTTCCAAGTGGCTATTTTGACTGCTTAGACGTTCGTTACAATGGATAGTCTTTGGATCTGCTAATTTACATATGTGCTTTTTTTTTTTTCTTTTTGCACCTTTTATAATAACGTTTAAATTTAAAAAGAGACCCTTCTTGTGTGGAAGGGTCTCCTCAGGCTTTATAACAGGCAGGGAAATGATTCTAAAAAAAAAAAAAAAAAAAAAAAAAAAAAAAAAAAAAAAAAGAATTAAACTTGGATTAGTCAGGTCTTAGTGCTGGTCATATTTGAGCACAACCAAATTTGGGGGGAAAGTTTTGTGATAACAGTGTACTCAGCCCTGTGAGTGGTTATAGCAAAGCCCAGGCATGTTTACAAATGGAGCTCTTTGCAGAAGACAGACTCGCGGCTTCATTTGTAAGATGGCTTCTCGTTGACTTAGAAACAGTGCTCAAGGTAATTGTCTAAGGAGAATGACTGAGGTCAACATGTTGCATAGCCCTCAGGAATGGACATCACTTAGGCTGTTGTAAAATAGAAATAGCATCTCTCACAAGGATGAGTTTCATGGCCTAAAGTAATACTCAAGGTTTTAGAGGGAAAGGGCCTGGGATAAGTAAATCCGATTCTGGGAGATATGGGCAGAGCCTGGCTCACCAGACGGCACAGGATCACCAGGTTGTAAACTACATTCTGTCTCAGCACTCCAGGAGAAGGACAGGTTAAACATCTCCCTTTGAGGGATACCTGTGAGTTTAACTTTTCTGCCTTTTCCTGTGCCCATGTGCCCAAATACTTTTTGCCCTCTACATCCTTGTTGGCTTTGCAGATTCCAAAAAGATGGTGAAGGTCTAAGTAAAAAAGACCATGTTAGAGTATTTTATCATCATTCAAAGGATGATGCCAGAGATTCAGTGTAGCCAGTCATTTGAACTCGGTGCTGTCTTTTGGGAGTCACTTCCTGAAGAAGCCATGGATCCTGAAGTGGGTCCTAGTGACCACCCTTCTTCCCACTCTCCCTCTCCTTCCCAGTCTCCATGCAGAGACAGCTGCTCTCTCTGTGATGCCTTCCCCAGCAGGACTAAAACAAAATGGCAGAACAAATCTTTCTTTCCTGACATTGGTCTCTTGCCGCAGTGACAGTAACACTGACAGATACATTTAGTGGTGCAGAATAATATCACCCTCAGCAATGAATTACGTTGAGGTTTGGTCTGTTGCTATGTGCTATAAATGCTAAATACTGGCCCCCAAGGTCTGGTTGGTTGCCTCAAGGTAGGGGAAATCTTCAAATGCACCAAGAGTAACCCTGCTCCTTAATTTAAAACTATTGGTTGAATAAAGATGTCTACAGCCTATAGTTGGTCAGAAGAGAGATAGCTGGGGGTTTGGTTCTCAGGCTTGGGGTCTGAGGAGGACCAAGAAGAGGAGAGAAAGTGGAGGGAAGAGAAGACAGCATAGGTTACAGATAGTAAGAATTGGCCCTGAGGACTGACCAGTCTGAGTAAGAGCAACCTAGACAGAATATGCCAAGCCATATTTTTGGGTTATTGGCAGAGAAGTGGTTATAATGGCATAGAGGGTAGATATCTGCCCAGCTGTAATGCTGATTAAAGTTTTTTATAAATATAAAAAATGTTGTGTTTTTTATCTGGGAACTGAATGATCGAAGGCAGGATAGAAACCCCCGACTGAGATTAAATATTTATTACAGCAGAATTATGATTGTTGCTGTCCAGCCTCCCTGATAAAATTCTTAGGCATGACTTCCCTCCTGTCACAGGTAGAAAAATGCAAGGGGAGATGGGAGATAAGAGAGGGAGAATCCACCGGTGACGTTTGTTGCTTTGCTGACGATGTGCTTTATCTCTTCAGGGTCAGCAATGAAAGGCAGGATCCTGGGTGGTGGGCCTGAATCCTGATTGCCTGTCTGCCAGCAAGACACATGTGGCCAAAGATGAATTTGAGAAAAGTAGCTGCTGGCTACTTGAACGATGGAGAAGGACGGCCATCATGAGATGGAAGGCATCCCGTTGGGTTGTCACTCCCACATTAAACTGTTGAAGGTCAACAGGGAACATCTGGTCACCAACATTCGGAACACGCAGTGTCTGGTGGACAACTTGCTGGAGAATGGCTACTTCTCAGCTGAAGATGCCGAGATTGTGTGTGCCTGCCCCACCCAGCCTGACAAGGTGCAGGGCCAACACTCACTGACCTGGGTTTCTAGCAGCTGTTCCCCTTGCTGACCCCTGCAAATGTGTTCGGGGAATTTGGTACATTGAGTCAAATGTCACACTGGGGTCTTTTGTTGTTTTTAGTTCTGTGACACATGTGGACTCACACTGTGGTCTTTGGGTTATTTTCGTCGTTGAACCTCAGCTTATGCATTACAGAAGAGGCTGGTGACATATGTCCATTCACGCTGGGGTCTTGGTAGAACCATAAATGTCCACATGTTTAGCTTCCTGCGCAGTCAAACAGCTTACTTCTATAGGAGGCTGGAGCAAGCCCTTCCAGTTCAGCTCTTCCTGTTGTGGGTATTGATCCCTAGGCAACTTTCTAAGTGTGCCCCAAATGAATAGGTAATACTCAGCACCACACTCGGTGCCTCAACACCCCAAGGACACTGAGGCAAAGGCTCAGGGTAGCCACCCACAAAGCCAGATTTAGAAGTGACTGCCTTCCAAGATGGGCATTGAAGACGTTCCCAGGCCATGAAGCAGGAAGTAGAACAACCCTTAGTTCCCCAAGCCTGGGGTATCTTCTGAAAAATGTAACAGAGGCCTGGAAGTTCCTGGCTTGAGAAATGAAGAGCTTATTTGAGAAGAGACAGGAAGGGATACCAAGGAACTGCCAGTATTCTGTGGGCTTCCCTTTTGATCCCCCTCCTTTTTTTGCTTTTTGAGACAGGGTCTCCTCTGTAGTCTAGGGTGATTTAAGACTATGATCCTCCTGCCTCATTCTCCCAAATGCTAGGATTATAGGTGCCACTATGTGCAGCTCCTGGTTGTTTTGCCTGTATTTTAAATAGAAAGGCCATTTTGAGTATGTGATTTGATGGGAGCTGTGTTATCCTCGTGCAGGGTATCCCAGCAGTGCTACTTTCTTCTGTCTCAGAGATGACCAACTCCTTAGCAGGCTTTTACCTGGATGCCAGTGACAACGGGATTAGCAGGGAAAGGCAGAGAAAAGACCAGAGCTGGAGGGCTCTCCTTGTGTCTGATCTGATTTTAGGCTCACAGATCCTCCCAGGCTTCTCATTGCCATGGGGATGAGGTCTTGCTAAAGAGGCCCAATTTGCAGATTCCATGTTGACTCTAATACTGGAGGTGGCCAGGCTTCTGCTACTGACTAGCATCTGTGTGCACCGGGATCCTTTTGACAGGAAGACGCCCTTTACATCCACTCGTGCTCTTAATGTGTGTGTCGTCTGTAGGTCCGAAAGATCCTTGACCTGGTGCAGAGCAAAGGCGAGGAGGTGTCTGAGTTCTTCCTCTACGTGCTACACCAGCTGGAGGATGCTTACGTGGACCTCAGGCTGTGGCTCTCAGAGATCGGCTTCTCCCCTTCCCAGCTTATTCGGACCAAAAGCATCGTCAATACTGACCCAGGTAGGAGTCAGTGCAGTGATGGAGTATGGGTCAAGACACTGGGGTCTGGAAATGCTGCGACACTGTGGCCCACATGGGCATAAACGTGTAGCCAGCAAGGGCAGCCTGGTGGCATTAGGCTCTACCTCACTGAGCAAGTCCCTCTGTTTCTTTCATTTTGGAAAGAAGAGATTCCCTGACACCTGAGTGCAGACTAGGTGGTTGCAACTGAACCAAACACACGGAGCTTGTATGTTTCCTTTTGCTTGCTTTGGTTCTAGAGATGGAACCCTGGACCTTAAGCATGCTAGGCCAGTGCCTTACCGCTTACATCCCCAGATCTCTCCTGTGGTTTATTTTGGACCCCCAGGAATTATGGAAACGGCCTTTGTTCTGAGTACTTGCTCATTGCCTTCTCTGTCACGGAGATAGCAGTTTTGACACTGTGGGTTTTGTTTTGTTTGTTCATTAAGTTTGTTCTAAGAGGGTTAAGATGCCCGTCAGTGGTAATGTATTCGCCTAGCATGCGTAACTCTGAACTCAACCTCCAATAAACAAATAATAATACAGTAAAATACCGTTCCAGAAAACAACAAAATTGCCAGGTTTGATTCTAGGTCAAGTTCTTGGGTCACTCAGGAGCCGGTCTGTGTTTTCTAAGTGCTGCAGATTCCATTCATTGACCGCTTAGCTCCATAGTTTTTATGACACAGCCAACACGTGCTGAAGCATTGTGCTGGGTAGTAAGGATGCAGTAATGCCCGGGCATAGAATGTGCGGTCTTCCAGGCATTCAGAGTCTACGGCCAGGTGACCAGGGCAGCAGCAGCGTAAGGTGCAACTGATCAGGGCAGAGTCTGCCCCGGGAGAGGGTGATCTGTTCTAACTCTGCTTTGTGACAGCTATTGACAGCTTTGTGTCCAGGAATAAGGGCCCCATATTCTAAGTTCAGACTTCAGTTTGACCTGGGATTCTAGTCAACTTTACAACTCCGTGACAAAATGCCTAGAAAAGTAACTTGAGGAAGAAGAGCTTTGTTCAGTGTCCTGGTCCCCTGCTGCTTGGCTCCTTTGTCATGTGCCTAAGTAGGGCTGAAGCATCATGGTAGAAGAACGAGGCAGAGTACTATTCCCAGAGACAGTGACAGACAGCAAGGAGCCAGGGACAGTTACAGTGACCTGCCTCTTCCCACTAGGCCCCACCTCCTAGTTTCTGCTGCTTCCCAACAATTCCATCTGATTATGAAACTGTCAGTGGATTCATCCTTGTGAGGTCAGAGCCTTGAAAATCCACCACCTACCCAAAGCCCAATGATTACCGGCCTTTGCAGGACATATCAGATTTAAGACGTTAGTTACACTCGGAAACAGAAATAACCTTCCCAGAGAGTGAATGTTTACAGAGAATAAGGCCAAGCAACAGTGCCAAGGCTGAGTTTGCTCCTGTACCCCAAAGTGCCAGCTGTCCTTTGGCAGACTCTTGTTCATACTGTTTTTTTCCTTCCTGCCTGCCTGCCTGATTGCCTTCCTCTCTCTCTCTCTCTCTCTCTCTCTCTCTCTCTCTCTCTCTCTCTCTCTCTGTAGACATTTATTCCCATGCTGAGTAGTTCTCTCAAAGGACTTCTCTTTTGGTTCCTTTAGCCATGACTAGCATGTAGAGAGTCATTTATTCTACACGATAGAATCATATTGCAAGCTTTCATATCTATGAATGTCCAGAAAAAGCACAGGTATAGAGGAAGTCCACCCACAGGCAGTTGTCAGTGTCTGGAGTTGGGACAGAACAGAGGCTGACTACAAATCAGCTCCAAAAACTTTAGGAGGATAAGCGAGATTTCTAGAATGAACTATAATAATACTTATTGAACTCTATAAATTTACTAAAACTTAAATGACTAGTATATAATGTGACTAATAAATTTCTGCAACATAAATTATTGTGAGTTAGGCCCAAGTAAGCTATAAATAACATACAATTAGCTTTAAACTTCTTTTTTTGTTTGTTTGTTTTTTTTAAATTGGGGATTTGCGTTTTGAGGCAGGATCTACCAAAAAAAGTTTAAGGCTGGCCTTGAACTTTTTGATCTTCCTTTCTCAGCCTCCCAAATACAGAGATTACAAAGGTGTGCCACCAAACCCATCCCTCTTTATACATTTTATACAGTCACTTGGACTATGCTCACAGGATGAATCCAGGAGTGTGCATATGGGTATCTGATTTTTGCTAATCGAATAATTGAAATTCAAGAACTATTTTAAAGGAGCACATAGGACACTCTTTTGTTTGGTATAAGCCCCATTTTTTTTGTCATTCACACTTGATGGGAGCACAGAAATCATAAAGCTCATTATGGTGGCTCTTCTTGTGGCAGATTGGGGTTCACCCTTGGGGCTCTGAGTATTTGTGCCCCAAGGTGCTCACCCTGGGAGCCAGCGTTTGCATTGTGTCTGTTCAGCATATTTGAGGTGATGTTTGAGGCTAGACACAGCTCCTTTGTAAATCAGATTAAAGCCCAGCCTTGTATTTCATAGCCATACGTTTTGACATCCAGTTTTGTCAGACCCAGTTGACAAACAGTATTACAAAGCAAAGAAAGGCTGGAGTCATTTCCCCCCAATACAAGACTCAGTGCAGACTCACTATTCAAACAGGACTGTGAGCCTGGTCCTCAAGTGTGAGTGGCTTCTGTCTCTAGAGTTCAATGACAGCATTGTGCAGAGGAACAAGGGAGGCCTGTCTCAGATACTTGACCCGGAGGGGCCTGCAGCCCTCCAGCTGGTTAAACCTAAAGTCAAGCAGAAGGAGGGAAGTCCTGACCCTCAAGTTCTGGGACACTGGCTCTTTGAGGCCCTGGGGACTCCTGTTAAAGGAGTAAATTATTTGGCTCAGAGTCTGGGCTGTGTGCTTGCCTCTCTGTCCCGAGCTACTCTGTTTAATGCTTCCACTCCCTGTCCCCTCGCCTGGTTGCTGGGAAACACTCCTTCCCACTCCAGTCAGCAGGTATACCCAGCAGCTTCGACACCAACTGGGCCGTGATTCCAAGTTCATGCTGTGCTATGCTCAGAAGGAGGACCTGCTGCTGGAGGAGATCTACATGGACACACTCATGGAGCTGGTAGGCTTCAACAATGAGAACCTGGGCAGCCTAGGAGGCCTGGATTGCCTGCTGGACCACAGCACAGGCGTCCTCAACGAACACGGGGAGACTGTCTTTGTGTTTGGGGACGCGGGAGTTGGCAAATCCATGCTGCTGCAGAGGTTGCAGAGCCTCTGGGCATCTGGCAGGCTGGCCTGGAAAGCCAAATTCTTCTTCCACTTTCGCTGCCGCATGTTCAGCTGCTTCAAGGAGAGCGACACGCTGAGTCTGCAGGACCTGCTCTTCAAGCATTTCTGCTACCCGGAGCAGGACCCCGGGGAGGTGTTCTCCTTCTTGCTGCGCTTTCCCCACACAGCGCTCTTCACTTTCGACGGCCTGGACGAGCTGCACTCAGACTTCGACCTGAGCAGCGTGCCGGACAGCTGCTGCCCCTGGGAGCCGGCGCACCCTCTGGTCCTGCTAGCTAACCTCCTAAGCGGGAGGCTGCTCAAAGGTGCGGGCAAACTTCTCACGGCTCGCACAGGCGTGGAGGTCCCCCGCCAGCTCCTGCGCAAAAAGGTGCAGCTCCGGGGCTTCTCCCCGAGCCACCTGAGAGCCTATGCCCGCCGGATGTTCCCGGAGCGCGCGGCGCAGGAGCATCTGCTGCAGCAGCTGGACGCCAACCCCAACCTCTGCAGCCTGTGCGGGGTGCCGCTCTTCTGCTGGATCATCTTCCGCTGTTTCCAGCACTTCCACACGATTTTCGAGGGCTCCTCGCAGCTGCCGGACTGCGCTGTGACCCTGACTGATGTCTTTCTGCTGGTCACTGAGGTGCATCTGAACAGGACGCAGCCCAGCAGCCTGGTGCAGCGCAACACCCGCAGTCCTGCGGAAACCCTACGCGCAGGCTGGCGCACGCTGCACGCGCTGGGCGAGGTGGCTCACCGAGGCACCGACAGGAGCCTCTTTGTGTTTGGCCAAGAGGAGGTGCAGGCGTCGAAGCTGCAGGAAGGAGATCTGCAGCTGGGCTTCCTGCGGGCTTTGCCGGATGTGGGCCCTGAGGAGGGCCAGCAGTCTTACGAATTCTTCCACCTTACGCTCCAGGCTTTCTTCACCGCCTTCTTCCTGGTAGCAGATGACAAAGTGAGCACCCGGGAGTTGCTGAGGTTCTTTCGAGAATGGACATCTCCCGGGCAGGCAACAAGCAAATCCTGCTATCCTTCCTTCTTCTCCTTCCAGTGCCTGGGTAGCGGTACCCGGTTGGGCCCTGATCCTTTCAGGAACAAAGATCACTTCCAGTTCACCAACCTCTTCCTGTGCGGGCTGCTGGCCAAAGTCCGACAGAAACTTCTTCAGCAGCTGGTGCCTAAGGCTATCCTAAGGAGAAAGCGCAAGGCCCTGTGGGCTCACCTGTTTGCCAGCCTGCGCTCCTACTTGAAGAGCCTACCCCGGGTCCAGTCTGGAGGCTTTAACCAGGTACATGCCATGCCCACATTCCTGTGGATGCTGCGCTGCATCTATGAGACACAGAGCCAGAAGGTGGGGCGCCTAGCCGCCAAGGGCATCAGTGCGGACTACCTCAAGCTGGCCTTCTGCAACGCTTGTTCTGCCGACTGCAGCGCCCTGTCCTTCGTCCTCCATCATTTCCACAGGCAGCTGGCCCTAGACCTGGACAACAACAACCTCAATGACTATGGAGTTCAGGAGCTGCAGCCTTGCTTTAGTCGTCTCACGGTTATCAGGTGAGGCTGAAGGGCACCTGGCATGGGTGAGGAGGACAGACAGGCTTGGGGCCACATGACTTGGTTCAGGATTTTTGGTCTGTCCGTTACACAGGGGCTCAACCCTTCTCTCAGGGAATGGGTGGGGGAGGCAAGAAGGAAAGCGAGTCAGGTGACCAGTTCAGATTCAGCTGAGCATCTGGTAACTAACTAATCTCAGGAAGCCTCAAGGGAGAGAGCTGCTATTGTCCGAGCACGGCCAATCCAACGGCCAGTGTACATGGAAAGTGCGTGAAATGCATTAGGGTTGTAACCAGCTTAATGTCCTTTCCCCTGTAGTGACAATTTTGGAATTGTCTGGAATTTTGGTTTCTTAAAAACAAAACCACAGAAATGTTATAAGACTGTGCTTTTGTTTTAATCCCAGGTGTAGGGATGTGGGGCTGCGTTGGACTGTCTGTAGCAGCTGACTATGATTTGCCTTGTGCTCTAGCAGAGGCATGGTTTTGCCAGCTGCAGTTAGTTTCTGAGATTGTATGACATTTGGTACTCTGGGAACTTTTCAGAGAGTACATACATGCTAAATCCCCAAAAAGGTTGGTGGTTTCTGGTCATTCAGATGGGGTTACTTGTGGTCTGTTAGTCATGCTCAAAGAAGAAAAAGAAGCTATTAGACTCTCTCTCTCTCTCTCTCTCTCTCTCTCTCTCTCTCTCTCACACACACACACACACACACACACACATCCTTCTTTTTCTCCTCTCTAGTGATAGGGAGTGAATCAGGATAGGGATAAAGGTGGGAAAAAGAAGAACACACAAAGTAGCAAAACCCAGCAACATCCCTGTAGAGCCAGGGGCTGAAATGGCCTTGGAACAGTAGTGCCCCTTTAGGCAAACAGGAAGCAGAGACATTGAGAAGTTAAAGAATTGCTCCAGGCCCCACAGCTGAGATGTGGTGGGACTAGAAGGGAAAGAGCTGCCCTTGAAGATTAGCTTGAGGCCCAGAAAGAACAGATTCTTTGCCTTTGGCTCCTGGTCTCTGGTGTGGCTCCAGGGAAGGCAGATCCTGTTTCTCAAGAGAAAGGCAACTGCATACTGCAGCCTTGGGGCGGTTTTCCAGCTTGATAGTAGGAAGGAGTGGCCACTTTGCCTCTCCTGCTAGCATTTCCTGAATGAGACAAACCTTGTCAGTTTTTATAGGGACTTCAGTCTGCCACAGCGTGGCTCCTGTCATTCTGTAGAACAGTGGGGGATCTGGAGTTCATTCTTAGGTCCGGGAACTAGGTGAAAATTGTGTGGGGGCTCGGTATATGAAGGTGAAGCTGGACAGCGCCTAGAACCAAAAGCCAGCACCTGTCCTGGGTGCTGTGAGTCAGCCACTCTCCTGGGCAATCTCCACTCAGTAGGCACTAAACCACCCCATGTCTGTTCTGTAAGAAGGAGCTCAGGAGCAGAGTGGGAGCCTGCCCTGTCTGGCCATTCTCCACACCAACAAAGGAAGGTCAACCTTACAGAAGCACTTTGAGTCCCTTGAGGACATCAGGTAGGATTAATTGCAGTAAAAAGTCTGAGAAAACATCAAATCTTGGTGGGCTGCATATATCTTATTTCTCCCTGGTGAGGCTGACCACCGAAGTCCAGCTATCCAACTACAGAAGTCCTGCAACCAGAAGCCCCCTTTTGGCTCACCTGTTTAACATGCCCAATTAAAATTAAACACCTCATCCTAACACAGGGCTTCCCCTTCTGCCTTTAGAAACTGCCATTTTTCTTTGTACTACATCTGTCTTCTCTCTATCCAGAGGCAGTCCTTTGTCCCCATGGTGACAAGTATCCTTACCCCCTCTCCTTTGTTCCCTCTCCCTTCTCCCTCATCCTCTATCTCCCTTCTTTGTCTCCTATTCCCTGCCCTCTCTCCCTCTGGAGCAAATACATCTTCTTTGTGCTTAGAACTTGGTCTTGGGGGTCCTGAGCTGATTCCATTTCTTACAGGTGTGGTGGAGAGGAAAGTTTATGGTAGATATGAAGGAAAGCACAGCCAGAGGCAGAGACATGGGGAGAGTCTGGGGCGAACAGGACCAGACTGAACTGGGCTATGTGGGGAGGTGGGGGAGGGGAGAGACAGGAGACCAAGAGTCTAAAAGGGCAGAAAGAGTAAAAAGAAACCAGAATAGCCTTGTCTGGATTATATAGGGAGGAGCAGCTTGGGGGAGGACAGCCCAATCCCTGGGCCGGACAGTTCAGGGTAGAGGGCAGGGTATGCTCGCAAGGAGCAGGTATGGACTGAGGGATGCTGGGAGAACCTAGTGGCCAGGGTCTGCTCTGATATGTTAATAGGCATCTCAGTCAGCCCTTTGTCCCTGGTTTGAGACCTAAGGGGATGGCTGTGCTCTGAGCACCCTGAGCTCACACTGAGACTAATACTGTGGGGGACTGAGAGGCTGCCCTTATCTTTTTGATGTAGTTTGATAATAAAGCTTTTCCTGTTCGCTTTTTATTTGTCGTGGATGTCAGTTTGGGGTCCAATTCAGCCGTAGCTCGTGCTAGTAAGTAAAGTTTTATAGGTGTGTAGCCACGCCCTTTGTTTGCTTCTCTGGTTGTTTCACCAGGTGGGGTAGGGTTGAGCAGTTCTGGTTGGGCCAGCAAAGCCTTCAGCAGTTTTAGCGTAGAAAGTCTGCTGCCCCCATCCTGTCCCCTCTTGGGGGGGTGGGGAGGGGTGTCCTGTTCTCACTTTGCCTCTCAGCTGCTTTCCTTGTTTAAAAAGGTCAGGATAGCTTGTTACAGAGATTGCTTGGTGGGTGGGTTGGGGTAGAGGTGGAGAGAGAAAGAGAAATGGGAAAGGGGACGAAAGGGAAGGAAGGCTATTGGTAGCTCCAGAGCACACTTGCCTAGCACGCTGCAAGCCCTGTGGTCTACCCCTGGCCAACCAATAAATACATATACACATGTACAGTTTGGTCATGAGAAGCTATTCCGCTGGCTCAGAGATTTTTTTTTCTAGCATAACGCTGCCTGTGGCTGGCTCTTGACATTTAGGGAAGCAGTCCCTGAGGCCCTGCTTTCCCGTTTGTCTTGTGTCCAGTGCCCAGTCTGGCTAGCACAGGCAGTGTTTGCTTTAGGAGTTAGCTGCAGAGGATTGCTGCCAAGACCCACCCTTTCCCAGAAAGCTACTGGTTTCCCTTCAGTTTTCCTATCCAGAGCTGCTTCAAAACGAGTGATTTCCCTGGGCAGCAGGATGTTGACCCAGCTCCTGCCTTGGAGCTGGGTTGGTCCTAGTGTCTGGTATTTTACAAGTTATTTTACATCCTGACCCCACGCCTAAACTGCAAGGGTACCTTCAGTGGCTGGGATCTCAAAAGGAAGCCCCTCAAGTTTCAGACTTCATCATCCGCACTGTGCAGAGAGGATGGAGAAGCCACACCCCAAAATGGAGGATGTTGGAGGTGGTTGGCCGCACATGCTCTTCTTGGTCTTTTCGACCCTTTTGTTTCAGGGTTGGGCTACAGCCTTGTTGCTGGCCCTGCCTGTAGACATTCTTGGATTGAGTATGGCCTTGGAAGCTCCACCCCCCTGACCAGCAGCTGTCTTCACTGTTGTGTTTTAGACTCAGTGTCAACCAGATCACCGACACCGGAGTGAAGGTACTGTGTGAGGAACTGACCAAGTACAAAATCGTGACCTTCCTGGGGTGAGTCCTGCTTGAGGATCCTGGGCCTGCTACCTTATCATAGTTCTAAGCAGCAGAAAGTTAACAGCCATGTGGTCCACTGCTGGCATCCTCTGGCCTCAGCCTCCCACATGCTGGGCTTCCAGGCATGTACCAGTATCTAGGTAGCATTTGAGCTAATCACACTCGAGTGGAGTCCCAGTTTCCTTACTTGAACAATTGACACCCAATCCAGGAAAAGCTACTTTGGAGGACATAAAGAGAAAGCATCTCGGGACAGGTTTTATAGATGTTAACATACCTGCTTATGCATTAGACTTGACTACTTCTGGTCTATTTTTAGGTCAAAAGCAAGGGGCATATATGCTGAAAAGTAGTAACACAGACAGAGGCATCCTAACTAGTACATTCACTTAGAAAAGTGAGTGAATACTCACAACCAAGTAGGGTTAAGTAAAGACCACACATAGATGCAAGTCACTTGCTAAATCAGTTACACAGAATTTTGAGGTTTGGAGTTGAGGTGAGGGCATGCGGCCCCATGGTTGCTGCTGCTTCTGTCGCCGAGCACCCCTGGACCTCAGTGACCCCTGGAGTGTGAGGACACATAGTCAAAAGGTCCCATGCTCCTCTCTGCTATGTACGGAGAGGGGCCTTGATGCTTTACTGGTCTTAAATTTCAGTCAGAAAGAATAGGGAAGTAAAAGAAAAGAGACACAAGGACTTTACTCTTCAGAAAAACCTAAATCCCCATCAACTGCATTCGCTGCATTGTGTACCAGGGTACACGGTGACATATTCTCCCTGTGACCATGGGGTGGAGAGGTATAAGGGTTCAGCAAAGGCAGGAATTCTGACTTTGGAGCCAGGCTGATGCAGAGCCCAAACTCTGGGCTCTGTGAGTTCCCCTTTCCACCTGGACGGGAACTCACAACCCCTCCTACGGAGGGGTTGCTCAAGTGACAGTGAGACTTATAAAGGCCCCTGTCTGTGCTCTCTCTCCAAGTTTATACAACAACCAGATCACTGATATCGGAGCCAGGTATGTGGCCCAAATCCTGGATGAATGCAGAGGCCTCAAGCACCTTAAGTAAGTAAGTGGGGAAGGGGTGGGGACTCCTTAGAAATTGCTTTTCTCTACAAATACCCGGATCACCGTTTCCATTACTACATGAACCAGTGTCATCATAAAGAGGTTTCGCCCTAAAGCCTTTGCCAGCTCCAGGGCCATACTGGTCCCTTTGGCCAGGTGTGTTAATCCTGTGGAGGAATGATGACCCAGTGTGAGGCCTGGAATGCAAAAAGGGTCACCTGTTGGTGGGGAGTTAGCATTTTAATCTCCCCAACTATCGTCTGGAAGAAGGGTTGTATCTACTGCTCTTTCTGGAATGCCAGAGAAAGAGCCTCCTGTCCCTAGGAGCTTGACCCTTGGCACCATCATAGATAAACACCTTCAGGCTGATGACAAGTCCTCCTGGTAGTGGAAACACGCACCCTAGCCATTGCGTATGAGCATTCTCCAGCCTATTGAAGTGAGTGATAGTCCTGGGGTCACTTAGAGAACCCCAGGAAAGGCTCCAGTGGTTGGCCACCAGCAGAGATCATGAGCGATCTCCTCGGGTGGCTGGTTCTGGGCTGTGGGTCCCTCCCTAAGAGGAGACCCCAGACTTAGATATTTGTGTACCAGGAGCTAGATCGCACTGGCAAGACGGCCTGGTGAGCTCCTTGCTGAGAAGAAGGGTAGCCTGGCTAGAGTTCCATTCAGAGACTAACCGTGCATGCTTCTCTCTGCAGACTGGGGAAGAACAGAATAACAGGGGAGGGCGGGAAGTGTGTGGCTCTGGCCGTGAAGAACAGCACCTCCATCGTTGATGTTGGGTGAGTACATATGGGTGCACACACCCTGTCAGTTGTGCGGCCACTGGCTGCCCCTTCGGACATCGGTGAGCTAGAAGGACCCAGGGGCCAGCAGCACAGACACCTTGGTGGCTTCTGCATGAAAAATGGGAAGTCCGAGAGGCAGTGACCCTCAGAGGTACTCAAACGTTGAATTGCTCGTTGAGAAGTCAGCATGTTTGTGACTGGAGCTGGAAGGAGCCATCCTAGCTCTGGGTATTCACTGCTGCCAGTGGTTGGTCTTGGTTTTAAAATTTTATTATCCTCTGTGTAGTTTCTTATATTAAAAATTATGGTAAAATGCACACAATATAAGGTCCACCACCTTCACCACGTTTAATTGTGCAGTTCAGTGGTATTAATTCATATGTCAGATAGCCGTAAAACCATTTTCTCCAAGGTACTTCTTGGCTCTGAAGCTAGCATGCTCTCCAAATCAGTTAGTTAGTTATTAGTTAGTTAGTTGTTAGTTAGTTAGTTGTTAGTTTGTTAGTTTCTTTAGTGATGGCTTGTTTCACTTAACATGACACCCATGGGTCATTCCTGCTATCGCACGAGGGAGTGCCTTTCCTTTCAGGCTTACTGCCCTCTGGACATTTGCTCAATGGTTTGCTTGTCACTAGACATGTGAACGTGTGAATGTGCACACACTAGAGCGTGTGAATACTGTTGACAGGCTTAGGAACACAGACATCCCTGCTAGAGCCTGCGTGCACTTTCTGTGGTTAACCAGCCCCCAACTGGGGTTATGGTAAAATGTTAATCCTGATTTTGATTTCTTTTTTTTGTTGTTATATTTTTTCATTTAAAATTTTATTTTATGGATATGGGTCATTTGCCTGCATCCACTGGTGCCACTGAGGCCAAAGAGGGCATCTGAGACCCTGGAGGTAAAGTTATATTTGACTGTAAGCTGTCATATGGGTGCTGGGACTCAAACCCAGGTCCTCTTGTCCTTGGAGCCAGCTCTGTCTTCTATGTCAGATTTCTTGGAGGTGCCACATAGTGTTCCTCATGGCAGGACCCCCATCTACACTCCTACCAGCGGTGCATGTGGGTGCCGTGTCCCTTCCCCCCTTTGCCGGCACTTGTTTTCTCTGTCTTGTTAACTGTAGCCATCTTACTGGCAGGAATGGAATCTCCCTGTGGTGAGGAAGCTCCTGTGACGTGGTAATTTCTTCTCCATTGTAAACTACAGGGCATGTGAACAATAATAAACTTGTCTTCCCAGAACTGGCTTTAAGCTGGATATGGTTATACATGCCCAGTCTCAGACTCTGGAGTGTGAAGGCAAGAGGGTTACAATTTAGTGCCAGCCTTTATATATCAGGCTCGAGAGGGAGGGAAGGAGGGAGGGAGGGAGGGAGGGAGGGAGGGAGGGAGGGAGGGAGGGAGGGAGAGAGAGAGAGAGAGAGAGAGCATTGTCACTGGTATTTAAGACCATATAAAATTTTTCATCTTCCTCTTCTCCTCCCATTACTCATTTTATATAGCAGAAGCTAACCACGTGGACAGATTTCATCTTTAATTTTCATTTAGTTTCACATCGTAAATGGTCTATTTAAAAATCCAATGCCACTCAACTGTATTGGGCACGCCTTTTTTTCTCCCCTCAGCAAAGTTGCAAGCGGGCAGATGATTGGGCAGATTGTCCTGTTCCCTTAAAACAGAACCCCTCTTTCTTCTGGAAAGAGTCGATCAGCCCTGCCAGGCCAGAAGCTAAGGGCTAACATCTGTGAAATGACAAAACCTCTCTCACTGTTCTGCAAAGGCTTCCCTCATTATCCTATTTGACAGAGGATTTCAGGATCCTGGGGATGAGAACATTTCAATGTTTGCCTAAGGTGGCACAGACAGTATAGGTGTTTGTCTTAAGGCCAGGATCAGCTAGGGGAGGAGGGAAGGTTTGTTTCACTTAACATATTCCCCCATCACAGTCTATTATTGGGGAAAATCAGGGCAGGAACTCAAGCAGGAACCTGGAGGCAGGAACTAAAGCAGAGAGGAGTGCTGCTTACTGACTTGCTCCCCAGGGAGCAAGCCAGAAACAAGGTGTGTTCTGCTCAAGAATGATTCTGCTCACAATGGACTGGGCCTTCCCACATCAGTTATCAATCAAGAAAATGCCCTTCAGAGTTTCCCATAGGTCCATCTGATGGAGGCAGGTTCTCCACCGAGATTCCTCTTCCCAGAGGCAGAGCTTGATGTGAGACTTTCACTAGGCAGACCCTTGACTCTTGGAGAGGTCTGCCTGGGGAGGGAGGTCAGCTTCCGTGTTCTGTCCCACCGGGACTGAAGTGGTATGCAGGGCCTGGTTTGCAGCATCCTTGCCACATACAAGGAATGTTGCCGGTGTGGTTTCAGCCCCAGCTCTAGGCCTTGGCTTCCTGGGAGGCCCAAATCATCTACAGTGGCCATTCCTTAACTGCCTCTGTTGATCCAGTGGCTTGGGAATTTTTTTTCTTTCTAGGGCAGTTGTTGGCTGAGTGTCTCAGACTTGAGCTTTCTCTAGAGTTCAGAAAGGCTGATCTCAAGCTGCACAACCTAACTGATGATCTGCCTCTCTGGACTTGAGGTTGTCACAGCTCACAGTTCTGTCTAACTTAGCCCAGGGCACGCTTTTTATGCAGCTGCAGGCTGGGGCTGAGGTAACTGCTCTGGGAGGAGCCTGTTGAGAATGAACCGAGGGCAGCAGCCATCAATTGGAGGTGTGGCCATGTAACAGTTCTTTTCCTACCTCTGCTTTCAGGATGTGGGGCAATCAGATTGGAGATGAAGGGGCAAAGGCCTTCGCAGAGGCACTGCGGGACCACCCCAGCCTGACCACCCTTAGGTAATGTGCCTTCTGAGATCTGGGCTCCAGGGACCCAGAGAGAAGCTGTTGAGAGAGAGGGTGTGCCTGGCTTTTCTCCTGGAGCAAGACTGATTGGTCTTTTGCTAAAGTTTTCCTCAGCGGGTGTGAGATTCGTGGGCAACCCATTATTCTCAAGTGCCCAGTGAACAGGAGGACACGGGGCACCTGCAGCCCCTCAGTTTCTCTCCATGTGCATCCTTTGTAGACGCGGAGGCTAGGAGCAATGCTCATGCCCAGATAAAATGGAAAAAGGAGAGGACACTGGGCAGCAGATTCCTGCTCCTTCCTCTTTCTCAAATGACTCTAGGACAGAGGGGCTCCTCCCTTCCTGTGAACAGCCTTCCATTAGCGTCCCGGCCTGACGCCAGACTCTTGGAGTTTTGTAGGCTCTGCTATGAAAGGCATCCAAGACTCTAGCTAAAGAGACTTCTCCAGATCTTGCCATGGGTTTCTGAAACTCTCGGATGATCTGAGCAGCCCCATGAATGCCCTCACACACGCGAGCCTGGCATAGTTCACTTGCAGAGCGCCAGGATTCCTTGGCCTTCAGCTCAAATGCAATCCCCCGAGATCTGCCTTTGTTTCTACCTGGTCTACCCAGAGACAGCCATGAACCTGCCTTCACATTCCCTGCTTCCTGCCCGGTGCTGTGTCTAGACTGAGTGTGGACGGCAAGGCCAACTGTGGACCTGTCTGTAATAATCCACCCCTTGTGTTTTGCTTTCTAGTCTTGCATTTAATGGCATCTCCCCGGAGGGAGGGAAGAGCCTGGCACAGGCCCTGAAGCAGAACACCACTCTGACAATATTCTGGTAACATTTTGAATCATTTCCGAGGGTTGGGTCTGGTCACAGTTCCTGAAGTCACACAGGTTATAAACTGTAAACTGAAAAGTGCTTCCTCATTTAAAAAAGCAAATTAAATGTCTCCCCGGCTATTTCCACACACCTAGGACTACCACAGAGATGAAGCAGGCTTTGTTCCTCACCCGCAGCTTAGTTAAAGGCACCAGAAGTCCCCTCAAAACAATCTCACTCAGGCCCCCTTGCTCTGCTGGCCATCCATCCATGCAGCTGCCTCTTAAGCACACACATTGGGTTTGGCATCCAGATGGTCTGTCTCTAGAAATCTGGAATCCTCACACTTAGTAAGCTGACATTGCTGATGGGGCTTTTGGGCACCTCCATGTTTCTGGCAGGCCATTTAACCTTTCGTTCAACCTTATTGTTACTTGTGAGCAGGTTGCACTACCCTGCTGTGTCACCCTCTTGCCTGCTAGTGCTCGTTAGATCTTGCCAACATAGTGTTAGCGACTTGTCTTGTTGCTGAGACAAAATACCTGAGAAAAGTAACTTAAGGAGGAAAGCGTTTATCTTGGCTCACGGTTTGAAACGACAACCCATGGCGATAAGGAGGGTGCAGAAGCAGGGGCCCGAGACAGCTGATGTCACTGTCAGGGGGCAGAGAGAAGAGCATTGATCCTCAGCTCGATTGCTCCTTTTGATTTTGTGTGGTACTCCAGCCCACGGGAAATTGCTGTTCACGGCTAGCATGGGGCCTGATCCGGAAACTCCCCATGAGGTTTGTCTCCCTGGGGAATCTAGATCCTGGCAAGTTGTCCGATGGTATAAACCATTACACATAGTTACTGAAAATCCCATGTTCTGCCCAATGGAGTGGTGAGAACACCAATAGCCCCAGCACCCAAGAGGCTGAGGCTGGGGGATTGCAAGCTTAACACTATCCTGCCCTTCATAGTAAAAGCCTTACTCAAACAATGACAACATGAAATAGGTCTCTCTGAGAGCTCTGGTTGGATCTGCTGGTCAGTCAATACACTTTTTAAAAATTATTTCCCTTCCTAAAGGTTAGTATTTTTAAATAACATATGCTTTGTAAGGGGGAAAAAAAACCATGCAGATGAAAGTCTGAAAAGTAGAAATAGAAAGTATTCCTCATGGTTTCCAGATAGGATTGCTTCCCTCGAGTCTTTTTATGTACGTATGCGAAATAGAAGCGCACTCCGCTACTGGCTATGTGCTAACACAGCTGTTCGCTATGCTTTGCACATTTGACACACCCATTCTTGTCAGGATGTCTCACCTCCATACTGCTGTTGCTCGGGGCTCCCCAGTACAGGAGGGTGTAGAAGCCTCCGTGGCATCTACCTTTTAGGTGCCAGGAGCACCTCCAAATTGTGGTGGTCAGAAAGGTCTCCCTCCAGACGATGCTAAGTGTTCATGGACAGCAAAACCACACTGGTTGAGGTTGGGGCTCTGAGTGAACGAGAAGGCACATTGTCCTTGTCCATGGGTCCTTCTGCGCTTTCACTCGTGCAGACTCGCCCCACCCTTTCTGTATGTGGTACTGTTGCTCTCCATCCCGGCCCGTGAGATGCTGAGGCCAGAGACATTAATCCACCTGCCTGAGTCGCCTCTGCTAGTCAGTGATGTAAGGTCAGTGAGCTGGTGTCCCGAGCATTCTAACACTGCCTCCTTCAGCCTCTCTCTTACCATCTCTAAGGCACTAAACACCTTTGAATGGAGGCCTGCTATTTTATCAGTCTTGTCTGTTGACAGGCACCTAAAATTGTTCACATTTTGCATCCTGAGCACAAAACCCTAGTGTGTGTTACAAAGTCTAAACCTTTGTTACACCTCTTTTTTTTTTTTTTTTTTCCTTTTCAGTACTGAGGTTCAAGCTTGGGGCTTTGGGCACACTGAGTAACAGCTCTGGCACTGTTCTCTATTCCCAGGCTTTCATTTCTTTTTTAAAATTTGAAATATACGGAAGCTGGCCTCAAACTCACGATCCTCTTCCTCTGCCTCTGAGTAGCTGAGGTTAGAGATAACCACTTTCCTTAGCTTTGATGAACATCTAAAACACATCAGCGTGAATATCAAGCCTGATGGGTTTTTTTTTATCTCAGTTAAATACATTTAAGATTAGGATAGATGTGATCAAACTTCCCTGCAGGGAATGATCTTTTAGACAGGGCTAATTCCTGCAACCTTATCTTTCCCCCATTGGAACGAGAAGATCCTCCGCCGTCGACATCGGGGAGTTTCTGTCCATTTGTCCCATCAGCTGCCTGTTTCAGAGCATCTGAGAGGCCCCCAGAGCTTTGTCACGAGTTCCTGTCCTTCACAATGACCTCAGAGCATAGCTGAGCATGGTTCACCATGCAGGGCTTTTCCAGGCCTCCATCCTGACCTGTGCTGCTGACTGCATTCAGAGATCTAGGGCTGGAAGCTGATCTGGAAGCTGATCAGCAAACACCGGCTCCTTATACTGAGGGGCCTTGGATTCTATAAAATCCCAGGGCTCTGTCTACATACGCTGCAGGCAGGAGGGCAGGAAACAAGATCTCTGGGAAGGATTGCCTGGAGGCTAGAGCCCTTGTGTGAGTTTATCTGCCTAGATGCAGGGTTTCAGTGTAGACTGGGAACCTGGCCCTCAGCATGTGATGCCCAGCTGGAGGGAAGGCTCTAAATGGCTTCTGTGAACTCGCAAACAACATCTGTCCATCAGCACTCCTGACTCAACATTTCCTTCCTCCTAGGCTGACCAAAAACGAACTTAATGATGAGGCTGCAGAGTGCTTCGCAGAGATGCTGAGGGTGAACCAGACGCTGCAGCATTTATGGTAACTCACGGGCCCAGGTCCCAGATTCTGTACATAGTCTTTGTGATAAATTACACATATCACAGCATGCAGCCATTGAAAGGTTAGAGGGTATTAGTGTCACAAAGCTGTACAGCTGTGACTGTCTAGGTCTAGAACATGTTTACTGCCCTTCCCCCAAGCCCTGTCCTTCAATCTCTGCCTTAGTGACACAATTCTGAATTTTGCCTCTGTGGTGGGTATTTCATAAATGGAGCCACTCAACCTGGTCTTTTATCTGTGTTCATTAGCACAGTTCCCGAGGTTAACCCATGCATGGTAGGAATGCATTGGCACTTCGTTGCCTTTTAAAGCCACGTGGACTTCAGGACATAGATATATGACATTTTATTCTTTATCGGTTGGTAGATATTGGGCCATTTCCTCTTACTAGTGCTTCCATGAGCATTCATGCACATGTTTTTGTATTAGGGTGTTTTCCTCTTCTTTGTGTAGATATTTAAGCACGGAGCTGCTGGTAACACAGGGAGCCTGTTTAACTCTCTGAGGAAATTACACACAGCTTTTCATAGTGGAAGCCACATGGTGAGGGCCGGTTCTCCCCATTCTCATCAAAAGCTCCTTTTTCCTTTTTATTGGTTTCTTTGTTTTCTTTTCTTAAATGTAATTTATTTTTAACTTCACACATATATAAAATGTTCTTTCAGTAAAGTCTCAATTATCTTCCTTCTCCCTCCCAACAAATCTCTTCTTCCCAAGTCTTCCAACTTCCATGTTTTATGTGTGCTTGTCTGTGTGTGTGCACACACATGTGTGTATATGCATGCATGTGTATGTCACTGACAAGAGCATGGACAGAGGGTTCCTTATTTGAGGGAGCCAGTGGCTGTGTCACTGAGGATGGTAGTAGCCTCATGTACCGCAGCCTGGTGAGGAAGAGAGTCCGTGATACAATGCAGACTTATCATCATCTCTGGTTGTGGTTGGCAAAAGCATCACTAAGATTAGACTCCAGGCCACAGGCCAGGTTCCAAGCTGCAGGTTAAGGTTCCAGGCTGCAGGTTGGGGTTCCAGGTATAGGCCAGAGCTCCAGGCTGCAGGTTAGGGCTCCAGCCTACAGACCAGGGTTCCAAGCAATGTCTGCCTTCTCAGCCTCGCCTGTATTTTGCTTAGCTTGGCTCATGTCCCGTCTGCAGCACACATCTTCTACGAAGCCCTGTTTATCAATGCCGCACCATGGGGACCATGGGTGACAGCAGCAGAGCCCTTTCCCTGCCAGCTCTTCCAGGCGTTGGGAGAACCTGGCACCATCTTACAAGACTAGTTGGTAGCTACATTAAATTCTGAATTCAAATTCCAAAAACCTTAAGTTCTGCCCTGCCTTTGCCTAACTGCTCGGAAGGAATAGCAGACAACCTATTCTTATTGTTGAGATTGATGGTCTCCAGTTCTTTTGGCCTGGGAATTCCTGAAATGAAGGACGGACACACACACACACACACACACACACACACACACACACACAGAGAGAGAGAGAGAGAGAGAGAGAGAGAGAGAGAGAGAGAGAGAGCCTGGGCATCACACTCAGTGTGTAAAAACACTGAAGGTTTTCCGGACTATTCATTGTTCTCATGTGTCTGAGCCACTGTCAGTGAAGCGAGATTCTGTGACCACCTGACCCTAATCCCAGGGATCCCAGGTTGGACCCAGCCTTCTGTGTTGACACAGTTGCATTCTTCTTTCAGGCTGATCCAGAATCATATCACAGCCAAGGGGACAGCCCAGCTGGCCAGGGCCCTGCAGAAGAACACCACCATAACAGAGATTTGGTAAGGCCACTCTCTTGTCACAGCAACCAGCTCCATAGTTTCTGACGAGGTACCGCTAACCCCCTTGTGCAATCATGGAATCCCATTCCTTCTTGCCCGTGAGGACACCGTGGTGAGGAGCAGCAGTTACAGGACAGGAGGGAGCCCAGCGGCCCTGAATACTCACACGCTCTGGAAATGTATCCTGGGGTGTCCCACTCAGTGTGATGCATGGAAGTTGGCAGGGACAACGCCAACTGTAGGTTCTTTGAGGCTTATGTAGTGGCCTCTCCAGGAACCTAGTCCCAGGTTCAGGGGATGGATACCCTTAGCCACTGTCTCCTGTGTCAGTGGGGAGAAGAATTACAACACCTAAGACCTACTCAGATATAGTCCTCCCTAGCCTTGGCTCCTAAAAGGTGTTAGGGCTTTGCCTTAGAAATGTCACTGGTCACACACTAGTCCAGGCACTGTAGCCAGCATTGTTTTGCAATGGAACAGGAAGGACAGGATCCCAGCAGAGTACCAACTGTCCTGCCCACCTTGCCTGGGGTGGGCGTGTGGATGGGTGTCTAGATGCTGCTTCTAGAACATAATTCTAGATCCTTCCAAGTTGACAACCAGCTAACTATTATGTAGGATCTGTTGCTCTTACGGTCACAGAAAACCATTTATGAAAAAGAGTGTTATAGAGAATAGAGTCCCACTCCAACAAGAGACCACGGGCTGGTACCCCAAGGTCTGTGAGGAGATCCTGACTGTGAGCCGATTGGACCTACCTCTTGGTTTTCCTAGGCACTGGCTATCTGTCACTAAGGAACATGGGTTTGAATGCCAGCCTTGGGCTGCTACTGAGAATCCAATGGTGAAAACTACACTCATGGGCTCACCCTGAGTTGAGGGAGAAACACATTGGGGGAGAAAGTCTAATGTAATCATGAAGGCTGCAGAACCAGGCAAGGCCAGAAGGGAGCTGGGCTCAAGGCAGGCCTCCTAAGGAAGAGACTTCAGACTAAGCCACCAAGGAAGAGCAGGAGTTAGAAGGCCGGAGTGGTGGCTCAGAGTTGGAGCCAGCATGCCCAACAAGAATGACAAGCAGACAAGCATGGTTGCATATGCATTTAATCCTAGCACTCAGCTCTTTGGGAGTTTGAGGCTAGCCTGATCTACGAGCAGAAGCATCATGGCCAGTCTGGGTTACATAACACTGACTGTCAATTTGAAAGATTCTAAAATCACTTCTGAGTGAAGTCTCTGGGCGTGCCTATGAGGAAGTTTCGATTGAGTTAACTGTTGTGTGGTAGCGTCCCATGTGCTGGGGCCTCAGACTGAAGACAAAGGTGTGGGGTGCAGGGTGCGGGGGAAGCAAGAGCCAGTATTCTTCTCTTACTGCTTCCCGACTGCAGCTGCAGTGTGACAAACTGGCCCATGCCCCTGTTCCCACGTCGCTCCTGCCACTGTGCCCTCGAACTGCGTGTTAAAATAAACCCTTCCTCCCTAAGTTGCCTTTGTCACAGCGACAAGAAAAGTAATACACCCTATTTCAAAGGCATCCACAGTAAGCTGATGTCCACAGACTCCGGTGGTGTGGAAGAGGGGGCTGGGGAGAGAGGCAGAGCCTAGATGTGACAGAGTCAGATTGTGTATTTTGATCTTTCTACTAAAAGCAGGGGAAGGGTAATGAAGGGTGTGATGCAGAAAAGGGATGTGGTCAGGCCAGAGTGTATCTAATGGAGCAGTCAGTGATACCCAGAGGAGGATGTTGGGACTGGGGCTGCTTGGGGTTAGAGTGTCAAATCAGAGCTGCTTAGGAAACAGAACAGAACTCTATGAAAGATGGGCTAGCAGGGTGGAATCAGGCCCCGGGGACTCCAGCATGCTACGTAACACCGCTGGAAGCGGGGAGGGTCTATTCACTGAGCTGGGGGCCTGGGCTGCTGTGGCAACTTTGACATCCAGAGAAAGACCCCAATAGGAAGCTTGCCTATCTCATGTGTCTGTGGCAAGGTAAGAGTCCGAAGCAAAGGGGCCCAGACAGACTCCAGCCTCAGGCCATGCAGAGGATGAGGCATGGGAAAGCAGGCTAAGAACAAGTACCAGGGAGGAGAGAAAACCTAGAGCCTTCCATGTCCATCTGAGAGATGACACGATGCTCCAGGGAGGAAGAGGTCAAGACAACCCAATGCCTATGAAGGCTCCAATGTCATTAAAGGCGAGACTGAAAATGTCATTAAACTTGAGCTTATAGAGGCTGCTAGTGAGTCTAGTGAGACCCAGTAAATAGAGCAAGGGCAGCTGGTATTAACTGGTAAGACTGGTATTAATATCAAAGCATAATTTGGGTAGCGTGTGCTCCTTTACTTCAGGGTTGTATGACTCGTACAGGGTGTGGGGTCACTTACTAGAAAAAGGATGGATAGTAGTTCATAATATTTTGGATAAAATTTGCTTTTTCTCCTTCCCACTAGTCTCAACGGGAACTTAATTAAGCCGGAGGAGGCCAAAGTCTTCGAAAATGAGAAGCGGATCATCTGTTTCTGATGGGCATTCCAGGGCTGCATCTTTGTCCGAGGTTGTTCCTCAGCCGCAGCCAGCACGGTGCAGCCAGCAGGGAAGCAGGATGCTGTGGAGGGCCTGCAGCGAGATGCCTGCCAGGAACTCACACCTCCACAGTGCAAACCGACCTCCCCTGCAGGTTCTTGGACCGGTAGCTCCGGAGCCATGGCTGAGACTCTGCAGAAGCAGAGTCTGATGAACCATCGTCACTGCTCAAAACCAGCAAGGCATTTTCTGTACAAAGATCTCCCTGCATGTCCAGAAGTCTGAAGCTGAAGGGACAACAGCAGAGGAGGCCAACCTCAGTTCCCACAGATGCCTGGCTGAAGGCTCCATGAGACCACGTGATTCTCCTGAACCCTCCGTCCTCTGCTTAGAACCTCTCACTGTACAGATCCGTTTCTTCCCCACAGCTGTGGCTGCTGGTCCACCGTGGGGAGGGCTCACCTGAGGACCCATGGTGAGCTGGTTGTCAAAGGCTCGTCATAGACTTGGGTTCAGTTCTGGAGTCTTCCTGGCAGCAACCGAGAGTCAGAGGATGCCCTCTAAGTCAGTCTCAGAGGATCTCTATGCGGTGAGAGGACTGAGGTCCCACCCAGAATTTTCCCCAGTCTCTACTTTGTCTGCCCCAGAAGGGAGAATCGGTTCCCAACCTCCAACGCAGCAGGCATGGCTTGCCTCAATGGTCCTGAGATCCCAAAAAAACTTTCCCTTGCCTGTGAGCAGGGAGTATCTTCATGTCCTCAGCCATTGGAGGGTGACTGAACACAGCTTAGACTCCAGGAGCCGGCTGATAGCTCAGCCAGCAAGCATGCCAGATACCTACCCCATACCATGGTAGGCATTTGGGGATGCCCAGTAGGGTGGGATGGTTGGGATGTTGCCAGATAACATGTTCTTTTACCACTTCGTTTGTTAATAAAATGTTAAAAATGCTCACTGTTTCTAATGGCCAGGTCTGGGGTTTTCTGAAGGGACTCTGCCAGCAAAAGCATGCTTTAAGCCTCGGCCTGGCTCACTGCAGTGGGGATTCTGGGTGTCATGCTTTACAGAGGGCAGATAAATAGAAGCTAGAGGTGTCACCGATTTGATCCTTCATGGATCCCACCAAGGGACAAGAAAGGTAGAGGTGGCATCCAATGGGTTGCTCCTGAGTCAGGACATGTGGCTATATTGGGGCAGAGAAGGCCCCATTCTACACCGTCACCAATGCACAGTGGGTTCTGCAGGCCAGGCTTGCTACTGGGTGGGAGCCCATGACAAGAGGCACTGAGCTAATAGGGACAGCAAAAAAACAAAGGGGCAGGAGCAACTGAGGACATTAGGAGGAAACCCACAGGAGCTGTCAACCCCACAAAGGCAGTTCCCTTAAAAGCACTACTGTAGAGGTCCCCTCCTTCCACACTAGAGACCCCAGTATTCATCTAATAGTCACCCTCGGGGATGGCAATATTCTCTCTAGCTGGATTGGGAGGAATCTGCCAGAAGCACAAGGAACAGTGGCATGTGGAAAGCCAGAGGTGCTTGTGACAGGCTGCGTCCTCTCCATATCATACAAGAACTTCTCTGGGGCAAAGAAAAGATTTATTAACAGCCAAAGTGAAACTCTTGAGGGGAAAACACACTCATTATTGCCTTTCTGGCTATCAGAACTGTGACCTTGGGAGGCTGGGCATGAGTATAGGCTTGTATTTCAATTCTGTCGTCCTCCTGGAGGTAAAAGGTAGACTTCCTGCTTTATAGCAGAGGCTTCGGGCTGGTATGGGGATAGAAGTTCCACATAATCAAGGAAGAGAAGATGAGCCTTCCAGTGGCCCACATCTTTAATCCAAGCACTAAAGAGGCCACAAGTTCAAGGCTAGCTTGTGTTACATGAAAGAGGACTTGTCTAAGAGGTACATGGGCCCCAGGTTCCAACCCTAGCATCTCCCTTCTAAACATAAATGACAATGGAAATTTTTGATATGAAGTTTTAATGAATTCATTTCCATAGGATGTTCTGCTATGGCTTCATCTTGAAATACACATCTAGAAATCTTAATAGACTAATACACACACACACACACATACACACACACACACACACACACACACACATTCTTTCGCATACCGAAGCTGGTGCTTTGGGGAAGTGATTCCATATTGGATGCTCTGGCCTCATCAAAGGGTTTGTCTATTGAGTTATTAGAAGAGGGTGTGAAGCTTAGTTGAGGTCAATTATTTAGGTCAGTAGAGGCATGCCCTTGTTCCCTAGCCCCAACTTGTCACTCACTGGCTTCCTTGTTCTCGATACTTCCTGGCCACTCTGAAGAGAGCAGCAGTCTTCCCCATCCTCTGCCAAGAGGTTCTGCCTCATCCAGACCCACAGACAGAGTGAAGGGTCCACAGTAGAAACAAGTTAACCAAGTTAAACACCTGCTCTCTGGTATTTTGTCACAGTGATAGAAGGCTAACACTACCAAACAGACTGACACTACCAAACAAGCTAACACTATAAAACAGACTAACACTACCAAACAAGCTAACACTATAAAACAGGCTAACACTACCAAACAAGCTGACACTACCAAACAGACTAACACTACCAAACAAGCTAACACTACCAAACAGGCTAACACTAACAAACAGGCTAACACTACCAAACAGACTAACACTACCAAACAGGCTAACACTACCAAACAGACTAACACTACCAAACAAGCTAACACTACCAAACAAGCTAACACTACCAAACAGACTAACACTACCAAACAAGCTAACACTACCAAACAAGCTAACACTACCAAACAGGCTAACACTACCAAACAGGCTAACACTACCAAACAGGCTAACACTACCAAACAGGCTAACACTACCAAACAGGCTAACACTACCAAACAGGCTAACACTACCAAACAGGCTAACACTACCAAACAGGCTAACACTACCAAACAGGCTAACACTAACAAACAGGCTAACACTACCAAACAGGCTAACACTACCAAACAGGCTAACACTACCAAACAGGCTAACACTACCAAACAGGCTAACACTACCAAACAGGCTAACACTACCAAACAGGCTAACACTACCAAACAGGCTAACACTACCAAACAGGCTAACACTACCAAACAGGCTAACACTACCAAACAGGCTAACACTACCAAACAGGCTAACACTACCAAACAGGCTAACACTACCAAACAGGCTAACACTACCAAACAGGCTAACACTACCAAACAGGCTAACACTACCAAACAGGCTAACACTACCAAACAGGCTAACACTACCAAACAGGCTAACACTACCAAACAGGCTAACACTACCAAACATGGCCTCATCACTATTATTAGTCCAATTCCAGTTATGGCACATGCCTGTTTCTGGTAACTAACTACTTAGTTTACAGAAGCAAACACGACTTCCCTGTGGTGCTGAGGTAAAACGTCAGCCTTTATCCAGCTCTGCCTCTCCAGAGGAGGCTGAGACACGCTCACACAGACAGGTAGAAACAGGTCCTGCCACAAAGCTGTGTGGGTGTTGAGGAACATCCCAACACTGACCTCATCAACTGAGATGGAAGGGACCTCACCCACAACCAGCTTAAGGTTTCCAGAGGCATCAAGAGCTGAAAGGGCTCCCTGTGATGATTTAGACAGCACAGAAAGGGGCTGTAAATGAGGAAATGAGTATGCTAAATGAGCCTGTGGTTTTTCCCCCCACCCCCACCCCCTGCCTTAATTACTTGGCTACTTTGAGTTGGAGTCTAATGCCTTGCAATTTCTTAATTGTTTGCTCTCTTCCTCAAAGCACACTTGTTTGTTGTAAAACTGACCTTATGATGCTGAACATTGAAAAATACCGCATATGATCCTGTTCCCTTTCTGTTGCTCTGACCAAACACCTGAGAAGTACAGCTTAAAGGAGAGATGTGGGCTCATGGTTCTGTGGCTTCAGACCAAGGCTGACTGGATCCGTACCTTTAGGCTCCTGGTGGCAGGCATGCATGACAGAGAAGGCTGTTTACCTCACAGCCATGGAGCAGAAAGACCCAGAAGTTAGGGAATGAGGCATTAGCATTCCCTTTGTAGGCTGGTTTCAGAGATCCACTTCCTCCAATAGGCTCATGTCCCCCAGTGTCCACCATCCCCAACTGACCATTCAGCTACAGGTCCACTACAGCCTCATCATCTGAACACCTCTCAGTGAGTAACTCCACCGCCTGGGGGCGGAGTCTTCAACGCATAAGCCTTTGTGGGTATACTTCAAACCAAACCAATAATAATACAGATACTTTAATTTTTTTGCAACAATTTTTTTATACTTTGCATGAATATCTTTAATTTGTCTTTAAAAACTATTTGTGTGTGGGGAGGGGGTACATGCATTGCCACAATATGTGTCTGGAGGACAGAAAACAACTTCAGGAGTTCTTGCCTTCCACCACATGGGCACCAGCAATCACCAGCCTTGTTGGCAGGTGCCTTCACCCCCTGAACCTCACTGACCCCCAAACAGCCTTTTCACTGCTGCAGCCACAGTGTGTGTCTGCAGACATTTTTATGCAACTCTGGCTGGCCTGCAGCTCATGACATAGAATGGGCTGGCCCTGACCTCACAGAGATCCACCTGCCTCTGCTTCCCAAGTGCTGGGATTAAAAGGTGTGTGTGACCACAGCCTATGTGTGCAGTTCATTTTTAATATAAAACATTTCTCTCACATTGTCATGCTCTTAACAACTACCATTTAAGCTCCAAACATTGAGAATCCACTTGATTACATTCTAGGGGCTAGACCTTCATATTTTAGACGGGCTCCATGCCGCTGATTATAACAATGTTTCAGTGGGATTGGACACCTTTAACAGTTATTTCTTTGGAGTAGGACAGTCAAGGCAGAACTCTTGCTATGAGAGTTTACTCTGTTGTCAGCCATGTTAGGGGGTGTGAGGAATGGTTTAGAAGGACAGAAAACAGTATAGTGTAATGCCAACGGTGTTTCCATGGAAGAGCAAAACTCTGTGCCTCCGTCCCTCAGCCTACACACTGTTTAAAACACCGTCCATGCTCCGGATGTGCAAGTCTGAAGATCATTCATCGGTGGTAGCACTGATGACCACGAGAGGAGTTGATAGCCCCCAAGTGGTTCCTGTTGTAAGGAGGCCTGTGTGAGACACTGGGAAGTATGCAGGAGTTGGACTCTCTTGACTGAAACATGTCATATCTCTGGGTGGGTTCACTGGACTTGAACAAACCCAGTCTAAGCTCAGGCCTGTGGGAACTCTTCCCTGCACAGCCTTGTGAAGTGGAACTGCTTCTTGAACAGGGGCAGGGAGCGTTAGGAATGCAAGTGCGCACATTGTCTTGTTAGGCAGGACAGACCTACGATGAAGCAAAGCAAACCGTCAGGATGGGACCTGGGCAGATATGGAAGACCACACTTGTCCTGTTTGGGACTTCAGGCTCACAGGATCCAAACCCTCAGTCCACCAGAGAGTAAACCGGTATCAGGTGGCAAGAGCGACGAGGGAAAGCCACACAGCTGATCCCTGGTGGGGCTGGTGTATTTGTTGGGAGTCTTCAGTTTAATTTGCAACTAACTATCCACCCTGCCTATTAAACACGGGTAGGCCAAGCAGAAAGGGACTTCCCCAAGGGCACAGTGAGTCTGCTTGGCATCCGGTATTTCTTCAGGAAGCCTTACATTTACTCCTTCAATTAAGGCGCCTGCATTCCAGGACTCCGGAGCCAGGCTGATGGGCACCACTGAGGGGGTGTGCTAAGGGCGCATCGTGGAGTAGCACCACGGGCAGGAAGAGTGTGAGAAGCAACAGCTGCATCCTCCAGCCAGGAGACTAGACAGACGGAAGTCAGCAGTACTCTGGAGCTGCAGCCATATGGGGGCGGGGGTGACTTTCATTACAGGGGTACCCAAAAGAGCTATACAGGGTCCCTAGGGATTTGCACACCTGTTCACTCTCTCGTTTTTTAGATAAAGTGTTAAATTATTTATTTACTTGCTGTGTGCCCGCCCACGCTCACATTGCACTTCCCAGTGGGTATGCGCGCCCGTGCCATGGCCCACACCTGGAGTCCAGGCTCTGGTCACTGAGACAGGGTTTCTTTTGTTTTTGTTACTGTGCTGCCCTCTTCAGGCCAGAGAGCTGACAGGCTTCTAGGTGATTCTCCTTCCTCTCATGTCAGGGTACTAGGATGACAAAGACATCTGGTTTTGTATGTGGGTTCCAGGCCTCAATCTCCGGACATAACTTGCCAGCAAGTGCTCTGACCTGCTGATCCATGAAACTCAGTCCAAAGCATACTGTGCTAAAGAAAAGAAACTATCTTAATTCTATTTATCCATCAGGTCAAAGACAGCAATACACTGTCAGAGCACACAATGCAGAACTGGCTGCAGGCTGATTAACAGTACTTGGTCAGTCATTAGGGCTGAGGATCTGTGGTTCAAATCCCAGCGTTTCTTGCAGATGTGTGACCTTGTACAAGTGACTTAGCTTTGCTGTTGTTTAGTTTCCAAATTGGAAGCAGGGCTGGTGAGAAAGGTGCTCCTCCTGCAGGATTATTTGAGCAAGCAGGTTAAATAAATTAATATAAAGCTCTTACCCAGCTTCCATGATCAGTTAGGGCCTCAGAAACAGCAACTCCTGCTACCTCATTGGTCAGTTTTTCTTTAGCATTGCTTCAGTGGAACCAAGGAGTTAGAGTAGGCCAAACAGAGATGTTCTGGGCTACTCTCCCCAACCATATTCATGTTGCCAAGACAACACCTCCCTTGCACATTGCCAACCAAGATGAAGAAGTTTTACGCCCAGACACAAGAGGTCACATGCAATGCTAAATGCTAAGGGATGAGAACCAATCAGCACCCATATTTGTAACTGTCTTCTTGACTGTGTAGAGAGGCCTTGTATCTAGGTGAATAGGGTATGGGTTGGACAGACAAGAGGCTTTTCATCTCAGAATCCATGGCTGAAGTTCACTTCTGTCTATCAGAGAGTGGTTTTCTTTTTAGCAGTCCTTTCTCCCACTCGATAACACTGCAGCTCCTGCTCCTGCCTAGAACACAAAGATGATGAGAATGTGGAGGAGGAAGATGAGACAGGAAGAAACAGGAGGAAGTGGCTGGGCGAACTCCTGGAAACTTGACTTCCTTCCACTTCACAGGTGTCCGGCTGGCCTCATATGTGAGGCCACCACCCAATAGCCTGGGTGCAGGAAAAGCAAGTTCATAAGCTACTGAGCCTGCAGGATGAACCAGATGTCTGCTGTGGCATTTAGATGTCCAATCGGGTGTTTCACTAGGTGACTTGTAGGACTCTGATTCCTGCTACTGAGATGCTGTTTGGAAGGGTATCTAAGGTCTCACTATCTAGTCCAAGTTGGGTTCAACTTTATGATCCCCTGCCTTAGCCTTCCAGGTTCTGGGAATATAGTGAAAGGCCAACATGATCAGCCAAGGGAATCCCTGTTCGTGATGAACTTCCCAGTAGGACTTATTAGTGGCCAACAAACTCTTGTGCCTGCCCCAAGTGGTCCAGCAAGTCCCACACCTTCAGTAGGAACCCTTAACTGACTTCTGGTACATCTTCCCTAATCTCTTCCCCTTGGTACATGTAAGCCATGTGATATGCTGCATTTCTGTGTAAATTCCAAAGGATCACAGCCAGGTTCTGAACTTCCTACCACCCCTAGTCTCTCACCTTACCCAATTTTCACTCCCTGGTTTTTGAATCCCTCTGTCTGTTTCACTACTGATTCCTCTGTACATGGTACAGTTTTGAATTCAACAAGTCACACTCACGGGTCTAACAGTGGATTTTTTTCACTCACCGTCCCAGAGACTATCATAACCTGCGCAATGACTTTTCCTTTGTTTTGTTTTTTGTTTGTTTTGTTTTGTTTTGTTTTTGATACTCATATAAAGGAGGAAGATGTCACCATAGGAGCAGCTTCCTTCTAAAGCACATGAGGCAGCAGCCCTGCAGGACTTCCACCATGGCCCCCGATTCCTGAAATCAGCCATGGGTAGAGCTGAGAAGCCAGGTTTGCCCACATGTGCTGCTTGTGAACTTCTTCTCATTTCTTGGATTTCTACCATCATGTCCTCCGTAAGAGCCTTTTCTGTGGGCACCCATGTTGGCCTTCTTACTACATAACATCCCTACACCCATCATGTCACCTGACCACTAAGCTGGCTAAGGATCTGGAGGCTCAGAGCAAAATGCAAGTGTTGCACACTCTGCCCCTGCCATCTCTAGAAGACCACACAGCCCTTCTCCTACAGCCTCCTTTACCACCCCCACACCATATATATATATATATATATATATATGTATACATGATCGTGGGGTAATTCTAGATAAGCAAGAGAAAGACTTGTATGATTAGAAACTTCAAGTCTTGAAAAAAAGAAATCAAAGAGGGTATCTGAGGATGGAAAGATTCCCCTATGCTCATGGATCAGTAGGATTAACATAGTGAAAATGGCCATCCTACCAAAAGCAATCTACAGATTCAGTGTAATCCCCATCAAAATGTCAGCACAATTCTTCAAAGGACTTGAAAGAACATTTCCAGCTTCATATGGAAAACAGGAAACCAGGGCAGCGAACACACTCCTGAGTGATAAAAGAACTGCTGGAGGCGTCCCCATCCCCCACCTCGAATTTTACTTTGGAGCTATAGTAATAAAAGTAGCATGGTACTGACACCAAAACAGACACACTGATCAAGTGAATAGAACAGAAGGCTGAAAAGTGAGTCCACACGTCTATTGACACCTGATTTGTTTACTTCAAGTTTGACCATACAGTTTGACCATGCAGAAGACTGGAAATTGATCCATACTTATCACCCTGCCCAAAACTCTATTCCAAATTGATCTAAACCTCAACATAGGGCCAGATGTATTGAATATTATGGAAGAGAAAGTAGGAAAGTCCTCAATGCATAGGCACAGGAAAAGACTTCCTGAACAGAACACCAATAGCATAGGCAATAAGAACAACAATTAATAAATGGGACCCCATAAATTTAAGAAACTTCTATACGGCATCATTTGGTCAAAGCAGCAGGCTATAAAATTGGAAAAAGATTTTTTTTTTTACCAACTACACACACATCCAAAAGAAGGCTAATATCCAAAATACATAAAGAACTAAAAAACTGAACAAGGAAACAAACAGTCAAACTTTAAAGATCCCAAATAGATTTAAATAGAGAATTCTCCAAAAAGAAAATTCAAGTGGCTCAGAAACACTTAAAGAACTGGTTAGCATCCCCAGTCATCAGAGAAATGCAAATTAAAACTTCTTAGAGGTTTCATCTTACACTTGTCAGAAGGGCCAAGATCAATAAAACAAATGTTTCTGTATGTGGTGAGGATGCGGAGTAAGGGGGACACTAATCTATTGCTGGTGGGACTGCAAACATGTACAGCCACTATAGTGTGTCAGTTCCTCAGAAAGATGGGGATCCATCTACTTCAAGATCCAGCTATACCCCTTGGGCATATACCCAAAGACTGATTCATCCTCCTGCAGAGAGACCTGCTCAACCATGTTTCCTGCTGCTCTATTCATAATAGCCAGAAACTGGAAACAATCTAGAGGCCTGTCAACAGATGAATGGATAAAGCGAATGTGGGACATGTATACAATGGAATTTGACTCACCCGTTAAAAAGAATGATATCATGAAGTCTGCGGGTACATGAATGAAAATAGAAGAAGCCATTGTTTCAGACCCAGAAAGACAAATGTGGCCTGAATTCGCTTATGTGTGGATGTTCACTGTTAAGTCATTAACAAGCAAGCTACAAGCTGTATAATCACAGAGGTGAGGTAGCAAGAGACTGGAAAGAGAGATGGATCTCGCTAGGACAGAGAAGTAAAATGTTTATTAATGAAGGGGGCATTGAAATGGGAAGGTCAAACAGGGAGGGAGAGTTAAGAGGGGGAGGGGAGGGAATACAGGAAGAACCAGCTAAAACTAAGGGTTACTTGAGGGGCTGTATGGAAGCCTAATACAGTAGAAGCTTCCTCTAATATAGACATATATGAAGGGGATCTAAGTGAAATCATCAAAAAAAAAAAAAAAAAAAAAAAAAAAAAAAAAATAGGGAGACAGAGCCCCACCTGGGCATCTCATCACCAAATAGAGCTTCTGGAATTCAGTTACATCTAATAGAGTTGTTGGCCAAAAGGGTTTCCCAAACAACTCATGATGTTGCCAAGGCTATTGGTGGCGCCACAAACTGATAGTAAGACTGTTGCTAAAGACAACACTTACAGGACTCATTGACACAGCAGAGAAGTGGAGCTGGTGCCTGTCCAGAGCCTTCAGCCCTGCAGACTAGTATTCATAATGCTTCGAAGGGGGAGGGGTGACCTGCATGCTACTAAAGGAGAAAGATAAACACCAATGTGGCTATAAACTCTTGCCTGCAAGATGTGCTGGTACAGGTACAATAGTGACAATAAGCTGGAAGTAACCAATATGTGATATGGTCAAGGCCTACCCCATGAGGTGGAACCCATACCCAAAACTGCTTGGGTGGCCAAGAATCTGAGCCTAGATAGGTCATGGACTCAGGGGAAAACCAAATGCTACTGTTCTGCTAAAGAAACACAGTAATAAAAGGATTCCTAATGACAAACTGTAATATTGTAGATTAGTGCTTTGGCCAGCCATCATCAGAGAAGCTTCCTCCTTCAGCAGACAAAAGCAAATACAGAGACCCACAGCTTAACAACATGCAGAGAATGAGGGACCTCAGAGCACTCAGCCCTAAACGGGATGTCTCCATCAAACTCATCCCCTCAGGGTTAAATAAACTCTGTGGAAGAAGAGGCAGAAAGAGTGTCAGAGCCTTCAGATTCCTGCCCTGACAGAGTTCCTGTCCTAACTTCCTTTGATGATGAATATCAATATGGAAGTATAAGCCAGATAAATTCTTTCCTCTCCAACATGAATTTTGGTCATGGTGTTTTGACCACAGCAATAGAAACCCTGACTAAGACAGTACCCGTGTCAGATAATTCATGTCAGAACAGGATTCTGACATGAGGAACTGGCTGTCTGAGAAAGCTCTTATTAGGTATATAGAGGCAGAGACATCAGGTCAAATCAATTTTCATGTCCTCTTGTGCTAGCTTTCCACAACTGTGACAAAGGACCAAATATAGGAAGGAAGGTTTATTTTGACTTATGGTTGAAATTCATGGTCCTGAAGCCCTGATGTTTCTGGGCTTCAGAAAATGAATAGAGGAGCAGCTGCCTACTTTATGATGAAAGGCATTGGGTACATGGTGTAGCCAAGACCCATCATTTTCAACTACATTCTTCCTGCTAATTTCCCATCACTTCCCAACAGCCAGGTTCTTTCATCATAAGGTTTTGCTTGTTTGTTTGAAATAGGCTTTCAAGTATCCCTGGCTAGCCCCAAGCTTCTTCTGAGGTTGAGAATAACCTTGAACTCTCGACTTTCCTGATTCCACTTTTGAATCTCAGGCATGTACTGTTACATCCAATTTTATAACCTTCCTTTGAAAAATAACTCAGAAATCCAATGAGACCTATCCCAATTCTTTCCAAGGGTGTGTCCCAGTGACCCAAGGATCTCCTAATGGACCTCACCTCTTAAAGGGCCCATACAGCCTGACAACTCTACCTTCTACACATGAGCCCCTGGGAGAAAAGCCACATCCCACCCATGATAACTGGTAAACATCTTAGTCTCACATCCAGTCCTGAAATGTAATTAAAAAATAATTAGATTTTAAATATGCCCAATACTGATTTGGTTGATTCGGAAGCGGGACATTGAGGTATATATATATACAACCCCTTCTACTCAGAGACTGAAGCAAGATCAAAACTTCAAGACCAGACCGGGGCTCTACAGTGAGACTCCTGCCATATACACATGTAAGCATAAGATGTGGGTACGACACAGTACTTACCTACTCTCGCCCTTCCTCAGAAACATTTTCAATTGGTTCAGGAGGCTATGAAAACAGCCTCACAGCTGGACTTTATGACCGACTCTGTAATTATGCTGTTATGCAAATGTGAACCAAGTGCCTGGTTTGTATATTTGTCACGTACAATAGATTGTAGCAGGAAATGGCCCCATAAATCCTGTGTCCCTCTGGCCTGTGTGATGTGTCAGGGCTGTGGAGCAGTGGTGTGCACTAAGCCAGAGCAACTCCGAAAAATATTTGCAGAGCAGGGCTTGTCCTCTCTTGTTCCTGGGAACACTTCCACTATCACATGAAGGAGCTTAGGCAAGTGAACTGGAAGCGCGTGGTCCAGCTGCAGCCAGCACCTGCCAAGGAACTACCAACCAGCTAGACGCCATGGGATCCACCTGCTGGTTGTAACTGCATGAACAAGCATATGTGAGAGCCCAGATTTCTGACCTACATAAGCAGGAGTTAATTAAGTCTGGTTGCGATTTGAAGGCACTACAATTTCAGAGTACTCTGCTACTCTAGTAAAGGGTAACTGAAATAATCCAAACACATTAAGGATGAATAACCCTTGGGGGGAAAATGCAGCCCAAGGAGGCTTCATGCTGGTGGCATATTCTGTAGAAATCAGGACCTCATCAGGGCTGAGGAACCCACTACATCTGTCCCCAGGGCACTGATTGCTGGAACACACATCTCTCCTGTGGCTACCATCCAAAGAAGGCAGGGCTATATGACAGTATTTTCTTTAAGTGTCACAGATTTGGCAGAACTCAAGGAGAACTGGTCACGGAAAGAGCTACATAAACTATGGATGGATCCACCTGTTTGGGATGAAGATAAAGGTCTTTAGGATGGTCACTGCAGATGGAACATACCTGACCAGATGGCTAGAACTTATAAAGCATCTGTACCACTGCCCAGAATGAGGCAAAGCTTCAGTTTCTCTTGATGACACTCCAGGTGTGCATAGTTTATAACCTGCTCTAAGAATTGGCAGCATCAAAGGAAGTAAGGCCAGGGGAAAGACAGAGAGAATATTAGAAAGGAAAGACCAGGGACATGCAAGTAAGAATTTCTTGGCTATGACATAGCATAGTACTTAGCATTATGACTCTCTCTCTCTCTCTCTCTCTCTCTCTCTCTCTCTCTGTGTGTGTGTGTGTGTGTGTTTAGAATTAACCATTTCAGGTAGGCCTTTTCATATTCTTGCCAATCAATCTTGATACTTAATTTGCTGTTGTATTTAACTCATTTTCAATTTTTAGGTATATTTAACTTTTTCAAAGAGGGACAACTGGTCTACCTACCTTACAGGTATAAAGAGAGGCTACCCTACCTCACATGTTCAACGAAGGACCCTGCTCTACCTCACCTTGCATGCTTTATTAATAAAAATGTTTTTATTATTTAGTACACCTTTCTTGTATAGATGTCTCAGTGGTTAAGAGCACTGACTGTTCTAGGTTCTGAGTTCAATTCCCAGCAACCACATGGTGGCTCACAACCATCTGTAATAGGATGTTATACCCTCTTCTGGTGTGTCTGAAGAGAGCAACAGTGTACTCACATATACAAAATAAATAAATCTTAAAACAAAAGTCAAAAGTGATGAATGATATTTACGTGGAATAAGATGATAGATTATAAAACATAATGAAGTGAATAATTAAAGAGTTATGACAGACATACAGATAAACATTTAAAATCCTACATATTTTTAAAAGATTCATAAAATATAATCAACTATATAGATCAATCAGAAGGGTAATGGGATCCCAGCACCTGTGTGTGCACAGAAGTGGGGACATAGCTGCACATTTCTGAAATCCTGGCACTCAGAAGCTGCTCTTGACCTTAGATGTGATGCAACTAGCTGTTCTTGCCTTGACTTGCCCACAGTGACTGGCTGTAGCTGAAATTGTAAGTGGAAATAAACCCCCTCTTTCCTAAGACTCTTTTGTTGGGCTTCTTATCACAGCTACAGAAAGGAAACAAGAATGCAACCTAACCTCATATTCACAAAATCCTTCTTTTGAAACCACTCTGCACAACTTGTTAGTGTGGGAACATAGTTGTGCTGTCCTTACTATGAGAATCATCTGCTTCTGAGACTCTCTACTCCAATTTGCAGACAATAGCTACCTTCCCCCAGGAACTCTGCCTCAGGAGAGGAAATTGACCCAGACCTGCTGAAATAGATCCTACCCCACTCCCAGAATAGTCTGCTTCACTACTTGGCATGGCCTCTTTTCAACCAAGACACAATCTGTGACATGTAGGCTAACTAGTACACAGAAAGGCATTTCTAGCATTCTGTATAAACTTTAAAAATAAACCAAGGAACAGTTCCCAAAGCTCTTAATGAGTCCTTGCCCGCCCCATTTTCTAGAAACAAAAACAAAAAATAATGCAACAATGGAAAACCAGAGATCAGATGACATCCTATATGGGTGATGTAAAAAATCTTGGACCAAATAATAGTTGAATAAAACTATATAAAAGGTTGTTTGAGCATTCAAACAGTGGTTTCCTCTTATACCACAGTCTTTCCTTTCACAATGCCAATGTTGGTATTGCTACTGTTTAGCTTATCAGTGACAACTATGTGCCCAGCAGTGTTTACTGTTTACATTGGATGGTTAAAGAGAGTCTCCATTAGGTGACAATTATGCCAAAGCAAACAAGAATTCTGGGGAGGAAGTGTCATAGGTAGAAGAGCCCAGTATAGGAAGGCAAGTAAGGGACAGAAGGGCCAGAGAAGGAAGTTGGAGGGGTGTGTCCATGCCTGTGTGTTATGGAGTCTTTAGGTCATGCTAAGGACCTAAGCTTTGGTGCAGAGACACAAGATTGGGCTCAGAGGAGGAATATCATGGCCTGACATTGTAATTGTTAGCTTGATCCATCAACTTTAGATAACAATGTTCATTTTAGTTTTTTATAAGACATTTACAATACTTGGAGAAGTTGCTCAACCATGGCACTGTTAAATATTTATTATTAAATAGAATTAAAAAATAATATCTAATATTATAACACAATTATGAAATGGAATGCTATGCAAAAATTATAAATGGGATAAAATGATTATAAAATATTATATATGATTCCAAGAATATATATGTACAGAAAAGAGTCTGGAAAAATATTTACTAAGAAATTAACAGGAAACAAATCTCTGGCCAGATGAAAAGGGGGAACATGATCGATATTTTTTGTTTGTGCCTTCCCTGCATTTTCAAAACTTCCTATAACAAATATCCATCATTTTGAAGGTAGAAAAAAGTTTATCTGTGAACAATGGTTACATTATTAAAGTTATTGTCCTGGTTGTTTTTCATCAACCTGACACAAGCTAGAGTCATCTGAGAAGAGGTACCTCAATTGAGAAAATGCCCCATCAGACTGTCCTGTAGGCAAGTCTATGGGGGCATTCTCTTGCTTAATGATGAATGTGGAGGGAACCAGCTCACTGTGGTTAATACTATCTCAGAGCAGATGGTTCTGAACTGTATAAGAAAGCAGGATGAGCAAGCTATGAGGAGCAATCCAGTAAGCAGCATCCCCCCATGACCTCTGCACCGGTTCTTCCCTTGAATGTCCTCAATGACAGGCTGGGATGTGGAAGTAGAGAATGAACCAAATCCTTTATTCTGTCTGTCTGTCTGTCTGTATGTCACATGTATGTGGTGGGCATCTATATGGGTACACATGGGTGTTAACCTTAAGAGACATTCCTTTAAAGTAACCCACCTTTATTTTTAGAGTTAGGGTCTTTCATTGGCCTGGCTTTCCTACTGGGCTCAGCAGACTGGCCAAGTGAGCTCCAGGGATCCACTTGTCTCTGCCTCCCTAGCTCTGGTATAACCTGGCTCACTCTAAGTTCATAAATTTCTCTTCACTGTAGGATTTCCAAACATCCCAAGATGAGAATCAACACTTTGTGTGGATAAAAATAGGTGATAGGAGAAAAACCTATTTGGTGACTACATGTATAGTTGCAAGTAGCCAAACCTGGAGGTGGCCGAGGGCCATCTGGCAGGTACTCTCATTCCTAGAACAGGTCTGCTCTAGTTTTTCTTTACTGTGTCCAGCCACCCCATCCCTTGTGGGATACAAGGACAGCAGTCAGTTCTGAGGTGGCTGGACCCAGCGAGGCTCCTTTACTCAGGCACTGTCATCTGGCTGGCAGCTGGAGAGAGTCATCTAGATGCTTCCTTCAGGCCACTTGCCTAGTGATCAGTTTTCCTCACACTCAATGCTGGGAACCATGGAGAGTCTCCAGAGACAGGCAGAAGGCTTTTCTAAACAAGTGCTGGAGTGTATGTAGTACACTTAGGCTGACTCTAATGAGTTAGGAGTAAGGTGCCAGGACCAGGCTACGATCAAACGGAGCAAAATGGAAGTTCTGAATGGAGGAAGTGCAAAGGGGTCTGTGGACACAACTGACAGCCAACAGTTCACTCTCTGGCCCTCCGTCACACAGCACTGTGACCTCTCCCAGACACAAAGTCTATTTGATGCTGACCAGCTCAGGCCAGTGCTGCAGGACCTTACTACATCCTTTGGACTCAAGGACAGGAGTGGCTCCTTGGAAAAGGCAGATATTTCTGCTCCTCACTATCCAAAGTTGTTTCTGTAGAAAGAATCTCTTGTGCAATATATAAAAGCATCACCTACCAATAGAATACTGGCAGGAAATAGGGAGGTGGAAGTTCTGGTACAGAGAGAGGGTTTCTGGGATAGTCAGGCACAGGAAGGATTTGTCCTAATACGGAGGAAGATGGTTGCATGAAACTGAAAGAGAGGTGACTAGCCATGTGTAAGCTTTGATTTTTCTCACCCTACTTTTAGGTAATGGTTCCTAAATGCTTTAACCTCCCTTCCAGCCCACCACCTACCAGAGATAGTGGTACAAGGGGACGTGGACCTGTTCAGAAATTGTTCTTTAGAGCAACTCCCATCTGTGTTGTCCTGGAAATCAGAGGTTTGGTTCACAGGTCAGCAGTGGCAGCTCGATTCACTTGAAAACACTTCAGGAATATAAAAAGTCCAGTTCAGTAGAGTCAGGGTAGCAAACACGAATCAGCAGCGGTGGCACAACATAGCAGAGGCAGCGAGGCCTCAGCCAAATCAGCATGAGTCAGCAGGACCTGGGACCAGGACCAGGACCACCAGGGACACTAGACGTTCTTTGCCAAGCCTCTCTCAATGAAGTGAATGAAGATCATAGAAGACATTGCAAAGTTAGCTATGCAAGCAAACCAAGCCCCCATCACTGTCCCTTGAGCCCTACTTATACTCCCTCCAAACATCACGGGTCTTGCCTTAGCATGTGAGTCTGTCTCAGCAAAACTCCAGAGTGTCTGTCTCAGCTGACATCACGCTGCCAATCTGTCTGAGTCTGCAGAAGCGGCAAGAAACTGCAGCACATCACCACAAGGTTTTAGTTTGTGTGTGTGTGTGTGTGTGTGTGTGTGTGTGTCTATGACGTCCCAACAAATGGAGCTCACCTACGAAACGTAAGGCAAACCAATACATGAGTCCTTATCGAAGACTCCTTCAGCACACATCCTTTAACTCGCTTGCTCTAGTGAAATATGCTTTCACTGAGGACAGAGTAGTGATGAAAACCACTGCAATTTTTTTTTTCCTTCCACATAAAGGAACGAGGAGGCAGTGCAACGGCTCAGTGATAAAGGCACTTCCCTCAAAGTTTAATGCCCTGACTTCAATCCCTCAGACCCACATGGCAAATGAAGAAAAATGACTCTGGCAAGCTGCCATCTGACCTCTCCACACATGCACCTCCCATAGGAATAAATGTAATTTCCAATCATACTTTAGCCTTCATTAACCTGCTTTTCACATGTGCATGTGCCTACATGTAAGGCCAGAAGGGTGTGCTGCATCTCTTGGAACTAGAGTGACAGGCGGAAGCTGTCTGAGTGACAACGCCCCCTACGAGCTCAGATCTTTGAACACTTAGTCCCCAGGTGTTGGTGTGCTCTTTGGAAAGGTGGTTCAGGCTGGCTGGAGGACATGTGTCTTCGGAACCAGCTTTGAGAATTTATAGCTTCACTCCACTTCTGCGCGTGAATGGAGATGTGATCCTTCAGCTTCCTCTTCCCGAGGCCATACCTGATGCTTGCTGCCATTAGGTCCTCTGTAATGGGCTCTTCTCCCTCTGGGAGGATAAGCCAAAATAAGCCCTTTCTTCTATAACTGTCTTTTGGTCATGGTGTTTTATTACAGTAATAAAGAAAAAAGACCCAACACAAAAGAAGTTGTGAGCTGCCCGATGAGTGTACTGGAAAGTGAACTTGGGTCATCTACAAGAGCAGAAAATGCTCTTAACCACTAAGCTATGCCCCCTACCCCAATCCTGGGGCCCCAGTACTGAAACAGAAAGTGGAGGCAGGTAGCAGCCACAACTCTGGAACCCGCCTGGGCTGGCTTTCTCTGTGGACAGTTCTTAGTTTTCGCCTCCATCTTCCCAGCTCTTGGTTTTCTGTCTGCTCAATCTTTTTTTTTTTTTTTTTTTTTTTCATATTCAAAAACAAAAGCTGGAAGCTAAGAGTGGGGGAGCTGGGAGACATACAGTGTTACCTGAGAATGCTAAGTCCTACTTCTGTCTTGCTCCGTTCTTCTTACCCTTGACCCCATCTTAAAACCTGGCCCTGTTTCCTCTCTCAAATGACCTACAGAGTAAGGGCTGTTCGGATGCGATTCCCCGCTTCCCCCCCCCCCACCAAATACACACACTCAGGTGTGTGGACAGTGTTCCAGTTGGTGGTGCCGCTTTGGAAGATGGTGAAACCCTTGGGATCTGGAGCCTGGCTGTGAAAACAGGCCAACAGCCTGTGCCCAGTCACCTCCTGCCTGCTCCAGTAAACCATGTCATGACTCTACTGCCACCTTCCAAAGCCCATGAGCCAAAGGAAACCTTTCCAAGTTGCTTCTGTTGGATATTTTGCCACAGCAGTGAGGAAAGTCACCCCCACCTCTTCCCTAAGCCTAAAGGTTTCCACTTGACCTTTGGAAGTTGAAGGTTCCCAAGGTCCTGGACACATCTGCTCTTCCCCAGCATGGCCATTTGGCTTCTCGTGTTCTGTGTGCATCCTATTATACGTGTCACTGTTCACTGCTGTGGGGGTTTGAATAAAATGTCCGCATAGTCTCAGGCATTCCAATACTTGGTTCTCTGTTGGTGGTGAACTTTGGGTTAGTTTAGGAGATGGCCACACACCATTCCTGTTCACTCTACTTTCTGCCTGTGGTTTCGGATGTAAGCTCCCAGGTCCCGCTACCGTAACTACTTGTTACCACCCTTCTCCTATGTGATAAAGCCGAAATAAATCATTTCTTTGTAAATTGGCTATGTGTTTTATCAAGTAACTCATACAACAGCCATCAAGACCGAAAGGAGGTGATACTTTAGGTGTTAGGCATTTCTAGACACAGATCCTCTGAACCTTTACCTTCTTTGTCTCTGCGGTGTAAACTGTGTTCTGAAGCCAGGAGTCCCAGCATCGTAAGCCTGACTCCAGTTGTGCCTTCCAGCCTTCCAGAGGCCTGTGCTTGGGCAGATCAGAGGACTTCACAGTTTCCTCATTCCAATCTTCAGACTGTGCTCCTGAGAGCTTTAAATAACTCTGCTTAGCATGACAGACCACACACAGTGAGAGCCACCACAGTTACAGATCATCTCATTACCATCAAATCTCGACACAAGAACATCAAAAGGCGGACTATAGCTCCAATAACAGTCTTATTTCCACTCCTCTGTGGTCAAGCTATGCATCAGATATCAGATGACTGCAAAGTTTGATACTGACTTTCTTCTGAAGTGTCTCTGGGTGGTGTGATGTTCATGTACGTACAGGTACTTATGCACAGATGGATGGAGGCCGGAAATTGACTCAATCACTACCTTACTTGTACAGAGGGAGTTACTCACCGATCTAGGAGCTCATCAAGTCTTCCAGATTGGATGACCACTAGCTCCCTGGGTCTGCTTGTCTCCATTTCCACAGTTCTGGAAGCCATGGGCACAGGTTGCCATGGCTGGCATTTTATGCGCATGCTGGGGATTTGAACTCAGGCTTTCATCTTGGGTGGCAAGTATGTTACCAACTAGACCATCTCCCCAGTTCCAGGCAGTGGTTTCTTAGATACACTTGATATGCAAGTAAGCAAGATAAATTAAGACTGGGAAGGACAAAAGCAATGAAAAGACAACCCTTAGGATGGTAGAAACCACTTACAAATCACATATCTGACTATTGGCTGGTATGCAGAACTCAGTAACAGAAAATTTATTTTAAAATGAGTGAAGGATTTGAACAATCCGCCTCCAGAAGTAAAAGTGGCCAAATAGCTCATGGAAAGACGAAGAGCAATGAAACAACCACAGAAAGACAAATCAAAGGCAAGCAATCCCCAGCCTCAGAGCTGCTGGGTGGCCATGAGCTCTGGAACTGTGAAATGGCACAAACCAAAAGCCTGACAATTTCCAAACATGTCTACAGAATTATCACATGACCCAACAATTCTGAGATGTAGATCAGAAGGAATTAAACCCATGCCTATTCCAAGGAACACTACTGTGAATGGCAACAGCGTTCATAATCTCCAGAGTGGAAACACCAGGGGGCATCAAGAAGACGCGGACCACCCACAGGATAGAATGCTGCTAATCTGCTCAGAAGTAACTCATGGTAACACACGAGTGACCTGAAAACCTGATGGCTAGGTGAAAGGAATGGCACAAAAGGCTACACACTGCCCAATTCCATTGATGAAATGTCACAGCAGGCAGATCACGGGGAGCTCCAGGGGCACAAGGGCAGCAGGAGATAAGAGTGATGTTAAAGAATGAAGACTTTTACCAGGGCAATGGTGGCACACGCCTTTAATCTCGGCACTGGGGAAGCAGAGGCAGGAAGATCTCTAGTTCATGGTCAGCCTTGTCTACAGAGTATTCCAAGACAGCCAAGGCTATACAGAGAAACCCTGTCTCAAAAAAGGAAAAGAAAACAAAACAAAGAAAACAAAACAAAACAAAACAAAACAAAACCCCAACCAACCAACATATCCAGATATGTAGAGAAGAGCCTGGAGGTCCTCCCTGGAGTGATAGAGTTAGAGGATAGAAACAGTCAGGACTTTGTGGAAATACCAAAACACACCCTGCACACTTGCAGACTTTTATATGCACGTGGCCTCCTATATGGTGCTATTAAGACAAAAGAGAATGGAGTTGTTAGAAACTTTGAAATACTGAAAGAAAACAGAGCAAGCAGAAAACACAATTCATAATTCTATACTTAGCAAAAACTTCAAAGCTGAAGGAGACAGCTTTAGAGTCACCATAACTCAATGGCAATCAAGGCAATAACACATTAGCTCGGGCACAACAGACCACAGGGGACAAAAAGACAAACCTGATCCTCAGTGAAGATGTCAAGTTAGTTCCACAGAAAATACATTCATCATAACAGACTATCTGGAACAAGCTGGGGTGTCAGATGGAGAAACAAGTCTACACCCGTACTGCCACACATACACAATGGATTCCGACTGTATCATACACCTAAATATAAGAGCTACAGAAGAAAAAAGCACCCCCCCAAAAAAACCAAAACAAACAATAAAACAGAACAAAACCCCGTGGCTTTGTACCAGGCAAGAATCTCTTAGGACAAGCAGCAGGAAGTTAGGAAAAGAACACACTGAGTCTGGGACCTATGTGGAGCACAACTGACCCCATGACGGAAGTGCCAGTCAGGCTGTGAACCGCAGCATGTAGACAGCACCACCTGTCAAAACTAAAACAAAGGCCTAATCCATCAAAGTTCGTATGGTTGTGAGGAAGTCTCAAAATGTACCAACCTTGCCTTTTGCCTTCTATACAACTGTTCTTGTTAACTGATGTCAACCAGTTCAGTTTTTGTGCGTAAAAGCTTACCCCAAGAAGGCTCAGTGCTGCATTAGAATCCTGAATACCCAATATAGCTGGCTAAAACAGACTTTCTATTGGCTTAAACCCAGGCCCCAGCAGTCTTCTCTGGTGAGTGCCCCTCAACAGTAGCCATTGTAGCAGTCAATATTACTCAAATAGATCCTGGTGCTGTTGGCAGCTCATTCCTCACTACCCGCCCCAATTCTGGGTCCCTGAATGAAACACACACACACTCATCATTTATATTTTGATATGCCTTCAACAGCTCAATGGCTGGGCCACTCCCTAACCTCCATGTGGCTAATGCACCTCCCTCCATTATTCCTAAGTTATTACTTACTAAAATCTATATTCTATCTTTGCTGCCCTGGGCCTCCTCTCCCCTAGCTCCTACATGGTGGCCATGCTCTCTGTCCCACACCTTCTCAGGTATGGTGTCTCCTCTCCTCCACCTTCTCCCAGAATGGCGGATCTCCCTCTTTCTTCTTCATCCCTTAGTCCTTTGCCCAGGAATCCTCAAAGTCCCGCCTCTGTCTGTGATACCCAGCTGTTAGCTGCCATCAAATGTATTTATTAATCAAAGCCAACTGACGGCAGGGTCCCCCGGTGTCTAACTTGAGGACATGCAGTTTCAGGTTCTCATACAACTTTGGGGACCAAAATTAACATAATAAATACAAGTAACATTATACTCAACCCACTACAAACCATAGACTAGCATTTTATAAATCGCTGAATAAAAGATTTGTGCACCCCATACACCTCAGTAAGACAGATGAGCCCATTAAAACTGGATGTCCAATGACCACACTGGTTTACCGACCCTCACCCCACCCTAAGCATTGACAAGCCTTGGAAACTGATAAAAAGCACACAACAGAGCGAGCAGGTTCTGAGGCAAAGTAGTTCTACCAGGGAGGAACCAGTGGGGAGGACCAAGTAGACTGGGAGTAAACTGAGGGAAACACCTGTGTGGGTCAGTGCTGGAGACTGCTGAGGTAAAGGGCACAAAATCGGGAAACCAATGTGCTCACCAGCCAAGAGACTGACTGGCTGGAACAGGAAACAGTGCAGCCAGGAATCTAAAGGTCTGGGCAATGAGACCAACTGAGGAAGGGAACAGCATGTATGTGACGCAGCAATTCCACTCCAGTACCTACTGGGCACCAATTCATATAAAGACTTGAGAGTAGGTATTCTCTCAAATAGGTTCAAAGTGGTATTCTTCAAAAGAGCCATCCACAAAACCGGAAATGATAAACATTTCTTCCAGCTAGTGGACAGATAAAACGTGGCATAACCACACACAATGAACTATTCACTAAAGTAAGAATGGCTAATTTGCACTAAAGATGCGTGGCATTTAAGATACACATTGGAGTCTGCTGACATGGGCTAGACTGATTGGCACAGCTACAGAAAACATGATGGTCAGAGGGTCCTCAGACTGGGAAAGAGTAGATGGAGAAAGACTGAGACAGTTATTTTTGGGGGGGGGGGCTCATTACTACAGGCCTCAAACCTGGTATGTTACAAGCTCGCCCTGAACTCTTGATCTACCAGCCTTCACCTTCTGAATGCTGGATCCCAGGCACGTACTAATGGGGTATGGTGCTGGTGGGTGGGAAACACACCACAATTTGGCAGCATCTTATGACAGTAAGTACCACACAACTCAGCAATTTTTAACCACCAGTATTTATTGAGGAGAAATGAAGTTATATGTTCACACAACATTGTATATAAACGTTCATAAGCATCTTATTCATAATATCCCACACTAAAAACAGCTGACACCCACACCAATAGGATATGTTCATGTAACAGAAGACTACTTCTCTGAAGAAAACTGACTCAAGTAACAACATGGATGCTTTTCACAGAAGCAAGCTGGGTGAAATCACACCCAAATAAAAGCCATTTTAACTCATTTCATCTAGTATACAGCGAGATGAAGCAGACAGAAAGCGTGGCTTAGGGCTGATGATTGATAGATGGTCCCTACTCAAGGGACCTGAGGTGACTTGGATGCTGGAAATACTATTTTGGTTGTGGAGATAAGCCACGCAGGTGCCATTTCTGTCCAATTCCTTAGGTATGGTTTCCCATGGGTATTTCTGTTATATGTGAAAAAGAAACAGCTCAATTAGGACACACCACTGTGCTTGATGAGGAAACAGGGCCAATCAGCCTGCCTTGCTCTCCTGCAGCACAAGGTTCTCACTAGTACATCAGTTTGGTTCAACATGAGACCACTGTCCTATGCAGCAACTGCCCCTCACCCCCTCCAAAACCGGAGGACAGTGTTGCAAAGCTTTGTTGCTGAGACAGTCTCATCATATATTTAGCTGGCCTTGGCATTTACTACGGAGCGGAGGTCAGTCTCAAACTCACAGCAACCATTCTTAGATTTCCGAGTGTTAGAATACAGGCGGCATATATAATTATGTGTGACCATGACCTATTTTTTCTTATGCTCATTATGTTATTCCCAATCTTTTTGTTACAGTACCAGCTCCTTATCTATCCCCTATCAACACAGCCTTACCCACTTCTCTGCGGGAAGAGAGCTGAAGGGTCATCTATGAATCAGGCATACTGGGGCAGCTTTTCCATCTTGCAGTAATTTGGGGGGGGGGGGGACGGGGTCTGGTGTAACCCAAGTTGGCCCTTGTCTATGTAGAGGGATCACCTTAAAACTACTGTTCCTCCTGCCTCTACTCTTAAGTGCTGGGATTATGGGTGTGTGCTACAGGGTCAGTTATGGACACTAGTTTTGAGCACTCTGGTCTTCATTTCTGGTAACAGCTTGTGTTCTGGTTGCTTTTGGCAGCTGACACACTGGAGTCATTGCTTCAGGAGGAAGGGGCATATGTCAGTTTCAGTCCTGAGGGTCAAAGCTGAGTTTATTAAATGCGAAGAAGACAGAAGCCTGAAAAGAAAAGGACTTGGTTTATCTGAGTGCCATGCTCTGGAGGCAAAACAGGCTCTGAGGAGTCTACTAAGCTAGGATGTACAAAATCAAAGTCAGAGCCTTGGCCAGTCAGTTAACCAAAGAGGGTAAGAATTTGCAATATCATCAAAAGCAGTTTTCTCATTATTCAGCAGAAGTATGAGCCCATTCCTGAGTACAGATACGCATCATTAGTCAGGAGTCCATGGGAGTAGCTGAGGCCTCTGTGCCTCTTGAGTTGATCTAATACTTTGCCAAGTTTTGAGAAATGTTTGACTCATGGGAATCAAAAGGCACAACAGCTTAATATGACTCTTCCCAGGGCACAGTTCAAGTCGGCACAACTCCATTCTTCAGAACGCTGGAGCACAAGACCCCTAGGCAAACTGGGCAGTGGCTTCAGGAATGCTTAGACCTCACCACCTCTAGACTGCCCTCATGCTAGACCGTGAGTCTATATCACTATGCAAACAAGCCTTTTGTGGACAAGTCTTAATAGCACTAAGCAGGAACATGGTAGAAAGTCAGCTACAATTACATGGTCAGGGAAATACCTGGAAAAAGCGGAGACAGGGGAGGTATGTAAAACAGGCCCTCAAACAACTCTGGTTGCTCAGAGTTCATAAGCCCTGCAGCTCCTGTGTGCAGATCAGCTAACCAAAGCCTGCCCATCACCTCCACAGGCTGCAGCCACAGAGTGGTCTGAACGCATCTGAGGACCTGAATTCTCCTATGGTTTCTCCAGTTCCTTTTGCTGAAAAAGTTGACGCTATTTCCATTTAGTTCCAATACAGGGCAAGAGCTGCTCACAGGCAGACAGTAAACTAAATCAAGTCCAAATGTGGTCAGAGACTTCAGAAATACCCAGGCACAAAAAGATCATATATTAAAGGTTCCTGAGGTAGAGCTACCTAAACCAGTGCTTTCTAGAATAACCATCAATGGCTACTTAACTGCTGAGCACTAAAAACAGGCCCAGTTCCAAATTCCAAACATGAAAACAAGTTAGTAATGTATCAGTGCGGGACCGTAAAATTAATTACATGATAAGATGGGTCTGTTTATCTGAACAGTTCAGGGTGGTCTTGGCTTTTTCATTCTAAGAACAGGTGAATTATATGCTATTTGCCATCCTTGCTATAAAGGATCTGGGTGGTAATAGTCTTAGCATTAAGACTTTTTTTTCAGGGGGTGGGGGTGGAGTGGGAAGGGGTCTGGAATTGGCTATATAAACTAGGTTCATCTCAAACTCAAGAAATCTGCTTCCCAGAGTGTTGAGACTGAGGTGTGTCCCACTACACGTAGCCTAACACTATACATACCAGGAATTAATGAGCTACCAAAGGCTCATGACACACAGCTCTTTAGTTCTTTGGCATTTTCCTGAAGTAGTTTTACACTATGGTCAACCCTTTGCAGCCACTGTTCAGTTAATGTCCTGGTCACTCAGCTCCTAAAGGACCAAGTAAATCAGAAATACCACAAACAAATCTACTTTTTTGGGAAGGTACTTTTGTCTAAATTCTATTTGAATCCCATGAAATAGTGAATTCAAGAGCTCACAGAAAACATTACCGGAGGGGTGAAGCACTATTGATAAAATTTTATATTAGTATTAAATACTGAGAAAAAAAGTTTTGAAGCATTTTATGTGGGAAAAAAAACAGGCCTTTTGTTGTCTAGGGGTATCTTCAGGGTTAAGATTCTACTGTTTTCACAGGCCTGTGATGTGATGCTTCCTGACCTCTGAAGAAAACCTGCTGTGGGGTTGCCATGATGCCCTGGTAGAAGACTGTGGGCCTCAGCTTCACTCACACAGCTCCTCAAAGGGAGCTCTTACCAGTCCCTTCTGGTTTTCTTCACAGGCCTTTCTACCTTGTCTCACTCTCCCCAATCAGAAATGTAAACATGGTTGTCCTTTAAAATCCTCTATCTCACACACGGCATGATCTGCGGCCTGCTCGCCTCTCTAGACAGTGAAGGCCAACTTTCTCACTCTGCCTACTGTGCACCCACACTTTCTCTACAGCCATGAATTGTCTATCCTCATCTCTCCTGAGTCTACGCCATGTAGCAAATGCCTGCTACAGCTTAGTACTCTCTAGTGTGCAATGGTTACGTAGTAGTTTTATCCCAGAAGCCTGCTGTCTTTCATCACTGTGCTCTTGGTTCCAAGACAGCATGAGATCAGATGCAGCTCAATGCAGAGTTGCTTGGACAGCGCTTTCACTCAGTGGAGAAGATGGGAATTGGAGCCCAGGTGCTGTTGTCCATGGCTTCTTTCAGCACATCAGTTCCCAGATGTTATCATACTTTTATGGTAAGCATATGGATAAAAACCATAAAAAATGGCACAAATGGTTTTGTCTAATATATCAACATTTATGTGTAGCACATACTAGCTTTGCGTGTATCTTCTTACCTCATATAAGACCAAGACAAGGCACAAAGAATAAAAGCCATGGCCACAGATGCCAGAGATGAGGAGATTCAGCCCTAAAGCTTAGCTTCTTGATTACTTCTCTACAGAACCCAATCTTGAAAAGTTTGAATCTTGAAAATTGCTTCCAAAAATAAAGGCAAGTTATGAAACAGAGTCTACGAAGGATGACTGCACACCTGTAGGGTCCAGCACTGAGTGCCAATGATAACATTTTAACAGGTTCACATGAGGTACTTCAAAGTATATCTTTACTTACAGTCAAGGAAATATGAAACCCTTTCCATTAGCATAAGCTAGTAAGAAATGTTCACAATTCTGTAACCAGCTTTGTCATTCTGGGAATAGAAGAAAGTGAAGAGGCATTATGATAACCTCAGTTAAAGCATGGCAGCTTTTCAGCATTCAAATATGGTTAATTGTAACACTGTTGACTAAAAGATTTAAGCTAAAAGGAAGGACAGCTTCCCTTAAGAGCATTCGTACTGTCTACATCTAAAGAACGTGAGAGCTTAATGAGATCATTTGGAAATTTTATTTATTAAAATATCAATGACGAATCGTTCCGTTTCTGTTTAGAACACACTAATACAAGCTGTTCCTAATACATTTTCTCTATTTCTCATGATCAATGCTTGTAGGGCCTTGTTTAACAAGAACAAAATACTTTCTAATAGAGGAAATTAAGAGGTATCATAAAAGAGTTGTGGGAACCATGAATAAATCAAGAGGTAAATATTGCGATTATTCAAGCAAAGAAATCCATATAACAAGTCACTGGGGAGCAATGCGATGACTTGTTACCGAGTGCCAGAGTCCACTGTTCACTGCTGCTTCTGCCCAGACCAGTCCCCAAGCCACACTCTAACATGACTACAACCCAACTGAGACGAGCTCTCACATTGTAGTTCAGGCTTGTCTCACTCACTGTGCATCTCAAGCTGGTGTTACACCCACGCTCCTCTGCCTCTGCCTCACCGAAGTGCACAAGCACAAGCTCTGTTAATAAACAAACAGTTGCTGCTGACAAAATGCAAGCAGTCATTAAAGTTTCCCAACTACACGATAGGTATATGCCAACTCCAACACACTAAATCAGAAATGGCAGGCATGGGCAGACAGTGGTAAGAGAACTGTTACTTCTGATGTCCAATCTTGAGATTCTCAGGGCCCAGGGACAGAGCTAAGAAACACACATTAGTAAATGCTACAGTATCACATTTGTCATTTTTTTGTGGAGATGTTAGTTCATGCTACACTGCTCTTTGCTTCTCTCTCTCTCTCTCCACACACACACACACACACACACACACACACACCCCACTGGTCAAAAATTAAGAATAGTTTGAACATCTGATAACAACCCTGTGAGGACAGTGATGGTGTATATTAAACTGAAACTAAATATTAACATTTCTGGTGTTCAAGGTCTTATTTCTCACAGAAAGTCAACAGACTTAGGAAATCAGGTATTCCCATTTAAAACAGAATGCTTTGATTTTTTTTTAAAAAAATTCTATTTCCTAGGTTAAGTGCATTTACAGAATATGGTATAAAGTACTAGTTGGGTACATTATCACCAACAATTTTATCAATGACTTCAGGAGTACCCCAAGCAATAGCCATTCATACTCTGCAGGAGTTGTGGGATGGAGAAAGAGTAGGGTAAAACAGGTCAGATAACTAGTCATATCACACAGCATAGAAAATATCAGAAGTTATATACTCTAGGGAAGATAGGAGAATGGACTACAAAGGACTGACATGCTACAGTTTTAAAGTCAAGTTTAAATCTCTGTACTGAAGGACAAGGGACACTCCATGTCTCATCTCTCACTGTTAGTGAGTGTGGAGTTTACTCCAGGGTAGACCAAACCCAAAGAAAAATGGCTGAGTGCACCAGAGACCCGCAACCAGCACATGGCGCTTGCGACAACAGCACCCTTTGCCTCAGAGTCACTTTGTACGTTCCGATGATTTGGCTTGGTTTAGATGAAACTTCCTCTGTGACAACTAAGCTACCTGGATCATATGGTCAATACAGTTCGGCTATCAGTCAGATGGCAAACTCAACCATTCGTGAATTTGAAGAGTTTCACACTTGGGGAGCTCCCCTTATTCTCTTAAGTCAACACAGAAAAGGCAGGTACTATTTACATCGAATCCACAATCATCCTTACTAAAAGAAGTATGTCTTGCTGTAACATATTAAAATGATTTTTTTTTTGAGACAGGCTAGCCTAGAACTCACTATTTAGCCCAGGCCAGCCTGGACCTTGTGGCAATCCTCCTGCCTCAGTTTCCTGAGTGTTGGCATGAGTCACCATGTCCAGTAGGAAATGAGTGCTTTGAGACCTTCCCATACCCATACTTAGAAACACAGTATGAAATACACTCTGGAAAAGATTCTGCCATTTCTGGCAACTCAGTCAGGTGGAAATGTCTTTTCTGTGAATACTGCAAATATCCTAAAGATGATCCTTGGTTATTCTGGGCTGCAGTCTAGTATCTAAGTGAAAACCAGAATAACCATGTACAAGTTAAGAATGCAGAAGACTTGCACTGGAAAGTCTAAACCTATATACTCCAACAGGCCCCAGGACTTTTCCAGTGAGGTTTCTGCTCATGTATACAAGCCAAGTAGAGACCACTGCTTATATCTTAACCATAAATATTCTTCTTAAAACAATCTAACAGTCTTGATTTGTAACTAGGTTTAAAAGACATTACATATATTTCTCTAGAGAGGAGTCAAAGAAAGAGAATGATTTTACAAAAAGAACAGTGCTTGTCGTAAATATCCTGGCAAATCGGAAATAAATCAAAGATCAAAATAGGATCAACATTGGCAATTAATTCACTATGAACAGAATGTACCAGAAATCCAAGCATATGCCTCATTCTCTACACACCTGTGACCTTACTAAAGAGTATTTACAAAGATTCTAGAAGGCTAGGACCGGCTGGATAACTGATAACTGAGGCTTTCAAATTTCAAATATGTCTCCATATTCAGTAGTTTCATCTGAATATTCTATAACTTTATGATGGATGCTATGCAGTGTCTGCACACAGACTGATAAATATTATAAACAATATTATATAAAATATCACTTATAGAACATTCCCAGAATAGTTTAACTGTGAACAGAAACTAGATCATCTGAGCTTCTCTGTTTTCTTCTATTTCTAAATTATTCTTTTTAGGAAATCATTGCAGATAAAATTTGGAGTAATAATGTCAACTTTATAAAATCTGACCAAACAAAACCAAAACCAAACTAGGCTGTCTGAATGGATTTCGGTAAGCCCTGCCCAGAGAAACCTCAGCACAGTCAGTGCCCACATCCTTGCCATGGCAGCATCGAGCTCTCTCTCATACCACAGGAGCTTGGAGGCAGCCACAGCACAGAAGCCATGAAGCCCGCTGAGGACAGGGTGAAGGAAGGGTGAACTCAGGCTGAGACTCCAAGAAGTAGAGCTTAGCACAAAGCAGGCCATCTTCCAGGGAGTCTAAACATTGATTAGCACAGCTGCACTCAGAAGAGAAGACAGCAGAAGTGATTCTTCTCAGGACAATATACCAGTAGTAGAGAGCAAAGTGGTTATTCACATTTTAAGAGCTCCTCCCTGGGGGAAATCAGAGAGGAAAAAACTACAATCTGAAAGATGAAGTAAAATAGATTCAGGTTTCATATTAACAGAAAACCCCTAAGAAAAGACTATTTCCCTTGAAGGAAGAGCAACCTTCCTAAGAAGGCTATGGAGCTGTGCTGGCTGCTGTCACACAGGATCAGACCACTGACTCTAACAGTGAAACTGCAAGGTACTATCTGGCCTACAGCCACAGGAAAGCAGGCAACACCTTTCCATTATCAGGACAACCCCCACCCCACCCCCACCATAGCAGGTGCTCCTGCATGTGCCCTTGTGCATAGGAAGAAGCAGAAGCAGCAGGGCTGGGGAACAAACCAGTGTAAGGGCAGACAGCACTGGAGACTTACCCTCCCACAGCCAGGGCAGCTCAGCAGGAAAGCAGGCCTGCACAGCCTGGACTAGACCAGGGAAGCAATGCTCTCTCTACAGACTAAACTCCAATCTACTGCTTGATATTCTGATGATTATGTTAGAAGACATTCACTATTGCAGCCCTGATAACTCTCTTTCAGTATTCTTAACCATCAGATGTATTTTGGGGGAATATTTATTCACATAATTTTACTTAATACAGTTCTTTCTACAAAGACTGAATTTAAAGGTATCCACAACATGTTCAATTACAGTAACAACATATTAATAAATTATAAATTAACAAAATCTTTATATTTGCTTAAAAATCATTTATCAAATGCTAACTTCCAGATTACCTGGAAAACTAAAGATGAAGTGGCTACAAATCTGGCATCCCAATTAAATTCTGATTTTTAAAAGTATATAAAATGTCCCTCAAATTACTCCAAGTCCCACTGCAGACGTGTTTATTTCACCCTTTTCATAAGGTATTATGTTTACAACTTGCTAAACATTTTACCCAAACATAGGGAAACCGTCTGGAAATGCAAAGCACAATGAAGTAATTACAGGAAAGGAACAAAAGACACCTGTTAGGACAGAGTCACTGTGGCCCCAGAGCGGGCCCATCCAATCTGGACTTTTCAAAGTTGCATAGCTGCAGGATGGTCAGTGCTGACAAGCTAGGGCAGCTTCCTTTCAGAAGAAACAATGTATTTCAGAAACTGCAGTTCAGCAGACAGTTCTACATTTAATTAACTAAATGTAATTATGTAACTTGATTTACTCTTTGGATGGCATTTTTTATAATATTAAACCTTTAATTCAAACTACTAAGGTATTTTAGTTCTCCAACCCAGAAACCTACTTTTGCATCCATGGGGGTGAGGTGGGGGAGGGGAGGGACCTCAGTTATACTCTCCATCCACAGAACATCACACTGCTTTCATTACAGCTCTCGGTTTCACATTGAAGAGTTTGTAAGAAAGAAATTGTGTGGTTTTCAAGTTAAGAATAGGTGAATGCAGAAACATTATGTTCGGGAAAATAAAAAAGTCCCCAAACTAAAAAAAAAAAAAAAAAAAAAAAAAAACACAACAACAATAAACAAACCAAAAACCAAATACACTAAAACAGCAGCTCTACAGAACTTAATAAAAAGTAAATCAACTTTGAAATGAGTTAACTTTGGCGTCTGAATACAAAATGTTTATCAGTGTCATCTATGCAGTGACTGGTGCAGGATGTGCAGCATTTCAGAATCCCTGTGTGCCCCTTATATGCAAGTTTGGTAGCTGAGTTCTGTAGTTCCTGTCCTTCTCTGGATGGCCCAAGTGTCCCAGAACTCAGATCCTGGATGAATGAGCCTGCAGTTCTCATTTTCTTCCAGAGACAGATCTTCAAATCTTCTAGATTTCTCAAGCATCTTGAAAAGACAAGAAAACCTGTATAGAAATAAGTTATCCTAAGTCATGGTCAATAAGAGTAATGCAAAGAGAAATACAATATCTACTTCCCTATGAGCAGTGCTTTTTATCACGGTAGCCTTTCATACCTCCCATTTTACTACATCAGAAATTTCTAAAACTATTCTGTAGAACAAAGCAAGAAACAGAATGATCAGTTAGAGCTTAACACAGTCAAAAAAAAAAAAAAAAAAAAAAAAAATCAGCAAAAACTTAATCCTTTTCCACAACAAATGTTGAGAACTAAGTACACACATGTACACATATACTCACACCCTCTCAAACTTAAAATCACTGCCCCAATAACAACAGTAGCCACCTTCATAATTAATCAAGACTGCATCTTCGTGTCTCTATTTTGAGTTGGTAATTAAATTACTATGCTGTAAATATAATGTGGGGTCTCACTACAGCTTTTGGAAACAGACTCCACTGGTTTAGATTTCTGCATGTAGTTGAGAAGAAAGATCAACCTATCCCATGTAAATTCATTTCAAAGCTCAGGTGTCATGTACATGTTAGGACTCCTAACATGAATGAACTAGGATATTAAGAACACAGAGATGTTGTCTGAGTTTAACAGAAAGATGATGGTGACGATGAGATGGGATGTGTTCTGAAAATCTCATAACCCTTCTGTGACACCAACAAAAACAGTTTACTGTTGAGAGCATAAACAGACCCTAAGTGTTCTGTGGTCTCAGTGTCTACCAATCTCCAACACAGGGCCTTTCTGGCCACTCTTCTGCTGCCCAAGGATACCCAGTCATCAAAGACACTGTCTTCTGTGATTTTGTTCACCAGCCTGCAGGCTAAAGACTTAGGGATATATTTTGGTACATTAAACAGAAAGTTAAAAATACCTGCCTTTTAATATAGCTCAGGCTGACCTGGAACTTCTGCCACCTTGTCCAGCAAAACTCCCATTTTATTAGCACTAGTTTTCAGTATATCTCTTAAAATGCTTCTCTAATTTTCCATAACGGTATTGACCCAGACAGGCAATGCTTGACAGCATTTCAAAGCATCCTCCTCATCCAGAAAACATTTCTTTTTTTCCAGGCTGGGGATTCAGCTCAGTGGCTTGGAGCTATCTGGCCAGCACATATAAAACTTTAGGTTCAAGCTCCAAAACAACCACAGAAATTTTTATCATGGCTGCAGATGTACCTCAGTCTAACTGCTGGCATGTAAAAGGTCACGGGTATGACTTCCAATACTGTCAAACAAAACAAAAGCTCTACCATTCTAATAGGGAAATCCAACCACAGATGTGCACGCGCCCCAATACAACTTCATCACATCCACTGCTCTGCACCAGAAGAAATCTTACTATCCCATTTTTACTTAGGGTCTTGCTAGGTTCCTGGGTAATGGTCTTTTTGTGCCCCAAGCTCCCAGTGCCTCTGCTGTCACATGGACCCAGCTGCAGTCCTCACTTCTGAATCTGTTAACCTTAAAATTATCCTCACCAATGCTGCAACCAAGTTTCCTGAACACATCACTTCTAGTTTCTTGTCCACATCACCTAGACTTCTAAGCTAAATAGCAAGAGCTACTAGATACATAGTTTACTTATTGTCTGCAGAGGCAGGGCACATGTGTGGAGGTCAGAGAACAAGATATGGAAATTGGTTCTCTCCTACTATTCAGGCCCAGGTTTCAGGCTTGGTGACAGTCACCTAAATCCACTGTCTTAGGGTTATCACTGCTCTGATGAAACACCGCGACCAAAAACAACTTGGGGAAGAAATAGTTTTATTTATTTGACTTACACTTCCATATGACTATTCATCATCAAAAGAAGTCAGGACAGAAACTCAAACAGGGAAAGACCTGATGTAGAGGCCTTCGACGGGTGCAGCTTACTGGTTTGCTCAGCCTGTTTTCTTATGAAACCCAGGATGACCAGCATAGGGATGGACTCACCCACAGGTAGCTGGACCCTCTCAGATCAGTCACTAATTAAGAAATGCCCTGCAGACTTTGTATACAGTCTGCTCTTCTGAAGGCATTTTCTCAATTGAAGTTCCCTTCCTTCTATTGACCTCAGCTTGTGTCAAATTGACACAAAACCAACCAGCGCCTTGCTAGCCCAAAGAGCAAGAAGTGATCAAAATGAGCAAGTGTGAGGATGGCAGCGAGAGGACCTCAGAACAACTCTGGCCGCAGTCACAGTGCCGGCTGTGACTCTATTGCCGGCTGCAGGGCTCTCTACTGACTTCACAGTCGCTGAAGCATTACCACTAATCAAATGCTTCATACTTAAAATGGCTGTTAGGCTAACCTTATTTTTTCCCCTCCAACATACATGATACCTTCTTTAAATTACCTCATGAGATATGAAAAAGAAGATAGTCATGGGTTTACCTTTAACTCATTAAGCATTAATAAACTATGTCAGCAGAACAAAACTATTACAAAAGTGATGTTTTGGCTTATTAGTGATACAAACATTTTGCAGCACATTAAGGATGTGGCTAGTCACATGATACAGCTTTTGGAAGCAACTGCTACCTAATCATCTCAAGATCGCTAACCTAGTCATCAGCATCAGAACACCTGTGTTCAAATTAGCACCAATAGACTGTGTCCTCAACAAGTCAATCCCAAGCACATCCTTGTTTGTGCAACAGGAATAATAGTATTTGCAGGGTTACTTTAACACCAAGCAAATAACAGACAGAAAATTATGCTTACAATACCAGCACATAATACTTCTGAATGACCAGAAATCTATTTCCTAGGAAAACACCCACAACAGTGCTCATGAATGTACAGTAAATTCTCTTTGCAAGCTGGGGCTTGAAAAGCATCTTGCTTCTTTTTATTTTTATGTGTATGTGTGTGTGTGTGCATGTGTGTATGTGTGCATGTGTGTATGTTTGCACGTGTGGGAGCTAGAAGTTGACAACTTGGGTAAGTCTTTTATTAAGTCTGGAGGTTTAATATGGAGCTAGAAGTTAACAACTTGGGTTTTCCTCACTCACTCTCTACATTATTTTTGATACAGTCTCCTACTAAATCTGGAGGTTGCCAACTAAGGTAGATTAGCTAGTCAGTAAGCTCAAGAAATCCACCTATTTCTGCATTAGAAATTCAGTGTGTACCACTGGCCCAGTGCTTTTTACATGGGTTCAGGGAGAAATCTGAACTCAGGCCTTCCATGACATACCCTTAGCCCTCTTTCCTTAAAGCACACGACTCAGATATAAATGACACACAAAAAGTTGTGCATATGCCATGTAATTGGATGAGTGTGGTACAACTTACTTTTTAAAATCATGAGACTTAACTACTCTGACCTTCAAGAATTCTTCCTAGACAATGTGGTCATGCATGATACATTGTTTGTGTATCTGTTTCCTCCCAGCATTAAACTTGAATCAAATAAACAAATGTGTTTTAAAGTACCAAGAGTATTCTAGTTACTTTCAAGAATCCTGAATAGTTGCTGTTTTTTTCTGTTTTGCTGTTGTTTTGGGAGTCATTTTTGGCACTAGGAATTAAGCCCAGGGCTGTGATAGCTAAGTATGCATTCTAACACTGAGCAAGACTCTTAAGTCTCCATAATATATCTTTAAATATGAGTTTTTATATAGTTGTCTTACAAAATATCTAGAAAACACACAGACACACATACATACACAATAAAAAGTTGAAAAAACTGAGGATGAAAATAGTAATTCAAAATAACATTTTATAAATCAATAAAAAAAGAGACAATTACCCATTAATACAGGAATCTGGTGTGCTTAATCTGAAGGGTGCTCTGGACAAGATCTATTTACTTCAAACCATTCATCTATGCAGCTAGAAAAGAACAAAATTAGAAAAGTGAAAACCCTATGTATACTTTTATCCTAAGAGTTATAATAAAAAATACTACTTTACTGTCTTTGGAGGGGAGAAAAAACATTGTTTTTTTTTTTTTTTTTTTTTTTACTGATTACACTTGAAAGAAAGATGTTAATTACTCTTCAGTTATTCTACATTATTAAGGGGGAAATCCTCACAATTATGCAATGAAGTACTTTCAATTTTAAAAAGGAAAACTATTCCCTTAGAGAACTATCATTTAATCAATATTTAAAAATCAAGTCAGAGTTAGAAAATTTTTCCTTTTCAAAATAGTTACTACAGGCCTGTTTAGGTTGTCTATCAGTATAATAAAAATAGATTTAAACTTTAGTTCCTTACAATATTGCGTGACATTTAAAAAGACCACATTTCTGTATAGTTATTGAACCTTTAGTTCCACCCGCTCTGAAGTCCATAGACACACAGAGAAGAGACTGTCTACAGCACTCTGATCTTACAGGAAATCATGTACAGGGTATGCAGAAGTACCCTTTTTCTTTGGGTTTGTGTATGTGTGTGCATGCATGTACATAAATGTGTGCACACATGTGGAAGCCAGCCACAACCTTGGAGGGCACTCCTCCAGTGCTGCCCACCTTTTATTACTCAACAGGGCCTCTCACTGGCCTGGCACTCACTAAGGGAGGTGGTGAGGCCAGCAGAGCACTGAGATCGAAAGTGCTGCCACCACACTAGCTCTTTTTTACGGGTTCCAAGAACTGAACCCAAGACCCCGTTCTTGTAAGACAAGCACTTTACTGAGCTGTCTCCACAGCCCATCATTATTCCTAATGTAGATCTGCACTGCCCAAAGTAGCTTTCATGTAAGTTCATTAGACAACTGACAACAGAATGCTGTTTCTCGGTCCCATTTCAAGTGCTCACAGCAGTGACATGGCAATGGTGGCTCTACTGTCAGCACAGACGTAACATACTCTTCTCACTGTGGCAAATATACAATCAATGTCTTCAAAGAACAAGAAACTTGGCCAGCAGCTTGTAAGTACTAATGCGGAATTCACACTGCTCAGTGTTCTCACTGGGGCCACATGCTAACTTCTGCATGCTCAAAGCCAGGCTAGCCAATGCTGCAGGGGTAGAAAATGAGGTACAGTTCTCACACCCCAACAGGGTGGTTCTACAGGTGGCAATAATTGAAATAAAAGGTAAAGCTAAGGTATGCCAATACTTCCAAATCCTTCAGCAACTCCTGATACCACTGTAAGTATTTACTCTAAATATCATTCCTCAATTCGGTTACAATGTGCTTTCAGTTTGGTGTGTACCACTAAAAAAGCTCCCACCTACATCTTAAAACAAAATGCTGCAGCTGTGGTTACAACTCATGCAACTGAACAGTACTTATGCAGTCTTCAGTGGGTTCTTACTGTATAGCCATGTAATCTGGGGTCATGATGAGAAGGCAGCAAGTAACTTCAGCAATTTCACGTAAACTGGTATCAATCCACACAGATTCTATTGTAAACTACCTCACTGGTTTAGACTGTGGCATCCTTTCTCCAAGCTGCTCCACCAGGAAGTAAGTATTCTGAATTTAGTATTTTATTCATAGGCATTTTCTTATTAAATAATTCTAAAGGCATGTATTCCAAAAACACAGTGTTACCCCTTATTTAAAAACTTAATGCTACCATAAATATTATGCCTCATTTGCCTTCTTCATAAATGCTTGTAAATGTGTATCTCATTATATAAGAACATCACACGGACTTGATGCCACATAATCCTAGCTGTTTGGTTGCTGAGGCAGGAGAATGATAGCTTTAAGGCCAGCCTAGAAAACGTGTGAGATCCTGTTTCAAAATAAATAATGACAAAGAGTATATCACAATTTATATATCTATTCTTTTACTATAGAAATTCTCAAATTATCTATAGGCAGTCTCTGAAAGGTCATACAAAAATATAAATTATTTCTGTCACTAATTATAATTTGAATTGGCTTTTTAAAAAGTCACAGGAGGCTTTCTCAGTGCTGGTTTACATCCGGGTTTAGATGCCTTATTCCTTTCCCTCCAATTGTGGTCAGTACCCGCTTTCTCTAGACTTTCCTGCAGAACAGACCTGAGAGGACAGGGACCAACTGGTAACATTATAGATGCCTACCAACGACATCATCTTCTTTAGTGAATTAACTACCAACAACTTTCCACCTTCAAAACATATTTATAATTAATTTATCTATTGCAGGGGGTGCTTGTGTGTGCTTTGGTGACCACGTGGTGACTAGAGCCTACAGGAGCAAGTTCTCTTCATCTACTCGAAGATTCTGAGGATCAACTTGGGGTGTCAGGCTTGGGGTAAGTACGTTTGCCCACTGAAATACCTCATCACCCCCCACCCCCACCCCAGGGTTTTTTTCTTACAAATTTTCAAGAAGCTACTATTATTCAGGTATCTGAGAGAGGGGAGGGGAGAGGGAGGGAGAGAGAGAGAGGGAGAGAGAAGGAGAGGGAGAAAGATAGGGAGAGAGGGAGGGAGGGAGGGAAGGAGGGAGGGAAAGAGAATGAATTTGTGTGGCATGTATGTATGTTATCTAGTATGGGGGTCCTGAAATAAAGTAGGTATTGTTTTATTTCCTACTGATCACAAATTGGAGATCTTTCTACTCCAGCCTCCTAAATACTGGGATTATAGGTGGATACCACCATGCCTGACTATACATGCTTTTTAAACCTTTCCATAAAATCACAAACTAAAATTAACAAGGTTTGATGGTTAATATGAGATTAAAGGAAAGCCATACAACATATTTTGTTACTAGAACAAAAACATGTTGATTTCTAATAAATACTGTAGTTTTGGAATGTCAATGAGTTTAATAGCATATATAATTAAGGAAGAATTTAGACTGACAGGCCATGAAGACAAAAGCCAATGCACATAAAACTTAGAACTGTGACTGGGCTGAGACACAGCCTGATGGGATTCTGAGAGGGTCATGGGATGAGTGCCCTTCCTTCCACACTGCCCTACTGAATGGCTTGTTCTCGCTGCAGCTGTTACACAGTAGCTGTTATAGTAGCACTTATGCTAGAAAAAGTATCACATGGACAGAGTATTTCCATGGTACTATACCACTGTGTTTCTATATGCCAGCTACACACATTATCTGCTGCAGCAACTGACTTAAGGACTATTCTATTTCAAACACAAAACTTTGTTGTCCTGGTCAGAGACATTTCCACTATTTCTGCCTCAAATGTGAACATGCTACAATTTGTAACAATTTTATCAGTTTTCTAAGTTTATCTTTTAAATGACTGAGAAGGTGCGCCATTTGAGCTCCTGGATATCAGAAGAGGGAGGGTGTTAGAGCATCTACAACTAGAATTACAGGAGGCTGTGAGCCACCATGTCAGTGCTGGAAACAGAAGCCAGGTTCTCAGCTGCTGAGCCATCTCTGAGCATTCCTTAAGCTTATTTTGGGGGGATGGAGAAGATATATTTTAAGCAAAAAGAACGTTCTTATAAAAAGGTAAAAAATATTCCTCATTTTCCCCCTACTTCCTTAGATTTTTGAATTTTACATGTATTGGAGACAACCTAATTTTTTCCCCATTTCCTCTTCACTAAACTTTAATTATGGAAATAGAGGGATACATCCTTTTTTTTTTTTTTTTAAACTCCTCCTCCTGGTCTGAGGTGTGCCTTCCGACAATTCCTCATGCCATTCCCTCACTCCCCTGGCTTTCCCACTCCCTGGGGCCTCAAGTCTCTTGAGGGTTAAGTACATCTTCTCTCACTGAGGCCAGACCAGGCAGTATATATCCACTGTATATAACCACTGTATATCTCTCTGGAGGCCTCGTATCAGCTGCTGTATGCTGCCTGGGACAACCTAGAATTTTTATTTCAAACTTTAAAAAGGGTTTCAACTGCTTTTCTCTACCTGTAATTGGTCCCAGCACCATTTACCCAAAGCTTACTCTGTCTACAACACGGCAACAGTACCTCTAGTCAAATGTTTTTTTTTCATTTACTTAACTTGTATTCGTGCTAACATTTCCCAAATTTTAATGCACTTAAATCCTCATAACTAGATAAGTTTACACTATTATCTTTACCCTAAACATTCAGAGACAAGGAAATCAAAACCTGCCTAAGATCACACAGTGAGTTAATCAGTGGAAGGACTCAGTCCTGATTGCAGCTCACATGTGCCTCAGTCTCATGCTGTGCTTTCCCACACAGGCTCCTGTGCGAATGGACTCCGTTTATTTCTGCATCTCTTAGACATGTGCCAACAGGATTATCCTTCAGGAATATGCTCACTGCTCTCTTTGGTCCTTCACTTTTAATCCATATACATTTTTAGAAACACTGTGTCCAGTTGCAAGAAACTAAGATTTGATTAGGGCAGCATTAACTATATAGATTAATTTGGGTATAAATATTATTTTTATAATACTGAGTTTTTCTATACACAATATAATTTACATGTACATTAATCTTAGATACCTTATGTTTCAATAACTGTTGGGTAAATATACAAACATTCATCAGGCTGAATCACGGAGCTAGGGATGCAGCTTAGTGGTAAAGAGCTCGGCACGTGTAAGACCCTGAGTTTTATCTCCAGTACCAACAAGTGAAAACAGACTTGGAAAGTTGGAAGTCAGGCACAGTAACACACACCCCAAATCACTTGCTCTCAGGAGGCTGAAGGAGAACACAGCTGTGAGGGAAGCCTAGGCTACAAGGACATTTTGAAGCTATTCTATGCTATACAGTTAGATTCTATCTGCAAAAATAAAGTCAAAACTTGGCAAGCTGCAACCACTCAACTTTTCTGTATCTTGATTCATTTTTTAGTCAAGATTAAAAAAAATAATCAAGATAGTTTATATCAAGATAGACAGATAATCAAGCAGAGTTCTCTGTATTTACCATTACATAGTAATTCTATTCTAAGCCATGCTTCCTATGATGGTTTACTTTGTGATGTTAGTACACACTGCTAGTTTAGTTATTAATTACCTGATACAGTTCTCTACCCTCCTAATTCTGTATTCATCTGTACCATTAAAGCTGCTGCTTATCAAGGTCACATCTAACATGTCACCACTCGAAGTTTACTCTGACAGACAGAATGAATGCTTGGTTTGGATTTACTTTTGTGCCCCTATTTTGTATTGTTCACTCTGCTTTCTCCATCTGCAATTGCCTCCATGTTTAAGTAAAATTCCACTTTATTCTTCTCCTTGGTTCCAATGCTTCAACTTCTTATTCCTCTTTTAAAATATAACTATATTTTATCATTTCCTTTAACCATGTGTATGTATGTGCACAGGGCACCAGTGCCCTCTGAGGCCAGAGTTCTTGGGTCCTTACGCCTTATAGCCTCTCCCAAGGCTGGAGTTGCAGGTGGTTGTGAGCTCCTGGACAATTAAACTAGATGTGCTCTCAATCCCTAAGCCAACTCTCCAGGCCCCACTTTGCTATTCTTTTTGTGGGTACTTTAAATAGTGGTTGTTTTGCAACAGGGGTTCCCTACTAGGCCTGGAACTCAGCACGTAGACCAGGCTGGCCTAGAACTCACAGACACCCAAATGCCTCATCCTCTTGAGTGCTGGGATTAAACAAGAGCCCTGTACACCTGGCTTTGTCTTTTGAACTAAAATTGGTCCTATGTTATTCTAAAACAAGAAGACATGTATAAAAAGCAAGTGGGCTTTGGGGTCAATGTGCTAGAATTCCCAATGTGCTGGAATCCTCACTTGCAGTTGGTTGAAATACAAACCTGGAGACAGTCCTACTGTCTTATTTCCCAGTTGTAACTGAAGTGGCTGCTGCACAGACACCTGTTGACCAAGCTGAAAAATACCTGAACACTAAGTGGTTTAAAAATGGCAGCCATTTAGGTACAACAGATGCATGTTCAAAGTTGATCTGAGCAAGGAAGAGAAGGCAGGTGGAGGGTTACTAAGCTGAACAGAAGAGATTGCATGAAGAAGAAAATTTTTAGCTCTAACTACATTACTTGGACTAAGAGAATAATCCTTTTGCCTTGATAGCACATTAGTTAAAGAACTGCTAAACTTACCCTTTATGATATATACACAGGCAAGGCAGTCGAGCTATGGTGTCGCCCTGCTGCAAATCTTCAAGGCATATTGCACATTCCCCCGCATCTTTACTCAGCACGTCCTCTGTGAAGAGAAAAAGAATTTAGTACAGCAAACTAGCCATCAAACTGAAAAACAAAAGACAAAAACCAAAACCCATCAATAAATGACATGCTACACCTGAACTACATGAAACTCAGCCCACACTTGAAGTACTACCGACAGCACTGAGGCGCCCTGTTACAGAGGCATTAGAGTGAGCATGGACACAGTGCCATAGTTCTCAACTTGCACAAGAGTCTCATCCTCAGTCAACAACTCAGTTATTTCCAATTTCAAATTCCTATTCTTTCCCCCATGTACCAATATTAGTTTAGTGTGTAAGACGCTTCAAAAAATCTTAGCATAGTATGGCTAAGAAAGCATGAATATAAAACACCACTAAGTTTTTTTTAAGTTAAGACAAAAAGAAGCCATCCCCTACAGGAAACTGCTAAAAAAGCTGCTTACCTCAAAAAGAAAGGAAAAAAATGCAGAAGGATATAAATGTTGTTTAAAATTTTCAGCATTTTGGAGATTAGGCACTAAAAAAAAATCTTTCTTCATCTTTCCCATCAACAATAGCATACCAACTCCAGACAGTGATCTAAGTAGATTCCAGACAGTGCTGAAGGTACCGTAAAAACTCCATGATGTTTAAAAACACACGGGAAAACCCCTTACTACAAATCAGATGTTCCTTTAAAAAATTTAGAAATTATAATTTAAACCGTGGGGTTGGTTTGTTTGTTTAAGACAGGGTCTTACTTTGTAGCCATGGCTGGCCCAGATTCGCTATGTATACCAGGCTGGCCTCAAATGTACAGAAATCCTTCCCTGCCACTGCCTCCTGAGTATAAGGAACACAAACAAATGCTTTAAGGAACCCTGGCTGAACTTGCATGTTAGTTCCATATCCTTTGTGTGTGAAAACGCTGAAAACATAAAGCGTGCCATCACTGCTGAGTATGAATAAAAATGTTAGAGAGTATGTGGCTCCCCTCAGGGATTCATTCCGAGGCAGTAGACTGATGGAGAATGGAAGCCTGGTGATGAATGACTTCCATGAACAAAAAGGTATCCGCACACATAAGCTAACACAGAGATAAGAACAACTGTTACATCATTCAAGTTCCTGCACTGCACTCTTCTGTTGACCAGAGAGGCCACTATCATCACCTGTTCTCTTCCTGTTTTCTCCCTACACCCAGTTCTCTTCTGTCTCCACCTCCCCCTTTCTTCATCTCCACTGAAGTCTAGGGTTTGGCCTATCAGCTAAGGACCCAGTTTACAGTTAAAGCACTAAACAGACAGACAGCAGGAAGAACAAAAGATGGTGAGCTTCATCCCCAGCACTGCAAAATAGAGAAAACCACTTAATAAAAATTTCTATTTTTAAATAAATATATATATAGTATATTCCTACCATGTAGATTTTACCTGCAAAAGTAAATTTAAGCCTAATAAAGGTGTGAATGAGTTTTCTAATAAACTTCAAAACCAAAGCACTACTTTCTATGCAGCCCATACATGATTGTGAGATGCAGCACTGGTTTTATATCTCCCAAGTTAAAAAAAAAAAAAAAAAAAAAACACCTCCCTAAGCTATGACACATAATCCCAGCACACAGGAAGCTTCAGGCAGGAGGACTGCAAGTTCAACATTATCCTGAGTTATACAGACTGAGCCTGTCTCAAAAGGAACAAAAGCAAACAAAATTGCTGCACACGCTTATCTCAAAGCACACCAGGCTCCTCTAGCTGACTGAGAATGCAGTCAGGCTCAGGAGACATTAGCTCTCAACCTCATTCCCCATGAAGACAAAGGTGAATGACATGAGCACCTGAGAAACACACGTTATTAACCACTCCCCATAAGTCCACATAGCAGTTCAACATGAACAGAATACGAAGAATCAAATATAGTGTAGAGAGAAAAATGCCTGACTTCTCTAACACTTCTATACTGACCTATAACCAGGTGTCATGTCTTTATTACAATGCCTTAAAAATAATTTGCTATGACAATTTTAATATTTATTAAAGCTAAAATATTTAATGGAATTTTTCATTAACTATATTTCTAAATTTTATCCTACCCATAAAATTTGTACAAAAAAAGCAAATTCAATCTATAAAATTATATTTTAAGAATATAAGACTAAGAATTGTATTTTACAAATTCTACAAAATGTTTTAAACTTTCTGGGGCAAGTATGAACCTCAGAAACTTTGAAGTTTAGTTAAAAAAGAATGTCCTACCTTAATTCAGAATGCTGTATTAACGACAATTATTCTGATTTTTAATTGCTTTTAGCTACAGGACAATGACAACTATATTTTTAGTATCAAGACAAGTACACCCACACACAAACACCCCGAACAGAAACTTAAAGCAAAGATCAAACTCTACTGGATTCTCCTATACAATTCTTATCCAATCAGACAATTAAAGCCAGTTTTAATAATTCAGCTGTTCAGTGCTCAAATGATATCTGGTAAGCAACTAACTTAGAATGCAACTCTTTCTTTAAATAAAACCTCATAATCACTGTTTCAAAAAATGGTTAGTTTTTCAAAATTTAAAGTCTTCTCATAAAATCTACATAAAACATTTTTACAGTTAAAAAAAATCACTGTGCAATGTGAAAACTGAACTGCGTTTTTTCAAAGTGTTCATCACCAACCTAACACACCTGGAGTAGTTGGTATGAGCACCATTCTACTTCTCTGGTGCACTACTATCAATGCATCAATGTTAACATACATATGTGCGGAGAAGTTAAAAGTGATCATGTTTAACAAAAGGTGGGTTGCCGGAACCACTTTGGGGATATAGTCCATCTCAACATAGTAACAGATACCGTCCAGAGTTTCTCAGTATCTGCCTGATGGGGTGGGGAGTGGGTACAGAAAGAACAGGTAAGAGGAGGAAGTGCAGGAGACGCTGAGCCAGGCATGATCTCACATGTCCTAACTATACACAGGAGGTCAAGACAGGAGGAAAGTATTCAACCAAGCTAAGGTACACAGTGAGGAATAGAGCTGGGGAAGAGACCACCCACCAAAACTTGAGGATTCATTTATGGGCTGGCACGGTGGCATACACCTCTACTCCCAGCACTTGGGCGGCAGAGGCAGGAATTTCTCCTCTCCAGACGTTTGAGGCCAACCTGGTCTATATAGTTAGGACAACCTAGACTACATATGAGATCTTGTCTCAAAAACCAAACAAACAAGAACTTAAAAAGTTGAAAACTAAAAACTTAATACAGATTTCCATTTTGCTAGTAATTTAAGACAACTTTTGAAACATCTTAATACTTGTCTACAATATTAACAAAGGGAATGGACCAAAAATATTACAGTTAAGATTTTAAAGAATTATGTCAAATATTTTGTAAGTTACCTAAAATTTTACTAATAGAAAATACTTTACAAACTTCTTCAAAAAACAAAGCCAATTATCCTATTTCTTTTCCTCCTCATCCTGCTATTGCAGTTGTTCAAAGAACTCCATGTTGCCGAGGAATGTGAGACACTTCTGACCATATACACCATTGCTATGGGCAGACTAGGACAGTAACATGCACATGATTTGCCCAACACTGCATACACTGGCTTCACTCACTAAGGCAATACAAGTAAGCACTTCATTGCATTCTTTTGGACATACTTGTATTTGATGTTAATCTTACACAATAACGACTGTTACCTACACTTCACATGAGCAAAAAGGCTTGAGGAAGTTAAGGAACTTATCAGAAACACTAAATTAGTTGTGTTTTAGGACCACAACTTGGATTTAGGTTGGCTAATTAAGTAGTATTTTGCCTACTTCGTAAATGTTGTTGTTAAAAAATAACTTCATTCCATTTTTTAAAAATGTACTCATTAAAGTAGCATCAATATTGATGCAAATGAATGATTCAGAAAACCTTCAGTGTGTGAGATTCTCAAGCTGGAGTGGACCACATACTTAGAGAACATACTTTTTAAAATGTTGTGTATGCTAGTACTCTCAGGTCAGAGGTGTTGGGGTCCTCTGACCTGCCTGCAGTCATAGGCAATTATGAGCTGCTGATATGGGTGCTAAATATTGAACTGGCGTCTTCTGCAAGAGCCATACACTTCTTTAAAAACGATTTTTATTTATTTCATGTATGTGAAGACACTGTTGCCATCTTTAGACACACCGGTAGAGGGCATTAGATCCCATTACAGATGGTTTAAGCCACCATGTGGTTGCTGGGTTTGAACTCAGAACCTCTAGAAGAGCAGCCAGTGCTCCCAACCACTGAGCCATCTCTCCAGCCCAGAGCTATACACTCTTAACCACTGAGCCATCTCCCTCCAGCTCCAGGGGGGTTGGGGTGGGGGGGGGGATTGGGACTGGCCACACTCCCCTGCTGAGAGTTAGTAATGTATGCAGAGAGCATCTCATACCCTACTGCTTGAACAGCTTTAAGCAATCCTGGCCAATAACATGTTCCATCAGCAAAGCAACAGCATCATCTGTGCTAGCTATAGTGGCCACAAGCCAATTGCAATCAGCTCTTCAATTTTCAGCTTTAGTTGTGGTAAAATATCAAACTTCAAAATATGTAATAGCTGATGAACATATATTTATAAGCTAATTATAAATTTCTGTAAATTGATATTTCACTTATAGCTTCTCAAGCTCTTTAAGTTTGCATTGTCCAAAGAGATTACTTACAATTCAAGCAGCCAACTATGCAAAATTAAAAAATTCAGCAGGTCCAAGCACATATCCATATAGTTATTGTGGATTAAGACAACATGAAGAAAAGCAGACAGCCAAGTCTCCAAAAGCCAAACAACAAAGGCCAAGTGTCAGAGGCAGCCAGGGCTCCATGCACAAGTCTAATCTCCACAGTCACTTTCAGACAAGCATCCAAACAGTAGGTTCATCTTTCCAGCCAATATGACGCCGAGCGAGCACTATCACAGATCAGGCATTTTACCTGAGGATTTACTTTTTCTTGAACCCTCAATGATAGCAGAAGAAAACAAAAGCAGCTGAAATGTGAAATAATCCCTAGAAAAATCAAGAATTAAAAAAAAATCACAGTATTAGTAAAAAGCAATTACCCAAATAATAAAAAGTGGGGGCCTCTCTCACTAATATTTTCCTATATCGAAATTAGTTTAAAAGGAGTTAATTTTTGACATTTCAGATACACAAGGGGTTGTTTTGCTCATATATTGTAACACAGCTTATGATATTTAATAAAGTAAAGCTGATTTTGAAGTTATATATATCAATATAAATATGGTATCAAACTTTATTAGTCTGCCTCAAACTGCAAACCCCTGGTGAGTGTTGGTTTTCATCTCTCTCAGAGTCACATTCTGGCTCACCTTGGAATTACAGGCTTCTCTACCTCAATGCATATTTTGTGTGTGTAAATACAAGAAAGAGTTGATTATATTAATCATGCAGTTACTGTTCAACTGTGGTGTTCCAAACACTATAAAACTAAGATCAATTCTGGCTTTGAAGGATGGCTCACATCTAAAAATCTTAAGCATGCAGGAGGATTGCAAGTGGGAAGCCAGCTTGGGCCGCACAGTAATGTAGTTCACAGGTCTCAAGAGCAAGCAAAAAGATTACTGAAAAACAGAGTTTTTAATAATTTAAAAGTCATATGCCTGGAAATATTTTGGAAAAGCACACTTGGCATCACCTTCAAGAAAAATGTGACCGAAGTGAAATGGACTTGAATCTGGAATGGGAAAACTGGAACAGAAGGGACAAAAAGATGGCTTTCAAAGCATGTTCCCATTCCCAAGGTGATCTAAAAGCAAACTCAAAAAATCTAAGTACTAAAACAGGCAAGTTCCTTATAGGCTGCAAATAGCCATACAAGCCACCTAAGGAATTAGTATATATACATATATACATATATATGTATATGTATATATATAATTACTTCCTAATCTCCCAAATCTATTTCAATCTATTCCCCATTTCTCTCGTATTCACAAAAAGAAAACAAACATCACAATCTGCTATACCTAATCACATACTGTCTACATGGCACTCTACCCCACAACAAACTTAAAACTGTTGTATAAATTTTAAAAATTGTAATAAACAATTTTTATCTGCTAAATTCAAGTGCAGCATTGGCTACAGAAGACTTGTCCTTAAAACTAATCCAAACCTTGTCCTTAAAACTTGTCCAAAAACTAATGCTCAAATAAATTAAACAAATATTTCTGCAAAAAGTATAGCTTTTAATGCACGTTCATTTTGAATCACTACAAAGGGGGAGAGAATCAGTTACTAAAAAAACAAAAATACTATCATTTCCACATGATATTCAAACTTTATCTATTACGATGTACTTTAAAAACCAGAATAATGCATGGTTACAATGTTAAAAGTAGGCTCATAATGGCAATAAAAAAGTCAAACAATTTGAATATACAAACAAACAAAAACCCAATCACCCCATAAAAGCCCTACAGAATGTGTATAACTTAGACAGCTTCAAATCTGATTCTAAATTCCCAGTTTATTTAGGTGGTAGTAGCTACCTCATAAAGCAGTGATGAGACGTAACTAGTACCTGACTAGTACTATACCTGGCATGGGACAGGTAATGATCAATTACTAACAAAAGCAACAAGGGAAGAGAAACCAAACCCATAAATTAACTCTAATCCTCTAAGGTTACAATGTATGTCCACTACCAGGAATACAAATGCATTGTAACCATGCAAACATGAAGGAAAGTTAATTTCTAAAAATAAGTAAGAACAAAGAAGGCAGGCAAAAACAAAAACAAAAACAAAACAAAAAAAAAAAAAAAAAAAACCAAGAAACACTTGGGAGAGCTATTCTTCCTGGGATTCTGTGCCCTTGGGGAATCTTTTTAAGGACACCTGTAGAGCAGAGAGTAAGTTTCAGAGGTAGCATGCACAGCTTCCTTGAGCTCCTCTTCACTGTACCTGGTCACTGATGTGGGAATCAAGACTTTAGGACCAGCAAAGGGCTTTTTATTCTGGCTGCTGTGATTTCATGAGTGACAATCCTTTGGTTCTTACCCCTAACCAAAAGGTTATATATTAGACCAGAGTTTACACAACTTTGGCATGTTAAATGATTATGGAAAGTAAACAATCTTGGCAGTTCAGGAAGTGGATGCAGGGGGAGCAGATCAAGTCCAGGTCTGGCTGCACAGTGAATTCAAGTACAGCTTTGGCTACAGGAGACCTGTCCTTAAAAAAGCTCTAGTCCAAAAACTAATGCTCAAATAAATTAAGCAAATATTTCTGCAAACAGCATAGCTATGCAATATATAAAGCCAAAGGCTATGAGGTGGCTCAGTGGGTAAAATACTTGGTGTGCAGACATAAGGACCTGAGTCTGAATTACCAGAAGGGCCTGGTGGCATGCTTCTGTAACTCAAGAGCTGGTGAGGCAGAGACAAGCAGATTGGAGCTCTCTGGTCAGCTAGTCTAGTGGAATTGATGAGTTACAGGTTCTTACTGAACCTGTCTCAAAAAACAAGATGGAGAGCAAGTAATAGAAAATAACATCAATCTTTAATCTCTATATACAAGCATATGCATGTACAAAGACCTGCACATATGCAAGCACGTATACACATATAAAATGTATACAACCAGAAAAAATTCTATAAGACTAATACCACCAACACAACTTAAGAGACTTTAAATCAAAGAAGAATTGGTAAAACCAGTTATAGTAGAAAATTTTATGAAAAATTCTGTCAGACTTACGTAGACCAAACAACTCCTAGCAAGGACACTGAATATTCCATAGTTCAACCAACTCAATGTACAGTTAGTGAACTGCTTAAGTAGCCAGGTGTAGTGGTATGTGCCTTTATTTCTTGTGAGACTGAGGCAGGCAGAGCAGTCTTAGCTCCACGTGGTCAGTCAGGGAAATGGAGGAACTTATACAGTGAGCACCTATTTCAGACAAACAACACTAAAACAAAACTGAAGATTTTTTTTTTTACTTTATAGAAAACATACTTTGTTTATGTTCTTTCTAGTTTGCTTCTGTTGCTATTATAAACACGTTGACTAAGAGAATGTGGAGATAAAAGTGTTTATTTGAATTATAGATGTAGGCATACTTGCAGGAAGGAGCTCAAAACTCAAACAAGAATCAAAGTACAGACCATGGAGGAATGATGGTGTGTACCGGCTTGTTTATAAGCACATCTTCAGCTATATTTTGAAAAAATTGTTTTATGTATATGAGCGTTTGGCCTGCATGTGTGTCTGTGGACCATGTGCGTGCCTGGTGCCTGAGGACAGAAGAAGGCACTGGATCCCCTGGAAGGAAGTTACAGAGGATTGTGAGCTATTGTATGGGTGCTGGGAACCAAAGCTGGGTTCTCTGCAAAAATAGTTAGGTACTTTAATGGCTCAGATATCGTTTTAATTCAGGCCAGGCTCCCTCTACCAATTAGCAATTGAGAAAATGCCCCCAGAGACAAGGCCAGGCCCCAGATCAATTTGAACAAGGCATGTCTTTGAGATTCCCTCTTCCCAGGTGACTCGAGGTTTGTGTCATGTCGATAGCTAAAGCTGTGATAGCTTATAAGCATTTTTTACAGAAAACAGTGATGTACTTAACTACAAATACATCAATAAATTTCAAAAACAGAGTGCTGTGAACAACACTCTGTAAGATTAAAATCCAAACAACTTTTCACTATATCTACCAAATCTATCTTTGAAATTAGTAAAAGGAATAAAGCATATTACTTTGGTAAAGGTCATTTAAATGTTATCCTCAAAAGTGTTTTTATTAAAATATAGAAAGAGAAAAGAAATAAACTATTTGGTACTTAGCATCAATAAACTGTAGATTAATTTAAAACTACTGTCTCCTTTGAAAAGATCAATACTTTAGTTTGTCTAAAGCACAAGTACAAAAACACATTACAATAAAAAATATAATCGAAAGAGGAAAAAAATCATGTAAAATGTTATAATAATGAAATACAAAATTAAAAAAAATATTATTACTTATTATTTTGGGTGGTTGAAAGAGAATCTCATGAAGCCCAGGTTGGCTGGAAATCCTACTTCTGCTTCTCCCAGTGGGGGGCATGGGGTCATTACACCACACTCAGTCATAGAAAAAGATTATTTTCAAACTAAATTCCCAGAATGCATTGAAAAATTGATAAGGACTTCACTGATAAAACCCAGTGATCTATCTTTAAACAAGTGGATGGTTTCAGAGTACTGCCGCAGCTGATGGAGAGACCAGAGCTTTCTCTAAACCAGACAATTTCAGAGCAAAGGGAGTTTCCAATTCATAGTGAAAGGAAGGAAGGAGGGAAGGAGGGAGGGAGGGAGGGAGGGAGGGAGTGAAGGAGGGAGGGAGGGAAGGAAGGAAGGAAGGAAGGAAGGAAGGAAGGAAGGAAGGAAGGAAGGAAAAGAAAAAAGAAAACAAACCAAAATCCTAGCACTTGGGGAGGCCAAGGCAAGAGATTTGTTAAGTTTGAGGCCAGGCTGGGGTACAAATTCTGTTTCAAAAATAAACAAATAAATTAAGCTGCCTTTTGTTATAAAGGAGAAAATGACACACACATTACTCAAGTTCCAAGGCAGCATCCATTCAGCAGGTTAGTGATAACTAGGAAAAAGCAACATGCCCCATAGCGTCATGGTATCCTACAGTAAGCTGGTGAGTGATTCAGTGAGCCAAGAAATAAAACCCACAGAAGCACTCGGTAACAATTCTCTTGTGGATGACACATGGCCACAAAACCCAGACTTGCTGAAGTCAGTATTCGATGTCATTCTGTCCTGCAGCTGTGTACCATCAGCATAGCAGCTACGTGTGCTGCTGCAGTGTGTGAAAAGGGGTGACTGTTGGGCACAGCCTTGAAGAGTGAGGCAGACCACTGCCACACCCTCTCTTTCTCTCTGCTTCAGGAATCTGTGTCTCTTCTGTCACACAGTCCTACCTTACCTTCCAAGGGCCAAAGCAATGGGACCAAAGTATCATGACCTGAAACCATGGGTCAAAACTAACCTGTCAAGCTGGCTTTGTGGGTTTTTGTTACAGCTGCTGAGAAGCTAACAAAGCCAGCAACACTTAGAATAGAGAACTGTCACTCTTAACCTCAAGAGCAGTAATATAAACCTAGACACCAAGCCAGTTTTTTTCTTTTTAATCTAAACAAATGCTGACAAAGCAGGTTCCTCGATGTAGCAGGCAGATCATTCTGTGGGATGTTTCTCACGCCGTCATCAGCTCCCATGCACATGCCGGAACTCATCCTCTCCCAGAGTTCCTCTAGAAATACAGCTGTCTGAAAATAAGCCTGACTATTTTATACATTTTTGTAGATAATATATACTTCACAGATAAATTTCAAATTTTTAGACCAAGCTACTTCTGGACATCTACACAAGACACAATTACAAAGTATATTGAAAGACAATTCTTGTTTAGGCATTAACATGATTCACACCAAGCCAGCTGAGCTGGTGTCAACATTTAGGAATTCAAACACGAAACAATGAAAAGTCATGTGACCAAAAGATTCAGCCTCAGAGTTTCTGACTCACCTGCTCTAAACTTTATGATAACATAACAAATGCTTTCTTTGCTTAGGCATTAGAAAGGCCACCTCCAAACAGACTCGCCACCAGTGTGGTCAGTGGTATTCTGGGCCTTTGCCTTTAAAAGCAGAGAAAATTCCCAATGCCCATGATAGGAAGGAGCATTATGAATGTGTCACGCATTCCCATAACCCCTAGGTCAATACACTCAAAGATCCTTTCTTCATTATCACAGCCCATAGGCTAGTTTTAAAGTTAAAACGACAAAAAAGTTTGTGAAAACTTTGCTTCTTGCTGTAAATAAATGTTTATAGACAGACCCAGGCCTAGTTTTCAGGATGGCTTTATTAACTTTGTTTCCAAGTGTGTGTGTGTGTGCGCGCGTGTATGACACATGCCTGCCTGGTATGTTTTGTCATAACTGCCAAGTAGAATAGGAACAAACTCAAGGCTGCTGGGTTTTTTGTTTGTTTGTTTTTTAATTCACTTCTAACATGTCTTTCAAATTGCTTTGTTTTGGATTTCTTTTTTTGTTTCAGTTAGAACTCTACAGAAAAATTGGAGGCCTCATTAAGATCAGAGTCTCTTTGACTCAGTCTTTTACGAAACCTACAGTAAACTCTGCTCCTTATCATACTAAACAGTATGCGCAGAAGACCCCACCTTACAAGAGCACTGCTTTGAGAATAACCTAGCACTCGCCTTACTTGCTGCAAGTTAGATGCCTCTCTCCTTTATCTCCCACTGTACTCACTGGCTTAGCACTCAGCAAGACAAGAGCTCACTGCATTCAGCTATACTTTGAGACAATCTAGTAGACAAGTTTAAGAACTTAAACAGTTAAGTCAGAAAATAAAAAGCAGTCGAATCACAACATATATTATGTTCTGGATATGCAAAAATTAAATGTACAGAATACTGAGATAATATACAAATATATTATGCTTTTCAAAGTAATAAAATGGAGCTATAATTTTTTAAAAACCAGGAGTTAACATTGATGTTATTTTAAGGATATACATAGTAAATATAATGACAGAACAACAGAGTAAGAGTGGAAATAGACCTACCTACTTTTAGCCTCAAATTCTAGCTTGAATAAAAATCTTAAGTGACTGAATTTCAACTAGATTATGTAAAGAAGACAATTTTATAAAGCAAAAAGATCGGGATCTAACCAACACACATTTGGTATTTAAAGTAATTTCTAGAAGTATTTCTACTTATACACTGGTAAATGAATGGAGAGAAAGGCTTTGTCACCACTGAGATACTAAAGCTGGTGACACTATGTTGAGGAGTCTTCCCAAAGAACCAGGCAGTTATCTGAGGAATGTATTCATCTCACGGTAAGCCGTAAGTTCACTGCATCTTGGCACTGGGCATAGTGTCTTAGATAAAAGGTCACACATCAACTGTTTTTCTTATTAGCCAAATCTTATTTGATTTTAGTTGCCCAACTTACTCCACTTGCTCTGTGATGTTAGTTCTAAGTTCACTTAGCTGCTAAACTTAGCTAGTTACTAGGACTCTTACCACCCACTTTATTTCAAACTAACTTTTACATTTGGAATTTTGTTAAAGCCTTGAATTTCTTTTCTTCTTTTTCATAGTGGTATTAGTGTAGCTAAGTTCTTCATCTACTTATTTCTTTACATCAAAGACAGGCTCTTAAGCCGGGCCAGTGGTGGCTCACACCTTTAATCTCAGAATTTGAGAGGCAGAGACAGGCGAACCTCAGTGAATTCAAGGCCTGCCTGGTCTACAGAGCAAGTTCCAGGATAGCCACCTCTACATAGAAACCTTGTCTCAAAAGAACTTTAATAAATAAATACATTTTAAAATAAAATAAAAAATAAATAAAAAACAAAACAACAAAAACCTAGGATCTTAATACATAAATAGCCCAGGCTGGCTTCAGTCTTAGCTATGCTAAAGTTGTAGTAAATACCACAAAAATCCAACTGTTTTTCTTATTAGCCAAGAGGGAACTATTTAATTTTTAGTTGCCAAATTTATTTCACTTGTTCTGTGAGGACACTGAAGATTGCATGACAGGGTCAAGTTTGAGTACCACGGTGCAACATGTGAGACCCAAAGCAGCTACCTGTTACTGCAGAGCAAATTCATCTGTGAGCTGACAGGGACAGAGACATGGTGACAGTAAGCTTCAGTCTCTGTTTCTCAATTTATCTTCTCCCATTAGCTGTATATCTACTGTATTTGTGAAAAAACTTTGTCTTTGCTAACAATGTATCGTTTACTATAGATTTGTTTGTTATTTACTTTTATGCATATAGGTGCTTTACTTGTATGTATGTATGTATGTATGTATGTATGTATGTATGTGTGTGTGTATGTATATATGTATGTATGTATGTATTAATGTGCGCTACACATATGCAGGGCCCAGAAGCCAAAAGAGGGTGTCAGGTCCTCTGGAACTGGAGTTACAGAGAATTGTGAGCCATCATCTGAGTGCTGGAAATTGAACTCCTCTAGAAGAGCAACAATGTCCTTAACCACTAAAATACTTTTTCCTTCAGTCATTTACTATGTTCTTAAACACATCTTTTTCTGAACACAGTGATCACAACATTACTTCTTTTTAGGCCTAACCTAAAGAGTTTAGTCAGCATAACAGCTCTCAAAGTGCACTCAACAATCTAGAGTCAGGAAGTAAGGATGTCTTGGCCACCCCAGAACTAGCTCTGTAGACCCAGGATGGCCTTAAGCTCAGAGATCTGCCTGCCTCTGCTTCCCCAGGGCTGGGATTAAAGCTGTGCCCCACCATCACCTACCTGGCTAAATATGTTATGGTAACAACATTTGCCTTTTTCATTCTCACTCTCTCCTATGGCCCAGTGGAATTTTCTGGGACATCTGATGTGTCCTGTTATGTAGAAGAGTTTTGATAGTTCTTTGTCATTAAGTCTTAAATTAATTAAGGGTTAAAATTAATTAAATATTAAGGGTTAAAAAAAAAAAAGACAATGCCACTTTTGCCATTAGATGTTTTAGAAAATGAGTTTATTTTCACTTATCAGTAGACATAACCTAGTAAATAGATTATATTTTACACATATAAAGGTATCAAGAAGAGAATTTGAGTCCTTCCTACCATTTAAATTTTGCTTCAAACATAAAATTCTCATTATTTATGGTAAAAATGTTATCTTAAGGCAGTGAACTTACCATTATACGTTATTCTTGGCTTTGTTAAACACATCACAAGATGCAAATCCATTTCATCCGAGGGTACAAATTTTGAGCATACCGGGCACTTAAATCCTAAAACATAAAGGAAACCCAGGTTATTTAACTATTCCGAAGATGAGTTTTTAAAAGGCTTGTTAGAACAAAAGTGTTTACAACTTCATTATTAGACTAATAACAATGCATTGTAATACTTACATACGACTCAATTTAGGAAAAAGAAATGTGACTAGAATCAATATGACTTAAATCAATGTATTAAGCAAATTAAATGAGAAAAGTGAGCTCCACCATAAATTTCCTTATCTATTTCTATTACTTAGATTATTCTCATTTCTCATTTTAAAATCTTTCTCCCCTCCCCCCTTTCTCTCTCTCTCTCTACACACACACACACACACACACACACACACAGAGAGAGAGAGAGAGAGAGAGAGATAGAGAGAGAGATAGATAGATAGATTTAATGTTAGAATAGGTTTCTTTGTGAAAATTCTTTCCCAATTTGATATATACCAGCAGTTACATTCTTTATAGATACACAGTTACACAGTGCTGGTGTTATTTGAATGAAAAGGTTCTTCACACCTGTTTGAATGCTTGGTGCCAGTTGATGGAACTGTTTGAGAAAGATTAGGAGGCATAGTCTTATTGGAGAAGGTGTGTCACTGGGGGTAGGATTTGAGGTTTCAAAAGCCCAGGTCATTCCCAGCTCACTAGCTCTCTGCCTTGATGTTGTTGCCTCCGCGTGTAAGCTCTCGGCTACTGCTTCAGTACCATGGCTGCCTGCCACTGTCATGCTTCCCGTCATGGGCAATGGGCTCTTCATATTAACAAAAAACTAAGAAATACCTTGGCAAATATTCTACCCGGCCAATATTTCAAACATACATCTGATACAGAATAAAAGCATTGAGAAGAGCACAACAGGTCCGTCACCTAAAAGTCTTGAGTACATTATTAGTTGCTACACTTGGAGATGGTTTGTGTTTGCACTTCAAGAGCTCCTTCCTATGTTCAACTCATCGCCAACTTGTTTGACATGCAGCCTTTTAAGATGGGGTTCTAGTATGTGGATATTGGGTCACTTAGGACATGTGCTCCAAAAATTTAAAGGAGTTTCCTTGGGACTCTAGAGCAATTTTCCCAAGAGCAAATTGTTGTGCAAGTCTCAGCCTGAGCCTTTAATGGCTTCCTGGCTTCCTGGCAAAATAATGCATACCTGCCACTGTAGTGTCAATCACCATGAGGCCTTTGTCAGTCCAAATTCATGAGCCTCCAGAAATGTGAGCTAAAGCAGCCTTACAAAATCAGCCAGGCTTAGATACTTCATTACAGTAATGTAGAAACGACTAGTAAGTGGCCTTTCTGCCACACCACTAAGTCCTAAAGCAACACATCAAGGAAGGCACTTTCAGTCAATTTTGATACTTACATGCTAGGTTCTTTCCTACTAGCCAGTATGGACTACTATTGATTTGAAGTGCTCTGTTAAAAATCAAGCTAGCACTAAATGGAAGAATTCTACCTATTCCTACTTAGGCAGTGATCATACATCTTGCTGTCTCACTATTCTTTCCACCCTCATAGTTTTAAGGTTGAGACAGAGAAACGGGAAACCTTTGATCTCAGGTATGCAATTTAGTTTGGTTAGGAACCCCCCCCCCCAAAAAAAAGAAGGACCAGCATGATCAGTTTCTCCTGGATGTAATAAAGCCAAGTAGAAGAGTTCTTACACTTTTCATTCAGGAATTCTGTTTCCCTAGCTGAAATACATCATTCTGAACTTTAAAGGGCCTTATTTATTGTTATTGGGGCTGGAAAGATGACTTGGCAGGTAAAAGCACTGGCCGTACTTGCTTCTCTCTACTTCTCAACTCATTAAACTAAAGAGCAAATAAAACTTCAAAAATGAGAAATGAAGAGCTTGAGATAAGTCAGCAACAAGGGTGAAAAAGTACAGGAAGGAGTTGACAGGATTTGCTAAAACAGAGTCTTGAGTGCTGTTAAGTTAGCCAAGTCTCACTCCATAATTCTCAAGAGGGATAAGGATGCCCATGACTTCCCTAACAATGATGCATAGGCTAAGATGTATGGCCACAGGAACTAAACACAGACATTCAAGATCCAGTTCATTGTGTACAACACCAAACATTTGAAAACCAGTGGTTTCTGTGAGTCACACCTACACAAGAAAGAGCTCCTTGAAGAAACAAGGCTTCACTATCCAGGTAGGGTGAGCAGTGAATAAGCCCAGAATATGGTCTGTTCCACATTTTTAAAGTGCTTAGAAACTGATACTAGAGCAGGAAAACAAGAGATTTACTATAGATAACAACCAAAGAAAGTCAGAATTTCTACCAGGCAGTGAGTGTCACAGCTTCACCTGTCAACCTAGAGTCACCTGGGAAGAAGGAGACTTCTTCATTCAAATGAAGAAATGCTCAGGTCAGGCTGGCTTGTGCCATGGCTGTCATGTATTTTCTTAACTGCTAATTGATGCAGGAAGATCCAGCCCATTGTGGGTGCCTCCATCACTGGGCAGGTTTGAGAAGGATGACTGAGCAAGCCCAGCAGCAGCATTTCTGAGGTTTCCATGTCAAGCTCCTGCTTTGGCTTCCTTCAACCATGGACTGTAACCTGTGAGTTAAATAAACGTTCTTTTCAAGGAGCTTTTGGTCACAGTGTTTGTCACAGCAAGAGAAGACTAAACTGGGACGTAGAAAATTAAGAGACTAGGCATGAGAAAAATCTCACAGTGGTGACACAACAACAAAGCAGTGGCAGCACAGTAATGCACAGCTTTAATCCCAGCACTCAGAAGACAGAGGCAGACCTGAGCTGGAGGCCAGTCTGGCCTATACAGTGAGTTCCAGACAGCCAGAGCTGCACACTGAGACCATCTTTAAAAAGAAAAGAAAAACCAAGCACCAAGGGGTCTAGTCTATTATTGAGCCCTGTCTTCCCATAAAACCATCAACCAGGGTTTTAGAGGGACCTTTCTATTAGGCATAATGCAAAACAAACAAACAAACAAACAGAGAAACACACTAGAAGCAAACTCAAAAGGTGGTTGACAAAGAATGTTTGTAGTATCTATCAAAAACAAATGTGCAGTATCTTTACTATACAAAGAACTCTTTAAAATTCAATACAAATAAGCACCAGTACTGATGTTTTAAAATGGGAAAAATCTCTAAACAACAACAAAAATCTCAAACACACCTCTTTGGTGTGACATATGAGGACAAGATATACCTATGTATACTCCTTTGAAATATAACTTGAATTATGAGGAGTTGAGAAAAAGCCTTTAAAATGCAAGAGACCTCAAAAGAATACAAATGTCAACCCGGAAAACAGAAGGAAAGTCCAACAGCTGAAATTTTGACCCCTACCCTAAAGACTTCACGACATTGATTTGTGGAAGTTGTGACTAGTTACTAGTTTCTTTGGTTTCCATCTTATATGTTAAAGGCCTTTGTCCAAATGTTCTCAATTGCCCAGTTATAATTTAGGATAAAACTGCATTCATGAAATAAGACAGGCTACAAAACAGTGATGGAGAAATGTACGGAAGGTATTTGCACTGGCAAAATGACTCAGCAGCTGCCCTTGACAAGACAGCAGTCGGAGCAGTCAGAGGATCTGTGTTGAATCCTCTGAACTCACGCAAAAGTCTAAGGAGAGAACAGACCCCAGAGCTGCCTCTGATCTCTACACATACCAGGGCATCACTCTCTCTAGAAATTTAAAATTCACATAAAAAAGATGGCTCTTAATTTAAGGCAGTACTCTCAATAATAATTAACATTTACTATGTATGAGAATTATGTATGAGATAATCTAGATACTTTGAATATAACAGTTTACCCCCTGCATGCTCTGAATTCAGTTTTGACACCTTAAAGATAAAAGCAGACAGGCTAAAAACATGGTTATAGTTAGGAATTGGCCCCAAGAGGCCTTCACCACAACCTGACACAGTGTCTTCAGTCTCTCAGGAAGTAGGACCAAAGTCAAAGAAGATAGATAACAAAATAAGATCAGTTTAGGTGCTCTACTATCCGATTCAAATAGAACCACAGAACTGAAGAGGAAATCCAGCATGTTTTCTGAACTGTAGTTAATCAGTATACAGAATGAAAGACTGTAAAAAATAAAACAGCCATGCCAAAGTATATTACTGTGAAGAAAAAAAAGCAATAGAGATTTTAAAAAAGGAAATGAAGAAAAAAAAACCCTAAAACTAGAATGTTCAAGTTTAAAAGACACACAAAGTAAACCATCTAACCCAGGTGTTAGCATTCCTTCTAGGCTCTGCCCAACAGTAATAGCCAGGTAGGCCTGACTTGCTTATAACAGGGACTGGTTGGCCCCTCCTAGCTCTCTTGGCTCCTTCTCTCTGACTCTCTTCTCTCCTTAATCTCTCCCCCTCCTCCCCCTTCCCTTTTTCTCTCTCCCCCTCCTCCCCCTTCCCTCTCTCTCTCTCCCCCTCCTCCCCCTTCCCTCTTTCTCTCTCTCCCTCCTCCCCCTTCCCTCTTTCTCTCTCTCCCTCCTCTCCCCTGCTCTCTCCACATGTTCCTTGCTTACCTGCCCCCATCCTTCTTTGTCCCCTCTTTCTCTGCCTCTACTCCCTTCTCAACTTCTCTTCCCACACCCCCAAATAAACTCTTCTATACTATATTCTTCATGTCGCTGGCACCTCAGGGGGAGGTGCCTCAGCATGGGCCTACAGAGGTACTCTTCCCACCTCACCATACCTCGATTTACAAAACATGTCCTGTACTTTATATAAATCACAACATCAGGCCTTTTGATTTTAGGTAGAGATAAGTTTAACCACTTTTCAGAATCTCAATGGCATTAGTCTTTTCAACAAAGCTGGAAGCTAGAAGACAAGTCAAACTGTAACTTCAAAATTCTAAGATGGCATTTCACCTAAGATGTATGAAAAGTATTACGTTCTTCCACTTGATTGAAACACACAGCTTTTGCTTCAGACAGGACCTTTTTGGTCTATTTTCAAGACGCTTCCAGAGCATTAAGTCCTCTAAATCAAAGGAGCAAAGAATACTCCTTTAAGAATGAGAATCTTTGATGAAAAACCATGTTGCTTACAAGAAGCAATGAAGCTAGAAATGGAAAGTGAAAGGAAGGTGTTTAGTTTTGAACCCCCATACAAGGGACTTGGGTACATTTTTTACACATCAAAGCAGACCTTGCCTCCAGGTTCTCCCAACATCCCTCAGTTCCTACCTGGCAAATCCTACCCCCAACCCTGAGCTTTCACCCTTCTCCCAGAGGCTCTTCCCTAATATAATCCAGACATTTTGGTTTTAGCTCCTCCTCTCCTTCTCTCTCAGCATGAACATTCATTCACCCAGTCACCCAGTCTTTCTCCCCAACCCCCGCAGCAACTTCCCTGGCTGTGGTCCTGTGAACATGCCATGAAAGCAGCTTCCCAATAAACTTGCCTTTAATGTATTCTAATCTGACTTGAATTGGCTCATTTCACCAGCACAGAAATAACCTATCAGAGGGAGGTCTCAAAATTATTCATAGCCTAATGCAGTTATTAACTGAGATACAGCGTGGAAGTACTTACAGAACTTTTTAGAAGGAAAAACTAAAAATTAAAAAAAATATATGTATCTTCAAATATTCAAAGATTCAGGACCCAAAAGATAAAGACACAAAAATCCACGAACGAAAAAGCAAGTAATGGTTAAAAGTATGTATGTAACCATACTTCCCAATGTCTCTGTATAACTCCTTTCTAAATGTTACCCCCCAATATTCTGCCATAAACAACTGTGAATTAAGACCGTCACCAAAAGCTTCATAAGGTCTTGTCTTTCTACAGTAATCTTTCTTAAAATATTACTTCTCCACAGTAAATTTAATCATACCCACTTTTGTGTTTTTTCCTGGACTTCAATAATACTTCAAATATCACAGCAGAGCCAGAGTGTTTACTACATATCATCCTCTTAGTTTACTAGTCTGGTAAAACTTAATTGTGAAGCCCAAAAGTATTTATGCTAAAGGTCTTTGGTTCGATCCCAAAGGGAAGGATCTGACTGCTCCTCCGTATAAGAGAAAAAGTCTATTGTCCTTAAAGGAGAGCACAGCCAGAGGCCGGCAGGGAGAGAATCCAGAGTCCTGTCCTGAGCCATGTGAGGAGAGAGAGCAAAAGAGTGAGTATGGAAACCAGGTACAGCATCCAGGAGGCCAAAGGTACAAACAGGGAGGGCGACCAGAAAGTCTGGATTACATAAGGAAAGGTCTCTGGGAAGCTGCACGGTTCAGGGTAAAGAGCTGGGGGCAGTGGCCATTGTAGGCCAGGTCCTTTTTGATGTGTTAAGTAGGTACCTCAGGTGTTTGTTCCAGTCTGAGACATAATGTGGGTACAAACACTAGTGTGCTACAAGCTGTGATGATGAAAATGTTGATAGCACAGTGGCATCCAGATGAGGACTAAAAAGAATATAAACAAGTGCCTAAAGCACAGTATTCAACTAACAGTGGTTTCTCTTTTCTCCTAGAAACCAACCAATGACAAGTAAAGGATGCTCAGTCTTAGCCTTGTGAATATTTCAACAGAAAAGGTAACAGAGATGTCCCCTCCCCCAAAACAAAGGCATCCGTCAGAACCTATTGCAGAATGGCAGGGAAGGTAAGTTCTCAGGCCCTGTTCTTACCATTTGTGCTGTCAAGGGTCCAGCAAAATAAAGCAAGCCCTTTACCAGTGATGCAAAGTCCTGGTGTCCAGTCCTTGGTGTGAGTTACATATCAATGCACTATACCACAAAGGCAGTGAGTTATGCAGATGCAATGTGATTAACCATAGCAGGTCCTAGCTCACCCAGGCAATATTTTCTTCAAACCAGAGTCCAGGCAGCAGGGGAAAAAAGGCAGCCCAGGTTCAACATTGGGCTGGCTGTGTGTGTGGATGGCACTGACCCAGGCTTGCAGGTTCTCATATTTTAACAATGTTTTAATTGGCTAATAATTTTTAGAAGGAAATAATAAATAGGCTTGCTCTAATATATATGAATTGAATATAAAAACAGAACAAATTAGTGATAATGTGTTTGCAAGACTTTTTACAAAGTAATCTCCATTAGCTATACCAGGAAATATAGACTCCAAATATGGCAGCTGTCTTCTCCCATCTTCAGTAATGGAAAATAAAGAGAATGAATATAGGTCCAACTGAAAAGAAATCCAAAGTAGCAGAACTCAGCCCTGCTTCTGGCTTGCTGCATCTTGGCTCCTGTTGTGCGCAATCATTACCGCACACACATGCCATCTGTCTCTGAACTCGGCTTTTCATATTATTTCCCATTATTATCTTAATACAAATTTAGTGAAGCTATTTCATCAAGTCACCTCGATATATAAATATATATATATATATTTATATATATATTTATATATAATAAAAATATAAATATATTTATATATCAAGTCACCTTTATATATAAATATATATTTATATATATATATTTATATATAATAAAAATATAAATAAATATACTTTGTTTTCTGATATTTGTTAGAAACCATTTCCATCTCTTCAAGTTTAGATCAAGTTTTATCACAATCTCTCAAGATCTAAAACCCCAAACACCTCCATTGGCCTGTGAGACCAGAGTTATTCCAGGCACTGGTCTGCCACCCCTATCTGCATGCATGAATGAATGCCTTTAAACAAGTCATTTCAGTTGCAGTAAAACCACCAAGCTTGCATGAGTGCTGTAAAGACTGAGATAAGACCACTGACTGCCTTAGAATAGCCTTAAGCCTGTACCAACAGCCTGCTAACCACCACACCCTATGTAGAGAACTAACCCTCATAGGAACTTCTTCCCTATTATCCCCTCAACATCTGCTTCAAAAGGAGAGTGCCTGTGCCCTTTCTAGGTCACTGTGTCAGCTCCTGAACCTGACCATGACACTAACTGGTTAGCAGCATTTTTCCATGGTACATAAGGCTGTTTTGATTTATTTCCGACCGTGGTGGCCCTTTCCGCATTTGTGCATCGTTCCAGGAACTGATGCAGTTAATTACAATATTAAATTTTACTTAGTCTCCTATTTTATGTTTGTAAAGTATAATTTAAACATAACTAAGAACAGATAAAAATTGCTTTATTCATATATGCTAGGTATGTAGTAGCTCTGAAACCTGCCAGAAATCTGCTGAATGTGGCATTTAATATGTTTAAACTTACTGTGATTGCCCCAAGGTCCCCAAAAAGAGAAGGACACAATGACAAAGGGCACAACCTGGATTGTGGTACGTTAACTACTGGGCATAACTGTGCCAATGCTTGCCTGCTGCCAGGGCCTGATTTAAACTGAACAGAGGACACTAGAGAATTGGTTGCCACATGTTGCTTAAGACAAGGTGAGGTGCTCTCTCCCAAGTTCTTCCTCCACAGGAAGGCCTGTTAGATTTGTGGGGCCTGGTAGCTGAAGACTGACTCTGCCCTGGGACCTGTGTCCCCAACAAAGCCATTGACAACACAGGAACCTAGTGGGGTGACTATCTGGGTAATGGGTAAGTCTGTCATCTTAAATGACTCATAGGCCATTTACAGTATAGTTTATCCTTCTCAAGTCTCTGACTACATAGCCAGCCAAGTTGCCTGTAGCTTAGCAGCTAAACCACAGGCAACAGCTCCTTCCCTGAAGGTAATCCACCACTGTGTTAGTTTACTAGTCAATTCACTAGTGAGTGAGTGAGAGAGAGAGAGAGAGAGACAGAGACAGAGACAGAGACAGACAGACTGACTGACTGCTAGGTCTCTTATTTAAAAAGGCAAACAGTTTTGCCTTACAAGCTTTGTGTTAAATGACTGCTCTCAATAATCAGCCACCTGTGTCTCATGGTAAAATACTGGACAGAAAAACTTTATGTAAGGTCTGAGGATATGAAAGCTTCTCCAACAGTGTTTGAAAGTCTGCGAAAGTCATTGAGGTTGGACATGCAAGTGGTGAAGTCTAGTTAGAGGATGTGAAAAAAAACTTAGATGATAGAAAAATGATTTCAGATGGAAAATGTTTTAAGATTTGTAAATTCAGGTTAATGTTGGAGAGTCTAAAAAGGTGTTTTAAGGTTGGAAATGCAAGTTATAAAAATTGGAGGGTCTAAGAAGGTATTATAAGGTATATAACTGCAACTTGTAGAGACATAAAATGATTTAAGGTATATAAAGAGGAGTTCATTACCCCTTCCCCCATGATACTGTACTAAGATTTCAAAGTTCAGAATTTTAACACCGACATTAACCATGGAATTCTGATAAGCTAGTGGAACACTGGCTGCTTACAATTCAGTCACAAACTCAAGACTTTAAATTCCCTTTGGTTGTCTCCTAAATACAGATTCAAAGGTGCTTCTTATTACGCTAAAAACATCTCTGTTCAAACTGTGTATCCAGCCCTCTGACTGAGAAAAGAATGTTCCATGCCTTTCAATCCAAACCTAATAGCTTTTACTTAGCCCCAACAGGACAAGTCTACTTCTGTTGTCTAAACAGATAGCTGTTAACTACATTTTCTACTAATGTACATTCTTTTGTAAACTATAATTCACAAAAACTTCAGGGAATCAAAAAGTCATTAAGACTTGGAGCCACCTGCCACAAATCAAACAGACTCCAGGTGAGTACACCCGCCTGCTCTTGAAAATGGGATTTTTTTCCTTGGTCTTAGGATTCCTTACCTTATCCAATTACTAGACACTTTTAACTTGTGCCCCTAGTCTGTGTTTGAGCAGATTTTCACTTGGCTGAGACTCCATTAAGGGAACATGGGAGGACTGAAAGCTGCTGAGCTCTGGACTTAATGAAATGAAAGCGGATGTGATTGCTTCCTGTCTTCCAGCTGGATCAGCCAATCAGATGCTTCTGATAAATACCCATTGCCCAGCCTTGGTCTATCATTTCAGCCTTCTGGTCCACAATGACAACTGTCCTAATGTCAGTAGTAGTTGTTCCAGAAGAGGATATGATGTTCACTGTCCTACCTAATAGGCTTAAATGTTAAGTCAAAAAGGAGCCCCCTCCCCCCCCACACACACAACAACCTCCGGGGCCAAGCTGAAAGATCAATACTTGGATTCACCACTCTCATATCAAGTTATTCCTGATGGAAGACCAGATGACCCAACATCAGATGGAAAGCCTCTTGGCACCCTGAAGACCCATTAATGCTAACACTCAAAGCCCAATGTTTCCTTAGTACTCTCATTCTTAGTCCGACTATTTCTACCCCCATTTGCTAGTTAATTTCAGTCCCCTTTCTCATGGTCCCCTGGATCCCTACCCTAGTATCAGCAATGACAGAACCATTAGTCTCTCTACTCCTTGCCCTGACTTGTGGGTCCTGCCCAAAACTCCCTCCTCTGGTTTGTCCAGGCCCACATTTTGGCAGTAAAACTTATACTATCCCCTTGGCCAATGACTCGGACCTTGAGAAAACTGACAAATCAAGAATTTGATTCAGTTACAACTCGGGGGTTGGGGGTAGGGGGACACAAAGAGCCCAGAATAATTCCAGGCATTGGTCTGTCACCCCATCTTACTGCATGGTCTGTCACCCCATCTTACTGCATGCATGTCCACCAACCCTGTATTCTTTACTGTTGTGGTAAAACCACTAGACCTGCAGGAGCCCCAGAAGGCTGCTTCTGAATAGCCTTGAGCCTGTTCCATCCTGCTATCCAACATACCCTGGGCTCAAGAAAAACACTCCATTTATGAAGTCCTTCTGTATTATCCCCTAAACGTCTGCCTGTGGGCTCATGTTTCAAAAAGAAGACTGCTTGCATCCTTTCAAGGTTCTTGTGTCAGCTCTGGGCCTGACCATGACCTTAACCAATCAGAAGCATTCCCCACCCCACCAGTGAATAAAGTTGCCTTTGGTTTATTTCTGACTTTGCTGGGTCCTTTTCCCACCATTTTCACACCCGTGACCCAAGCAGCCTGCATATTCACCCTACGTGACATCACTGCTTCTATACAGATCTTCTCTCAAGTGTGACACCTGAATCACCTTTGCTTCAATTCTACAGAGGTAATAGCAGCAAAATTAAGAGGCAGAACAAAGAACTCTAATTATGGCTAATCATAATCACAAGCAGTCAAGTCCTAAACAGCTCACAATTTTCCAAACTTATTTAAAAGGAAAAACTGTTCCAAATATACCAATAAGAAGAAAACCTAATCAATTCCTGTAAGCAAACAAGTTTTATAATGCACAGCTAAAGTTCTGAAAAGTCTACCTGAGAAAACAGCCATTTCAGCTGCTCGGGAGACCTATTAAATGGCAGGCATGTGTAGGATTAGCTATTAAGAAAAAATTCTCCCAGAAATGCAAGATAAATAACCTCCTAAGCTGGAACAAGGCACAGATCACCTGTTCTTTCTAAACTACCCTGATTTTCTAGCAGGAATAACTTCAGCTCAAGAGGTCAATGAAGAAAACAGTAAATGAACCCTAACAGCCACTTCTGTCAAGAACAAAATATGTGAAATGAAAACACCAGAGCAGGGAAGAGCCGACTGCACAAGTAGCAAAATACATTCCAAAACAAGGTTGCTTGCTACATTGTAACCTTGTTCAGCAAGTACTTTAAATCTAAAGACAAGATTCGCTAATGAATCATCTGAAGCAGTCGTGAAGGAATATACATAACTCATGTCAACAGAGAATGCTGCATAACAGAGATTCTTGGAAAATGTATTTTATGTGGGTCCAAGTTTTAAGCCCGTTAAGGAAAGTCAATGTTTTCTATTGTCTGCCTGTGTCTGGTAAGTCTTTCTTCATTCTTTTTTTCAGGTAGTCTTTACAAAATTATTACTTTTGAAGATAATGGAAACAGGAAATGAATGAAGCAAAGTTTAGGTGACCTATTTTGAATAGTCCAAAAGTCATTAGTACTACTTTTTCACACACAGTAAGCCTCAAATATCTGAGTGAAAGGTCATCCAAAGAATTGCTGGTTTAGACTGAAGGATACTGAAAGGATTCACTAAATGTCTTACAATAGCTTTTTTTAAAAAAATAAATCTTCCAGTTTTATGTAAGTTTCTGTTTTTAAACAACAATCAAACCCCAGAGCTTCTTCCTCCTTCAGGGCATACAGGCTCCTCCCACTGTGGTACAATCACCTTGAGACCTTTACCAGAGAGGCAAACAGATGGGGCTTCAGAGTCTTGGATTTGCAGCCGTTCAAACTGGACTAAACAACATATTCCTCCTCTTTAGAATGTATCCAATTTTTGTTACAGGACTCAGGCAACAGGAGCATGTGCAAAAGATAGCAAATCAGAACATATAAGGGATTAATGTAATTACAATCCAGAATACTATCCACTGTCACCATTATTTATACTTTTTGGCTTAAAACAACACTCTAAATCTGTACCAGCCATGGCTAAAGCTCTCCTCTTTTAAGCCCGATGTCCCAGAATAATCTGCTTTCTTAATATAAATATTACCAATTATTTTCAGTTTCAGAAAATATGTGACCAAAGACCAACAGCAAGTCCAGAATCAGAGTACCAAGCTGAGCACAGGCCGCTGGGCTCTAACTGTTTTGTTACTTTTGTTTCTGTCTAACTCCCATAAGTATCAGATCCCTATCAAATAAATATCTGCTGAAGATTCTGCTGAAATTATCTCAAATCTTGAGTCTCTTAAAAAATAAACTATTGCTTTTAACATAATGTGACCAGGTAATAAATTCAGTAGATTTAAATTTTTTCAAGAACCACAGGGGCAATTACAGCTTTATTTAAACCGACCAAATGACTTTAAGACTTCAAAAATATTAAGTAATTCTAACTAAGAAGACAGTGATCTTGAAGCATATCTTGTTTCACAGCAAAATACCATTTCCTTCATAGAGCTATGCCAAAGCAAGGTGTTCAGTATTGCTGAGTGAACAAACGCCCTCTCCAGAGTACCCTTCCACCTTGCTCAGACTGGAAGCAATGCACTCTTTTGAATGTATCTCCCATTAACAAAAGCAGCTCTGAAAAGATAACTGACATTTTACATGGTGTTCAGTGTTCATCACGAATTTTCTCGCAGATGGAGTTTTACCATGCTGTCCACTATCAAGATACATCCTGAATCAAAAGCAACAAAAGATGTACAATTTATGTTTCTAGATACTTTCCTACTGGAGGAAGTGGGGGGATGACAGACACTGCAGGACCACACAGAAAAAAAAATTCCAAGCCTTGTACTTTCTTAATGTAAATGTTAACTATTTGATGGTCAATAACTGGTGGCTTATACTGAAGTTTAAAGATAAACCATGTATTAAATGATTTCACATTCCACTCACCTACAGGAATGTGAGGTCTTGAGAAAGCAACGTACCAAGGCAAGCAATCTCCTGGTAAATATCTGTAGTATGAACCTTCCCCAGCTTATAAAAATATAGCTGTTTCTATCAAAATGGGAACATAGGAAACTTTACAGTGTACTCTTAGAGAGTTTAACACCATTACCAGTGACGACCAACTATACTTCCTAACACACATGTACTTACATCTGACAAAAGCTGTTAGCTATCTCTCCCACAGGGACTAACCTCTGGAACCTACTGGTATGTGTTAATTACCTTCCTAGAGAGACTGCTCTTCTGGGAATTTACACCACTATACTGTACTGGCTGGTGGTTTCTTGTTTATGTGTTTTGCCTCTTGGGTCCCCAAACTCAAACAGAAGAATAAAATATACCATCACTGTAATAACCATAAGGACATGTGACCCTTAGCATCTCAGTCTCCTCACTCTATCTCCCTCCAAGTTTCTTGTAAGGGAAACGAACTTGGGGTAACAATTTGTTTTTGCACAGCAACTGTGTCAAGGACAACCTTTACTTGCAAATGGCTGGATAAAGAATAATGTGAATTTCAGTACACACTGGTAGTTTTACTCTTTCATTTATTTATTTTCTATGGCTCACTTATCAGAGAGAAAAAGGAGACAGCCTAAAACAGTTGTTATGAAGCATTCTCCTGGAGATCTGTATCCTTGTACAAATTATTAGCTGCACAGAATTCCTGTTTCCAAAAGGGGAACTAGGAAAATTTCTTCAAAAAAGGTTTGCTTATGGCACGACTGTGAGTTACAGTGACTGTGACTAAAAGGTCCCCAGTGTCAGCAAGGCTGAGGACAAGGGTGCAGTCAGGCCTGGGGTACAGTGAGTGCTTCACACGGTACTGCCTTTGCCCTCCTGAGTAGTCATATTTAACCATTTTTTCTTGACAGCCATGGCCACCCTAAATTTAACCATAATTATCCACTGGAGTATCACTACAGGCACCTGCTACCCACCAGAGTACTAGTACAGTTATCTGCTACCTCCTGGGCTACTACTATAGGTGTCTGCTATCTGCTGAAATACCACTGGAGATCTTTGCTACCAAGACTGCTCCCCTCACCCACAAATTTGTTCTCATTTCTCCCGTGTGGCACATACACACTCTTTGTTCATTGTATAAAGACTTCCTTTATACATTTACTCCTTAACTCTAATCTACATTTACATTTTTAAATGATTTTATTTTTTTAAGTTATGTACATAGGTATTTTTGCATGCCTGTATGTCTTTGTGAGGGTATCAGATCCCCTGGGACTGGAGGGACAAATAGTCGTGAGCTGCCATGTGAGTGCTGAGAATTGAACCTGGATCCTCTGGAAGAGCAGCCAGCGCTCTTAACTGCTGAGCCATCTCTCCAGTGTAACATATTTAAACATATTTACATACTCAACTTCCTAATCAACACAACTTAGTATTTAATTTCAAGATTACTAAGTACCAGTCTGAACTGCTTAATAACATAGCATATTACTAAATTCTTGACTTCCTGTTTTAAAAGTCTGTCTGTCTGTCTGTCTGTCTGTCTGTCTGTCTCTCTCTCTCTCTCTCTCTCTCTCTCTCTCTCTCTCTCTCTCTCTCTCTCTCTCTCTCTCTCTCTCTCTCTCTCGTTAAATCCAATAACCAGCATGGTGGACAAAAACAAATCCCTAACTAACCATTGCTTGGGTTCTCTGAACACTTGACAATGAACAGTTCAAAAGCAGGCCAGCAGCAGGTTTGAGGGGAATCTGTTTGAACTTTCCAGGAATTGTTTCTCAGAACTGAGTGCCATTTAATTCTCTGCTGTACTTGCTAACAAAGCAATCACGTATTGAGTTGGTAAATAAATGATGAGCTACAGAAAATCTGAAACACTTTCTTATTCCTAAAAGAATCACGGGGGCTGGGGGGAGCGCGGCCGAAAATGAAAATTGTAATTCTTTTATATCATGTTAACATCTTTTAGGAAATTATTTCAAGAAGCATAGATTATTCACTTTGTTGAGAAAAGAGAAAATATTAAGTATGATTATATTACTAACAATTTATTAGAGTTAAACATTTTTAAAGAATAATTTAACTCAAAACCTCCAGTGTCATCATTTTCAAATTTCTATACATGTTAACATATTCTTATGCTGACTCAAGCTAAAAAATGTCCTTTAGTATGTAAGACACCGTGTTCATATCTGTGGCTCATATTGTAAATATTCATGTTTGAGTACGGGGGTAAAATGATGACATATCAGAAAATTGGCTTAAAATAATTTATAGAAAAGCAATGAAGCAAATGTAGGGAAATAAAATGGGTGTAGACTGTATATGACATGAAGCTTATTTGTACAGTATATGTTTTATACTTCAGATTATGTTTTAAAACTTTTCTAATAAAATTTCTAAAAAATTCTTAGTAAATTTGTCAGTTCTTTCAATAAATATGAAAAACCAACTCAACTGGTGTTAAAAATGAACTCAGAAACTATTCAGATTCTACTTACAAAATTTACAAGTTTAAAATAAGTTTCCATTACAGGCTGTACAGGCACAACTACTCCCATTGCTAAATAAAATTTGATAACCACAACCTCCATAGAAACAATCTTCAAATCTGCAAGTGCACACAGCTACAAATGCACACAGCTATAAGTGCACACAGCTGCAAGTGCACACAGCTGCAAGTGCACATATGTGTGGCTCAGAGAGCAAATCCTAGGAACGTATCCAGGATGGCAGTTTCCCAAGTTTCAATGTGTGGAGAATTCATCTTGAGAGCCTAACTTCAGTTTCCTGGATCAATCTCCAGAGATTCTGACTGAAAAGGGTGGGGGGAGGCAGGTTGGGTGGGGGGCAGTCAATGTTTCTTCATTTCTAAAATGTTCAAAATATTTTGAGAAATATTGTCCTAAAGAAGTGTGGGTGTGAATGCACCACAATACATGCTAACAAATTAGTGACCCAGCAATAGCTTTTTTAGTAGCACAATGGAAACAGATGCCCAATTATGAAATGATTAGATGAACTCTGATATTTTCATCATTCCAGAACACTGTCAGATTAACTTCTGTGACCAGAAGTGGTTGTTTAAAGAGAAGCAACAATGAAAGACAACATGGAAAAGAAATTGTAAATATAAAAAAGCATCTCATGATAGGCAATCTTGTCTTGTATTTTACTGGGCCATGTTTGTTTCCTTAGTACTCATTACTGTTTTTCTTTTTTTTTTCCCTAGAAAATAAATCCTGGTGTATTCATAAAAGGGAATATTACAGACTCTGAATCAGCTAAACTCAATATAAATGAACCTTATAAACAAGCCTTACAAATGTAATACCGGAGGGAAAGAAGCAAAATCCAAAACAGGAGTATGACTAACTGCATTTACATCAAGGTGGCAAAATGTTATTTAAAATACACCAATAATGAAACACAGAAGCAAGGAAATAATTATCATGAAGTGAGGCTTACAATTACTCTAAGTTAAAAGGGAGCTTTGTAGGTAAATGGCACAGGGACCATGTCCAGGTACTTATACGCGCCTTCTGTACAGTGACAGTTGGGTATTTGGTGTATAATAAGTATATTCTTTTGCTAATTTTGTTTAAGTATATTTCACAAATGTATAAAAATTATACATCTGATTTGATGACAGAATGCTACTGAATTTCTTTCCCAAAGTTCACTACTTAAAAGTTTAGTATTCTAGTCCAGCTTGGTGCTCTTAAATCATTTTTCCAATTATACGTCATAATCTAAATTTAAAAAAACTAAAAAAATTGACTTGGTTGTGAATATGAACTTTGTTACAGCAGAGTCCTGAGGGAGCTGTGTAACAAACTGCATACTATGGTATGATAAACCCTAAAACGTGTATCTTTAAAAAATACTTCCCAGCATATGACTTTTTTTCACACTTGAATGAATTGTAATGCAACATGGAATCTGGCAGAAAATTTATCAGAGATGCCTGTCAATGACTTTTAAAAGTATCATTAGTCTCCAGGAAAGGTGGTGCACACCTTTTGTCCCAGCACTTTGGAGGCAGAGGCAGGCAGATCTCTGAGTTCAAGGCCAGCCTGGTCTACAGAGGAAATCCAGGGCTGCCAGGGTTACACAGAGAAACCCTGTCTTGAAAAACAAATACCGTTAACAGACTCAGACCGACTTTAAAGTTCAAAAACACTAGCTACTATGCTTTGTGCATCGATCAACAGAGACTTGGATTCCCAGCAGGACAGCAAAACCACAGGCCAGAGCAGCCTTTCCCTCCCCTCCCTGACTGAGCCCCCAAACAAAACACAAAATAGAAAAGGGAGAGGTAATACAAGCTCCAAGAAAAACATACTATGAAATTCAAGCAAAGATGCCTTTTGACACAACATGCAAGGCAGAGGTACCTCAAAACAAAACAAGACAAAAACAAAAAACAGAAGTTTTACCAGCCTACACACAAACACGGCAACAATGAAACCTGCAAAACCACAGAGACCAGCTGGAATCTACAAAGTTTTTACCAAAATGAGTGAGGGTAAAAAAAAAGATCCTCACTAGGTCAAAAACTTTGTAAGTCTTATTTAAATACTTACCATTATACTACTGGTTCCAGAAGGACTAGGGATAGCAGAGTAGAAGGGGGAAAAAAGGGAAAACCCAATCAATACTAAGGAAAAGAAGTGGCAGCTCAGGCGCTTCAAATTTAGGCAGCCAGAACAATACAGCAAATAAACAAAGTAGGGGACAGTTGTCTGCAGGACCCCGCCCTTTGCTTCTCAGTCCTACTTTACTAGCTTGGAAATACAGCTTACTAAGCCACCCCAGGGAATAGATATGGAAGGCAACAAAGAACTAAAAAAAAAAGATTTTCAAAGATCCCTTTAAATAACATATTTTTAATGACTAAGGAGTTGTAACCAGGGTAGAAGCTTAGCTAGCATGTTAGCCTATTAGCAATGATTTCAATCTTCAGGACCCCCTCCCACCAACTGTATAAAGTTTCATACTGTAGTAGTATATATACACTCCTAATTCCAGTGGTCGTGGCAGGCAGGAACATTTCAATTTAAGAGTGAGACACTGTCTCAAAAGACCAGGATAAAGACAGCTCAGTGGTTAAGCATTTGCCAGTTGTGCTCAAAGCCCTAATTTCCAATCAAGAGTACAAAAAACTATAAGAACAAATTAGCAAAAGGTGAAACAAGGTGCAGCCTCTCTAATTTTGAAGTATCTTTTGAAACATTTGGAAAAAATAAAATAGTTTCATATCATTATGGAATTGCCTAAGCACATTTGCTAAGAGAGTAGATAAATGGCATCTAAAGGCAAGATGCTCTCCAAGTAGAATTCTGGTAGATACTTACCAGCTGCTCTAATGCATGTGATTACAAGTTGCCAAACTATCACTCTATACAGTCTCAAAGAGACAGGGAGTAGCACAGCAGCACCTCCTTACATAGCATTCCCACCAAAGAGATACAACAGTGACAATAATCCAAAACAGATACAGATTGAGCACCCTAACTCCAAAATCCAAAGTGTGTCAGGTGCAGTGGTATATGCCCAAAATCCTAGCACTCAGAAAGCAGCAGCAGGAGAATCAGGAGTTCAAGGCCAGCCTGTTATCTCATAATTGGATTATAAGACCCTGCCTCAAAAAGCAAAACTGAAGCAATCCCAACCCTTTAAAGTACTGGCATGACACAGCTTAAAAACAGTTCACACTGGACTTCATGAGAAGTCAGATGTGTCAAGTTAAAAAGGCTGTACAAAATTACAATAAATTTATCTGTATATAACTAAAAAATAAAACTCAAGTTATGCACTTACTATTTGTTTCAAACACAGATGGGACAACAGTGTGCACACCAGTAATCCTAGCACTGGGCAAGTGGAAGCACAAGGATCAAAAACTGAGGGTTAGGCTGGCTTCTCAGTGGAGAAGGACCTTGCTGCACAAGGACACACAGCATGAAGCCAGGAGTCTGACGGCCAGCACCCTCACACAAAGCTCCACAAGTGAGGTGGCTCCTCTGTAATGCAGATCTACGGAGATATTACCTGCCTTTTGCATATTTCCCTTTTTCCTGTTACTTTTTGAGTATGCAAGAAAGTCATAGTTGGGTAATGGTGGCACATATCTTTAACTCCAGCACTCTGGAGGCTGGAGAATCTCTGAATTCAAGAGGCCAGCCTGGTCTACAGAGTGAGTTCCAGGATAGTCAGAGAAACCCTGTCTGGACAGGTTGGGGAATCATAATTGCTCTAAATCTCTTAAAAAGATTTCACCTAAGTGTATATAATTGTTCCCAATAGCATAACATACAGGCTGACAATGTTGTCACACTAACACTTCAGTTTACATTTTCCTAAACAGAAACCTAGAAAAATCTTCTCAAGTCAACAGAAAAAGCTATCCCAGAAATATAGTGCAATAGGTACTTGGACCTATCCTTCTGATAGAAATTAATTTAATACCCAAAATTTAAAAAACGAGAACATCAAATGAGCTGGCGAGTGTGTTACACATTCCTGGGACTGAACACAAGATGGACACCCATACAGATAGATAGAGAACAAACAGCAGCAGCCGCCTTTTTGCTGTTAGAATGATGCCTTTAAAGGGCTTTGCCTTCATTGTTACCATAACCTAGGTAAGATTCCTTTCCATAACCTCCAGCATAACCCAGAAAATTCATGATATTAGGTAGACAAGGTGTAGAAAAACCATGGAAATGTAGAATTACAAACAGGCAGCTGCAGTTTTTTGAAGAGGGATTTATAATTCTTTGGTGGCCTAGCATCAGCCATTACACTTACATTCCTATATTTAAGCATACATCAGAACTACATGAGATTCTATTACAACAGACTGCAGCTGTCCTGCCCTACCATGTTTTCAGTGTGTGGGGGGAGGGGTGCCAATAATCTGCATATGGCCAGATGATGATGACACTGCTGGTCTGTGGGACACACTCTGCCAGAAACACTGACATCAAGGGTCCCAAGCTTCAGGAAAAGAAGACATTTATTTTATGAAACAGTTGCACTACAGATGATTGATAAATGGTGCTAGGACATCTGGGTATAAAAATGCAGACAAATTTTTAAAGACTGACCCCAACCTTGCATCTTGTATGAAAATGAGTCCAAGGAGCAGTGAAGTCTGAGCATGAAAGGCAAACTGCCATGCTTTTACATTTTAGTTACTACGAGCCCCTTAGACTGAAGAGAAAGGAGACATCTAAAGACCAGGGAAAGACGACTAACATTAAATAAATGACTATGTCCACATTGGAAATGACATGTCTGGGACTTGCTTGGGGGTGGGGATAGGGGTGAGTCAGATAACAGATTCATGAACATTGAATGTGTGTGATAAAAGGTTTTTATGACACTGATTTTCTCAACCTTTATGTATATTTTCCTTATAAGAGGAAAAAAGCATTAAACTCAAAAGAGATATTTGGAATTTACATAGCAAAAACCAACAGAATACATTTAGAAATCCTGTGAATCACTAAGTAAAATACTAACAATCTAGCAAAAAGGTCTCCTCCTCACATGGATTTGAGTATGGAAGTGATCCAGGTTCCATCCCATTCCCATTTCATTTGCTCTCCTCCCACTTCATAATTCATTACAATTGTTTAATACACAAGACAGAAAGGACAAACAGAATAAAACACCAGACACCAAAGAAGCACTGGATGTTCTCACATTTTCTGTAGTCAAATCACCCATCACTACATCCCTTAGCCTGTAGCACTAAGAAACATATGCGTGAGGCCTTGGACTCTATCCCCAGAATCGAGGAAACAAAATCGCATTCACAATAAAATCCTACTTATGCTAAGTATATATTAAATTTTGAACAATTCAATTTTACTTTTAATTACCTGTGTATTATTATTAAAATAGCAATTAGTGTTTACGATGTAGAGCTTGATAGCAATAAAAAATGTTAATAAAATTTAATATATGAAATCATATGTAAAGTATTTATATTTGGACATAGTTTTAAAAGTATCTTTAAATACATTTTTAATGATTTATTTATTTTCATTTTTTATGTGCATTGGTGTTTTGCCTGCATGTATGTCTGTATGAGAATGTCAGATCCCCTGGAACTGGAGTCACAGATAATTGTGAATGCCATGTGGGTGCTAAGAATTGAACATGGATCTTCAGAAAGAGCATCCAGTCTCTTAACCACTAAGCCATCTCTCAGCCCCCTTAAAAGGGTGTTTTTAGAAGATTAGTATTTATAATAGACCTGAAATTTTATCTATTGAAATGCTCAATTATGACAAAACATGAAATATAAACAACATAAAGAAATCAAGTTGGGTTGTTTTGATTCAGGGCTGAGGACTGAATTCAGGGCCCTGGGCAGGCTAAGGAAGTGCTGAATCACTCACCTACAAGCCTAGCTCAAAAAGACAGCATTAAAAATTATTTTGAGTACTTGAAAAAGTGTGAAAACTACTGCCAGAGGGCACATGTACAAACGAAACCACGTCTCCAAATGTTCCCACAGTACGGTTTATAGTGCAAAACCAACCAGCAACTATGGCATAGTCATTCCATGTAACACATCAATATGAAAAGCTACTTAAAAATAACAGGGACATGACATCTAAAACCAAAGCCTCCTATCGAACATCTGTGCTGGGATGTGCCCATAAGGAGAAAAAAAAACAGAAAACTATAAACTTTAGGAAAACTATGCTTACCACAGGAGCACTATGCTAACCAAAGGACTGTTGGCAAAATCACAAATGGTCAATTTCTTAGCAGTTAATGGTAAATAAAAATTCATTTCTAGATAGATAGGTAGAGATATGCTGTATTCTTTCATATATTAAAAAAAATCAATTTTTCAATACAAGTAATTTTACAATTATCCTATCCAGAAGTCCTTTAGAGATGATAGCTATCAGTATATTAGAGTACAAGAACAACTGATCACTAGGGAAACAATGTGAAATGTGTCTAATTTCTTTACCACGTGATATCACTAAAACTGCTGCTTAGCAGTTAGGAGCGTGTGTGCTCTTGTAGAGGGCCAATGTTCAGTTCCCAGCACCCACATTGGGTGGCTCACTACCATCTGTGAGTCTAATTCTAAGAGACCCCCATGCCCTTTCTCGGCTGAGGGTACTGCATGCGGTACACATACACACAAAATGCATACGTACACATAAAAAAGCAAAAAGTTTTAAACAAACCTGGAAATAGTAAAGTGAGACAAATAAGATGCTGACGAGGGTCTAAGACATAATACCAGTTCTGTGAAATGATGACTACAAAGTCTCTACATATTTGTGTATTATTAAATCCATGTGCATACTGTACAATAATCAAGCAAGCATCTGGTGAGGATATGAAGGATAAAGAAGAAATCACAAAAAAAGTAAGAGAGTGTGTGTGTGTGTGTGTGTGTGTGTGTGTGTGTGTGTGTGTGTGTATACACTAGAGCAGTCACAGTTTTGGTGCTATTTTTCTCAGAGAATACATTTTCAGGCACTTGTCCTTTTATGTGTTACTTCAAGATTTAACAATAGCATTACCGTTTTACAGTCAGGAGCACCAAGAAAGACAAAGTCAAAGTACTACAGGCTCTAAAATAAATAGTATATGTTCTAGTTGATAACATCAATATAGACATGGAAACCAACCAGTTTGTAAAGTGGATCAAAGTAACTCACATACTGTATTAGATATGAGTTGCTTTTTCCCAGCATGTAAGTTACACTGATGCTCTTCACAAAACAAAGTGCACATAAATCTATTGGACATTCTCAAAATTCAGACTTACAGCAGTCAGTCTGAGTGTAGCCTGAGATTCCACATTTCTAGTTAAAGAATGCAATCTGGTCCCTTGACTTACCATCTGATTATTAAAGCTGTAAAGAATGTGAGGTGCCCTATACTGTGGTAAATAAATCCTTAACTAGAACCTTTTCCAAATAGGTTTCATCACATAAGCAGAACTAAACTGAAGGTTACAGGGCTAGCAAAGACTTAGCCAAAAGAAAAATAATGCAATCTATTGGTGTTAATTCAGACCACTTGCCCTAGTACCTCTACATTTAAAAAAAGAAATGTTTATTTCCCAATTTTGTGTTTATTGAGGCATAGTCTTGGAATGCACACCTACCTTTCCAAATTTCAAGGAACTAGTTTAGTTACTTTTTTATTGCTGTGACAAAACATCTTTACCAAGGCAAATCTTAAAGAAACATTCAATTTGGGGGCTCTCAGCTCCAGAGGGCCCGACTCCCTGACCATCGTGATGGTTAATTCTAAACACACACACACACACACACACACACACACACACACACACACACATACACACACACACGACTGCAAAACAAATCTGCCATTACCTACTTGACTTTTAAAATATTCAGATTAAACTACAACCATAAACACTCAACATTCGAATCTTTGTTCTCATGTTGCCTCTATATTTCTTGAACAAGTAGAGTGTCTCCTACACTTTGAAACATGGTCCTACAAATAAAATTCCCTGAACTTTGTAGATGTGATGATTTACAATCTGAAAGTGAACCAACCACTATACCCCACTGTTGCAGTGAATTATCTAAAGTTTAATGAAATCCTAAAATTTAACCAATATCTGAAAACTAAAGAATGGATTAAGTGGAAACAAATTAAATATAAATTTCTGGTTATTCTATTACTAGAGATATGCACACACTAAAGTCTAAATGTCTGTCATCAGTTAAACACGTTGGGTATTCTCACAATATTTCAGTATAGAGGAGAGGGTTTCATGGTCCTTTACAGTGACTCTCCATTCTAACTTCTTTCCTCACATTTAGCCAGTGAGCACATGTGGTATGGCTTCATTTATATGATGTCCAAAAACAAACTAGTTACAGAAACAGCAACAGAAAGCATTAAGCAGACTCTCAGGAGGAAAGGAAAAGTACTTTCCCCCCACCCCACCTGTGTTAATGACATTTTCATGACATAGTGTATGTACTGGTTAAAATCGTCCAATCTTATCCTTAGAATCTGTGTATACAGAGCTCATTCAGGCAGAAAACATTGTAATAGTTTTAAGATATAGTTTACAAAAAAAAAACCTGACAACCATCAAATTCTACAAATACAGATTTCTTTCTGCTACTGCCAGCTAGCACTTTGAAAATAAATCTTCAAAAAAGATTCCAAACAGAATCACACAAAACCATCAGATCCCAGCCCCCACCCCAAAAGAGTACTGCCAAGGACTGGAGAGATTGCTCCCTAGGGAAAATGCCTGCATGAGGTGAGGGAGGACTGAGTCCCTGTCTCTGGCTCCCATGCCCCAGTGCTCCCACAACACACTGAGAGGCAGGTATGAGCAGCCTGAGGTACACAGTAGCAAACAAGAGACCATGAGGCAAAGTGGAGGCAGGACCAACAAGCCAGGCTGTCTGTCCTCTGACCTCCAAAGAGTGGCACAGGTACCCCTTCACTCTTTCATGCTTAATACACAAAGTTTTTTAAAAAAATTATAGAGACAAAAAGAATCTTCAATCAATTGTGAATCAAGTTAGGGTTATAGGTTCCCTTTTTAAATCTGATGAAATATACCTATTCTATAAAAAGTCAAAACACAAAACATTGTATATCACATTTTCATGGACTACTTACTATTTAACCATTAAGTTCTATGTGGTCACTAAGTATCCTAAGAAAACTCTGTAATGAACAGATAGATACAAATTAAGCAATTTATTTAATATGAACAAAAAGAAGACAACTCTGCTTTGGATTGCTCAGGCTGAAATTAGAAGATACATTTTCTCCTAGTGTTCTAAACGCCATCCATCCCTATGCTATGTTTCAGAGAAAAACCTAAAAACAAACAGACAACGTATTTAGCTATCTTAAATTTTCTATAAAGGGCTTTTGCTATAATAGCTGGTAAATATTAAATTTATTCAAATTACATTTTAAAAACATAAACTTTACTCTTAAATCATTTTTCTTTCTCTATGCTACATCAAAAACAGCATAGGACATAGTAAAGACATTCAAGAGTTACCTTCAAGAGTTATCAAGGTGGACAGATTAGATTCCTAACAATGTCTATATACTCCAAGTCCTGGAATATGTTAGGTTACACAACAGAGAAAAATTAAGGCTGCGTGTGAAGTTAGCTTGCTTAATTAACTGATCTTAAAAACATTACCTGGGCATATCTAAGGTAATTACAATGGTCCTTTAAATGTAGAAGAGTCTAAAATAGAGAAATGGTGGTGTGAAAAGCAATTGGCCTAATGTGGGTAGCTGTTAAGAATGGGAACAGGGCCATAAGGAAAGAAATGCAAGCAGCCTCTAGAAGCTAGAGAAAGCAAGATTGCCCTAGAGGTCTCTAGAAGCACTCTGCCAATACCTTGATTTGAGACTTAATGCAAACTTCTGCCCACAGCATTATCAGATCACAAATGTGTGTGGTTTAAGGCTACCACTTTTGAGGAGATTTGTTACAGCATCAATAGGAAACTAACTTGGACAGCCTGCTCTACATACAAGTTCCATGCTAGCCAAGGACACTTGCTACTTAGTGAGACCCTAGTCTAAGAAACAAGGAAAAGAAGAGGGAAAAAAAGTAAAGATCTTTTCTTTCTTCAATTATAGGAACAAATTTATAAATACCATTTTAATTTAAATTTATAACACTGTATCTATTAAATATCAATACAATAAGCCTCATTAATAAAACCTTATTTTATAACTCAGTGGTATAAGATATATTTGAAATATGTATATACACAAAAAACCAACTATGTATTTCCATTAGACAAACCACAATTACTATAAAGTAAATGTATCTGCTAATAAATGAGCAAAGTTGATGAATAGGCAAAATTTAAAAACGTAACAAACATGGCTAACAATAAGCACATGTAAATGATTATTTTCACTAGTTCTCAAGAAATGCAAGTGAAAAGGTTTTATTAGCAAAACAGGAAAAATAAAAGTTTTCTAAACTAAAATATCTAACAGTAAAGTCAGCAGAAATTGTACACCTTTAGGGAGGGTTGGTTAATGAAAATTAAATTGTTCATTCTGTTTAACTAGAAAATTTTATTTCTTGGTAACTCTTGTATAATAAAGAACTTGTCAGGTTTTTTTTCCCCCCAAGATTCTGGCAGAACTTCTAATTTTTTTTTTTTTTTTTTTTTTTTTAAGTTTCCAAAGCGATTGGAACACACCTGACTTTATGCTTCAGGGACATCCATAATGGAAGCTAGAAAGGACTCCTTGTGATTGGAGAATGGAGCTCTGAGTCAGCCTCAAGCTCCAGGGAGGCCGGATGAAGGTTAGAGTCAGTAAGTGGACTGGCAAATTTCCAATTAATCATGTCGACATAATGAAATCCAAATAAGTGAAGTGGCTAGCAAGAAAGACTCAGAGGAGCTCTCTGGTGCAGGCACTTAGAGCATGTGTCTGTGGGAGCCACAGCCCCAGTGAAAGGGATGCCAACTTTCCTTTCTAGCTCTTAGGAAGGGAGGGCTCCATTGTGCTGGCCCTTCTACACTTTTCATAATAACGCTGCAATAATAATGGCAGATTTTCCCCGAGCTGAACTGTGTCCTCAGTGCTCAATCACCAAACCTGAGAAGTTTGGTGTGGTAGCACAGGCCTGTCATCTCAGCTCTTCTGGAAGCTACAACTGGATCATCACATTTGAGGCAAGCCACTTAATGAGATCTTGACTCAAACAGTAAAAAGAGCTGGCGTTACAGCCCAGTGTTAGAGCACTTGCTTGGCATACAGGAATCCTTGGACTCAAAGCCAGTCCTGAGAAATTACCAAGAAACCTGAGTACTGGTGGCCTGGAAAGCCCTGGAGCATGGCTTGTACATACATGCAAAAGCTGCAGCTTTCTTGAGATGGTGTCCTACACCTGAGTCTAGCAATGATCTCACGTGATTAGTACCACACTGTATTAGACCTACTGCTAGCAAATTATATCCATATTACAAGAGTTTGTGCATGTACAACGGCATACTCAATGATACTTATAACGCTGGAAAGAGCTGGGAGCTCAGCAGGAGCACGCTTGACTAGCATATGCAGGGTCCTGCCTAATCTGTAGCAGCCACAAAAACTAGAACCTTCCCAAATGCCCAACATAAAGAAGGATTTAAGGAGCTACAGTGCGTATGTATCATAGAAATGTAAATACACAATAGCTAAAAACAGGACTGGGTTTATATGTTCTCTCACAGGAAAAATACCCTAAACACATTAATCAGAAAAGTGGGTTTCAAAACTGTATGATGACATTCTTGCCAATTAAAGACTGTACTGCTGTGAAGAGACACCATGAGCACAGCAACTCTTATACAAGAAAGCATTTGACTGGGGCTGGCTTACAGTTTGGGGGGCAGAGGGGACAAGAAGGAAGCTCTAATGGATCTCTTTCCACTCTGTGTGTTCTGGAGACCAAACTCAGGTTGTCAGGTTTGATCTCACCAGCTCCCAAAATAAAATATATAAAATTAATATACAAAATTAGTCTAATAATACAATGAAAAATAGTACTCAGTCTTTGGAAAGCATATAAAGGAGTGGTAATTTTCACATAAAATCAGGAGAGCAAAGGCACAACCTGATTTACAGCAGACTCAGCCTTTTTGGCATAAAGGTCTGTCCAAAGGGCAACATTCCACACCAGGCTAGGCAAGAAGCTATAAGTTGCCTGGCTGTGCCCCCTGACTTTGAATAGCTAGGAAATCCCAGTTCTATTAGCGATTTCGTGTTTGGAGGTACCTTTGTGGACCATGAGACAACAGAATGGTCAAAGGCAGAGATACGTTATTTGATACTAAATCTAAGCAAAAGACACTTTTAAAAAAAACTCTTTCTTGCGATAATCCTTTAACACGGGAATAAAACGCTTTATCTTCAGGCTGGAGAGATGGCTTAGTGGTCAAGAGCTCTTACTGATCTTGTAGAGAACCTGGGGTTTGGTTCCTAGCACCCACAAGGCAAGCCACAGCCTCAAGGGAGATGACACCCTCTTCTGGCTTCAGCAGGCTCCAGGCATTCATGCAGTGTACTTTCATACATGCAGGCCAACCATTCTATACATACAATCAAAAGTAAGTCTTCAAAAAGCAAAACATATCTCCCAGAGCTGAAGAGATAGCTCTGAGGTCAAGAGCACCTATTCAGATCATGAGGCCCCAGTTTGGATCCCAAGATCCATGTAAAAAGCCAGCATCGCACCTCCCAGGAGTTGAACACCCTGCTGTACACACCTACAACCCACCTCCCATTTACATATATAGTCACCCAGACACAGATAAATGTATATAAAATAAATCTTTCTTTTAATTGTAATTCCAGCACTCAGGAGGCTCAAGTAAGAGTATTAGTTAAAAGCCTGCAGCTGGCTTACATGTAGTCTGTGCAGGGGGCATATTGGATGCCTTCTTACATGTAAGAAAAGCCATTTCTGGAAAATATGACCATGCCCAAGAGAACACAGTTTGACATTCCTAAGTGCTCAAACAAATGATTATATGTGCAGAAAGCTTCCAATTAGCTTACAAGTGCATCAATTTAGTGTTTACATGAACAGTCAAAACCACCAAATATTTGAAGAAAATGCCCCACAAATGATTCAAAAAGCTAAACAAAAAGTAAAAGCAACTAGTAATTGAATAGTCAGGAGGGTAGAAGGCAAACATACCAGCATCATATATGTATGCATACATAAAACACAATGCAAGCACATTATCAGGAGTCTCAAAAAAGGGATGCCTTATCTCACAATAAAAATGTTTTTAAAAAACAGAACAAAAAACAAACAAAAGCCAAGCTCTAAGCAGTGTATTTTACTTTCCTTCTAAGGCAACTCTATGGCCGTCTCATTCAAAGACCTCAAATAATATCACCTTTCTTTGTTCAATAAGTCAAGGTAACATATATTTTACACCAATAGCACACTGCTTTTTTCTAGAATACATTTTTATGTGATTTAAATATGACAATAGTTTTAGTGACCAGTAATCCTGTTTTAAAATATCATAATGTAGCCTTCAAGTACATCTTAGGAAGCAATCAATATTTGCAGTGTTTTTACTACAACCCTGGCATAGTAAATATGCTATGAAGTTTAAGTCAATAGTCTGACAAGAACTATGAAGAAATTTAAAAACATAAGACGTAGAGACACTGGCTGCTGCACCAGCATGAGAACCTGTGTCTGGATACCCAGCATCCTTGGAGCTTGCTGGCAGCCAATCTAGCTGAGCTCCAGGTGAGCTCCAGGTTCAGCAAGAAACTATCTTAAAAAGTAAGGTGTAGGGCTGGAGAGATGGCTCAGTGGTTAAGAGCACTCACTGCTCTTCCAGAGGACCTGAGTTCAATTCCCAGCAACCACATGGTTGTTCACAACCATCTGTAATGAGATCTGATGCCCTCTTCTGGTGTGTCTGAAGACAGTGACAGTGTACTTATATATAATAAATAAATTAAATAAATAAATATATAAACCTTAAAAAAAAAAAAAAAAAAACTAAGGTCTAGAGCTGGGAAGATGGCTTAGTGGGTAGTGCTTGCTTAGAATCAGCTAGCTGCTGAGGTCAGATCTTTAGCACACAGACCAATGAGATATACTTGTTACCCCAGTGCTGATAGGAAGGAGATAGGCAGATTCTGCAGTGCTAGCCAGTCTATCAGAAACAGAAAAAACTAGCTCCATGTTCAACTAAAGGTAGACAGTGACAGACACCCAGTGTCAACCTCTGGTTCTCCCTCACATACATGCACGTTACCCACCTTCCCTCCCTGTTGTAACTTTAACTTTTTCAAATCTATTTTTAATGATGGCTCTTAAATGCTTTAACGTCCCTTTTAGCCCACCACCCATTAGAGGTAGTGGGAAAGGAAGGATATGGGGAAGTGGACCTGTCTAGAAAATTCTTTGGAGCAACTCCCTTCTGTGTTGTCTGTTCAGTTCACAGGCTGGCAGTGGCGGTTCAATCGCTCACAAACACTTCACAGACACACCAGCAGTCCAGTTCAGTAGAGTCAGGATAGCAAACAGGAATCAGCAGAGGTGGCACTACCTAACAGAGACAGCCAGGCCTCAGCCTCAGCGAGAGTCAGCAGGAGGGACCAGGAAGGACACCAGAAGTTCTCAGCTGTGCCCCTCTCAGTGAAGTGAAGATCTGTGAAGACCCACAGCATTGCACAGCTAGCTCTAAAAGCAAGCCTGACTCAGTCTCCATCACTGTCCACCGAGTCCTTTATATAGCCTTCCAAACATCACATGTCCTCCACGGGTCTTCCCTCTCAGCATGTGTATTGCACATGCGTATGTCTCAGCTGACATCACTCTGCCAATCAGCCCACATCTGCAGAGGCAGCAAAAATCCAAGGCACATCACCAGAAGTTTTTGGTGTATTTCTCTCTAGGAGGTCCGATAAATAGAGCTCAACTATATAATGTAAGGCTAACTAATACATTCGTGTTGTTAGCAAAGAATCCTCATCACGTTTTTCATGTGCTTGCTTTATCAAAACCCTTAAGTTCACCCTGTCGTGCAGGCATAACCCCATACACAATATGGTTGAAAAGCAATAGAAAAGTCATCCAACATTGAACTCTGACCCCCACACACTGCATGTACATGCCCCACACCCTATACACACACTGCATGTACATACCCCACACCCTATACACACACTGCATGTACATACCCCACACCCTATACACACACTGCATGTACATGCCCCACACCCTATACACACACTGCATGTACATGCCCCACACCCTATACACACACTGCATGTACATGCCCCACACCCTATACACACACTGCATGTACATGCCCCACACCCTATACACACACTGCATGTACATGCCCCACACCCTATACACACACTGCATGTACAAGCCCCCCCCACACACACAGAATGAAAGAGAATTGCTGAAGCACAAGCAGATAAGGTAGATCGATCCATCACAAACAGATTCACCTTTTCCTACTTAATACTATTTTGAGCTAGGTTTCCTTTTCTTCTCTGTGTAACAGTTCTGGCTGTCCTGTAGAGCAGACTAATCTCTAAGTCAGAGAGATCCACCTGCCTCTACCTCCTGAATGCTTCAATTAAAGGTGTGTACCATCCCTGCCCAACAAGATTTACCTCTTAATATTTACATACTTATTTTATATTGGAGTGACAAGCAGTTTAGAGCTGTCATGTGGGTACAGGGATCTAATCCTAGATCCTCTGCAAGAGTAGCAAGTGCTCAACAGTACTCTCTCTCCAGCCCCCATTCACAGATTCTTAACATTTTCTGACCACAATGCAATCTGCTTCTAGCTTATAGTGTTGCTTCTATTAACAAAAAGTGGCAAAACAACAACAGAGCTGCCAACTACAAATGTTAAAGCCACACTTTAAAAGAGTTTCCAGGCACAAAGTGCCAACTACGGAGCTAACAAAAGATTTCTCTTAAGACAACGAATGTGTGATGATGAAACCATGAAGCATCCAGACGCTATGGAAAAGGCTTAAATGTACAGAGAGGTAATTAAAGCCTAATTGTGTTTTTAACATTACAGAATACATGAAAAATAAGGCAGGTACAAAACAAATGTAACTCTAAAATTAAAAAAAAAGCAATAAAGACTAAAGCTAGTGAAACAAAAATCAATAAAAATGGAATGTATTGCTCAACCCAAAATCTGACATTTAGGAATAAATCACATGCAATAACTCAATATGTATATATACTTATATATACATATATATTGTATTTAGGCCCCATCCTGTTTACATATATGCAAATAAGATAAATTAATGAACCAGTCAGGCTAATCTTATTCAAGTTACAAATATTGACTGAATATATTTGAAACTTGAATTATTTTACTTAGCTTCAGATATATTTCATAACTATTGTTTTTGAAAAACATACTCAAGGTATGTTTATTACTTTGCACTTATATGAAAATTCTCATTCCCAGGAGATTTCATGAAGGGAAAATAAACATTCACATATTCCTAAAAAAGAAAACAATACAGTGCTTTAGGCTGTACCCTTGGAACAAAAATCACATACCTTGACCAAATGTAGATATTGGGTTCTGATAATTCCATCTCTCTAATAAATTTCCAAGAGCAGAAGAAATGTAAATTTGGTTTAGCAGGATGTTAATAAAACAACCAAAAACCAAAACCTTGAGTCTTTCTTGGCTCTATCTTTAAACACATACACGGATCTTGCTACTCCGATGCTAAACCTCATCTACAGTCATCACTGACTTGGATTTCTGTCTATTCCCACACCCACAATCATCTTTTTAAACCCATTAAGGTTACATCAATTCTCCTCTCAAATCCGGCCTAGGCAAAGCCAAGAATCCCTGACCACGTCCCAAGGCATTCCACCCTTATGCTCAACTACCCCACAACCCTGCTCTAGACCGAGATACCTGGAAGAGCCTCGCTGCAGGGCCTTTCTAATTTCTGTTCCTGGACTTAAATTCTCTCTGTCCCAGTCTCGGGCTCGCCCCTCTCAATCTCTGCTGGAATGTCATCAGGTCAACTCTAATAAGAGAAACCACAGACAAGCCTCTGCTCCACCATCGCTCCCTCCCATACGCCAACAACCAGTCCAGTTTTCTACTCTGCCTTACCATGAGCACGACTCCTTCCCCAACTGGACAATCCAGGTGTACTCCACAAAATCAAGCTTCTGTGGACTCTTCATAGTCTATAGTGTGTTCCCTACCAAAAATTCTAAATCCTTCCGAAACAGTTCCAACAATTCTCCTCCCCACAATCCCAACACAATCTATACTTACTTAAGCATTTTGCTTAAGGTTCTATCACAGAAGATGTTACATGGCACCACAGTAGTCAGCAGTCTTCTCAACTTCTAGAGGGAACTAAGCAAGGGCAGCCTCATATCTGTATTCTTGACACTGTGTGACTCTCTCAAAGGACTGAGTCCAGGTCACTTAGTACACTTGCCACACAAATGACCACACTTTTGGAAAGTCATTAAAAAGTGAGGTTTATTTAAACTAAGTTATATGTTAAGCTGATCAACCTAAGTCTATACTCAATGTGATAAACAGATTTTAGAATGACCACTTTTAATTCCCACTTTCTAGTGTTTAAACCCTTCCCTCCCCCTTGAGTGTAGGCCAGGCCTAATGCACTAAGCAATGAAAAGTGGTAAAGGTGATGGACTGAGCCTGAGATACAACAGATATGATCTCTGCTAGGACTGAAGCTAACAAGCCACGATGGAAATCAGTAGAAAAGCTCCTCAGAAAACTAAAAATAGAACTATCCTATGAACCAGCGCCACTACTCTTGGGAGCATACCCAAACAAATCTAATCAGTGTACCACAGGGATATCTGCACATCCACGTTCAGTGACACTGTTCTAAGTTATAGAACCAGTCTAGGTCTCCTTCATAAATGAGTAAAATATGGCATATGCACTGACAGTGGGGTTCTGTCAGCCATAAAGGAATAGAGATATGATTCAGGATTCCTCTTGCAGAGGAGGTTCAGTTCCTAATATATACACCATACCTCCAAACTTCTGGCTCACAATTTTGAGTTTCAGGGGATTTGACATCCTCTCATGAATTCCTGTGCAGCAGGCACAGACATGTGCAAGACATATGAACAATCAAAATACTCATATACATGAAATAAGATCTTTTAAAGTGACATGTCATTTTCAGGAAGACAGACAGAAATGGCTAGTTATTGTTAAATGACATAAGCCAGACTCAACACAAATAGCTCATGTTTTTGAAATCCAGATTTTAAAAGAGGATGAAAGTAAAAGAAGAACTATTTGGGAGGACGAAGGGGAGGGAGAAGAGGTTGATGGCGGAGTGAATAGGACCAAAGTAAACAATATAAATGGATGGCAAGCTCACAAGCCAGGCAGTGGTGGTGCATGCCTTTAATGCCAGCACTAGGGAGCAGACAGGCAGATCTCTTCTGAGTTCAAGGGTAACCTGGTCTACAGAGTGAATTCCAGGACAGCTGGGGATACACCGGAAAAACCCTGTATCAAAATGTCAACCAACCAAAACAAAAAAGGACGGAGGGGGGAGGGAGGGAGATGTCAGGACAAAACCCATTATTCTACAATGACTCCACTAAGAATTAGGAGGGGGAGAAGAGTAAGAAGCTGTGAACCTAAACACCACAAGGAAATAAATTATGCTAATCCACCTGAGGGAATTTACAGGCAGATCCTCCTCAGATGAGAGCAACAGTCCCAGTGCCCACACCAACACCCTGGCCCACTAAGCTGTGCCCAGATTCCTGACCTACAGATACTGAGAAAAATGTACTGCATCAAATAGATGTTATTTCTAATACTCTACTAACAAGCAACATAAAAACAAACAAACAAACAAACAAAAAAAAGCCCCAAGTACTCTTACAACATAGGTTTTTTTCTGAACCTTGTGTTCAAACAAAGTACCATGATTTCTCCAATTTCTAAACATGTTAATGTTTAGAACCTACATTTAGAAATGGTTCAGAACCCACAAAGTTTAAGCAAACTTGCATTTTAAAATGCTTTAAAATATTTATATAAGAAAGTAAGTCCAAAAAAGAAAATTCTTTGCTACATAAATCAGTTCATGAACTTTTCTCTCAGGCCATTTGCCCACATGGCAGATCATGTGTATAGCCAGTGAAGCTGATAAGTAGACTGTTAGGACAATTCTCCACAAAATTATTCACAAGATGAGTAATACATGGACAGACAGCAATTAAGATCCTACTCACTAGTCACCAGGCAAAGCAACCAAGAGAAGGGAGTCCGGCAGGCCTTCCTGTGTGAGCAGAGACAGACAGTTCCCCACCACCAAGTGTTGCAGCTCTCAAAGGACCACCAGTGCAACTCAGCCCACTCCTCCAACCTTAAGGTTACTTCAAAACAATCCCCAAAGCAGAGCCATCCAGGACAGAAGCCACACTTCAGCAAGCAACATAAGGTATCACCTGTGGTCTTCAAAGATAGATGGAGTTTACAAGTGAGAAATATTAACCATCCAGGTCCCTTGGCAGGGACAGCAGAAGTGGTTTGTTACCAGCATGGTTTCCCCTTCACACCAGCAAGCAACTTCTGCCCCTCCCCAAGAAAATGATCAACTGTATAAAGGAAATCCAAGAATGGAGAGCAGATTAACTACAATTTCTCAAATTCAAATATTTTGGTACCTCTTATAAGTAATGACCAAGAACAAGTCCATAAAACTTCCCATCTATGCCGAAAATTAATTTAAATAAAATTTCCTAGGAACACAAATCTTAAATTTTAAATGATGGCTCAGTCTTTGTTTTTTTTTTTTTTCTTTCCAGTATAAATAACAGGAGACACCTGAATTACAGGCTGCTTAACTACTCACAAGCACACCACACCCAAATAAGCTCAAGACAATTAAGCAGCCAAAAGCAATCAAGGAACTGCTGCTGGTTTAATGCCTTAAAGTGATTCACTTTACAATCTCACTACCAGACACAGATACATTACCGAAGTCCATATGATTTCTCTAGAAATAATCTTCACTCACTGGGGTATTTTAACAGTCTAATTCACTCCTTTGACTGCTACATCAGGAGAGACTATTTTACTTCTAATAACAAATTTTATGAGCATCAGCAATGTAGTGGAAAAATATAGGCATAAAATAAAGTCAAACAAATCCTCTTTAAGAGATCAAGGCTTTCAAATGTCAACGATGCTCTTAGAGACCAGTTTTAAAATAAATCTGGGAGCAGAACTGTATCAGCACTGAGAGAGAGGACTTGTGCTCACTGTAAAGACAGCCTTCATCTCACCAGCCTAGAAGTAAATGAAAACAAGCCAGCCCTGCTCTAAAAACTCCACACAGATTCTAACTATATCCTAACCTCCATGAGAACTCAATGCCTACAAGCTGAAATGTGCTACTCACCTCCCTTCCAGTCACTTAATTCTCTAGGGAGAGAAAAAGAATGTGTGTGGCCAATACACCCCAAAGAGAGTAAAGGCAACAATCACCACAGACAACCTCACTCATTTGGCAACTCACTGTGACAGAGAAGCTTACAGATCTCCTGGCTACACTCCTAAAGGTAAAACAATTTGAAGTGTATGGCAGTTTAGGTTTCTCTTTCAATATACAGCATTAAGAGTCTACAAAGTATGCTTGATTCTCTTGAGTATTTTTAGTTGCATACTTTCTGGTTAAGAAACAATACAGACATCAGTGCTTTATATAGTTACAATAAGTACTTTCAGCTAATTTAGAAATACTTGTTTTCTCAATTTTTCAGCTGGAGTCCATTATGTGCCCTAACAATTCATAACTCAATAAACACTGCATATGCTCAACCTTTAACTGTAACTGACTAAATGCACTGGTGTAATGCATAATAAAATGAAGTTAAAGTAAAGAATCGAGTCTAACTACTTACGACAGCATTATCTAGCTCCCTCCATCCCGGAATGATCAGAAGCGGGCTTCCATTAGTCTCTCTTGTGACCCGCCAGCTGACACCCACACGCAAGTCTCATGAAGTAAAACCACGGACGGCCTTCACCGTCTGCACCAAGTATTTTAAGGTAGCCACAGTTTTGATCCCTTCTCAAGTAAGGTCATTTCTGATCCCTTAGGCCTTGTCAACTGACGTTTCTCACATAAATCAGTCATTTCTCAAATGTCCCAAGAATGATAAAGTCTATAATAGTTCTTAATAACTGGAGGAAAAAGTTGAAACCATTCCACACAACTGATGACTTCAAAAGTCAACCTCACCAGAGACCTGGATGAGCAAAGACTGCCCCAGGGTAACTGTCTTCCTAACACAAGACTCCTAAAGAGCCACATGCTAGGTACGCAAATCTAAGAATTAGCTTTTTAAAAAAGGCGCAAAGCTTGCCAAATAGGTCTTGTGGGTTTTTTTAGGAAGAGCAGGAAGGCCAGTTAGCTGCCCTGCTCCAAACTGTTACTTTAACAAAATAAAAGCATACATACTGACAACTCTTGTCAAAGAGACTCATCAGCCCTAAGAAAAACTGAATAATATTCAGTACACAAAATATTAACTTCAAAATAGACTTTTTCTAGTCCTTTTTCTTGTTCAATGATAACTGCTCAATGAAACCTCATTTTTAAAAGATGTGTTTTTTTTTTAATGTGCCCATCACTCTATAATTCTTAGGAAACGACAGAACCTCAAACGACAGTAAGGACATATGCACTTCCTCAAAAACAAGATTTTTTTTTAAAAATGCTTCAACTTTCAAAACGCTGCTGTAATTATTGACACTGCAAAACTCACCTAAAGCACCCTATTGAAGTGCCAGGTTAGGTTAAGCTCTGTGCTGAAGACCTTGCCTAACAAGCTCGGTTACTTAGGTTAGAGTCCCAGAACCTCATAAACAAAACAAGAGAACAAACAAAACCACTAAAAAAAATTAAGATTGCTAAAAGCTTTCACACCAATCCTGCAAAACATCACTAAGATGGTAGAAACTAAACATGACATTCTCACGAACTAACGCTAGATTCGGATTGCTTTCGAACACAAATCAATAACCACTCGACTTAACCAAATTTCTTAGTTTCAAACACGTGAAATAAAAGGGTCTTAAAAACTGAAGGGATGAAGTTTACATCATTCTGTGCTTACGTGTGAATGTATAATACCAGACACATAAGGAAAGGAGGTGGCATTGTGCGGCTGACACATTTTCACGATCAACTGCATCCTTTCTGTTTCAAACATAAAAGCACATCACTGACCTCTAAATTGTCCCTTAACTCTAGTCAACACCGGTCTTCGAAAGACCTTGTCCAATTACTGCCATTGTAGGTAGAGTTGCGATCACTATAAAGATTGTATCTCTTTAAATAACTGTTCTTGAACTTTTCCACAATCTGCTTCAAACTAAGCAGTAGTGACATTAGCCACACTGTAAAAGTAGCAGTTTCTTAGGGGTGAAGCAACACTTTGCATTAACACATACACCCAGAAAACAAGTACCCAATAAGTAGGTAGGGCTATTTACAGAGACGAAAGGATCGCAGCTCTGTTAGGAGTCGATCCAAAGGAGCGATAACTTCCCTATTTCAAACACTCAAACGTCCACGTGAGTCCCTTCTGGCTTTGGGCCTTTCAAATTGCTCGCCCTTCAGCTTCGGGGCAGAACTACAGTACTCAGCCACCGATCTCCCCAGACTTCCTGGTACTAAAAGCTACAACCACGAGGCTGTTTCGTCAGTTTGTTTTAAAACAATACTTGTTCCCGTTCACCGCGTTGCAAGGGTGGGGGTGCGCTTCCCCAGCTGGGGAGCCGCTGCCAGGGCAGGGGGCCGTACCTCCAAACAAGTGCGGGGAAAGGTGGGCCGGGAGCGAGCCGATCACCAGACGCGGCCCGCCAGGGCCCCCGCCCGCTGGCCGGTCCCGGTCCCTAGCGCCGACGCCGTCGTCTGGGCTGCTGTGCACCGAGTCCTGTGAGCCGTACGGGCCACCGCCGCCGCCGCCACTGCTGGGGATGCTGAAGGCCGACTGCGCCGCGCGGCCGCCCGCTGCGCTGCCCACCGCCCCGCCGAGCGAGCGGCTACGGGGCGCTGCCGGGGCCGAGGCCGCCGCAGCAGTAGCCGCAGCCGCCGCGCCGGCCGAGGCGCTGGGCTGCTGCGCGCCGGGGACCGGAGCCGCGAACCGGGCCGCCCGAGCGCCGTCCGCCCCGCCGCCGCCGCTGGTCCCGGAGGGCAGGTCCGAGCCCGAGTAGGCGCGGGTGCGGCCGTTGGCGGCGGGGCCGCTCTGCTTGGCGCCCATGTCCGCGCCGCCCCGGGCCGCGAGCGAACGAGCGAGCGAGGCAGGACGCAGCTCGCGGCGGGTGCTCAGGTAGCCGTGCGGACGCGGTCGCTGCCGGGCCGCCGCGACGGGCCGCTGCCGCTTGCTACCGCGCTCCGCGGCCTCCGCACCGCCTCCTCCCGGGCGGCCGCTGCCACCGCCGCCATCCTCCGGCTCCCCGGCGGCTCGGAGAGTGGGAGGCGCCCGGCCGGATTGGGGGCCGCCTCCCTGCGCGCCAGCCGCTCGCAACGGGAAAGAGGAACGGGCGGCGCGCGCCCGGGCAACCGTCGCCTTGCGGCCCGCACTGGAGGAGCGGCGGCCGAGTGGAGGCAAAGCGCAGAGATTGGGTCCCGCTGCCCTAGCTCTGCCCCACAACCAGGCCAGCCCGCCCAGGCCCCGCCCAGCATGTGGTGATGGACAGACAAGTGGCTCCGCCCTCCAGGGAGACTCCAGGCACCAATCAGAAGGCGGCCCCTCCTCCCGCACGTGGCCTGTGGACGCCGGAGAAAAGCAAGTGCACCTTTTCCTGGCTGGGGAGGGAGTTCGTGGCAGTGCCCTGTGTCTGGACTTTTTGGGTGGGTAGATTTGACCTTCGTTGGTATTGTATACACCGATTAAGCAAACAAATTTTTAAAAAAGTCAATCCCAGCAATGAAGACGATTTAAAGCAAACAAAAAACAGTACAGGAGCAAAGGACCGAACAAAACAATGGGAAAGCTGGAGCCAACTTGATAAGAATTATTCTGGGAGAAAGAAAGAGCACAAAATTGGAGGAACGAATGACAATCCAGCTTGACCTTCAAGGGTAGAGCAAAAGCTCAGGTGTAGAGACTATCTTCTCCCTGAGACCCAGCCTTTGGGCCCAACACCAAGCCAAATTATGCAGAAATAAATTACTTTACCTTTTTGGACTTTAGCTTCCTTGCCCAGAATGTTTGAATTAAATCTCCAGAGCAATAGCAGCTTAAAAATCTTGTGGTTTCTTTAAATGGAACTTAACAGAATTCTAAATGCCTTCCTGTGTCTGGTGCTTGGGCTAGCTGGCTCTGACCCTCCCATTTGGAGGGTGCTAGACACATTGTCTATGTGCAGGTCTCTTGCTGTACAAACTCCAAAAATGAATTGTCAGGGTTTTCCCCTTTTGTATTTACGGTGAGTCATTTATGTAGTGCTTTTAGAGATTGTTTCAAAAGATAAGGAAATGAAGGGGGTTTCTGTTGTTGTTTTGTTTTTTAATTTGTCTTGTGTGTAAATGTTTTGCATGTAAATTCCCCACGTGTCCATGGTGCCCACAGTGAAGGTCAGAAGAAGAGATTGCATCCTTTGGAACTGTAGTTAAGGTTAAATGTCACCTGGATGTGCTGGAAATCAAACCCACTTCCTCTGCAAGAGCGGCCAGTGTCCTTAACTTGGGAGCCATCACTTCAGCTGCAAATTAGGTTTTTTAAAAAGAAGAAGTGAGGCCTTCCGGACAGGCTGGCCTGTAGTAGATCCCAGCTTCTGGAGAGACTGGATCATAGGATCACTTGAACCTTAGAATTCAAAATCGGCCTAAGAAACAGCCAAAACCAGTCTCAGTAAGGAGAAGAGTAAGGGAGAAGAGAAGAAAAAGAGGAAGCAGGAAGAAGAGGAAGAAGAAATGTAGTTTCACATATATGTGTGTATATATATGTATAACACATGATATATAGCTACTCAGAGCTTGTATATAAAATACCTCGTATTTCATCATGTAGCTAATGTCTCCCCCCCCCCCCCCCCCCCGCACATGTTACCAGTCACCCCATTCCCAGGACTGAAGACAGTGCTGTGTAACAATGGCTTCCTAGCTCTGACCATGGTATTCATTAGACATTCAACAGTCTATGGCAGCAGGGTAGCTTTTCAGTGAATGAGTGTGTTCCTGTTTTCCAGTCGTACCAAAATTACTCTTCTATAAAACATATGCTTTTACATGTATGAGTGTATACGTATGTATGTGGCTAAGCTACATCATGCTATGGCCTCCATGTGGTGTCAGAGGACAGCTCTCAGGAGCTCTTCTACCATGTGGGTTCTGGGGGGGGGTCATGCCTTGAGCCCCCTCTCTGGCCCTAAAATGATTCTTGAAAGTCACTCATATATTTCCATTATTACTCTCTGGCAGCAGCAGTGTTCAGGGGACACTTCTCTGCTCTTTCCTTGGTCTGCTTCCCTCTGGACCCTCCCCTCTCCAAATAGAAACCCTCATGAAGACTGTACTTTAATGCCAGGCAGCTGGGACTTCACTGTAGCTTCGTCACAGCCCACCGGTTCCTCATACATAGAAAAAAACTTGTTCTTAAGTGTTCCTTAATAAAGTGTTCTTTCTCTGGTACCTCCATTGGATCTTTAATGAGAAGCCAATCAGGACAAGATTGTAAGTACACACCAGAGTAGTATGGTCAAACTGGTCTTAGACCTTGATTCTGTGGCTTTGGGACCGGGGACAAGCCGAGCCCCTTGCCTTAGCCAAACCTGTTTCTTGTAGAATGTATAAAGTGTACATGACCATAGGACCAGTCTCAGAGTATCTGAGAGTCTCAGAAGATCCACTGTGGATTGGAAAATCCTTGGAAACTCGTTGTCCTACCTATCATAGAATAATGAGATGCGCATTGTCCGCAGCATATTGTGATACTGCACAGCTTCAAGGATGCTAAAATTTAGTGGATTGGATTTCACTATTGTGTACAATTGAAGTACATTGTTAAGCGTTCAGGAATTATTTGTAACTTCTTGGCAGTCATTACTAGTATGCACATTACCATACTGATTTGCCTGAATAAACATATATAAGAAAGCCGGGGGTTATTTGGAACCTTTGTAGTTAAAGGATTTTTGTTTGTTTGTTTGTTTTGTGAACTTTTCTTTATTTCAGAAGGTAGCAAACACTTCGAACAGTCTTTGGTGTCCTAAATAGGTTTCAGTGTATCACAAAAAATGCTTCACGTTAATCAGCTAGTTTAGCAAAGCCCTATGTTATGTTTAACATGGATTTTGGAATCATTTTCATTTCTAAAAACAGCAAAGACAAAATGTCAGCACCTGCTAATAAAAACAACTTGACTCTTGCTCATCAGATTAGTATAAAGTTATTAGTAAGAGATCAAATATGTGTATTATATTTCACTCTCTGTCCACTTTGGCTTGCAAACAATATTTTAATTAAAAAAAAAAACACAAACTCAGCATCTTGGGCTGAGGAGACAGCTTGTTCTATAAAGTGTTTTCTACATAAGGATGCCAACCAGCATTCAGACTCCAGTACCAAGAGAAAAGATAGGCTTGGGAGTATGGCTTGTAATCCTGTCTCCAGACAGATGGACAGAGGAGGATTCCAGGGATTCACTGAGCCAACCTACCCTAACCAGCAAGCTAAGCTCCAGGACTCAGTGAGAAACTCTGGCTCAAAAAAAGGGGAGGGGGAGCTGGGCCTTTGGGAGGCAGAGGCAGGCAGATCTCTGTGTTCAAGGCCAGCCAGGCAGCTGGGACTTCAAAGTGATTACAGGACAGACAGGGCTACACAGAGAGACCCTGTCTCAGAAAATAAAACCAAGCCAATAATTATAATAACAACAACAGTAATAGTGGCAATAATAATGTGGAGGGCTCCTAATGAATGACAACCAAGATTGATCTCTGGTCTCCACATGCATGCATAGACACCTGAAAAGATCCGTGAACAAACATACAGTCCCTCCCCAGACACACACACAAGCCTTAACACCAAACAATCATATCTTAGGATGCTTTCCTCCCATTCTTACATCGCGTAGTGGTGTAAAAGACTTTACTGGGGCCATATTGTTGCAAACATACAAGACCTAGTGGAAAGAGTACCGTGGGCTCAGTACCAAGGGGTTTTCCCAGCCTATAGAAGTGAAAGCAAGCTTGGAGGAAAAAATAGCTCCCTGCTACATAATGCATGTGTTCTCTCCTCCAGCACATAAGCGCCATCCTCTCAGTCTCCTGCTTTCACGAATCCCTATGGTAATACATGAATGATTAAAAGTAGTATAAGACATTTCCCAGTACCACCACCTCGCTCAAGAGTAGCCAAACGCCCCAACAGAGGCAAACTGTATTTTAGGCCTAGATTGTATAAAACTCCCAAGCACAGGGTCTTTAGCCTCCAATATCTTTAACTGCACACGGTGTGTGCTTCTCCAGAGCTCTGAGACAGTCTTTAGGCAGGAGGCTTTCAGGGCCTGTTGTGGATCATATTGATGGGGAGTAGTAATTAATGCATGCCTTGGATTAGCACTGATTTAGCTAACTGTTATTACCATTCCAAGTCTGTGGCCCTCTATGTTTTTCTGTCAGAGCAGTCTATGCTTCAAGTGGGCAACTCCCTTGCAGTGGTACCTGGATGGTCTTTGCCCCACATTAGGGCAGGTAGGAAAGAGTAAGGTCATCAATTCAGGGTTACCTCTTGCCAAGAATGAGAAAGCAAACTGGGTGGTAAGAGCTACTGGTCAACTTACCACACCCTCTGTTTCCCAGAAGCTAGATGGTCTTTGGCTGAACTCTAGAGACCCAAGTCTGAACCAGTGGGTTTTGGAACATATCCCAGAGCAGGGTCATCCCTGGTACACAGAAACATTAAGAGACATCCGGACCCCTATGGAAGATATCTCCATTCATAGGCAAACATTAGCTTCCCATGTGTAATGTCTTACTTTGCACCAAATACACAAAGTTAATCAAGAACCCACAAAACTGTATGGCCTGTAGCTACCGTGCCTAGACGGCTCAAGTACAGCCTAACAGCACCCTGGAGCCACCGGATGGAAGTTGGGTGAAGAACAAAGACAGTTGCCTTAGGTATCTGTAGGTATCATAACCGGTAGGAGCCTGAAGGCAAAGGAGAGCTTTGAGCATCTGAGTAACTACAAGCCTTTCGCTAGTAGCTGGGATGAAGAGGACACATGGAAGTCTGAGAACCAGCTGGAAGAGAGGGCTGGGACATAGTCCAGCTGGCTTGGCCTGCTGGGCAAAGATCCATCTCTCTCTCTCTCTCTCTCTCTCTCTCTCTCTCTCTCTCTCTCTCTCTCTCTCTCTCTCTCTCTCTCTCTCCTAGGCAGCCCTAGCCCTAGCATGGTTCTGTTTAGATTTCTTGCAAGGATAACTTGTCTCCAGCAGCATCTTTGGAAGAATGGGTTGATGGGAGAGAGGAAAGCACAGCCTTTAGGATGGGATGTAGGCATGGGGACGAGGCTCTGAAGGCTAGTGACAGGCTCTCTGGAAGAAGGAAGTAGCAAAGATGGCACATGAACTTTCTGGACAGTGCTTTCGGTACCGGATATAAATGTGGAGGGACAGGCTGCTAGGGAAGAGGAAGTAAACCCAGCTCTAAGCAGGCAAAAGGAAACCAGCCTTTTGTCTGCAGCAAGGCGCAGGATCAAATTGGGTGCTTGGTTTTGTTTGTTGTGTTGGGGGCTGAAACCAGAGCATTGTAAACCAGCACTCTCCTACTGAGTCATGTCTAGCCCTGTGGTTGGCACTGAGTCGGATGCTCTTCTCCCTGTCTCCCCTAGCGCTGGGATTAACTCTCCTCAGTGCTGTCCTCGCATGTACTCACTCAGTCATCCTGAAAGTAGGGCTCACCAGGGGCAGCAAGGTTGGTGCAGTGAGGCTGGGGAATGACTGAATAATAGGGGGTGTAACATTTAGTTTTTTCCATTGTTGAGACTCCAAGAGCTAAGCCAATTCTTAAAACTTTCTGACACAGTTCTCGATATAAAAAGCACCTGTCAGAGGCACTTGGAATTGCATTGCATGTTTTTCTTTGCTTGTTTGTTGTTTTGGTTTTTGGTGTGGCTCTGGTTCTCCTGGAATTTGCTCTGTAGACCAGGCTGGCCTTGAACTCACAGAGATTCACCTGCCTCTGTCTCCTGAGTGCTTTGCTTGAAGGCATGTGCCACCGTCACCCTGCCATATGTGTTTTTTAAATTAATCAGTGTGGTAAAGATAGAATCCCACCCCAGCCCCCCACCCCAGCCCATGATGTCTATTTATTCCTGAACTCTGTTAACTTGTTATCTTCTATGACAAGATGGCCTTTGCCGGTGGAAGGTCTTGAGCTAGGAAGATTGCCCTGAATGACCTGGGTTGGCTCAGTTCTTCATAAGCAAAAGAGGCAAACAGGAGAGACAGGCTCCAGTGATGCCAAGAAAGGCTAGATAAAGCCAAGCTTGGTAGCCCAGATCTGTAATCGGAGCTGCTACAGAGGCCGGAGCAAGGGGATCACGTGATCAGGGCCCGTCTGGGCCAGTCAGTGAGCTAGTGCTTCAAAATTTAAAAAAAAAAAAAAAAAAATTAAAAGTTGGGGTGGAGGGTGGGGGGTAATTGAGAATGGACCTTAGAAGTTCTACTTTCTTCTCAGGGAGTAGGGGTGAGAGCAAGGCATAAAAGTCTGGAGGGGGTCTTCAGGAGCCTCTAGCAGGAAGCAGCTCTTTGCCTGAACCTTGATTTAAGCTCAGTGACCTTCAGAAGCTGTGAATTTGTGCTGGTCTAAGCTACTCAGTTCCAGATAACGCCTGTGTCAGTGATAATGACACTGTGACTTTTCCCCAAGGCTGCAGAAACCTCCTGATTACTATCTTTTAAAAAAAAAAGACAGTTAAAACCCCCAAACTAGTAAACAAGGCCACGGTACCTCATGTGATCATAAACACTTTACCACAGCTTCCTGCCCCCTCTTTGAGAACAGTGGTGGCAGGGGAGGACACTGTGGCTTCCTGAGGCTGGACCTGCAGGTTTCTGACCGACGATGGCACTACTTTTAGGGCCCCTGAGCGGAAGTTTCCGTTGCCTGCCTTGGGAGTCCTTGCAGACTTGCCTTCCTGATGCAAACACTAAGATTAGAAAAGTTGTGATATTTAAAAAGAGCAGCCTTTAACTTACAGCGTCTGTTTGAGTTTTTGAAGATGCTGGAAGATGGAAATATTAAAATAGACAAAATACTTGGTGAAATGCCGGTTCTGAAGACAGCCCCATGCTGAAGAAAGGCTCTAAGCTGCTGTCTTCTACATGCAAAAGTGGAAGCTTGGTGACTAGAAAAGTCCACACTGACATCTAGTGCTACAGAGGAGCACTGCCAAGGGCTTGAGGGGAACCGGTTGGCATCCTCCGACTCCTCCTTCCTGGCGCCTCCCTTGGGACCATGGATGCTGTGGATATGGACCGGCCAACCAACCTCCAGCTTCGCTGAGGCACTTCCTGCTTTCAGGTCTTGGCGAGTGAGCAGCCATGTGAGAGGTTTAGCTCTTCATTACTTTAAATTTAAAACTTAAGAATTTGAGAATCTTATACACGAACGTGTGTTTTGTTCAAACCCATCTCCAACTCTCTCCTCTCTTTCTATACCTGACACTTCCCTCCCAACTGCTCATGTGTGTGTGTGTGTGTGTGTGTGTGTGTGTGTGTGTGTGCGCGCGCGCGCGCGCGTGTGTGCTTAACCCACTGAGCACACTTAGTGCTATCAGTATTGTATGGGGATAGGCCCATCCTCTGGAACCTATGTAGAAATCATTTCTCCTGCATATTTTAAAGCTAAAGATTTTACTTCTAAAGAAACTTTTGTGACTGTGTGCTTTGAGGGGCTAGGCCTCTAATGGCAATGAGACTTTTAAGAACGTTTATGATTTCTATACATTCTAAAGGCAGTTGTTTGGGCCTTGCTGTTCTGAGCTGGACTAACAATGCAGAGACAGATGCTGTCCAGCCTGTACCTGTGCTTCCTTGCCCCGAGACCTTTGCTGGGTTTGATTTTAGTCTGAAGGCCAGAGCTGACAAGAGTGTACCTTGGCTTTTCCTCATGGGCAACAGTCAGAAGCAGCAAAGACTTCTGTTTCTCTCCTTATTGGGACTAGGTCAGGAGTCAAAAGGGATTCTTGTTCTGTTCTATTTTGGTTTGGATGTTGGGGGTCAAACCAGGCACTTTGTCCATGCCAAGCAGGCACTGTGCCACTGAAATGTACCCCAAGCTCCCAAGCTGCATTTTAAAGACTGTTATAGTGACCCGAGAATTTTTAAATGCTGTATTGCACAGCTATGTAAACATACTTAATGCCTCTGAACTGCACGCTTAAAATGCCTAGAGTGATGGATATTGTGTATTAAGGGCTGTACAATGTCGATAGCAGATTTGGGAAACTGCCTGGGATAGATGGGATACTCACATCCTCACAGCATCCTCAGAAGCAAAACACACCGATAAAGTGCAAGTGAACTTCTTTAGAAGGCTCGTGCTAAACACTCCAACAGCTGCCCCTCGAAACAGAGAGGCCTCCATATCATGAAATGATTGAATCAGATATTACAAGGAAGTGTCGTTTTTCTCCATACATTTAGAACACTTTATAACACATATATATCAGAACCCTTGAGCAAATCAAGCAGAAGGGAAAACAAAATGTGACACTTAAAAAAAATGCAGATTTACCAGAGTAAACCGAAACAAAAAGGAAGAAGCAGTAAAGCACTTTTGTGCATGTGTGCATGCGTGTGTGCATGTATGTGCATGCGTGTGTGCATGTGTGTGTGTTTGCATATGCATGGAAACACTTATGCAGGTACATGTGAGTGCGTGTATATGTGGAGGCCCAAAACAGTATCAGGATCATTTTTGATCATTCTCGAATCTTGTTAAGTGAGATGGGCTGTCTCTCAATCAAACCCAGAAGTCACTAATGTAGTGAGTCTCACTTAGCACATGTCTATGGTGTTCTTAGGAGGCCCTGTCTCAGCCTTCAAGACACGATTAAAGATAGGCCCCTGGGCCCTCCTAGCATTTACATGGAATTCAGATCCTCACACTTGCTGAGGCAAAGGCTTAACCGGTGGTAAGGCAGCTCCTTGGCCAGCCTGAATCAGTTTTGACTGCGAGGAATGTAGGAGGAGAGAGATACAGACATTTCCAGAATTTTCTTGCTTCTGTAAAGCTAGCCCAAGGGACAAACCTGAATGAATACCTTTTAGGAAGCAACCGTAGACTTAACCGGTGAGAACAGCAGCTGGGAAGGTTTCAAAATGATGATTTTGATTTCTTATGGTTGGCAATAAACTCTAACGGCGACACACTGTGATTCCAAGGAGGCTTTAGACAGCATCTGGAAGCTTTTTGGTAAACGGTAGTCTTTCCACAAATCTGGCATCTCAATTATATTGTAACAGATGAAGCCTCTTGTTTCTTCAAGCCCCTGACCCACAAATAACAATGACCGGGAAAATGCTCCATAGTGGTTATGAAAATGACACCTACAATCAGGATCCCACTTCAGACCGTATTAAATGACAATAACTCATGCATTTCAGTGGCAAGAGTGTCTTTTGGAGCTCACAGAGAAACTTAGGATAGAGACCTTGCAAAATAAAGTATAAGCTGGGTGTGGTCAAACCCTCCAGGGATCCCAGCTGTCACAGGGCTAAGACAAAAGGAGGGCTTGATTACAGGAGAATCAGATCAGCACTGACAGCACACACACACACACACACACACACACACACACACACATTCCCTATCTCAAAACTTTATAAAAACTCAAGGCCCTACCTACCATGTATACAATGCCTGTAGCTTAACACGTAAGTGCTTTTAAGGAATAAAGGGTTTGGGGAAGCCAGGCCAATGCCTTCAGTGCCCCCCTGCAGAAGAGAAAATGGAAGCAAGGGTCCCCTGCCTTTAGTGACCAATTCTACAACAGTAGTGATTAGTAGATAAGAGCACTGGCTTGATAGACCAGATAATAGGAGCTGTCTTGCTTTTCGCCTTTAGTATAATCTGGCTAATGGCTTGTGTATAATTTTCCAAACCACTTAATGGTTTTTTTTGTTTTTTTTGTTTTTTTTATGACTTAAAACGATTACCCTTCATGTTGAGCGAAGCAGAAAACATTCAGATTTCCTCGTTTGAGGGTGACCAGCCTCTGGGAAGAAGTTTGTATCTATTTGAGCAGTAATTCCAGGGACTGGGTTACACACCAGCCACATCTGTAATGAAGTGTGTACATGGGGAGACGAGGACAACACGGGAGCTGTGATAGATAAAGAGCTAGATGTAGTCCATGTTTGACATTATCATCTTTTCCATTTTCACAACTGGCGACAGACTGGGCAGAGGTGTTGGTGACCCCCACCACCCCATCACCTCTTTCTCCTCCTCCCTTTTCATGTCTTTCCTTACACAGATGGGGCAAGGAAAAATTGACAATCTGATATTGATTTCTACATGTTTTTTTTTTTTTTGTTTTTTTTTTTTTTGTTTTTTGTTTTTTTTTTTTAGTTTATACTGATTTATGAAATCCAGACAGTCCGGAGCCATTTCTAGAGAGGATGACACTCCCTGCCTTTGGCTTTGTTGCCATATCGCACCGAAGCATTAGGCTGCACCCCATCAGCCAGTGCCCCATGCAACTTGTCAGCCACAACTGTGGGTCACAAAAGGAGAGCTGCTGGGGGGGGGGAACAGCTGGGAGACACCAGGTGTCAGACCAAGTCACTGGGCAGTTCTAACAGGCGCTCCCCTCCCCACAGGTGGCACTAGCCATGACCAAGGCACGCTTGGCTGAGAATTCCTACTCAGAAGTAGCCAAACGTTTGGTGTATCTTGGTGGAGTTAGAAAAGACCTGGATCCCTCACTTACTGATTCCACATCTTCCCAAACAAAGGAATTTCTGCAGAAGGCAAGTCCTAAGGTAGCCAATGATCAGTGGAGTCTGTGTTTTGAAACAGAGTCTTGCTGTGTAACCTAAGCTGGCCTCATTCTTGTGGCAATCCTTCTGCCTCAGCTTCTACACATAAACCACCAGTCCTGGCATAACGACTAGATATCTCAAACGCCCATCCCTCAAGCTAGAATGTAAATGCCTCTTTGCTCTTCTAGGCAAAGTCATTTCGTTATTCTGCATCACTGCTTCCTTAAGGGGAAAAGAAAAACAAAGGACAGAGGTCAAATTCTTTCAAACTAAAGGTTCTATTAATGAGTCAGGAAAACCATGAAGTCATGCATGACCAGTATATACATTATATATGTCTCTCCCTATATGTATACATATAGCTACCTATATGTATGTGTGTATATTCATAAAAAGAATAGTTTTTGAAACACCAGACTGTTTAAAAGTGCTTTGCATTTGTCAAGGATATTGTTTCCTAAACAATATATCTTCTGAGACCTAGCATATTTCTCCTCGTGTGAGTTAGAACTTGCAAACATCGGAAGACATCAGATCCATGACAACTGTGTGTGGGAGGGTTTGCTGAGACTGAGCACAGGGATTTAACCATGTTCGGCAAACAGTCACCACTGAGCCACCCCAGCCCTTCGTACTCAAGAGGGGAACTCTTTAATGCCGTACAGCCAAAGCTCTATGAGGTTTTATTATGGCTCTCACTTCGTAGCCCAAGCCAGTCTCTAGTTTATGATCCTCCTGTCTCAACCGCCTGCATGCTGTGACCACAGGTTTGCACAGCCATGATGACTCTATCAAACGGATTTAATAAACACAGAATTCTTCCTTCACCATAATAGCTGAGCATCACCCTGGACAGGTTGAAGAGTGCCTCTTCATCCTTTAACCTGCCACCCAGACAGTATCCTCCAAACAATCTGCCTTGACCCCTCAAGCAGAGCCGGGTGTCAGGTTGCCTCTGGGACTCCCAAGGTGGACAGTGCTGCTCTCAGTACTTATGATATGGTGGCTGTTTGCGATCACCAGGCGCCATGCTGCCGACACATCTGAGAGGAACAAGGGAAGGATGGAGCAAGCAACAGCTGCATTTAGCCATCTGTCAGATCCCAGGCTCTTCTGTTTCCTTCGCTCCACACGGGCCCTGGCTGGGAAGATGGCCGGCTGCGGGTTGAACGGGCACATCATTCCTATTTCAGCCCTTCATTTCCACAGCAGGGCTTGTTTCTATTACTCCGTTCCCAAGGGCAGGTTTGGGCAGTAGCGATTTTTCTTTTTATTGGTCCACAGATGAAGAAGAAATAGATTTGGCTCTGACATGTTAGATTTTTTCTAGAGCAGAAAAGGTTTTCATTGTAATCCAAGCCAGCTGAAGACACTCTTGACTTCCTGCTTTGTCCAATCCCCCCTTTAAAAACATTTTCTAGGACATGCAGCATGCCGGGTGTTGTGCCATAGTCACATTGGGAGATGTGAGAGATCTAGAGACATTGCTACGTGTGTGGGGGAGGGCTCCTCTTTGCAGATGAGGAGAGGTGCAGATAGGACACGGAGTTCCACAGAAGTGAGACTGTTTGGCTTAGCACAGAAGAATATGGATTCGAGACATGGGGAATGGCAGAAAGCCTTCAGGATGGCTTAAGGGAGGACGGGATAGCAGGTGGCAGATTCCATACTGTACGTCAGGTAAATCTGGCCTTTACCCTGACAGCCATGAGCGGATGACCACTGTCCCTGGTTTCTATGGTTGTGATTAAGATGATGACCAAAACAAATTTGGGGAAGGAAATTTTTTTTTTGCCCTACAACTCTCAGGTCACACCCCATCCCTGAGGGACATTAGGGCAGGAACCCGGAAACCAGGACTGAAGCAGAACCGGTAGAGGAATGCTGCTTATAGGCTTGCCCCTCATGGCTTCATGGCTTGCTCAGCCTGATTTCTTTTTATCACGTAGGACCACCTTCCCAGAGGTAGCACTGCCCACAGTGGGCTGGACCCTGTCACATCATTTGCTAATTAAAAAAATATCATCATAGATTTGGCTACATGCATTTTAATGGGGAGATTTTTCTTATTTGAAGTTTCTCTTCCCCAGATATGTCTAGGTTCGTGTTGAGTTAACGAAAGCAACCAGAGCTACCACATAATTCATCCTTACACAGGTCACTTTGGAGAATGAATCAGTATGCCTGCCAGAATAGATCATTTAGAAGGAAATATTCTAAGGCCAGAAGGGACCTTAGGTCTCAGAAACTTCTAAGTGCAGACCCTGAACAGATCTATGTATTATAGAGGGGATTCTGGCAACATTTCTGCTAGAAAGGAGGTGAGGATGCCCACAGTCCCAGAGGTAGCTAAGAAGGCAAGTAATGGAGAGAAAGAAGGTGCACAAAGGGTTCTGCCAGATGTGGGATAGATTGGACATGGGGGCAGACTGAAGAGAATCAGTTTCTTAGTTACCATGATGGTTTGTCTATGCTTGGCTCAGGGAGTGGCACTAATGGAATGTGTGTCCCTGTTGGAGTAGGTGTGTCATTGTGGGCATGGGCTTTAATATCCTCATTCTAGCTGCCTGGAAGTCAGCATTCTGCTAGCAGCCTTCAGATAAAGATGTAGAACTCTCTGCTCTTCCTGCACCATGTCTGCCTAGAAGCACCATGGTCCTGTTTTGATGATAATGGAACTGAACCTCTGAACCTGTAAGCCATCCCCAATTAAAATATTGCCCTTATAAGAGTTACCTTGGTCATGGTGTCTGTACACAGCCATATAACACTAAGACAGTTACTTCTATTTCTATCAAGAAACACTATGACAAATGTGACCTGTAGAAAAATGAGTATGGAGGGGTGGCTTACAACTTCAGAGGGTAAATCCATGACCTGGCAGCATGTAGTCAAGCATAGTTCTGAATCAGTAGCTGAGAGCTCACATCTGATCCTTAAGTATGAGGGAGAGACAGAGACAGAGACAGAGAACGCACCTCGTCCACATCTGTTAATCCTTCCAAAACAGTTCCACCAAATGGAGAGCAAGCATTCAACTCTATGAGCTTGTGGGGCCATTATTGTTTAAACCACAACAGATAACTAACAATGACTCCGGATTTCCAGGCTGAAGGTAATAGGAAGACCTGGAAAGAAAGAGGAGAAATGACTCTTGTGGGGCATGTTTGGCTACAGATAATGCTAAATACCCATGCTGTTATGAGTAGGCAGTTCTCACCCAAAATGCGAAACTCGGAATTGGGAAGTCAGAACTTGGGGCATGAAGTGGACAAGTGGGAATCAGAGACACAGCTGAGGCCAACAAGCTGCTAGGTAGGTGGTGTAGAAATCACCACTGGTAAAGACAGAATACCCAGAAGCCAAGGAGGACTTCTAAAAGTGGCAAGTTGTTTGTGGGAGGAGTCAGGGAAGGTCTAGGTACAGTCAGCGCTGTAGGAAGAAAAATAAGAGTGAGTATATCCCAGAAGGCAATAGCACAAGGACATTTTAGGGAGGATTTCATTCATTCAAGACTGTCAAAAGTAGCCAAAGGCTACAGAACAATGAATGCTGGCAAGCTGCAAAACCAGGCGGGGGAGACCATCTGTCACTTGGAAAGAAAAGATTCTTCTTTCCCCAAGTTGGAGAGGCAAAACAGCCTTCAGCATGGGAATAAGCAATTAGGAGCATCTTTTCCTGAGCCTTGGTGCTGGGCAGGGAGTTTCCAAAGCCTACCAGGAATGCAGGGTTCCCCACTTCATTTTGCTCGTACTGTTTACTTTGTTCTTGTGTGAACATGCAGTAAGAAAATGAAAGGAAAGGCAGCGGAACCTGTCCCAGGTCACCTGGGTCTCACTTTTACAGTTTTGAGAGCTGAACTTGGAGCACTTTTCACAGTTGTAATGGCTGAGCCAGTGTGAAGTGATTATAGTGTGTTTTCAAGCCCTGGATATCTTTTTTAAAAAATCTTTCTCTCATTTTTTTAGATTTATTTGTTTTATGTATGTGAGTGCACTGTCCCTCTCTTCAGACACACCAGAAGAGGGCATCGTGTCCCTTACAGATGGTTGTGAGCCACCATGTGGTTGTTGGGAATTGAACTCAGGACCCCTGGATGAGCAGTCAGTGCTCTTTACCGCTGAGCCATCTTTCAAGCCCCAGATCTGGATATCTTGACTTGCTTTCCCATATAGCCTGATAGTGGTCCAGTTAAGACACTTGAATATTGTATTAGTCACTTTTCTGTTGCTGTGATACAACACCATCAAAGCAACTACAGAAGGAAGAGTTTATTTGGGGCTTTCAGTTCCAGAGGGATAGGAGTCCACCACCATCATGGTGGCAGGCAGGCAGGCAGGCAGGCAGGCAGGCAGGCAGGCAGGCAGGCAGGCAGGCAGGCAGGCAGGCTGCTAAGCAGCAGCCAAGAGCACACAGCTTGATCCACCAACAGAATGCAGAGAGAACTAGCCTATATAAAGGTCATGAAGGAATGAAGTGCTTTTTCTTTGTCTTCTTGCCCTCACTCTTACTGCATTTGTTCACTAGTACTAGAGCCTACTTCAAGATTCTGACATATATTTAAGACCAGCTGAAAGTCTAGTCTTGTGGGCTGACCTATTAGATTCTTGAACTCTTCATAGCACGAGGCTATTGTTGGAATAGTCAGACTATAATCCATAAATTATTCTCACCAATAGACAGGTCATACAGACAAAGCTAAACAGAAAAATTCTAAAGTTAAATGACACTATGAATCAAGTGGACTTGGGAGTTATCTGAATGTTTCATCTAAACACCAAAGAATATATTTTGTCTTTGGCAGCTCAGGGAACTTCCTCCAAAATTGACCACGTACTCAGACACAAAGCATGTCTCAACAGATAGAAGAAAACTGAAGTAGCACCCTGCATCCTGTCAGACCACCATAGATTAAAGCTAGATATCAACAAAAGCAGAAACAAAAGAAAGCTTATAAACTTCTGGAAACAACTCATTACTGAATGAAAAATGGGTTAAGACAGAAACCAAGAAGGAAATTTAATTTAAAAAATTTTTAGACTAAGTGAAAAGATAACATATACATCCTGGGAGACACAATGAAGACTGTTCTATGAGGCAAGTTCACAGTACTAAGTACTGTGTGTCTGTCTGTGTGTGTGTGTGTGTGTGTGTGCATGCGCGCGCGCGCATGCGAGCACATATATATATATATACTCAGAATCCATGTATAATTGCACTTAGGAGAGATTTCTTAATAGCAATTTAAAGGTATGTCTGAGAGCTCTAGAACAAGAAGAAATGACACCCAAAAAGAAGTAATCAAAATCAGGGCTGAAATCAATGAAATAGAAACAAACAAACAAACAAACAAACAAAAGAATCAATGAAACAGAATTGGTCCTTTGAGACTATCAACAAGACAAACTCATATTCAAATTAACACAGAGAAAAGATCCAAATGAATAAAATAAAAGATAAAAAGGGAAGACATTATAACAGACACCAAAGAAAGGCAAAGACTCATAAGGAAATACTTCAAAAACCTGTACTAAGCTCCTGCCTTGGCTTCCCCTCAGTGATAGGTTGCATCCTGTGAGTCAAGTAAACTTTCCTCTCCAAGTTGTGTTAAGTCTCTACATTGCCCATTTTGCATTGACTCTGCACTGTCTCTTTAATGCCAAAATCCTTTCTGTACTATATATATATATGTGTGTGTGTGTGTGTGTGTGTGTGTGTGTGTGTGTGTGTAGTGAAGGTATGTGTGATTTGAGTGTTATAGGTCTATTCTGTAAGACTGGAATAGACAAAGAACTTGGAACTGTCAAAGTCAAGACTGTCATCAAAGACAAAAGTACCCCATGAAGTAAAGCCTATGTGGCTTGTGAGTCTAGTACTATTCACTGAGTTCTGACACTGTGGAAAGGCATGCATGTGTCTGTCTACACTGATGGTATCACTCACCACTAAGAGCAGTAACCTTATTGGCCTTGGTTCCATTACCCAGCTTTCCCAAATCTCTGGTAGCTGTAGAAGGCCACAGCACACAGCTCAGTGACGAGAAGACTCTCAGTCTTATTTCAGTCAACCTTTCTGGAAGCTCCTCAAACAGTCCAGTTGAGAGCCAGTTTTATTTCACTTGGTTTTGAGGTTGTCTGGTAAGAACTCCTTTTCTCTGGGGGAAGGATTGTTGGAAATATTTGGAAGTGGTGTTTAATTTAAGGGTGCCTTGAAATACAACATAGCAGTCAGGAAATGACAGGAAGGGCTACAGAGTCTTAAAGTTGCTTCGGAAGGCTACTATTTATTCCTGAGAAACTAAAAGAACGCCTTTGTGCAGACTGCACAAAAGCCAGGACCTGAGACCCTACAGCCTTTTTGCAACTCTGCAAGCCTGGCTACATAAGTGCAGTACCCCTAAACTACAGCAGCACCCTCTTTTAAGAGTTTCACTTAAACTGCCCAGGTTTATCTCAGACTTTCTCTGAAGCAGCTCAGGCCAGTCTTGATCTTGTGACCCTCCTTCCTCAGTTCCTTGAGCGGCTGTTCCACACTGCCAGTCCCAGCTAGTACTTCTTAAAGGTGTATATCAATATCAGCCTGACCAAGCCATATACTTAGTCACATATTATTATTTATTATATGAAGAACACCCTCTCGATTTCTTCAACAGTTCTTTCTTGTTGACTGTCATCTCTGTCATAGCTCTCTCCCTCTCTCCTTCTCTCTCTCCCTCTCCTTCTTTCTCTCCCTTCTTCCCTCCTTTCCTTATTACCTCCCTCCATTCTCTCCCTTTCTGTATGTATACATTTATGGAGGTTAGAAGTCTACATTAGGTGCCTTCCTTAATTGCTCAGTTGCTCCTCACCTTATGTCCTGAGACAAAGGCTCTCACTGAATCTGCAGCTCCTTGATTGGCTAGGCTGACTGCTGATGTCATTCTCTACCTTCCCAGCTCCAGCCTCACGTACACACTGTTGTACTGAGGTTTGTTTTTGTTGTTGTTTTTCCTCTGGGTCTGAGGATTCAAACAAACCAAGGTCCTTTTGCTTGCAAGGCAAGTACTTTGCCGACTAAGCCATTTTCCCAGGCCTATTTTCTTTTTTCTTTAAACGCCTTATGATCTTTGGCTGAAACATGAACATCTAAAATTATATCAAGTCGTCCCTTGGGGAATTGGAACTCCAATTGCCTTCAAATTCCAAAACCTTTTATACAATTATTGTTGGGCACTTTTGAATTGCCCGTTTGCCTCCTCTGCCCTTGCTCATCAGTCTCCCCTAACTCGTGTTAGTGTGGCGAGGTCACACATCAGGTTTAAATTAACCAGCTGCAGGGGGTCAGAGTCCACTTCAGTGCTGATGTTCCCACTGAAGAAGAAATGCTCACCGTGAAGGCCTGCCCATCTCTAAGCTTTTCTTCTATTCTATCTTTTATACTATCCTTTTGTGCCATGAACACCCCACGCAAACAGTCCTTCTATAGTCTTCAGGGCTATCTTTGACTAAAACCTGATTTCTTCAACCAGTGTAGGTCTCTCAAGTTTGTGGTTACTTTGAGAATATGTAATTGAAGTAACAAATTGCTTTTTGGATAGAGCCCACGCTGCCTGTTTATATTTCTTTTCGTTCTGTGTATGTATTCTTTGTACCGCTAGACACTGAACCCAGGACCTCACATATACAAAGAAGGGGCTCCACTACTGAGCTACAACTCCAATCTCTGATGCTTCAAATCATCTACATTATTTAAGATTCTTGGGGCAATGCAAATGCTGTGTAAATCATTGTTAGACTGTCTTGTTTAGGGAACAGTGAAAAGAAAATAAATCTGTGCACGTTCAACACAGATACAATTTAAACAAACAAACAAACAAACCCAAACCCATCTGGGCACTGACCAAGTAGTTGAGTGGGCCAGGAAGGTCCTCACCAAATCTGACAGGCTGAGTGTCATTCCTGGGACCCACATGGCTAAAGGAGAGACCCAACTCCAGCTAGCCAGCCTCTGACCTTCTCTGGTTTGCTGTGATGTGAATACATTCTCTTTCCCATCCTTCCCTCAACAAAAACATAATTTTAACATTTCAATATAATTTTTGAACATTTTAAACATTTTTTATTTACATTTGGTTGGGACTATGTGTGGAAGACCCATGGATATAGCAAGCTGACAACAAAGTAGTAACTATGGAAATGAAATGACCATCCTTCCCTTGGTTTGTTGTTATTGCTATTTGTTGGTTAATTATTGCCCTTTAAAAATACGCTGTAAAACATTTATGGTTGTTCAGGTTTGGACGCTCAAGTCTCTGCCTAGTTATCTTAGTAGCTAGGTAACTATTAGATACAGCAGGAGTCGGTGTCTTTCAGTCTTCACAAAGAGGCCCTTCGTAACACTTGGTCATGCAGTTGACAAGTCTAGCCCAGCCTTCAGTGTAGCCTTCTGTTTGTACAGAGCTTGGACTGAACCACATGGCTGGATGATGGAGGAAGAAGAGACCTGAAATAGTGTTAAATTCCCCCCCCCCCTTTTTTGTCCTGCTTGAGAGCACTGAGTAAAAGTCTAAAGTAACTATTAGCCTCTGGCTTTTGTGGGGTGGGGGGGGGGCAGTTTCTCTGTATAGTCCAGGCTGGCCTCAAAGGTACCTCCACTGATTTCTAGAGTTCCTGTATACACCACCTGTCCAGTAGCAGCGTGCTTTTAATATGCAGCTCAACTGTAGACTTAAAATCAAGGACATTAAGTCAAGGAACTTAGACATGGAGAAAACCCTAGCCAGTTAGTGGGACCACCCATTCCTTCCATCCAAGGTCTTAACCATCTAATCCAATGGTTCAACATAGGGACTCTGCAGGTAGGTACTTACTGTACTGCAGATGTTCAACTCCTGGCCCTGCTGGTGAGCTGCTTCCTGATTCTGGGCAAGTTACTTAATCATTGTGTGGTTCTGTTTCCCAGTTAAAACTTAGGGTTGATGCTGCTGCTGCTGCTGCTAGCACCTGCTCCACGGTGTAATATACTCAAGTGTTGGCTACTGGGTAGTCATTGCTGTAATTGTTAACGAAGTCAGCCAATGAGGGAAGGACTCTGTTTCTTAGCACTGTACCTTGTCATGTGCTATTAATAAGTAATGAGACAGATTCCTGAATTACTTTGCATGCAGTCTCATGGACTCTCTTAGTGAGTATCATAATGAAGGAATGATCAGTACTCATTCTTTAGAAGTGGCAAATCTGAGTCCTAGAGAGATCAAATAACTAGCCCAAGGTCATGCTGCTCCTAGTGGGGAGAATTATGAATTGAAATCCATATGTGTCCCAAGCTTCCCCATTGTGTCAACAACCCAACAAGCAGAATTGTCAATCCACTTACCAGGAAACAGCCCAAATGGTGCAACCCCCCACCACCACCCCACTGCTAGGTCCTGTGTTCACTACAGAAATCATCGAGGCGTCTCTCTGCTATGAGTAATAACAGTAACTCAGACACCCATGGCTTTGTGCAAAACAGAAAGAGGAGAACTGTCTTTCTAAATCTTAAAATTATTTTGAGATGCTGTCATTATGTAGCCCAGACTGGCCTCACACTGGTCCTCCTGCTTCTGCTCTGAGACTGCCAGCACGGTCACTAACCTGTTTAAAATCTCAAGGTTCTTAAGGCTCTCATGGTTCATAAGCAGCCTCCCCCAAGGGCAAGCATAGATGAAAAGGCACACCAAACTTTAGTGTTGGGGAGTTTGGTTGCAAGCATGATGGCTCAGACCTCTAATTCCAGATCTTGGGTAGTCAAGAGAGGAGAACCTCAAGTTAGAGGCCAGTTTGAGATATGTGGCCAGATGATGTCTCAAAAGCACATCTTAAAGATAGGATCTACAGAATGTATATCCTGATGCTATGACCTCAGTGTGAGGCTATTTGGAGGTGTGTCTCTGGGCAGTAGGTCAACTTAGATGAGGTCACAGGACAGGGCTCTTGATAAGACTAGTGTCTTTGTGAAGGGTAGGAAGGAGCAGTAGCTCCTCCACCATGAGGACACAGCACGGTGACTGCTTTCAGACCAGGATGCTGGTCTTTGCTGGAACATGCCAGCAGGTACTTTGAGCTTCCAAAACTATGAGAAGAAAGTACCTGTTGCTGAAGTCACTCCATCTAGGGAACTTCATCAGAGCAGCCCAAACACACTAAGATGGAAGGTCTCTAATCACATACTGTTTAATATTTAAGGAAAATACGTCTCTGATAAGAGTGACAGAGAAACAGGAGGAACAGTTAAAGAAGCAGGTGCCTCCAGTGAGTGCATCAACACCACAGGGTGTGTTCCTAGAGACGTGGTTGTGACAAAAAGCGCTGGTAGCTTTTTGGTCATAATTCATATCCATTGGCCGTGCCTTCTGTGAGAAGCCAAGTGGCAGATGTCACGGATTCTGCCTCTGCCATGATCCACTCTGGGGGATCTGAGGGTAGCAGTTGGTTCTGAGGCCTGGGAGAACCTGATGTGTTGAACATCTGTCGCAAAAGAAAAGATAAGGCTAATTTGTGGGGATCTTCATTTATAGGTTTTGGAGACATATGTTAAGTGGATTTTACTGCGTATTATCCCAGATACCCTAGAAAGATTTTTGCCCAAAGTATTGTAAGTCTTTTGGCTGAGCAGCATGCAGACAGCTGTGAGTGTTCCCGAGGAAGAAGGTGAAGACTGCTTGTATTTTTAAAAGTAAAAAAGAAGTACATGCTCGGAATTTAAAATATAGCCTCATGTCAACAAGCGTGGGACTTAAACACATGTGCCACACACACCCATTCCTAAGCAGTTGGCAGACATCAGTAATCGACCAGCGGATGGTCATTGCCAAGAGCATGCAACTGTTCAGTCTTAGTGCTCAGGGGCCACAAACCATCCTTCAGATGATTCTTCTACAGAGACTTAGTTGGATTTCCCCTAACCCACTGAAAACATCACAATAAATACGTTTAGCTGTAAGCCTGTTCTTCCCGCTTCTATCTTAACCTCTGCGTCTGCTCTCCAGCCCCAAAGCACACTTATACCTTTTGAGCTCCATGTTTTTTCAATGGCCAATTTGCCCAGGCAGCTCTGTCTATGGCAGGAATGGTGCTCAGTGTGTTTAACAATGGCTAGTCAGCCAGAATCTCCTGTCCGTAGGCGGCCATAGGCAGCTCTGCCTGCGCACAGCGTGCTTTCCCGTAGGAAAGCATGGCTGGAGCCATTTCCGGGTAGCATTTGAAAGATCTCCTGACTTGTATAGTTGATAAAACCAGAACCTTCTGGAAGCAGCTGCCTTCAGATGCAGGACTTGCACACTGACAAAGTAGAGCGTATTCCTTGCTCTTGGAGGGCATTTGAAAGAGTGTCCGGACCAGAGGGAAGGGGGGTGGTCTTTAGGATTCTTTGATTATCGTCCTTCCCTTAGATCTGTCAAGAACCCTCCATGCCTGAAGATTTTTCTCTCTGGACCATTTTATATTAAAACATCTGTGAAAAGGGATGGCTATTTGGAGGCTGTGCAGTTCCCTCTCGGCACACAGGGTCAAAGGCTCTCTTGCCTCTGTCATCTGGAAAGAAATATAATAAAGGGAAGGGGCTCTGGCTAGGTGTTGTGTGTGATTTGTATCAGAGCACTCTTTTCCAGTGTGCATGCCATGGGTCTCTTGCCTGCACAAGTATCTTTGGTCATGTGTCACATTGACTTTAGAACATCTGACCCAGACTACTGCAGTGTTTGGTTGTTTGACTGCAAACATGAAGCCTAAAAGTTTTTCATTATATTGCATGAAGTCATGGTCTTCTCTTGAACTGATTTCTTTTTTAAGATTTCTTTAGTGTGTGTGTGTGGGGGGGGGGATGTTCTGCCTGCAGATATGAATGTAGACCACATATTATTGCATGCTGGTGCCAGTGAAGCCATCAGATCCCTTGAAACTGTAGCTATAGTGGCTCTGAGCCATCATGTGGGTTCTGGGAACTGGACCCAGGTTCTCTGCAAGAGCAATAAGTGTTACCCCCTGGACCATCTCTCCAGCCCCTTGAATTGATGTCTTAATATGTCTTGAACATTCTGACATTGACTTTTCTTAGTCACCTTCACAGTAGAATTTAGTCCCAGAAAGAGCAGATATGACATCTAGGAAGGAACACCGGCCTACATATCACTGCACAACAGGTCACCTGCTAGGTACAGACCGGAAGGACAAATTATTCATTTTTTTTCTGTCTTTCCCATCGATTCAATATTAGTGATTCCTATAGATGGCAAAATAAACCATAATTGGTGACACCAAGGATCGTGGGGGCATGATGTGACTTGCAGCTTGGTATATAGCATGGCTTCGACTCTACAAACTCAGCAGATGGCCCTGGGGCCAAGTCCCACTCAGCCCGGGACCCTCCTAAAGCAAACCCCATGCTAGGACGTCTTCTTGAGTCTCTTTGCTAGTATGAGGAGAGACCTGCTCCAGTTGGGCATGTTGCACCTACCTAAAATCCTAGCCCTCAGGAGGCTGAGAGGGGAGGACCACAAATTCAAAGCAAACCTGGACCACACAACAATGTCCTATCTTAAAAAAAAAAAAAACAATAATAATAATAAAATGCTACCCCCAAATGGCTTTCTGCTGACAGCAGAAAGTGTACCCTATATTGAAATTCATGCTTTGCAATTTGTTTTGAGAAGCAGTTTAATACAGTTAGAAGACCATACGCTTTGTGCTTAGTTCAAACCCAGCCTTGGTTCTTTGGACACTAGGGATCATGATTCAGCGACATCTGTTCTCTGAGTGTTTGACTTCTGCTATTTTAAATAATCATAGACTTTCCAATATCATAGAGCTCTTAAGAGGACTTAAGGCAGCAGTGGATAAGGAAGCCTCACATATTTACAAATGTACACAGGATGTATGCCCTTGATCAATCCTGCTGCCAAAAGCCGGGTAAATTTCCAAAGCTTTGCGTTATCTCTGCTAACCAAAGTCAGTTAATCATTGACTGACAAAAGCAGGTCACAGAAGACCTGGAAACTTCAGAGCTGTCCTTCAGCTCACTGTTACCAAGCAGAACTTAGAATTTTACACACAAACACATTGTACAGGTGTTAAAAATTGAACACCAAAAATCAAATGAGAAAGGACAGCCAACAGTAATATGTACATTTACACAGAAACATACTTCACAGATTTATCTTGAGTGTCTTCCTTGGCCTTGGAATAGGGAAGAATTGTTGTGGGTTGATCTGATGTTATTTGTATTCTGATGTTAATTCTGTTTCCTCAAGAGGGGATGACCCACAAAAACAGCCCATGTGTACTCAGGTGACCTCATGTGAACCTTCTCCCCATTTTAACTGGTCAACAAAGGCTAGAGCCTGTGATTAGGCAGTGGAGAAGAAAGGTAGGACTAGAGGTTTGGGGGGGGAGGGTCTGGTAGAGAGGCAGAGGAGGACCAGAGGGGAAAGAGAAAGGATGGAGGAAATAGGGGATGATGGACCAGAACCATGTGGCCAGGAGAAACCACAAGCAGCAAGTTTAAGTTAGTATAGTGTTAGATCTATCCAATCTAGGCATATAGCTTATAATTATGATAACTAGACTGTGTGTTTTTTATATGGGTTTTTTTGGGCTTGGAAAGTCTAGCAACACAGTGTAGACTTGGTCCTTTGGGAGCCACTGCTTCAGAAGTAACTAGGCACTGAACAGGAGTTCTAGACACCTTCCTGCGGCCCCCTACAAGAGTCGTTTCCCAAACCTCTGGTGAGCAGAGGTCAGGTAGTGTGTAAACTGGTATGCTGACAGCCATGAGTTTCGACATCTTTTACCAAATTCCTCAAGACACACAGAGCCTGGTTCAATTTCGTTTTGCAATAGATACAGCTAAGGCATGGTAGTACTTTGGCAGAGTGGTAAATTTGGGATAGAAAATATATTTTAAGGTTGGGTCCAATGTTCAAACACCTAAGGGTAACCTGCTCAGCTCCTGTGTAGCCACCAGGAAAGACAAACAGAGCAGGTGGGGGCACTCAAAACCTCCCAGCATCAATCCAGACAGCAAGAGTGTTTAGTACCTCTATTATGTTTCCAAAAATATGTCACCTCTAAGTCAATTATTTTTTTAAAAGCTCACATTGGGATGATTTTTTAAAGCTATAAATATGAAATTACAAAATATAAGCAATCTTAGTTGCTAAAAATAATGAATATCACAAGATCCAAGAAATTATGGTTCCATTAATGAATTGTCTGACACATACTTTTATATTCTCTTTTTGTCTATGTGAGAGACTTGGGGAAACAAAGGTAATGAATCTATCTGCAGAGAGAGAAACTGAGGCCCAGAGAGGCAGAGTGCCTTGCCCAGCAGCTGTGGTTTGGATATGGTTTTAAACTCTCTTGGTGATAGCTGGAAGGCAGGGTCTTTAGGAAACAGCGAGATCAGGAGGTCTCTGCCTTCATCAGTGGATGGATTCATTCAAACATCCCTAAAGGGTAATCTCAGGAGCGATTCTGTTATGGGCAAGTTGGTGGCTAGATCTGACTCATTATGTGCTAACATCTACCTTGTTATAATGCAGCCAGCACAAGGCCCTTGTCACACACCGACCAGAGGCTGGCACCATGTTCTTGGACTTCCCAATGTCCAGAGCAGCGAGATAAATAGACTCTTTTTTTCATAATAAACTACTGATCCTGTAGTATTTGTATTATGGCATGGGAAACGGAGCGTAACACTGGCAAAATAAAATAAAATAAAATAAAATAAATTTGGTTTTGATTCTGCCAAAGATGAAACAGAAAATTCTCCCATTACAAGATGGGAGTAAGTATAAATTTCACTATCTCAACCTGCAGTTGGGCTTCATATTCTAAGGTCTACTGTCACCGATGTGCAAAGTAAAATGACTTAAGTTCTTGTAAAGAAAGATTTATAGTGAGTCAAAGCCCTACTGCTAGCAACCAATTGTAGGTCAAGTTAGTCATTTTAAAATGCCAGTGTTTTCTGCTGCTAACATCTGTCCATCAAACATGACATAAAACCACAGCAGAACTGCTATGTGGCTCAGCTATGCCCTTCCTTGGGATGCACCCAAAGCACTCTAAGTCAGCACGGCACAGACATACTTTGCACATCCATGTTTATTGCAGCCCTGTTCCCAAAAGCCAGGAGACAGAGACAAACTACATGTCCATCTACAGAAAAATGGGTCAAGAATGTGTGGGATGTATACATAGCGGAAGTCCTTGCCCATAAAGGAAAGGGAGCCATGTTGTGTTGATGGATCTGAAGATCATAACACTGAGTGAAATAAGAACCATTCAGAAAGACAAGTACCTCATTTTCTTCAGACTCTGTGTGTGTGTATCCGTGTGAGTCTGTGTATGTTGCATCTCTGTATGTGTGTATGTGAGTCTGTGTATGTTGTGTCACTGTGTGTGTTTGTCTCTCTGTGTGTTGTGTGTATGTCTGTGTCTGTGGGAGTCTGTGTATGTTGTGTCTCTCTATATGTGTTTATCTGTATGTGTCTGTGTGTATTTGTGTGTCTGTGTGTATGTGTCTGTGTGTGTTGAAAAGGAAAGACCATGGAGGAGAGGTAAAGGAACGCATGTAACATAAGAGCAGGAGGGAAAACAATGTGGGGAGGGTGAGGACTAGCAACAGAGGTGAGGGGAATGAGAAAGAAGGGGGAATGAGTGAGAACAAAGTATACTGATATGTATGTATGAAAATCAACAAAACCTTATTTGTCCAGCTTCCTAGCTGGACAAAGTGATGCATACCTGTAATCCCAGCACTTGAGAAGCCGAGGCAGGGGAATGGCCTTGAAGATAAGGCCAGCATGAACTACATAGGAGAAGCAGTCTCAAAAACTAAAACAATAAAATAAAGTCTTTCTGCCATTAGGGAGTCAGGGTATAGGGTGCAGTTCTCACTCTTGTGTTTGGGTCAGAACAGTGCCTTCCTCTATTAGTTTAATAGTAATTCCCTGACATCCCCCTACACGCTGGGCCCTGGGGCATGATGTCCTCATGGAACTTGTGATGGATCACCTGGGGGAGGTGGAGATGAACTGCAGACAACCACAAGAGGCTGTGCTTCCTGGTAAGATATGGAAGACAGCAAGTAGCAGAGAGCTCAGGGGAAGGACTGGGATAAGGACAAGATCTGTCCACAAGGTCTGCAGTAGCAGCAGCACAAACCATCAGCCAAGGTGGAGCCTGCCCGGAGCTGAGGAGTTTTAGGAATTGCCCTTGAGGCAGGAGCAAAGCATAGGAAAGGCGGAGCTTAGGAAACTGGTGGGCGGGTTGGTAACTCCAAACGTGTAACTTCACGATTCAAGAATGTTACCTTGAAAGCTGAGTGTGGTGGTACACAGCTCCCAGTGGGGAAGCTGAGGCAAGAAAGACAGAAGTTCAAGGCCAGCCTGGGCTAAGTAATATATTGTCTTGAGCATTGGCAGACACAGCCCTTGGGAAGTCAAGTTGGCTGGGCTCAGCCTAAGAGCGACAAAGGGCAAATGTAAAGAAGGCAGCTCTGGGCGTGGTGTGGACCTGGGGTGTCAAGGCATTTGATAGGAACTGATGGCACAGGGGTGAGTATTCTGCCAGTGTGACAGGCCACACCGGTGATGCGGCCGAGTCACTTCCTGGATGGAGGTACTTAACTAAGGCTACCCAATTCCATCATCCACTTCTACTGAACCTGGTGATGAACCAGGACTGCAGCATCTTGGAACTGAAGGGACCCAAGGAGCTCATCCAGTCCAAGTTGCTCGTGTCCTATAGGTTAGCATCTACACTCCAATTCAAGGGAAGGAAAGGCTCGCCACTGATGGGGGTGAACTCCTAAGCCAGCTTCCTGACTCTTAGGCTCTGAAGCGCTTATCAGCAATCACAACCTTCTCCGGGTACAGAATCAGTTCTCAGGGGTATTATACAGTCAAATAGCAGGTGCCCAAGAATGACTTGTTGAAATAAGTGATTTGCCTACACGAGTTTCCTCTGGTCTCTTCTTCAGTTCACATAGATTCGTAACCTTGGGATTGATTCATCGACAAACACTCTCCCAAGAAGTTGTCATCTTTTCCAGTTTAAAACAATATTTGAGATTAAGAATATTTAAGGACACAAAGTATCCAAACGATATCCTCATGCCTATCAAAGAAATCAAATAGAATCTAAAACAGAATCTATTCGTTTGTTTACTTTGGCAGTGCTGGGTATAGAACCTAAGGCCTCATGCATGCCGGCGTATACCCTACCACTGAGCTAACACCTTAAGCCTCTGTTTCTTTTTAAATTGAACTATAGGTAATGAGCTCTCCAGTCTGTTCACTTAAAGGAGACAAGAAAAAGTTGAAATCACAGAAGGGAGCCACAACAGACGAATTCACATCTAGGATGACTGTGCTGAAGAAAAAAAATTCCCAGTCAGAAACTTCTAAAGTCGAAATAAAAGAGAGACTTTTGGTAACAGTTGTATGATAGGAATGAGCAATGTTAGAGATGCGAATGTATAATTTTTAGAAGTGTAAAGAGCCAGCAGAAGGGGAACGCATAAAGACAGCTTCCTTGGGAATACATTAGCATGCTGTGTGTGCATGCTCACACCTGACACATGAGCACAGCGCTGTTTCCATGGCAATATGGGGAGGGGGGGCTCAACTGGGAAGCAATCTCCTTACATTCAGAGCCACTTCTAAAGATCCCTGTACAGAAAGCCATGAGGGAGATATTTTGAACTCAAAGGAAAAATTATTGTAATCTTCTTTGGGATGAGTTCAAGCAAACACCCTGCCTCTTCATGCCTTACTCTTACCTTGGACCTTCCAGCCACCTTAGACACTTCAGGCCATTTTTGTTTTTCTTTTTTCTCGAATAGTAGTATCATTGTTTCAAACTCAGGTGTTCACAGCCTCAGTCATCTACTGTGTCCTAGGGGATATTCAAAGCTTTGGGGACCTTTATTATCACAGGTCCCCTAAACAAACTCTTAGGCTCTTTCCTTATTAAGACGGAATCACTAATCTGTGTGAGGATGTTGTAGCAGTAATGCAGGGAGACAAAGAACTCAGAGGCTGGAAAGGAGGCTCAGAGGGTAAAGTGATTGCTGTGCAAGATGACAAGTTCAAGCCCCAGCACTGGAGTAAACATGTCATGTGAACTGTGTGTGTGTGTGTGTAACCCTAGTACTGCAAGAAACGAAGACAGGAAGTTCCCAGGGGACGGCCGGCTAACCAGTCTAAGCAAACTGATGTGCTTCAAGCTCAAGGAAAACCTGCCTCAAAAAATGAGGTAAAGAAACAATTGAAGATGCTTGATATTGACCTCTGACCTATAAACACATTAAAGTATGTGTTTGCACACACACACACACACACACACACACACACACACACACACACAGTGAAAGAGAGTAGTGTGTGATATGGGTGAATGATCAAAGTATATTGCACAGTTGCTAGAAAGTGGCTTTACGTGATCCTGTATAAATTTTTCATCTTTTATTAATTAAGTTATTTACTTTACACCCTGATAGAAGCTTCCCCTCCCTCTCTCCTCTCAGTCCTCAACTTCCCACCCCCCATTTTCCTGTACTTCGTTTCTCTTCAGAAAAGGGGAAATCTCCCACGGATATTAACCCACCTTGACATATCAAGTTGCAGCAGGACTGGGCACATCTTCTCCTATTGTGGTTAGGGGAAAGGGATCCAAAGGCAGGCTAAAAAATCAGAAGCAGCCCCTGCTCCTGCTGTTAGGAGTCCCACATGAAGACGGAGCTCCACACTGTTATGTATGTGTAGACGGTCTAGGTCCATTCCATGCACGCTCTCTGGTGGCTCAGTCTCTGTGAGCCCCTATGGGCCCAGGTTATTTGCTCCTGTAGGTTTTTTTGTAGTGTCCTTGACCTCGATCTTTCCTCCTCCTCTTCCCCAAGCTCTGCCTAATGTTTGCCTGTGAGTTTCTGTATCTATTTCCGTTGCTGTTGGGTGAAACCTCTCAGACACACTTGTAAGCAGACATTAGCAACAAAGTATAAAATAACTATCCTACAATCCGTAGACCCGAAGAGGCCAAAAAGCACCGAGGGCCCAGGGGGAGATGGTTGGATTTCACTGAGAAGGAGGAATAAGACAGACATGGGGAGGACGTGGTAGACGGAGAGAGGGCTATGAGTGGGGGAACGGGACAGAGAGGAGAGCAAGAGGTTCAAGTGGGAGGAGGATGGGAGGTGAGTGTACTGGGAGAGAGAACTGGAATGGAGGGAGGGTGGGTATCTCTGGGATGAGCTAGAAACCTAGAACCATGGAAACTCCCAGGAATCTATGAGGGTGACCGTAGCTAAGACTCCTAGGGGCAGGGGTGGATACGGAACCTGGAATGGCCATCTACCGTAACCAGAAAAGACTTCCAGTGGAGGGATTGGGACACCAACCCAGCCATATAACCTTCAACACACAACGTGTCCTGCCTACAAGATGTGCAGGAGTAAAGATGGAACAGAGATTGCGGGAACGGCCAACCCATGACTGGACCAGCTTGAGACCCATGCCATGAGAGAAAGCCCACCCCTGACGCTGTTAATGATATTTTACTCTACTTGCAAACAGGCACCTGTATAATTTTTTTTTTAAGTGTAAGAAATTTGACTGGATACCCAGGTTCTTGCAGCAGCGGGTCTTTGGTTTGTATCATTTGACTTCTTCTTGGATGGCAGAGGGATAAAAAAGCATAGGGTTTGGGTCTTCATTGTTAATCTTGGACACAGGGTTCCCAACCCCTTCCCCTTCTTCTGTTCTCACTGCGGGTGTGCACGGAGACTTGCATGGGAACAAGTGGCTTTTCTTCGGCTGTCAGTGAGCAAGTTCACTCCTAAGGTTCCGTCCGCTGAGGATGACAGAAAATGACTTGTAGCAGTGGCTCCTGATCAAACTTTCTTGTTTCTAATAATTCTGTAAAAGTAATATAATGATGTTAATTATTATTTCTTTGGGGGATCGGCCCTTGTGAGACTCACCCTGTGTTTCAGGGTGACCTTGGGCTCTCAGAATTTCTGCACCTGACTTTAATCCTTGCAAATAATTATGGTTCTGTGGATTTCTTTTCTTCTTCTTCTTTTTTTTTTCTTTTAATGTCTAGAACATCCAGAAATAGGGATGCTATTTAATTAGCCTGCCTCCTCTGTCTATGCATATTTTGAAAGGGATATACTTGGGCAATTGTCTATGACGTCGTCTCACAGGAAGCTTTTGTCATCTGCTCTCTGAACAGGAAGTCCAATGTCGACTGCACAGTTTAAAACCGGGCAATCATGAGGGTATAAATCTAAGTAAGCTCATATTCCTTGTGACATAAGTGAATGTCAGATCCAGGCATGGTGGCACACCACCTTCTGCAATTCCAACATTCCAAAGGAGAAGACAAGTTGACGGAAAGACTAATGTCCGACCACATAATGAGACCAATGTTAACCAACAGCAAAAACAAAACAAAACAAACCCCCAAACCCTCCAACCATCATAAAAGAACACAACCCAGTACCAGAGTCCTCTTCGAACAGTCAGCCTGGCCAAGAGGAACATGCCCTTGCTGTGAGACCTAGGCTGCCACTGGGCAGAGAGCAGGGTCATCTCAATCCTGAGTACTAACAACTGTCACCTTTGTAAAGAGCAGCATTGGGCTTCAGTAAAAGGCCGCACAGACACAGGGTGAGTGAGGTAAACTCCAGAGGGCTGGCGCGCAGGAGGCAGTTGGTAAATATGGTTGATGCTTATCTCGGGCCCACATGCCGTGATAAGATAGCAAATGAGGAGCCAATCAATTTGAGCAGCAAAACACCTACTGTGCTATACACAGAGGGTCAGAGACACCAAGACAAAGACTTTGTCCTGGACACCGCCTCTTTTTCGCCTGACAGAAGAATGAGAATCCAATTCACTTGGCCACTTTGCTTCCTGAATTAGCAGGTAGAGATGCAATCTGTACTAGTCAGGCTTCCTTGGAGGAGCAGAATAGATGGAACGAATATTGATCAATAGAGAACTTATTAGCTCAGCTTACATGAGAGGGTCTAAGTAGTACAACAATCCCTGTATCACCACAGAGAGGCCCATAAGCCCACAGTTGTTCAGTCCCCAGTGCTTGATGTCTCAGAAGGACCCACTCTGGAGCTGAAGGTCTAACAGGTCCCTGGAATGCCTCTGGTCTCGAGCCCACGTTAGAGGGTCAAAACTAGACTGTCACATCGGGCAAAGGAATGCAGCAGAAACCACAATACAGTTGATGAACCCGGCAGGGAGAGAGAAGTCCGGGAGATGAAAAAGATGCTAAACCTCCTTCTGTCACCAGCAGCCACCAAAAATGCAGCCCACATGAGGGTGGCTCTTCCCACTTCGGATAATCTAACCAAGAAAATTCCTTTCAGGGGTGCCTAGCACTTGTCTTCTAGTCATTCCAGATGCAGACAAGCTGACAAGAAAGAAGGGTCACCGCTCGGGCTATGGAAAGAGCAGGGTCCCTAGAGTCCCCTGGTCTCAGTTCTTCAGCCTCAGAGACCAGGAGCAGCTCAAGCATTGTCTTGCTTCCTTTTCCCCTTGGTTAAAATGGAGGTCAGCGATGGTCCCTACAGTACTGTCCTTCTGTCTGTGGGCCTCACTTGCCAGGCAGTCTTAGGGACATGCCGCTGGTGTGCCTTTGCTGGTGAAGCTTGCTTTATAAGAACGAATGCATTGGATTTGGTGAGATAAAGGATTTAAACAAAAATAAAACCATTGGAGAGGGTGTGGGGAAAGAGGAGCACTCCTTCACTGCTGGTGGGAGTTCACAGAGATGCAGCCACCACGGATATCAGATCTTAGGTTCCCCAGAAAGCTATAAATAGATGTATCATATGACAGAGCTCCTGGGCATCTAATTCCACTCCTGGGCATATGCCCAAAGGATTGTATATGCTACTATAGAGGTACATGCTCATGGTTTTTGCTGCTGTCTTTACAATAGCCAGGGGAAGGAAACAGCCTAGTTGTCCATCCCTAGAAGAATGGATAATGAAAACATGGTACATGCACACAATAGTTCTATTCATCTGTAAAGAGAAATGAAATCATACAATTTATAGAAAAGTGGATGGAACCGGAAAATACTACATTAGGCTAGGCAACCGAGGCCAAGACAAAAAAAAAAAAAAAAAAAAAAAAAAAAAAAATACGGACACTTCTCTCTTCAATGCAAATCCTGGCTTCCATGTTTTTCTATGTGTGGGTCTGAGTGAAGTGAAAGAGGGAAGAGGCCAGAAGACCAGGAAGGGGCCCACAAGGAGAGATTACTTCCAGCGGAACATTGCCCCATGATTGAATCCCAGTAACCAGTATCCATGTACTACTCAAAACTTAGAGACCATGACTGATTGCATTACTAACTGATAACTTGTGAGAGATTTCAAAATCTCAACTGTCCTGTTAGAATTCCTACTCATATTTCCCTCCAGATGTAATTTTCTTATCATTAGGAACACTACTGGAATACTGTGATAACCTGTTTTGTGCATATTTCTACTTGCGAACTGCTTGTATGACTTCCCTTCTATTTTCACTTTAGTGCCTTTCTTACCTTTCAACACTTCTCATTGTGTTAATTTAAGTCTTCTAACGAGATTCTGGAAAATAATGGCATGGTGATATAATGTTAAATAAAACAGAACGAAACCCAAAAGCTGAGAAATGTGTTGTTGTCTGCTGCGTTGCCTTGAGTCTAAAGGTGAATCTGTGTAAACTCTCAGCGCTGGTCAGAATCTTACATAGCCATTCTCGGATTCCTAGGATCCATTCCGGTGTGAAGAAAACAGTCATTTCTGCCAGGCTTTGGTTGACTTAACAACCATGTCAATGTGCAGTGTGACTCAGTAACCAAACTACAGGCAGAACCTGACCTGTTCTCACACTGCCACACCTATCAAACAGCACCACCTCCACTCAGATCTCTTCCCGGTTATGTCTTAGTCCTTCACCTTTCCCCTGACCTTTAGTATCACTTAAAATATTATATATGTGTGTATCTATATATGTATATACATATATATGTCATATACACACTGCATATACGTATGTGTATGTTTATGTATATGTACACATATATGTATATATGTGTGTATGTATGTGTATATATATATATATATATATATATATATATATATATATATATAATTGTATGTGAGTGCGTAGGTCAGAGGACAACTCTGTGCATTTTGTTCTCTCCTTCTGCCCTTTACACACATCATAGGTTTCAAACTCAGGTCACTGGGCCTGTGCCACAAGCACCTTAGCCTACTGAGCCATCATATTGGCCTGTTCATGTCCATTTGCAAAACAGCAGCCAGAAGCATTCTTTAGCTCCAGACATCAGAACATTGGTGCATAGCCCCTGCCAGTGTTCACTGCCTCAGCCAGCCAAAAGCCAATCTTTAGCGTGGTTCAGGAAGCCACCAGGACCTGCTGCTATCTGTGGCTCCTGTCTGCTTCACTCACCAGCATGACCATGACACTTGTCTTCCTTCCTTCTCCCTCCCTACCTCCTTCCTCCCTTCCCACCTCCTTCCTTCCCTCCCTCCCTTCCTTCCTTCTTCCCTTGTTAATTTTCTTTACCTTTGTTTTTCAAGACAGGTTCTACCTCAAGGTGCTGCTTCAACCCCCAAAGTGCTGGGATTACTAATGTGTGTCACCATGCCTAGCTACCTGGCAGTGCTTTGGGCATATTGGTTTCCTCTACCTCCACTGTTCCTTGTATATCGACACCATCACTTCCTTCCTTCCTGCCTTCCTTCCTTCCTTCCTTCCTTCCTTCCTCTTCAGTATTTGACGTCATCTTCTCCTATGACCCAACTTTAAGGTTTATATTGGAGTCTGGGTATGCATCCTAGTAAGAGAGTTTGCTGGCATGCAGGAAGCCCTAGGTTCAAGCCCTGGTGCTGCATGTTGCCATAGCTACATGACATCACCTGGATGTGCTAATACCTGAAACACTCCATCCTGTAGGGAAGCTCCTAAAGCAAGAAGGTAAACAACTCAGAATAGCTTCAGGAAGTCCCTGAAACAGACCATATTCTCTATGTTCCTCCCTGCAAGAGTAAGCAGTAAAACCAGGAGTCTCTCTTAGAAGAGCAGAACCCAGCTGCAAAGAAGACTCTCAGACCAGACCAACTGCCTGGAAAAAGTAGAAACCAGCTACCGCCTGGAGAGTGTGGCTTGCAGACTGGGTGACAGAGTCCATGTTTTTGGCTCCACATTAGAGCGGCCTCCACAGAGTGAGTCCTCAGAGCCAATAAAGGGATAAGCCACCCTTTTAATAATTACTGCAACAGCTCTCCTTAATGCTTGCTGAATGTCCTTCCACAGGACACCTGGGAGTCTGCATGTTGGCTCTTCTCCAGAGTCCTCCTCTTTTTCACCTGACACAGAGAAAACACAAGCATATGGCCATGGGCATGGGGTGACTTTTACACAGGGCAATTGCCATTTTGAAATCATTAAACTGTCTGCTGGTGACTTATTTTCAGGGCTCCTATCTTCCCCGGCTGCTGATTAGCTTTGTAGCCTTAATGCATGCTTTCTCTCCCACAGACTCTCTTTGTTTGCTGACAGCATCTGCCCGTACTGATCCTTGCCTCACCTGGCACGGTTCTCCCCAGTCCCTGGAAGAAACGGCATTCACCCACATGCTAGGGATAAAATAAGATTGCTACTCAAAGTCAGAAGTCTTTCTCTGAAGCAGTGACATCTATAGGTTAAAAAATACACACACACACAAGTGTGCCCTTTCTTCTTGGATAAAGAGAAGCCATCTTCCAGACAGGCTTTTGACACAGGGAAGGCTGGGGTATGATTTAAGTATTCTTTGCAGTGAAAACAGCACTTAATTGGACCAAGAGAGAACGAAGTCAGCTGCCTTCATGATTATTTAAACACACATACCAATCAAAAGTGCTTCACTGTCTTGTTACAAGAGAAATAGGATTGCCGTCACAGCTTTCCGCTGGCTCCCCCTCCGTACAAAAGGGGAGAAGAAAGACATTTACAAGGCACCAGAATTCATTTGCTTCCTAAATATGATGCTTGCATGTAGATATTGGCAGCCTGAAAAATTCTAACAAGAAACATCACCTAAGCCATGAGGTCTATTTTTCCATTATTCTCTCTGAAAATGTCCGTTTTAAGATGATCACAAATGCAAGTGGGTTTCTGTGTTGTCCACGTGGTAAGGAGAGACAAGTGACATGGTGGCTGAATCGGAGACAGTGGACATTAATGATGGAGGAGTTCAGTTTTATATTATTCACCAACATAAAAATGCATTCGCTTCCACTAATGAATAGACGTCTGTGCTGGAAACAGTATCATGTAATAACTTGTAGAGCAGTTTATAATTGTTAAGGTGTGTCTGCATCTGCATGTATGATATAGTGTTCCCAGGGACCCTATGAGGGAGACAATGGTAACTTCATAATTTACAGGTCAGAAAGCGGAGTCAGCTTCTTTATTTTTTTTTCAATTTTATTGGATATTCTTTGTATTTACATTTCAAATGTTATACACCCCCACTGCCCTCCCTCCTCCCACCCCCCAACTTGCTTCCATGAAGGTGCTCCCTCTCCCAATCACTCTTTCCACTTCAGTGCCTTGGCTGTTGATGGTGTTCTTCCCGTGAGGGTGCAAATGTTAAGACCCAAACCGAGTCTTATTTATTTGAGGCTCCCATGAATGAGACAAGAGATGGGGAATTGGTGCAAAAGCAAGAGGTTTATTCGTCCAGTGCACTGGGGTGTCCTACATCCAGAGGAGAGGCAACCCCAAAAGGCTGTTACAAACAGTTTTTATACTTTTTATGGGTAAAGTTTACATCAGCAAGGTTATAATTTAAATTCATTGGCTAAGCATACTGACCTTTAAACCTATTGGTTAGTGAGTATATGCGTCAGGACCCTAACTGGGACTCTCTAAAGGATCAGATGGCTCTCAGTCAGCACATTTTATTATTCTCCTGAGAATTGTTTACTCAAGGAAGTCCTTTAGACCAAGGCAAGGTGAGTCTCTGGGCCATTGTTTCTACACAGGTGGGGGATAGATAATTTTTTACTTCTTTCATTAACCCTTCAGCTTTTTCAGTCCTTTCTCTAGCTCTTTCATTTGGGTCCCTGTGCTCAGTCTGATGTTTAGCTGCAAGCATCCTCAACTGTATCTGTATGACTCTGGGAGAGCCTCTGAGGAGACAACCATGTCTGGTTCCTGCCAGTAAACACTTTTTGGTATCAGCAATAGTGCTTGGGTTTGGTGACTGTATATGCGGTGTTTCTCCAGGTGAGGCAGTCTCTGTAGATCTTTTCTTCAATCCTTGCTCCTCTATTTGACCTTGTATTTCCTCCCCTGTTTTGTTCTCCCTTCTAATAGGGACTAAGGCATCCACATTCTGGTCCTTCTTTTTGAGCTTCATAAGTTCTGTGGATGGTTTCTTAGGTATTCCGAACTTTTTTTTTTTTTTTGGCAGGGTTGGGGGTGGGATGGGAGGTGGGGGGAATGGGGCACAGAGTCAGATTCTTTCTGTTTTACAAGCCTGAATAAAATCGTATGTAGTGTTTCCTGGTTTCTTATGACCCACCCAACCCTCACCCCTCTGCAGAATTACAAATTCATTCACTTGAATCGGTGTTGAAGAAGTTACTGAGTGCGTTACAGGAGAAGGGAGCTGGCGTCCCCAGCTCTTACCTAAGAAACTGTAGTCCATCTAATGAATGATAGATGTCTAAGGCTTCAGCTCCCTGGGGGAACTCAAAGAGCAAACTTCATCTGTCCTAAACAAGCTTAGAACTTAAGGAGAAATGAGTTGGAAGATTAGGCAGATGGTGCCAAAAATGTCATTTATTGGTGATAAAGGTGACAGAGGAGGTGTCACTTGGTGGGGGAGGGTGAAGTGGAGCTGCTGAGAGGAACCCCTCACACTGATGGGTAGTGTGGCCTTGGCCAGCTTCCCCCCAAGGCCAAGGGTGGTGGGAGCATCAAAAGTCTGCCTCCTGCCTATAACGGTGAGGTCTTGGCTGGAGAGAGACAGCAAAGCTTCTCTTCTTCGGTTACTGGGACAACGCGTACCAGGAGTTGGGGAATGGCCACCAGAGTCCATATTGTCATGAAGGGAAACTCTCCTCAGGAGAAATTAGGAGCAAGGTGTCCCTGTCACAAGACTGAGTCTGCTTCCTTTCTGGGCCCTAACTCTGAGCCCTCAAGGTAGGGTGATGCACAGGCTTCATGGGCATTAGCTACTGTCTCTCTGCTGGGACCCTGAATCCTTAGCCACCTAGTATCTGATATGCCTCATCTGCCCCCTCTAGGGACCTGGAGAGCAGGGAATATTTTTCTAGCAATGCCCAGCACAATGGAGCAGAGCACCACACCATCACTGCTTGTCCAATGTCTCTAAAGCAAATTCATCCCGCTCAGATTTACAAAATGGCAGCTCTAGAGCCCCACAGCTCTGGCTTCTGGCCCACTAATTTTTGGGTCCTGGTTTTGTCAACATTCTATTGCTGTGTTACACAGGCAGGCACGGTGCTGGAGAGGTAGGTAGCTGAGAGTTCTACATCTGAATCCACACACAGGCAGCAGGGACAGAGAAGAAGGGGCGGGAAAGACTGGGGCTTTCTTGAGCATTTGAAACCCCAAAGCCCACTTCCCCCAACAAGGCCACAACTATTCCAACAAGCCTACACCTCCTAACAGTGCCACTCCCAGGTGACTAAGCATTCAAATACATGAGCCAGTGGAGGCCATTCTTATTCAAGTCCTGAGCTGCTTTATGGTTGCTGATTCATGATGGCCTGTACCGCCACAGCCAATAACCCAGGCACTGGCATCGACCCCACACACTGCAAACAAACTGGGTGGGGAACGAGAACATTGCCAGTGCTCTGAAGGCTCACCTGGCTTACTCTGAAAGCCAGCTTTCCTGATGTGGGCTTGTCTCTTCCCTCCCCTCTGAGCTGCCTTCATGTTTTCCCATTCCATGGGTGAGGAAGTGTGAACTGAAAAACCTTTAGGCACTTGCCGAAGGCACCCACCTGGCTCCCACTAAGAGTCTAACCTGTGCTCTGAGTGTGACCTCGCAGAATAAGTTTAGAAGCTGAGACAGCCAAGAGTGATGGCTAGTGCCTGCAATCCTAGCACGTGGGAGACAGGAGAAGTGTTGTGAGTTCAAGACCAGCCTGGATTGTAGGGTGAGACTCTGTCTCGAAAAACCAAACAAGGTATTTGACAAAGCAACACAGTCTCCAGTGTGCTATGTAATGTGTCAGCCAGCTTTCGGACACTGTGACAAAATGCCTGGGGTGTTCCACTCACAGCCGGACGAATCGGGGAGGCCTTCTCTCTGTCCATGTTCTTAGGGTTTGGGCACTTGGCTCCATCACTTCCTGTCATGCCTGGGAGAATTTGATAAAACTGACCTTCTCACTTCACTGTGACTGCAAGGGGCCAGGTCTCTCTCAAGAGAAAAATAAGAAATGCACATACACAAAACAAATACACAAACAAAAAACAAGTAAGACAAACAAACAAATGAAAAACGCTTAAACTAAGCAATTTAAGACACAAAGTATACAGAAATTTTTTTGAACTAATTTGGTTTTATCAAGTACTCCTAGGCTTGAGGTCTTCTCTGAAGTACGATTAATATACCCAGCGACACTGCATTGAAGAAAACTAATTTTTCTTTTGTAGGCTGGTGTACTGGCTGGTTTTGTGTCAACTGACACAAGCTGGAATTATCACAGAGAAAGGAGCCTTAGTTGAGGAAACATCTCCCTGAGATCCAACTGAAAGGCATGTTCTCAACTTGTGATCAAGCCGGGAGGGCTCAGCCCATTGTGGGTGATGCCATCCCTGGGCTGGTAGACCTGGGTTCTATAAGAAAACAGACTGAGCAAGCCAGGGGAAGCAAGCCAGTAAGCAACATCCCTCCATGACTTCTGCATTAGCTCCTGGTTCCTGGCCTGCTTGATTTCCAGTCCTGACTTCCTCTGATGACGAAAAGCAATGTGGAAGTGTAAGCTGAGTAAACCCTTTCCTCCCCAACTTGCTTCTTGGTCATGATGTTTTGTGCAGGAATAGAAACCCTGACTATGACAGCTGGTGTTAATCACAGATAAATTCTTGGTTGGGAGTGAAAGCTCATGTCCTGTTTCTGCTCTTGATGCTAGAACTTTGTCTGGCTTGAACTTCACAGGCCCTGTGCATGCTGCCACAATCACTGAGTTCATATGTGCCTTGGTCCTGTTGTGTCTGGAAGATACTGTTTCCATGGAGTAACCAATTCCTCTGGCACCTACCATCACTTGGCCTCCTCTTCCACGTAGATCCCTGAATCCTGAGGAGAGAGTTTAATGAGGACATCCCGTTTAGGAGTGAGTGTTTTGAAGTCTCTCACTCTATGCATATGTAGTCCAGTGGTGAGTCTCTGGGTTAGCTCCCATTTATGGCTATGGATAGAGCAGAATGTCACTGAGGGTCATTTTATTGCTATGTTCCTTTAACTGAACAATAGTAGTTGTTTTCCTCCCTGCCCCCCACCGCCCCCGACCCCGACCCCTGACCCTGGCTCATAGCCTATTCAGACTCAAGTTCTTGGCAACCTAAGGATTGTCAGGTATGGGTTCTATCTAATGCAGTAAAACTTAAACTCAATCAGTGGGCAGTTGGTTACTCCTATAAGGCTTGTGCCACTTTTACACCAGCATATTTTGCAGGCAGGCCACCACTGTAGGTTGTAGGGTTTGTAGCCAGATTGAGTAATACCTTTCTTTTTTTTAGTATGCTGAGTATCTTCTAGTAATATGAATGTTAGCCAGTAGGAATGAAGCCTACAGGCAAACACCAGTTCAATTTTTATGTGCTTGATGAGATATATTTAAGTATTACCTTGAGCAGAGAGCCTTACCATCATTTTTGAGGAGAGCAGCCTTTAGCCTTGGAAATAGTCTGAGATGTTTGGGGCCAATGACTCAATAAGATGTAACCCATTCCTGATACAGGATGTTTCGCTTGGTGGTATAATGAAAGAGATACGGTCTCTTCCATTATATTGTTACTCTATTTAGATCACTTTTGTATATGTATATATTTAGGAAGCTTTTACAGTAGCAGACACCGCTCCTATGGCCCCTCAATTGCCCATTGTGTTTGTTGTCCCTCCCCATGGTCCTCCCTTCTTCTCTTTCTTACCCTCCCCTTTAGTCTTCCCATTCCAATCTCCCTCCTCCACGTTGCTCTATAAGAACATATTCTATTTCCCTTTCCTTGGGAGATTCTCCCTTACTAGGCATCTGACCTCTGCCTTATACAGATTATAACACTCATATGGAAGAATACATGCTAATGTCCACATAGAAGAGAAAACACATGTTCGTCTCATTTGTCTTCTGGGGTCTGGGTCCCCTCACTCAGGGTGACTGTTTCTAGCTCCATCCATTAACCTACACATTTCATTCACTTCTCTTAATAGCTGCATAACGTTCGACCATGTAAGAGTAGCACACTTTCATCATTCATCAATCAGCTGAAGGACATCTAGGCTCTTGCCAATTCCTGGCTATTATGAATAAAGCAACAATGAGCAGGAATGAGCAAGGTTTCTCAGTAGGGTGTAGAGCCCTTGGGGTCTATGCCACATGGTATATCATTCTTAAGATTTGCCCTTTTAAATAGAAGCAACTGGCTTGAAAAGCCCACAGAACATGATATAAGGTAAGGACTTCAGCCACCATTGTTTTTTTGGGTTTTTTTGTTTTTGTTTTTTTGTTTTTGTTTTTTTATCACAGGCTGTCATTCACCTCTCAATCTTGGAACTGCCATTTTCAGATGCAGCAATTAGAAGAGAGAAACATTTTATACTTAGTCAAATCCATAAGCATCATTTTAAAAATGTTCGATGGGCTTTTTACCTCAAGCTAGTGAGTGTGATAGTTTTTCTCAACCTGACACAAACCTAGACATAGTAAGAGAGAAATTGCCTCCAACAGATTGGCCTGTGGGCAAGTCTGGGGGGGAGCATTTTCTGGATTAATGATTGATGTGGAAGAGCCCAGTCATGTCAAAGTCATGGTTCTCATCACATCAATAGAAAGCAAACTAGGGCAACTGTTTTCTGAGGTCGGTGGGCATTTTAACATTTGGCTTTGTACTTATTTTTTCCTGTAACTTTCTCACCTGGACTATAGCACTTTAGTCACACTGAGAAAAGTAACTAATGCAATACACAACCAGGAAGCTTCCAGGTATACTGGTAACACGAAACAGCCATCATCTAGAATTTTAGGAAGCAACTATCTTGGAGATGGACTATTTTGCCACAGACATAGTTTAGAAAGCAGATCAACTTCTGTCTTAAAAACAAAAGTTTAAGAATTCTCTGCGAATGACAAGTACTCCCATCTGAGCCCAGGGCTGGCTGGGCCCAACCCTCCTCAGCAAGTACATCCAGTATATACGCTTAGTATGTCTTACAGGATTGAAGATGACTTTGTTTTGATGCATTTCAAAGCAGGCTGCTGTCCTGGGCTCTATAAGAAAGCAGACTGAGCAAGTCATGTGGGCCAAGCAGCATTCTTCCATGACCTCTATATCAGCTCCCGCTTCCTGGTTCCTGCCCTGTTTGAGTTTCTGTTCTGACTTCATTCAATGATGAACAGAGATGCGGAAGTCTAAGCCAAATAAACTTTTTCATACCAAACTTGCTTTCTGGTCATGGTATTTTATTGCAGCAATAGAAACCCTAAGACAGCATCCCAAATTGGGGGGTGGTGACATATACCTTGAATCCCAGCACTTGGAATGCAGAGGCAGGTGGATCACTAAGGCCAGCAGGGTCTACAGAACAAGTTTCAGGATAGCCAGGGCCACACCGAGAAACCCTATTTCAAAACACCAGAAAACAAACAAACAAACAAAACCAGTGTCCCAGTTTAGCTTCTACCAGCTACTCTGTTACTGGAAATATTAACTAACTTTTCTAAGCCTCAGTTTTCTTGTCAATAAAATGGGATACTTCTATTAGCATTTAACAGTTATCCCCAAATAAAGTGGCTTTAGAACAATGAACACGAACTATCTCACAGAGTCTTGGAATCAGGAACTTAGGGGAGACCTAGTTGGGTCTGGCTTATGTCGTAGCTCATAGCTGACATCTGGGGACATGGTCATTTGAAGTCTTGCTTGGGCTGTGGGGTCTCTGGTTCTGAGGTCGCACAACCATGTGGCTAGTACGTTGCTGGTAGTCTTGGAGTGAAGTTCTCAGTGTTTTGCTTTGTCTTGTCTTGTTTTGTTTTACCACATGGGTCTCTCAAAGGACTTGGTGCAATATTCCCAGAGCATGGTGGTAGGCATGCGAGCAATCTGAAAGACCTAGGCGGAAGTTGCAACACCTCTCATGATACAGCTGCAGGCACCACACAACCCCATGCTCACCGTGATCTGTTGTCAACAGACCAGCACCGGTTGAGCACAGGGACGTGCTCTGGGGGGACACCTGGAATCCAGGCCCATTGCCAGCTGTCTCAGTTGCTGGGAGTCACACAGTGGCTGGCACCTACGACTGTGCTAAGTGACAGCTGTTGATAGATCTCATGATTCCATGCTTCTTATCACTTCATGAAGAGGGGACTTTTCCTGAGGCCTTGTTCTCAAGTTGCCACTCTCAGATCTCATGACATGCCCATCCAATGGTGATGTTTAAAAACACAAAGAAAAGCAACCCCCCCCCCCCCGCCCCAAAACAGTAGCAGCCAATGGTCTCCCAGAACAGGAGCGGCTTAGAGTGTAGTCTAAATTGTTTCCTTTCTTTTGCTGACTGCCTATGGATCATGAGAACTCCCCCCATCCCCCAGCTTTGATGATCTGCACGCTGTGGTCAGCAGGGGCTGGAGGACGTGAAAAGTCAGTGTAACGAGCAAGCTGCTGATCTGTGGTTTGCGGCCCAGCTCTGCCCGACAGTGTAGCAGACAAGCCTATTCTAGTGGCAGCAGTGGGGACTGTTTGAAACGGAACAACCCTCGGGTATCAGCTAAAGTGTCTCTTCAGTTGGGCAGGACTGTCACCCTCAGTGGCTTCCTAGTGGCTTGCAAGGATGGCCATGGTTCCTTGCAGAGCCATAACATAGGACACCTGTTTGATGTCAGTGGAAGCTGCTGGATGTCCCTCCCTCTCTCCCCTCTTCCTCCCACAGAAACAGAACCCCTATTCATTAGTTGGAACAAGGTACCCAAGAGCAAAACCTACATTTGCCTGGCTTTCACGGCAAGTTGCCAGTGGGATGTAAGTAGAAGTGGTGTGTGCAACTCCTGGAGACAGAGCGTGCCTTTCTTCACCCCTTCCTCCTTCCTGATGGTGAGATCAGATATGATCAGAGCTCTAGGAGCCATTGAGGGTCATAAGTGCTTTGGCAACAGAAACCACTTAGGGCAGAGTGGAAATGTAGAAGAAGCCCAAGCCCAAGGGGGATTCTATTCCCACCCTGGGCGGGCTGCCTGCCTCTAGATTCCTTTATCATTAGGGAGTTATAGGTGTAATTCATACCCTACCCACCCCCCCGTCTCTGTGTGTGTGTGTGTGTGTGTGTGTGTGTTTATGTGTATGTGTCCCCCAGGTGGACATCAGATGTTATTCAAGAGCACATCTCTCACTGAACTAGAGTTTGCTGGCTCAGCTTGCCAGGCTAGTCAGCAAAGCCCCTAGGACCTGCCACCCCTTCCAGTGCTGGGTTACAAAGTGCATCACCACATTTGGCTTTTACATAGATAAACATCTCCCCAACACCCAGTTTTCTAAAGCAAATCCTGTGTTCTGTTGGTAACAAACGTCACTCCAAGTATGTGGCTTCCTACTGTGGCTTCCTACTTCCGTGGCAATGGTGACACTCCCTGTACAGAATAGCATTTGGGCTTTCTGTTAGCAGTAGTGGAAAACTCCCTAAAAATGGTTCCAGGAAAAGAAAGAGGACTCATCATTCACAGAGTCACATGACAACTACTGAGCTCCCCTGACTATAGGACAGGGGCTGTGGTGCTCAGACATCAGTTCACTGCCAAACTTCTCAGAAGAGAAACTGTGTAGCACCTGTGGCCTGGTAGAAGGGTTGTAGATTCTTATTTCAAGGGAGAGGCTTCCAACCCAGTGCAGAGAGGGGCAGTTGAGTTGGTGGCTTCTCTCCTGTTTCTGTTCCTTCCTTCCCTGTCAGAGACAAGTCAAATTCGAGAGACCTCTACTCTCTAACTGCCAAAATCTTACACACACATACCACACACACACATACACACACACACAAACACATACACACATACCATACAACACTCACACACCATACCGTACACCCCCACACATACCACATACACATACACCACACCCCCCACATCAACACACAAACACACACCATGCCACACACATACACACATACATCCTACCCCCCCCACACACACCACACCTTTCTCTGGTGCAATAACCAGGAAGCCCTAAGCACTTTCTGTTACAAAGAGTGATATTAATTCAGTTGAGAATAATCACTGCGTGGTTCACTCAAAGCCTTGCATGGATGCTTTATAATCTACATGATATATTCTCACACAGGCACACACTTTTTTAGTTATTTAGAGATGCACATAAGCAAATGGGTATATGTACATGTAAGATACAGATGAATGACCAAAAATACAGAGCAGAAAAATATAATGCCCTCTTTTTAAGGTCCTGTTTGACATTTCTCCTAAAAGAAGTAAATACATCTTTTGTTTTACAAACCATAAGAAATAGTAAAATATTTTCCAGATTCACTGAGATTGCTTATTTGTCTTTTAAAACTGTATGTGCATATACACACATGAAATGTGTATAGAGCATATACATTATATATATATATATATATATATATATATATATATATATATATATATATATGTTCTTGCAGTTTTGGGAATTAAATTCAGGGTCTTATGTGTGCTAGATAAATCTTCTGTCCCTGAGCGATCTCATCCCCAGCGTTATACCTGTTGGTTTTGTTTTATTTTTACAACACAGTTAAGATGCCCTACAATGGGAACAACCAGCCAGGGGTAGTAAGTGTTAATTTTCAAAATCCCAGGTGAATGAGACAAAGAAACAAAGAGGAGATGAAAGAACACAAATGCCCCTGGGTTCGGTGGAGGAGAAAGTTTATTGTGGACATGTGGGAGAGCACAGCCAGCAGATGACACATCTGGGAGAGCCCAGAGTGGTCCTGACCCTGGGCCATGTGGGAGACAGGGAGGGGAAGAGAAAGAAGGGAACCAAGTACAGCAGCCAGGAGGCCAAAGGTACAAAGGACAGGTAACCAAAATGTCTGGATTATACGGGGAAGGGTCTCTTTGGGAAGGGCAGCCCAGTGCCTGGGATGGAGAATTCAGGATAGAGGGCATTGTATGCCAGCCAAACCCTATAATGAGCGGGGACTGAGGGATGCTGAGAGAACCTGGAGGCCAGGGCTGCTTTGATATGTTAAATAGGTATCTCAGCTGCTGGTCCTGGATTTGGAACTTAGCAGTAAGTTGTCATTTGCCATCTTATAAATTATCAGGAGATGAATCCTGACAGCCAGATTCATGTTCCATACTCGTCCTAACTCTGTCCAGAACCTCTGAATACAGAGGCATGGCTTTTCCATCCTTTGATGTGACAGCCATAGGCTAGACAGAGAGAACGTTTGTATTGTTTTCAAGTATCACACTACATTTTCTGAGGAAAGGAGTTGTCAGGGCTTGGGCTGATGGCTCTGTAATCAGGCCCTCTGGCCTATTTTCCTCCAGGGAGGCTGAGCCCTTCCTGAAAATAAATTCCTGCATTTTCTGATTTGGAGTGCAGCCTCTGGACCAGTGAAGCACAGATCATGTTGTGGGATAAGGGAGTGCCCAGCCTCCATCACTTACTGCTACTGTCTACGAAAACTCTACCAAGGCCAGTTAGCAGTCAAGTTCCTCTGGCCTCCTGGAAACCTCACAGAAATGCAATTTCGCTGTAGCAGAGTCCCTGTCAGCCCTGAGATTTCACCGGACTCGGAGCCTGGTTCATCAGTTGATAAGGACAATTCATCAGGAAACCTGTGGGGTCCCAGCTCCAGCATGGGAGGTTCTTCTCCCAGGAACAATGACAACCAACGTGTGGGGATGATGATATCACTCAGACCAGCCACTGTCACAGTCAATGGAAGTAACAGAAAAGGATTTCAGAAAGCCCCGATGCTAGGTTACTGCTGTTGCTGCTACAGTGGCTTGCCAGATGAAGGAGAGAAGGGAAAAGACTGATTCTGTTCAGGAAGCTGCTCCTCCAACTGTATCCTTCACTCTGAGCAGCCCACCTGCAGTTCAGCCTCAGGGGACCTGGCTGTGGTAACGGAAGAGGTGAAGACAAGAAGCTGGGATCCACCCAAGTAAACACTGTAGAGTTTAGACACTGTTATCCAGACATCCTCTCCTTGTCTTTCCTTCAGGTCCTTGTATAGCCAAGTGAACCAAATACCTCCGATTGAGATCTTCTTGGAGAAAGAATGACCTTTGCCCCCGCCCCACCCCACCCAGCCCTTCAGGCCTCTTTAGGATTTCTCCACCACTGTTTTCTTCTTTTTCTCCTTAGAGGAGGAGAGGGGAAAGGAAGAGTTCATTTCATGCTTAGCTGATAAGAACGCCAAAACTTTATTTTTGCAAGCAATTCTAAAGCTAATGTTGCAAAAACTAAGACTCAGGATGAGGCTAGAGAAGACATCTAGAGAAGAGATATTTACATGTTGCTGGTCACATTGGTACCTCTAGCAGTTGGTCAAACTGTTCCCACTCCTGCTGCCTTGAGAAGGTAATATAACCTCAAACAGTGAGTGCTTCAAGCTGGTTAGTCATAGCCTTTGGGCTCCTGCTACTGGCCCAGCAAGGGGAGGATCCAGCTGTATTTTGTTTCCTAGAAACTTCCAGAGCGATGATGGAGTTAAGCAAATAGGGGCCCGGGCAATCTGCTACCACCTTCTGGATCTTAGACAGACAAAAATATTTTGTTCTTCCTTTGGTGGCTTCTTGCCCACATGTGAGGAACTATGTTAAACGTGGGAGGCCCCTTTTTGCAGCTTCCATTGGTGAAGATTAAGTTTCTACATTCAGTCCCAACACACAAAGCAAAACATCAAAATGGAGGACCTTGTGAAGAAGTTCCTATCGAATGTATGTCTTTGTGAAGGTGTTGGGTCCTTGGAAGTGAGTTACCGACAGGTGTAAGCTATCACATGAGTGCTGGGAATTGAACCCAGGACCTCTGGAAGAGCAGTCAGTACTCTTCATCACTGAGCTATCTCTCCAGCCCCTCATTTGGGATATTTTTTCTAGCCTTGTCTAACTCCCATATTTGAACAAAAATTTCAGCATACTCAGAATTACATATCTACTGTTTTCCTCTGCTCAGACACTAAACACATTTCTTGGTATTATTTTTATACCCATTTAAAATATCCCTAGTAATTAATTACCACAGATTACTCCACAACCCCAACACACACCCAGATGTTATCTTATTGGAAGGTTTTATTCTGCAATAGATCACTTTCACTTTCCAAATAGCTATATTGAGATGTAACTGGTACACAACTATTTGTGCAAATTCAAAGCATTCAGTTTGACAAGTGTAATGCATAATGTGCATGTGTATGTGCATGTGTGTTTATATGTGTACACCTGGGACACCATCACTATATAAAAATCTGCCCATATCCTGCGATAAAAACTTTCTATCCTCCACACATACTTCCTCCTCCTTCAGATCTCACCTGCCTCTTGTAGTCACATTTGCTTGGTATGTGTTATCTGGTCCCCAGGGTCTTGCCCAGGTATTCATACACTTAAAGCAACAGAACATAATAAATTTCATTTCATGCCATTTCAGACCTAAGCCTTGGAACCTAAGTACCAATCTCTTTCTCTCTTCCTTCCCCCTTTTCTCTTTTGCTTTTCTTTTTATCCCCCCAGTGCTGGGAAAGGAACTCAGAACTCTATTTATCATGGAGCGACAACACAGCCCATATTAATAGCTTACACTTGTGTGTTGGATCGTTTCTTCTCAGAACCTCACTGCCATGCCATGAGGAAGCTCAGTCAAGACAGATAAGGAAGACTGGGTGAAGAGCCAGGTCCCTAACTAATAACCCCACATGAGCTTCCAGGAAGCGGCAGCACCCACGGCTAGGCTAGCTGTTTGGATTGACTGGTATCTTGCTGCTCCAGTTAATGCTAAGAACTAAGGCCCACAGATCCAAAGGAATTAACTATTATAGTTTGTGCCACTACGTTTCAGTGTGGTTTGTTGTGAGATCATTAGTAAGTGGAGCAGACGGAGAACAGAAAAGGTTATTGTTAGGATAGATTCATAGCTCTGTGCTGTTTTCTATTTTGCTTTTTGTATGTCTAAACTTCTTTCCCCCCTTTCTTCCTTCCTCCTTTCCTTCCTTACATACCTCTAGGGAGCAAACCCAGGGCCTCATGCATTGGGGGGCAAGCGGTCTACCTGAGCTGCGATCCACACTAGAGCTGAACCTAACAAGGTCTACAGTCCTTTCCCTTCCATCTCGGGTCCACTCTTAGAACTGAGTTTCTGGTCATGAGAGCACTGGGGTCACAAGGGATTGCTTGTTGTATAAGCAGGAAGCAGGATTTAAATCCTCATCTTATATATGTCATATCATAGCATTTTTTTTCCTGTAAATCACTTCCTTCTTCTTTCTTTCTTTTTTCTAACTTCCTTCTTCTTCCTTTCTTTTTTCTACATGGCCTCAGAGTAGCCATTATTTCAGAGACTAAAAGAAAGGGTAGCATCAAACCACCCCACTGTCACACAAGCAGCACAGTTGGCTCAGTTCTGTGACACTGTCAGTGACACGGTTCTTTTCTATCTGTTGCTTTGGCCCCACTGTGTGTTATGTTTGTTTATATGGCTCCAGATGTCCGTCTCTTCCTACCACCTCATTCCACTACTGGAAAAGAGAAATACATGTGGAGGGCACACATCTCCCTTGTCAGCTAACAACCTGCCGATGCATCCGCTGTATCTACTCTTGTTAGCAGGAACACAGTGTCATGGTCACACTAGCAGCAACAGAGTTGAGGGATGAAGTCTTTAGCTAGAATGGCCATGCATCCAGCTGAAAATAACTCCACCGTAGCTGGAAGGAAGAATGGGTTTCTTAGACTAACGGAGCCATCTGAAAACATCTTTTCATTCGCAGTTGTGAGCTGCCTTTGATCTTTCTAAAATTCCAATTCTGACGTCTCTGGGCTTTATCTCACTCTATGTGTGCATCTCTGTGGCCATCCTGCCCAGCATCCCCTTCTGTATCCACTGCCCAATCTCTTTGTTTCTAAGGAAAACCAGGTTTCTGTCAGCATTAGCTGTTCTTCATCTATAGATGTAAGGTGTATGTATGGAAAGTCCACACATAATAGAAACAAGTTAAACTTTTTTTTCTGCTTTAGGTCATGGATGTGTAACAAAAATTCAGACCTTAGCAGAGTATAAGAAGAAAGCCACAAGGAGTGAATTCCACAGGCATGGTTAGTAACAGAAATCCTATACCACCCAGCACGTCTTAAAATAGATCCCTCCATCTCACTGAAGATATATAGCAAATCTGTTGTATTTTAGTGCTGGGGAAGGTGGTACTGTCTCAGGAGACCCTTCCTTTGTCCAGCTCCAGCATCCCGCAGAGGTGATGTCAGAACCTGGGTGTGCCTGTTCCTTGGGTCTTCCCTATGTTTTCTGCATTCCTCCTGATATGGTTGGCAGTGCCGTGGAAGAGCTCTGGTCACCTCAGAAATAACTGAGGAAAGGGCAGAGGACAAGTCCAGCTGCTGGTCAATGAGTGGCGAGTGTCAGTAGAGATCATATAATGCTCCTTTTCTGCCATTTCTGTGGTGCTGCACAGCTTTAATGCAAGGCAAGTCTCCATCACTGAGCTATAGCCTCAGCTTTGGTTTTTTTGTTTTTTTAAGACTGGCTCTTGCTGTGTAGCCCAGGCTGACCTTGAAGTGCCCAGGCTGGTCTCAAATTTCGATCCTCCTAGCCACCACACTAGGTTTCAATAATGTCTGTTTTTTAAATTAGCTATGTATTTGTTTCATTTTTGTATGAGGTCTTTTGTATCTGAAATCAATTTTTAAAAACACTGTTTTGGTTTGTTCTGGTATTAAGGACTGAACTAAGGTGCTTGTACTTCTAGTGCTAAGGGGCCAGTATGCTACCACTGAGTTACAGCCAAGTTTCACTATAAGCTAGGAGTACTTGTGCCCACAGGTCACCAAAGAAACCAGGAATGTTTAGCATTCAGGACTGTCCTTTCAAAGGAAAAGACGGATAACCTGTTTTTCCATTCAGAAGGCTGGGAATTGGAGGTGATTATCAGCCTGGTGACTGGCATTATCTGTTGGGCCGGATCATATCAAGTTCCCACAACCAAGCCTGGAGGTGGCAGTAGTCTAAATGACCAGTACATTCTCTATATAGCCAGGGGCTCCCCCAAGTTCCCACCACCAGGGCTTCTTCAGATATCTTATACCCTTTTATAGCTCTACTTCTATCTGTACGACCAAGGCCATGACAGATCCTTCCCGAAGCCCTTTGGATAGTTCCTGCATCCTATTTCTAGAACCTATCTTCTTGGAAAAATGACATGTACTTTGAGTTTCAATGTAATTATGCCACCTTGTGTACCAGGAAACTTTTCTTCTAAATTGTACGATGTTTAACTACAATGGCAATAAATCTCCTGGCATCAGATCCAACCTGGTTGACTAGGTCAGGCTGAACTGAGTTGTTGTTGTTTTTTAATTAGCATTTTATTTTATTTAAACTATTCCAGCTGGCACTGGTTTATCATGGTGCAGTCAGATATAAACATCTTTCTGCAGATATTAACACAGAAGCCTCTTGGTGGAACTCCAAAGACATGGAGGAAATCAAAGCGCCTTATTGGGTGAGGTCTTTTATTTTGTGGAGACTTTAGTTTTATTTTGTTGAGACGCTGTCTTACTATTTAAACATAGTAAGGCTGATCTTGAACTAATTGTATATCTGAGCGAGCCTCAAACCCCTGATCCTTCTGTCTCATCCTTGAGAGGAGCCACCATGTCTGAGTGAGTCTTTACTCTTTGTATACTTTAAACCTCACCCCTCAAAACGACACACACTGTCTAGAGGGACGGATCTTAGAAATAGGAGTTCAACGTCCAGAGGAAAAATTATCAACAAGCCAGAATGAAGTGAGCCTCAGTTTCCCACAAAAGAGTCAGAGAGAAAATCAGCCTGTTTCTGAACTGAGATTTTATTCTCACCTCTTTACAGATCATCTCCCTGACTGCCATGAAGTCTGCAGGGAGCCCCAGAACCGTATCTTTTAAATGATGTGTGTGTGTGAAAATTTTTTCACTGAATAAAGTGCTCGTCCTTTTAGACTTTGCTCAGCTCTTTCTTTTACACCATAAATTCTTGGCTCTGGTTAGTTGAGTGAGTCTCGAAGTTTCTGAATTTTGGTCAGTGCATTTTCCTTTGTGGATGTCTGAACCTGTCACTGTCTCTCCCTGACCTCCCTCTTGACATTCACTATTCTGCCTGTGTGTTGATCGTGGCTCTGCCGTGTTTCTTGTTGGACTGGCTGTTTCTTTTCTTTCCAGAGCTTTTTGTTCAGTTTTCTCAGGATTTCAATTTCCTTGTCCAACCCCTTCCCTTTTGAATTTATCCTCCTGTTACCGATGGTTTCATTCCCAGCAGTAACTATCTTCCCGAGGTCCTGAATCACCTATACGGCTTGTAGTTCTTTTGAGAGATGGGATTCCCGGCATTTCAGGTTCCTGACATCTTTGGTTTCAGTAGTTGAGTTGTGAGCCTGCGCAGGCGTTGCGGAGGTCGTGCCACGTGATTTGGGTTTTGTTTCTGTGTTTGGTGCATCTATTGGAATGGCTGTGTCCTGCAACTTTACCTTTCCTACTTCCTACTCGTTCGATTTGTTCCGTCTATGAGTCCTGGAGAGTTGCCTTCACTTGGGGGAAAATGCCGCGGTTTGTGTGGGTGAGGGTGGGAGTGGGGGAGGGGACAACGGCGACACCGCGGTTTGCCAGCGGCGCTGGTGTGGATGGCTTCACTTGTGCCCCTGTTAAGGTTCTGAGACACTGGCAGCCGGGTCCGTGAGGAGGAGAACGTCGTCACAGTTTCTTTAGAGATAAAAGGGATCCTATCCAAACAGTGAAATGAGGACAGACTCGGGGTAAAGTCCAAATGGGAAGGAAAGTCAGGAGTGAGGGTGAAGAAACCAAACTGTAACCTAGAGAAGGAAGGCTTTGTGGTCAGGGATAAGCTAAAATTCAACGGTCTCAGGTAAAGTTTGCTTACTTGGCAAACTTCCAAGTGAGTAAGTTCGAATAAGCGGTAGGGTCAGAAGGCATTGAGTCTTGGCACTTCTTCCTTCCCCGGATGTTTTCTGTGCCCTTGGACCATCCTAAGCATGGGTCTCTTGGGGTGTCTGTGGACAGGGAGAGGTGCTAGGCTTAATAAGTCCCACAAGTTAGGTCAGCGCGTCCTACCAGAGGAGGATTCCTTTGGCTGATGTCCGAAACTCCCTGATCTGAGACAGCCTGCCAGCAAGTGGTCATGTCACCTCTGCTGTCTGACAAAGGGCCAGTCTTTGTACACTCAAGCCTCTCTGTGATGGAGACTGAAGATACCCACAAAGCTTGTCCACCTGAGCATCCCTGTGGCCCTGGGGCCCCTGAACTGGGTTCTACAGCATCCTCTGGCACTGATTTGAGCAAAGGTGCTGATGGGGAGAGTTTTTCTGGCAAATATCTGCAGGTCTCAGCTTCAGGTTTTCCCAGCCACATTTCTGCTACTTCCCTCTGGTACCCGTCCTGCTCCCGTTTGAATTCTGTGCATGCCTGTCCAACCGCCCCATCGCTTTTCCACAGCCCAGGTCTCTCCTCCCAGCACTGTCTATGGGAGCATTGTGGGTGTCTACCACTGATGTTGGCCATCCGGAGCTGCATCTCAACTGGGGACTCCAGTGGCCCACCTCTTCTGAAGAGAGATTCCCACCCCTGCTTATTACTGTCTTTCTCTTAGAGGAACAAGCTTTTATGTTGTTCTTTTCAAACTAATCCTTTTACTTATTTTTTGTAACCTGCTGGCTCGGATGCAGTTTCTAATCTGCCACTTTGGCTGGATGAAGACTGTTTTGAGGTAGGGTCTGGCCCAGGTGAGCCTGGAACTTGCTGTGTAGCCCAGGCTAGCTTCTAGTTTGCAATTGTCCTCCCTGGGCCTTCCAAGTGCAGACATGTATTACCACATATCACCATGGGCAGCTTGATGGAAATTCTCTAAGTTTGATTATTGTTAACATGATTTATTTCTCTCTGCTTTTATGTGTAACATATAGTCCGGTCTCTGACTACACTGTCTAACTTGCTTATTCAGATCATTGCCATTTAAAACAACCATCACCTGTGGCAGGGAAGCAGAAGGGAGGGGCCCTCCCTGTAGGGAGCATGGGGTGGGGGAGAGGAGGAAGGAATAAAGTGTAGTTACACAGATGTATGAAAATGCCATAAAAAAACACATTTCTGATAGGCAATTCCCCCAAAGCTGGTGAAATGGGCTAATTCAAGCCAGAACAGATTATATTAAAGGCAGGTTTATTGGGAAGTTGCTCTCAGGCAAGTTCACTGGTCCCAAGAACTGAGGCTGGGGGTGTCACCATAGAGAGAGGGTTGGGGAAGGGGAAGAGGAAGAGAGAAAGGGTGTGAGCAGAGAGAGGAGAGAAGAGAGAGGAAGAGAAGTGAGAAGAAGAAGGAGAAGAGAGAAAGATCAAAATGTCTGGATTATATAGGGAGGAGCCTTGCAGGGAAGAGCAGCCCAGTCTCTGGAGTGTATAGTTCAAGATTGGAGGAAGGGTGTGCCAGGTAGGGACTGAGGAATGCTGGGAGAACCTGGAGGTCACATCTGCTTTCATATGTAAAATATGCACCTCAGCCCCTGGTTCCAGGGTCCGAAACCAAACATTTACTTTGCATGGTAACTTAAAAATCACATTATTGTTGACACAGCTGGGCTGATATTCTCTGTATGTTTCCTGTTCTCTGCCGACTGCTCTCTTTGCTTCTGCTTATGTCTTCCACTCCTTCTGCCTTTGCAGTCAAAGAAAAGTTCTAAAATTACATGTATTTGTTTATCTATTTATTTATAGAAAGTCTTTTCTCTATCTCTGTATATCTCTGTCTCTCTGTGTCTCTCTTTCTGTCTCTCTCTGGGCATATTCTTTATTCTTGCCTTTGTGTGTGTGTGTGTGTGTGTGTGTAACCTTTCAGGAGTCCTTTCTCTCCTTTCACCACATGGTTCCCAGGAATTGAGCTCTAGTTTAAACCTCCGGTCCTCAGGAGAGCACCTTTATCCACTGAGCTTCGTAATCAGTCTCCAATGTCGATATTTTTTTAGATTTATTTATGTGTGTGTCTGTGCGAATGTTTGTCAGGTGTACCGGGTTCCTAGGAGGCCAGAATAGTCCTCTGGAACTCGAGTTACAGTAGTAGTGAAACCTCAGATGCAGATGCTGAGAAAAGAACTCAGGTCCTCTGGAAGAGCAGCACAAGCCCCTAACCACTGAGCCACCTCTCTTAGTGTTTTAATCTTCACCACGTAAACCCCCGTTGTGGTTTTTAACATTATATGTGACTCCATCCTCCGTTCTTAGCATATCAATTACAGTTTTTAAAGCATTTTGGTGACTTACAATGTATTTTCTTTATGTTTGTTTGTTTGTTTTTGAGACAGTCTGACTAGGCAGATTCTGGCCTTTCTGAAACTCAGAACCAGGCTCACCTTGAACTCTCAGAGATCTGCCTGCATCTGCATCCCAAATGCTGGAATGAAAGGAGCCACTACCATGCCCCACCCATGCAAAGCATTTTCAGTGAATTCAGGCCCCTTCCCATAATTTACTTTACAGAATGTGGTGTCAGGGACCGAGGTTGGAGCCAACCGAGAGTTTCACTTGGGATGAGGAAAGATTTCTGGAAACAGATCAAGCTGATATTTACAATGTAAATATGCCTAATGGCCTGGAATGATACCTTTAAAGATGGTTTGAAAAAGTAAACGTCAGTTAGTGTTTTTTTTTTTTTTTTAATCTTCACTATGCAGATAAGGAAAGAAGGGGAAAGGAGGTTAAGAGAGTATGAAGAAGGGAGTGAAGGGGGCAGGCTTCCAGCTGGAGTGCTCCTGCTTTCTGCCACTGCAGCAAAACTGGGTGTCAGAAGAACCTGTAGAAAACAAAGCCAGTTCTCAGCTTCAGGAACTGCGAAGTCAAAGCTGAATAAGGAAGCGTTTCATCTGTTTAATTAGCATATTTAATGCAATGTAAATAACAGAGTCTAGGAAGTGACAGGAGGTGGGGAGGGGGAGGGGCAAAGCAGCCACCACAAAGAGTCAGTGTGAAGGGCACAAAGATAACAGACGGAGACAGAAGGGCTGATAAAAGTCGGCTCACTACAAAGCAAGTGACAGTGGAGACGCCACGCGCCGGCAACGTGACAGCAGAGCGCCCGCGTAGCCCGCAAGCTACGTGGGTGTAGTGTGGAGACGCTCTTTGTTTAAAGTTCATTTGAGATTGGTGTCAGTGGAGCAACAGTGACAAGGAAGGCAGACCCAGAAGAACCGCAGACCCAGTTACCCCCACCAGGTGCCTGCCAGGCCTGCAGTAAACACAAGCTTTACACTCCCCACTGCAAATTAAAACACAACCTCAAAAGTGCGCTGGGCACCAACTCTTTGTTTTTGCAGACACTTTGAAGATCAGAGGTCTCTCTTTTTTTCACCCCTTAAAAGTAAAAGCCGTTTCGTTTTTAACAGAGCAAACAGGAGCAAAGATGTGGGCTCCTTACTCATGATGCTGTCTTTCCATCCCCCCCCCCCCCCCGCGCGCGCGCGCGGTATTTTCCCGGGTCATTTTGACCTTCCCCTTGCTTAGCAACGGTCTCCCACTCCTGATGGATACTTTCTTCTCTTGACATACAAATTGTCTAAAGGTTTACTCTACTAGGTAGATGATGGGCACTGAGAAACAGTGTAACTTGTGGATAGAAGAGGGCAGAGGTCTCGGGCATTGGCAGCAGTCTGAAGCATCGGTGTTGAGAAGTTCTTCAAGCCTGGCCCTGTGGGAAGAGAACAGCAACCCATCCAGCCATCCGTCATGTCTGCAGGGAACAGGCAGTACCAGAACCAGAACCATCTCTTGGCAGCCCAGTCCCTACTTCTAGCTATAGTCACGAACAGTTCTTGTCTAGGGTCCAGCTCTGTCCAAAGTGAGTGTTGTTGGGATTCTGTAAACCACACCCCTCAGTTACCTGGCAACAGCCAGGTATCCTCTGCCCCACAGTTACAAGACACTATAAAAGGGGCTGCTTGCCCCACTCCTCTTTCCATCTCTTGGTCTCTAGGTCTCTCTCCCTGGTTCCCCAACCCTACCCCTCCTCTCCCCATTCCCCCCCCCATCAAAGACCTTTACTTCTCTACTCCTCTCTCTCTGCCCCTACTATCCTCTTAACTCCTCTCCCCATGCCCCTGAATAAACTCTATTCTGTTCTATACTGTCCTGTGGTCCTGTGGCTGGCCCCTCAGGGAGAAGAGATTCCCAACATGGGTCCCCAGAGGTACCCCCCTGCCCCCATGCCTCACCACACCTTCATAAACCATACCCATCCCCCTTCATCTTTTTCCTAACATGTGCCGAATCCTGGGACATACCTTTTCTTTTTTATATACACATCAAGTGTAGTTTCCAAAGTCTGTCCTAAGAAGTTGACAATAAGCAGAGTGGTTCAAAGCAGCAAAACCCTAGTCCCTCACAGTTTTAGGGGCTGAAAATTGGAGGAAGCGAGTCTAGTTCTTGATTAAAACTCTGGGTAGGGCTAATTTGCACCGTGTCTCCTCACTTCTGATGTGTCCAGTAGGTCCAAGTGTGTCTGGGCTCGTAGGCTTTGTCCTTTTTGTCTTGTCATGGTTTTGTTTGCTTTTTGTTTTTTTAAAATGAGACTACAGTACTGTATTAGAGGTTTACCCTATTTCCAAGTGACTTTATCTTAGCCGATCTATCTGCAACGTCTGCTTACAAGTGAAGGTAAGACTTTCACGTATCTCTGTAAAGGACACAACTCTGTCCATGGAAGGGACGAAAGCTGAATTCTTGGTGTAGATAAAGCCTCTATGGTGCAAGAGAAGAGGGGAGTTGCTTTGGAGTCTGCCCCCCCCCCACCGCCCCGTTCTTGTGAAGAAACCCTAGAGGCTGGGAAAATGCTTGGTTTATCAGAGGAACTGTGGGTGTTGTGAATGGGAGGACTGCATTCTCTCCAGACTCCCAGGCTCTGGAATTGAGCCCGGCACAGCTTGAAGATCCCTCTGATTTCTGTTTCCATGGGCACCATGACAGAAGTGTGCCACAGAACATCCCAGTATTCCTTTGAGCCCTTAACAAGAGCAGACACAAAGGAAACGGGTACCGCTTCAAACTCGGAGTTTAAGCTCATAGCTGCTATGGCTTGGATGGATGGATTTCCCCAAAAGTCTCTGGTTGAATGATTACTGAAGTAATCAGGCTGAGTTGGGGAATCTTCACAGTAAGTCACGTGGATGGTCGGAGGCTGTAGCTCTGTTGTCAGCATCATTGTCTGGACTGGCTATTTCCTGGTTCTTGATAATCTTGTTTAAAAAGTTGAAGAGGTGCACAGAAATAACAAAGTAGCAAGAGGTTTTCTTCAGAGACAAACTCCAAGGACAGAGCAGATGCCCTGCTCACAGGCCTGAGGGGCAGTGTTCACAGCAGCTGGGTACTGCTTGGGGTTTTACAGGGATTAGGAGGGAGAGGAGTTGGTTTCTGGGAGTGGGGTGTGGGTGGTTTTCTGTTTGGATTAGCAAACTGGGGTTATGTAAGCCTTTATTTACCGTCCTAGCCTGTTCCCTTGATGCATCTGATTTAATCATATGCACACCCCACTATGCACATGCCCAAGATGGTAAACAGGGAATTTCCCCTGGAAGGTTATTCAAAGAAGCTTTGCCTTGCTGCACACATAACCCAAACCAGTTCAGGGTGGATCCATTCATTTTCCTTAGTGTTGGGAGGTGTTTGGTCACAAAGGGGGAGTTAACCAGAAGTTGTTACAGAAGAGCAATCTGTTGCATTGCCATAGCAGGTGAAGAATCTCTGTGCAGGTGGAGAATCTCAGGCTGGCAGATGGATTGTTGGGTGTGTGTCTAGCTCAAACTAGGGAGCCTTAGGTTGTTGCTACGCTACCCTATATTTGCCTGCTTCAGCTCAGTGGTTGAGTTATAGGGTCCCAGGTCTGACTCTCATTTGTCCTAAATATAAATAAATACGTGCATACATATAAAAATATATACATATAAATACATACATGCATACATACAATAATGTATATATTTAAATAAATACACTCATACACATAAATGGAATGAGCAACCTTTACTGAGATTGGGGGTCCATTACTAGACCCTTTCTGCCACGTGTGAAACCACATTCAATTTGGAAGCAAAAATCTGAAACTCTAAGACTTCCAACTCGCATATTAAGCGCCACCTTTTATGGCAGCTTAAGCTGAGCAAAGGGCCCTGAGAATCTGAAAGTGTGTGTCCTGTTTTCTGAGGGGGATGGGTCATTCTTCCTATTGTACTGTTTTCTGAAAAGCCCAAGAGAGGGGCAGAAAGGATGGCTCAGCGGTTAAGAGCACTGGCTGCTCTTCCAGAGGTCCTGAGTTCAATTCCTAGGATCCACATGGCAGTTAAAAACTGTCTGTAACTCCAGTTTCAGAGGATCTGGTACCTCTCACAAACATGAGGCAGAACACCAATGCAAGCAAAACTAAATAAATCTAAAAAAAAAAAAAAAAAAAAAATGGCCAGGAGAAGCTGGGCTATAGCTCCATGGCAGAACAACACTTATATAGCATCATGAAGCCCTGGAATTAATCTCCAATATTCTCCCTCCCCACAAAGTAAATTAGTCACTATTTAGGATATATTCCTTTTATTTTATCTTATTTTGTGTGTGGGTGTTTTGCCTGCGTGTATGTTTGTGGACCACATATATTTCTGTTGCCCATGGAGGTTAGATGAGGATGTCAGAACTCCTGGAATGGGAGCCACAGATAGTTGGCCTGCAGTCTGGATGCTGGGAATAGAAGCCCGGGCCTCTGCAAGAACAGTGACTGCTACCAACCACTGAGCTACAGTCCCCAGCCCTCTAATCTCTGTTTATTAGAAAACGTGTTTAAGCCTATGGGAATGCAATGATGCTTTGGAATATTTGCACATTATAGAATGGCTAGATCAAGCTAGCTAACATGTGTTACCTTACTTATTTACCAATAGTCTAATAATAAAATTGATAGTGATCAGCAGTCAGGTATAAGCAGTCTCAAGTCTAAGAAACGACAGCCTGTCTCCTCAATTCTTCAAAAACTCTTGGGAGTTCCATTGCTATTTCCCTTTTTAAATAAGAAAGTTGAGACTTGAAGGCAGTGAGTAGTCAGCCCACTTAAACACACACAGTTAACAAAAGGCAGACCTGGGACTTGAACTTGGGTTCAGACCAGCTCCTAGTCCACGATTTCAGCTAACTCCATGGTTACAGCATTCGAAGAATGATGTGCCTTTCCTGCTCAAGTCCTTTCAACTAACTTCTCAAACTCTTAGAATTTAAAGGGACACAAGAAATGGGGAAGGGATCTCAAAGAATTGGCTCTTAAAGAGAAGTGGCTCGGAGTGCTTAGGATCAGTCTGCGGATCTCCTGTGAACAAGTCCTCACACTGTCTGTCAGCATGGTTTTTGTGAGTTGCTCTAGGATGCATCCTTACAATCTTGTTTCTACAGATAGATATCAGCTAAACACCCCAATACTTTTTGGAACAGCTCAATGCCACCTGACTGCATGTGTGGGTGTCAGGGTGACCGGTAGGGTTGCTTGCCAAGCAAGCTGTAGGTTTGTATTAACAGGCAGCCCGGCTTCCTCTCTTGGACACATCACATAGTGTATGCCAAATTCACCTTGCAACTGTAAAGATGGTGTCTGAGAACATGAAGGCTTCATAGGGGTTCCCCAGGGGTTCTTCACAGAGCACAGGAACTGTCTTAGCATTCAGTGATGCTCTCTGGGATGTACGGGACAGAAATGCAGTTCTATGTTAACTGTGATTTGCAGAGCTGTACCATAGACAGATTTTACTTTTTTAAGCTTTTCTGCAGTAGAAAAGCCATATACTGTGCTTGACATAAACATCTGTTTGGGAGGAAAGGAAAAGGAACATTTATCTTACCTTGCCAGCTGGGAGAGGGCACTAATGCCACCTGCCACTTCCCCTTAAGTACCTCACAGTGAGAGAAGACAATAGAAGCCCCAGATTGCATGCAAAGTAAAAACAGTAGAAACATAAGAGCTGGCGAGTGTCCCAAGCATTTATTAAAGGTGCCAAAGACTTGGTTTTTTTTTTTTTTTTTTCTAGGTAGACCAAGCCAATTTCAAACTTCCAATAATCCTTCTTTGTCAGGTTTCAGAGTGCATGGTTTACAGCATGCACTGGTCCACCTGGCTTAGTTTCACTCGGGGATACGAAGGCTTAGATTAAAAGTCAGTTTTACTCGAGGGTTGTGACTGTCCATGTATCTGTTTTATATTAAAGCAAATAGTACTCGATTCTGTTTAGAAGACTAAGAGGAAATTTGAACTCAAGGGAAACCAGCTGGGTCGTAGTTCAGTACACAGGGTATGAATTTAGTCTGGTTTGCACTTCTAGAAGGCCAGAGGGAAACGTTTGGGAAGGCGCTAGGCACCATTACCCAGGCTCTGTCTGTCTTGTGGCTCTAGTGACAACCTAGGGCTTCTGGATCCTTTTCCCCTAGCCAGTTAATGAATAAAAATGAAAATGTGAGGCTGGTGAGATAGCTCAGTTTGTAAAGCCTTTGAGGGCCTGAGTTTACTCTAGTACCCAGTCAAATATGCCATGTGATGGCACATGTTTGTAATTCCAGGACTGGGAGCAGCGATAAGATCCCCAGGCTTGGTAATTGGCTCAGCAGCCTGGCCTAATTGGCAAGCCCTGGTTTCCAGTAAGAGATCCTGTCCTTAAAAAACAAAATCTGAGTGTAGGGTGACCCTTCAGCCTCCAGATTTTAGGAGCTGGGTTAGAGTTGGAAGTGGTAGGCAACACCTTTAACCGGCTAAAACTAGCCTGACAGTCTCTCTTACAAGCTCAGTGGGGAAAACCCAGCTAGCAGAAGGAACAGAACATACGGATGTGGGGGCAGGGAGCACAGAACCTTAAAGAGGTCTTAAGCTCTGTCTTTCTTGGTCTTTTCAATGCATTTAGCCTTCAGTAGAGTGTCTAGCGGCCCACTTGGGACTCTCTACTAGGTTCCTGTCCAAGTGAAGGCTGCCACCTCTCAGGCTTCTCCTCTCAAAGCTGCCAGATGTCCTGGCACCAGACAGAGGCTGTCTGGCTGTTTTATTCAGTAGTAGGAAAAGCGCTCTTTCTAGTTTTGCAGTCTATTCCTATGGGGGACCAGACAGACTATTCAACATTATTTGAGCATCTCAAATCTAACCTCCATCTTATATTATAATCCTACCCTAGAATCACAGCTTGCTACACAGAAACATGGCAGACTTGCTCTTTAAGAATGAATGGCTAATTACTGTCCATGGAAGCTGAGGAGGGCATGCCATATCCCACTCTCAGGCTAACCCACCCCCATCTTCATCCCCTCACCCCCCAGTTCTGGGCACTTTCTTTCCTTCTGCCAAGGACAATGTTTTACTCAGCAGATAATGAAGTAAACCACAACAAGTCTAAAACCCCCCTGTTTAAGGTTCAGCAAAAGTCATTAGTTACTTGTAAGGTCTTCTCATGCCATACAGATACAGATGGAGAAAAATCAGAATGGTCTCATGAGCATGGCGAATCTACTACTGTGGGTCATCACACAGTCTAACACAGTAAGCTCCCTGGTAGAGGGTTGTGGGCATACAACAGTGGACACCGTATTTGGAACTGAGGATGGAGATAGCTCTGGCACAAAGAACCAAAGTAAAGAAAGCGCAGAAGCATGCCTTCTGCTCAGGCACCAACGCTGCTGATGGACAGGCTGGGCCCAGCCCTTGGTGGAGGCACAGTTATTGAACCAGAAGCTTCACAAGCTGTCTTGAGGGCACAGGTGTTGAGCCCAGTCTGTCATCTGTGCTGACCCTGGCTTCCTCTTCTCTCTTCTGTTCGCTTCTTGCTGCCCACACAGGTTGGGAAGGGCGTGCTTGCCTGCCATTCTACACAGAAGCAGCACAAATATTTTTAACCGCACTGAGGTCACTTCCTAACATTAATGGGCCCCTTTGTTCGTTGTTCAGCAGGAGGAAAAAAAATCCCCCAGCTCTTCACATAGATCTTAATCAGGCTTGAATAGAAAAATCATTTTTATGCTTTCCTTTTTCCTTTCACATTTAATAAACACATAAACATTATTTCTCTAGGGGTCCATATGACTTGGCACAACAGGGGTGGGAAGAATTTTTACACAATTGTGTGTGTATGTATGCATATATATATAATCTTTGGTTTCTTACTGTCCTCCTACAAATCCACCCCCAAGAGAAAGATGATGCCTGGAGCCTGTCAGACATCACCATGGCACCTTTTCTAAACAAATTCACAGAGCTGCCTCCTTGCTACATGGCAAATCTATCACTCAGCAGCTGGTCCCATTTCTTTACCTGTGTAATGAAGCTTGTGCTTTATTATAAACTTGGTCCAAGGCCTAATTTCTATTCATGAAATCCTGTCATCATTGTATGAAGAAGCATACTGTTCAAGGGCCAATGCTGTAATGCAACACTGGTTTGGCAGGTCCCAGCACTGTGAACTGGCAAGTCCAAGCCATGCTGTGCAGAGAAAGGGGGTTCAAGTCCTTCAGCATCATTGTTTCAAAGCAGACTGCCTCCTTTCATTCTCTGTTCTAATGTTCTCATGCCTGGGTCTGTACACATTCATTAAGCAGTTCATCTCCCTTCCCTCCTTTCTTTTTGTGTGTGCATGTATATGGGTGCAGATATATGCAAGGTTTGTGTGTACATGTGAAAATGAGAAGATAAGCTTAGGTATCATTGAGGGTGGGGGGGGGGCTGTATTAGTTAATCTCTTTGCTGTGACCAAACACCTGACAAGGAGTAACTCAAGTATAAAAAGCATTATCTTGGCTCACAGTCTGAAGGAACACAGTCATCGGGAAAGGCATGTCCCAGGAGCACGAAGCATCCAATCCCATTTATTCATCAGCCGGGAGTCGACAGAGCGATGGTTGCTTGAGCTCACGTAGCCTTCTCCTTTTTGTTCAGTTTTGGGCCCCAGCCTACTGAAGCACTCGTGGTAAGGATGAGTCTTCCTACCTTCATTAGCTCAATCTAGATGCTCCTTTACAGACACAGCCAGAAATCGGTATTCCAGGTGATTCTACGTCCAATCAGGTTGACAAAAATTAATCATCACAGGCACCTTCCAAAAGGGTCTCTCACTGTCTGGGAACCTTGACACCCAGGCTAGGGTTTCAGAAATCCGCCCGTCTTCACCTCCCCTCTTGGCATTGCTGGGATTAGAAACAGGTGTCACTACATCTGGCTTTTTGTACCTGCTCGCTGGGAACCCGGACCCAAGTCATTCTGTTTATGAGGTGAGTCTTCTGCTGACCTAGCTGGGACAGTTCAAAGTTCTCATTTCAGATGTTTCAAAGTGCTGCCTGTTCCAAGAAATTTAGCAAAACTAAGCACCAGGCACACATTGGTTTTTGTCTCTCTCTGCCTCTTTAGCTGGGGCTCTTCCCCACCCTACAGTTCCAGACCTAGGAGAGTTATACAAACTCCATCGTCTCCTCATGGCTTCTTTACCCATAACTGTGTGAATGTGACATAAACAATCAACAGCATCAGATAAGACTGGCACAGAAGACTTGAAAGGGTCTTTCGACCTGGATAAACTGACTCAATAGTTTAGTTTTTCATGGAAAAGACAAGGAGGTGGTTCATATCTTCTAGGACATTGAAGTTTTTGATATTCCAGAAAGAAAAGCAAAAGGAAAGGAACTATCCTGGGCTTTAGACCAATAGTAACAGAGCCAGGGAAGCCCTGCTCTGAGGTAGCAGCGGCCATGGCTCAGCCATTGATTCCCCAGAATCAGGAGATTTACGGGATGAGGAGTCGCCGTCTCGGTTGTGCTTCTAAATTGCTGCTTCTTAATCATTTCGCTTTGCAAAGCTCAGATCTTCTCTAACCCCAAATCATAGCGGTTAGAACCACAAAACACTATACTGTAACAAGAGAGGTGTGTGCTACCACAGCATTTCTCAAAACTGTTCTGCCTGGCAACAATCCCAAGACACAGTGTTGAAGCAACAGGTAGCCACGAGAATTTGCTTACAGCATTTATTATCATACACACTACAATCTTGAGCAGTTGCAACGCATAATTGTACATTAAAGGCTCTGAGACAGCTAGGCACGGTGGTGCACACCTTCAATTCCAGTGCTCTGGAGGCAAATGCAGGTAGATCTCTGAGTTTACAGGCAACCAAGTCTGCATAGTGACTTCCAGAGCAGCCAAGGCTAAATAACAAATCTGTCTCAATGAATGAATGAATGAATGAATGAATGAATGAATGAATAGACTCAGAATCATTGGGGACTGCGATTACTCAGTTGTTAAAATGCCTTTGTGCTTTGCAAGCATGAAGAATTGAGTTTGAATTCTAGAATTCATGTGAAAACTAGATAAAACAAAAATCCAGGCACTAGGGAGGCAGAGATAGGTAAATCCTGGAGTTTACTAGCCACCCGGCCTTATCTAACTGTCAAGCTCTAGACCAGTGAGGGATTGTGGCAAAACAAATACTGGAAAGTTGGATAGCACCTGAGGTGTGACACTGCAGATTTACCTCTAACCTCCACATGCATGTGCACATGCGCACAATTATGTGCTTATGAAGCAAGGGTGAGCAGCAACGTATCTACCAGGAATGTATGAACAATCCTTATCATCAATAAATCTTTCCTGCTCCTGAGAGATGCCCTTCACCATTTTCCCTAAGAGCTGATAGTCACATTCTTATTCTACAGCCAGAAGGCACAGACCACAAACACCAGGAAGTGGGATCCTGGGTTGGTACACATCCTTACTCAGGCTGGCTGTCCTGGAATGGAGCCATCACATCTGGTGTGGGCTAGCCGTGGACTCATTTCTAAAGATGCAAAAGATTGTGTTTGCTAGGACACCCACAGGAGGCTGATGGCCCTGGGAGGCCAAGTGACACACCAGTAGCCAATCGGAGACTGGCACTTTCCTTGCAAACAGTGGATCTGAGGGATATTTATAACATTTCCCATTACTTTCAGCTTATTTTATACAAGTTTACTTAACGTGCTTGTGTGTGTATGAGATGCATGTGTGTGTTTGATGTGTGTATATGGCTGTTAATGTGTGTGAGTACTCTTGCCACGGTACATGGATGGAGTCAGGGGAACTTTGGGTGTCATCTTTAACTTTCATCTTGTTTTGAGATGGGATTCCTTTACTGAATACACCAGCTAGCTGGCCTCTAGCCTCCACCTCCCGTCTCACCCAGGAGCACTTGGATTACAGACATACCTCACCGTGCATGGCTCTCTTCTAGAGATTGAGAGTAAGGTTGAGTTGTTATAGCTAGAGTTTTGCCCACTAAGTCATATCTCTAGCCCCTGGTTACTTTAAAAGTGTCACCATCTGTACATAGTTTCTACAAAGCCCAATAATTCCGGAGGCTACAAATATTCCTCGGGAGAAACTATGACCCAGGTACAAGTGTGTCAAACAGGGTCCCAAATCTCACCGGTGGCCAATGTGTGGCAGTCCTTGGGTAGCCAGGTGCTGATGGCAAATTTGGGGGGTTTGTTTTCTCCCCTCCCCAGTCCATCCTTCCACACTGTCCTTTTTCATCAGTCAGGCTGATGATGTGGGAGCCTTACCTCAGGATGAAGAGATACTGCAGAAAGAAGGAAATGAAGTGTATTTATTCTTAACAGCTCAAGCCTCAGAGGAAAATAAGCACCTGGGGCAGGGACAACAGAGGAAAAGCACACCTGAAGGGGCATCCTTTACCTGTAACAGCTCCTCACCCCAACTGATGGTTTCCCAGATAGGGTGCAGAGAACAGGGTAGGAACCAGGGCATACTCAGAGGCCACAGGCAGGGACAAATGCTCTGCTTATGATGTCAGCCTAGTGTTTGCAGAGAGCCATAACCTAGAAGGCAGGGGAGACATCAGGTATGAAGTTTTTGGGAGTGGCAGGATGGCCGAGATGTCTGCCAACTTTACTGACTTCTGTGGGAACGGCAGCACCCAAGGGTGGCACTAAACCAGTTCGTAGAGGTGGGGTAGGGCAGACAGGGTTCAGTAAGCAGTAAACCAGCAATCAAAACAACTAGCTACCACAGTATAGCAGCAGAAGTGATAGCAGACACACCCAGTGGGGCCTGAGAGTCTTTCAGCCTCTCTTTATTATACAACACAGTCTCGTGGACCAAAGGCCCTTCCAGACCTCTGACCCCAGAAGTTGGTCCTCACCAGCTTCCTTGTCCCTCACTATTCTGAAACCTGGCCATCACAGAGAGATGTGACTCTCCCCTAGAGGCACTATGTAAATCATCTGGAACTCAGCAGAGCTGACAAGAAAAGGCTCAGCAGGAGAACACGAAACACTAGATTCAGTGAGCTCCACTCTCTACATCACACTCCCTAGAAATGGAGGCTTGTGGTATAAACAGCCCTTAAAAACAAAAGTTTTATTTCAGGCACACTTGTACTTGTGGCTAAGATTCAGACTTAGCGCACTGAAACAGGCAAAGCGTGACTTAACCCTGTCGTTACTGTTTGCTTTGAAGAGTGCTGGACAAGGCTAGAAGGAAAATACATATACACACAGCACACACACACGGGCAAACCCAGATGGGTACTTATTACCTACATGTCTGTACAAATCTGTGCACACCCAGGCTTGATGACTGGACCAGCACCTCACACTTAGATGTACATGATACAGGTATATACCACACATATGCAGACAACACATCTAATACACATGCTACACACATCTTTCTCTCTCTGTCTCTCTCTGTCTCTCTCCATGTCTCTCTGTCTCTCTGTCTCTGTCTCTGTTTCTCTCTCTCTCTCTCTCTCTCTCTCTCTCTCTCTCTCTCTCTCACACACACACACACACACACACTTTTCCTTTACATATACTTGGCTTGTCTGCACTACCTACAGTCTGATGATTGCCTTACTATTAGAAGAATCAATTAGCATTTACTACAGGAGCTGAAACTTGGTCATGATCTCTGGGGTGGAGACTTTGGCAGTCTCCACTACTGCAGCAGAGACTGAGCTCTCTGTCCCTCCACACTTGCAACTTGACACATGACATAGTTGCAGGTGAGTTTTCTGGGGGAGGTCTTGCCAGCACCCTAGGCATGATGACAAAGGTCCCTAATGCCACAAGGCTAGGCTGAATCAGCATGGACTCTCACTGGAGAAAAGGGATAAGCTCTTTACTTAATTAAATCTAAGTTACTGAGAGTCTGTGAAAAGAGCTAGTGAGGGGCTGGAGAGATGCCTCAGTGGTTAAGAGCACTGACTGCTCTTCGGAGGGTCTCCACTAGAGTCTCAGCACCCACATGTCCTCACATAACTCCAGTTCCAAAGGATCCAGTCCCCTCTTCTGGCCTCAGTGGGCACCAGGTATGTATATGGTGCACAGACATGCATTCAGGCAAATACCCATACACATAAAATTTTACATAGTAAAACAAAAAGCAAAGGCCTCCTAATACTTCATCTCAACACACTACTCAAGGGACCTCAGTTTTGGTGTCTTTTGTGAATATCTGGGTTACACCTAGAATAGTTAAAAACAAAACCCCTCATTAAACTGTAGACCCATGAAGTGGAAACTTAAGGGTTCATTGGAAAGTCAGTTGTGTTGGATGGTGTTTTGCTGGGGAAAACACGTGAAGGAACGTTTCACTGAAGCAGACACAGGAGAGGACGTTCTGCTAAAGCAGGCACATGAAAGGACACATAATGAAGGACTCGTCACTAACTGCACACATGTACTGGTCTGCCTTACATTGCATAGTTGAACTAAAATTGTTGGGACTCCATAGAGAGAAACGCACCAAAACTTTCTGGCGGCGTGCTGCAGTTTCTTGCCGTTTCCATGGACTCAGGTTGATTGGCAGAGTGATGTCTGCTGAGATAGGTGCACATGCAAGACCCATGGAGGACACGTGACGTTCGGAGGGTATAGTTAGGACTCCACAGGCAGAGATGGAGGCGGAGCAAGGCTTGCTTATAGAACTAGCTGTGCAATGCTGTGGGTCTCAAGCCTCCACAGATCTTTGCACGGCTAAGAACCTGGTGGCCCTCCTGGTCCCTCCTGCTGACTCTCGCTGAGGCCGAGGCCTGGCTGTCTCTGTTAGGTAGTGCCACCTCTGCTGATTCCTGTTTGCTATCCTGGCTCTACTGAACTGGACTGCTGGTGTATCTGTGAAGTGTTTGTGAGCGATTGAGCCGCCACTGCCAGCCTGTAAACTGAACTGCTGATTCCAGACAACACAAAAGGGAGTTGCTCCAAAGAACCTTTCTAAACAGGTCCACTCCCCCATATCCTTCCTTTCCCACTACCTCTGATGGGTGGTGGGCTAAAAGGGAGGTTAAAGCGTTAAAGAACCACCATTAAAAACAGTGTTAGAAAAAACTAAAGTTGCAGACCCACATGTCTATGCCTGTGTGCATGTAACAAAACAGAGAAGATAGTTTCTGCTCATCTTCAAAGCGACACATGGCTACTTGTCTTTCATGTTCTGCACTGCAAAAGTCTGTTCCCTGACTACCTCTAACCACAGGCTGCTTTGAGCTTCTGCTGCTCGGATAGTGTGGTAAGACAAAGAGTGGAAAAGCTGCTCGAGGCTTGTGATGCCCCTAAGATATCAGGTGGAATCAAAGGCAGAACTATCCTTACAGAAAGAATCTTTCACCCAAAGAGCACAGAGAAGGACCAACTATGGTGAGATTAGGAAACACATGGGGGAGCAATCCACTCTGAACAAATGAAGACATACTCAGGGGAGGGCTGGACATCAGGCCCTGCTCTTCTTAGGGCAGTGCTCTTTACGAAAGCCCAAGATGATCTTCATGCCACCCTTGGGCAGTGAAGGTGTCTGGGCTTCAGCCTCTGGAGAGATCATGCCTTCATCCCTGAGGTCTTCTAGCTAGTCCCAGAACTTAAAGCCAACATAACACATCTTTCTTGGTACTACAGGTTTCAGGTTTCTTTCCTGTCTCTGGAGAAATACACACACACACACACACACACACACACACACACACACACACACCACATTTGAACCATCTAATTCTTCTAGAATTTCCTATTTTTTTTTCATTCAGCATTGTAAAAGAGATACTTGCTCTCAGTCTTCTGACATACATCCAAGATCAAAAGTATTTTCCCATTGTACTGGCTGGTTTTGTGTCAACTTGACACAAGCTGGAGTTATCACAGAGAAAGAAGCCTCAGTTGAGGAAATGCCTCCATGAGATCCAGCTGTAAGGCAATTTTTCAACTAGTAATCAAGGGGGAAGGGCCCAGTCCTTTGTGGGTGGTACTATCCCTGGGCTGGTAGACCTGGGTTCTATAAGAAAGCAGGCTGAGCAAGCCAGGGGAGCAAGCCAGTAAGTAACATCCCTCCATGGCCTCTGTATCAGCTCCTGCTTCCTGACCTGCTTGGGTTCCAGTCCTGACTTCCTTTGGTGATATGGAAGTGTGAACTGAATAAACCCTTTCCTCCTCAACTTGCTTCTTGGATGTTGATGTTTTGTGCAGGAATAAAAACCCTGACTAAGACATCGATTAAATTATTCTGTCTCTAAAGAAGGGATTTTCAGATTTGTTGGGAAGTATCTAATCTGTAATTATTAGTTCCAGAAGAAAAGTGAGATGTTTCCCAGTGAAGTCTCTCTCCCTCACTTAGATGTGACCCTCTTCCTCACTTCTTCTCTAGCTTAGGAAACTTAGGGAGTATCGACAAAATACAGAGGCAAGCTCAGGTCTTCAGCACAGTGCCCTTAAGAAGCCTGGAGTGTGGTGTTTTGTTTTTCTGTCCCACCTTTGAGCTCTGCAGTTGCAACAGCTGGAGCACCTTAAGTCCTTCAGGCTGGATATGGCTGCCAGTTACTCCTTGCCAGGGCTGTGTAGAAAGAACAGAGCCTTTCAATTCATTTAGGTGCTGTCCCTGTCTGGTTTCTATTTTCTGCGATGAAACATTGAGCAAAATCAACCTGGCGAAGAAATGGTTTATTTGGCATATGCTATCTCAATCAGTCCTTCACCGAGGGATGTCAGGGTAGGCACTTGAGTCAGAAGCTGAAACCGAGACCATAGATGAACACTAATCACTAGCTTACTCCCTGTGACTGATTCAGCTTGCTTTCTTATACAACCCAAGAGCAACTTCCCAGGGGTGGGCACCACTCCTTAGTAGGTTGGGACTCTCTTGCACCAATCACTAATCAAGAAAATGCCTCCACTAACTGGTCTGGAAGCCAGTTTAATGGAATCAATTTATTTTTCTGCTCATTTTGGATCATTTTACCCCTGTGCTTTTTCTGGGCTACTAAATTTACCACGATCTTGGACATGGGAAACACCGTCAGCATTCCAAAACATTTCGTCTCAGGGTGTCTTCTAATTGGAGTAAATTCAAACATCCAAGCAGCATCACTTGGCCCCAGTGTGCTCTCGAAATAGCCTACCAAGGCCTCTATTGATTTCAATGCCTACAGTTCTAGAAATTCTGCAACAGGCAAGGAGAAATGGAAAGAAAATCCTCATGGATAGGTTTTTATGACTCTTTATTAAGAACCTAGGGGTCCTGCAGAATTCTCACAGCCTCCATCTGTTGCAAACCCCTCCATCAAAACATGCAGACGGTCTGAACGTTCCACTGTAACAGACTCTCTTTAGCAGTCTGCTTTTCTGATGCTCTTCTCTTTAGTCCTCTCCCTGTCTGGAAGGCCACCCTTGACTTTTCTATGGAACTCTGCCTTGGGGCAAAGTCTGATTCAAACACTGGAGTATTTTAGTCAAAGAAGGCGCCTGATGGGGAGGATGCAGAAGACATGTCTACTTTTCTAGACCAGACTTAAGACCACACATACAGAAATTTGGTGGGGTTTTAGAAAAAAATCCTGGCAAGTCCTGGGATAGACCTGTAAACCTCATTGTGACTTTTTTGTTGATCTGGCAAGATGTGATAGTAAATTTGGCCAATTTCTGCACCATCAAAAAGGAAGAACAATTTTTAAGGCAAGGGGAGTTGGTTCATTGAACACAGCAAATCATTCAGAACATAATGCATATGGCATGCTGTCATACAAAACAAGGATCTCCTATGGGTCTGTTTTGTGACCATAGGGAATGACCAAAGTACCTCACTAGCCCAAGGGAACTGTGAGGAATTCAGTTAAGGCAGGAAGTCATAGTGTGGTCCAGAAGATCAGTTGCAGACCGGATGGAAGTCCAGCTATACTTCTAAACAAGTTAATAAAGGCTTTCAGAAAGTATTCAAACGTAGACACCAGCTTAGTGGAAGGAAGGTCCCAATAACTATGGATTTCTTTCTCATGTCAGCTACAGGCATCAGAGAAAATCTCAAAAATTGGAAGAAAGAGGCCTGACTCCCATGGTCTCTTTGATCAGTGTGACTGGAGGGATGGTTGTCTATTAGGATCTAGTTCTGGCTGTCTTGGTCCCATTACCTTTAGGTGACCCTAGTAGAGGACACTCATATACATTTTGGGGGCCAATCAGTGAGTTTTCTATCCCCAGGGGGCTCCTTGACAGTGGGAATACACTGATCTTCCCAACCCAGGACAATTAAGTGGCAACCCAAGCCAAAGGCCCATCTTAGTCCACTGGATGATGATTATGCCTGTGATGCCCAAGAGCAAATTTAACTATAGAAATGGTGGTTGATATCATGTCAGAGTTGCCCCAGGTTACCCTTGATGTCACAGGTATGAAAACAGAATTCTTTTTGACGCTGAGCAAAGACTGTGTCCCAACTCACCCCCTAAGCCTTAAACCAAGATTGCTTGATAACAGAATAGATGATAGGTCTCTAATAAAATGCTTCCCCTGGACTCTTGTTTGCCAAATCACACTCATCTTCTATTTCTTCATATGCCAGAATAGTCTATTTATCTGTTAGGAAGGAATCTAATGAGAAATAAGAGAAATAAGTATCATGTTAGTTTGGAACCATATTTAGGTTGAGAAGAATAGCACATTCATTTATTAGTTCTTTTACCTGAGCTCTATGTCTCCCTTCTAATGTTCTTCAGGAAGTATTTGACTTGATAAAACAGAGTTTGGGAAGTCTAGGATGTGCTTGTTAAGGCCAGCCCAACTCAGATCAAACTCAAACCCGGAGTCAAGTGACTTGGAAAAGACAAGTAAAGCTCGAAGATCTGAAGTCATTCAACAAATCTTACAAAAAATTCTCAACTGTTCTCTTCCCTGAGTCATGCCTATCACGGTATAAGACCCTGATATACTTTTGTCTTAGGGACTGTTCTAGTTCTGTGAAGAGACACCATGGCCAGGACAACTAATAAAACCTATTTATTTCGGGTTTACTTACAGTTTCAGAGGGTGAGTTCATGACCATCACGGTGGGAAGCATGGGAGCAAACAGGCAGGCAGACAGGAGAGAGAGAGAGACAGACACACAGACACAGAGAGGCTGATCTTCAAAGCCTACGCCCAGTGACACACCTCCTCCAACAAAGCTGTGCTTTCTAATCCTTCTTAAAAGAGCTTCCACCAATTAAGGACCAACCATTCAAATATATGAGCCTATGGGAGACATTCTCATTGAAACCATTTCAACCTATAGTGCAAAGAAACTGTCTGGAGGATGTCACACCGTGCAGGACTTCATGGCTGAAGATGAAGGACTGCTTTAATCTATTCTACAGTTCCTAACCCCTAGATTTTTCTTATTCAAATGCTAGGAAAGGTTTAATAGTTTACTGTTTCGATCTAGGAGGTCCATCTAACCTGTGGCCCATGGACTACATGCAACCAAGAATATGCAGCCTAAGCAAAACCACAGGCTTACTTAAAACATCGAAGGATTTTATTTTTTTAACCTTCCCCACCCCAACTCAGTGATATGGTTCTCAGGCATGAGCTTTGTAGATGAGGCATTATGTTGCAATGTCAAAAGGTTGGCCTTCCCTGAAAGGATAGTTATCCTGCATTCAGTTTGATCCGGATTCACAGTATCCTTTTGCATTTGAGTAGAGAGACCCCAAAAGCCAAGAGGCTACTCTTTAGCTTGAGTTAATGGGTTTAGGGACGGGTGACCTTTGTTTGGTAGTGCCTTGGCTAGGATATAATAAAACTATACCTTAAGCATGAGATCCTGTTACATGTTCATGATCTATTAATCCTCGGCACTGCCAAAGAGACTGAGACGCTAGGACTGCAGAAGAGCAGGCTGAACAGACCCAGCAATTCGGGGAGGTGAAGTCACTGGACCTGACCCTTTCCACTTGGGCTAAAGCCCCTGCTCTTTTAGCCATCCTGTCCTTCCTGTGTATTTTAAGCATAGCTTTATCTCCTAGCTGTCCAGTTTTGGAAAGACGGCAGGGTTTCGACTAAATCTGGCAAGAGTCGGTTCCTGTAGTCTAAGAGAGCCCGCTGTGTGTTACCTACATACATTGTGCACTGCAGCTGTTGTTTGTGTCTTCATAAAACCCAACAGTGGCGGTGAGAGGGCCTCAGAAGGACTTGGGTTTAAGAGCCTCCTGGGTACAAAATAGCTGCTTTGCTTAAGGGTATGATTGGCATTTTCTACTTTTCTCAAGAATTCCTGATGCCAAGCTGAATGCAACTTATAATTAATTACAAGAGCTGTGGAAAGTTTTTGAGTTACCCTTGCAACAAAAACCCTACAGTCACTTTGGAAGGATGTCAGGAACCCAAGTTGATGAATAATTTAAGAGTCACTTACACAGTTTGGATAACCTTTTCTGTTCTGGTAGGAACATGTCTATTCATCCTATAAACGTATCTAAAAGCACTAACAGATAGTTAGGCCCAGATTTAGATGGTGTATAGGTAAAGTCTAATTGCCCCTCTTCCCTAGGCAGGTACCCCATTACTGAAAAGGCCAAAAGGGGGTCATTGAATAGGTCTGAGGATTATTTTTATATACTTTACAGCTTTGACCAACCTGTTGACTGACTTATAAAAAGTCTACCAATAAGACTAGTTATTCCTAAAACTCATAGACTGTACTTCCCGTGGCAGATGGGGTTGTATAAGTGTTTGATGAGTTCCCATTGATCTGCAAATCTCATTGCTTTGTGTCCCATCCTGCCTCATTGATACACTGTACTAAATATTCTCCTTTGTACTTCTGTAGAGGGGTATTTGAGGGGTTTGATTAGACGGGGGATCTGAAACTGGAGCTCTAAGCTTATGCATCCAAATGGGATCTTCTCTGATAACTAAGTTTGGGGGTTGATACAGCCATCACAGGTTATTAGGATAGTCTAATAGGAAAGTCTGATAATTTATCTTTTCCTTGAAATCTAACAATATTATTCCCTGACTTCTAGACTTGTCTACATTCTATGAGGAGTCCATTTGCTATCTCATATAAAGGTTTTTCTACTAGTCCATCATTTTGAACCAAGGTTTGGTTAAAAACAAACAAACAAACAACAACAACAACAACAACAACAACAACAACAAAAAGACTTGTCTTATAGTCGCAGTCTCAGGGACAAACAGAAAGAAAATAGCTTTTCCTTGTAGTGAGGACAAATCCAAGTGATGAATTTTGGGTCTCCATCCCCGAGACCTTACATGCATAATCAGCAGGGAAAGAAAGGTGACCTCGAGGTGAGGATTTGGTGTGGAGTCAAGGAATAAGGGATTGGAAGGATACGAGTCACTGGTCTGTGTTGGCTGGGAACCCAGGGGACTTTTGAAATGCTGAGAAAAGCAAATCTCAAGTTTATTCTATGAAGGAATGGGAGAGTGGGGAAAGGGAATAGAGGGTGGTGTTTGGGAGGGTGTGCTGCACTCTGAGAGCTTCCTTCTGGGAGGTTGGTACTCAGTTTAGTCTTACCATCTTCTTAGTTTGTCTTCCTCTTTAGTTCTGCCAGAAGTCCCAAGGGAAGATTTTAATGGCCCAGCTCAAGTCCCATGTCCACTTCTGAACAATCACTATGTCTACGTCTGCTCAGTGCCGATCCTTAGAACCAAGAAGCCACTTGTGAATTTCACCAAGTGAAATTCACTGTTATAAGGCTGTCCTCATAAAGAGATGACAAAGAGCAAGAAGCATGCATCCACTGTGTTCCTCTTCATGGACCAATGGCACTCTCCTTCGGGACTTACATCTGACATCACAGCTCCTTGGAAGTGCATAGAAGCTGCCTTCTTCTGAGTAAGTTACTGAGACTCAGTAGTGTCTAGAGAGGAAACTTCACAAGGTAGCCCAAGGCTTTCTGAAGTGAGGATTCTGGCTTTTTCCTACCTCCTCACCTAACACAAGTAGCCTTCACATTCATGCCTGCTTCAGGTCCAGCCTTATCTCCAGCCAATCCTCCCTCCAGGCCCTGCTTCTTTCTCTCCCTGAAACACATTCTCTTCTCTCTTCTCTCTCTCTCTCTCTCTCTCTCTCTCTCTCTCTCTCTCTCTCTCTCTCTCTCTCTCTCTCTCTCTTGGCATGGATAACTCCCATGCAGCTTTTCTCAGGGGCATCTTTTCTTCCTTGAAAGTTAGGATAGTTTCTTCCTGCTACAGGATTCTGGGGGTCTCCATCCTTCCCCTCGTTGAACATCACCCTAATGTGATTATGTCTCGTTGTCTGTCTTCCCTCCCCACTATATCATTATTGGAATGGGAATGGAGACACCACCCGGTTCTCTGCCATCTAGACTATCACGAAATTTACTTCAGTTCTAACACTAGCCAGAGAGAGAGAGATTGTGTGTGTGTGTAGCCCTGATAGGTTGAAGTTGCACAAATGTACCCTCTATTGAGATGACAATCACAAACCCAGAGCACCCATAATCTATGAACAGGGAATAAAATCAGAGATTCCTATCAGTTACCCCTCCTGGAACATCTTATAGGACTTAGAGAAACGTAACATCCATTGTGTGGTTTAATATAAAAGACGCTAAGGAGTAACCAGGTGAAGAGTCACATAAGCGTACTCTATAAGTCCCAGGTGCATCCACCAGCCCACAAGCTCAACACACTTCTTTGTTGGCATGTCTATAGCTCTCAGTCTTCAGCTCTGACCTTCTCCATGGGGACTGGTGGAAGGCTTGGTGGGTGGCACTGAAAGTTCCAGGGTCTTTTTCGTCACCATCTTGAGTCTATCTAGGGATCTCACCCCAAGTCACCTGATTAGTATAAACCTGATTGAGACACAAGGGAGCTCATCATGAATAACAAACATATCTATCATGAAATGCTAAGGAAGTCATGAGGAGCTAGTACAGTGTTAGCACATAATAGGCATGCCATATATATTTTACCACAGGAAGGAACGAGCTAACGATAGCGGTAGTCTAGGGGACAAAGGTGACAAAGCTTGCCTTGTTTCCAGGTCAGGGTAGCAGCTCTTCTTTCTCCTACTGAAAAAAGAGCCATAGATAGGCTTCCAGGAACTGCACTGGCAATCTGAGGCCCACCTCAGGAGAGGCACCCTCTTTAATGATGGGGCTTTTGAAAGAGACCTGGTCCTACCTGGGGTGTAGCACTAAATCAGGTTGGGCAGTCTCGAAAAGTCAATTTGTAATTAAAAAAAAAAATACAAATTATAATCCAGGCTGTGGAATGTTCAAATAAAAAATATATAAATGAAAGTATTTTAAAAAATAAAAGCTATTCTAGCATTCTGTGTCTATCTAATTATCAAGTCAAGAAATGTGGCTTTGTTAAGAGTTACAGGAAAATATTTTGAGTTAACATTGCAGAAGTTTACCAGTTGTCACTTGCATCTATGTAGATTCCGTGTCAATCTGTGACCACCACAGACTCGACAGCAGGAACTGAAACACAAAGGAGAAGTGAAGAGGCCTCCTCCGCCAGGACCGACACTGTCCTTTGAGGATCTGCATCTCTGCTACTTAAGAAAGATATGACAAAGCTTGTCACTTCCCGTTTTCTGAGTACGTTTGTTGTTCAAATCTTCCTTCTACCCCTAGAACTATGCCTTTCTATGTGAGCAGTGGCTGAAGTCCTAAGCCCTCTCCTGGTGCCCCCATCCCTTTTGTCTCTAGATATTATAGAACTTTCCCTGGGGAGATGTGCAGAAACCTCTATTTTCTGCAGGTATAGCACTAGCAAACCAAACCAACAGTTCCATCCAGGTCCAGCTGGAAGAACCAGTGAGTTTTCTGAGGTAACCCACAATAGTATGGACAGCTAAGCAGCTGGACCAAAAGCTATATGCCAGGAGTCTCACGATCAGTTAAACTTTTCTCTCCTACACAATTTAGCACCCCACCCACCGAGGTCCTTAGCAGCTAGAGCAGGATCCTATGCAGCTGGAGTCTGGAAAGCAGGGATGGTTACAATCACAGTTGAGGGTCAGATGAGGCCCCATTCTCTGAGGGAATGTTATGGAACCAATCTTATAAGGGTTTCATGTGCATGACAGCAATGGCCATTGCAGTCCAGAGGATGGAGTTCTGTCACATTAAGACATACAGCATATATAGAAATCTAGGGTTCAGAGACTTAAGGGGTGCTGGTCAAAACAGTAGCTGCCTAGTATCTTGAGCCACACCCTTCTAATAGCCAGATCCCGAGAGATGGAAGGACCGTGTTCTTTAACATAGTCTGTAAGTGGCAAGTAGTACCGATATCTGGTTTTGCACATCACAGGGTCTCTATTTCAACTCCTCAACTCTGTTGTTGTAGCGCAGCAACCAAAGCCACTTCCCTAGTCAGTGAGTGCTCTGTGGTGCAATCAAACTGCATTTGCCTGTGCAGCAGGATAGGATCCAATTGGCCCTTGGTTGTTGAAACAATGGTCCCCTGGGTAGAGCTTCTTCTTCTCATGTAGAAGGTAAGGTAGCTGGGGATGCTCTCCTTTCAATCCTGTCATTTTATACCTTTCTAGAGCAAAGTATGTGAAAACTTTATCCGGTGTTCTGTGGCTGTGATGAGCCCGCTGCTCTTTGTGACTGTTTAATGATGGGCAGGCCATTTAACCCTTTCAGCCTTGATCTCCTCTGTAGTCCGGTCAGCTTGCCCTGCCACATCCCATAGATGATCACTGAGAAAGCAAAGGGCGTGACGATGATCACAACTGTCCTCTGCAGATTGCATCCCAGTATTCCCGCAACCCCTAAGAGAATCTGTGAGCTGGGCATTATCACCCCGTTTATACTTGTAGGAACGGGGAAGACAAAGGGTGTAGTACCTGGCTGAAGGGTTCCAAGCTGGTAGCTGGTGGAACCAAGGCTCAGAACCAGGTCTTTGGATTCCAGCGAAGGGCCGATTTAACTTCAGCCATGTTCAATTCTGTGTTCCATGTTAAGTGGTGTAAAACCAGTGGTTTTGTTTTGTTGTTTTTTTTTTTTTCTTTTTAAATGTTGGACATCATTTCACATCATTTAAACATACCATAGGCAGCAGACATTCTCTCATAGCATGTGTGGCTCAATTAAGTTATTACTGAACCAGCAACATTTGTTCTAATACCTTAGGTTGTGCCAACAGGAACAACCTTCATCAGTTTCTCCTCACCTGAGTTTCTTCACCAGTCTGTCCATGCTCAATGCACTGATATGACTTCTCTTAGCTGCACAGGTCCAGTGCCCTCTGAGGAGAGCATTCCAGAAGCTCTTCTGTACATGTTGGGGTTCAGTGATCAGTTTTGATGCTGGGTAATTTTTTTTTGTTTGTTTGTTTTCTCTGTTTGCCAAATGGCAGAAAATTTGCAAGTTTCAAATCAAAGTTAAGTTCTTTTTATTTCAGTAAAATTTATAGTCGATCAAACAGCCCTTAGAACCCCAGACTGTGTGTCTTCTAAGGGTAGCTATTCCACATTTTGCTTATTCATATGCAAAAGAAGTAAGAAGAATAGTGCCCATCGTGCACCCAAAGTTTGACTCTTTCTGACTTACTCAATTCTATCAACTTTAGGCATTTGAGTCTATCACCATGTTGGCTCCCTTGTACACAGATTTAGCTGTTTTAATATCATAAAACTTCACAGTCTGACATAGTAGCCATACAGCATACATGGATGGTTATCCAAAATTAAATTAATTAAATTTAAATGTCACTTCTTCCGGCCAAACTAGAAGTCCTCGATAGTTAGGCACAGTACCTCGCTTTACTGTGACAGGCCCCATTAATGCTCAGTGGTCCATTGAAAGACATTGCATGATGCATTGGGAAACTGTTTCTGACAACCATCACAATCTGGTACGAAGCCATGAAAGCGTTGCTATTTTAAACTGCTCTTATTAACAAGAAGCCTGTGACTAATACAGTCAGCAATGATCAACATTGTCCTCTGGTTCCATGTTATGTGTAGTATGTGTTATCCCACTGCACCTCTTTCTTTAGATTTATTTTTATCGTAAGTGTGTGTTACAGTGCATATTTGCACATGTCATGCATGCAGTACCTGAGGAAGCCAGGAGATGTTGATTCCCCTGGAACCACAGTTACAGATGGTTGTGAGCTGTCCTGTGGGTGCTGGGAATTGAACCCAGGTGCTCTGGAAGAGCAGCCAGTTCTTTTAATACGGAGCCATCTCTCTAGGCCCTCATGATGATCTTGTGAGGCTGGGAGTGTAGTTCTCAGTGATAAAAATGCTTGTCAATGTGTGTAAGATCCTGAGCTTAACCCCAAACACAAAAACAATAGCAACAGCAATCATAAGTCCATATGATTATCATCAAGGCTTCCACAGTTCTGAAGAACAAGTTTCACCTAGTACAAAGTAGATTTGAAATTTGAAACCAAGGTTTTCTGGGGCCAGATCCAAAGTCATCAAACATTCAGGTATTCCAGTTCCCCTCCTCTGGTACCTCCCATTCTAATGTGGGCCAGACCAGGCAACCAGGGGACAAGGCCAAAGCTGAATGTCACAGTGTAGGAAGATCCCTGGCAAGAGGAAAGGCACAGCTGGACCTGAGGAGGCGACTCGGGCTCTGTTGGTGGGGATAATTTAGCCCAGTCTAATTTGTGTCTTTCCTAACAAATGGCTGAGACTTTATAAATAGCATGCTTTCCCAGGGGGAATACCCGAGTAAGAGGAATTGCTGCTGGCTGTGTGAGGCTGGTGAGTAAAACTTGACATTTACCAAAAGAACCGACTGTGTGCCTTATTGTCATATTATATAGCCCTTTCTTCTTTCTTTGTGAAAGCACTCTTTCATTCCACACATCCTGTGTGCCAGCAAGCATGACAGTCTGTGTTTCAAAAATGTTCTCTGAGCCAACTCTGGGAGGAAGAGTTAGCTATTGCCACTCGCTCAAAGCAAACAGTCCATGTGTCTTCCCAAATGCTGAGCTTTTGAAGCGTAAAGTTAGCTTGGACTTCAGTGTAAATAGACACTCAAAAGCGTAGCATGAATGAGCGTCCCGGGAGAGCATCTAGCTTTCCCTCCATGCGTGCTGCAAACTTCGTGTTTCCTGACAGGCACCCGTCTGTTGCTAAGGTCTAACCATTTATCTTCTCTTCTCCTTTCCTTCACGAGAGTCATAGCTCCTTGGCACTGCTTCCCAGAATCAGTGCACCTAACTTGAAACAGGTTTGAATGAAGAGTTTGGGGCTCTGTAGTAGCTCAGTAGTCCGACTTCTGCCCGATATATGCAAGGCTATCACTTCAGCTCCCTGCCACAAAAACCAAACTGAACATCAGAGATTGAGAGATTTCCCCAAAATGAGTTTTTCCAATAAACATGCCAAGCTTAAGATGCAGGGTAAGAAGTTCCTTAGACTCAGGAAGAGCTCTACAGTTATCAGGGCCTGGTTCTGCTTCCTCAAAGCTGTAGAAGCCAAAGTCCTGTGTGGCTGAATAGAGAATGCAGAATCTGCCCACCTCCCATGACGGGTTTTCTTGAACCTGAGTGTGATTCAGCCTAGGCATTAGATCATCCATTAGGCATTTGCCTGGCCTCCCAGGCACATTAGGTAATTAATAATAATGAGTAAGAATACTGGATTAGACCAATTGGACCATCAGCTAGTTGCATGTGCAAGTTACCAATGATCAAATCCAGCCAAAATCCTATCCAGTGTCAAGGGGGAAAAGAAAACCAGCCAAACAAACAACCAAACAAAAACTCCCACCAAACACCATCTATTGATAGGCTTTTGATATCATGATATCAGAACCTGATTAAACCAGATGAGTCAGAATGAAAATTTATTAGGTAAACAGACAGAGTGAATAACACAAGATGATAAGACTAAGATTTGGAGCCAAAGGTGTTGGCATAGAAAAGAATCCTGGTTGGAGCTGGAGGTCAAGAGCTTGTGACTTTAGCACATTATTACTTGATGTACTAGTGTTTATTACACTGTGAGCTTCTCGAGGCATAGACAGTGATTGTTTATACTCCAGTTACATCTCTGACATCAGACCGCAGCTAGCTGAGAGTAGGCCTTTGGCACGTATTTTGTAAAGTAATAAAGTAATAAGTAAATAAATGAGATGAGGTTTGTCTACTTGAACTCTTCTGCCCTTTGTCCCAGGACGCATTCTCTTGGTGAACTACCTTCAGGGCAACCGGAGACACCATAAAGACTGTGTGCTATGCCGGCGACCCTGCTTTGGCTCTCCTATCCCCATCAACCCTCAAGTCTCTCAGAACGTTTATACTCAGAGCCAGTTCACTCCATAAACTTCTTTGTATTGTCTCAGTGACTGAAAAGTTCATACCTGTCTCCTATGCTTTCTTCTTATCATTTCGACAGCAGGATTAAGAATGAGGACGTTGAAATATATACTTATATAAAAAGTACTTGAATGGAGTTATCATACAGTGGGGGAAAACAATAACCCAGATGGACATCATATACTACCAAATAAAATCCCCAAGACCAGAAATGGGTTGCATTTTTTTGAGTTATTCAACAAAGGGGTACCACAGCCCCTCCCAAACATTACAGATTACTGCCGATGCTGTTGCTGACCCTTCAGAACTTGATGGTAAGACCCTTTACCACAGATAACATACACTTGTGCTCTAGAACGTGGAGAAATCAAGGTGTATTCAACTGGAAGTTTTACCTCTTCTGTCTATCTGGGAAGTGCTACGTGCTGCCAGAGAGCATCACCGCATGAAGAAGCATCTTCTTATAATAAGTAGTAATTACCATAGGCCCACCCCCAACTAGATAATGTGCAGAGAGTGAGAGACTTTGAAGCATTCCAGATCCTTTGAGAGATGTGCTAGGCAAGGCACCCCTCTGTCAAACAGATGTAATCATTAAGTCCTTACAAGGTATTAGTTTATTACTTTTTGATGAAAATGTAACCAGGTTGAATGTCTTGTCCAAGGTCACATAACTATGAGGCTGAGATGGAGATTTGTCCTCGTTCTCTGGGAATAGCTGCTGGCCTTGTATAGCTGGTATATAGCAGGAGTCACTGGAATGCTTGACAAACTCTGCAATGATGTCTGATCATATGAGATCAACAAGTATCAGGCAGGTGTCTCATGATCTACTGCTAGCAGAAACATGGTCAAGAGGAATTAAAACAAACAAACAAAAACAAAAACACCTTCTCATAGGACTGTAGGAACCAGAGGGGTTGAGAACACCATGAAAATACAACCCTCAGAGTCAACTAAGCAGGGCTCATAGGGCCTCACAGAGACTGAAGCGACAAGCCCTGTATGGGTCTGAGCTAGGTCCTCTGCATACACATTATGTTGTGTAGTTTGGTGTTTGTGTGGGTCGCCCAGCAGTGGGGGTGGGGGTGTCTCTGACTCTTCTGCCTGTGCTTGGAACCCTTTTCCTCCTACTGGGTTATCTCATTTAGCCTTGATGTGTTTGTGAACAGCCTTACTGTGTCTTGTTAGGCCATGTTTGATGGATATCCCTTGGAGGCATGCTCTTTTTTTTGGAGGGAAACAGAGGAGGGATCAAGGAAGGGGAATAGGGGGAGACAGATAGACACATGACCACGGGGAGGAATGCAGGGACAGGGAATGCTGTTAGGATATAATGTAAAAGAGAAGACTAAAAGTTAAAATAAAATAAAATAAAATAAAATAAAATAAAATAAAATAAAAAGCCCTCCCTATCCCAAATCTAGAGCTCACAGGGACTTTCCCTTGCTTGCTAAATCAAGATGGGGTGGTCTCAATACGCTGAACATGTAGGAGTCAAGAGCTAAGAGTCCAAGAATTTGAGCATGCCCCTGTAACCATGCCAACCTTGCAACCAGATTTATTCTGTGGTCTCAGGCAAATCAAATTTAACCCTTCAAGACACAGCCAAATGCCCAGCTAAATGATCAGACTTGTCACTTATCAGACAGGGTGGACTTTGAAACTGGGTTAGGTAGCACTGTGAGATCTTTGACCTCCTGGGAAAGTCACACCACAGATAACTATTTCAGTCATTAACCACAGTAGTACTGATTCACTTATTAGCCCATTTGACAACTGTCTAGTAAGTACTTACCACCTGCCGGGCCTTGTATGGTGTATTGAGGGTGGGAAGCTGAACACCACAGACATAGCCAGCCTTCACAGAGCTCTCCATATATTGGGGGTGGTGGGGTGTCAGGTCTTTACTATGGGCATGGTGCTAAGAGCTCCCCGGAATTAAATCCTTTCATCTTTGCAACTGTCTTGCAAAGTGAAATCATCTCCATGTTATATAGGAGCAAAGAGTTCAGGAAGTGGCAGCATCGTGCCAAAGTAAAGGGCACTTCCAAAATGCATCTCTCTGACTTTGGGGCTGGGCTCTTAGTCCTGATAAATTCTTGGCATCTACATGACTGTGGATCTATGTGGCTTCCTGTCAGTGCTTGGAGGGGAATCTGCTCTCTAACGAGTGCTCTATAAATAACTTATTAGCTCTCCAGTCAAGCTAAGGACAGAATATACCAGATGAAGAGATAAGTAAGGCTGGAGAAGTAGAAGTGACCTCCTGAGAAATGAGAGGGTGGGAAAACCTGAGATGCAGGCATTAGAGCCCGAGGCTGATTAGGAGCCACCTGATAGGTAACCATCCTTGTCAGAAGGGGTCAAGAGGAGAGGAAGAGTGGCCATGACCAACAGAACATTGTTACTGTTTGGCTGTCACTGAAGGGGAACTTTCTTTAGTCTGGTCTTGGTTTGTGTCAGCCCAAGCAGCTAAGAAGGTGGAGAGAATGTTGGTGGGGTGGATGTTGGCTGCCTCCTGGTCCTCAGATCCTTATCTTCCCCAGAGTGGCGGTTTGCCGGACTGTGCTCAGTGTCTGAGTTAGAGAGGGTTGGGTTCAAAGGTGCCACCGGCTGCCTTTATAAGCAGCGTCACCACAGTTTCATGTCTTGCTTCTGCTACTGGGTTTGGGATAGCTCTGTTTCAGAAAGCATGCTGATTTTTTTTTTCTTGCAATCTTTTCTTGATTTTTTTTTTCTTCCCTAAAGGAAGATTTTACTCAGCATCTCAAGATAAAGACATTTTTACTTAATGGAGTTACATGAGGTAAACAAAACCATGGTTACCATTTGGGGTAGGCCAGAGCAGGACACAATCAGTAAGGGTCCAAGCACTAAGTTCGTATGGTGGGCTAATTCCAATAGCCTGCCTGAGGCCCATCTTCCCGGTCTTCAAGCCCTGTGCCTAGCTTTCTCTTGGATGTGGTGGATGTGGCAACATGCTTCCTCCCCACCAATGCGGTGAAGGAGATGGAGTCACTTTTGGATTTGTTATAAGAGCTTCTAGCCTCGATTTCACGTGTGGGTCCTTGGCCGCTGGCTCCGCTCACAGGCACCGGTGAAGTTGGAAGAAAACACACAGCTCAGGGCATTATGGAACTCTAGCCCGAGAGCTCTTAAGAGACCTAGTTCCTCAACAGCCACTGAGTAATTTGGAAACTGATCCTTGCCCAGCTGAACCTCACATCAGACCCTGGCTTGGCTGATGATGAAGCTTCAGGAAAAACTCGATGCAGAGGATCTAGACACCGCCAGGTTCCTGATGCTCGGGAGTTGTGAGGTCGTGTGTCCTGTAGGTTGTTGAATTCATGGTGATTTGCCATCCCACATAGAATATAATGAAGCTCATTTGACGTCCTTTGCTCTCTTAATCTCTGGAGAAACCAGAGGTGATAATAAGACCAGTATCACCTACAGCTGTTGGAAGGGGTCTGGGCTCTGCCGGTACAGGAGTAGGAAGAGCTTAAGTGAGGGTGGGAGATTACTCACGCTGGAGGGCTTCTCTGCAGCATGAAACTTGGACCCCAGTGAGGATGCTAAAGGAAGGGGAGTTGGGAGCTCCAAAGACCATTAGCAGACTTCCGGGGTCAGATTAGACATGACGTGAATGTGAGGAGCCTAGACAACAAAGAACAGACTATTCCACAGAAGAGTGGAAGGTGTCAGAAGTCACAAGAAAGATTATAGCTGAAGAGTGTGGGGAAATGGAATGATGACTATCAGAAATGAAGTCATAATCATAAAGAGGCAAAGGCTCCCTCTGCATGACCCAGCAGCTAGCAGAAGCAGAAACTGCATCCCAAAGATAACCCAAGCGGTGCTGGGAGAGAAAGCAAACAAACAACCTCCTACCCACAGGACAAGCCTGGAGCCTTCGCATGGCTTTGGTGAGGCATTCTGAGGAGTTATCCCTGGAAAAGATCCCACCACATCCGCTGTGTGGCCGTTATTCAAGACCGAGCTACCCTGGGACCTGACAACAAGCCATCACAGGGCAGGTGCCTTCCCCAGGCTCTGAGGGGAAGGTGGCAGTCAAAGATGGGTGATGGGCTTGGCAGGGACACGTCATGAAACTCAGGTAGTAGGAGGCTTTGGCTGTGCTGTGTGTGGCTGTTGGTCCTCTGTACACTTTGGCAAGAAGCAGGATAATGGAGGAGTGTGAAAGCCGTAGCCCAGAGGCCAGGAGGCACCTCACAGTCTGCATTGTCCTCTGCCCTGCTCTTCTCCTCTTGGAGAACAGAGAACTCTAAACTGAGGACACATGTGTTTTTCCTATGGTCTCTGTTCTCCAAGGCATTTACTGCCAGGCAGGATCAGAAAGCACTGAGACAAGTTTTTCAGGAACATGTCACAGTGCTCCACCTACCTCCTCCACAGTTGGGGGAAACCCATTAGTCTAGACATTAGCTGATCTAAGGTATAAAAGCTGGGGAGGAAGAGAGAACCTGTCCAGCCCTCAGACTGAAAGGACTAAGTGATCAGAGTAGCTTCCGATCCATAAAGAATAAGTAGTCCCTACAGAGATTACACCACTCTTGGTCAAGTAACCTTTGAGCGCTCTGAGCTCCACACTAGTTTGAACAAAACAAAACAAAGTCTCACTCCAACCCAACTTCAAGGGATCCCAGCCCCCATCCGGCAGACTCCAAAACTGCAGGATTCAGGAGGCAGTGGTTCCAACACTTAGCTCTCCTGGTTTCTCTTTCTTTTGTCCTTACGTTTGTCCTACTTTTTTTTTCTCTTACTATACCCTCTCTATTATCAATTTTGAGATTTTTTTTTTACTTAAACTGTGCCTGTAAGAGTGTGTCTGGGTATGTGCTGCACACATGATTGCTCTCTGAGGTCAGAAGTCAGAGTTGGATCTGGTATTACAGTTTCGGGCTGCCTTACCCTGAGGGCTAGGAACTGATCCCAAGTCCTCTGCAAGGGAAGCACTCACTCTCAACTAAAAAACCTTCTCTGGCCACTCTTACCATTATTCTTGTGTGTGTGTGTGTGTGTGTGTGTGTGTGTGTGTGTGTGTGCGTGCGCACGCACGCGCACACATATGCAGACACACAGAGTACACCAGCATGTAGAGGCTGAAGGACAGCCTTGGGCATCCTTCCTTAGGTGCTCTCTACACACAGAGTACACCAGCATGTAGAGGCTGAAGGACAGCCTTGGGCATCCTTCCTTACGTGCTCTCTACCCTTTCATCCGAGACACTCTCTTATTATCACCACCTAGGCTATGGTTAGCTAGCCATAGGAATATGCCTGTCTCTACCTCTCGGGAGTTGGGATTCCTAGTGCTTGCCTGCCTTTTATGTGAGTTCTGGGGATCAGACTCAGCTTCTCACGCTTGTTGGGCAAACATCTTACCAATTGAGCAAGAGCCTCAGCTTTTGTATTTATCTATATTATGGAGTATTTGGAGAAAAAAAAAAAGCAATGTCTTGGCTTTTTCTCTGTCCTTTCCTAAATTCTTCCATCTTCTGGTTATTTACTTCTTCAGCTTTGCTTCTTCTTTCTTTTCCCCTCTCCCTGCTGGCTTCCTTCATTTTATTAAACTGTAGTTCCCACTTTTATACTAATACATTTTAACTAGATTTATTCATTTAACTTTGTGTGTTTTGTGTGCATGTAGGTAAGCACACTACATGTGTGCTTGGTGCCCGTGGAAGTCAGAAGAGGGTGTCAGATCCCCTGGAAGTGGAGTTACAGATGGTTATGTGAGTTCTGGGAAGTAAATGTGGCTCCTCTGCTAGAACAACACATGCTCTTAATCACCGAGCAATCTTTCCAGTCCCCTTAATAAATGTTTAACCTCTCACTTACTTTAAATATTATTTTTTTACCACTTTCTTTTCTATCATCATTCACGGTACACTGACTATGTTGGCTTTAGTTTGTCTAAATTTAATTTCTACATCTGGCTTGGTTTGTTGTTATATCGGTTTCTCTCCCCTTCTGCACTTGGAGTGAGGACTGAGCTCCCAAGTGAGAGTCACCAAAGAGACTTCTGAATAACAGCAGAAGAGGCACCCATCCAAACAGTGCACAGCGCACATTCTTCACAGCAGCCCACAGAGCCTTCTCTAAGGTGGAGCATGTTTTAGCACATTCTACAAGTCTTAACAATTATGAGAGAATTCTGTCACTTTAATTTTTCTCAAGCCCTTTATTTTTTTTTAAAAAGATAATGGTTCTTAACCTCCCCTGTAGTTCACCACCCACCAGAGGTAGTGGAAAAGAAAGGATATGGGGGTGGGGGAAGTGGACCTGTTTAGAAAGGTTCTTTGGAGCAACTCCCTTCTGTGTTGTCTGGAAATCAGCAGTTCAGTTCACAGGCTGGCATTGGCAGCTCAATCGCTCACAAACACTTCACAGATACACCAGCAGTCCAGTTCAGTAGAGTCAGGATAGCAAACAGGAATCAGCAGAGGTGGCACTACCTAACAGAGACAGCCAGGCCTCAGCTTCCACTGTCTCACAGGAGGAACGAGGAGGAATGCCAGGAGAAGTTCTCGGCTGTGCCTCATTCATGGAAGTGAAGATCTATGAAGACTCTAGACCCACAAGCATTGCACAGTGAGCTCTATAAGCAAGCCTGGCTCAGCTTCTGTCACTGTCTGTTGAGCCCTCCAAACATCACGTGTCCTCCACAGGTCTCAGCACATGCTTCTGTCTCAGCTGACATCACTCCGCCAGTCAGCCCAAGTCCCCAGAAGTGGCAAGAAACTGCAGCACACCTCACAAGTTTTCCAGTGTACTTCTCTCTAGGGAGTCCTGACAAATGCATCTCAACTATGCAATGTAAGGCAAACTAATACATGTGTGTCATTAGCAAAGAATTCTTCATCCCATGTCCTTTCACGTGCTTGCTTTAGCATAACATCCTCTCTCCTGTGTCTGCTTCAGCGAAATGTTCCTTCAGGAGTCTGCCTTAGTCTTTCACCTGAGTCCACCTCAGCTAAATGTTCCTTCACATGTTTGCTCCAGCAAAACACCATCCAGCTGACTTTCCACAGAACCCTTAAGTTTCCACTTCAGAATACAGCGCGTTTTGTCTTATCAGATCACAGTGAAACTGAAGTAGAACTGAATAGCAGGAGCAAGAGAAACAATACAAGTATACTGAAATTGAAAACTGTATTTATAATAATAATAGTAATATTATTATTATTATTATTATTATTATCTCTGGCTGTTCTCTGGAATTCAATCTATAGACCAACCTGTCCTAGAACTCAGAGATCTGCCTGCCTCTGCCTCTTGAGTGCTCGGATTCAAGATGTGTACCACCACCACCTGGCTTACTATTTTACTTATTATTTCTCTCTCTCTCTCTCTCTCTCTCTCTCTCTCTCTCTCTCTCTCTCTCTCTCTGTGTGTGTGTGTGTGTGTGTGTGTGTGTGTGTGTGCGCGCGCGCGCGCTTGCATACACAGGTGCCATGGGATAGATGCAGAAGGCAAGAAACAACTTCATGGAATTGACTCTTCTTCCTTTACATGGATCCCTGGGATTGAACTTAGGTCATCCAACTTGCACAGCAAGCACCCTTATCCTCTGAGGCATCTTGCCCAGTCCCATTCCCCCAGCTGCCACATATATTTTTAGATGGCCATTATATATTTGAATAAACCATGAAAGGGATTTTAAAGTCTTTAGAATCAGTGTAAGTGTTGCAGTTCTGAGGGAGAAGGCCCCCCACCCCGTGGAAGTGTTACAGCTCTGGAGGTGTGGGGAGCTTCTCTGATGGAGGTATTGCATCTCTGAGGGGAAGACTTCCCCTGTGGAAGTGTTACAGTGCTGAAGAGAGAGGTATCCTGGCAGTTGGGATCCAAGAAATACCACAAAGTCACACTGCACAGCAAAATTCACATGAGAGATTTTTTTGGGAGAGACATAAGAGACTAGCTGCCTCTGTGCAGGTAAGGAGCAGGGGGAACCGGAGCAAAAGACAGGCTTAAATAGGGTTTCTTGGAGAAAGAGTTTTCCAGCCTGGAGATATCCAGGATGAAAATTGGTAGGATTTTGAGTTCAGGGATTGGTGGAGTTTGGGGCTCTGGGATTGGTAGGTTTTGCTTGGACCTTAGCCCTACAGTCAGCACAGGTTATCAGACCATTTAGGATACAGGAAGGTCAGTTTCAGAGGGCATCTTATGACTAAGTTTAGGGGATCTGCTGCCCTAAGAATCAGAGAGATCCAAGTAAGCATCAGTGATTCCCATCAAGTCCTCAGGAAAACAAGGGCAAGTTGAGCTGAAAGCATTGGACTCAATGGTCATGACCAGGACATAAGTGAATAAAACAGACACTGGGCTCTTGCTTTCCTGAAATCTGGGACTCGCTGGTTGCTACTCCCAGTTCCCCATTCCCCATTGCTACACACCTCTGTTCAATTTCCTAACCCTCTGTACATCTCCTCCCATATCTAATTATGCCCTCTTCTTCCCCTCCCCCTCTTCTCTTCCTCTTCCCCCTCCTTTCTTCTCCCTCCTCCTCACCTCTTCTCCCCCCTCTTCCTCCCAAGTCCCTCCTAACCTTTAATTCCCTTGATTATTTTGTTCCCCCTTCTAAGTAGGAATGAAGCATCCACTGTTTAGTCTTCCTTCCTCTTGAGCTTCAAGGCCTTATCCTCTCCTATGAGGCATCTTTGTTCTGAAGTTCAGAGGGACTTGTCTTCCACTGGGATTCTCCAATCTCAACCTTGTGTTCAAGCCTCAGACCCCCAAGCCCTACTCAGCACCTGTGGGCCTTAAGCTCGCATGAGATATCGGGTGAGCACTGGCCATAGGGAGTAGCACTGTGGCTGCACTAGAACCTGGAGATCTCCCAGCACCTACAGACCCCCTACTTGCCAACCATCTTACTATTTCTTTCCCCTCTGTGCTTCTTTTCCCTTTGTTTTTGTTTTTTGTTTGTTGCAGCATTCTTACATGTACATCTGCCATGCTGGGCATATTCCTCCTCACTCTGCCTCCTCCCCTTCTCTTGCCCCTTCAACTTTCCTTCCTCATCCTTTTCTTTCTTTCCCCTTTGTGTTTTCATTCTTTTCTTCCTTTACCTTAAGGTCCTATAAGCAAGACAGCAACAACCACTCTTACCTATGACATGCAGCTATTTCATTAGGATGGCTTCTGTGTAAGGTCAAAGGGCTTGAACCTAGGATCTGACAGAGACCCACAAACAGTTCTTCACTGTAGCTGGACCATTTCTACCAGTTCTATGTGACATAACCTCTGTGCCACTGTTTGACAGCTTCAATCTTCTCAAATTTGCAAGAATAAGGTCTTGATGTTTCCTGGTGGCCAGAGAGACCGAACACATTTTTTAATATACTGAAAATTTGTATTTTCTGTGCAATATTTGCCTCTCTAGATATTTTTGCTGTTTTTTTTTTCTTTTCCCTGTTGGGTTAGTGTTGTGTAACAGTTTCTTCACAGACGGAAACATTCCATCCTTCAGGGAAGCTCCTTAAACAGGAAGGTAAACAATTCAAGATAGCCCCAGGAAGTCCCTGAAGCTGACAAGATTCAGTGGGTCCCTCCTTGCCAGAGTAAACAATAAAAGCTCATAGTTCTCCTCAGATGGAAGGAAGCTGAGCTGTAAAGAACACCCTCAGCCAAATGGAGCTACAAAGAAGACTGAGGCCAGACCAGCAGCCTGGAAGCAGCAGAAGCCAGCTGGTCTGACTGGAAGAGGTTTAGAGCAGCTAAGGCACCTGGGAAGGATGCACCTGTCGAGCCACCTGAAGGCTGGGCAGGTTCCGATGCTGCATTGGGACCTTGATGACATAGTTGTCTTTCTGCTCCTATAACAAATCCCTCGCCCATACTGCTGTAAGTAACCCTAATAAAATTCATTGGTTCATCAAGGACTTTGCTGATTTCTGTGCTTTGCTCTGTGCTGGGTTCCCTACCTGGGGTGAGTAGATCTGTTTGTTGTTTCCCCAAGGAAAAGTTTTGTCACACAACAGTTAGTTATAGTAAATAACCTGTGCAAAATCTGAGGCCTGGGGATACTGACTGTCCTGGAACCCTACAACTTACTACAGGGCTTTATCCTTTGTTCTGTGCATCTTCAAAGTGTACATCCACTTGGTAGATGAGCTGTTCTGCCATCTCATGTGTGGTCAGGGTTGGCTAATGGGCAGGAACCTATAGGCTGTGGAATGAAACCGGCCTCACAACTCCTACAGAGGCACAACCCTTTGCTGCTTTGCCTGAACTATCCAATTCTATGACGCAGCTCCTTGGCGTGCAACTAACCAGCTATGGTTGGCTAGACATGTGGGAAAGAAGGGCCTGCCCATTAGGCACCACAGCCAATCTGGCCTTTGTTGCAGCCATGTGCTGGACCTTACTTCCTTTAGCACCTTACTCTACCACCTTTAGCAATCGAGTTGTTCCTAAATATGAAGCCAGCTAGAGCTAGGTGTGTCCAACTCACAATCATTTCCCACAGAGACAACTGTAGACTTTTGCTGTTCATTTTTTTCCTAATTTAAATCCAGATTCAGCCGCACTCAAAAGGAACATGCTGGCATCTGCTGCTCTCAGTTCAGTTGACACTATGCCAAGGCCACCTCCATTGTTTGTGACAGACAGTGCCCTTCTTTGCCAGAGACTGCTATCTCACCCTTTGGCATCTGTTAGGAACTCAGCCAAGTGAGTTCTCCTCATCACAGACCATTCAGTACCCGTGGCTGCTTTCTCAGCCGGGTCAAAGGTTTTGTTGACTGACAAGAGAATGAATTTGATTCTCTTTATCACTCAAACCCCATCTTGGACATTTGTTCCAGGCATCTTTTTTAAATTAATCATTTATTTTATGTATATGAGTACACTGTTGCTGTCTTCAGACACACCAGAAGAGGGCATCTGATCCCATTACAGATGGTTGTGAGCCACCATGTGGGTGCTGGGAATTGAACTCAGGACCTCTGGAAGAGCAGTCGATGCTCTTAACCGCTGAGCCATCTCTCCAGCCCAGGCATTTCTTTATAGTACACTGCACTGAATGAAGGACCCCTGAGGCTGGTACTGACTCTGCAGGCTGGTGTCTAGAAACAGAACGAGGTCCTAGTTATAACCTGCTCCTACACCTAGTGGGGAAGGTGCTCTGAGCTCTCCAGTAGTTTTCTCAAATCCAGACCCCCCATTCCCATCCTGGAAATAGCTTGGAAAGACCATTCAATCTTCTGTGGTGTCTGTGTGGTCAAGTGTATAGCTGGAGGTGGCTGCGCCTGGGAAGCTAGGCCTGTTGAGTCACAGGGACAGACCTGGCCTGCAAGTTAGCAAGGGGAAGGTATCTCTGAGCATCACTTAAACTTTGTTTAAGTGGCAGCACCTCCCTGCCCCTTAATACTGCCTGGAAGGCACATAGGCCCCCAGCCTCAGTGGCAGCTTCTGAGTGTTCTCTGAGTGTACATGAGTTAGCAGCCTGGCAGTGGTTGCAAGCAGCTGCAGACAGCAGGTGTCTGTGTGCCTGCTTGGCTTCTCCTCCGACAGGGAGAGCAGGAGAGGAACCGCAGCGGGTGCTCTTGCCCACCAGCCAGGATGAGTGGAAGGTGACTCAGCTTTTGGATGCTCCTGCCTGCTTAGCTTCTGTCCTGGATGATCACACAGGGATCGTGGGATGGAGCCCTCCAGTCTGCTACCGTTAGCTCCTGTTTGCTCCTGAGATTCTGTGAGGCTGAACAGCTGGAGACGCTGAGTGCAAAGCAGAGGTGTGAGGAGTTGGTGACTGGGGTTGTCTGACTTCTAGCACTTGCTTCTTGTGAATGAATAGGAGCAAAGCAGGTTCCACATATCCCCAGGGAGAGAGAAAGCATCGAAATGCATTCATTCACTCATTCATTAATTCATTCCACTAAGGTTTCTTAAAATCCAGTACTGTGCTAAGCCTGTGATAACAGGGTAATAGGATAGATACTCGCTTCATGCAGCACATGCTCCGGTGGGGTGGATAGACAACACACAGATGAAAACTGAATGTCTTATGACGCACTTGGATGACGCAGAGTACTTCTGCAGGCTACTCAAGTTGGTTTGTGCCGTGTTCCTGCCAACATCGTGTGAAGCCCAGGGAGTCCTGGAAGTATGTGGAGCCATGCAGGACCCAGAGTGGTTTCTCAAAACCTAGATGACTTGATATTTTCTAAGTGGGTCTGAACAGCCGTAACACTTCTTACTTGCTGGTAGTTCATAGTATCGATTAATGGCCCAAACTTCTGTTGGTCAGGGTTAAAGCATTTTGTAATATCCAACTCTGTTGGAAGGGTCACCCGGCCCTCTGCATCTGCAGTGAAAAATTTTTCTGTAGGGAAAGTGCACTATGTCACATGGGACCTTTGCCTACTTCTTCCCAGGTTAAGGCTTCCACTCAGCACCTTGAGGTCTGTTCTGGTTGGGTTTTGTCATCTTGACACGAATGTAGACATACCTGGGAGAGGGAATCTTAGTTGAGAAAAGGCCTCATTAAGATTGGCCTGTAGGTAAGTCTGTGGGATGTTGTTTGATTAATGATAGATGTAGGAGGACCTAATTCATTGTGGGTGGTACCATTCCTGGGCGGGTGACCCTAGGTGCCATAAGAAAGCAGGCTGAGAAAGCCAGAAGGTGGCATAATTCCTTGACCTCTGCATCACCTTCTGACTCCAGGATCCTGCCCTGACTTTCTGCCCTGACTTCCTTGGATGATGAAGTATAAGCTATATGATAAAATAAACCCATTCCTCCCCCAAGTTGCTTCTGTCCATGGTGTTTTATCACATCAATAGAAAAGCTAATTAAGCTAGGGTTTCAACTTAGAGCCATCCACATTTCAGGCAGACTGCAGCCTTTATTTATCCCATTTCTGGGAATAAAACATGGTGTATCTATTTTTGTGGTGCTTGGAATTAAACCCAGGACCTTTGAACATTCCAGGAAGCTGGATCAGGAGGTAGACTGGCCAGGAGCCTGTTTACAGAAAAGGCTGGGCAGGCACACTAATCTTCCATACTGGGCTCATGGTCCCAGTGACATGGCTGGATAAGAAGGTGATTCTGCATATCACATAGCAATGTCTGGCTAACTCATGTTAGGAAGGAAGAGGATGGAATAAAGATGAACTGAAAAACCTGTCATTAGGATATCACATTCCTGATACTGACACTCTGGTCACTGCCAAGAGCATCCTGGGCCGAAGAACACAAGATGCTGTCAGTACTTGTGTTCTTCTGTGGACACTGGTGACCCAGATGCCATCTAGGGTCTTGCACCACTAGTAGACATGGAGGGGGCTAGGTTCCCCCAAATAAGAGCCCTAGAACATGTCCAAATTGGTGCCTGAGGCCACTTCTAGAATATTTGGAAAATGTTTGAATCAGGAATCTCCAAAAAGCCAAAAAATCAGAGAGATATGATCCTGTTCCTGGCTCTGGCTCACTCTCACCAGGATTAGTCTAGGGTTAAGTTGGGAAAGGGGGGTGGGGTCAATCAGTGTGCAGATGTTGGAAGACAGAGACACTGGCCCAGAGAAAGATTCCCCAGCCCCTACCTCCTTCTGATGTCCCGGCTCTAAATCATAGCCAGCTGAGATGCCTGGTAAGACGCTGTGGTTTCAGAAGATCCACGGGAATACTGTTAATGAGACCATGGATCCTAGATCAGGGCCATGGCATGTCCTAGTAACCAATCTGTCCAGCCCATTAGCCACAGTCTTCCCCAGCAGTGTCAGGGAACTACCCTCCAGGGAAGCACTTCATTTCTGACTGAGCATTTATTTGCTTTTGTGAAACATTCTCTCTTTTTAATACCTTTATTTTATTCTACATGTCTGAGTATTTTTGCCCACATGTGTGCCTATGCACCCACGTACACATGGTGCTCACAGTGGCCAGACGACCATGTTGAATCCCCTGGAGCTGGAGTTATGGATTACCGTGAGCCACCAAATTGATGCTGAGAACTTAATCTTCGTTCTCTGCAAGAGCAAAAAGTGCTCTAAACCACTGAGCCATCTCCAGCCCCCAAATTCTTTAATTTCTAATCTCTCTCTCTCTCTCTCTCTCTCTCTCTCTCTCTCTCTCTCTCTCTCTCTCTCTCTGTGTGTGTGTGTGTGTGTGTGTGTGTGTGTGTGTTTGTGATGGTCTACTTGTGGAACCCAATGATAAAACTCAGTTTCTCAGGCTTGGCAGCAGGTACCTTTATACTCTGAGCATCTCTCAAGCCTGCTTTTGCCAAAAATTTATCTGCAGTTGTCAACACCAGCTTCCAAATTGAGCTTTTCAAGAGTACGCGGTCAATTTGTTTTGTCCTTTCAGAGTTTTAGAGCACAAGAGTTAGGGAGAGATTTAATCGCACCCCAAGGAATATCCTTTGCTGGGCAAAGCAAAGGGCTGCAAACATTCTGAAAAGTCCACCTTCACAGATAGACGGGCTTAGGCGGGCTCGTTGGCAGCTAGTGGGTGGCGTTTCAGCTTGCTTCTAGATAACAGACTTAAAAAGTCTGTGGGGGTATGCACAGATAAGCTTCCCTCTCTACCATAGAAGACAGCACTAGTTTGTTTTCCAGAACTGGATCATGTATTTTCTCTTTGGAACCTTCTTATAATCAACTCCAGGAAGTATTTAAGAGGCCAGCAATGTCATCTTTGAAGAAGGGAGAAGAAACCAGATTTAGCTCTGCCACCAAGAGACCCGCCCCTCCACACAGAACTGGTTTAAACCGGGTTCAAGGAGAGCTGGAAGTGGGGTGGTAGGTGGAGAGAGGTTGCAGTTTAGGAGAAAGAAAGCAAAACTGATTGCAACTCTCTGGAGAGCTACAGTGAACTCTGTTTACAAATGCCCAGAAGTAGAAGCTGCAAAGGACAGCCCATCCTCTTTCCCCAGAGGACATCTGGTCCCCGGGGCTCCAAGATCTTGCCCATCTGTTGATGGACATTTAGGCTTGTTTCTTAGCTATTGTGGATATTGCAGCAAGAAACATGGATGTGCATGAACATTTGTGGTCTGCCAACTTAGCATCCCAAGAGCATATATGTGGCCTTCTATGTGCTGGTATTGTAGGAACCTCCATGCTGACTGCCACAGTGACAGCATCATTTTATATTCCTACCATCAGTGAACACAGGCTGTTCTTTCCCACATTCCACCAGTCTTGGCTGCCCTTGGATCTGGTATCCATCATTGTGACTGGAGTCACATTTGCATTTTCCTAATGGCTAAAGATGGTGAAAATTTTATTTATACATTTATTGCTCGCTTGGGTTTCTCATTTTGAGAATTGTCTTATCGATTGAGATTTTTTTTTTTCAGAATATGAAGATTTATTACTGTGTTTCCATTGTCAAACTTTAAGATCGTGGTCTTTCTTTCTTGCCTTTGTACAGAGCCAAAAGAGACACATTGGCTACTTTAACAACCTTAAAGCGGACTCCAGGAATATCACCCACAGCATTACCTTTTCGACCAAATCCAGCAACTAGAACTTCATCGTTTTCCTCAATGAAGTTCAAGCAGCCATTATTGGGCACAAAGGCTGTGATCTTCTTGCCGTTCTTAATGAGCTGCACCTTGACACACTTCCTGATGGCAGAATTTGGCTGTTTGGCTTCAACCCCTACTTTTTCCTGCACAATCCCCTTAGCATGAGAGGCGCCCCCAAACGGATTGGCCTTCAGGGCCGTGCCCAAGTGGGCTTTCTTGTACTACTTGTCATGCCACTTCTGGTCCACCGGTGACCACGACACTTGCCCATCTTGACGATGCCACGGGCCCGAGAGAATCGATTGAGATTTTTGTATTTGATTTTTTAAAGTTTATTTATATTTTAGGGAATGTTATATTATATTATGAATTACATAATTTCTCACTTCCATTTTCTCCCTCCCAATTTTCCCTATAGCCCTCCTTTCTTTCTTTCAAATTTAGGGCTTTCTCATTTCATTAATTGTTGTTGCATACACATATATATTTCTAAATTCACAAGCAAATTCTGCTCAGTAAATATAATGTTACTTGCATGTATATTTTCAGGGCTGATATTTGGAATTGGATAACAGTGTGTTTTTCCCTGGGGAAGACTCCTTCTCCTGCTGTTAGCATTCTTTAGTTGCCCGCAGCTCTTTGTGGAGGGTTGAGAGATATTTAGTTATTTTTTTAGTTCTTTATGTACTGTAAATATGACTCCTCTGTCTGATGTTTCATTAGTAAAGTTTTTTTCCTCCCATATCATCATCTCTCTCTCTTCATCTTGCTGATTATTTCTTGAGGCTTTACTGTACAGGAACTTTTTAACTTTGTATAATCCTATCTGTCAGTTTGGGGGAGAGGTTATTTCCTGGGTTATTTGAATCCCTTTCAGAAAACGCTTGCCCATGCCTGTATCTTGAAGCATTCACTCTGATTCCTTCTCCCAGTTTTAGATGTCTTCAGTCTTGCATTAATGACCTGCCATCATCCTGAACTGGTGTTGTGCTGGATGGGAGCTAGGCATTCAGTCGCATTCTTCTCGATGTGACCTTCAGTTTGCTCAGCACAACTTGTCGAAGAGGCTGTCCTTCCTCCAGTGCATGCTTCGGACATCTTGACAGAAAACTAGGTGTTTGGTTTATTGAATGTATTGCTTCTGAGTCACCTATTCAGTCCATTAGTGTGTGTTCTTGTGCCAAGTTTAGATTTAGTCTCTGTATTGTGCTCACTTTCTGAATCCTCTGCTCTGTTCTGCTTCTGTCTATGTTAGGCATGCTTTTGTGGTTCCTATGGCAATGTAGTATAATTTGAGATCAAGTATTTATGCTCCTAGCATTGCGTCTTCTGTGTAGGATGGCTTCAGATACTTGGGGTCTTTTTTGCTACCATATGAATTTGGACTGTCTTTTCTACTTTTGTGAAGAATGCAATTGGAGTTTTAATGGGCCTGTGCTAAATATATAGATTTCTTTTAGTAATATAATCATATGTACATTAATTCTACTGATCCAAGTGTATGAAAGATCTTCACATCTTCAAGTATCTTCAATTATTTATACAGTGTCTTCATCCATCTGTTTATTCAAAAGTCTATTGTTTACTTTCCAAATGTTTGTGTAATTTTTGTAATTTCTCCTGATATTGCTATGTAGTTTTCTTCCATTATAATTTTTGTAAGATATAATAATTAATTTTGATGGTTTTGTCTTTTTTTGTGAAATAATATAATTCATTTTAGAGAATTTTCTTCCAGGCTGCTAAGAATAATGTGTATTTTGAATATCAGATGGAACATTTGATATCTGTTCAGTGCATTTGATCCATGATTGAGTTTAACTTTTAGGTGGTTTCCAATTTAAATGACCTATCTAAAGATAGAAACATAGTATGGAAGTTATTACTGTACCAGAACATATCTGTTCCTTTTGCCTATTAGCGCTTTGCAAAATTGAGAGCTCCAACATTCAATGGCCATACATTTATAATTTGTATAAATTTATTAATATGTAGTAGCATCCTTTATCTCTTCTGAGTAATTTTTTTATTTGAAGTTGAATCTGTAAGATACTAGAATAGCTACTATAGCTCATTCCAGCTTCAACTTTCTTGATAGATAAACTACCATACTTTGTTGACATCTTTGCCAGTGAGGTGTGTTTCTTGGTGACTACGCCATTGAATCTAGTTTTTAACCAAAGCATCCAGTCCTTCTCCATTAGTGAGTGAGGCAATTTACAGCCAAAACTATTATTGAGAGATATTTATTAATTCTTATCACCTTGTTTCTCTAGTTGATTAGATTGCTGTTTATTAACATCTTTCTTCCCTACTAGTAACAGGGAATTGTTGGTCTCTTCCTGTCTTAGTTAGGGTTACTATTGCTGTGATAAAACACCATCACAAATGCAGCTCAGGGATAATAGGGTTTATTTTACTCACATGTCAACAGTTCATTATTAAAAGCACTGAGGGCACAGACTCAAGCAGGGCAGGATCCTGGAGGCAGGAACTGATACAGAGGAGTGTTGCTTACTGGATTGCTCCTCTTGGCTTTCTCAACCTACTGTCTTACAGAACCCAGGACTACCAGCCTAGAGATGGCACTGCTCACAATGGACTGGGCTTCGCCCCATCAATCACTAATTAAGAAGATGCCATATAAGCTTGTCTACAACCCAATAGTAAGAAGGCATTTTCTTAATTGAGTTTCTCTCCTCTCAGATGAGTTTAGAAAAGTGTCAATTCGATATAAAACTATCCATCACACTTCCCATGCCTCCTTTGTTCATCTTTCCTTACATGGTTTTCATGGCTGACATTTCCTTGTCTCTTTCTATATGCGTAGTAGTATTTCTTTAAGATTCATCTGCATTACTGGGTTGGCGATCATAAACTACCTTAGTTTGTTCTTGTTTCCAAATGTCATTATTTATACATCAATTTTAAAAGATAACTTTGCTGGATAATAAATCTTGGTTGGGGGTTACTTACTTTCATGGTTTGAAATAGACTGTACTTTCACATCTTTTAGAGTTGTTGACAAGAAATCTGGTCTTTTCTTGTAATGTTTGCCTTTGTGGGTACATTACCATTTTCCTTACTCCTTTGGTAGTATTTCTTTGTGTTACATTTTTTATATCCTGACAATAGTGTGTGTGTGAAGAGTGTCTACTTTGTCATGTCTCTCCTGTCTGGATGTCCATTTCCTTCCCTAGACTGGAAGGATTTTTCTGTTCGTATTTCCATTAATGGATATTTATTCCTGTAGTTTTGAACCTTGGCCCTTCTTCTATTCCATGGGTTCTTAGAGCATTATTCCTTTGGTCTCCTGAGAGCATTCCAGAGTTCTCAGATGCTGTGGTCATGCTCATTCACTTATACTTTATTGATGTTTGAGTATAGTGTTTCATTGACTGTGTGCATCAGACTTGGTAATTCTTTTCCTGCTAGGTTGAGTCTATTGGTGAAACTATCCACTGTGCTTTTTATTTAGTTCACTGAATTTCTCATTTTCAACATTTGCATTTGCTTCGTTTTCTTAAATCTCCACTTCCTTGCTCAGAGTTTCTTTCAGCTTGCCTTTTCTCTGAATGAGGAAATTTTACAGATTTTTCTCATTTGCTGCCTTTCCTCTTTGTGCAAAAAATAAATTTGCTTCTTTGTAATCTCCATGGAGTCACTGATATCTTTTTTTCCAAATTTTTGAGATTATCACCTCCCATTTTAGCTGTTTCAGTGTTTTTGAAATCCATAGTCAAGACATTTAGAACTATGGTACTTTTTTGTTTTTTGTGCTTGTTTTTCTGTGCTGAGTTTCTGCTGGACTGGATAGGCTTCTAGTTTTATTTGGGAGACATTTTATTGAGGCTGATCTCAATGCCATCTAGGAAAATCAAAACACATTTCTATGATGGCCAGAAAAAGTTATATAATTTGTAGAAATAGGCCTCCAATGAGATGGGTTGGATGGGAGAAGTGCGCTCTGAGCAGGCCTGATGGCCAGAGTGTGGTCACAAACCCACAAAAACGCAATGGCTGCATCGTAATCCCAGTGTTCCTACACTGAGATGGGAGCTGGAGACAATCTAGTGGGCTGAATAAAAATGGTCCCCACCGGTCTATAGGCAGTGACACTATTAGGTGTAGCCTGTGGGTGTAGGTGTGGCCTTGTTGGAGAAGGTGAGTCACTAGGGGTGGGTTGAGGTCTCAGAAACTCAAACCCAGACCCAATGGTATGCTGTCTCTTCCTGCTGCCTGCAGATGGAGATGTAGAACTCTCAGCTCTTTTTCCAGCACCTGTCGGCCTGCAGGCCACCATGGTTCTCGCCATGATGATAATGGACGAAATCTCTGAACTATAAGCCAGCCCCAATTAAATGTTTTCTTTTTTAAGAGTTTCCTTTGGTCATGGTGTCTGTTCACAGTGATAGAGACCCTAACTAAGACACAGGAGAATCACCTAGAAGCATGGGGCCTAGCTAGCCTCGAGTATGCAGTGTAGCAGAAGCAAGAGAGACCTTGTGTCAGGAAGTGGAAGGAAAACAGACTCCTGAAAGTTGCCCTCGGATCTTCACACATGCGCTCACCTGCCCTCGCCCACACACGAATAGTAAATAAAATTGAATTTAAAATTATATCAAGTATGAAAGGGGAGACATCAAAATCTTTTACAATATTAACTAAAAATATTGCTAGACATGCATTCAGAAGGAAAGGGGGGAAGTTACGGAGGAAGGCTACTGGGGGTGTCTAGGAAGGGATGGGGGAGGAAGAACTAGAAGCAGCTTCTCTGTATCTAAAATCTTGAGATGTGCAGTTGTATGCATGGTAGCATGGGAAATCTTGAACTTACCTTTCCTACTGTTTGTACTGGTGTTGAGACAGGATTAGACAGGTGCCTGAAGCCCACTGGAGCTATCTTTACTTGAATAGTTTCCGTTCTTTGAATATCACTGTGGACTGAGCACATTTTCTCACTGTGAAGAGTTCCCGGATCGTGCTAGCTAGGGCGTCTGATGCTCAGCTGGGAGTGACTCCTAAGTGTATTCCGAGTGCAGTAGGCAGCCACGATCCTGACATCTGTGCAGGCATCGGATGCGTCTTCATGCTTTCACGATCTCTTAAATTATAATCACCCTGCTGGGGGAGCACTTACGTTTGTGGCTCTATCGTTGTGAAGGGCAGACAGTCCTGCTACTGATCTCAGACTAACAAAAGCTCAGATTTATCAGACTCTAGGCTACCACTGGGGCCAGGGCGATACACATCATCACGGTCCGAGGCACGCCTCCTGCTGCCTATTTCTATTGTCAGCTTCCTGCTATTCTCCACAGCTGCTGCTAGGCTGGCTCTTTCTGGGGCTGAGGGAGGAGAAACTGGGGCACACTGCTCTGTGGTGACTCCCCATTTTCATGCTCAGCCTCAGCTAGCGGATTCCCTCACTAGTTGGTGCTACTTCTTCTTCTACTTCATAAGATGTGACAGAATGACACAGAAGGAGATCCCTCCCACTGCTGACTATCTGTGGAGCAATCATTCTCACCTGCACCTGGACTTGAGACTTTGAAGGTGTGGATTGGTCCAGAGGACAAGACTGCTTTGTCTACCCTGTGGAGGAGCAGTCCCCTGCCCCCCTGCCCTGTCCCATGTGCCAAAGAACAGTGTAGCTGGAGCTGGGATCTGCTTGGCACCACATCCTCTGTCTTTTTCTCAGCTACTAAGAGTCACCTGGCATGGTGATGCCTGCCTTTAATCCCAGCTCTCTGGGAGGCAGAGGCAGGCAGATCTCTGTGAGTTTGAGGTCAGCCTGGTCCACAAAGTGAGTTCTAGGACAGCCAGGACTACACAGAAAAATCCTGTCTCAAAAAAAAAAAAAAAAAAAAAAAACCAACCAAACAAAATAGTCATTTTCATATAGGGATTGTTCTTTGTCCAAGAACAATGTGAAAACTAAGGGCACATCGAGATAGGAAAGACGTATTTTGCAAAGTACTGGTCTGCACCAAAACAATGGACTTTGAATTATAGTTGTCCCTTGAGACTTGCATTCGGTTGTTTGGAATGCCTGGGAAATAGCAAACTTTCAGATGCCTATTCGCAAAGAAGCTGTGAGCTTGTTCCCATATATCTGAGAACACCTCTACTTATAATGGCTTCTACTATGCAAATATTATAGTCTAGCTGACATATTGTATCCTTTAGGGAGTAATGACAACAAGAAATGGTCTGTTATATACTCAGCTTACATGTCAGCCTACTTTGACCTGAATATTCAGCTGATAGGACAGAGGAGAATCCACAGCCATGAGGCCCATTGTCTGAAGTTTCTGTCTGGCAAGTTGGGTGTGAAGGGAATGGAGAGAGGGTGATTCTGGTGTGAAAGCTAGACCCAAGGCTAACTTTCTCAGGGACATACCTGATCAGGTTAGCACTGTCTCAGTGTTGTTGCAGAGCGAGGGGGGGGGGGTCACACGAATGTCATGTCATTTCCATTACTAGGGTTCCAGTTCTGATTTCAGCAAGCACTCAATTCACCCATTTAGGTAACCCATGTTAAGGTTGATTCTTCGTGATTTTTTTTCTTTTTAAAGAACTATTCATCTACCACAGAGCTACATACACACACACACACACACACACACACACACACATACACACACATGTAGGTTGATGTCAAGGCAATACATGATTAGACAGTAGAGAGTGGGGTAGAGACAAAGTTTTTGTAAGGTGGGAGAGAAAAGGAAGAAGAGAATCAAGATGGAGCTGGAGGAGAATCTAGATCCAGGTGGTCTGAATTGGCGATAGGTAGATATGAATATTTTCAAGGGTTTTGATAGGTCAATTTGTCTTATCTGGGTGGGCGGTTTATATCTTTGTCAACTGGTTGTAAGCTTATTGTATGGATGCATTGTGGATTGAAATTTTAACATATAAACCTGATTGATACATTATTAATTGTTGAGTCATGATTTTACCAGGTTGTGGGAAATGTGAGCAAAGTTAGCAGCTGGCTGGGAGACAGCCACTAGAGGGCGGGTTGCGGATGGCATGGTAGAGAAGCAGCTAGGGCAAGTGGATCCAGTTTAGTGGCCTGTGGCTCCAAGAGGGAATTGGTAGTCACCGACTTTTTTATTTGTATCGCAACACAGATGTATAAAATCAGTCTTTGACTTAGGGTTTCACTGAGTTGTCCAAGCTGGTTCTGAACTTGTTACTCACTATTGAGCCCAGTGTGGCCTTGCCTTGTGATCCTCCTGCCTCAGCCTCTTAAGCAGTCGAGTTTTATGGGCATATCTACCAAGCCTAGCACATGTTTCTGTTTTTAGGATCTGTTACAGCCCTAGTCAGGTGTCCCTTTAACCTTTCTGAGTAAAGGAAACCAAGATCTAAAGACCAAGTTTCTGTGGGGGATTAATAGTCAGACCTAGAGAAGAAATCTTTCTTTGCAACTCTGTGATATAGTCCCTCCAAAACCTGGCCCACTTTATGGTACTGAGAATATTCTTGTCTCCATGGCTCTTCATTAGGCACACCTTCCCAGGTCCACTCTCTCTGTGCACCCTCTCAGGAGCCAGATAAACCCTGCTGGGGGCTCAGCACATTCTCCATAACCATTTACCAGGAAGCCCAAGGTCCTAGAAGGGAGAAAGGCAGACTTGAGCCCCAACAGTCTCTCTGGGCATCTGCAGCAATGATCCTCTCATGCTGCCAGCTCAAAGGTGAAAGAATGTGGTCTCAAATGGTGTCCTTCCCACTGCCTATGCACGAGGCTTCAAACAAAAAATGTGTGTTCCTGTCCCTGGGGAAGCAAGTGCTAGACTACATACACCCGGGTGAGGCTGGGTACGCTGTGAGGTCCGACAGTAGAGCGCTGAACTCCACTGACCAAGGAGAGGACAGAGGTTTCTTCCTGCTTCTGTACTTTGTCTGGCTGAGGGGTTGGATCTCTGCTGCTTACATTTTCAGGGGATTTGGAGTAAACGCCCTTCATCAAGAGCAGAGGCACATATAATATAAGCAGTTGCATGTCCCGGCGAAGGACCATGCAGAGGACCAAGAGGAAGGCAAGCAGGCTCTTTTCTCAGCCTCCACCGGGTCTAAGCATCCTCTTCAAAGCCCTTTCTTCCAGCTGCTTGCTTGTCTGTGCCAGGGCCTGAATCCTGGAAACTTTATCTATTTCCATGGTGTCCAGCAGCAGGCTAATCTGGTCGAGGGCAAGGCAAAGATGAAACACCATCAACATTCCATTCCGTGCTCAGGCCCTGGGAAGCTAATGAAAAGCCCTCCATCCCCCAGTGTGTGTGTGTGTGTGTGTGTGTGTGTGTGTGTACATACTTAGAATTAAGGCAGAATCCACTATACTGGGGAAAGCAGAGTAGTGGGCAGAGCTCTGAGGGCCTGGATCTAAATGTTAGTCCAACCACTTATGAGTTGTGTTATCTTGTGGAAATTAATTTAGAAAGACAGACAGACACACACACACACACACACACACACACACACACACACACCTATTAAAAAACTAGTGAGATAAGGAACGGAGTTAAAAGGAACTTAGGATGTAACAATACGCAAGCTGTCAAGATCAAGTGTTCAAGGTCCTTGGCTACAAGGCTAGCAAAGACCAGGCTGGGCTATGTGAGACCCTGGTTTTTGGGTTTTTTGGGGGGAGCTTGCTTTTTATTTTAAACAGAAAAGAAAATGGCTTAGTATGTAGTAGGCACATACAGCTAGAGTTTACTCACTCAGCACTGTTTAATTCATGAGAAAAAGGACTGGAAAGTCACCAGGCTATTCTGGAACTATACCACGGAGCCTACACTCCTTGCGATCAAAACACCATCATTTTGAAATTTAATTAATCAAGTCAAATTGCTAAGCTACAAAGTGTTAAAATGCTTTATTGGGGAGTCTGGGAAATAGTTTGATGGCTCATCAATATCCTTTCTCTGTGTTTGTGTCCTGGGTGCATTTCAGTCCCTACCAACGAGCCACAGCCAGTGACATTTGACTGTGGTGTGGGTTAAGCTTTCTTGGGAGGCCCGAACAAGGAGAGCTCCAACTGAAAAAAGGGAGAAAACCTTTTTAATATTTCCCCTTCCTGTGGAAGCTTCTGGGGGGGGTGTGGGGACTAGAGACCCCCCTGCCCTGTTTTAAGACTGGAGACAAGTCCTGTGAAACCTGAGGCATCGCTGCTTGAAGCTCTGCACCTTCTGCTTAGAGTCCTGGTGTCTGGAGGTTTGTAGTCTCTCATTCCCATCTGATCCTTCATCTGTCTGGCCTGCAGGCTCTACAGGACCCGACTCAGGTTCTCCTCCAATCCCACTGACTGCGGCAGCACAGGCACTGGAGCAAATCCCAAATGCTAACCAGCGGCTGAGTCCTGAGCTGAGTCTGCCCACTACAAGACAGAACTCAGCTGTTGCTTTGGCCGGCTGTCAATCACTGGACAGTTTGTTACGTAGGTGTGGGAGCTGCTGAGATAGACCAGGAAACACAGGGCAGAAAACAACCTAGTCAGAGATTAGCAGGCTGCTCCAAGGAATCACATTTTCATCTCTTGTGCCCTGGGTGCCAACTGTCTTTTGCCACACCCTGGCTGATTGCTCCCTGAGACTGCGCCAGTGAGGAGCGTGTGTGGCCTCAGCATCAGGAAGCCCTTTGTTTATACTGTGCTGACCTCTAGAGGCTTTTAATTAAAAGGCATCCCGGAGGACCCACTCACTTTGGCATTGACATCCGCTTTGGGGCTGTTTCCCTAGAAAACAAAATGCTAGGTTCTTTTCACACTTCTTCTTTGGCTGCTAATCACAGCTTGCCCAGGGTTTTTTTTTTTTTTTTTTTTGGCACTGTTTTTTATTCCACAAAAGGGGGAGGGGAAAGATGGTTAGGGATTCAGAAGTACTTTGTGCTTCTTATGGTATCAAAAGGAAAAGTGTCAGCTGGTCCCGGAAGCATTTCAACCCCGCTTCCAAACTACCAGATGGCTAAGCCTGACAAACGGAGGGATGTTTGCTCTTAATTCAGCAGGACACTGGGTTAGACACCTAGTCCTGGACTCTCCAGATACTGGCATGTGGGTTGGGTTGTTTTTCCCCCTGTGTGGTGAATCCACCCATGTGTGCTCATCAAGCCCTGGGGACATGGTGGCACCCACCCCACCTGCCTGACTTCACTATGGAAACGAGTGTTTATTAGATCCCTAAGCAAGGATCCCTGTTCTCTCCTGGCTGTAGTTTGAATCCTGTGATGAACTATAAAGAGAAGGGAGTGTGGCAAGGCAGGAGGAAACCTCCAAGCACAGCTGTGGATCTTCACATGAAAAGGGGATCCTGGGAAAAGGATGTCCATGCAGGTCACCATTGCTGCTTTATGGGACCTTGTGGCACTCCTTCCTCTGCAGCAGAGCTGTACAGGTGTTCTATTGATGCTCCTCCCCCAAGGGAAATCAGAAATGAGGTCACCAGGCTTACTCTTACCCATGAGAAATCAAAAGGATGGGAGGGGGTTGAGTAGTGCCACACAGACTGTCAGGGACCTGTCTAGGCCAGAACCTTCCTCTTGCCAGATGATTTCAGAGATTAATGGCAGGGAGAGGGGAGATGAGTAACGCTGAGATCTGTCTCTGCACGTAAAGGAACCGAGCCTGTGTGATCAAGTCATAGAACTGGGAATTTTCTCATGATAAAAATCTGTCTACAAGGCCCTTCTGGAGCCAGTCTTTGACCAGAGAGCCTTAGAATGTGCACACACAGCTTTCCTCTGGACTTAGAATCAATTCCAAGGACCCTCCCCCCAACGACATTAAACACACAGCCTCAAGCTGGGGCTGCGAAGCCATTTTCAAGTTTAGAGACACCCCCCCCCCAATTCGGAGCAAGAAAATGGATCTTTAAGCAAAGAATGAAGCTTTCTGCCAACTTTCAGAGCTTCTTCCGACACACCTCTGTCTAGTGAATAAAGGCACGGGGAACGAGGTGTCGAGGAAATGCCACAGGATCTGGATTTCTAATTGTGCCACCAAGCATTCCTAACTAGGTTTGCAGAAAGGAATTCTCACCTGTGAAGCCAGTACTAGTTTAAAGGGAGATGACTAATGGCGGAACACTAGCCAGAGCGTGCGTTAGATGCACGAATTACCAACCTTCAAACCCACCTTTGATGGAAATGCTCCCTCCCCACCCCAGTGCCCACGGTCCCAGCTCTTCATTTATAAATCACACACAGTGTTCCTTAACCAAAATCTGCAGAAAGAGTAAAGCAGACAGATAGCTGGGAGGCTCTTTAATAGCAAGCATACGGTAATTACATCCTCAGATGTGGTCCTTGCTCTCATGGGAGGGAGGAGAAAGCAGATGGGACAAGGTGAAGCATCTAACAAAGCACACAGCTTTTTGGCAACCCATTTCACAGTTTGTCACTTAACAAGAGAGCTCTCTGAAAGGAAATACAAACTCAAAGGAAGCACACACGTCACACAGGAAACAAACAAACAAGAACAAACGATGAAGTCCCTTGCTTTTGCTCCTTCTGATTTGCTTCTCTGGAGAAATCTCACTTTTACACTGGATTGAAAACCGGGTTTGGATTTGCCCAGCACTGAATATTTATTTTAGTGCCTTTTAGAAAGCTGGCATTTGTACAGTGTTGGTCTCTGCCAGTTCAGAAGGTTCTTGCTCAAACAGAACCTTGAAACAGCAAAAAGGAAAGCCCAGGGGAAAGGGGAGTTGAAGAACACACTCCCGGCCTTCCCCTTGATAGCGAACAACTTGAACACAGTCCTAATCAAACTGATCGCTAATTCCTATGTATCTTGGTACACACTTTTAACTGCTCGGAACTGCTGAACCTTGCAGTGTTGATGAACGGGGTTTCCAACAGGAAATGCTCAAGGTCAATGCCACAGACCACAGGCTGCCAGCATCCCAGCAAGTTTTACACCTACTCCGTGTGAAACCTACAAGACCTCACCTTCTCAAGTCATGCTTGCTGCCATCAAACCAAAGTAACTCGCCGAGTTTGTGTGGAAGAGGAGTGTTTGTTAATGCGTCTCTGGAGAGGAAGCAAGAAACCATGATGGCATCTCCCTCAAGGTTTGTTCTAGGGACTAGAGCCTCCACCTGAGTCTCCCTGACACCAGAGCACCAGTGAAGGAGAGAGCAGGTATGGCCCACATCATGCCGTGACAGCCCCTCCTGAGCCAGCACTCTTGAAGGCAAGCTTCCCTGGCTAGTAGCCAATCTTCTTTCTAAGGGAAGGAATTTTTTTTACCAGGTGTGCAGGACACTTGCCTCTGGCTTGGCGGGGGGCATAGTGAAAGTCACAAAGCCATTACCAGCATCCTCTAAGCACCCAGTTCTCTAGAGACAGCCAAGTCGTCCTGTGCCCCAGGAGGTAAGTGTGGACTGTGTGCTTTGTTTTCAACTCAGATGGAGGGGGACCGAGCTCCTCATTGTGACCACTCACCCCCTCCCCACAAACATTAAGCCTTGTCCATCCCTACATTCCTCTCACTGCAGAAAACCAGATTTGATTAAAACGGTCTCCCAACCGGTGAGTCTGAACATGCAATAACTAAAAGTTCCACTCTGGGATCACAATACCCTGGACGGACTCTTTGTGCTCAGAGAAACTGAACAATATTCAGAGACATGCATTGTGCTAGAGAACAGTTTCTGTCTGTACTGAGCAGTGGTGTCACTCCCGGACACAGTGTCACTCAGGAGCACTGCAACCCTACTTCTGACACCAGTGTGCAAGGACAATCTCCTCACGTAGCAGACGTTTTGTGCTCTGGTCAAGGAAACACAGAGTATAGCGTGTCCCGCGGCTAGCTTAGGAGTCACAAGCGGAGGACCCTTTAGTCTGGCTGAACCCTAGGAATGCTAGGCACCGAACGGGGCCTCACTACCCTCCCTGGCTCTGTTCTTCCATGTCTGAAGCCTGCTTGGCTCAGTGCCATCGCCAGACAAAGGAAAGTAACCGGGCAGATATGAGAAAAATGTCTCCACGGGTCACTCAGTGATAGGATCCGCCTTTGTAGTGCCGTCGGTGGTGTGGTTCAGATTTCAGCTCACGCTGACCAGCAAGCAATCAGTTTTCCCTGTATGTTCATTCCCACTGCCTCTGTCTGCTGCCACCAAGTCTTCACTGTCCCCCTCTCTTTCCTGAGTGACCGCCATTTTCCCCTCTTGGGTTGCCTGCCTACCACCTCCAAAGCCTTCAGTGTAGGGGGTCAAGGAGCAGCTCTGCCTGCCACTAGCATTCGGCAGAGACAAAGCGTTTCCTGGGGCCTCTGCTTACCCATGTCTCAAAGCGACAGAATCTCATCAGTACCTGGGATAGAGGCCACACCGGGCTCCAGGGATCTGAACATCTGCTGGCCACCATATTCTAAAGGAGCCACATAGCTAGCATCTTAAGGACACCATCTTCGGCAAAATTACAAAATATTTCCTTCCCACGTCCCTCGGTGTCCTGGGTTATTGCTCTTCTGAGCACATACTTCCTCTGGCAGCTACATTAGGAGAGGGTTTTAAACCAGAAGAGCAAATAGCCCTGTGTCATGGAGAAGTCACATGACCTGCCAGTATCCTACAGTCGAGGGTTAAGTGTCTCTCCCAACTCCCGAAGACCTTTCTCCCATGCTATGGCTGATACTAGAAGGCCTACCTCTGTGGGCTTGGGAGGGGTCACACTTGTCTCGCTGTGGAACAGGTAGGCTCGGGTGTGCTCACAGGCCCACACTGGAAGGGACACACAACAGCGAGGGAAGGCAGTTTGTGAGGACCATGGACTTGTTGATGTCTCTGGGATTTGCCATGGGACTCGACCCAGGGATGTCCTCTCTTTCTGACCCCTGGGCGGAAGAGGAGATTCAGTAGCACCTCTGCACCTTGAGGAGGGGTCATGGCTCAATTTGTACAAATAGAGAGCATTAATGTGATGACACCGAGTACACCTGGTCAACGATTAAATATGTTTTTGATAAAAAAAGTTCATCTTCTATTAATATTCAAACACATGTAAATTTAGATTTGAAGCCTCTGTGTATAAAATTTCAGGTTACCTCAGAATGGAGCAAATGGCTCAGGTGTCCTCATTTAGGTACAAAAGCCATATATTTGTGCGACCTACTATATGTAAAAGAAAGTTACCTGCCCCGGACAGTGTCTACAAGACAGAGAGCTCAGTCTCCCTCTGTATGCTCACAACGTGGGACCATGGGCAGGACTGCAAAGGCTGAACCTCACACCCTGGAAGGAGCTCTCAGTCTGACGTCACTAATGGGCTACTTCAAGGGAAGTCACTTGGCTTGAAATTAATCATTAATAAGCTTCTCCCCCCAAAATATAACATATAGGTACAAAAGCACAGATGGAAACCAGTGTGTGGCATCACCCAGCAGCTGCATTATGCAGTGCACCAAGGAGCATGGGACCCTTCGAACTGCCCCTGGGTTAAACAGAGAATGCCCAGGCATAGTGGCCATCCACACGAGCTGCTGTGGTGTCATCATCTTCTTTTTTTTTAATTTAAAATACTACTGGTGTGTGTGTGTGTGTGTGTGTGTGTGTGTGTGTGTGTTTGAAACACTCCCTAACCGGATGCACAGAGGAATCAAGCATTGTCAAGGGGACACTTGCTCCCTAAGTTATGAGATCCTGAGACAGGGAAGGGTCTCACAACGGCATCAGAGAATGTCCTGCTAAGTATTTATTGGCTAAATGTTGACAGCAGTTCCTTCTGGGAGTCGTCTGTGTGCCCTCATCATTAAAATCATCCTCTTTTAACCAAGAATTCCCGTAATTAAGATTCTTACTTTCATGCCTCTTTAAATTTTCACTGCGAGTGGGTTCCCTAGAGCATTTAATTATAATTTTAAATAAATTAACTCACTGGGAACCTTTCTTGACATTCTCCAAAGAATAAAAGATTAGGAAAGTAAAGGATTTCATTACATTAATATTTTTTATCCTAGTTTATTTTCCTGTTAGATTCATCTATGGCTTCAAAGCTTAAGGGGCATTGCTCAGATCCTGGCTTTTCTCTTGATTTAATAAGTTGCCATCTCATCATGAAGCGAAAAGGTGAATGTTTCATCTGCAAGTTTATAAACAGCTTCAAGAAACCAATCATTTATATGTTACTCCCCATCCACTCTTTCCACTATTAGAATCTAAAAGTGGCTTTGGAATCAGCATGTTCTAAAACGATCGAACAACCACGAAACATTGACACCAACCAGTGGCTGCTACAGGCCCAGAAAACCAACCCCACAGTGATGAACTGTCCGAGGGGATTCAGCCACTCTCAGCCTCTGCGTTTGCACAGTGCAGACCATGGCTGGATATTAAAACTCATGCTTTCTAAGCAAAACCTTCACTTACGGACACCTAAAAAGTACATACAGAGTGTAGGCTGCGTTTCTCCTCCATCATGCCTTTCCTAAGCAAGGTCACCTGTGAGGACTCAAAACACATCCTCAGTACATTCAGAGTTCTCTACATTCCAGTTAGGAAACATTAATTCTCCAACATAAACTCAAGGGGAACAGGCAGCCGCGACATGAACTCTAACTTCAAAGAGGCAAAAGCTACCAAGACGTCTCCATAGAGACCCCACCAAGGTGGGACCAAAATTCTGGTCACTTCTGAGCAAAGCTCATCACAGACATTGTGTGGTCACTTAAAAGGTATCTCATTTTCATTTGGATGCTAGGAGCCAGATGTCCTGTTCTGAAGAGCTAATGCAAAAGGGCTATCCCAGGAACACAAGACCCCATGGGGCACACAGGGCTTAATCCCCTTCCCAAGGGGAGTTTACTGCTGACTGACTCCCATTTGGGGGTGGTCTGCCTCTGGCTCCTCCTCCTCCACATCCGCACTGTACTCCTCAAATGCGTCGTCATCTGCGTCTGGAAGCCCCAGCAACTGTAGAGAAGAAATTGGACAAGAAAAGGAGCAGCTGTAAGCATTGCAGGCAGAAGTCCAAAGGCAGCACATGTCCAAATTCATCTGCTTAACACAGAGAGTGCAACCCTGGGCTCAACTCCCCCACCACAGCCTTTACAAATTGAACAGAGGACACACTGAATATTCATGGACTGTTGATTTTTACCAGCTACCTTGGGGAGGCACAGCCCCACAAACCACATGTGTGGGAGACGTGCATGCCACACCCAGGGTGTTGGTGAATCACACCACAAGCATTGCCAATGTCCCCAAATCAATCCTTTGCTTTTATTTCCTCCCCACAAATACTTGTGGCCATTTATTATACGTGGCAAATGAACAAAGATGAAAATAAAGTAGGATGTACAGAAGCAAAAGGTTAAATTTTATGGCATGCTAGTCAGATAAAATCTTACATACACTTAAAATTGAATTTTAAAATTATCGATATAAGAGGAATATAAAATGTAAAAATTGTTAATTATAAGATTGATTTTTTAAAATTCATACAGATGCCCAGAAAAAGACTGCAATTAAATATTTTCAAATATTGAATTTTCTTTTAAAATTTTACATATAGTTTGTGTGTCTGCATGCATGTCACAGAATATATGTAGTCACAGGACAATGTACAAGAGTTGGTTTTTTTCTCATTTCATCATGTGATGCCCAGAGACTAAACGCAGGTCATCAGACTTGGCAGCAGGGGTTAAAACTCACTGAGTCTTCTCATTGGCCATTTTTATTTTTGCAAACATTTAGAGAGAGAGTGTGTGTGTGTGTGTTTGTCTGTGCCTCTGTGTGTGTCTGTGTGCCTGTGTGTGCCTCTATGTGTGTGTGTCTGTGTGTGTGCCTCTGTGTGTGTGCATCTATGTGTGTGTCTCTGTGTGTGTCTGTCTCTGTGTGTCTGTGTATGTGTGTGCCTGTGTGTGATATAAAGCATTTCTATAAAACTGGGACTGCAAACAATCTTTCCTATTTCATCTTTAAATTATTTTACATTTATTTTATATATGTGTGTATGTATTTTTGTATATGTATATGAATGTTTGGCCAGTCTGTATGTTCACTGTGTGCGTGCACAGTGCCCACAGATGTCAGAAGAGGGCATCGGATCTATTGAAATTGGAGTTAAGGATGTTGATGAGCCATCATGTGAGTTCTGGGGATCAAACCTAGGTCCCCTGAAGGAGCTCTAAATAATTTCTCCTTTCATCTGTGTTCCACAAGCATTCTATGATGTTCTACAGTCGTGATCAGGGAAACATAACAAATTCAAGATATTTTTCAGTTTTGCATACGTGTGCATGTCTATGTTTTTGGTATGCACACGTGAGTACTGGTACCCTTGGCAATTAGAGGCATGGGATCTTGTGGAGCTAGTATTACAGACAGTTGTAAGATGCCCAGTGTGAGTGCTAGGAATCAAACTCAGGTCCTCTAGAAGAATAAGTACCCTTAACTGTTAAACCATCTCTCCAGCTCCATGACAACAGTTTTTAATGACATTGGTTTTTCATTAGATACTAATCACTCACAACCAATATGAACCAAAACTTGTGTGTTGGCAGAATGCCACAGCCTTCAGTGTTCCTGGGCTTCTGTATGGGATGACATGAGAGTCAAGAGTGACCAAGAGACATTTCACCCCAGATCTGTCACCTTCAGGCCACTTAACTAAGTAGTTCCGGTGACCTAAATGGTAACTGACTGCATTAAGACATTAAAAGTAGACCTGTTCATTCCTCATGTGGCTTCTCTATTGCTCTGCCACCCCTCCCCCACTCTCCCTGAGGCTCAAATGGGGGAACAGTAATCCAGATGTCACAACTAAGACAATGTCTACACTCAAGTTCTAGAACTCTCAGCCTCAGACCCCCAGGAAGGCATGCAGGGCTAAACCATGTGGCATCACTGGTCTCAAGTCAAGAGGGCCACAGACAATGGCAGATGCATGCTGTCTCTGTAGCGCTCAATGCAGACAACAGCTCAGAAAGTTACTGTTTACTTGGGAAAGGGCAGGGAGAGCTTGTCCATCCCTGGCACACCAATCTCACCTGTCTTTGGAAGAAGAGATCCCCCTCCCTCAGTTTCTCAGACTCTACTCACTGCTTATTATCTCCTTCCCACATTCTAATGAAATCCAAGACAAAATCTGCCTCCTGAGATATAAGATGGCTAGTCACAAGGAAAGCAGGCAGCCGCTATGCTGATGGTCAGTGCCTATTTGAAGAGCTGCTGACACCAGCTCTCACAGCCAAGCGAGAGGAACACTGCAGTGTCCGACAAAGCAGGAATGAGGACGCAGCACCAGGAGCTTCCACGTCATCTGAGCAGAAGAGGAGACACAAGACCACTCTGTATAGCAGAATGCTACCCACTGCAAAACAGCCAATGCATCCACACACTGCACAACAGCCAATGCATCCACACACCGCACAACAGCCAATGCATCCACACACTGCACAACAGCCAATGCATCCACACACCGCACAACAGCCAATGCATCCACACACTGCACAACAGCCAATGCATCCACACACCGCACAACAGCCAATGCATCCACACACTGCACAACAGCCAATGCATCCACACATTGCAGAACAGCCAATGCATCCACACACTGCAGAACAGCCAATGCATCCACACACTGCAGAACAGCCAATGCATCCATCCACATACTGCAAAACAGCCAATGCATCCACACACTGCAGAACAGCCAATGCATCCATCCACATACTGCAAAACAGCCAATGCATCCACACACTGCAAAACAGCCAATGCATCCACACACTGCAGAACAGCCAATGCATCCACACACTGTACAACAGCCAATGCATCCATCCACATACTGCAAAACAGTCAATGCATCCACACACTGCACAACAGCCAATGCATCCACACACTGCAGAACAGCCAATGCATCCACACACTGCACAACAGCCAATGCATCCACACACTTCAGAACAGCCAATGCATCCGCACACTGCACAACAGCCAATGCATCCATCCCATTTAAGCTGAGGTAGCAATTGGCCAGTTGGAAAGCTGGGTTCTGGAGGATTCTGAGGCTCAATGAGAAACTAGTTTAGTTAGCCATGACATTCATGGGTAAGAATCGTACAGCCAAGTGACCTCGTCCTGATACTAGGGCAGCTGGACCTCGAACGTTCTGTGTGTTGATGGTCTGATCTAGACATTCCTCATGATTCTGTGGGGCAGTGAAATAAGAGCTGGGCCCATTTTAAAGATGGAAACAGAGGCCAAGAAAACGGCAAGAAGCCACATAGCAAGGGTCAGGCAGTCCGACCCACCTGGTGTTTCTAAGGACTCTGAGCCCAGAAGCCAAGATGGGCCCTGCCTAGGTCAGCTTTCCTGCTCAGTGTGTCTCACAGGAATCGCTGCAGGAAGTCACTGCCTGGTACTCAGATCTCAGTGACATCCTCCGTAACTTTTAGCATCTCCGACAAACATTAACAGCACGGTGCAGGACTCTGATCCAATGCAGGCCCTGCCTTTACCTTGGCTTCACCCTGCTCAGTGGCCGGTGCTTCTCTTAATCAGCTCCCAGGCGGCAAAAGCCAAATATGCTGTGCTGTCCTCCACCCTCCAGAACAGCGCTCTGGCAATAGATGATTAGAACAAGTTTTGTTTTTTTGTGGGAAATCTGATGAAATAGGCGAAAAACAGGAAGATGGCTCTAAATGGGGGGAGGGGAAGACTGATGTTTCCTTCAAAGATCCAATCAGGTTTCAGAGTGTGTGGAGTGAGGCTCACAGCTATTGATGACTTTGGTTGTAGGAAATGCGGGCTGGACGAAGGGAACACAGCTCCGTCTGAGTGGCACGGCCTTCAGGTGATGCTGCTCTTCAGACTGAGGCTGCCATGGGCCCAGGATTAACAAGGTCAAACAAGCAGGGTTGCGGAGGCCCCTTGGGGGCAGCGGGAGGCCACAGAGATTTTATGTCCTTACCTTTGTGGAGAGACTGCACAAGGCAGGTGACTAGCTGATGACCTTAGGAAAACAATCATGACTGGAATAGGCACACTGCCATTTTCAAATCCCACACCTGACCTCCAGAACGCAGTTGTCTGAAGGCACAGGTGAATGCGTTTATCTTGGGGGATGCTACCACGGAACTATCGGCACCCAGGGCAACCATCCAGGGAAACACGGCACTGGTTTCCTGGCTCATGATCTTCCTGACTAGATATGGTTGTCTCTCAACTACAACAGCAGCAGCCAAACCCTGCCTGTGCCATCTTTCAAAACTCCATATAGAGGGAAAAGCATCAGGGGGAGGCGAGGCATAACTTTCCCCACTGACTTTTCGTCCTGTAAAACTGAGTTCTAACAGCACCAGGCCCTCGCTTTCCTTCCCACAAGCCCTCCCAGCCTCCGTCTGCCACTGTGCAGCTCCTTCATGGCACTGCCAAGAGACTCGGGTGTCCTCAGTTTCTCAGACTCTACTCCAACTCGTCAGAGAGGCAAGCTGTGTCTGCTCTCCAGACCTCTCCAGTTCCGAGTCTCTTGTTCCACTTTTGCTATTTTTAAGCTGGCCTCACATCTGCCTGGGAGATGGTACTGCTTTCTGTTCTGGGCCTACTCTCCCTGCTGACAGACAATCTGAGCACTGTAGTCTACAAGAGGACACCTCTCAAGAAAGGACATCATCACACCCCTCCACCCCTGCTCTATATCTTCAGCTCTCCATAGCTGGCAAACCCAAGTCATTCCACAGCCATGAGACCCTACATCCTCCTGAACTCCTCTCTCACTGTGCCCAGGTCCCCACCTCCACACCCCATAGCTCTGTGGATATTTCTTATACCAAGAACACATGCAATCTCCTGACCCTAGGCTTTCAGAGCTGTCTTTGTGCCCAGCACCTCTCCTGGCTTTCCCCATGCTCACTGCTGACTCTGAGATCTATCTCTCATTGAAGACTCCCAGGCCAAAACCACTGAAGTTCTGCTTCTCCTAATGGTGGACCGGATGATTAGGACCAAGCCTTCCACTGAGAACACTAAAGCCTTTTCAAGCATTAGACCTGGAAATGACCTCTTGAGGACAGCGAGGACTTGGAAGCCAGAGAGGTCAGCCTAACTTGGGCTGGGAAAGCAAGAAAGTATACTGTACATACAGATAGATCAAAGGAACACCTACAGCAAGGTCCTGACTTTATCCAGGAGGGCTCCAAAGGTCCACATTCCTGGGACAATGAACTAATAGAAACCAGGTCTGAAGCCTGGTTGGTTGGCTGGTTGGTTGGTTTGTTGTTGTTGTTGGTTTTTTTTTTTTTTTTTTCTTTCTTTTTAATCACCTAGAGTGCCTAGGAACTATAAATCAAGCAGCAAAGGCCACCTCAGGCTGACAAGACTCTCAAGTCCTAGCAGGTCCGACAAAAGTCCTCTCTGAAAGGTTCCATCATCCTGGGTCTTCATTAATTCCTCCTGTCCACGAACTCACAAACATGCTAGCTTGCATTCACACAACGCCACACACAAATGAAGGATACCAGAAGTGCCAGTCAGGAGACACAAAAGATGCCAAATAGACTTAACAACCTTGAAATGTCAGAACGTCAGGCGGGCTGTTATGCAACCAACCTCCCTGTGTTCAGAGGACTAAAGCTTGAAGTCTTTAGTAGAGAAGATTGAAAACAGTGTGAGAAATGCACAGAAATTCCATAGCACACCAGGCAATATAACCACAGTGGGCAAAGAAGCAAGCTGGGGTGGGGCATGTTGTGATGCTGGGGGTGATGCTGGAAGAGAAAGGGAAGTAAAAACAAAACAAACAGACAAACAAAAAACCAGGGGAGGGGCAAGCTTTATGCAAGTGTTTTTGAGAAATGAGACAGGAAGAGACACCCCACAGGTACAGGCTTGGACATCCTTTATCTATCTCTTCACCCACACCCCTGATGAAAACCCCACTATGATTTAAAAAAAAAAAAAAGGTTAAAAAAAAAGCAAAGCAAGCAGACAAAACCCACGGCTTCCCGGTGGATTTGGAGTCTACCGGGTGAGAACTGGATCACCTCTTGTGTCCCTCCACCCTGTCAGTACTTCTATACTGAGGCTAGAACAGCCTTTGGCCCTGCACCAAACAGCCCCGTTTTTGGTGCACCCGCTTTCAGCCTCCCCACAGTGGCTGCTGTCTTTAGACTGACAAGCAGACCGGAGACCAATCTTGGGTCTGCCCACTTTCCCACCCATCTCTGCTATCAAGGTGCAGTTACGGAGGGGTACAGGGTGGCTTCTGAAGCCACGTAGCACCTACAGGTCTAAAGGACTTGAAGACCTTTTCCAAGACTTCATGGAGTGTCTTCTTGCCGCAGGAAGAGATGTAATCTTGCGCCAGCTGCAAGAAGGGCAGACAGTCCTCGCTCTCGCTCCACACGTGCTGCGGCCCATGAGGGCAAGGAAGAAACAAAGAACACAAGTCATTACCCCAGAGTTTTGGAGAGGCCCTCGCTTGACGTCAGCCTCCATTACCGAGTGGAATCCACCCACTTGTTCTTCATTTGCTTGCATGGTAAGGGATGATGTCAAATCCACAGAATTCCACCAAGTGTTTTGCTAATCTCACCTGTGAGGCCAGGTATCACCCCCCCCACCCTCTTGGCAGGCACCCAAGGGTGATTTTAAAAAGGGGGTGGGGGAAGAAATTGGAGACTTTGCCTTCAAATTCCTTAACTTTGCCTCCAGCTACAGCCAAAGAATTAATGAACTAGTTTGTAATTGTGAACTTGGGACAAGGTGTTCCCTCTGCAGATCAGCCCTTGAGTTGGGATGCTGGTAGATCTCCTCAGAATAAAATGAATTTAGGGGGATATGCAAAGTCGGCTCTGAGTCACTTCAGGACCCTGGTCTTGCTCAGGGTCCTCATCTCCCTCTACACATTAAGAAGACATCTTGCCCGGGCATCATAACCAACCTAGCACATATGGACAATAGTCTGCATTTAGGTTTGCTGTTGTTACTAAGGCTGGGGAACATTTTATCTATGTGAGGAAATTCATGCTACGACATCTTTCAAACTAAAGCAAGGTTTTCCCATAATGGTCAAAGATCTAGAACAAACTAGAGAAGCAGACTGTTGAGGTCCGGATGAAGAAGCAGCCGCGCTCCAGAACGGACGAGCCAGGAACACAGGGCACCCCACAGGTACCACAGGTCTCAAGGGTTTCAACTGCGAGGGCAGTGCTGAGGCCTGGGAAAAGGAAGGAGATGCAGAGGCTAGGCAGCGGGAGACAAGACCTGGTTAGAAAATGGTTCAAGAGGTGTAGCACCCCCTGCCTGCTTCTATTCATGTGCATGAGCAGGACATTAGCCTACAAAGTTCAGTTTGCCACCCAATGAGCTCATCTCACTGCGGGGTGCCTAAGGAGGGCCTCTGTTCCCAACACAGCTGGGGTCTGGGTGAGGATAAGCAGGTGTCATCTCCACACTCCCATTATCCATGTCACTGTCTTAATGGTGGCTTCCCGACCCACCCAGCTGCTCTAATTCTACGGTCTCCTAACCCTCCACTACCTCACCGAGTCACTGGAGAGCACCCCAAACCCTCCTGTGCAGAAGGCTAGTCGTGCAGAGCACGCCTCAATTCAGTACCTTGTCCATTCCCGGTGGACAGAGATACAAGGATGCGTGGGGTGAACACCTAGCAGACTTTACGTTCTGTCTGGGCACCGTGTGAGTGCAAAGTGAAAAGCCAGAGGCGTATCCGAGTGTGTACAGTGCTGGCTGGCGGCCTGGCCCTGGTCTGTAAGTGATGGGCACAGGGAACTCTTCTCTCTTTCTGCATCTGCAGCAAGAGAGGGTGACAACCTGGGCTTCACGCCTGACACAGACAGGAGTCATAGGATGAGTAAACCCGACACCCAGGGTGACATTGCTGTGATTGCTCTCCTAGGCCACTTGGGTTGAGATCAATCCATAAGCAGGTGGATCTAAAATAAATACATAAACAAAACCTTATAGACTTCTTTTTTTTTTTTTAAAGTGTACTTGGACTTTAAATTACAAAGTAAGCAGAGGCGTCTCATTCAGGCAACAGCAGAATGGCAGTGTGCCCGGCTCCTGGCGGTGACCAGCATCAGCTCAGCTCAGCACTCTAAGCTTCTTTAGCCTCAGGAAGACATTCTTACCCCCCTCTCCTGACTCCACCTCTGGAACTATTTATCTGTAGGAGAATTTAGACTTGAACCCCAGGAAAGGCTCTTCTGCCTAAAGCAGCTAATTAGTCTGGTTTTACCCAGAGTCCCAGCCTTGATGGTTTTGTGGACTTAAGAAAAAAAAGGGGGGGGGGTCTGTGAAGATGGCTAAGAGGCTAAGAACACTCGCTGCTCTTGGAGAGAAGATGGTGTGTTCTCTGGCATCTCCAAGACAGCGGACGACTGTCTGTGACTCCGGTTCCAGGGTAGCCAGCACCTCTGTGGGTACCGAGCACACACACAGTGCACATACATACATGTAGGCAAAAGACTTATACACACAGAATAATAAATAAATCAGAAAAAAAAGGAAAAACCCCATAATCTAGAATCACTGTCTCCAAGTGTTGAAAAGACACGGGGCTTGGGTCAGACAGACCAGAGGACTCGGCAACTTGAAAAGACACCATTTACAGACTGCTGATCTTTTTTCTTTTCCTATTGTCTTTACAGGCACCAAGTATTTAATTTAATTTAAACTACTTCTTTCCAAAACTAAAGGTATCTAGAAGTGTTAGAATGGAAGACAGGATGACCTGAGACATAAACCTGGAGAGAGAGAGAGAGAGAGAGAGAGAGAGAGAGAGAGAGAGAGAGAGAGAGAGAGAAGAAAAAAATGATAAAAGGAAAGAAACACGAAACCAGATTGGGGAAGAGAGCAAGCAGCCAGATGAGAGGACAGAGCCTCCAATCAGGGTCTGAAGTTAATTCCATACAAAGACAAAGTGGGTGGCTGAAGAAGTCCCAGAGTCCTGGACCAGAAGGTACGGCCACTGTAACCACAGCTAAGAAAATACTTCAAGCACATAGAACCAAGCACCCACATTAGCCAGGAAAAAAAAAAAAAAACTACCACAGGAACTGGAGAAATTAGCTGCAGCCACAGAAATAGCTTAGCTGGAAGTGTCAGACTAAAGAATACTGGCTGCCCAGGGTACAGAGGGTGCTTGGAGCCTGGGTGAGTTGCAGGCCGCCTGTGGTAGCAGGAGACACTGAGGAGCAGGAAGTGCAGATCTGGGTCCTTAACTGTCAACAGTCACCTGGATGCTTGTTACAATGCAGACCTCAGACCCGCCCAGAGTTTCTAAATGGAGGTGTGCTACATTTCAAATTATTTCCTGGAGAACTCAGGCAGTTCCACTACTGACCACGGCCATGAGCTACAGTGACTTGGTCTTTGCTCCCCTGATCCCGAGTGACCTGCCACTCGTACAGCCAAAGCCCGATGGGAGCACAGTGACTGTATACCATGTGAGCCTCTTCCTGTTACATCAGGTCTGAGCTCATCCAGCTAAGACAACACAAGTAAGTCATCCGCAGGAAGTGTGTTCCACTTTCTGTATAGAGATGACAAGATCTGGTCATCAAAATGTGACATTAGATCACTAAGCTAACTCAATCCCACTGAGTTCTTTTTGTCCTGGGGGTGTGTGTGTGGGGGAAACATGCTGCTAGACTTGTGGCTATGAACCAACGAAACCACAAGGGGTTCAGAGTGCAGATTATCCCCTGGACAATATAAAACAAAACCCACTTACTCCACATTTTCATTGTACTAAACGCCCTAAGTAATCTAACCCAGTTAAAGCATACAGAACCCTGTGTGCAGGCTGTGTGTGTATAAATACGTCATTTCACATACTATCCCTGAGCAGCCTCAGATTTCGGCACCTAAAAGAGGTCCCCAAACCAATGTCCCCATGGACCGTCCCAGCTGAAGTGTGGAGTGTCTGCTAGTCTTGCTCTATTTTTAATTAGTGTCTCTTAATCTAAAATTGCTGTCTGTCCACATAGCAGACAGGACACAGAAACCACAAACCTTGTGGTGCCCAACGTGCTTGCACACCCAGTGGGGAGAACACAGCCAGTCATAACTACGGCAGCCGACTCGCTGTACTGAGCATTCTGTCAGGGAGGAAACTGGTGCTCAAAAGGTTAAGCACCTTACTTGTGGCTACACGGGCAGCAGAAGGCAGAGAACACCCCACAGAGGTTTTGCTTGCATGCCCTCAACTGCCTCTGTGCATGCTGCTCAAGGGAGTCTTGGCTCAGCCATGTCAACGGTTATATTTAGAGGGGGTCTGAAAATCACAGGCGTCTGCCTGCAGACTGCCTGTCAATTAGCCGATAAGTAACGGCTCGTTCCCAATCCTCTGGGTTCATAGGACCCCATAATACCCTCTTCATGAGTAGCTACCATGCAAGCGGCTTTATTCTTTCTTGAAATAACTTGTTGTAGGAAGTGATTCCAATGTGTGCTTGTCTCCTCACACAGCACTCACAGTCGTGATGGCTCATAGTGTGATTATCCTCCTCTGGATGGAGCAACCCAAAGTCGTAGGTGAAGAGGTGCCTTTCCTCCTTCTCACCATGTCAAGAGCACAGTGCGGCTCCATCTACATACACCACAGACACGCTCACAACCCAGAACCTTGTGAACATGCCTGTAAGAACTGACCCTCCATGAGTACTGTTTCTTTAACAATATGACGATTGCTATGTGTTTGGATCAGAGGGGGGTGAAACTGCACAATGATGCGTATCCGATCACCGACCGGTTGTCAGGACAGCGGAACTATAAGGTGAACCGGCTGTCCCTACAATCAGCAGTTTCTATTCCAGGTGTAGACACTCTCCAGTTCGTGGGCAACGGACGAGGGCATCCAGTGCTCCAACTGGACACAAACCAGCATATTTGTGAGTGTACAGGGGCACATGAGCATGTACACACACCACACACACACACACACACACATACACACACACACACGTACACATACAGTTCTGTTCCCCGGTACCTGAATGGCTGCCCACAATCCCCTTCTCAGGGCTGATAGCCCTCAAGACTTTCTGAGAAGAGAGAATTGACAGCCAGTTGCCGGTTCCTGCACCCTCTGCCCAGGTGGCACAGCCCTTCCTGTCATTTGCAAAGCCATGATCCCCAACACGGTGGGCAGTTTGGGAAGGGGTGACATTGGCAGATAGCCTGTGAGGTGAGAAGACAACGAAGAACCGAGGAGCTGCCCTGTGATGTTCAAAGGCATCTTTGTTCTTGAGCCTCTGGCACTACCTTGGGTCAACTTTTAGCGAGGTAACAGAGATCTGGGCTATCGGGGTCTCTTACACAGTTTCCTCCCCTATAAAATGGGCACAACATCTACCTCATAGAATTTTTGTGAGGCCCAGTAAGGAGACATCTTTCATGGCTGAGCAGAGGGCTTGTTACACACCCGAGGACCTGAGTCTCTAGCCACAGAAGACAAGATCCTGGGGTCTTGATGGCCAGCAAGGGTGTTCTAGGGAGAGAATAGCAAATGGTAAGGTCCTGAGGCAGGAAGTGCCTGTGTAGGAAATGGCCAGGAGACAGGTCACGCAAAGGCTTAAGATCTCCCTGCCTCTGCCTCCTGAATGCCAGAATTCCCATCATGCCCGATTCCAGATCATATTAGCTACTTTAGAGATGCTGGTCAGGACGCTTGGGTACGAGAGGAGACAAGCAGTGTGAGGACTCACCCCCATGGGCCCTCACAGGCATGGAGGAAAAGGCTCTGCGTATGCTTTCCTCACGGTGCTGGTGGAACTCTGATGATCTGGATGCGGAGTGGGGGAAGGGGGAGTCAGGAGGTTTGGAGACTGGAAGCTATCAAGCAGATGGCAGTGACATTTACAGTAATGGCACTAACACAGGCTCCCAGATATGAGCACCATAAGCTAGACATGCTCCCAAGTAGTCCTGCCAGGCATTCAGTGACAGCAGGCTGCCACTTAAAGTCAGGTAACAGGAGGGCATACTTGTTTAAACCTAGCAGAGCGGGAGGTTCCCAAGAACTTGGATGTCCGAGCAGAATCGGGGCTAGCCACTGCTACATTCCTTCAGAGCTAACGACCTGTCCTTACAGGCATGAGTGTCATCTGCAAGTTGGATAGCTCTGACCAAGGAAAGACCGAGCCTTCATCAGTGTTTGTAACTGTTCAGATGATCAAACTGAAAGATGCTATCGAACAGTCTTGCTGTTAACAAAAATCTCCAAAGAGCAGAGGTGATACTTAAACTAAAATTTCTTCAAGTGCTTAACAGATTTTTCTAGAAGAAAAAAAAAAAAAAAACAAGATTCCAAAGGCATGCATTTAACATACCTGGTGTGATACGGATTTGAGGGATAGTTTAAAAACAAAACGAAACAAAAACAAGCAGAAACTTGGAGAAAGTTCTAGTTCTAGTGTGTCCAGGGAATTATCTCCTTCATCTAATGGTCAGCTAACACTTTGCTCAGGTTCCAAGTGAGAGCAAATCTGTGCTTAAATGAATCAATAACCTGTCTCCACTGTGAAAACTACTCGGAGGTATTATTTTGGAAATAGGGTCTCAGGATCCTAGGCTGACTTGGAACTCCTAGGAAGACCTTGAACTTCCACCTTTAAGTGTAGGGACTGAAGACTTGTGCCACCCCCTCCCCCATCCACACACACACACACACACACACATCACACCACACACACACACACACACACACACACACACACACACACACCACTTTTGCAGTAAACCCAGGATTTTACACATACTACACAAGTGCTCTACTAACTGAGCTGCACTTTTAGTTTCAGATAAGGGTTTTTACAAAGACTCTGGGGAACACCAGGTCTCTGAACTTGAAATTTGCAGGGCTCTTGCTGTGCACCACACTGCTAGGTCTGCTTCAGGGATCGCCAGAGAACTGTTATTAGGGAACTAATTTTGTGGATAGGCAACTCAAGGGAGGATAAGTGAACAGAACCTAACTCTGGATGCCACCCAAAGTTAGGAGCAGACTTTATTGGGCAGATGTGCCCCAGCCTGCACCTGTCCTGTCCGGGTCTCACGGATCCTAGGTTGAACTTCCCATGGGTGGATGAGGTGTGCTGACCCAGGGGGACTGGGAGGTATGTCCAGCTTTGTCATTTCACCTGATGAGCCAAGCGGGTCGATGCACCATGCACCACCCTCTACAGCAGCAGCGCCTTCAGCCTCAGGCTGTCGACCACAAGATAACCCTCATCCCCAGCTGCTTCCATCTTACATTTGGGGTCTATTATTTGCAGTGCTTACAAACACTCTACTGCGCGTCATCCCCGCCCTGCCTCCACACCTCCCATCCCAACCTCGTGCTCCCTGCATCGCCTTCCTAAACTGCCAGCGCCAGAATACCTAGTGGGAGGGTCGCAGACCAAAGGTTTGGCTACAGTAGTTTCTGGTTCTGGTCTCTCTGGATCGGGGTGTATGGGAAAAGCTGAAAGGGCTCGGCAGAGATACAGTAGCCTCATGGCTGGCCAGAACCCGCATGGGCTACACACACTTGCTGGCAGCTCAAAGAGGAGCTAGGAAAGCAGGAGACCCAGGATAGGCGTGCCCCCACGAGTGCGCGCGCGTGCACGCGCGTGCATTTTTAAGCTCCAGGGCGTAATTCCGCAAAGAGGGTCCAAAAGATCTAGCATTGAGGGTGTGGACAGAGGCTTTGTGTCCGTTCAAGGGACTCGCAGGCTGGGGAAGGGTTCCTGGTGGGAGGAGCGGCTGCAGATTTGTGTCTGAGACCCCGAGGGGGACTGACAACGCTCCCAGACCCGACCTCGGATCCTGCCGCAGGGGCTGTGAGCCCTGCCCGGTGGGTACCACCCGGAGGCTCCCCTGGGATGCCCTTAGCCACGCGCCCGGGGCGGGATGGTCCGGGACGCCACCGCACCTCCGCTCCCCGACCCTCTGGCTCCCTGCCACGGCTATCCGCCCCACCCCGGCCACCCTGGAGGAGCTCGGGCGAAGCGGAGCGCGCCCGTCCCATGCACTCACAAAGCTGTCGCCGCAGCCGTTGTCCGGACACAGCACATAGAAGGAGACGCCCGGGTCGGCGTAAAAGTCCATCCTGCGCTCCGTCTCCTCTGCCGCGATGAGCTCGAAGGGTGTGCTGGAGCACCACTTCTCCGCGACATCTGCCAGCTGCTGGAAGTCCATGGCGGCGCCGCCCGCGCCTCCTCCGGGGCTCACGGCTCCCGGGTCTGTTTACACCGCCCGCTCCGCCTCTGCCCCGCCCCCACCCCCACCGCCCGCCTTGAAAAGAACCCGAGCACCCCGGGGCCCCGCCAGCCCGGGGCCGCCCCGGCTCGTGACGTTACAAACTCTAGCCAATCCCGGGAGCCCAACCCGGCGTGGTCCGGAGCCAAGTGACGTCAGGATGTGGGCGGGGCGCACATCTCTGCAGGTGGCGGCGGGTGGGGCGGGGCTGGTTCCGCACCTCTGGTTTGGAGCCACTTTGGAAGGCTTTCTCTGGAATCCGCTATAAAGGCGAGGGGCGCGCCCAGAACTACAGACTGCTCGGTCCTTGCCAGGGCTGACTGTGGAAGGTGCTGCTAGCACCCGAAGAAACAGCTTTGCTTTCTACAGAAACCAAATTCGGTCACCCAAGGAATCCTGAATGTGTTTTCTAGACTGATTTGGAAGGAAGTGTACTTACTCTCACACGCACATCAAACTGCGTGCTTCTTACAAATATCTTCACTATGATTTGCCCTGAATTTATGTTATATGACCTAAAATGGCCAACTGTTGTTTTGTTTGTTGGGTTTGAGGTTTCATTTTGTATTCTGAGTTGCTGGAAAATTGAACCCAGGGCCCTGCTTTTCAGGCACGTTACTACAGAGCCACACCCCCACCCTGTTTGGAAAGCAGGGGGCCTGCCCCGTTGACTACACCTGTTGAATGTCCTGGCTGCTGTGTGCCCAACTGACACACTGGGTTAGAGGGACAAGAGTCCTCGTCTGAACACTTGGCTTCCGGAAGGGACACATTAAATAGCATTCATTCTATAAACATTCAGGCATGGTTATTTTTAAAGTATGCATTTTAACCAGTGTAAACTTGAATGGTTGGTCTCCGCCTCAGCAAGCCTGCAGTCTAGCCAAGGGGAGCCCAGCTAATGCACCTGTTATTCCAGACAGGAGACGTTATTCCACGGTTGTCTGCTTTGATCATTTCTGTGGCAGAATTTTCTTACGTTTATTTGTTTGCTTGCTTTTGCATTTTTGTCTTTAGACCGTGGGGCTGATTCTTTCTCTACTTCCTGCCTTCTGAGGCTAACGGAACCCAGCGACATAAACTTGCCTTTCAGAGAGATGTCCCAAGAGCCTTGCTCCAGAGCACCTGGAGCATGAAGGGTCTCTTCCAGGAAAAGGTGGGACCCAGCTGATCTGCTGACGGCACGCTGTTGCTCTGTCAGTAATTTCCTTCTGCTGCAGTCTGGCTACTCTTGACACTGCCGACGGAGACCAGCACGGCTCTTTAGACTAGGGTGCTCAGTATCAATGGGGGTGATGAGAAAGGAGCTGGAAAAGTACAGCTCAGACTAGAGAGGCAAGGCTAGGACAGGTAGGAGCAAGACCTCGGATGGCAACCTGTACACTTCTTGACAGTGTGACTGGAGTGTGCTACCTAAGTCCAGGAAAGCCCAGTTTCCACATCTGTGAAAATGGGTATATATTCATAACCTTGTAGTAAGGGTTTGAGAAAGTAGTGTGTGTGTGTGTGTGTGTGTGTGTGTGTGTGTGTGTGTATGTAAAGAATAGAAATCCAGTGTTTTAAATATTTTATTCATTATTTTTATCTTTATAAATGGTTTTGCATAAATGTATAGGTGTGTACCATGTACATGTCTGGTGCCCATACAGACCAGAAGAGGGCACTGGATACACTGGGGCTGGAGTTACAGGCCTTTGTAAGCCACCATGCATGTGCTCGAAATCAAATCTAGGTCCTTTTGGAGAACAGCTAAATGTCCTAACCACTGAGCCATTTCTCTAGCCCTGGGTTTTGTTTTTTGTGTGTGTGTGGTTTTTTGTTGTTGTTGTTGTTGTTGTTTTTAATGTAGGAAATTTGATCATATGCCTAAGCTAACAGCACTACTCTTTGGTGTCCGATGTGTGAAACGCTATTGATTAACTGGACATTTTGTTAAACCAAGCATGAATGTTAAATTTTCAATGCATGCTGATTTATGTAACATTGCATTTATGTAATATGTGCAGAAGTATGAATGAGCTTTGAGACTGTCTGACAGCCAGAATGGATACTAAAATATAATGGCGCATTAATTACGTTCCTCTCTCATGATCTACATTTTCACGGAAATAAAGAAACAAGAGGGAGGGGTCATCTTGGTTACACAGGAACAGAGTCTGGAGGGTCAGTCAGAACACCTCTGCTGAGTTGTTGATCGCGAGGCTTCCCGGTGAGAGCCTTCATATAGTTTGACAGATAAGTTGAGGCAAATTCTTCTCTGCTGCCTCACTAAAGACACATTAGAACAGGGGCAGTGTAGCAAAGGTCCACAAAACCTGATGGGGTCAATTGCTGGTGAAGCTCTGTGGGCTTAGATTTTTTTTTTTTAAAAAAAACTTACTTTTAATAAGCGATCTAAAACACTTCGGAATCCCTGCACCCCCTTCTAGCCCACCGTCTGGAGATAGGGGAGAAACGATGGTACCAGGACAAAGGGATGTGGGTCTGTTTAGAAGGAGTTCTTTGGAGGTAATTCCAACATCTGTCCGTCGGGATACCGCGGTCCGGAGAGCAAAGAGGAACCCGCAACGGTGGTATGATCCAACGGAAGCAGCAAGGCCTTAGAGACAGCCGAGCGACTTTGGGCAACCTGGACCCCAGGAAAGTTCTCTGCTGTGTCTCTCTCAAGGACATGAAAAATCAACAGACTTGAGACCAGGGAAGCATTGCAAGGCTAGCTATGCAAGCACACTGTTTTTGCCCGTTGAGTCCCTTTTAAACTCCCTCCAAATATCACCGTGTCTTCCCACGGGTCTTACCTCAGCAAAACACCACGTGAGTCTGCATCACGTGACACATCCAGAAACTTCCACCTCAAAGCTCTGTGGGTTTGTTCAGTTTGGTTTTGGGTTTTGGGTTTTTGAGGTTGGGGGGTGGTGATTGGGGATGGAGGAATCCAGGTCCTTTCACAGTCCCCCAAGCATTTTCCTGCTGTGCTGCAAGCTCAACCCAAGGCTATTGTCTTTCAAATGTAAAATCTTGATACAGAGATGCAAATCAGAGCACCAGAATTGTGCTTGACTTCACAGTGATACCTGTATTTCTATGACTGAATCAGAAATGCTGAAGGGAAATGCAAAAAAATGGGCAAATGGCCACTGGATAAACACTTAGCTGGATGCAGTGTTTATTTGCACTAAAACTGGTTTTCTATAAAGCACCTCAGCAACAAACTCTAGAATCAGAACACTCGGAAAGATAGGCTCTGAACTCACATAGACAATAGTCATTGTCCATAGACAGTCTCAATGCCTTAGGGTTTTACTGCTGTAGACAGACACCATGACCAAGGCATGTCTTATAAAGAACAACATTTAATTGGGGCTGGCTTCCAGGTTCAGAAGGTCAGTTCATTATCATCAAGGCAGGAGCATGGCAGCATCCAGGCAGGCAAGGTGCAGGAGGAGCTGAGAGTTCTCCATCCTCATCTGAAGGCTGTTAGCAGAATACTGACTTCTAGGTAGCTAGGATAAGGGTCTTAAAGCCCACACCCACAATGACACTGAAAGGATAAAAAATGTAGTCTAACCCCTCCAAGGACCCCAAACTAAAGGAGCCTTAACCCCCACACCTAAGAACTCCTAAATAACTCAAATTCCAGACTCTGCTCTCTGCCAGTAAGCAGATATAAGGTCATACTCCTTGTTGTTCCAGAGCCTGTTTTCTGTATGAAACTGGATAAAAGGGTGTAGTACAGGCCCTTGGATACTCTAGCCGGGCCTAGTAAGTTAACAGGAGATAAGCTGACTTAACCACTTATCTGGCTTCTGCAAACTGCTTGTACCATAGAAATCCCCCACCCTAGTGACTTCTGACTGCCGTAGTCACTCCCACCCAGGAGTCCGTGCAAATACAGACCTCCGCCGAGACTATAGGGAACTGATCAGTCCCTGGAGCTCGGGCTTAGATGGTCTACAATGATTGGCTTAGATGATTTATAATAATTGGTTTGTGATTCGCAGGCTTTGCCATGATTGGCTTATAATTTGTGGGCCTTGTAAACCCTATAAAAGCTGTCCTCATCCTGCACTTGGGGTCCACAGTCCTCTACCCCTGCGTGGTGTACGACTGTGGGCCACCGCGAGCTTGGAATAAAAGTTCTCTTGCAGTTTGCATCAAGACCACTTCTCATGAGTGATTTGGGGTGTTGCCTTTCCTAGGATGGAGCATGGGGGTCCTCGCTTTAAGGATCTAACAACACACCCACTCCAACAGGGCCACACCTTCTAATAGTGCCACTCCCGGAGCCAAGCATTCATTACAAACCATCCCACTCAAGAAACCCTGTGTCTTACTTCATTTCTTTTTCATGACTTTTTCCTGGTGCCACGTGCACTGATCTCCTCAACTAAGAAATGCCTTCAAATGTAAATACAGAGAATATCCAATAAAACTGAAAAAAAGAAAAGAAAAAACACATTAAAAAAAAGAAGAAGAAATGCCTTCATCAGATTGGCCTGTAGGCGTGTCTGTGGTACATTTTCTTGATTGTCTACTGAGTAGGAGGACACAGTCCACCATGGGAGGTACCACTCCTGGGCAGGTACTCCCTAGGCTTCTTACTATGATGGACTCTGAGTAGGCTATAGAACCCAAATAAACTCTTTCTTCTCCAGATTGTTTTTGTCAGTCTTTTCCAAATCACATCAATATAAAGCAAACCAATGCATGCTTTTTTTTTCTTTTGTGGTCATAATAATCTCAAAGAAAGTCTGTTTATTACTATTGTTATCATCATCATGATTATCATCAAAGGTTGTTCCTCCTCCTCCTCCTCCTCATCACCATCATCATCATCACCATCACAGTGTTGGGAGTTGATGCTAGGGTCTTATGCATGCAAAGCAAGTACTCTATCACTGAGCTACAACCTCAGTCTCAAAGCAAGTTTAGTCTAGTCCTGTAAAATCCAGGTTCATATAGTATACAATTAAGTTCTTTCTAGAAGTTCTCAGAAGGAATATGATAAATTATAAAAAAGATTTGTAATCTTGTGGTTAAGAAACCTTTACAATCACATTCATCCATGTATCTCTAAATTTGGATGGATTTATTTCCTCTTAAATTCTCCTTAAATTCTTGTTTCCAGGAAGTAACATCTTTCCCTCTAAATCTGAGACCCTACAAGCCAGATGTCAGACAATCTCTAAGCTGTCTTCATGGGTGTTGGTGAATGAAGTAAACTGTGTTTTCTTTAGCGTTAAAGTCAAGCTAAACATGATAGCAATGCATGTAATCTCAGTATGTTGGAAACTGAAGTAAGAAGGGTGGTAGTTTGAGGCAAGCCTGGGCTACACGGTTCAGGCTAGCCTGAACTACATACAGCAACCCTATTTCAAAAGATGCAACAAATAAACAACAAAAACCCCTCAGTTGATGACCAAATCTGATGAAAAAAGTGTTATCCTCTTATGTCAACTGAATATGGATTGTCTCTGGTGTGAACTGAACATGGATTGTCTCTGGTGCAAACTAAACATGGATTGTCTCTGGTGTGAACTGAACATGGATTGTCTCTGGTGTGAACTGAATATGGATTGTCTCTGGTGTGAACTGAATATGGATTGTCTCTGGTGTGAACTGAACATGGATTGTCTCTGGTGTGAACTGAACATGGATTGTCTCTGGTGCAAACTAAACATGGATTGTCTCTGGTGTGAACTGAACATGGATTGTCTCTGGTGTGAACTGAACATGGATTGTCTCTGGTGTGAACTGAACATGGATTGTCTCTGGTGCAAACTGAACATGGATTGTCTCTGGTATGAACTGAACATGGATTGTCTCCCCCAAGCACATATTTGGAATGCTTGATTTCCAGATGGTGGTGCTGTTTGAGAACTTGTGGAGGTAGCTGCTAAGTGGAGGAAGCTGGTCCTTGAGAATATGTTATCCCTTGCTATTTTCTGCTTCCTGGTTGGCCATGAGGTCGACAGCTTTTCTTTTCCCTGTTTGTACTCCCATTTTGTTCTACAGGGTTACATGGGGGCCACGCAGTGATGGACTGTGACTTCCAAAGAGTGAGACCAAATAAATCTTCCCTCCCTCCAGCCACCATGCCTTCCTCACTGTCTGGTTACTTTATTATTATATTAAGATACAATAACAAAGGCAACTTATAGAAGAAAGCTTTTAATTGAGGTTTTACGGCTCTAAAAGGTGAGAGTCCTTGACTGTGACAGGTAGGCATGTCACTGGAGCAATAACTGAGACATTACATCCAATCCCCAAGCAGGAGGCAGAGAAGGAGAGGGAGCTGGGAATGGCCATGGACTTTTGAAACCTAAAAACCCATCTTTAGTGACACACTGTTTCCCACAAGGCCACTTTACTAATCCTCCTCGAACAGTTCCACCAACCAGGGGCTCAAGCATTTAAACATATGAACCTATAGGGGCCATCCTTATTCAAACTACCACACCTCCCAAGATGCAGTATCTTCCTCAAACCAACTCCTTTAAGTTGTTTCTAGCCAGGCATTTTGTCACATCAGTGAGAACAGTTAAAGACAAAACAGCCTTTAGCAGAACCTACAGGACAACGTTGACTGAAACAAGAATTACCTTGAAATGTCTTAAATTTGCTAAGATTAGTTTATAATTAGTAACCCTTACATGAGAAGGTCAAGAGAGGGTGACAAGGTATAATAACTCAACAGGGAAATACATTTGCTTGTTCCAAACAATATTCCAAGTGATGACAATGAAGCCATGCCTGAAAAAAAAAAAAAGACAGAAATCGAGATGAGAGCACTGAGCACAGTGCTCAGGATTACATTCAAGGAGTTCTGGATCACTGGGAGGAAAATACAGTTTATAGAGGAAGATGATTTGAAATACAGTGCTTGTGAAACACTCTCTATCATGAGCATGGGGTGGCCTTGCCTCTTTAGGAAGCTCCATGAGTAATTGTGACAAACATGCCCACTTGCAGGTCCAATGTCTAAGAAGAGCCAGTCAACTGAAAGACAAGAAGGAGCCCATGAAGCAGGCAGACCAGGCAAAGCATTGCCAATATTAGGTACTCATAGAAAATCATGTTAGCTGGGTGGTGCATGTTTTTAATCCCAGCACTTGGGAGGCAGAGACAGGTGGGTATCTTGAGTTCAAGGCCAGCGTGGTCTACAGAATAACTAAGACAGACTGCATTCAGTATTGTAAGGAGTCCCGAGGCAATTAAAAGTATGAAGGAGACTGTGCATGAATCAAATACCAGCACTGTGCTGCTCTATGTGAAGGACTGGAGCAACCACAGATGTTTGTATTGATAGAAACACACAAAAGCAATTCCCACAGACATCCAGGGCTGGTTACATTAGAAAGACAGTTAAAGTGGCTAAGCAAAGAACATTGGGTGACCAAGATGGCATAGTGGGTAAAGGCACCTGATGCTAAGCCCAAGAACCTACATTCAATTCTTACAACCCACATGGTGGAAGTCGATATTTGTTTGCTGATATAAGATATATTTATCTTATTCAAAGTAGTATATGGGTGTGTGAAGTGGGGGGAGTTGTATAAAAATCCTCACAGTTCCCAAGGCCAGGCAAGGCCTTATGAGAGCTCAACCCCAGTAAGTAGAAAACCACTAGGAGCTTATGTCCTCTTCTCCTGTCCCCTCCCGTCGTTCTCTCCCCCTCCTCTCTTTGCCTTCCTTCCCCTCCTCTCATCTCCCATTCCCTGACATCGCCCCCATCTCCCCCTCTCACTAGGACTATTTTTACATTTGACTCCTTCACATGAGCACCGTTTTCTCTCTAATGCCCACGGTTTCTCCTTCTCCAGACATACGGCAGCTCCCAGTCACCAAAGTCCATAATCATCACCACAGCTCACAGGCCTACCACCATGTCTGAATCCCAACAGCAATGTGATCAGTGCTCTCTGGGGCCAGGCCTCCAGTATCACAAACATGGCTGCCTTGTGAAGATGGAGCCTTCTCAGTGACAGGGAGCATGGCTGAGCATGCATTCTATGTAGCACCTATTTCAACTGCTCAGAATAAGTACACAGGGGTTGGGGGAGGGTGGTGTGGCTCAGCAGTGACGAGCACCTTCTGTTGGGATTCTGTAAACCCCACCCCTCAGTTGCTTAGCAACAACCAGGTATGCCCCACCCCTCAATTACCCAGCAGTGGCCAGGTATGCTCCGCCCCAGTGACCTGACACTATAAAAGGAGCTGCTTGACCCCTCCTCTCTCTCTTGGCCTCTCCTGCCCTTGTGCTCTTGCAGCCTTGCTCTCCCATTTCCCTTCCCCCCTCTCTCCCACATGCTCATGGCTGGCCTCTACTCCTCTACTTCTCTCTCTCTGCCTCTACCACCCTCTTAACTCTCCCATGACCTGAATAAACTCTATTCCGTACTATACTGTTGTGTGGCTGGTGCCTCAGGGAAGGGATTCCCAACATGGGCCCCTCAGAGGCATCTCCCTTGCCCCCAGGCCTCGCCGCACCCCCATGGGCCATATGCCCCCCACTCTCTTCATCCTTCCCCTAACATTGGTGCCGTGACTCGGATCATTATCCTCTCAGAACATTGGTGCCCTGTGACTCTTCCTTTCAGTGACTTTTCCTTTCATTGGTGCCCCGTCATCTTTTCCTTACACCTTCGACTCCTCCAGAGGACATGGGTTGGTTCCCAGCACCCATATCAGACAGCTTACAGCCTCCTGTACCTCTAGTCCAGGGAATCTGGCGCCATCTTCTGGTCGCTGCAGGCAATCTCATACATGTGACACAAACATGCACAGATACACAGATAAATAAAGAGAAATACATTTTTTTTCAGAATTCCAAACTATATTTACTGTTTACAGTAGTAAAGGATAACAGATAATGTACAAAGCAGTGCATAAACACAGCAGAGCCAACAGACGTCCCACCTAGACCCACGCAGCGCACAGTGATGGAACATTTTCCTCAGGTCTTTAAGCAAGCGAGAGATGGCGGGTCGGTGTTAGGTGACTATAAAAGCCAGAGATGGCTATCAAGCAGCAGTGGAGCCTTACAGAAGGATGACAGGCAGGAACTGTGGACATTTAACTGACCCCACAATGAGGAACCAAAGTCACCCACTGATGCGCCACTTTAATACACAATCCATGAGAGTGAGGTCACCTTTCCCGGGCTTGCTTTTGCAACCACACTTGAAAGCGGGTCTCTTATACAACATCGCTGAAAACCTGATACTTAACCAATCACCTTCTTATACAGAAACCATGATTATGTATCAAAAGCAAGTACTAGAAGAAATCTGAAGCCACGTTCAATTTCCAAATGACACATGACAATGACTTTCTTCTACATTATAAAAGGAAGAGGGGGTTTCACTGCACCATCCTTACTGATGTATCCATTACCAGATACTGAGTGGGAAGTGGGCATGTGCAGGGATGCCAGGGCCACAGGAGGAAGAGTCCTCACATTCTGAAGAAGCACTGGTCTTTTCCCTTTCACTTTACCATATGCTTGAGAAAGCTCAAATATACAGTATTTCACATTTTAGTACTCTGCCTACAGCAAACAGGTGGAACTCCGCTTCTCTGCCCCACCCCACATCCCATAGGCATGCCCATTGGGTAATGTAACTCTTTACCTGATCAGGACACGTTACACAGGAGGAAACCATAGTTCTAGGCATTAGACCCAGGCCATAGGGTGAGAGTTTACATCCAGACCCAAGTTTGGGAGGAAAAGATTTTAGGGATGGGAGAAAAACAGAAATGGAAACAAAAACAGACCCCAAAAACTCACACCTCATGTCTCCCAAACCAAACCCTCCTAACGGTCAACTCATGTAACACTCTCGCCCCTCAGTGTGACCTGGATGTAGTTCACTCCAAGTACATCAGAAAAGAAGAATCGTTCGGTTGGGGACTCTGGCTTCTGCTGACACTGTGTGATTGGTGTGGCTGCATGGTCACCACTCAATAGCAAATGTCAGGACAATGGGTGAGTGTGGGGCGGCTCCCTCGGGCCACTCCTCCCGCCTGCTGCTGGAATACATCAGTGGTGTCCTCATCCTCTATCTCTAGCTTGGCTGGAGTGTCTGTTTCATTCATTGGTTGTCCATCAAACCGGAATGGAATCTGCCTCATTGCCAAGCCCTGCCTCTCACAGTAGGCCTTCATCAGTTGGCCCAGTGGGGTGTGCCTTTTGATCTTGAGCTGCACCACTGAGCCATACTGCCCTGCCACTTTCAGGTTGATGTGGTCATTCTCTGTCTTCACACCCTCCTTGGGCTGCTCTCCCGACATGGCTGCGCAGCGACGGTGGTGGCAAGTGCAGTGGGTACCGGTGGAGTGACGCTCTAGCCCGGCTGCTCTCCCCAAGAGAAATCTTAAAAAGTACACATGCATTCATGACAGCCCCATAAAGAAAGACGAGATGTAAAATGTGAGACTCAGGATTTTAATTTTGTTGCTTTTTTCAAGACAGGGTTTCCTCTGTGTAGCCCTGGCTGTCCTGGAACTCACTATGTAGATCAGGTTGCCCTCAAAATTCAGAGATTCACCTGCCTCTGCCTCCCAAGTGTTAGGATTAAAGGTGTGCAGGTAGACTCTGGATTTAACAGCAACAGAAACCCTTGGAAGAGGGTGTAGTCAGAGGACACAGAAAGCAGAGTATGAGTCACAGTAAACCTTTTAAAGAAATTAAGTTGAGAAACAACACAGTGGCTAGTACAGCGCAAAGCCCGCAGTGTGTTAGGGTCTGGCCTGATCTGTGTGCACTTGGCGATGGGGATGCTGGGAGGTGTAGTATACACCATATGTAGGTAGGATGCCATTTCTTTCCCAGAGCGACTTAGAATAGCCAGATGGACCAGTTCACAGATGCAGCAGTTCACAAGCTAGTGAGTTGTGACTCTGCCTCTTAAGAGGAAGGTCATTTCTGGAAGCCGAGGCAGAATCAGAAGATTCTCCCTCTTCATCTTGTGTTTTTGGGGTCATTATACATGGAGAATATGTTAGTCCAAGATACAGCTAATCCGCCAACGTGCTAGACACAGCGCCTGGATGTCAGTGGTTTTCCTTCAGGAGAACAGGGCTGACTGGGAACTGCAGTTTGCAGTACCCTTCAGCATAGATGGAAAGGCTGCAGCATGCATCACTAGCTGGAGAGCCATGCTCTCTGCTGAGCACACGCTGCTTTCCCACCTTCCCGAGGAATGAGTGTGTAAGCTAGGGCCCGCCTGCACATACAGAAAGCAAGCTAAGCAAATCGCTTTCTTCTAAGGCCCCCCTCTGGCTCAGCCATTCTCCGAAGTTCACAGTGACCATCTGGGATAGCTCGCTGGAAGGAATTCTAAATGGTGTGAAACAGGTCTAGACCTGCACAGGAAAGATCTGAGCACCCTTCCCTGCAGGATGGACCTACACTGATGAAGTCAGTACCCCTGGAAGCAGCAGCCAGCTAGTTTGGGATCTTCAGCATTGCTTCTTTATTGATTTAGAAACTGAAAAACTTCGGACTCCCCTCTGGGAAGTGCCTCTGAGCCAAAGATTGAGCCACAGATGAGTGCAGCCAATTCATTGTCCAGGCAAGAAGTCTATGTAACCATAACCTCTCCATCCTGTGGGTGAGCCAGTCCGTCTCGAGACTCTTTCCGACCAGTGTCAGAAACACAGAAGTGGAAATCTTCCTGATATGCACTAAGAGTGACTAGTTTGGGACCAGCATCCCAGGGAAGAAAATGGAAACGCATCCTGGTCCACAAAGAGGTATGTTGATAGTGGGGAGAAATTATGTGTTTTCCTGGGCAACCTTGCCAATCTAAGCTTCTGAGTTTAGTCACAGGATATAGCTTTGGCTCTACCCCTAGGTCTGTGTTTCATTTTCTCATGGGTAAAACAGACATATAACACACACACACACACACACACACACACACACACAGAGAGAGAGACACAGACACACACACACACACACAGATACACACACACAGACATACACACACAGACACACACACACACACTCACACACACACCAAGGTTGGTATTGGTAAAGAATGAACCAGAAATCATATACTCAAAGGTTTAGATTAAGTGACAAAAAGAAAACCTTTGAGGTACATTCCCAAGAAGTAGATGCTGAAGATGTTCAGGGGTAGAAATCTGGACTTAGATGTTTTATCCTAATATTTTTCACAGAATTCAGTAAAACCTTAAAAACGTATTTTAATTAAAAAATATTTTCAAAAATTAAAGTAGATTCTAATCATTTACCCTCTTCTTCTTCTTCCCTCCAGTCCTCCCCGAAGCTCAGCCCCCTAGACTCCCTCTCCAATTCATAGTCATGATCTCTTTTTCTTTCATTGTGATATGTGTATGTATGCATTATATTAATTATATTATATTATATTAAATTATCTGCTAGGCCCACTTATTGCATGTTGTCATTATTTGTATATGCTTGGCCCAGGGAGTGGCACTATTAGAAATTGTGGCCCTGTTGGAGTAGGTGTGTCACTGTGGGTGTGGCTTTAAGACCCTACTCCTAGCTGCCTGGAAGCCAGTATTCTGCTGGCATAACTTCAGATAAAGATGTAGAACTCTCAGCTCTGCCTGCACAGTGCCTGCCTAGACTATGCATACTCCCACCTTGATGATAATGGACTGAACCTCTGAACCTGTAAGCTAGCCCCAATTAAATGTTGTCCTTATAAAAGTTGCCTTGGTCATGGTGTCTGTTTAAAGTAGTAAACCCTAACTAAGATACATGCATATGATTTTTCAAGCTTACAGCTTGGTGCTAGATAACCAGTTAAGGGACTCATCCCCAGGGAAGACTAATTCTCTCTCTCTTAGCGTTCCTTAGCGTCCTGTAGTCTTTGTCTAGGGGTGTAGCCCCAGTGAAGTTCCCATTTTCTGCATCAGTATGTCTGTTGGTATTGTCCTTGGTCAGGTCTAGTTTAGGCAGCCACATTGTTGAGACATCCTGGGTGAAGCTTCCCTGGTGTTTCTAGGGGACACTATCTCACAGCAGATGCCCTGGTCCTGTGGTTCTTACAATCTTTCCACCCCTCTTTTTCCAAGTTCCCTGAGCCCTAGGTGCAGGCATTCTGTTATAGATTTAGCAACTGGAGCTGGCCAACTTCAGGATCAGCTGTTCTCTGCATTTGGACCAGTTGTGGTTTCTGTAATGGGTTTGAACTCCTACAAAGATAAGGTTCTTTGATAAGAACAAGAACAAGGTTGCCCTGTGGGTGTAAAGATGAGCATTTAGAATGCAGTTAGGAGTCATGCTAGTTTAGTGACGCAGCAGTAGAAGAAAGTTCTCTTCTAAAATCCATACCTTCACTAGCCTCCAGGAGTTGGCTAGGTTGCCGGTACAAGGCATGGTTTCCCTCCTTGTTGAGCAGGCCTTAAGTCCAATTGGACAGCTGTTGGTAACTGCCAAAAAATGAGTGCCACCACTGCACCCTTAGGGAGATCTGGTTCTGACTGTGGTTTCTTAGGCACACTTTTAAATCTCACTCACTCATATGCAAGAGAAAGGAAACTGTTGGTGAGCATCAAGAGGCCTGTAGGCGTTTCTTAGTAGTTACGGTGAAACACACAGAGCGTAGTGTGATGAAGGTTATGTGACAATCTACGCTCTCTTCTGCAGCATTTTAGTTAGCTGACGTGAACATCCATCTCATCGGTTGTACCAAATTCTACTCTCTTTTCACCCCCGGAAAGCACCCACCACTCGCAATCTCTATGGGCTAACCCATAAATACCTCATACAAATGCAATCATACAAGATGTGGCCTCTCCCAACTGGCCCCTTCTGCGTACAACACTTCACGCTTCCATCGAAGGGACCAGCATCCATTGCTTCCTATGGTGGAATAATATTGTCACGCAGAAACACCACATTGTCTTTAACTGCTCACCACTAGACAAGCTCCTGAGATATTCCAGCTTTAGCAGTTGTCAATGTGTGGGTGAGCTTTTCTGTGAAGGCCAGCTTTTAGTTGTTGGGGGTCTACACCCAAAAGTGGAGCTTCTGGGCTGTGTAGTAAGTCTATGTTTAACACACAGAGGAGTTGCCCAACTGCTTTACTGTAACTGCTGTGCAATTTACACTTTCACTAACCACACACAAAGGGCACGTCCGTGCCCTCATTTACCATTGACTGCCCTTCCCCTTCTGGTTATAGCTATCAAGGTGAATATGAATTGCGATCTTACTGTGGTTTTAACTCGAACTTCCCTAATGACTGAATTCTTGGCACTTTGTGGCCACAGATGACTAGTCTCATAACATGAATTTTATTTTAGAGAACTATTACTCTCAGGAGAACAGTGGTTCTCAACCTTCCTAACGTGACCCTTTAATACATATGGTGACAACCCCCCCCACAACCTTATATCATTTTCCTTGTTATTTCATAACTATTATTTATGAATTGTAACTATAAATATCTGTGTTTTCCAGTGGTCTTAGGTGTCTCCTGTGAAAGGGTCATTCACCCCCCCAAAGGGTTGCAAACCACAGACTGAGAATCACTGCAGCAGATGACTGATCCTTACCATTGGCAGGTTTTCTGCAAAGGCAGCATGCACTTTGCTTATCAGCTGAGTACCCAAACCAGTTCTATTTGGCTTGGGAAGTCAGGAGTGCACGAGAATACATCCTAGAGGCTAAGGCATTATGCTGGCGAGCTAAACTTACAGTTCGATGCAGGACTCCCTAAATGGTGGCTGAAGGTCAGTTACAGCTAAAACAGACATCAGCTGCTGTTTTCATCTCCATTTCTACTCTTAATAAAATGAGTCTTGGAGAAAAAAAGCTCTCGAGGAAGATGGGTCCCCACTTGTTAAGAGGGTCTTGTCAGATTAATGTGAGCAGAGCTCTCTGTGATGATAAGACCGCTGCTGTAATGGAAGGGTGAGATGCTCTTATTAATAAGTCTTCCTGGATGAGGACTTACTGTGTGGGATCTTGCCCCAAGCAAGTTATTAGCAGCTGAGAACGCATAGCTCACAGACATTATATCATTCTTAATAACACCCCTGTCCTTGGCAGCAAGCTGGTTCTGTCGAGGTTAAGGCCCACGCTCTGCCACTTGCTGGCTAGACTCTCTGAACACCAATTTCTCTTATCAATATGGAAATCAAAGTGCCCACCTCTTAGGGTTGTTTCCAGGATGTGTAAAGGTAACCTACTGAACTTTCCTCAGTCTCTGACGCATGGACAAAAGGCAATCCATGTGTTTTACCTTTGCCTTCCTTCAAAACAGGGATCGACAGATACTATTCACTCTGTGGCTCAGGAAAAAGAAAGGTACCAGTCCCATAGAAGCCATCATTTTGGGACCTGCCATCCTAGCTGACAATCATTTCCAGTTCCCTGATGGCTGTGTGCTGATTCAAAGTGATGGCCACACCGCAGTCACATTGGGACCCTCAGGCCACTTGTGATTGAACACAGCCAGACTCACTCTTGTCTGAGGCTTTGGGAATGAGAACATAAGATGGATGGTTCAAGTGTATGTAGCTAATACTATATAGCACATGACTCACAACCACTGCCTGTGGGTTCCAGCTTATAGTGGGACACATGGAAAGTGTATCCTCGGATAGAGCAGAGGGAAGCAGACAAGCAGCAGGGTCATGGGAGGAAAGCCCCACATTCTCCCTGGTCCTGAGGTAGCCCTGCTTCTCTCTTTCGTCTTGAGTACCCAGAGGTTACCAGCTTTGGTGCCTATGAACTACAACAATGATGCGAATGACAAATTATCCCTGAAGACCATCAGGTCACCTTTCTGAATTTGGTGGACAAGATTTTTTATAAGTTACACATTTAACCAGGTAAGCAGTAGAGCTAGGTTTAATGTCCCGTTTGATACCTCCTTCCACCAATGGCAGAAAAGCAACTTTTACCTTCAGATAAACTCAGGCATTTTCAGCTTCTCAGACATCTTAGGGTTCACCCAAATTCAGAATAGTCTCACAGATGACCTCCTCTCCAAAATGGAGCCACAGGGCTTCTTGAATGTACCAGAATGGGAGACATTATCCAGGATCATCCTACTGTGTATAGAGTAAATCTTAGGAATCTCATGTGGACTGGGCATGGTGTGAAAACCCTGAATCCCAGAACTTGAGACATGGACACAGGATGATCAGGATTTTAAGACCATCTTCAACTACATTCTAAGTTCAAGCCCAGCCTTGAGAATGAGAATATGTCTACGATAATAAACAGAAGGCTCTCACTTGAAACTGTTTGAATGTCAGGAACCCAACTTGTGGCTGCTTCTTCTCCTCCTAGTTCATCTTCTCCATCTTCTTTGTTGTCATCTTTTTCCTCCTCCTCCTTCTCTTCTTCCTCTTCCTCCTCATCATCAAGAACCCAGACTTGGAGTTCAAGTATCTGGCTGAGCCATTTCAGCACGAATAGCACCATCAGGTGACTTTTAGGCAGCTCCATGAGTTTGAACTGATTTCTTGGTTGGTGGGCTCTGAGAACCTGCCTTCCAAGAATTCTTTCCGTCTTGCAAGCCTACCACTCTCCATGATTTCAGGACCGTCTCCTCCCAGATATTCAGCCCACAGTCCTCAATTATTCTGTAGCCCGAATGAGAGAGAGAGAGGCTGAGCCAATGCTAGAGTGGCATCTGCAAGAGCAACTGAAGCATGGTGTTCATTCTCTTGAAGCCAGACTTGTTCCAGAAGAGGGACGAGGAGTGCCATTCCATCTAACGTGCTTGCTGATCGCTACTACTGGGCTTTGGGTCATCTTTGTCTTTTGGCCTATCGGGAAACTTGTCGATCCATTCTACTCTTTCCCAGCATGCAACACAGCTAGCTGTAGGCCCGCTTCAGACATCCCAGTATTGCTGAGCAATTGCCAACGAGAAAGACAGCATAGGAGGGGGGTTACCTAAGAATGTAAAATGTTTTAGCATATTGGAGATGAGCAGCTCAACTATGAAATGTAAGGCGGACCAATACATGCAAGTTGTTAGTGAAAAACCCTTCATCTCGTGCCCTTTCACACGCTTGCTTTAGCAGAACATCCTCTCTCCTGTGTGCACTTCAGGAAAACACTCCTCCATGTGTTCGCCCCAACAAAACACCATCCAACACAACTGACTCTACAAGGAACTCTTATGTTTCCACTTCATGAGCCTACCTAAAGTTTTTAAATAAAGAAATGAACAAGATGACACAGACCATCAAAGCAGCCCAGACAAACAACCAGATTGCCTGGAACTTAAACCTTCTCCTTTCAAAACTGACCACTGGGTCACAGAGACCAAGACAGTGTGGCATATAAACCATTCTATTAAGGATCAGTCAGACACACTGAGATGGTCAATGGGGAAAGAAGTGAGTCGTAAATCAAAAACTATAAAAGCTGTATACGTAAGCACATACGGGGAGAATCTTCACGACCTTGGCTAAACCAATGACTTCTTTTTAAATACAATTACAAGCACACAGACGAGAACACAGAAATGTCATAAGATTTAAAACATGCTTTAAATAACACCATCAAAAAGCAAAAGGGCAAACTACTGGCTGGTGTTTGAAGATCACGGATCTGAAAGGGGACTTACATACCAAATATATTTATGAGTTCTTGCAATTTAAAAAACAACAATGGAGAAAAAAAAAAAACATCACAGAAGTTGGGCGAACGATTTGAATAGAATTTTCTCTAAGGAAGATATACCAAGAGCTAACAAGCAGAAAAAGATATTCAAACGCCCTTAGTCACTGGAGAAATACAAGTCAAACTCACCAGGGGATTCCACTCCATACTCACAAGAATGGTTGTAATTAGAAATACAACAAAAGATACATAATAACAAATGTTGATAACTGTGTGGGGAACAAGCCATTCTGTATTACCAATGGACAAATGGCGGAGGAACATGCGGAGCTGAGGATTTCTGAAATGTTAAATACGAACTTGCAGTATGTGACCAAGGAACTCTGTGCTTAGTACACACGACAGAAATAAAAACATCGATCTACACAAAAATGGCACACAGATATCCCCAGCAGCATCATTAATAACCAAAAACTCGGAAACAGTCCAAAGACTCATTAACTGGGCGAAGGTAAACAAGACTGGTATCCACACGATGAAATAACAAACAGCAGTAAAAAAATAAATAAATAAATAAAAGAATCAAATGGATATAAATTACAATACGGATGAACTCTGAAAACATGCTAACTGAAAAAAAAAATTGGTCGTAACATCACATGCTGTACATTTACATGAAAGGCTTCAGAGAGTTTACACTATGGAGGTAGATAACATCCAGTCTCTGGCTGGAGAGGGAAGAGTGGATGAAGACTGAGGATCAGTTACTAATTTGCGGTTGTGACAAAACATGAGGCAAAAGGCAACTTAGCAAGGGCTTATTTTGCTCCCTAGTTCCAATGGATATGGCCCATCACGGTGGGGGAGGCTCATGCCTACAAACCGGGAGCTTGGGGTGATCACAGAGCAAGTGCTCAGAGACGCTTGCAGGCATTCCCAGATGCACTGGCCGCAGCAGGCACACCATGGGTGTGGGATTTCCCTTAAGGTTAAAGGAGACAGTCTGACTTTACAGTGCAGGGAGGGAGCGTGACCTCGGGAGTGTGATAAGAACCAACAAACCACACATTTCCAATGAGCAAGTTTACAGCACATATTTTCTTAAATGTGGGATTAGGGACGCAAGGTGCGCGCTACACGTGGATTCTGTGGTGCCTTTGCAACTCTGATAAATCTCAAAGTGCTCTAAACTAAAAGTAACCAGTAACCGCCACAAGCCCCGAGTGCCCTTTGTTAAGAGCGTAGCCACACACTTGGATGTGGCAAAGGTGACCTACAAGGTGGCGAAGTCAAATGGAACCGCTATGCCAAGGGCAGGCCTGTGTCAGGTTGTGCAGGGTCTGTCAGGTTTCTGGCTCGAGGTGAATCCCACAGTGTTTCACGGCTGTGTTGGAGAAAATCTACAACCTAGGGGAGGTGTGTCAGGACAGGGAGACAAGGAGTGTGGTCTGAGCTCCTCCAGTGCAGAGAGCAGCAGGGCGGCTCAGGGGTGCATGTGAGACTTACAGTGGGCTTTCATTCATGGAGTTATTTTTTAGCCATTTTCATATTTTTCTGTTTAACTTTTAATTAATTCTAACAGATATATGTACATACATATATATGAGAAAAAATGTTGCATATAGAGGATTGGGTGATGTCTTAGGCCTCTACTGGGGGCTTTAGAATGTGTGTGTGTGTGTGTGTGTGTGTGTGTGTGTGTGTACCCCTAAAACTACTGAATTATATTATTAATTTTATAAATGATGGTAAGGCACACATTGGCATGTTGACCACTGTAGACAAATAGCTTAGGGGAATCAAGCACATTGATGATATCACAGGAGCATTGCTGATGTCTAGTTCTAGAACATTCTTATCATTCCAAACAGAAGCTCTACAACGTTACATAATTAATTCCCTGTTCCTCCTCCCTCCAGGCCCTGCTTAACTCTGGCTTACTTTCTGTTCTTTTGAACTTGTCTACTCTAGATAGTTCATGTAAGCTGACTCATTCCATGTAAATGTCCTCTGCACTTGACATGGTTGTAAGGCTTGTTCGGATTATTGTACGTGATACAGCATCATTCTGTTCGTGATAAAAGTAACATCCCATTGTTTGAGCCATATTTTCTTTATTCCTTTATCTGCTGAGCCACAGTTTCCCTGCTCAATGATGTCACTCGGGCAGGAGAAGAGTTGGCATCCCATTTCCCAAGTCACAGCAGCACAAGGAAAACAAGCTGCTCTGTGGACTGTAGAGGCCAGGTCCAAACTCTGTGCTGGGAACTCTTGCAGGCTCCCTGCACCAGGACGGGTTCCAGATGGCTTCTCCAGACTGCACATCTGTTCAGACAGACTAGGAAACTGTGAGTTCAGTTTTTCCCTCGAGACCCAAAAGAAGTTACAACACTCCAAACAGGCTACTTGGATGACCAATATCTCCCTGTGGGTAAAGGAATAGCAACTTAGGAAAGAAACTTGGAGAGGAAATGAAGTGGTTGACAGTCACTTGACAATTTTTATAGTGTCGGCTTATTGGCAGCGTGACTTACCTGAGATTTACGTTAGTTTTAGATTTAATTTTAGCTCATGGTTTCGAGAGGTTCCATTCTGTGGTAACACGGTCTGTGGATCACAGCGGCAGGGAGCAATGCTGCTCATTTCCTGGTGACTGGGAAGAGGGGAGAGAGGAACAGTGACCTAACTTCCTTCATCCAAGTCCTACCTCCCCATTACACAAGGCCAGTGACCAAGTTGCCAACACAACCCTGGAGGACACTTAAAGACGTAAGCGATGCTGTAAAGCCAGTCTGCTTATGAGGAACAGCTGACCCGACACCATTCATACTTTTAAACCTTATCTTTAGAGCAATAACTCCCATTCTCTTTCCTTTCTGGCATGTTGGGGATGGACTGGGGGGGGGGCTTGTGAACCCCCTGAGCTGCAACCCCAGTCCTTCTCCAGTTAAAAGTAAACTTCATGGTTTTCAAACAAAAGCAAAAAACATACAAAGTAAAAAAAGAAGCACGTAAAACCGAATCAAAACCACCTTTTCTACTTCGTAGGAATATTGGCTCTAATTTCTCTCTCTTCAGACACAGAGAGATGGGGACTATTTTTTTATAAACACAGTCAAACTTTTGATTTCTCATGTTGGCTTCTCATCACATTTACCTTTGAAGAAAAAAGATCCAGCCTGCTTGCAAGTAAATATTTAAGTGGCCACTAAACTTTAAATATCCCTTTGAGATGGGCATTATCTTTCTGTAGGGAGGAGGGCCCTAATAGATTATAAAGTAGTCACATAATCCAAGGCCAAGAGAGGGAAGTAACTCCATCTTTAGCTTATAGAGGAACTAAGATGAGTTGGGTTAATGGACGAAGGTGACCATGACTTCTGGCAACCACTTTCCCAACTACAGTGTGTGTTTAGGTCTCAGGTTGGACCCAGAGAGCATGCCAAGAGAATGAAGACCCTTTCCTGCCTCCCCACACTGCACTCAAAGTGACCAATCTCAATAAAGATTGCCAGAATCCACATCCAGGTCCTGCCTTAAGTCTCATAAGCCCCGTGGGGCATCTCCCATTCTCCCTGATAAACCTATTGCTCTGGTCACTCCTTGTCCAATCGGACTTAACCCATTTGTGTGTACCTGAACAGTTGAGTCGGAGAGTTTGTGATTTGTTTTCCAAATGTCCGTTTAAATGGCTGGAGGGAGGGGAGTTGAGTACACATCAGAAATCCCAGCAACTGGGAAGCTGAGTTCGGAGGACATGGTATGCGAGCCTGTAAGAAACGAATCATCCAAGGAAAACGGAAGGATAGATTCAGTTCAACCCCAAAGCCACCAGAACAACCTGAAAAGTTTGTGTGCCATACTCTGCAGCTCAGTATGGAGCAGACAGGGGGCTTCATGGTGCAGGCTTTGGGACTTAGCTGCCATGGTGCAGAGGGATGGGGGGTGTCTAGCCAGCCTCAAGGGGCCACAACAGCTTGCAGGGTGGGTTAGATAACCTGTTCTCCTGACCCAAAGGCAGCAGAGAGATAAGCAGTGTGCCTGTTTTTTTTTGCAACTGGCTCCAGGGCCAGTAGATGGGTGGGAGTTCTGGATCCATGGGCAGCAGGTTTCTTGCAGCCTTGGTCCTGTTTAAGGCTCTGGTTTTAGATTGGGGATCCCCTGAGGTGCCAGTTTAGATTACACAGGGAGGCCTTGTCTCAGCATATAGAACAAGGGTAGAAACACTAAGAATAATACTTGTCTGCTCTAAAGGTTCAGTTTGGGTGGCAGTGGCTGGAATGGCAGCTGCTTGCAGCTGTCCAGTGTTCTCTGTTTATTTGGATCAGAACCCGACCAGATTCATGACACCTTTGTCTTGAAAATGGACTGAAGTTCTAATTTCCTATGTTTCACACACAAGTTCCTGTGCTCTGACCTGCTGATTCATTCTAACCAATGGCTTCTTCAGTGGTGGATTCTTACCACTGAGTAAGTGCATGCTTATTCAGGCTAGATAGCCTGCTCTTTTCACTGGCCTGCAATCATACACATCGGGTTTCCTTTCCTTTCCTCTCCCCTCCTCTCCTCCCCTCCCCTCCCCTTCTCAGACCCCTTCATCTCCCTTCCCCTCCTCCTCTCCATTCCCATTCTCCTCTTCACTCCCCTTTTCCTCCCCTCCTCTTCTCTCTGCTCTCTCCCCCTCCCCTCTCCCTCCCTTCCTTCCTTTCTTTCTTTTTTTTCTACTCAGACTTGGAAATGGCCACCTGCTGCTTTCTGCCGCTGAGCTCTGTGTTTGTTTACCTGCGTGTTTTCCCTGAATGACTTGCTTCTGTGGATCAGTGGTGAAGCAACCGCCTCAGGATATTGGGTGTCCAGCATTTCTGGTGGATTTCCTAGAACACAGACTATTCATTTACTTGTAGAAACGATGAGTTTCCTTGTGACAGTGTTCTGCAAATATATCATTATACCTTTTCTCTTTCCTTCCTTTTTTTTTTTTTGAGACAGGGTCCCTCTCTATAGTCCTGGATGTCCTGAAGTTCAATATATTTGCCAGTCGAGTCTCAGAATCAGAGATCTACTTGCCACTGTCTCCTGAGTTCTCAGATTAAAGGCTTGCACTACTGTACCTGGCATTATGCGCTTTCTTATTCATCCCTACCCCCAACACAGCTGTCCTCCATGTAGTTCCTCCCCCATCTTGCTGACTCTTCCCACCTCTGTCTTCCTGACACACATATTCTACTTCTCTCCCTTGCTTTCCCTCTCCCTTCTTTCCCACAAGCCCCTTTCAGTCTGGTTTATTTTAGCTAATACTATCAGCTCCACGTTCACCTTGCGAACGTCATAATTGCATTCTTTACAGCTGAGAGCATTTTCTCTCTGTCGGTCTATTGATGGGCATCTGGGCTGGTTCTGTATCTTCCCATTCTGACCAGTGCAGTGATAAACACGGATGTGCAGCTAGCTCTGTGATGTGCTGATGCAGCAGTCTTTAGTATCATGCTCCGGGGAAGGGCATAGCTGGATCATATGGTAGGTCTAGCTTCAGCTTTCTGAGGAGTTCACAGTGGCTACATCAGTTCCCACTCCCACTAAGCAGTGGATAAGGAAGAAGAGAGTGCCTTAACAGGAAGATTCATGAATCAGTTGCAGGGAAGACTGTCTGTATTATGCCTCTAAATTACGTTTCTTTCTCCCTTGTGGGACAGGAAAGCTATGAGACTGGGAGCGGCAGTCTGGAGCAAGAGTGAGGTCAAGATGTGTCCAAACCTCAACGGGAAGGAGTTAAGACTGTTGCCTCCTTGCTCTGGGCATCCATGTCCCATGGTCTGTACAACCCCCACCTCTGCCACCCTGGAGATAGTCACATAGCCTGGTGGTCGCATTACAGGCTTGACTTTCCTCTTTCCCTACAAGGACATGTCCAGCAAGCACCTGAAATTCCTCTTCATGCAAATGAAGAGTACTTAGTACCTCAGCACCAGCCAATAAACATTCTCACCTTGAAAACCCCCGCCTATTCCCCAAGGTTTATACAGCCCTTCTTCATCCCCATAAAGGAGAGCTGTTTTACTGAAAACCGGCTCAGAGAAGGCTGTTTGTCCCCGAGCTTGCTGCTCAAGGACCGAGGTCCTGTGGAACCCACCCTCCTGGCTGAGGTTCAGTCCTCCAAGTCCTGCTCAGTGAGCAACAGTGCCTGGACACCTGAGGCCAGAGAAGACCCAGGCCAGCAGTCAATTACTTTTGAAAAGCCCTTTGCTTTTCCTAACCTAAGCCCTGTATCTTCTTTTTCTTTTTCTTTTTGGACAGAATTTCACTATGTGGCTCTGTCTTAGTTAGGGTTTCTATGACTATGATGAAACACCATGACCAAAGAAAGTTGGGGAGGAAAGGGTTTATTTGGTTTATGCTTTCACATTATAGTTCAACCTCAAAGGAAGTCAGGACAGGAACTCAAGCAGGGCAGGGACCTGAAGCAGGAACAGGACATGACTCAGAGGCCATAGAGGACTGTTGCCTACTGGCTTGCTCCCCTTGGTTTGTTCAGTCTGCTGCTTTTACTAGCACAGGACCACTAGCCCAGGTGGTGCCTTACCCACAGAGGGCTGGTCCCTCCCCCATCAATCATTAATTTCAAAAATGTCAAGCTGGGGAGATGGCTCAGTGGTTAAGAGCACTGACTGCTCTTCTAGAGGTCCTGAGTTCAATTCCCAACAACCACATGGTGGCTCACAACCATCTGTAATGGGATCTGATGTCCTCTTCTGGTTTGTCTGAAGACAGCTTCAGTGTACTCATATAAATAAACTAAATAAATCTTTAAAAATGAATGCCCTACTGGCTTACCTACAACTCAATCTTATGGGGGCATTTTCTTAATTGAGGCTCCATCCTCGCTAATTACTTATGTCAAGTTGTTATACAACTGGCTAGTACAGCCTCATACTGGCTTCAAATTTAGGATCCTCTGCCTCTACCTCTGAGGTACAGGGTTCATCATAGGTGTGTGCCACTGCATCTGGGTGTTTCTAGCTCATTTCTTTTTATGATATTCTCTGGTCACGTTGTTTATTTTCGCAGACACTCTTCTTCTCTCCTGTTACTCCATCAGCATGTCTGAGTGCGTGTGTTGTTACTTCAGAAACACAACGTAGCTGCAGGGACTTCTGTCTTTTGCATGAGCTTCTTGTCTAAGTTGGTTCCACTTATTTCCTGTATAGCCCTTTCCTCTGACCATAGAGCACATAGATGGTCGCCAGATCATTTTATTTGAGATTGCTGACATCTGTGAAGGGTCACTCTGTTCCGACTGCTTGTTGGTTTTGTGCAGTGCTGGTGCATTTGCCTTGATATATTTCCCATCTTGGCCAGCAGCCGTCTCTCTTCCCTTATGACCTTGTGCTCTGTGTTCCCCTGTACAGGGTAACGCTAAAAATATTCGACAGCTAGCATCACACAGATACTGACCAATCAGAACAGATTCTGGCCATAGCTCTTGCAGGGTCAGAGGCTTCCTGCAAGGTCTGATGTTACGCATGAAGGTGCTGGTCTGTGAGATAGCCAGACAGTATGAGATGTTCAGTTTATTCTCCTGAAAATATTTTGATGCCATAATGATCAACATAACCATATACTATGCTATCAGCCAAATATAAGCCCTTCCTGGCAATGTCTTCTTTCTATATAGGAAAGATTGGAGGAGTGCGTATGTAGATGTGTGCTAATGAGCTCTGTCACTGTAATGAAATGACCATGTGTCTTGTTTACCACCTGATCATCATGGCAAGAAGCAGGCAGGCATGGTGCTGGATCAAAAGCTGAGAGCTTTACATCCTGATCCTTAGGCAGCAGGCAGAGAGAGACTGGTGTGGGTTTCTTGAAACCTCAACACCCACCTCCAGTGAATCACCTCTTCCAACAAGCCACGCTTCCTAACCCTTCCTAAACAGTTCCACCAACTGGGGACTATGTATTCAAACATTTGAGCCTATGGGGGCCATCCTCATTCAAACCATCACACAGAACTCAGTGATGTAGTTGTTTGGGGACACTCATGATTTGCTAAGTAACTCTTTACCTATGATCCACACTCCTATAAGGAAGCCCTCACCCATACTCCCTTAACTAACCCCTTATTCATGGTCTATGTTCCTGTCATGAACCCTCACCCATGCACCTGAAAGCAAACCCAGTAAACTAACTCATTAATTCACCAAGCTGAACTTATGTAAAACCCTTTCTTCGGCCTGTAGTTGATCTACCTGGTGACAGACATTTGGTCCTATCTTCCCAGGAAAAGTAATGCGTTGAGAAGACACACTGGCTGCATGCCTTGTGGCTTTTTCTCTCAGCTGAGGGACGGTCTATCTCCTAGTCTTTGTCTCACTCCTGCAACTGCATTCCTAACCCAACTCTGCCCTCACAATGACACTGCTCAGAGTAAGACATAAGGATGCCATAGCACCAAAAAAAATAGTCAACTCAAACCACAACTCTTGTTCCAAAGGGAATAAGACCAAGTGTAACATACACCAGATCGGAGTGACTGTGGCCTGGGAACACAGATTCAGGCTTTCCTGAATGATGCAATCCACTGTGGAAGCAGTAACAACAAACAAATCAAATATTTGCCAAATATATTGGTGGGGATACTATGTAGGTGGCTAAAAACTAAGTGGGGGAAATCCCTGTTCTGTTTTCCAATGCTGTTGATGACATTCTTAGCTTTGGGGAGACTGGTGGAAATTATGGGTCAGCTTATGACATATGATGCATTATGACTTAGGATACATTCCAACTTAAAAGATATATTCCAAAGGTTTCCCCTGATGGAAGCATGTCCAGTCAGATGCATAACTAGGTAAGAACTGGTGAGGGGACTAAGGGCAACAGAAGATCATTTTAGCTCTTTATCAGCAACATTCCAACTCTCCCAGGACAGAGAGTCCTAACCAGTCTGTAGAACCAATGTGGGTAAAGCTTTCCCAGCAAACTTCAGTTCACAGTGCGAATCAGCTCCTTTCTAAGTGGGATTTTAAGGAGGCTTTGGACTTTCCCTCCGTGGCAATGTGTTAGGATCTCTTTTTTCCTGACAGGAAATCTAGGCATTTTTTTCAGCTACCTCTTAAGTTCAAGGCACAAAGGAAAAAAAAAAAAAAAAAAAAAAAAAACTCAGTTCCTTCTACTGCTTGATGGCTGGGAACTTCTAAAGTTTTAAAAAAAAATTTGATAGCCATTTTGTTAGACCCTGAGAAGGAATTTCTAGTCTACACTCATCCTGAAAGGCCCCAGAGACAATTTTAAAGCACTGCATACAGTAGTTTGGAGAAATTAAGTCAGTGCTGTATGTCAGAATTGATGGGAAGAGTTCAACAGTATAAGAGAAGGGCCACATTCCCCAGACTGATGCATGTGGAGTGGCCCAGACAACAGTGTTTTTAAAAAGTGCTTGTTTTTAGACTCCTTCCATCAAATGTGTCTGTATAGATCTGAGAACCAAGAACTGGGTTTTAGTCCTACTGATTCATAATTTGACACATAAACATACCATTGACACCAACATTTTAGGAGTATTAACAAAGGCCATATAACATTATACAAAGACACATGCACACACACACAGTCACACTCAGGACACACACAGAAACAGACATGTATGGCAACACAGAGAAACACAGTCAGCCCTCCCCTACCGTATTTCTCTGCTCCCTCCCTCCTGCCCTCCCCTTCCCTTCTACCCCACAGCAGTCATTCTAAGTATTTCTATATAACCAGGGCAGCAGGGGGAGCTGGACTGTGTGGCACTGACTCACATTTACTTTCATCTAGCTGGGTCACAGAATGAATTCATCTGAAAGAATCAGGAAGCACTATTTGAGGTGACATCTAGCTTGCAAAATGGTCTTAAAACCCTTGCAAAGCCAGAGAGATTGCCATCAAGGGCAGATTATACCAACCCCAGAGTCAACGACAGCTACACCAAATAACTAGACAGGACATCGACGAATTAACACAGTTACCTGGAGTCATGCCTCCTGCGCCCAAGTCCTGCTTGATGTGATAGCATTTAGACATGCAGGAGTAATGGAAGAGAACTGACAGTTATGATTCTGTATCAGAGATGTTTGGAAGCATCTTCCTGGAGCAGAAAAAGGACGGAAGGGCTTAAGTCATGGCATGGGGCTAAGGGAACATTTGCAGGTGTGGAAGACATGTCAGTCAGGGTGAGAGGGCAGAGGGCTGAGAATGTGGAGGTCAAGGGAGACATTGAAGACAAAGCAGGTATGGAGAGTGAAGGAGAAAGGAGTAGGGGGTATGTCTTGCCTGAGAGACACCGCTGACTTGGCTGAAAAAGCTAAAGCAGCAGCCAGACTTGGCCTGGGTCTCAGGTATAGGAAGGACGACTAAAAGACAGCCAGGAGATAGGTGGGTCTGAGATGGAGCCATCAGCCTGGACGAATGTACTGCACCTCAAGTGTAATTTAAAGATTGTCTGCAGGGTGTCTGGTCTCTAGGATAGGTGAGAACAAATCTAAAGCAAAAGCTAGGTGGAGGGATTGGACTCTATTTTCCCCAGTGACTGAGGAAACCTCGGGTACACAGAGGATGGAGAAGGTTGAGGGCCCAGCATCTAAGATGACTGATCTACAAAGGACTTTGAGCATTGACAAAAGTAAAACGACTTCAACAATTCTGACTCTAAATCCAAACAGTGCCCTATACCTGGCCACACAGCAAAGACTCAGCCAGCAGCTTGGCTGTGTTCTCTAAGGAGGACAGACAGCTTCACACAGCAGCCTGTCACCAAAGCCAATGTGAACATCATGGCTCCAAGTACTCAGTTCTGTGCCTCTGGAATGATGACAGCAGTAGATCTTGGTTATACACACAGCCATGTGTTGTTACCCTCAGTCTGAGGGTGTCTTCCACTGTGCATGAATGAATGAAAGGACTACCAGCTCTCCATCCCTCTCCGTTACATCTGAAGTGTATACTATCTCCCTCTCTCTGCTTGGACAATACTACATTTGCTTGTTGTGAGTCCTAAGACTCTTTTTGGAGGCAGGCAAGGATGTGGTTTTGCTGGAGTAGAGTCTCTAAGGAAGAACTTCCTAGCTCTGAATCTCCCATCTTGGAAAACAAAGGAGAGACTACTTCTGCAAAGGGCTGGTCTGTCTAGAGTTATCTAGATCATCACAGATGTCACAATACTGGCTGATGCTGGAAGTCCTAAGAACCTTGTGAAGATCCTGGAGCTGGGAGAGCTATTTGGTAGCCTGTATCCAGTCCTCGTCAGCTGTGGGGATTAGGCAGAAGGCTTGCCAGTCTGTGCCTCAGTTCTGACTGTAACCTGAGGGTAACTATAGCACCTGCCTTAGTTAGCAGGAGGATTTGTGTCAATACTCATCAAGGACTTAGAATGATCACAGTGTGGACATTTCATAAATAGTACCTATTATTGGCACATACAATTAAGCAAAACCCAAACAAAACCCTTTGAAGAACATTTAATAAAATACTCTAAAAATATGTTTATTGTAACTAATGAATATAAAAATCTGACAGATGTTTTCAAACATTCTCCAAAGAAAGTAAAACCCTCACCCCTGCCCCACTTTTCATAAAATACAGGAATAACAACTTGGACAGAGAATCAGACACATTTGCACACAAGATTTTCACTCAACAATTGGTCCTAAAAGCTCCAATACATTTCTAAGTAAAGGTCCATTAAATTAGGAAGCCACAGGTTGTTTGACACTTTCGAAGTTTAACTTAGTTCCTATCAGCATTGTGATGTTCATTCAAAATACTGAGGGACAAGAGGTGATTCTGTGACAGATACCCAAAGCATGTGGCTCTACAAAACTACAAACATTCATGAGGATACAGACTGTGGAATTAAACATCAACATAGAAATGAATCTGAGAGAGTCTATGTATAGTTTAGCCTTTGGCATCTGGTATAACATTTCTTCTTCATAAGAGACACTGCACTGTTTAACTTTTTAACCAGAATAAATTTCTCTGCACATTTCTCATCAAACACAGATTGTCCACAGCCAATTTCACATGAGGTAGTTGGGCTGTTTAATGACATTCTAGTGAAATTCTCATGGCACATGGGAATCACCCATTACCCCATGCCATGAAGCTGGCTCATCAGCCATGTAGATCACCCTTCTCTTCACGGACTCCACCCACACATCTGGACACACACAGGGCTCTCTGTGAATGAGCTCAGCTGTGTAATGAAGCCATCCATCCTAATGCTGATGGAGCACCCACTCACTCCAGGGTGAGGGGACCACCTTGCCCAAGGTATGTGTAAAGGGAGGATACTGACCATACTTTAAATATATTAAGACATTTAAAATAAGCAGGATGTCCCCACACAGCTCGACTAGAAACACTTTCACCCTAAAGAAGTGACTCAAGGGTTCACAATTTACAAGAATTCTGAAAACTGCATTGCAGAGCACTGCCATTTCCCCCTTTCCATTAAAGGCTATATATAGACAAAGGAGAAGAGATCAATGCATGCGACATCTGTACCAGAGGCATTACCAGTGACTGGGTGATCATGCCCTAGAGTTCCCAAATGCAGCTGTATAGCAAGAAATCATGCAAATGATCTGCAGGATAGTCTAGACAGGGTTGGACTGGGAGAATTCACAGGGATGGGCCAGAGTGCAGTAAATGACCCTCAACTAATGTAATATATCTATAACCTTGTCATGGATAAAGTCTTCAAATACCGTTAGACAGCTAGTGGATATTTATGTCATTATCGTGTAATCCCGAGTTAGCTGCTACAGGTACAAAGGGTCACGTGAGAAGTAAAACACATCTGACAACACTTCATGTGCATGTCACAGGATGGGTCTAATGCACACAACCATGTAGACTGTAGTGTCACAAAGCATCCCATGTCTGGCTCTCTATGCCCAAACACGTTAGGCCTTCAATCAGAATGATGGCCCAACACATTGCAATTATTCAGAACTTCTACATCCAGACACCTTTGAATTTAAAAAATAATTGGTAGTGAAATGAAATATGAGGGTAGGGGGTTTGAGCCATTGTAAATCTGTGACTATATCAGAGGCAGTAGTTTGATGATTCAGAAACACGACAAAGCCCCATGCCTCAAGGACATAGTGGTCTAGTAGGAAACACATTAAAAAAACAAAAAACAAACAAACAAAAAAAAAAAACTCTTCAGAAAGTCTCCAAAATGCCATATATATATATATGGATGTGTGTGTGACTTTTAAAGTTGGACTAGTTTTTCTTTAGAGTTTTTCAGCTCTTCTCACTTCGAATTTAACAAAGTGCACTTTATTTATGGATCTCACCATACACTCTTGTACCTGAAAACACTCCACAGACAGAAGTCACCTGCACTAACTGTACATGGAGCAATCAAAGCAGAGGGCACACTTTCCTGTGGCACTCTGCTCTCCCATGTTACAAACGTGAACATGGTGCCTGCCCTCAGCGCTGACATTTTGGCTAGGTATATAACAGCTCCTGGACCAGGCGGGCTGCTGTTGCTAAGAAGGGGAAACAAAGCTGGGAGAGATCACTGTGGCAAGCTGGTGGGGGGGGGTCACTGCTAGTGATGCCCAGCAGCAGAGAAAAGCCGCAAGGCTGAAAGAGGGCGCTCAGATGTTCTCCACTGTGACACTAGGGGATGCTTTCACACGTAGACTGATTTGGACATAGTAACAAGCCACTACATTCCTACAGTACCCTTCTGGCTTCCCTTCTGGGCTGTGCCAAGAGCTGCCTCTATTATAAGTCGGTTTCTACCCTTAAAGATATTCCTCCAAGTCAGCATCTGTCAGTAGTTTTAGTTATAATCAGATCTATTTTCAAAAGACTAAAGGCTTATCACAATTATAAAGCCTTTGTTCAGTTCAACAGACATACTGATGCCAGCCCACGTGGAGCTGAGCCTCGTGGGGTGAGGGTGAGGAGTAGACTGATAGACAGAGGTGGGGCTGTGCTCTGTAAGCGGTCAGCCAGGGCTACTCACTCAATTCTGCTGCTCTATTTCCCTTGTCTCAAGAATATGCTAACAAAATAATCCAAAAACCGTCAGCAATGAAGAGAAGGTTAAGCGATGAAGCATTTTGTTAACAAACCAACCAGTTCTTTATCTGTCAGGATGAGGGTTGCTTAGAAATACCAGGGCTCTTGGGAGAGCTCCAGGGAGCACTTTCAGGTTCCTTTTCTCATTTCTTAGAAAGTAACTGAAAATCAGACAAAAAAATTAGCTTTAACTAAAACGAGAAACCAAGAACTGATAACTCAGGAGAAATAAACTTACAAACCCAGACTGCCCTGCAAGGCAGCTCTCCTGAGTACACTTGGGGCCTTAGTGAGGACCTGGGCTGAGGTGTTCTCAGAGTGCCAGCTCCTAGACTAGAGATCAGAGGCACCTGCAGCTGCGTTCACAGCCACGCTTAGTGTTAATATTCTGTAGCAGAACCCACCAATGGCACGTGGCCCAAAGTGTTCCCCCCCGGAGACAAGTGTGTTGGCTGCTTTTCTTTTTCTGTCTTAAGAGGCTATGTCAGGGGCAGGAGGTATAATTTATGCCCCACCCCATTCCCCATTTCCATTAGCCAGAGAAGAGAATCCATATGAAACTCTTGTAAGAGCAAAGTGGCATACTGTAAGTCTAGCTCACTCCTCCCTTTCCTAAGTTTAATTTCTATAACTTCTCATGTCAGCAAAATGCTTGCTTGGCTTAAAATTTTATTAAAAGTATTCTTAAGAGGCAAGGTCTTGCTATGTTGTTCAGGTTAATCTCCAAATCCTGGGCTCAGATAATACTTCACCCTCATACTTCTGAGTAGCTGGGGCTGCAGGTACCTCTGTGGCCCACTCTACTGCTGCATTAATTTGAGTAAACACCCACTTGTTTAAAGACAGACAAAAGACATTTTAGTACTTTTCCCTGAGCAGAGCCCTACTGTATACAGCAACAAAAGCAGTGTGCATAGTCATCCCCTTTACCTGTGCCTGGCAAAGGGCTCACTTTCTTCAGGGGACTGCTTATGCTGGAGCGACTCTTCTTCCTGTTAGGGGGAAGTAGCCTCTACTGGGGAAGGTATTCATGGCTTCTTCCCTATGCACACTCTAGTCAGCTTGGTCCATTTCTGGGAGATGGCATCTTGTCACTCTTTATAGAAGAATGCCACAAGCTGTTACGCCAGCTGCCGGTCTATTCACTCTCCATTTAATTATGCCACTTGAATGATAGCCACTTCCTCTGGAAGGAGAGTGTTTTATTTGGTTTCTACAGAAGCCTGGGAATTCTGCAAACTAGAATTCAAATGGGAATTTGGCTCCTCAGCCTTGTATACTTGGGTGTCTCCTAGAAAGGTTATCCACAAGGACATTCCTGTTTCCCCTCCATTCTGGGTTTTTCAGGTATGTCCTAGGACTCTGTTCTTTGGAATGGCATGTCATGTGACTTCAATACAGAGGTGATTGAGATCACATTTGGAAGCTACTTAGCTCTTTTGCTGAAGAGAGTTAATAAAGCAGGCAAAATAAATAAATAAATAAAAATCATCAGAAACAAGATCCTTCATGAGACCTCCCTATTGTAGGCTTTACTTGTGAAGTCAGATAAATACCCTTTTTTAAGCTTGCTGTTTTGCTATGATGTCCAATTCAGATAACACACATGAAATGTATCATATTTGCAAAGAGTGGCATGTGTCACTCAAATGACTTACCACACGTTTCTATTCTGTTCTCAAGCTAGGGTCATCCTTTTGAGCCATTGTCCCACCTGATAATAGGCATGGCAGTCCTTGTCACTATTTTCCCACAAGTGCCCAAATGCCTTCACTACACAGCCCTTCCCATCTGCAGAGCAATGGAGAAGGGATCCACTCAAGAAAGTCTAAGAATAACAAACTCTTACACACAAGTCCTTCAACAAAGGGGCTTACACTCCCTCCAATAAGCAGTCAGCCTCTAAGCTATTTTAAACACTGGTTTGTATCATAGTCCTGCGTACTGTGAGGGTTTGGGTGGCCCATTAAAACTAGTAACTAAAACAAAACAATACAAGTGTGATCCCAACAAATCCATCTGTCAGTTTTGCTCTTACTGCCTGCTATCCAAGTCTGGGACAGCGATGATCAGGTTTCCGTAGGCCTGTTGAAATATTTAGCACCTTGATTTTTAAACACATGAAACATTAAAACAATTCTAAATAAAAGCACTAGGACTTCCTCATGTCCATCTCCCCAAGGAAAGGCGCTGGAGAGTATCAAAGCTCTTGCTGGAAATTAACTAGGGCAACACAACACTTTAGCAGACTTTATTCCCTGAAGTTAGGAGGTGCTGTCCTGTGGCTGTCACACCACCTCGTCAGATTCCAGCCCATGGATCTCATATAACGTGTCCAGTATGGCCAGCTGTTTTTCCATAGCAGGGAGGTAAAGGCTGAGGTCCCTCTGCATCCCAGCACTGAAAGCTTCTTTCTGGTGGTCGCCTTCTTTTATGGTTAGCGCAGCCACAAAGTCCTCATAGGATGGTGCTGCCCTCAGTGCTAACTGCAAAAGAGTTACTTGTGAGGATCTGCAATACAGCTGTCTCTTGTACACAGACAGAGACAGACAGACAGACAGACACACACACACACGGAGGAAGGGAGGGAGGGAGGGAGCGGGGGAAACGGGGCTCCATGTTCTTTCTGCAGGAACAGGGTTGCCCAAGCACATTGGAATGCAATAATGATTCCAAGTCTTGATGCTCCATGTGGAGCTGAAGAACTTGGTGTTCTCCTACTGGGTTTTGGTCTTACTTTGGTCTAATATTCCCTTGTTATATCCCAACTCTTCTCTTCTGAATTATTTATTCTGTGCCCTACGCTTCAAGTTGAAAGTATGTAACTTGATTTTTTTATTTTACAGAGTCTCAAAGTTAAAGAGATTTTCTGAGTCTCAATTTATACTTTTGAACAGTTTTGGAACTGTTAAAGACAATAAAATGAGGACTTTTGAAGTTGGATCAAATGCATTTTGCATGACAAGATGGCCGGGAGCCTATGGTGAAGAGGGTAGACTTATGATGGTGATACTGTTAACCTGTCAGGATCTAGAATCACTAAGGGGACAATCTTATGGGCACATCTGTGAGTGTGTGTGAGAGACCCACGGTCAACATGACTTGCACTACTGTGCACTGGGACTTCAGTCTGAATAGCAGGAGAAAGCAGCAGACCCCATGGCTCTGCTAACTGTGGATGCAGTGTGGGCAGCTGCTCAAGCTCCTGCTGTCTGGCGGACCCTGGGAGCCCAGGTCCTTAAACTGCTTTGCCAGGTATTTTGTTGCAGCAACAAGTAACTAATACAGAGAAAATGTCTGTTTGCTTCTACACTGGCATTTTCATCGTAATTTATAAAAACTATGCAGTTTCTGTCTCTCTTCTTGTACAAACATTTTAAGTCTCAGGAACACGGGGGTTAGAACCGAAACCTAGATTTACTCATTGCTTCTCAACCACCCTTTCTGGGTGGAAGACTTCCTACACTCCTTCCCCATCTTCCACTGCAGTCTGGCTAGTCTGGTTTACAAGCCTGCCAAAATCTCTCTTCCAAGTATCACGAGGCGAGCTCTCCTGAGACAGCAGAGAATCTGCACTGTCCCCCTATATTTTGAATGCCTTTGAGAATCCATCCTCATTTGTGAAGTAAGGGTGGCTTGTATCTTTGCATCTCAGATTTCTCACAGACTCATTTGAAGACTTTAAGCAAAGTGCTTATGTTCTTAGAAACTCACCTTCCTCAAGCACAGAAGGTAGATAAACATTTTTTTTTTAATTTTAAAGATGAAGATCATATTAGTGTTTTACCCAAAGGCTGAAACATCATAAAACATTCAGAAGATAGTATAAATATAAAGGAAAGAGAGAAAAAATAAAAATAAGGCAGTTATTCAAAACCCAATGTAGAAAATCTTCCAGAACTGAAGGACATGTAAGTTCTGTAATTCAAATGGAAAACCAAAACAAAACAGAAAAGCTTATCATGAGAGTTTAGTGCAGAGAGAAAGGAAGAGTAAGGCTATCTAGAAGGGAAGTGAAGTAACGAAGTGGGAGAGCATGTACTGACTTTCCTGGTAGTGAGGGTGGAAGCTGGAGGACAAGTCAAGACCTCCAAGAGTCCTGAGGAAGCAACCGTTAGTCTATAGTCTCTACACAACCAGACCAGCACTCTAGGAAAAGAGGCAAGGCCAACGGTGAGCTCAGCTCTCCAGTCTGGCTGAAGAAGAAAGCAGGAAGGTCAAGTGACAGTTGGGTACCCATAAGCAAGTGGCAGAACCTTGACTGGCATTTATTTAGATGTGATGTGTTTGAGAATAAAAGTTCAATACTTGGCTGGCAATGTGTCAAATTCCAGGGATGGAAAGATGTTTTCTCTCAGCTGCTGAGATTGGCTAGTTGGCACATTAGAAAATGCAATAAGCCTTCCAAAGTATGGATGAGTTGGGGAGTAACTGCGAGGCTGCAAGGCCGGTGAGACTACACATTAACTCATTTATAGACAGAGCTGTGATAAAATGCTTGAAATCACTGGTTTCTCAAATACTATAAACACTGGACTCTGTTGAAGGCCATCAATGGCTAAAGATGGGTTATTTTCCTCTGTGTCTCAGGTCTCTGTCCATAACAGGGAAAGTAAGAGTAATCTCAGTGTTAGGAGAGCAATAACTTTATGTCTCTCAGAATGTATAGTGTGTGGTAAATACTCCAACTGCACTCTGTAAATGCAATGTGTGGTTTTGATAGGCAATTCTTTCAGCAATCTATTTTAGGGAATACGAATTTCAGTAAAATAATGTATGTGAAGAGATGCTGTGCCACTGCTAAGAACAAACTCGCAGGGACTTGCACTTCTTACAGAGGAGTCAGCACACTGTGGGATGTATTATGGAGCCACTAATTGTATTTTCTCTCAGACTCTTGTAACAGTAAAATGGTCACAACAGTGATTAGAGCAACAGTGCTTGTCTGGCAACCGAGGCTGAGTTGAGGGCTTGATCCTAAGCACCACAAACAACAAAAAAAAGTCATAAAAGAATCTATTAACAAAGACTACAGAATTATACTATAAACTAAATGTAAAAAATATAAATTTACATAACAAATTACATACATGCCATAAACATGTGGGTATATAAAGATAAACATGTATACATAGAACTATATATTTAAAAAATATATAAACTAGGTCAGTATTTGAAAGATTTAATAAAATTTATTTTTAAAAGCTAAGAAGGTAAAGCAAAATGCCAGGAAGGAAGAAATGCCAAGGTACCAGGCAAACACATGCATACAAATGTCTAATATCTTTATTGTTATAACAAATCTTTAAGAAGAAATTACTAGCCCTGCCTGGTAACACATGCCCACACAGTTAATATATGAAGATAAAATTCAACTAAAAACAAAACAAATCAAACAAAACCCAAAAAATAAAAAACCTGAACTAAGAGCTGAGAACCAACTTAATGAGCAGCAGAGGAGCTGTTAGCTGGAACTCATCACTGGGCTCAGTCTCTCCTCAGTGGGATTTGAGCCCACAGCCCTCCCATCCCTCTGCTTTTTTCTCTGCAGACAGCTGCTTCAGAGGCACAACTCCAGTGTCACAGAGACACTCTCATTCCTAAGTCTCTGTGAGACTTCTCTATTGCTGACATTTTCACATTTCAAAGCCTGTAAACACAAATGAGTCGACTTTTTTGGTTTTTGTCTCCAAAGATAAAGCAAGCAGAAGGACCATGTAACCAGTCATTGTCAACCTCCCTAATAGTGTGACACTTTAATACAGTTCCACATGTTACAGTGATTCCCAACCATACAATTATTTTTGTTGCTACTTCATAACTGTAATTTTGCTACTGTTGTGAACTGTAACGTAAATGTCTGATAGGCAGCCCTGTGAAAGGTGGCTTGGTGCTCCCATGGGTCTTGACTCACAGGCTGAGAACAACTGATATTGCTGATCATGCAAACTTTAGGGGACAGGAATGACTTACCGCAAAGACCCCTCGAACTACCCAGCCATGGTGTTGCCGTAATGTTTTGCCATATGCATTATCTTGAAAAGAAAGAGATTTTGTAGATGGTAAGGTGCCAATGTGATTTGTATAATACACTGTTTAATATATGCTTACTATTGAATTTTTCTTTCAAGACAAACAGGAATTTTCACCAATATTTGGGTCACTATATCTGAACTTCAGTTTATTATCACAGTGGGAAAATCTTCATATATAATACAATAAGGAGAGAGAAAAATACAGAAAAAAAGAGCACAACTAGAAGACTTAACTATACACAACATCCCAGAGAAATATTCTCTTTTGGCTGTATTAAAATAAGATGAGGTCTAAGCCTGGTCTTTTCTGGTTGCATAGAGAAGATTAGATATTGAGAAGCATCAATCCTCATGGCAGTTCTCCCTCATCATCACGGAGCATGCTCTACAGCCCCACAGTATTCTTTATCATCATCACGGAGCATGCTCTACAGCCCCACAGTATTCTTTATCATCATCACGGAGCATGCTCTACAGCCCCACAGTATTCTTTATCATCATCACGGAGCATGCTCTACAGCCCCACAGTATTCTTTATCATCATCACGGAGCATGCTCTACAGCCCCACAGTATTCTTTGGCCTCTAAAAGAAATGAATGAGCCTGTTATGGTGGTGCACGTCTCTAATCTGAGCATCCAGAAGGCAGTAGCAGGTGGATTTCTCTGAGTGTGAGGCCAGCCTGGTTTATACATCAACAGCCAGAACTACACAGAGAGAGACTGTCTGAAAAAACCAAAAATAAAATAAATGACCTTCTCCCAGTTCTTTGAGATGTATCTGTTCCTCAGAGACTCATTCTAAATTTCTAAATGGAAAGCCTTATCATTTTCTTTGACTTTCTCTTCCATTTACAAAGGAAGAAATGAAAGGCCCAGAGAGGAAGTGACTCTCCTAAGGATACAAAGCAATGACAATTTGGGATATTTGTAGCACATCAAACAATTCTTAGAAAAAATGATTATTGTTTGTGAAAAAAAATAGTGATAACAAAAGCCTGTGATTCATAGTCTTAAAACAAATTCCAGAAAACAGTTATATACATACACTCTTACCTATATTTCTACCTTAACCAAGATAGCCAAGAGAGCAGGCTCTGCTTACAGAGACTGCCATTTTTAATAGACAAGCAAAGCCATTGTCCCAGAAGAAATCTGCATCAAGGAAAAACTTCACACAAATGTCCTCTTAGGGCCATGTTTGTCATGGGTTAGCAAGCCTGCCTAGGGTGCCTCTGAGCCTTAGCATGCACCAACAGGCCAGAGCTCAGAAAGCCTGGGTCTGTGACAGGCTGTTTTAGTCTTCTGCTGAACACTGCCATTTATACTTCAAAGGGAATTCAGAGTGCGAGGAGAATTTGTGGAGAAGCGTTCAGCAGGAATGGAAGAGGTTCAGAGGAAGTATGGGGTGGAAGTAACAAAATACACTATTGGTAGGAAACAACACAAGTACACATGTAGGTGTGAAATAGTCAGAGTTCAACGTTAAATCACATCTGTTGACACAGTCTGTTTGCAGCCATGTCTGATGGAGGGTGACTAGGGTATGTATGTACATCACCTCCTCACAATGGATAGCAGTGGGAACTAGGGTTATTACAAAGATATCATTTTAATAAGAAGACCTCTGAAATAAGCCTGAATATCAGGAGGAAAATTTAGAATTTATAGCTCCCATTTCTCTTCCATAAACAGCACCAGAGGAGAATGGGGAAGGGAGAGCAGAGCTGAGGCTGGTTATGATAATTCCATCATAAAGCAACTTCTGTCCTTCTAAGTTTCTCTTCACCTCAACATCTTCTGGTCCTGTTTGTACATCAAGTGAACATACCAGTCAGAGTGCTGGGGGAAGTGCAGCTTATGGGCAGAGGGCTTGCCTGCTGTAAATGTAACTTTTATTCTCCTGATGCAACTGTGGTTTCTGAGGCGTCCTCTACCTGTTAACCTATGCCTGGTCCTGAAAGCTTCTAGCCTCCATATAATCAGTAGTATCTAGACCTAGTATATTTTCAGTCTCTGAAGATGCCCCCTTGGAAGTTGAAAAAAGTATGACCCACTCCAAAGGCATGGAATTAACTTATTTTTATGTTTATAACAATGGCTACTTAGTACCCGACTTTGTGTCTCAAGACTGTAGTAATCCAGGCTTTAGAGTCACAAGAATTTCACTCCCTCTACATATTCCAAGACTTACACTAGGCCTGTGTGGTGGCATGTGCCTCTCATTCCAGTACCTAAGAGACTGAGGCATGGGATTATGTATTGGAGGTCAACCTGGGCTATACAGTGAGAAACTATCTCAGTAACACCAAACTAAATTAGCAAGCAAAGGGCTCATGCAACATGATTTCCATAGGTCCAGAATGAGAATTCAGCCATGTTATTATCAGCACACCATGAGGATGCTATGAAGTCTAGCTTTCCTGATAGATGCATCAACTCATAACCATACCAGTGTTCATTCAGTAAGCACCCACATGCTGTAGTTACAGCATTGTGATGCAAATACAGGTCAATCTCCTCTTACCAAAGCCTCTCTTACAGTCTTGGCTCTGTCACTACAAAATGGACATGTGGAAGAATGCAGAATGACAGCTGGGCCCTGATCTCACTTCGCAGCAATTCCCTTAAACTGATAACAAACTAACCTCACGGTGGATTAGGATATACTGATCTTTAACAAACCAGACCTGACCACCAGGCACTGCACAGGCCCCTTGCTTCCTGCCCTCTTCTCCTTTCTTATTATGACATGGGACTGAAGCCAGGGTCTCACCCACGCTAAGTAAATGCTTTACCATGAAGCCACACACATCATCACCCCTTATAGATCCCTTTTAAGAAAGCATGTAAGAAGCAACGAATAAAAGTGAAATTTACAAAGGAAAAGGAAACCGAACCCCCTTGTGCTTGGCCCCATCTCCAGAGGCTCTTTTCCAGGTCTAGCTGCAAATCTATGAGAACATGAGGCACTCACTCAGGGCTGTCTGGATGTCCTTTTCCCCATTCTTCACTTCAGTCAAAAATCCCTTTAGAAATTTGAGACCTCTAAAATTAAAGAGAGGAAGAAATATTATTTTTGAAGTTCATCTCAGTATCTCAGGCAAGGTAGAGAGAGGGCAGGACAGATAGACATCCTTTCTGAACAGCTTCCCTGCCATTTCTGTTAGAAAGTTCTAGACACTCCCCTCACCCTCTGTGTCATCCCTGAAACATTTTTCAAATTATAATGCTATGGGTTTAACACCATCTAGAATTCATTAAAAATGAAAAGTCTAGAATCCCATACCAGACTTGGTGGTCCAGAAACTCTGGTTCTGAATGCAGTATTTCCCAGGCTTTGCCACTGAAGCAGAAAGCTGCTCATTTGAGAGAGACTCATTAGCTCTCCAGTCTAAAATTCTGATCTTAAAGATACTGCCAATATTAACAGTATGTATTACTATTGAGCTGATGCTTGGTTCAGCAGACTTTCTAAAGTTTACACTTTGGTTGCATCCTCTGAAAGGCAACAGTGAGCTGCCAATATTTCAACTGAACTGAACTTGAGCATGTGCTGGCTCCACGTGGGCCTTACCTCTTCAGCCACAAGAGGGCTTCGGTAGCTGAGTTCCTGATCTGAGCCACATCAGCCTCCACCTCATGCAGCACTATCTTCTGGAGGGTAGCAAACTCTTCTTTGTTGGTTATGTACTTCTGATTCACTTTCTGGAAAACAAAGCAAACAGGGCAAGTGTGGAAGCTCGAAACTGACATTACCAGTTCGATCAGGACACTGTTCAAATCTATAAGCAACAAAACTAAGAAACCAAAGTCAATTCCAAAAATTCTAGGAGGCTTTAACTCCAAGAGTGTCAAGCTTTAAGCATTGCTCTTGGGGTACCATTGCCTCCTTCAGAAACTCTCTTCTGTTTCCAACTACTTCTCATCTTGAGCGTGCACGTACGTGTGTACACACACACATACACACACACACAATCACTTGTATGACTGAGACCCCATATACCTCTCCAAACATGTCAGGAAAGGTATACACAGAACTTCCTCAACATATCATACCTAGTGCTGGGGACTGTCCTTTATTTTAGAGACAGGATCTCTCTACACACCCCCACTGCCCTGGAACCTCAATTTGTAGATGAAATTTACAGGTTGGCTTTCAATGTTCAAGAGCTTCCTGCTTCTGCCTCCCAAGTGCTGAGATTTGCATGTACCCCAGGTCTGGCTTATAAAGAGATCTAATCCATAAGTACTGGATGTAATATAACAACTTGCACTTCTCTGGGAAGAAGGCTCAGACTTCCTGTTGTTGATGGCCCCACGGCTGCACCCGGAAGTTGGCCACTGTGTCCAGACAAATGACAGCTATTGCCAGCCAACAAACTTTTGTAAAGTGTTTTCTTGTTATTAATCCCCAAATGCATACCCTCATTGCTGACATGATTCCCCACTGATCCGGTGGTCAGCCTACCAAGGGCTTGCCTCTCCCACGTGTCAGTCATTCCTCTACTGAAAATTCCCAGTGTGCACGACTCCTCTACCCCCTTTGATTTATTCTTGTCAAACACTAAAGGAGTAAAAACCATTCATTTATAAATAAGTTTCTGCAGAAACAAGAAAGTATATTCACCTTAATATTTCCAACAAGATCCATCTTAACAGGAGCAAACACTGTGGGACCAAGTTTGTCTGAAAAAAGAAAAAAAATAATATTGAAAAAGATCTTTTAATGTAGGAAACATGTATCATTATATTAGAAAATATTTTCATCATAATAATACACTAGAGGCTCTTTTCCCCAACATTACTCTGACTTCTGGACTTGGTCATTAGCTTTCTATCTCACAGCTTTGAGACGTGTCGCTGTGACAAGGTCTGATGAAAGCACCTCTCCTAAGTTTAGAGCATCCATTCGAAAGTCCTCAGGCTGGTACACTGCTCAATGTGGCAGCCACAGATATGTGACTATTTACTACTTCCAATTTTGCAGAGTCCAAACTGAAATGAATTGTAAGCCTAAAATACCTATCGGTTTTTAAAAACTTAGCACCAAAGGGAAAAAATGCAGAAAACCTCATTAATGGCTCTCTAACCTGATTCCATCCATGTTTATGACATTTTAGATATGCTGTTATGTAAGATATATTAATTTTTATTTTATTATATTAATGTATCTCCTAAAAACTTATATATTACATGTGGTTTGACTATACTACTAACTCTAGTTTAGCTAGATCTAACTTTATAATTTTAATTATTTATATTTAATAAATATAAGTTTTACTTTTAAAGCATAGCATAAAAACAGAAGATAAAAAACAATAAATTCTAAAAATTATCTGATTGGTCTTTTATAAAAAAGGTAGAAAATGATACAGCTAAAAAGAATCCCAAATATGAAATAAAACAGTGTGCTAAAAAACAATAGTTTCACTGGCTCTAAGACAGGAAATGAGAATTAAAAAAAGGAAAAAAAGAAAACACAAAATAAGTAAAGAATGTAGAAACAGCAAAACAGGAGTGAATGAATGTAAAGAACATAGCTCATTATATAGGTAATTACCCAAAAACATACATTTCAATAGCTGCAGAAACAGCATTTAATAAAATTACCTGATTCATAACTATAAGAACTACCAGCATATAGCAATCAATATAGCTATATACATTACTGCTACATATGTGAATAGCATCAAACCCATAAAGTCCAAAATTTATTCCTAATAAAACAGTCATACATAGCACTGTTTAGAGAAAATAAATATAGAGAAAATGACTAAAATAAATGTATATTTATATTCATTTATATATTTTATATACCCATATATATATATATATATAAATATATGCATCAGATAACACAAACACATATTATATGTTGTGAAAGACAATAATTTTCCCCAGATTGGCTTACAAATTCAATGCATACAGCTTTAACCAAAATCTCAGTGACCCTTTAATAGGGAATTTCTAACTAAATTATACAGATCTGCAAAGGACCTAGAATTTCCAAAACAACCATGACAAGAAACAAAATTGGGAGACTTGAGATACTAAGAAAATACAAACAAATCATGGGGCCAGAAAAAAGAAACCCATTTATAAGCCTAAAAGTTCTGGGGCAAATAGCCAAAGCAATGTAAGAGGCAATATTGGTTGTTGTTTTTCTTGACAAATGGTCCTTAAATAACTAGTTTGTGATTAAGACAAAATGACCCCCAAGTATCAGCATCACCATGTGTACAAAAAGTACTTCTAGCATGAACTACAGCTGAGAAGACAGCTCGGTCTGTAAAGTCCTTGCTTTGCAAGCGTGAGCACCTGAATTCAATTTCTAGCACCCATGGACAGAGGAGGGCCTCAGGTATAGTGACACAGGCTGACAGTCTCCACAAATGGGAGGGACACTGGAGGAAGACACAGGAAGATCTTTGGGGCCCTCTAGCTAAGCAACCTGGTCTACTTGCAACAGGCCAGTAAGAGACTTTGTCTAAAAAAAAAAAAAAAAAAAAAAAAAAAAAAAAAAAAAAAAAAAAAAAAAAAAAAAACAGTGGGTATCATAAGGAAAACCACCCAAGACTGTCCTCTAGCCTGTGCACCCATGCACTTAACACACACGTGTGCATGCACATGCATGATAGATGTAAAATTAAATATCTAGAGAAAACACGAAAGTATCTTTATTACCCTTGATTAAAAGTAACTTTAGGACAACTGAAAACATTTAACACAAAAGTCAAGTTTGTCAAAATGTGAAACTTACTTTTCAAAAAACAGATTTATAAAAAGATAAAATATAAATAGAAAAGTTTGAGTCTGAGGAAAATATCTGTGATGCATGTCTATAATGAAATTTTTCTTCAAAATTCAGTAACAGAAGCATCCTAAGTAATAAAACAAAAAATAATCAACTTTAAACCTGGACTAGATTTGGAGAGTCGTATCACAACAAAAAATCCTGCAGGGCCAAGAACTGTATGATAATGTACTCAGCATCATGGTACCTGCTAAATGCAAATTAAAGCTACAATGAAGGCCACTGAGTATGAGAAAGGCCTAAACCCAAGTACCTACACCAGCAAACGAGAGAAGGTGAAACAACAAGAGCCAGCGACTGTGGGTGTGGGGAAACTTCCTGCAGGCTAGCACAGTCGAGCTGCTCAGTAACACCAGAGTTCTTGTCCCAGATGCATGAGAGAGCAAGAAATACACACCACAAAGATAAATCTCTAAATATGCTTAGAGAGAAAAGCCAGGTATGAGTAGACATTTACACAGACAAGGAAAACCTAAGCCATGCTGACAATCAGGCTTCACAGGGGATGGTGAACCGAATGGTACAGGGACTGCTCTGTGGTGATGAAAATGCTCTCTAGTTTGCTAGGGATATAGAAGACATAGGGAGGAACAGACTGACAACTGTACAATTACGTTCTAGACGCAGGTTATACTTTAACTAAAAGGACATGAACAGGGCTTGGGAGATGGAAAGTGTGGAGCACTGGCAGCACAAGTGTGGAGACCAGAGCTCAGGTCCCCAGAGCCCACGTCAGAGTTGGGGTGTTGTGGAATCAACCCATCATCACAGCACAGGGAGGTAGAGAATTGAACAGAGGATCCCTGTAAATAAAGTGGAGAGTAACGAGGAAGACACCCAACATCAACCTCCGGCATGTACATATATGTGCACAGTATGTACATATTACACCCACTCAGATATGTAAACACACATACTCATATACACGAGAAACAAGGGCATGCAATAGTAGATCATACAGTAAATATCAACATGTCAACAATATTACTGACTTTATACTAAAAAAATTTTAATATTGTATATGTATATACAGATATATAATTGTATTTATCTTTGAAACAATTATCACTTAGTAAGATATTTCCCCACAGTACTGGCAGATTTGAAGGCTTGTTCCTGAACTACTGCTTGCATGTATATTTTCTAGAAAGCAGAATTCCCTATTTTCATTGACTATATAATCAATAGCTCAATCAATTACAAATGGAATGGGAAAATGCAAGAGTGTTTAAGTCGGACAGCTTTCACTATGTGGCATGTGATATCAAGAGGAAGCTAAGAAAAATCAATTACTGTGCCTGATACAGAATATTTATAATGTGAAAATTATGATAAAAGTCCAGAAACTAATGGATATAAGCCAATTGTAGAAATCTTACCTAGTACTGGAACTACCGCATAACAAGATGCCAAGAATGCTTCTGTGGGAATGCCACTATCTTCCAGAAGTTCAATGTCACTAAAGCTAAACAATTGGTTATTGAGAATGGAAGATTAAAACCACATCAGCACTCTGCAGTTCAGAGATGTCACAGAAACAGTTTTTGGGGGTAAACTACTCTGCCTGATTTCATGAGTAGTCACAGGCATTATTCTTCTATCATGAAACAGTCTATTGAACATAATCCACCGCATAATTCAAGCCATTCTCATCCCCTCCACCTGGTAAATACTAAGAAGTACTTGGTATACCATAGTCTCTATTGCTTAGAATACGCCATCATAACTGATTTCTAAAAAGGGAAACTAGTGTCAAATAGCCAGGAAATTTAAAGGGCCCAAAATACCTGGTATTCATAGTACTGAAGAAAGTTGGAATAACTTCTTCACTGTCTTCCCATGGAGATTCGGGCGAGCGAACTGAGTCAGATCCGGAGTCTGATCCGGGCTGTGCCAGATCCCTGTCATGACTCTCCAGGTTTTCCTCTCCATCTTTCTTCATTATCTCACCCTGGACTACAAAGGAAGTGATGCCTATCACTAAATTCCCACACTATTAGTATAAAAGTGAACACATAATCCTCAGTAAAGATTTATAAAACACAGAACAGGAAGTGTTGTACACATGCCCACACCCCTAAAGAGCATGTGTGGATCTTGTCACTGACCAGCACACATCACAATTACTCACTATCATTCAGTACTCTTCAGAAGCATGTGTTGTTTTATATTTACTTATCTATTTTGTCATTTGCATAGTGAGAGAACAACTTACAGAAGTTGGTTCTCTCCTTCCACCATGTGATTCTAGTGATCCAACTTGGATCATCAGGCTTAGTGGCAAGTGCTTTTACCTACTGAGTCATCTTGTTGGCCCTGGAAACCTGATATTAAGGACCTTATGGTATCAGTTATAGCAATATAAGGGCCACTAAGTGACTTTCTCCTATGAATGGCCAGTCCTGCTTGTAAGCATATTCTGTGTTTATGGATTGGGCCACTTGTTAAAATTTACTTGCTAATCCTAAATCAAGACTTGTAGTGCTTTTCCAGCTGTTCATGGCTATACAGGGTAGTACAAATTTGCTACCTAGCATGCATGGGCTTAGGTGTTTGTCTTGCTTCAAAAATCACACCAGAAACTAATGCCTTTATTTACTGTCATACTCTTTTCATGTGGCCTTTGTTGCCAATTCTGCAGTTGGAGAAGGCTCTAGACAGTTACTCTGTCTGGAGAGCATGAACACAAGAAGTGTGAGATACACCTTCACGGACAGAGTATGTGCGTGGACAGGCTTCATTTAGACATGAATTACAGTGATGCATCTGGGCTCAGCCCTTATCTAGATCACATACATGCTTCCAAATAGAAAACATGAAAGCAATGTTCTTTATTGATTGGCTGATCAAAACCACATAGTTGTAGAAAGCAGACTATTCCCTTAGATCATGTTTGGGGAACTTAATGTGAAGACAACACATGAAAACTGACAGTCATATTGTAAAGAACCCTGTTCAAAGGCTTTTACCTTAAATCGGACTGGTTTATGCCCACAGATTTCTATAGGGAAACTTTACTCAAGAAATCAGACTTTAAAGGGGTCTGTTACTTTCCTCAGATCAACATCTAACAGCTTCTAGGATTAACATATTAAAAATGACTTGGCTAGAAAAATTACAGAATCTTTTAAGTCAGCTAAGGAAGAAAGAAATTTTCTTATTTCAGTTACGTATACTGATTTAAAATTATTTAGTAAGCAGTTATCACACAACTATAAATTCTATCATAGTTAATCTGGCCAATATGAAGACAGACTTTGTGATTAGTGCCAGTGCAATTAGTAAATTTGAAAGGACAGAATTCCCAGCTACACAGGCATTACCTGAACTTTGGCTTGATAAACACACAGAAGTTTGGTGGTTGGTAAACTGTGACATCCTCAGGCCCCACTAGAAACCAGGAGATTGGAAAACTTAGCTGCTCTAATGTCACACACCAAGTCTGACGTTGCAATCTGGGTTCAAAAGATACTAAGGTATTATGGGAGTCAGTGAACCACTTACACCCACCAAAATACAGCCACGAGCTTCAGCACGTGTATTTTATTTACAGTGTTAGATGGGTAACAGATGCTGGACAGTTCCGTGACCGGCAGTAGCAAGCTCCCTTAGGAGATGGGCAGCATGCTGCTCGGAGGCCAAGCTCTATCTGTGTCCATCCTGTGTGTTAGGTACACCCTAAACCTACTGTTCAACACAGCAAGACAGACTTTTTCTAACATTACCTGTCACATTATCATCTGCGTTTTCTTCACTGGAGATGCTGCAATCCACCTCTGAGGATTTCAGATATAAGGAACTCTTGGTTTTCATTAGGATTTCTTCATCACCATTGACTTCTATACTTAGTGATCCATTTTCACAACTGTTTAACTCCATCGGCCTAAAACAAATTGTTTAAAAGAAAATGTGATTTTCTGGCCACAGGCTGCCCAGAAGATTAAACTTCTTAATGCTGTGACCCTTTAATACAATGTCTCATATTGTGGTGACATCAACAATAAAATTATCTTGTTGCTAATTCATGACTATAATTTTGCTACTGTTAGGAATTCTAATGTGGATATTGATGTGTGAATCCATGGGGCTTTGACCCACAGGTTGAGTAATGTTGCTCTAAGGGATAAGAGGATCCACAACCACCAAACACTGATTAAAGGCAATTTGTAAAAAACAAAACACTAACCTTTTTTTCCCCCACAGACACCAAGGCAAATACAGTTAACAAACTACTAAAGTTGGGTGTGGTGGCTTATTCCTGCAATCCTTTTTCCTTGGGGGGGGGTCAGCTGAGGCAAAAAGTCTGCCATTGTCCTAGGCTAACTTGGGCTGTAGATTAAGACCCTCTTGAAAAATAATAAATACAGAAATGCTTGTGGCTTTTCCTGTACCCTGAGTTAACCCAAGCTCCACTAGCATCAGGAAATGCTCAGGACAGCTCTTTAGTTTGCAATAGGCTTTCTCCAGGTGCCACATTTAATACTTAGTTGACTTTCTTCAACTTCTCCCTGGGAGGCTTTTCCTTATGACACTTGGCCACTTAAACATGTTTGCTTAGCAGTTAATTGTCTGAAGTGACAAGCTGTGGCCAGCAGAGAATTCTCCTATCAGCAGGAGTCTCAGAAAAAGGCACAAAGTAGGATCACAGCATTTCCCAAGGGACTGAGCACACATCAGGGCAGCAGGAAAAAGCTGTTTAACATTTAAATGAACAGCTGACTCTGGTAAAAGGATGTAATGTCTTCATACCCAGTCAACTTAAAGCAGTGACAGAGCAGCCTCCAAGCTACATAATGACTCCACCCAAAGGAAATACACACTTCAAACCCACAACTCAAAATGTAAACATAAAGGAAACAGAAATTTATAGAAATGTTTCTAGTGAAAGTGTTTGAAAAGGAAAAAAGTAGCAATGACCAAATTGAGGACAGTCTTTGTAATAAGGAATCAAAATGCACATAAACAGCATATAAAGGGATGGACTGTTAATAATTTAAAAGGATAATCTGTACTGTGTCAATTCAAGGAAGTGCCTACACAATTTTATTTTGTCTATTTTTATGAGTAAAGACCCTGACAGTAGCGAGCCAGGAAGCTTTTCCTTTCTTGGTGACACTCAGATCAGACTCAAGGACACACACATGCTAGGAGAGCATTGTACCTCTGAACTACATACACTTGCAGTTGTATATACAGTTTTTTTAAATCAATCATTTAGAGAAATGGTACTAGTTTATATTTTGCTTGCAAGTTATCTTTTGACTTATGAGCTACTAAGATTCCATCTCTAAGTAAGACAGAGAAACAATACTACTTTTCCTGGGGAAAAGCACACTGAAATCAACATTCAGCCCTTCTTCAAGAGAAGGTCTAAGCTTCAGCAACTCTACAAAGACCAAGTTAGTAGATGTGAGGGCAAGACTCATTTCCTAGGGAAATGGCCACATCTGTCCATTTCTGCCAAATCCACTTGTGGTTTAGCTGCTCACAAAGGGAAGTCAGGTCATTCGCTCTGACACCAGATCAAACCACCATCACCGCATCACTCCCTTTTTACAAACAAGGAACACAATGTATAGATTTCTAACTTCTAGAAAGAAGAAAAATAAGAGTTACTATACCTTTCCAGTGAGTTATGAATTGGTATGATAGGATGTTTCATCTTTAAAAAGAAAAACAAAGAAATGAAAGTTTGTGTGTTACACTTGCAACAGAGTGTTATTTAGAATATCATCACATAAGAAAAGTGGTCAATACAGACAGAATACATATTACCCTCCTCAAGGAAAGAATCCTAGGTCCAATAGAAGTACACCCAAATTTCTTAGGAAAGGATGATAGGTCTCAATACCATAGTCAAATTCCTAATGACTAGTTTTCTTTGTAATTTGTTAGCCATATTCAGCACTGAGAGATAGCAAATTATGGTGCAGTACTGTATCTAACACTAAAGATAGAAGGTAAGCATTACAGACAGAATTTCTGTCCTTAAGTCAACTTCAATAGAAGTTAGGGCTGAAACAGGGAGTGTACGAGAGGACATCCTCTTAGTCTGACCTAGGCACTGAGGGAAGATAAACAGGGGCTAACATAGGAGAGAAGCAGAGACAGGACTTCAGCACTGGGAAAGGACTTAAGCAATGGCATGTTCAGGCTAGGTGTGGTCAAGGGAGGAAGCTGCTGACATGGGAGGAGGCTACAAAGTTTAAGTCTTAGCTTATAGGCCATGAGGAAATGACCAATTTACTCATTACTCTTGGCTAATGGAAGTGTCAGGCTGACCCTGACTAGGTAGGATAGCAATAATCTTGGGAAGACTCTTTGAGGTTAGAGAGAAGAGATTATAGTAGAAAACCATGTAGGGTTAAACTGCTAAAAAAAAATACCCAACTAGACACAGGATCAAAGGCAGATCCAAAAGTGGACAGAAAGAAAACGACTCTCAAACAGTAGTAGGCATGGCTGCATGTATCCTTATATTTTGCCACAGGGCTGCTGGAGAGAAGGGGAGCTGGGCTTTTACCTTGCTGGACTTAAGCACCGCTAGTTGAGGGGACCCTGGGGGTGTATGGTAGAGCAGTTCAGAGGTAAAGGCTGCATTTGCAATCTGCATGCATTCTTCCAAGGTCTTCAGGAAAGTGTTGCAGGTTGATTTCAGCAGAGTTCCTACATCGATTCCCTCCTATATAACAACCAGAAGAAGAACCTTTTGTCTTGCTACAAAATGAAAAACTCAGTGGTATACTCACAAACAACATTAATATGCCCAACCAGCATGTTGCTAGATAAATATGCATATCAGTGATATGTAACAAAAACCAGTTAGTCCAAGTCATCCATTTTCATATACACCTTGCTGTTCTGACCCTTTATTTGCCCACTGTTCCAGTTAATGGCAACTTCTTTTCCCTCTAGACTCTATGCTAGCACCCTGCTAGTGCTGGGCACAGATGCAGGCACTGTACATCATTTGTTCTCAGTGTGGAAGACTAGAGGGCTTGAAGTAACCAAAATTCATTTAAAGAGCTAGTAGGTACTTTTGTCTTTTAAGGAAGTTTCATTTTCTGAGTGTTTTGCTTTTGAATATTGATATTAGTAAGTTGTTCATGAAATCTCTGAAGACACACTCTTGACTGGGGGATCAAGGAGATGACATATATGTTTAATAAAGGTCCCAGGTGATGCTGTGATTGCAATCTGTATTTGTTATCAAGTTCCCAAATTCCTTCAAGGGTAAGAAAGTGTGTGCTTTTAAGTACAGCAATGCATGTAATTCTGTGTTGGAGTCTGCCCCTTTCTTCCAAACAACAGCTGGTTCCAAGATGGCAATTCCTGGAGAACAAATACCCATAAACAATCTGACACTATCTTTGTGTATAACATCAGTGACATCACTAAAACAACACTTTACCTCAGAGTCAGCGACACTGGCTGTGGCCACTTCTTTTGTTTTATCTACTTGTTGAACAAGGAGGTCACAGTACAGCCTTAGTTCCGACATTTTGGTTTTCAAGTGTTCAGTATTTTCTGCAAATTCTAAGTTAACAACAACAACAAAGGTAAAGTATATTCAGACAGGACAGCCATTTCCTAGTTAGTAGGCTCCACAGAAGCGGAGTAACTGATGCCTCAAGTGAGGTTTACAGTGTGTTTCGGGGTGAGAGGTAAAGTGTCAGAGGAACAGAAACGCAGAGAGGGCATAGCCCAGCTCTTCCTTCAGGGAACACACAGAACGACCACAGGTTCAGAAAGAGAAGAATCTGTGGGAGCCCCTCTCCTGAACTGTCTAAGCCCACCTCTCTGTAATACGGGGCCCTAGTGCTGTGTTCCTGGGAACAGTGTTCTGAGCACCAGATCACATAGTCTGTCAGGGCTAATGGCACATAGCCATTACAGGCAAGGCTCTGCAGATACCTTAGTGCTAAAGAATCAGCAACAATTGCTGTCACTTCTATTTCCTTTTCACGACAATGCTACACATCACCTGCTCTGAGACAATCCAACAGCTTCAAGAATTTGTTTCTGATTTAGCACCAACACAACCAAGGAAGAGGCCATTTTATTGGGTCTACTTCAAGAGTTAGGAACTTCTCTGTCACATGAAAGGCTCCCTCAGTGCAGCAATCTCTTCAGGTACACATACAGGCTTGCAAAGCTGTGACTGGAGCAGTAAGCCTCAACACTCCTACCTCAGGGGAAGGAAGAAGGTCCACTGTGGTGCTCAGAAGATCAAATGATGTCCCTGAGCTCTGAGCAGCAATCAAATATCCACCTACCTGAGGGGAGACCTGGGAAAGCAGGTACACACTGCAGAGAACACTCTGATCCCTAGGCATTTTTCAAAGATGAGGTGAATGAGGCTCAGAAAAATTAAGTAACTTGTGGCAGAATTGTATAGCCAGTAAAGTACTGATACATCATTTACCCTAGGTGCATCTGGCTCCAAAGTTGTCATGTTTCCTACCACACCAAGAAAGCAAACTTGTGGAACCCTGCGTCAATTCTGCAATATGTATAGCATTTCAACAATACAAGTGGCTTGAGGGAATCCAGAAATAGCAGTGGGTAGTTTCCGAGGTCCTCAGACAAGGGGCCGTTGATACTAACCTTTTTCCTTCTGTGTCCTGCTATCTGTCAGGCAGGCCTTGGCAGATCCCAGAGCTACCAGCCACCGCTGTCTCTCTGCCACACTTCTGGCTTTTAAGTAGAAATACTGTTCCCCGGGGATGATGAGGTCCATACGAGTATTATCCACGGAATGCACTTCGAGCAAGGAAGAAGATCAGACTCATTAACAACTATCTGGGCAGCTCCATCCCAGCTTGTTTAGTTTGTTATAATTTACTATTTATGTACTTATGTGCTCATGTGTGCACATATATGTGAAGGTGCATATGTCTGTGTGTGTACTAAGGCCAGAAGAAGTCAGCTACTCTTCTCGATCAGCTGTTCCTTCTGAATCCAAGAGTGTGTTCTCATCACTAAGGTAGAAGCCACCAAGCCCAGAGATCCTTCTGTCTCTGTCCTCCTCAGACTTGAGGTTACAGGAGTGTGCAAAATGCCTGGCTTGTGATTACATGGGTATTGGCATCTAAATTTCAGTCCCCAATACTGGGTAGCAAGTGATTTTAACCACTGAACTATCTCTCCTATTCTCCTGAAAGTTTCTTTAATGACACTAAGTTCTTTGCATTTATCTGTTCTAGACAGCTTTGCTGATTAAGAAGAGAAACCTTGCAGGATGTAGTGGCACACACTTCTAATCCTAACACTCAGGAAGTAGAGACCAGCTGGTTTACAAAGTGAGTTCCCAGCCAATCAGAACCACACAATACAGAAATCTTGTCTTAAGGCAGACGCTGTCTACTCTTTCCCAGTTCCCCCCAACATACACACACACACACACACACACACACACACCAGTCATCTAACTGAACCTTGTTATCAGGATGGAGCCAGAGTCTCTCTTTGGCCCCGTGAATATATAAAGTATGTTATTCTAAGCCCAAAAGACTAGCATGCTCACACAGGAAAGCGTAGGCTTGCCATTAGGTGGCATAGGACCTTTAAGAGGGCAGTTAAGTAGGAAGTCATTGGAGGTCACTGTTTGGAGGTAATTATGTAGTTCTCACAGATTCTGATTAGTACGTGTGGGGGGGTCATTACATAGGAACAAAGGCTCCTCCCAGGTTTCTCTGGCTTTCTGTGTGAGACCTCCCTTCTCTATAATTTATCATCATGATACCATATATCAGTGTGCCCTAACCAGTTAGCCCTCTTTTATCTAGACTTTCATAGTCTAATATGTTAGCTAAATGAAATTATTTTATTCATACATTACCCAGCCCCGAGTATTTTACTATGGCAACAGAATCGACTAACATACCTGCTAATGACCAAAATTTTTATTTCCTTGGAGCTATTGGGAAACAATCAAGAACACATTTGCCCCTTTCTGTTTCTCTCAAGCTCTCAGTGTGGGTGTGCAGGTATTTTCTTAGAATTCTTTCAGAGAAGAAACTAGCAAACTACATTCTTCTTCATCTCCACCAAATTTCCATCTACTAGTAGTCTCTTCAGTCACACACTTCACCATCTGAAGATTCTAAAGCCAAGGAGTAAAGACTATTTGCTGTCCCTGTAGTGCTTTCTTATTTTGATTGGAAGGTGGGGTGTGCAGGTGGGTATGTATGTCTGTCCTGATTTAAACACAAAGGTGTTTGATGTTAGAGTAAAATCACTGAAGACTCACATACAGCCACTGGCCCCAGGTAAGCAGGTAAGAAATGAGCATAGTCTGAGTGTGAAGATGTTGTTTTCATTATTCTGACCAGTTTATAACCCATCCTGAAAAAGCTGGCTGCAGTTTTAGTTTTTTCCAAAGGCATTCTTTCAAGAACAACTGTCTTTGCACCTTTCCTCATTTAGAACAACCAGTGTGTCCTGCAGGAGCAGCACAGAAAGGCATGCAGGGACCAGTAGTTTTCATTCTTCTAGGGAAGTACAAAGAAAACAAAAGGTTCCAAGTTAGCTGGTCACTCACCTTGAATCTCACAGACTGCCATTTGGATGCTCCCTTTGCAGCCCTTCCAGGCATCTTCTGGAGAGTCGTAATAGGATAATATTCCCCCACACAGAAGGAACCACCGAGGCTGCCAACCTAGGGGCAGAGTTGGCACAGTTACTGCTGGTGTGCAAGGTACCAACACAGGCATGGAAATAGGACCTAATAGTGTAGGGTACCAAGTCCCAGATGCAAGGACCTTTTCATTTCTTCTACAAAGGAAGCAAGTCAGAAAAGACGTGTACATTTGATACTAGTTTTATAAAATTAGAAACAAAAGTCCTAGAGGCATATATTTTAGTCATGAGATATAGAAGTTGGGAAGGATCAGGAGCAAAGAAGTGTTGGTGATATGCAATAGGACTTACACAGATTTTTATTTTCATTTCCCCCCCTATAAACACAGTTCTAGTGGCCAGATCAGCAGCCATTACCTGCCCATATGTTACAGACTGCATGCTCCCATGGAGGTTTGCAGTAACCAATGACACCGGTGAAAATCTCATCCAAATACCCATGCCAGCTGGGATTCCCACAGAGCCAAAGACACTCAGGCCAGTTAACATGAGAGGATCAGATGACCAGAGGCCAGATGGTTTTAGTACAGAATTCTACCAGATCTTCAAAGAAGAGCTAATATGAATATTCCTCAACTATTCTACAAAATAGGAACACTATCTCATTCATTTTATGAAGTCACAGTTACTCTGATACATAAACCACACACAGACCCAACAAAGAAAGAGAACTTTAGACCAATTTAGCTTGTGAATATTAATGCAAAAATACTAAATCGAATTCTCACAAACCAAATCCAAGAACACATCAAAACCACCATTCCCCATGATCAAGTAGGCTTCATCTCAGGGATGCAGGGATGGGTAAATATATGAACATTGATCAACATAATACACTATATAAACAAGTCAAGGAAAAAAGTCACATGATCATCTCATTGGATGCTGAAAAGGCCTTCCACAAAATATAAAACTGTTCATGATAAAAGTCTTGGAGAGTTCAGGAATTCATGGCTTACACCTAAATATAATAAAATCGCAAATTAACTGGAGAGAAACTAGAAGCAATCACACGAAAATCTGGGACAAGACAAGATTGCTCATTCTTTCCCTATCTATTCAATGTAGTACTTGAAGTTTTAGCCAAAGCAATTAGACAAAAAAAGGAATCAAGGGATACAAGTTGGAAAGAAGAAGTCAAAGTATTACTATTTGAGATGATATGATAGTATTCATAATCAACTCCCAAAATTCCACTGGACAACTCCTACAGCTGATGAACAACTTCACCAAAGTGACAGGATATAAAATTAATTCAAACAAATCAGTAGCTTTCCTTTAAAAAAAAAAGATTGATTTATTATATATAAGTATACTGTAGTTGTCCTCAGACACACCAGAAGAGGGCATCAGATTTCATTATTAGATGGTTGTGAGCCACCATGTGGTTGCTGGGATCTGAACTCAGGACCTCTGGAAGAGCAGTCAGTGTTCTTAACTGCTGAGCCATCTCTCCAGCCCAGTAGCTTTCCTTTATACAAATAATAAATGGGCTGAGAAAGACATTAGGGAAACAACACCCTTCACAATAGTCACAAATAATATAAAATATCTTGGTGCAACTGTTACCAAGCAAGTGAAAGATCTGTATGACAAGAATTCAAATCCCTGAAAAATTGAAGAAGGCCTCAGAAGATGGAAAGATCTCACATGATTATGGATTAGTAGGATTAACATAGTGAAAATGGCCATCTTACCAAAGGCAATCTACAGATTCAATGTAATTTCTATCAAAATCCCAACACAATTCTTCACAGACATGAAAAGAACAATTCTCAACTTCATATGGAAAAACAAAAAACCCAGGATAGCTGTGATGTTTTGTATATGCTCAGCTCCGGAGGTGGCACTATTAGAAGGTGTGGCCCTGTAGGTGTGTCACTGTGGGTGTGGCTTTAAGACCCTCATCCTAGCTGCCTGGAAGCCAGTATTCTGTGAGCAGCCTTCAGACAAAGATGTAGAACTCTTAGCTCCTCCTGCACCATGCCTGCCTGTATGCCACGTTCCCCACTCGATAATAGGCTGAACCTGTAAGCCAGTCCTAATTAAATGTTGTTCGTATAAGAGTTGTTTTGATCAAGATGTCTGTTCACAGCAGTTAAATCCTAAGACAATAGCCAAAACAATTCTCAACAATAAAAGAACTTCCCGGGGAAATTTCAAGCTGTAATACAAAGCAATAGTGATAAACACCATATGGTATTAGTAGAGACAGGGGGATCAATGAAATAGAATCAAAGACCCAGAATTAAACCATATACATACTTGATCTTTGATGAAGAAACCAAAAGCATACAGTGGAAAAAAGGTGCTGGTCTAACTTGAGGTCTATATGTAGGAGAATGAAAATAAATCCATATTTATGACCTTGCACAAAGCTCAAGTCCAAGTGAATCAAGGACCTCAACATAAAACCAGATACACTGAATCTAATAGAAGAGAAAATGGGAAAGAGCCTCAAACTCATTGACACAGGGGGAAATTTCCTGAACAAAACACGAATGGCTTAGGTTCTAAGATCAACAACTGATAAATGAGACCTCATGAAACTGAAAATCTCTTGTAAGGCAAAAGACATCATCAATAGGACAAATTGGCAGCCTACAGATTGGGGGGAAAATCTTCACTAACCCTACAACCAACAGAAGGTTAATATCCAAAATATATAAAAAAACTCAAAAAGTTAACCTCCAAAAAACCAAATGACCCAATTAAAAAAACAGGATTTAAAGCTACACAGAGAATTCACAACAGAAGAATCTCTAATGGCTGAGAAAAACTTATAAAATGTTCTAAGTCCTTAGTCTAGAGAAATGCAAACCAAAATGACCCTGAGATCTTACCTTACACCAATCAGAATGGCTAAGATAAAAAACACTCCTCCATTGTTGGTGGGATGACAAATTAGTACAACCACTCTGAAAACCAATCTGGTGGTTAAATAGTTCTACCTAAAGACCCAGCTATACCTCTCTTGGGCATATACCTTAAAGATGCCCCACCATACCACAAGGACACATGCTCCACCATGTTCAAAGCAGCCTTACCTGGACTATCCAGAAGCAGGAAACAACCCAGATGTCCCTCAACTGAAGAATAGATACAGAAATGTGGTTCATTTACATAATGGAATACTATGCCGCTATTAAAAATGAGAACATCATGAATTTTCCAGGCAAATAAATGGAACTAGAAAATATCATCCTGAGTAAGGTAACTCAGACCTCAAAGGATATGCATGATATGTACTCAAAAATAAGTGGATATTAGCCAAAAATATAGAATACCTAGGATACAACTCATAGACTGTAAGAAGTGTAACAAGCAGAAAGGTCCTAGTGAAGGTGTTTCAATCTCACTTAGAAGGGGGAAGAAAATAATCATGGGAGGCAGAGGGAGGGAGAGATATAGGTGGGTGAGGGGAGGAAAAAGGGAAAATGGGAAAAGGATCAGGTAAGGGGGTACAGAGAAAAGTCCAGAGGGTCAGGAGAATTTTTGAATGGAAATAAGCAGCCTCGGGAGTGGGAGATGGAGGACCTTCTAGAAAGTACCAAAGATCTGGAAGGTGAGAGACTCTCAGGATTCAATTGGGGGGGGGGGGAGACTTGGTCCACTTTCAATAGATAGGCAAGGCCTCAAAGTGGAAGGACTGGGTTACTGTCTTAGTCAGGGTTTCTATTCCTGCACAAACATCATGACCAAGAAGGAAGTTGGGGAGGAAAGGGTTTATTCAGCTCACACTTCCACATTGCTGTTCATCACCAAAGGAAGTCAGGACTGGAACTCAAGCAGGTCAGGAAGCAGGAGCTCATGCAGAGGCTACAGAGAGATGTTACTTACTGGCTTGCTTCTCCTAGCTTCCTCAGCCTACTTTCTTATAGAATCCAGGTCTACCAGCCCAGGGATAGTACCACCCAAAATGGGCTGGGCCCTCCGCGCTTGATCACTAGTTGAGAAAATGCCTTACAGCCGGATCTCATGGAGGCATTTCCTCAACTGAGGCTCCTTTGACTGTGATAACTCCAGCTTGTGTCAAGTTGACACAAAACCAGCCAGTACAGTTACTGACCCACAGCCAAAATTTCTAACCCAGAATTGTTCCTGTCTAAAAACTTCAGGGACAGAAATGGACAAGAGACTGAAGGAAAGGTGATCCAATGATAGGCCCAACTTGGGATCCATCTGGGGTGGGGACACCAAGGCCTGATACTTTTACTGATGCTATGATGGGAGCCTGGCATGGCTATCCTTCAAGTGGCCCTACCAGCAGCTGACTGAGACAGAAGCAAATACTTATCCAACCATTGGACTGAAGTTGGAGACCCTGTGATTGAATTAGGGGAAAGATTGAAGAAGCAGAAGGGGTAAGCGACTCCATAGGAAGACCAGCAGTGTCAACTAACCCAAATCTCAGGGAGCTCCCAGAGACTGAGCCAGGAGCATACATGGGCTGGTCCAAGGCCCCTGGCACATATATAGCAGAAGTTTGCCTAGTCTGTTCTCAGTGGGAGAAGATGTGCTTAATCCTTGAGAGACTTGAGGCCCCAGGGAAGGGGAGGTCTGGTGGAAGGGGGAGTACCCTCAAGAAGAAGGGGAAGAGGAATGGGATGAGGAACTCTGGGGGTAACGAATGGAATGTAAATAGATAATTTTTAAAAACACAGAGTTTTAGTAATCCACGATTTTTAATTTTCCTAAGGCAAATTACACTGTCACGAATATCATTGTCACACAACTATCTCCCTTGTCTAAGAACTATCAGGATCTAAGAAACTGCAATAAAGATCACAATGACCTCTCAGCAAAGAGCATGCAGTGTCCAGACTAATGAGCCTAGAAGCATAGGACAAATTTCTCTGACCATTTAGTACTGGACCACCACAGCACAGCAATCTTTAAACGCTCAAGAGTTAGTTCTAATCATGTCAATATTGAAGTTTGGGGACAAGCTATATACAGCAGAAGCAGGCATCTTAGCTAAGTCTTCTCACATACTCCGAGATTCTAGACAAAGAATGTGATTTGCAAGGAATCAAGCTTTATCTCCTCATAAAATGCCCTCACAACTAACACACACACACACACACACACACACACACACACACACACACACACACACCCATGGATCCTTGGGAATTGTATAAACCATGTCATTAGGGGCTGGAGAGATGGCTTAGTAGTACAGAGATCTTGCTGTTCTTGCAGAGGTCCATGGTTTGGTTTCCAGCAATCACACGGTGGCTAACAACTGTTCTAGAGGACCCACTGCTATCTTATGGCCTTTATGGGCACCAGGCAATGGACAGGAACATACATTCAGGCAAAATATTTGCATATATTAAAAAAACTTTTTTTAAAAATGTGGGTAGGGGCTGGAGAGATGGCTCAGCAGTTAAGAGCACTGATTGCTTTTCCAGAGGACCCGAGTTCAATTCCCAGCAATCACATGGTGGCTCACAACCATCTGTAATGGGGATCCAAAGCCCTCTTCTGGTGTGTCTGAAGACAGAGACAGTGTAGTCATGTACATAAAATAAATAAATAAATCTTTTAAAAAAATATGGGTAAAACATCAAATGGTATCTAAATGACACTGACTTACTTTGATGGTTGGGGAGAATGCTGTACTTCCTAAAGCCATTCCACCCTTCCTTGTTTCCCCAGGGAAACCTGTTATGAGAAGGCTGAAGAGATCCAAGGGAAGGAGTTGGGAGGGCAGGTGAGATGTTCTTCCCATTCACCAGGGTCTGCTTTTCTACAAACCATAGACCCAGGCCTGCCAGAGACACAGCTCTGCTTCCATAAATAAAACAAGATGAACATTAATTCTCAACATCTACTCAACAATAATAACTGAACTGAAGTACCCTGCCATATAATTTTTGTCTTACAGTAAATATCTTACTTATTTCTAAAATTACCAAAACAGCTACTTATCTTTCTATACTTTTTGAATTGAAAGCTTCTGCCTAGGGAGGAAGATCCTTTATTGACTATAAAGAGCCCTATGGTCTTACCATGGCCACACGGTAGAAAAGTTGTTGAGATGAATTCATAAATATACTTATGTTGGAAGAGGACATGTCTTAACGTCATCTTCAAGTTCTACAGAAACACAAACTTGATGGTGATCATCCATGCAACCTAGTAAATATACTCTTCTGAGTACACTACTGCTCTCTTGGCATCAGAGGTTAATGATGCATTGCATCTTTGTAAAAGAAAAAAATCTGATTATGTATTCCATTATTTAGGCTACCCCCTCCTTACCAAGACAAAAAAATCAGATTCTCAGAATGTGAAAATGGAAGAAGTCTTTGAAACCACCCAGGCCAATTGGTTTTATTTATCTCAAGGCACACATTTACACAATAGAGCTAAAAAGAAAACCACACCTTCCTATTGCCTCTGTGGGCCCCAAAACTCTCAAGCCTTGGCTCTCCACTGCTAGAAAGCCATCCTGATATAGAACAGGTTTTCCACTTACAGCTCAACTCCTGCCACTCTTGCTTGTGTGGATACCACCCCAACTCCAACTCAGATATACCACTTTTGTAATAGAAGGCATTCAAGACATACCTGATAACTATTTAAGCAAGTTTATGATGTACTTGCATTAGTAGTCTCCAAAAACAAAACAAAACAAAACAAAACAAAAAAACCATGCAACAGGATCACATATTGACAAAGTAAATTACTATAAAGAATTGGCTAATCCTAAGACCTGCAGTGGGCAAGCTGGGGCCCATGGAATAGGTTTCAATGAAGATCAATGCCCCACCCTGGTCATTCCAATCAGGCAGAAGTTCCTTCCTACTCAGCCTTTATGAGGCTTCAACCAGCTAGGTGAGGCCCTATAAACATGTTTCAAGGAGCATTTTATTTCTATCTACTAATTCAAGTGCTAATCTTACCTAAAAATACACTAGACCCATGCAGAATATTTCTCTAAATGTGTGAGAACCTGGGCCCTTAGGTTTCATTTACTGACAAGCATCTTGTGTGGTGGTTTGAATATACTTGGCTCATGAGAAGTGCTATTAGGAGGTGTGGCCTTGTTGGAGGACATGTGTCACTGTCTAGGAGGGCTTCAAGTTCAGCCCAGTGCAGAAAAGTCAATCTCTTCCTGGCTGCCTTAGGATCAGGATGTAAATCTCTCAGCTCTTCCTCCAGCATCATGTCTGTCTGCTTGGTACCATCATCCTTATGACGATAATGGACTAAAAGCCTAAAACTGTAAGCCAGCCTTATAAGAGTTCTGTCAAGGTGTCTTTTCATAGCAATGAAACACAAACTAAGACATATCTTAAGATTAATCAGCTTACAAGGAGAAAAGGATAAAAATTTTATTTTATCCAATGTTTTAGGTCATGGTCACTGGGACTTTTGTGAAGTGGTACACAGTGGTACTGGCCAAGAGTGCATGGTGGTACAAGACACTCACCTCATGGTAGCAAAAAGCAGAACAGGGAGAGACCAGAATCCAACTACTCAGGAATATGTCCAGAGTAATCCATTTCCTTTTTCTAGGCTCCTCATAAAGATCTGTCTCTTGCCAACAGTATAAGGCTGAGGACAAAGACTTAATTAAGAACATTGGCCTTTGAGGAACATTCCATATCCAAACTGCATCAGCACCCTGTGGCTCAAACTGGCACTAAACTAAACTATCACATCAATTTCATGACCATTTTTAATGTAGCACAAATTTTTAAAAGAAGTCTGCCAATTAAGCAGAGACAAAACACTGTGATTTCAGATTCTGAAAAAAAAAAGTCTTGATGGGTGGTGATGGTGCACACCTTTAATCTCAGGCAGGTGGGGCTCTGTGAGTTTAAGGCTAGCCTCAAGTGAGTTCAGGACAACCAGGGTTACACAGGGAAACTGTCTCAGAAAACAAAACAAAACACCAAAAAAAAAAAAAAAAAAAAAAAAAAAAAAAAAAAAAAAAAAAACCAAAAAACAAAAAAAAATTACAGGTATCTTAAAATTAAAAAAGAATATACTAAGCTAGTTTTATTTACAGGCATCTTAAATTGCTGAGAGTACTCCCCTCTAAAAACACACATTAAGAAGCCCAATCCCCATTAGATGAACTCAATGCTGTGGTGGAGAGTCTGATTAGTGTTGGACACACTGTTCTTTTTAATGCCCAATACTGACAAGCTGAGCTACAGCTCAGCAAAGATGACAAGAGAATAGCAGATGATGAAGAGAGGATTGAACTACTTCATGTTTCAAGATATTCTGTAGACAGTATGGCAATGAGAGAGATACTCAAGGGTAACAAAAGATGTGGAAACTACAGGTCTGTACCATTCCTGCTCCTTAGCCTGACAATTGACTCATCTTCTAGTCCAACCCAAGCCCCCTTTTGCTCCTCTGTCAAGGAGGGAACATGTTTGCAAACTCTACATATGGAAAGATGATCAAGAAACTCTACCCTCAGTTATTACCAGAGATGGTATTCAGGGGGAAAACAATAAATGGCTCTTTTATGTGTTTTGTATAATTCTGGATTATGTCACTGCAGAAAGTATATGTGACATTTCTTAGAAATTCATCATTCACCCTGTATATTTCTATTGCTACAAACTCTTCTCCATACTTCATCCATACTTCCTTTCGATGGAGCTGACCAGCTTCAGGGCAAGTATGTATATTTGATACAGACCTGAGTTTTACATGCTCCATCCTCACTGAGTTGCAGAATAAACAACCAGCACAATGACCAATCTAGGAACTTACTCTAGGTCCAGAGAAAGACAGAAAGTACCAGAGACTATCTTGTTTTCTTTGACCTGAAGGATGTTTGCTTGGAGCATTTGGGAGGCTGAGGCAGGCCTCCTTTCAGTTCAAGCTCTACATCATGAGTTCCAAGCCAGCTAGGGCTACATAATGACAACAAAGAACTAAACAACAGGTTGTTAAAGTCCTACATATCATCATGTCCAACTACAGCCTGCTGGCCCATCCTCACACAGCAGGTGCTCTTCTGCACATAACCATCAACAACTATTTGCAGCATTCACCCTTTCTAGGACACAGGAACTTGTTGGACTGGCCAGACTAGCCTCAAAATCCCTCCTGCCTTGCCTTCCTTAGTACCCACCAAGCCTGGCTAAAATGGGCTTTATCTTTAGCCTAAAAACTTTTCAATTCAATTAATATTAAACTATATATATTTTTTAATGACTATAATGTTCTTCAGACTGTGCACTTATTTTAGATATAAATTTATATCGCTCATCTTAATTTTGCACTAAAATTTCTTTTTAAATATTCTAACAGAATCACCACTTTAAAAAATTTAAAATTTAAAAAATTTCTAATTTTTTTTTAGTTCTTAAAGAATCAAATTTAAAAAAAAACATGTGAGTCACCCGTGTAATGTGTGGAACAACCACACTGCACAGCATATGACAAGCAGTTCATCCAGACCACGTGGAAGAAGGTGGCACCTCATTAAACAAGCATCTGAAATACCTTAAATTCTATATCAAGTAAAATGTATTCTTTGGGAAACAATTCCAAATGTCAACCAATGCACAACAGTCAAGGGACAAACATTCTGCCCCCTTCCCAGGCTCCTATGGGCTGTTCTTTGTGGTCAATTCTTCCTTATGTTATTGTTGTGAAGAAACTATCATGAAGGGAACTCATAAAAGGAAGCATTTAATTGGGGCTTGCTTACAGCTTCAGGATTTAATATATTATCATCATGGCAGGGAGCAAGGAGGCAGGCAGGCATGAACTGAGAGCTTACATCAAATCCACAGGCAGATCAGCAGAGAAAAGGGAGAGACATTGGACCTAGCATGGCCTTTTGAAACCTCAAGCCTCCTCCAACAAGGCCACACCTTCTACCCCTTCCTAACTGGTTCACCAACTGGGGACTAAGCATGAAGATATATTAGCCTAGGGGCCATTCTCATTTCAAATCATCGCACCTGTTCACCACTGAAGTGTTTTCATTTTAACTTGAAAGTAGCTTCCAGCTTAACTGGGGAGTTCCTTGAGGCTTACATTATTTTGAACTATATGACTTAATTTTCTCATATTTGAGGATCTCCACATCTTTCTAGTTAGTAATACAGAATGATTCTTTTGACGTCACCCGGCAAGGTAGAGAACTGTGGCTGTGGTGGGTGGTCACGGCACTTGAACAGCTGCTGTAGTTTTGTTTTCATTTCCAGTGTAGGTATGTTGAAAGCTCTGCTCTTCCAAGGACCTGAGTTTAATTCTTGGCACTCACATGGATGCTCATAACCATTTGTAACTCCAGTCCTATAGGATCTGACACCCTCTTCCAACCCCTCCTCTAGGCACCAGGCATGTATGAGGTGCACAGACATATATGCAGGCAAACACCCATAGCCGCTCAATAAAATATAAAAGTAAAAAATTAACATAATACAAAGATAGTACTAATTTGATATGTACAGACTGAGGAATGGCAGTAGGTAACAAATCAAGCCACTGTATATTTCTAATGTTTTATTTACTCTTTGAAATCCTCATCTATTCATAAACTGTATTCTGGTCATACCCATTACCCCTTCCAACCCCCTTAGTGTTCCTATCATCCTTCCTAACTCATGTCCTCTGTGTTTCACTGTTGTTACTGATAACAGCAGAGTCCAAATAGTGCTTCCCACATGTGCACAGGTGTGGGGCCACCACTGAGGCCTGGGAAACCTAGTACCAGTCATGTTCCCAAGGAGTGTTGATTTTGCCTCCCTAAGCAACTACCTACTATATTTTCAAAGAACAGAAAACTTGGTATGCCTAGAAGAAACACTCCAATTTCTGGAGTGCAGTGGTTTTAAATGTAGGTCAAGATGTTTGAAGCAGCATTTGTAGGCAGCACGTGGCATGTCAACATGCATGGTGCAAAGTACACGTGTGTTCAGAAATGAAGCTAGAATGAAGTTCTGCCATACAACACATCTGATTCTGAATTGCTTTCTGGTCACTGTGGGTAAAAACCCTTTTACTTTTATTATTACCCTTGACATTCAATTATATAACGCTGTACAGAGTTGGGACTCCCATGTAGTTTTAGAATCTGGGTGCTTGAGCACATCAGTCACTCTGCCTATCATCAAGTCATCAACGTTCCTTAAAAACACCTGACAATTAAGGTGTTACTGGGAACCAAGTATTTATAACATCAACATTAGCAAGAAGAATCAGAAACCAGAAACAATTCATTGTGATTTTTTTTAATTCACAAGAAATGTGGGGTGGGAGCAGGAAAGTGCATTATTTAAATCCATTACTTGAAAAATTAAACTGAAAGTAGGAAAAAAGGAAAGGAAATGTACTTTTTGATCAATAAAGGAAAGCTCAATGACAATGAATGGGCCAGAATAGGAGGGCAACAGAGCCCCTTAACTAACTTCCTGAGCCTTTAACTAACTCTAGCTTTAGCTGTCCCCACAAAACTTTTTCGTGAGTTTGAATGTTTTCCAGCAGTGGTGGCAAGCTTTCAAAACTGACATGTAAATCTTTGTCCACCTGGAGAGCAACAGAAAATTCAGCTTTTCCCCAGATTATGTAAGACCAAGTGACCAATGTTTAGAAAATAAAATTAAAATTTATACAGAATTGACAAACTTTCTGAAGTAGTATGCCAAAAATTAACTTTTACCATAACAACTATAATTTCTATGTTATTTTAATCCATGTTACACAGCATTGTAGTGGTTTGAACAAGACTGGCTCCCATAGGTGCGTATATTTGAATGCATAGTCACCAAAGAGTGGAACTATTTGAGAAGGATAGAGGTGTGGTCTAGTTGGAGGAAATGTGTCACAAGGGGTGGTGGGATTGGAGGTTTCAAAAAACTGACACTAGGTCCAGTGTTTCTTTCTGTCTGCTGCCTAGAGATCAGGATGTAGCTCTCAGCCAATGCACTAGTGCCATATACTCTGCCATGCTCCCACACATGCTCATCTACCATAACAGAGTGATCCTCTGGAACCCCCCAATTAATGCTTTGTTTCATAAGCGATAATTTGGTCATGGTATATTTTCATAGCAACAGAACAGTGATAAAGACATGCATTGTTTATTATATAAATGAATTAAGAATAATTTTAAACTGAAGCAAAGCATTTACTGATCTCAAGTAATCCTGACTTCCACAGCCTAAAAGATTGCCATATCTAGTCTCAGTCATACCAGATTTCCCCAGAGACCATCTATACTTAAACATCTCTAGCAGAGCCCTACACAGGAAGTGGTTAGCAAAGCCTTGGGCTCTTGTACCAGGTCAGTCAGTTACTGAGGAGGAGGAAGAAGGTAGAAGAAAGAGCTGATCTCTATATAATAAGTGAACATAGGCCAACAGAGCAAAGGACCAAGTTGCTTGCAATGCCAACTCCATGGCCCCAAATACCAACAGTTCAGCCTGTAAGAGGTAAACCAGTATTGTTATTAAAATCTCAGTAAAGACACCAGAGTAAAAGGTAACATTTAGCCTCCTCTAGAAACAGCTATATGCAATGTGATCCTCCACACCATTTGAAGTCACAGCCTCAGGGCAACCACTTGAAAACCTGTATGTTCAAATCCAAACTCAAGTGGGAGTAAATTTTCATGACTGATAAGATCCTCCATCAGACTATAGTCTCTTAAGCACAGAGACCCTGCTCAGCTTCAAACAGTGGCCTCAGCACTTTCAAAAGGTCCGATGGATAAGAAGTTCAATCTCAATAGGGTTTTCTCAGATGAATAAATGAAAGGGGAGTGATGGCATTAAGATTTATGAAATATTTTCTCTGATATTTAAAAATAAAGACAGCTTCTTGTCTTAGAACATTTCTAGCTGGAGGAAATGAAGTGCATTTTCAAGCAAATATTCTGCTTCCTGTGATATGATAGAATACTGAAAAAAATTAGTTCTCTGTAGCAGTATTCTCCATACAGTTTGCATTTCTCCAACTTTTTGGGTACTGCCACATACTCTGCAAGCCTGACACAGGATCAAAGAAAACATCCAGGCACTGTAGCATTTAGATGCACCTTGCTTGTCTTTTTTCTTCTATTTTGTACACATAGCTTGTTTTGTTGTTGTCTTAAATCTAGTTCTAATGGAATTTGGCTGACTTTTGCCTAGTCTAAACAAAACAAAAGTGATGGTAACAGGAAGTGGCAATAATTAAGCACCAAGAATGCAGCCTGAGAACAATGATCCCCAGGCTTCTTCAGTTCACAGATCTAAGACTCTAGATCACTTCCAACATACCCAACCACATCACACAGCAGGAGGAGAGCGGGTGGCACTCTGACGGAGACCACACCTAACATCGACTAGCCATACTCTTCTGCTTATTTTGTTGTCCCAATCATATGGCTGGAGGAAGGAGCAAGGCACTACTGGGGAACTGTGCAAACCTTTAGAGGTGTGGTCTGCTGGGAAGTCTCTAGGACAGGGGAATGTCCCTTTAGAGGACTGTGGGACCCTAAAAATGAACTGTTTTGTTTCCTAGCCATGAAGTAAGTGTTCTGCTTTTCCACATACGTGTCCCATGATGGGCTACCTCACTCCAGGCCTAAACAACAGGACCAACAGATCACAGACTACAACCTCCAATATTACAAGTCATCTCTTTATAAGTTAATTATCACATGAATTTCACCACAATAGCAAGAACTGAACAACACACCCTGTCACTGAACCCAAAATTGTGCATATAAAAGTTAATCATTAGTTATCTACATGGGAAAGAGATGAAGTTGTACTGCACCTCACTTCAGACATGAAAGTCAACTCAAAATGAACCAGAGATCTAAGTGAGGAGCAAAAACTACATAAAAAAAAAATACATCTGTATCTTGATGGCCTGAGGTTAGGCAACAGTTGATATTAATGGTTATGGTATTAGAAGTATACAAAAGAAAATACCTGATAAATTAAACTATATGAATATTTAAAACTTTTGTGCTATCAATGACACCCTTAAGAAAATGAAAAGACAACTCACAGAATAAATACTTAAAGTCATACATCTGATAATAAATTGGAATCTACATTAAAGAACATTACAACTCAATAAGGATAGCTGGGCAGGGACAGAGAATGCATTTAATCCCAGCACTTGGGAGAAAGGGGCAAGAGGAACTCTGAGTTTGAGGCCAGCCTGGTCTACACAGTGAGTTCCAGGACAGTCAAGGCTACACACAAAAAAGCGTTTTCTCCAAAAGCAAATCAAAAATAAAAAACAGAAAACCAACTCCATAAAAAGAAAGCTAATTAACAATGTAAATAGACATTTCTCAATGGCTTATAAGCAAATAAGAAGATGATCAACTATAGTTATAGTATAACTTAGCTATACTATAGTTAGGGACGCATAAGTCAGAACCATATAACAACTCAGGTGAAGTAGGGTTAGCTGTAACATGAAATAAAGTAACAAGCATTAGTTAGGATGTAAAGAAACCGAACCTTGATTGCTAGTGAGAATGTAAAGGGGTGTAGAGACTAGAAAACAATCTGGCAGCTTCAAAACTGTTAAAAGAATTATTGTACGAATCCACTTCTAGACATATACATCAGGAGAAATAAGACATCTATACAGAAAAACTTGCATACAAATGTTCACTACAACACTATTCATAAGAGTCCCTAGACACAACAATCCCAATGTCCATCTAGTGAAGAACAGATATGCAAAACACATACATGAAGTATTATCTAGCAATAAGAAATGTATCAATACATACTACAACATGAATAAGCTGAAACAAAAATATGCTAAAATCATGTGATTTGTTTGAACAGTCAGAGTCCAGCTGTTAGCACTGTTCTTGGAGGTTGTGGAACTTTCTGGATGGGACCTAGCTGGCAGAGGTGAGGCTTGAGGATTAGGAGGCACCTCCACTTGTGGTCCGAGCTTTCTGCTCCATACTTCTGATGCCAGAGCCAGGCTGCTCACGCTGCTGTGCTTTCCTGAGCATGATGGACTGTGCTCCCTGACCTATGACCCAGAATAAATCCTCTTCCTTTTAGTTCTTGGCATCAGCTATTCTGTCAATAACAAAAGAAAATAACTGACATAGAAAATAGACCAGACAAATCTATACAAGTAAAATGTAGGTTGCTAAGGACAGGAGGAGACAGGATTGTAAAAATGCTCTAAAACTGCTGGTAGTAATGGCTGCACTCTGTGTGTATACACACACAAGTTACTAACCTATAAACTTTACAAGGAAGCGTATCTGAGTTATTATTTCAATAGGATGTTACAATTACAACAATAGAAAACATGAACAAGACCATGACCCCCCAGCCCCCCCTTTCCCACGGCCCCCCCCCACCCCTGTCACCACGTTCCAGATATCCTCTGGGCAATTACACAGCATACAGAGTGAGAGACATTTCTAGCACCTGGAGGAATGTCACAGTGCCTCTGCCGCACTGGCAGTCACCTTGCCAGCATGATGAAAGATTCTGTTGTTCCTGGAGTGCAGTGCCATGATTGTGTTTGTACCCAACTTGCTGCAAAAGCTTACAGCTGGTCAGGGCTTGAGGCACCGGTGCTCCTGTCTGCAAAGTGTAAAGCATAGCCGGAGAACTTTCTGTAGCTCAACATACACCAAGTATTCAGTACTCAAAGCTCCCCTCACTCAACTCCTCCCTGGCTCCTCCTCTCAAATAGACCTGTATTCTAGGTCAAACATGCTTCAAATATAGGTACATTATGAATCAGCTAGCATTATATAATGATCAAGCAGGAGGGACCTTTGACAGTGTTATGTAATGGAGAAATGACTCTGGAGCCATCTATTAACTGTGTGACCTTAAGCCCAGTCCAATGCTGTGATTCAGTGTCTTCATCTCAATCTCAAAAGTGGAGATGATAAAGGCTTCTCAACATTGCTATTAGGTCTAAATGCAAACTGTTCACAATGGTGGTAAACACACCATAAAGTGACGATGTGCTTTTAAGTAGTATTCTTAAAGTTAAATTGGGAAATCAGATTCCTTTTATTGGGGGAGACACTAAATTTTTTAAAAATGGCCAAGTGACTGGCACTGGCAGTGATAAGGCTGCTGCCCACGTCCCGCTCCTGCCAACCCTGTCCAACAGCCCTGCACAGATGACACTGACTGTATTTTAGGTTTTGAAAGCCATTAATAATGAGAAAATGGTGCCTAACACCTGTACACTGTGCATGTCACAATGCATATTGTTCAGTTCCTTTTAAACATCCCGAATTTTTTAACATCTGGAAAGAAATTTCAACAACAAATCACTGAGTGTTCACTATTCTGTACTTCAAAGAGCAAGATGGCCCCAAAGCTTTTCATTTTTCTTTCATTTCCCATTGAAGAAGCACAAGAAGTACTGAAGAAGCCTGGTAACTGAGTGAAAGGGGCCTTTCTTCTCCTTTGTTCCTGCCTCCTTGGATTACACTCAGGCTATAAATTTAGATGCTTTTCTTAGGATCTGAGAAACTTTCAGTAATAGATACCCATAAAATAACCACAATGTTTCTCAAAATACAGTAAACGTGTTTTGAGACGTGTAAAGAAAGAAGGTCTTACTAGGCAGTCCAGGCTGGCCTATAATGCCTCGGCAACCCTCATACTAGGATTACAGGCACATGCCTGACAAAAACGAAATGCCTGGATCTGGATCTGTTTTGCATGGTAGGCAAGCTCTTCCACTGAGCTACAATCCCAGACCTATAACTAGGAAATGTTGTATGCTGAAAACAGAGTAGCTCATTTAAATTACACACACACACACACACACACACACACACAACTACACTACACACCACTTACACAGGCCCTGGTAAGGCTTCTCAAACACCCTGACATATTTGTTGCCTCAAGTCAGATGGCCCTTCCTCTTTAAGAACTCCAGGTCCCTATCCTGTTTAAATCCCTCACACAAGCACTCTTAACACTAATTCTTCCACACTGCCTCCTTCTGTGCCCTGCCTTGGCCCACAGGACTCAACCTTCTGGCTCTATTTACTAAAGTAGCCTTCCTCCAACAACCCAGGCTAACCTCCTGGGTCTCTAAGCTGCCTCCAAACCCACTACACACATTTGGAATCGCTTCCAACTACGTATCCAATCTTTCTTACTGGCTAGACCATAGGCACAAGCGGCCAGGAGAGCTGTTGGCCTGTTCAGCATCATTTGCCCTGTTCCTAGCATAGTGCCTATGCAAACAAAAATATCATCATGGTTTGCAGGTGGTAAAAGCATGTGCCCAGCAATACTAGGCCCAGGTTATACCTTAAAAAACAAAACAAAACAACAACAAAAACATGCCCCAAATACTCAAAGGGTGAACAGATATACTGAAGTTTTCCACTCAAACTTGACACAGCAGTTTTGTTAGCTTGTCTGTGGTAAAGTTTCACTGTGTAGTTCTGGCTCTCCTAGAACTCATCAAGCAGACTTGGCTTGGCTTCAGAACTCTAAAATATTCACCTGCTTCCCAAGTGCTGGGATTAAAGGTGCACAACACCACACTGTGTGCAAGACAACTAGAATTTATTAAGCTTTTCATAAGCATAAATACACAAGTTACGTAAAAGTAATTGGTTATAAGCTCTTTGTGGAGAAAAAAATCAGAAGGAAAGAAACCCTGAACAGGGATATGTATCTTAAAGTAACTATATGTAAACTATAAGCAAAAAAAAAAAAAGTTTTGAAATAACCTCCATACAGCATACATTGGAGTCATAAAGCACAGGGTAACCAAACGGGTACTCACCTCAACCCTACTGGCTAGCGTTCCTAGCACTGGAGTTACCGAGCACACCAGCAGTGGGAAGCCTTCATCAGTATCACTCGGTTGTGATCCCTACAGGCTACAATGATAACCCTCCCTGGTACATCAGTGGCTTGAGTGTTGTGGGCATAACTAACCACTTTCTGACTGGACCTAATGGCCGCTCAATGAAATGGAAGCCATTCCTGGTGCTGTTAACAGAGCCAAGAGTATGTGGTTACATAGGTGGTAAGTCCAAATTCAGGGCTATAGCATTTAATCAACTTCTGTAGCCATCGTCATAACTAACAGACCCATGTGTTGCTTATCAGGGAAGTCTCTCATCACTGTAGATAGCCATTAACACAGACCCTCAACTAGCCAATATGTAAGAGACCATGGAGTGCTCAGTCCAAAATGGAACAAGCATCACCCCCTCTTCCTAAGGCTCTGGGATCTTAGTGGAAGAGTAAGTGAAAAGACTGTAAGATCCAGAGATGGTAAAAAAAAAAAAAATCAAGGAAACAAGTGTTTTCTGGACACAACAACACAGTTGCAAACATGCACTCAGTGATTATGACAACCTGCTTAAGACTTGTGCAAGCTCAAGCCAGACAGAATCCCAGCATCGAGGGGGGAGGGAGGTATGAAAACCCAGCACTGGCTGAGGAACTACTGAAATCTGATAGCTGGTGGGAGAGGGGGTGTCAGTTCTCTTTAATGGTGTGATCTTTAGCAGCCCCCCCCCCACTCAAGAGTATCTGAACAACATTGACTAGGGGAGATGGAGAAGAAGAGCAGGAACAGGAGGACCTCAATTTGGGTGGGGAGTGAGGGTAAAGAGGGTGGGTATGGGAAGAGGAATGAACATGAGTAAAATGAGCTGTGTGACATTCTCAAAGAACTAATAAAATACTATCTTAAAAGCAGAAGCTTCAGAAGAAAAGAAGTAATGTTTCCACCTAAGTTCATCAGCCACTCTCCAACAGCAGCTGGTGGGAGACCAACCAGCAAAGAGGAGCAGAGGGAACAGGGACCCATGTGATCTTCCTAAACTAGCACCATTCTCTTCCAAAGTAAGACCATGTCTAACGAAAGGCACTGCGCTGGCCCTCGATTCTAAGCATTTCCAGAAGAGTAGTCAGTGGTGTGACAGCCTTCCCTGAAGAGTAAGTGGCATGCAAGCCAGAGCAAAAGCAGCAAAGGCTCCAATGCCCATCTTTAGGGCTTCGACCAGAAGCCACTCAACTATAGCTCTTCCTTAAGGAAGAGTAGACTCTTACCATTAAAACAGATAACACAGGCAAGAGAGAACAAAGACGCCCAAAGACAGCTAGAAAAAAAGCTGTTACAATGAAGAATACAGAAGATGAGGAGAGAGTATTTTACTACCAAAACATTCCATACAGAAAGGGGAGGGAAAAGAAGAAAGGAATTAAGGTGGGCCAGGAGAAGAAAGTTTTGTGTGTGTACAGCGGGTAGGAGTAGGGAGATGTCCACAAGGGGTAAAGTTGATTCCAGGGTTTACAATTAAGATACATACTTACCTCTCAGTGTTTAGGACGACAGAATGGCCTGGCAATGCCTTCTCTTAAACTACACGCTAATCAGCTTCTAGCAATCAACTGCAGTACAGCTTTGAGTTCTTCCTATCTAAACTAATCTCTCTGCTGCCATCACTGAAGACCCTTGAAGGGAAGGCCAGGTCTCCTTAAGGAAAACCCTTCCCACCACGCCCTTGGTAGAGATTAAAGGAAAAAGAAGTAACTGTGCTAACTACTACACCACCCGGAAAGAGATACCAGGTACATGCTGGCAGGTGTACTTCCGCCTGTACTGTGCCATGACTTCCTCCAAGTTACTCTGCCAGCTCTTGTCAAGCCACATTCATCTGTCCTTACTCCAGACCTGCCCCATCAAAGGATGGGGGAACCTCAACCTAGCTTCTGCATTCCCACTGACCCGTGAAATGTTAACCCATTTCCCATAATAAAAAGTTTAACTTTAAAACGCCCCCAGCACGGTTCATATAGCATAGAATTTATTAAATACTGGCTGCTCGGATGAAAACAACGCTCACTGAGAATCATCTTCACAGCTGAAGAATAGCTCTAACTTCTAGATAGTTGGAAAGTGCTTCCAAGAGCTAAAAAGGAGGTAGGGTGCTATTTTAAGCCATTGTGCCAGGCAAGACTAGGACACGGTTGCTAATATCTGCATTCATTTTATGACAGAGTTCTGAAACAAAAGAAATATTTGGAGAGAAAAGCTGATTGCCAGCGTACATCAGGGCTTAGGGCTGCGTGCGGAGCCAGAGTTCCACTACCTCAGTCTGCAGGGGGATGACCCTGAAGGTGCCGAAGGGAGAGTGCGTGGACACTCTGGAATCCAGGGAGTTGCTGGCACTCCGCACCCTGCAGCTGGGCTGCGGCCCAAGCAAGGCCGCCCCCCGCCCCAAATTCGCGAGATTGGGGTGGACCCCGAGGCGGACCCGGGCTGCAGACTTCACCCGGTACCCCAATCTCGGTCCTGGCCGCGAGCCGGCGGAGGGCGCCGCCAGGCGCACGGCACACACGGAGGCCGGCACTCACCGCTCAGGTAGTTGGTCCACTTGTACAGCACGCCCTCCATGGCGCCCGCGGGCCCCTCACCGCCCCGGCCCGCAGCGGGGACGCCGGGCCGGCCTCACATCCTGGGCCCGGGGGCGGGGTCGCCGCGACAGCCTGGGAGCACCAGCTTCGGGTCCGGGAGCTGCGCCTGCGCCTGGCGCAGTCGGTGTGGACGCGGCAGAGCGGCCGCCAGAGAGGCGAGGGAGGCGCGGCCCCTGAGGCAGCGGTCGCGGGCGCCTTCCTGCGGCCACTGAGCCCACAGCGCCCGCCCCGGCGCGCTCGCGCATGCCCACTGCGCCGCGCGCACGCTCCCAAATCCACGCCGGGGTTTGGCCGCGGCGCAGAGGGACTGGCTGGCGGGCGGGGCTCGGGAGCGCACGCGGGTGGCGGGTCACCCCTGCCCTCTAGGCTACCGGGGGTCCAGCTTTTAGTTTCAAGCTTGTCTGTGGAGAGCGATCCGGGCTGAGACCCAGAATCCTCGGATGAGGCCACTCTGTAGTGCGTTTTCGGATGCACTTCTGTTTAAGGCGCTGTTCAAACTGTGGGGCCTCTTGACTGGAAGCTTGGTCTTCGGACCGCTGGCATTGACTTCACCTGAGGTTCTGTTAGAAATACAATCTCGCCCGGGTTCCAGACCTTTTGGATCAAAAATCACCATCATCGGCACTTTCACAAGCTCCCCGAGGGGAATTTCTGTGTACACGAAAGTATGAAAATGCACTGTTGTCAGGAATTTTATTCAAGAAAGTGTCAGGTTAATGGAAGGTGAATGTTGAGAAGCAGCATAATTTAACCCGAATATTAGTGTTACAGAACTATGCTCTGAAGGGCTAAAGTGTATCACCCCCTTAATGTAAGGGCGGCAGGTTTAGTAAATTATATGTAACCAAACTGGTTATTTGCCTGAACCGTGAACCTTGTTTAATGCCCTGTTTTGGTTGTTTTGTGTTTTGTTGTTGTTTTGTTGTTTTAATCTAGAGTTCCTCTTTTGGTGATTTCTAGTTTCTTCTCAGTCTGCTGCAATGGACTACATCTGAAATTAGGGCAGCCATTCAGAAATAGGAACTTAAAACTGTATAATTGTTAAACACAAATGTTATTTATCTCTGTGTCTCTGTCTCTCTGTCTCCCCGTCTCTCTTCTTTCTTTTCTTTTTTTTTTAAGAAAGACATCCTTAGCCATTATTTACTTCCCACCAAAGTCACGTAAGTGAGGAATTATTAGCAGTCATTCATTGACAGCAAAGTTTGTAGAATGAAATCAGCTCAAATCTTAAGATGGAGTGCAAGCTCTTTTCGGCCAAGTGCACTTAAGCAGAACTTCTAGACTAAATTTTTTTTTTTTTTTTTTTTTTTTTTGAAACCTTGGTCCGAGCTAATTTTTTGCAACTTGACACAATAATCTAGAGTAATTTGGACAGAGGAGCTCAGAACCATAAGGTTTGCCTGTCGGCAAGTCTCTAGTGCATTTTCTTAATTATTGATGTGGAAGGGTCCAGCCCACTGACAGTGGTACCATCCATGGTCAGGTATCCTAGGTGACATAAAAAGCAGGCTGAGCAAACCAGTGAGCAGCATTCCTCTATGGCCTCTCTATCTGCATCAGTTCTTGCTTCCTGGTTGCTGCTGCTTTGAGTTCCTGCTCTGACTTCTCTGGATAACGGACTATGATAGAGAACTGTAATAGGTAAAAACCTACCGCCCCCCCCCCCCCAAGTTGCTATTGGTCATGATGTTTTAACCCAAGAATGAAACTCTAAGACACTGTCTAAATGGGGGAAATAACCACATTAAGTTAGTGAGAATATTGCACCAGAATGTGCTTTGTGAACCTTAAAGCATCCCATTAGGTCCTTAGACTTTATGTTCTAAATTAGGAACCATAGTTCTGAGCCTCTGTGTCATCTTGGAGAAGAGTGCTTCCCGTTGTCTGGTCTTTCCTGTCCCTAGTTGGAGTACTTCACAGAAACTAGGCTTACCCCATCCCTGAGGATGTTCGCCTGCATCCAGCTGACTTACTGAGCTGGGAGAACTTCTAAAGTGCCGGCTCTAGGATTGTCCGAAGGGCACAACTAGAGCCCGGAGTCCAACAGCACGCAGAACCACTACATTTTTGCAGTGCCATTGGCTGGGAAGGTGCCTGAGGGACAGCACCGCCAGCCAATGGAAGGACGCTCTTCCCAAGCCGCCGCCTTATCAGAGCCAATCATGTTAGGATGGAGCTTTAACTCTTTAATGTGAGTTAGCTGTATGTGTAAAAGTTCCTAGTAAAAGTGCCACGTCTTCCTGGGAGTGTGTCTGTTGGGGGAGTCCTGAACTTGCCTTAAGGTGTCCTCTGCTTTCGGCACATTTTTAACTCTATGAAGTCGGGGGGCCTTTCCTCTGCTTCGGTAACATGAAGTTTTTCTTGTGGAACGCGATCTTGACACTGTGGGTCACGGTTTTGAGTGGAGCTCTGATTCCTGAGCCAGAAGTGAAAATCGAAGTTCTCCACAAGCCATTCATCTGCCACCGAAAGACCAAGGGAGGGGATCTGATGTTGGTCCACTACGAAGGCTATTTAGAAAAGGACGGCTCTCTGTTTCATTCCACGTAAGTAATTGCGCCTAAAGGCAGAACGATAAAGGGCCCAACCTTTCACACCAGCCCTCCTACTGTGAAGCTAACAGTTCCTTTACCTCTACAAACTGAAACATAAAAATGAAACACTTGCTTCACTTTGGAGAAAATAAGTTGCCAAAAGCCAGTTCTATAGGTCAAAACATTGAAAGGACTTCCTGGAAACATGTAGTCTTGATAAATTAATCTCCTTATAATTTTATTTATAAAATTACATCTAGAGTATCCGAGGTTTTACAGAAATACTTAGGTTATAATTAAGCAGTAAGTAGAAAAGGCTTAAAAGAATTTTCTGTCTTAAACTGCATTCTATAGGTAAAATATCTGATCCCCCTTTTAATTGTGCACAAAAGATATTAAAATGTGTCGTTTTCCTTCAAGAGCAAAAATGCAGTCATCTATTTGCCGGCTTCTAAAAGACACACAAATACTGTTTCAAGTGACCTGCTTCACTTTCTGGCAGGGGGCATTTTGGCCAAGGCACAGGATGACAGTTACTCCTTCTAGAAAGTCAGGCATGGGTATGGTTATAGAAGAGTAGAAGGCTTTCCAGGTGGTTTACACTAGCATTTCTTTTCTATAAACAAAGAAATCTGCAGGTAATGTTAGCATGTGTAAGGGTCTCCATTCAGAAAGTACTTGACCAGCACTTCCTTAGGGTCTCTCAGTAAGTTCATCTTCTAGTCATCTGCATCCATTCATTCATTCATTCAGCCTGTGAAGCCACACCTCAGGGCCTGCAGATGCAAAGTTCACTAAGAACAAGTTCTGGTCCTCCAGGAGCTTACCACATGCAGAGAGGAGGAACACAGGACCGGGCTCAGTTTGTAGAGGGTACAGGATGTCCAGAGGGCTGGAAAAGCATGACAGCCTGAGGCCAGTTGTGCTGATCAGGGACACAACAGCCTTGAAAGTCAGGAGTGGACATTATCAAAGCTGGACAGGAGATGGAAAGGATCTCGCAGATGCGGGAATCACGTGAGCAAAATTGGAAGCTTTAACTCACTTCAGATCCTTCGGTTTGGTTTGTTTTAATAAACTGCTGTGAGACATGGTCTCTGTGAGGCTTAAGGGTAGTGAATGACAGTCTCCAAGCAGTTGGCTCTGGTAAAAGGTTTCAAAAACAATTTCTCAGAGCTTCATCCTTCAGCCCTTCTCCGTGAGGCCAGTGCACAGTAGATAGTAACCAACACTGTGACATTGGGCTTCAGAATATCAGCTACATCCTTGCTTTCAGTCTGATCCCTTTCATGGCTAGCCTTATCCTGAAATAGGACACTTTCCTTATTGAAAGGAATGAACTGCCTAGGAAGTCTCAGGTGCTAGTAGTTGAACTGTTGTAGTCTCTCGGGATGCCTGGGCATTCAGACTGTTCCTTTCCTCTCCAGGATTCTCTGAGTAGCCCCATAGTAGGTCTTTGCAGAAGGTCTGGGCATGAGTGGAGATTTAGGGTGAAACAGCCTTTTTCATGCATCAGAACCATCAGTAAACTGTACCTCAAAAAGGCTGCAGACAGGGAGTGAGACACCCTTGTCTCTAAGTCCGGGTGCAAATGGACCTTCAGGTGTTAGCAATACATCTCCTAGCCTTTTATCTTTCTTCTCAAACTCAAGACATTCCCCGAGTTTTTCCTTGGTCTCTTGCCTTGTGGAAAAGTATGACTTTGTCATTAATAACTTGAACTTAGGGGTTAGGTATATCTGAAGCCAAATACACGTACACGTGACATCATTTTCTCGGTTCAGGGGCTAATACTGGAATAGTTGACATCCTGTCTACAGGTTCTATGTCCCTCCATTCAGATCAACTATAGATCCAGAATATTTGAATAAAGTAGTTATTGAACTGTGGGACTTTGTATTGTCATTGTCCAGTGTAACAATTATTCATATAGCATTTGCGCTATAATCTGTGCAATCTAAAGATGGTTTAATGTACACAGTAGGTTATATGCAACTACTGTGGATTTGAGCTCCTTGTGATTTAAGGTACAGAGGACCAAATCCTGGAGACAATTTTCCAAGATACCTATCAATGATAGGGTTGTCATTGGAGTTAGAGACAAATTTACAATAATACTTACCTTAAAATACTTGTTCAAATTACTTTTCTTTACTAATTTCTCTGCCCTTCTCAAGTGTCTTAGTCAGGGTTTCTATTCCTGCACAAACATCATGACCAAGAAGGAAGTAGGGGAGGAAAGGGTTTATTCAGCTTACACTTCCACATTGCTGTTCATCACCAGAGGAAGTCAGGACTGGAACTCAAACAGGTCAGGAAGCAGGAGCTGATGCAGAGGCCATGGAGGGATGTCACTTACTGGCTTGCTTCTCATGGCTTGCTCAGCCTGCTTTCTTATAGAACCCAGGTCTACCAGCCCAGGGATGGCACCACCCACAATGGGCTGGGCCCTCCCGGGCTTGATCACTAGTTGAGAAAATGCCTTACAGCTGGATCTCATGGAGGCATTTCCTCAGCTGAGGCTCCTTTCTCTGTGATTAACTCCAGCTTGTGTCAAGTTGACACAAAACCAGCCAGTACATCAAGCTAGCTCAGTTTATGAATTTTGCAGCAGGAAGAGTGGGCAGGAAACTGAATTGTTATAAAGAAGGTGTGTGTGTGTGTGTGTGTGTGTGTGTGTGTGTGTGAGTTTCTAATCCAAGAATTTCTGTTTTCTTTCGTTTCTAAGTTCATAAGCTTAACCACTGATGGGTAGAAACACATGAAGCACAACAAGGATCTTTGTTTTTAAGTCACTAAAAAGCAAATCTCTAATGTATATCTAATGTATAGAGTGCTTACCTAGCATGCACAGGGCTCTGCTTCGATTTCTAGTGGATAAACAAAGTGAGCTTTTAAAATTCTGCTGTGTTTTCTTTCTGGCAGTCACAAACATAACAATGGTCAGCCCGTCTGGTTCACCCTGGGCATACTGGAGGTTCTCAAAGGCTGGGACCAAGGCTTGAAGGGAATGTGTGTGGGAGAGAAGCGAAAGCTCATCATTCCTCCTGCCCTGGGCTATGGCAAAGAAGGAAAAGGTAAAACTGTACCCCTCACTGCTGTGCAGCTCCCAGGATATCCTCCCTCCCAAGGGGAAACCTGCCAAGTTGCTTTAGCAATGCAAGAAGAAAAGCCATCCAACAAACATGTCTCAATGATTCGAACATTTGGCATAGCTTCATCGGATGCAGTTGCATGGGTATATAGCTCACAGCTAGGGAGCCTTCCACGCTGTTGCTCTCATGGGTAGAGTCACATTCTCGCTTTTAAACATATTTGCAAAGTTTTCAATCACTTAATCCAACTAGTTAACTTATTTATTGGTTTTTCAAAACAAGAGCTTCTCTGTGTAGCTCTGGCTGTCCTGGAATTTGCTCTGGAAACCTAGCTGGACTTCTAACTTGGAGATCCGCCTGCCTCTGCCTTATGAGTGTCCGGTGTGTGCCTATCTCAATAGTTTAATATAAAATAATGAATTGGCTTGAATTGAAAATAATTGTCCCCATATTACAAGCAGGTGGGCTGATCCATACAGCTTTTGTACCATTTTTCCCCCAAGGCATTGACACCTGGTATTTTAGTTAAATTTATACAGCACTCCAAAGGCTGTTGGGTGATGCTTATCAGCTGGCCCAGAGTGGTTTCTTCACTGAAATCTGATCTGGGCCAATGGCCAGATCTGAAGACACAGGATTGTGAACCAGGATGTCTACCGCTGTGTTGTTGGTAAAGCAACTGGAACTAACTTAAGTGTGTTACAATCAGGGCTAGCCAAATAAGATGCAGCTCACTTATTGAAAGTGCCGTTTGCAAAAAGTTAAAAAAAAAAAGTATGAAATGTGTCTGATGTAAAAGTAGCAAATAGATTTTCTGTCTGTCTAGCTTTCCCCATGGGAAGTATGTGCACATTGAAAGTGGCTCACAATGAATAAAATAGCCATAGTGTACCATGATTCTGAGAATCATAGTGTACCATTTCTGAGTCAGTCTTCCAGATTCTCTATGAAGAAAATGTAGTGCTTAGACAGAAGAAAAGAATTGTAAGAGGCCATCAGAAGCAGACAGAGAATCACTGATGTGGTGTAACTAGACCTCATGGCACTTTTCAGCCAAGCACAGCCATTGACAGAGCAGGGATGACGATTCCTTGCCCGTTTCCTAGGGAGGTTAAATGCTCTATGTGAGTATGATGTACTCCGAAGCAGGACTAGCTGTCTAAGCCACGTTCTCTGGCATGGCTATTAAACACATTCAGCTCTAACTGTGTTCTTTACAGAAGAAAATGGAGCATCCTAGGAGAGGTTTTCTAAATGCCTAGGTGTAATCTTTCTCTTCCCGTGTCTCTGGTCTGTGGGTGGCACATTTAGTTCAGCTTTCCTTCCCAGCATGCAGATCTAAGTCTGGGTTGTTTCCTTTGGTGTTGTGAAACTAATTCTTCTAATATGTACTTACCACTAATTTTGTAGTATTTTAGTACATGCTTGCATGCCTCCTTGGAAAGATACCAGCTTTCCCACGGCCTAGTGTATGTCCCTTTCCTGTCTCCACCGGCAACGGTAAGCTTTGGCTCCTACTGTGAGTGTTTACCTCTTAGAAACTGACTACCCTCTCATAGAACTTTGGGAAAATGGGGACACAGTGAAGACTTGTCTAACTAGTGTCTCCTGACCTCTGTACCCTGACCTTTGTACCTTGACCTTTATATTAAATAGAAAAAGCAAATTAGAAAAAAATAAAAAAGGCCTAAAATTCCAAGAAAGGTTTGTCTCTTTGACTCTTAGTTGAGGCTTTTTGTTTGTTTGTTTGTTTGTACTCTCAGATTTTAAAAGGCTTTTTTTTTATTTTTAAAGATGTGTTAGTTTCCTTTCAGAAGTTGATTTAGATTTCCATTTTCTGACTAAATGTCTCAGCAAATAAATGCATAAAGTCCTGTGTGAGAAGGTATCCTAAGTTGTTGGAAAAAGTTTGAATTTTCCTTTATTATTTTTAAAACCATAAAAATTATATCTCTGTAAGATATCAAGCACTATTTATCAAGAATAACCCGAGGGTTTTATTTTTGTATGGATTTTTCCCCCTTTGTTTTTCCCATGGATGCCTAAGGTAGGAAGTTATCAATCACTTTACAGATAAGGAATGGGGAGCCTAGAGGTGGCAGATGTGAATTTCAATTGTGCTCCATGTCCACAGAGCTCACACTATTGTATACTGCCTCCCAGTGGCAGACACTGCAGTGCCAACCCCTTGTGCTTGAAGGGTGGGACTTTCTGATCTAAATTAACAAAGCTCTTATACTGCCATTCAGTCTGAATTACTCAATTTCTATGTAACGTGAAGGACCCTAATTATACGTGAACATTATCGTCGAGGCTTTTAGGGACATCTGCATATACACCTGTATGTGTGTTCTATTGCTACCCCGAACACAGTGCTTTTCTTCTGCCAGTGTGGGTTGGTTATCCCTTCTTGTGTTCTTTCCTGGGTAAAGTGTGATTATAGTAATAAGTGACCCACTACCTGACAATTGCAGAGAGCCTCTTCATTTCATGTAGTCAAAATGTCTGTCACCATAGTTGATTTTGTTATGAATCTTTTGAGATCTACTAAATAAAATTTTCTCTACCTCCTCATATCAGGTAAAATCCCCCCAGAAAGCACACTGATATTCAACATTGACCTCCTGGAAATTCGAAACGGCCCGAGGTCCCACGAGTCATTTCAAGAAATGGATCTCAATGACGACTGGAGACTCTCTAAGCACGAGGTGACCTTACCTTCTGCCTCTACGCTGTTTCTCTTCTACTTTTATTTTAAGCTCACGTTTTCTAGAAATACTTTCACTGCCGGGAAAAATAAGTTTTCTTCAAAGGAGTGACAATGGGTGTGTCAGCCAGACCTAGGGCAGGCCCCATGCTCAGAAGTATTGACCAACAGAAATCAGACTCCATGGTTTTAGTGGGGTTTTCCTTTTTATTTTATTATTTTTTTATTTTCTTTTTCAAGAGTGATTTTTATTAACTCCAGTATGGGCTTTTCTTTATAACTGTGCCATTTGATTTTCAAATAGTGTATCGACAATCTTATTCCATCATTGATTTTTCTGCAGGTTTTTGTCTTTTATGAACTTATTCCAGTGGTGGTGGTGGGGAAGGGGTTAAATGGGATTTATAGCAATATATTTACCTGGCTAGGCTGTAACTATTCTTTTTTATTTCTTCTTTATTAATTATTTTATTTATTTAGATGTCAAATATTCCCCTTCCCAGTCTTACTTCCACGAACCCCCACCCTATCCCCTTTGCCTTTAAGAGAGTGCTTCCCCACCCATCCACCCACTCCCCATCATCCCTCTAGCATCCCACTTCTCTGGGACATCAAGCCTATACACAGTGTGGGGGGGTCCTTCTTTAAGAGAGAGAAAGAACATGAAATTGAATGGAGGGAGAAAATCCGGGAAAAGTTGGAGGTTGTGAAAGAAAATGATAAGATATACTATACAAAGTTCTCAAAAAATAATCAATAAGGAAAATTTTTATTTAATTTTATTTTTATTTCGGCAAAAGATTATTTACAGCTTTTTCTAAAGTGCTTTGAAAGTTGCTTTGGGGGAGGGGGGTAGGAAATCACTGCTTAGGTAAAAGTATGTTGTTGGCTGAGAGGCGTGCCTAGTCTCCTGCCGCTTCCTTTCTTTCCTAGCTCAGGGTTGACTATATCTCAGCCTCAGCCTGGGATCTTGGAAAGCTTGCTTTTTTTCATGGTGGTAATGACTGTGTGGGACACACGTAGGTCCAGGGAAGGTTCTCGTGTGGGTGGTTTCTGCTCAAGATGGCTGACTGTTGGAAAGCTTTCGGAGTGCTCTCCAAAGGGGTGGTTTGCCTGGCCAAGTTTGTTGATGTTAGCCTCTGGAGGAAGGGATTTCTGCATTTTACACAGAGGGATTTTCTTCCTCAGCCACCCCAAGGCCTGACTTGAGGTAGGAGGAAGAAGAAGGGTTTCTCTGAGTCTCAAGCCTTTCCAGATGTCCCTGGCTGTTGTGGAGAGAGCATAGGTAGACATGTGCCTCGGTTCTTACTGAGAGGCCCCGTCCTTCATGCCTCATTCTGCTGTGCCCCCGGGGATGCTGGGTTTTTCTTTTGAATGTTTTGCTGAACTTCACTCTAAGAGCCAGGAACTGAGGGTTCATTTCTTTTTGGTTTGTTTTTGTTGCCTGTTGCTTCTTTTGATCGAGACAGGATATCCCTGTGATGTCCAGGCATGCCTTGACTTTGAACCTCCTGCCTCAGCTACCGAAGTGCTGGGATTTAGAGTCCCTGACACTGGGTTTCATATGCTGCGCCGTTAACAGTTAACTTTCCCCTTCTATCCAAGATAAATGATAATTCTCTCTCATTAAAAAAAATGATGTAACATTCTCATGACTTAAAAAAATCAACTGACACACACACATACACACACACACACACACACACACACACACACACACACACACGTATTTATATAAAGAACTCTTGGACTGGGCATGGAACTCAGTGTCCAAGCATTTCCTTAGAACGTGCAAAGCTCTGAGATCAACCCTCAGCACCTTATAAAAGAGTGTTGGCTGTGCCCATGTTATCTTCATCTTTCATCCTTCACTGGATCCCTCCACCTCATCTATTACTTTCTAGTGCATTTTTCCAGTGCTTAGACAAATAGATATCATTAGTTCACCTTGTCTTACTCAAAAGGTAGGGAAAATGTACATACTATTTCTTCCTTCACAGAGCATATCCTGAGACTGAGACTACATTAATCCACACAATAACTTTCCCTCCCCTGGGTCTCCCCTCATTACTTCTGTTCCAACTGCATTGTGTCACTTTACCCTAAATAGATAGCACATATTGACAGGTCACAGTCTGGGAAGAGAGGGCCGAGATCACTGGTCTAAACTGGCGGGTCACGGATGGATGGGATGGCAAAAGCTGATACTGGTTGGATTGCAGCTTAGTAATCCGTGAGGGGGGGGCGGTTGGAAGCAGCATTTTGGCTCTATGTTTTTATGTATGTGGTTTGTCTATGTGGTGTATGCACGCGTGCAGTGTATACACCTGTGAGTGTTAATGCAGAGGCCAGAAGAGCAGGACGCCGGTTGTCTTCCCCTACTGCTGTCTGCCTTAATGCCTTGAGATTGTTACTGAACCGTTTGGGCTAGTCTGGCTGCCTTAGCTGGGGATCTCTTTCTTGTTGTTGCAGCTGGGGTTGCAGACATATGCCCTTTTTGCAGTGCTGGGCATTTGAAATTGGGTCCTCATGCTTCTGCAGCAAATGGTCTTAGCCACTGAGCCATCGCCCTACTCCTTGATTATACTCTAAAGACAATAGAAAAGTGCAGCGTAGACACTCACAGGACCCTGCTTTGATTTTTAAGTTCACAGGGTCCTGATCGGGCTCTGCTGGTGTGGCCTCGTCACAACTGGTACATGGGTCTTTCTACTCGTAGGCATGGTTCAAATAAAACTGGAGACTAGAATCTTATTTGAGGAGGAATGTCTGGAATTCTGACTCTCCCTAGAGAAGAAAATCCGAGGAAACCAGTGAATCCCAAAGCAACCCTCCTTCAGGTGCACCGCTTCGTTTGGCTCCGACAGTAGCAGGCAGTACGTGCTGCTGAGCCAAGCTGGCCGAGGAACACAGCTACGGGACAGTTTGAGCTGGTGGTCCCTCTGTAGGCCCGCTGCTGACTGTGCTTTATTTGTCCATTTATTTCACCTGAGAAAGCTGTGTTCCTTGGCAGACGCTTTGGAAAGAGCTCCGGTTATTTGCAGTGAGCTTTAAGGCCAGAAAGACTTAAAAGCTCTCTCAGGAGGAGACTGGAAGTTACAAAATAAGTTGCACAACTGTTATGCAAGCATGTGGTGAACTTAACCCCATGTCACTACTGGACATGTTTCGAGGGTTCCACGATGGTTTGAGGCCAGTACACACACGTTTTTGGAGAGCCATAAGGAGAGCTGTAAAGCAGTCTCCAATGGATATGGCTTTTAAAATAAGTTTCCATATATGCTGAGTCATGTACCGGCCTGTGTGTCCTGCTGGCTAGGATGGATATGTGTCTTCACGGTGCCAGCTTCTACAGAGATAGGCTCCAGTGTGTGACTGCCCCTTCACGGGTCACCGTGGTTCCTACCGAGTGTGACCTTGTACTCTGTGGCTCTGACTTCCTGCATGTGTCCTGCGGCAGACGGTGGTCTGCTGGGCTGTCTGTCTATGGTTAAGCCGGTTTTGGAAAAGTTGGAACTAAATGAGCAGTGGGGGAATTTGATGAGTGAAAAGAGGGGAGGGAAAGAGGAGGGGGGAGAAAGGAGGAGGGAGAGAGGAGGGGGGATATCTGTGGTGAACCATTTGGAAATAAAAGCCTGGGCAGACTTAGATGAGCACAAATGTAAAAGAATACTATGAATACTAGTATACTAAAAGCATACTATGATATCTTCCCCCACAAAACACCAGCTTTTTCTTTATCTGATTTGATTCTAGCACATACTTGTTTCAAACCTCTTGCTTATGAAACTTAAAGCCTTTCTAAGAATGTTTTCTGATATATATGTATATTACATATCACGTATAGTGTACACATATTTAAGCTATTAACTTTTGATTAGTGCTCTATTTTTTGTTTTTGTTTTGTTGTTTTTGGAGACAAGGTTTTTCTAGGAAGACCCAGCTAACTCAGAGATCCATTTGCTTCTGCTGGTATCCAGGGCACGCACCACCGTGCCAGGCAGCAGAGTGAATTATCACACGTTTACTTCTGAGTTTCAGCAAAGTGAATTGTAACATTTGAGTAAGCCAGAAACCACGTAGCATAATTTGTTTAAATTTTTCTTTGATCATTACATGTCCCAAAAAAATATACACACATAAAAAAGCAGTTCATAAGAATGTTCCTCTTGGAGCTGTGATTAAGAGTGTGGACTGCTCTTCTAGAGAGAACCCAAGTTCAATTCCCAGCATCCACATGGCTCACAACTGTCTGTAACGCAAGTTCTAGCTGATCTGATGCCTGGTACCTTTTTTTGACCTCTGTGGGCACCAGGCATGCTTATGGTGCACAGACAAACATGTAAGCAAATCCTTATAAAATAAAAATAAATTTTAAAAAAACAAAAGAATTTTCTCCTTCTATAAGTTAAACTTTAAAATAATATTTTAAAAAAATCAAATCTCACAAACTTCTGGAAGATTTTATGATGCTAGCAATTTCTTTGAAGTGTATTTTATTCAATAGTTATAGTGGAAATCTTAATCACGGCTAGCAGAAAATGCAAGGTGCATGGCATATCTAAACATTTGGAAAGTTATGTTTAATTCTCTCAACACCATAAAACGCTGCCTAAACATTTTTTAAAGCCTACATTTTAATTTTCAATTAAATCGGAATGACAAACAGTTTGAAAGCCATATCAAATAAAACACCAAGACAAAGTTGAGGTTTTATAGCATTTAATGTCTGGTTCCCCTGCTCTATGCCCTTCGTGAGGGCTTGATGAGGACTTTGGCTGTAGGCACCCTGCAGCAAGCAGCTCTCTCTGGGCTTGTTCGCCACTGTTGATTCCCTTGTGACTTTAAGACTTCACGCACAGTGCTGTGGCAGTAGGCCTGACTGTACGGCGTGGAGCTAATAAAGAAACCACTTTCACGCTTGAAGAGTGTACTAAATATCATTTAGAGTCAGAGAATATTAGTGTATAAGCCAGGAATTTAAAATGCTTATAAATTGGAGCTGAGGTGGAAGGTGTCATTGAAGTCCTTGTCATTCAAACACCATGACCCAAGGTCCAGACCCAGAAGACAAGATGGGAAAACAGGTGGGTGTGGAGGAGTGTATGTGTGTGTAACCTTAGAGCTGGCAAGAGGAGACAGGCAGATCCCTGGAGACTGATAGCCAGTCAGAATGGCCCACTCACCAAGTTCAGGTGAGAGACTGTCTCAAAAATAAATCAAAACTCTAAAGAGCACATTTGAGGTTGGCCCTGGCCTCCATAAACACAAATACACACACACATACATGTACAACCCCACATGGACAAGCACTTCCATATACACAAATACACACACCCATGCATGTACAACCCCACATGGACAAGCACCTCCATATACACAAATGCACACACCCATGCACGCACAACTGACATGGACAAGCACCCACACATACTCCTCAGAACACCCACAAATTTAAATGGGCTGTGAACAACAGTCTTAAATGTTGGCTTCTTAATGTGAAATGATAAGGATAAAACGGAATCCGGCTTAAAACATGCAAATGGACTGGGGAAATGGCTCTGTGCATTCAGTGCTTGCCATGTAAGCTCAAGGACCTGAACTGGGGTCTCTACTACCGTGCAAAAAGTGTGGTAGTTCATGCCACAGTCCCAGCACTGGGCGTGTATGGGGGTAAGGGAGTAGAGACAGGAGATTCCAGGGGGCTTACTTGTTGGCCAGCCAGAGTGACAGTCAGTGAGCTACAGGTTCAGAGAGAGACAACATCTCAAAAACAGGCAAAAAAGCAGGTAATTGGTTTTAATAAAAACCCTTATATTTGATGCAGTGGTTTTATGCATGCACACACACACACACACACACACACACACACACACACACACACACACATATAATATTTTGATGCATTATATTTGGTGTTTCCATCATAACCATAAAACAAACGTTTGTTCTAATTCCTTTGGAACGGGTCGCAGTTATTTTTGTTCTCGCTTTATGTCATGGCAGTGATGCATTGTGGGACACTGATGAGAGCTAGTTATTAATGATAGCTGTTGTTTTGCAGGTTAAAGTGTATTTACAAAAGGAGTTTGAGAAGCATGGTGCAGTGGTGAACGAAAGCCATCACGATGCTTTGGTGGAAGATATTTTTGATAAAGAAGATGAAGACAAGGATGGATTTATATCTGCCAGAGAATTTACATATGTGCATGATGAATTGTAGGGAACTGCCTGCCATTTTACACACGTTCACTTCTAACGGGAAGGCAGCACCTTTAAACAAAGCTGTTTTCTCTTTGCCTTTCTTGTTTTTAGTTTTATATTATTTTTCTATTATTTAAAGAACCCCAGAGACTTTGTAAATATCCATATCCTTCTGTTAAGTTATTAGGCAGGGACGGTTGTCTCTGGGTAGAGGAATTCTGTGCTGCCTCTGTGTTCACGCAGGAGCTGGTTTTGCGTGCTTGCTTCTAGTGGTAACATATTGCAACTGGAAACACACCACAGCATACAAATGGGTGTAGCACAAACTAGTGTCCTCTACCTCCCTCTGTTTTCTTAAAGTTGAATTATTGGCAATAGTCCAAAGCTTGCTATTTTCATGTTATAGTGAAGTAGTTTTTCCTTTACCTGCTTTTGAGTCCCTGCTCGCAAGCAGGAGGAATATGGTGGACCTTATTCCTTAACGTCTTTGGCCTCAGTGGTTAGAGACTTCCTAGTGGCTAATAAACTATTACAATGAGTCAGACAAGTGATACATGTGTCTGTTTCCTTGAATCAATGCAGCAAAATATGATAGGCTTGGCAGAGAGCGGCATTTGTAGTCAGGGTTTACTTTTGAGGCTACCAGGTTAGCCTTCTGGTTCTTCCATAAATAAAGTTCACAGCTAGCATCTTACTTTGCAACAGTGTTGAATCACGAGAGAATTCAGTATGTCAGTGAGACTTTTCCCATTTCTGACTGGTCAAAAGTAAAGCTAACCAATAGCAATTACTATCAATACTTATCCTGGGTTTGAAAACTGACTTTTATCAAATTGGCTTTTATCTTAAAACAAACTTCCCAGATCTCCATTTGTTAGGAATAGCTCCTCATAGTTTGCAAGTGCACTCTTGCCTGACTGGTGGTGTCTGTCACCCTTGGGAAGCTGCTGGGTCTTTGGGTAATTCTTTATAGATGAGAAGAGAAGTGCTGTTCAGAGATTGGCTCTTGGTGCCTAAGCTGCAGAGGCACCTTCAGTCCCTGAGTGCAGCTTCCACTTCTCTGCTAATGAAGAGGCAACAGTTTGCTTATATCTCTTGGGCCCCATTTCCCTTAGCATCTTCGCTTCTGGGGACATGTTCCTGCCAGTTCCTGGCTGATCACAGCTCTCCTTAGGATCCAGGACGGTTCGTGATGTCTGAGAATAGCCTTCACAACTGCTTTGAATTGTGTCAGTCACCCTCCCAGTAACCAGTGAGAGGGGTCAGGGGGATGTCTTGGTTCACTTGTTCCTGTCACATTACAATGCTACACCAGTTCTGCAATGACATTGTCTCACCAAACATGTCAATGGGGAGAATATACCAAGGACTTGTTCTTGAAGATGTCACGTGTAACTGTAAAACAGCTGCCACCACTGGCTTTTTTTCTGAACCCCGGAGGCTATGAGAAAGCCGTGAGTGTCACGGGACAGTGGTGTGTCTTGAAGGCTGCTTGACACCAAAGCTGCCACCACCATCTGTGCTGGACCAAGGAAGAAGAGAGAATCTTGGTTACTCTGTTCCATGGATTTGTATCAGACCTCAGCTAAAGGTTCAAACAGAAGTATGAAAGAAAGACACACCCGCAGGTAATGGTTGTTAAAGCCGTCTCCCATTTTATATAGCAGTGCCTCCATATTCTCCCATTAGTGGAAATAATCAAAACTAACTGTGACTTCACATGTACGTAATTTGACTCATAGCTAGCTGCTCTCTGTGTCATACTTAAATTGCTTTAAAAATAAAAGATTTATTTATTTCATATATGTGAGTACACTGTCAGAAGAGGGCACTGAATGTCATTACAGATGTTTGTGAGCCACCATGTGGTTGCTGGGAGCTGAACTCAGGACCTCTCGAAGAGCGGTCGGTGCTCTTAACTGCTGAGCCATCTCTCCAGCCCATATTAAAATTTCTATGTCTGTTGGGATACTCTTTTTTTTCTTTTTTTGAAAATAAAGTTTATTTGGGAGTTCATTTTGTGAGAAGACTTTTGTGCATGTACATGTGTTTGGTGTTTGTGTATATATATATTTACATATGTGGGGACACAGGCCTTTGTGCAGGTACCTGTATCTTCCTAGATGTTCCCACCTAATACATGGAGACAGGGCCTCACTGAACCTGGAGCTCTTTGTTTTGGCTAGCCTGCCTGCTGCAGAGGTTCTGAATCTGCTGCCTATCTACTGAGGTTATACATGAGCCATTTTGCATATTGGCTTTTTTTTTTAAACATGGCTTCTGGGGAGCTGAACTTTAGTCCCCAGATGTTCAATGCAGATGGTTTGCCCTCACCCATCCCCTCTTCTGATTTTATAAAAAATGAACCATATTAAAGCAGCTTTGCAGCTCCCTCCTTCCCTCCCTTCCTCCCTCCTTCCCTCCCTTCCTCCCTCCCTCCCTCCTCCCTCCCTCCTCCCTCCCTCCCTTCCTCCCTCTCTCCCTCTCTCCCTTCCTCCCCCCCTCCCTCCCTCCCTTTTTGTCCCTGCTGAGCATTGGGCCTTCTGCATGCTAAGCCACTCACCTACACCCCTAGTTCCTCTCCAGTTTTATTCTAGGTTTCATGACAAAGGATGGGCTGTCTCCTGAGATGGGTAAAGTGATATGGTCTGTCTCTGAACTGCTGCTCTGCGGTGGTTTGTCATGAAAGCTATTGCCGCCAATTAGCAATAAACCTTGAGCATTAAGGGCAGAAGTTGATTATAAATTTCACGAAGGGCTTATGGGTAGAGGGGGTGTTACCACCATTGTTTGGGCTCGGCTCTTTATTGTGTGTGTAGCAGGTAGACATGATTTCTGCCTATGGGGGGAATTAATGTTATCAAATGCTTTATGTGATTACATGGAACGCTGGCTCTGCACAAATAACAAGAAACAATGATTTCTGCTTCAGATGAAGCAATTAGCTGTTTGGGATTTTTGCTTGTGTGAATGAACTGTACTTATTCATGAAGTAAAATTACATCCACAGTGCTGTTTAGAGTTCTGCATGCCCCCTCTCTCTACAGAACTGAACAGTGTGTGTGTGAGTGTGTGTGTGTGTGTGTGTGTGTGTGTGTGTGTGTGTGTTGGGAGGGAGAGAGTCTTGTTTGAAATTCCAAGAAAAAGTAGTTGATTTGATGATGTGTTATGGTGGAAATTTTTTTTTCACATTTTATTTTAAAAGAAAATTACCACCGTCATGAAAACCCTGGGGGGAAATAACTTTTTTTTTCTTAGAGATAAGAAGCATTTAAAAGGGGTCCTACTGGACCAGAGAGCTATACCCTGCTCTCCAGTCAATACAACACAGACAAAAGATGCTTAGAGGTCCAGAAGTCACTATGATAAGCAAGTATATGGTGGACAGATGAAAGAGAACAAGAGGAAGAACCATTTATGCACTATGAAGAGGCAAAACTGGAGACACAGGGTGGTGAGAAACAGACAGCCTGATATGAGTAGCCTGCACCACCGCGTGGGGCCATGATAATGTCCCAGGGTTGTGCAGAGCTGGCCCTGCCCCTTGCTAGCTGCAGCACATCTCTAGAAGAGTACAAAATCAGATTAACAGCAAAATGAATTATTCTCTTACTGTGGGGTATGTGCACATATGTGTGTGTGTGTGTGTGTGTGTGTGTGTGTGTGTGTGTGTGTGTCTGTGAGTGTATAACTTGATGCTAAAAAGTTTAAGACTGAGAACATTTGGGGTTTGAGCTTTTCAGGTTAGAGATGCTATACTGGTCAAAAGACTTAAGGAGATATTTTTTAAAGATTTCTTTATTTTTATTTTACATGTATAGGTGTATCTGGGCTCCATAAGTGTGCCCAGTGTCCTCAGAAGTTAGAAGAGGTCATCAGATCCTCTAGAACTCTAGTTGAAGATAAAGACTGTTGTGAGCCACCAATCAGGTGGGTGTTGGGAACTAAACCTGAGTTCTCTGGAAGAGCAGCCAGTGGTCTTATCCATGGAGACACCTCTCCAGCCCCTTTACAACAACCCATGAAATCTAAAATACTTCAGGTCTAGAGTATTTTAGTAAGGGATACCCAACCTGTAACGTGAAACATGTATACCAAATATAATAATTGAAGAGTCTCTTTGGCACCTGATCTCCTCTCTCCAAAATGTGTCCTTATCATGTAGATAAAATTCCCTGTGTTCCTTACCATCTATCATTCTATTCTTAGTTCATATGTTTATAGCCCTATGTTTCAATCCCATGTAAATTATGCCAGCAGCAGCTGTTTTTCTTCAGATGGCACCAGTGTCCTGTCGCCTCAGCTTGAGTGGTGCTGTGGAGTGACCCCTTCTCATTTATTAAGATCATTGCTAAAGAAAGGGTCAAAGCCACTGAAAAACCTGCAAGGCTTAGCAATCGCTCAGAGGGACCTTTGCTTGCCAGGCCTCTGTTACTGAGGTGCTGGTTCTGATAAAGAGCGGATGGCTTTGGCGCACTGAGTCAACCCATTCTATCTAAACCAACCTTAAGTGCCTGCAAGCTAGGCTAACTTCAGTCTCGTTTTACGATCTAAAGAGGAGCACAAGGCCCTTGCTGAGCTTTACCCAGCAATCCAGAACAAAGTAAAGGAGATCCTGTTATTGTCTGGTGACAGCTGACTTATCCCCCACTAGGGGATTTCTGGGAACTTCTAAGTCATTTCATTAATTGAAATGTCCACACTGTAGTAGGAAACGTAATTCCTCCAGAAAGCAGTTGCAGTAAAATGGGCGTGAACACAATGTAAAGTAAGACACCAGGGCCAGTTTCATTATCACAAGAAGGTAAGGTAACCTATCCTTTGTGGGACATCCCACCTTCTCATAGAGTGCTCTCCTTTATTTGCCAACTCTGTTCTTGCCCAGTGCGTGTTATGTTAACGGAACCCTGAGCCTGGTTTTTGCCTCTAGTTAGGAGGTGGTCCATGTTCCGGTAGCTCCTTCTCGTGTGATTGTATGTCTTCTGGAATTGTTAGGCAGTCGTTTTTTCTACCAAATTCATGTTTGAGATGATTTTCAGGCGGCCCATCGGCAGCAAAATTTAAGTGAGTTAGTAATTAAATTTATGGGGAAGGGGAGATGGCTCAAAGGGTAAGATGCTTGATGTGCAAGCACAACAACCTGTGTTTGTATCCTCAACACCCGTGTTAAGGACTTGTGCACATCTGTTGGCCCAACGTTAAGAGATGGCAGAGACAGATGGTTTCCAAGGGCTTGCTGCCCAGGCTGTGTAGCCAAAAGGATAAGCTCCAGGTTCAGAGAAAAACTATGCCTCAATTAAATAAATAAGTAAACAGACAAATAAAATTGAGAGCAATAGTGAAAGACCCAAAATTAATCTCTGGTCCCCACACCAATACACACAGGCAGGTGCAGCGTACACACACACATACAGAAAGAAAGAGACAGAGACAGAGAGACACAGAGACAGAGACAGAGAAACACAAAAGCGATTAAACTATGTAGAATAACTAGAAGAAATAAAGGACAAATCTAAGTATAAATACAAGATTTCCCTTTAAGATAATATTTAACTTTTTTTTCTCTCCTATATTATTTCGGCTGAATTTTATAAAGTACAGAGCTTCCCACAAAATGCCCTTTTTTCCTTTCCTCCTGAGGAGGTAGCCAAGGTTTTCTGCTTTGTGTCCTAGTCTTTAAAGAGAATTGAGCAGCATGTTGAAGTTAAGTGATTCTTACATTAAGGCTGAGCAGTAAATCAACTGCTTGAGTTTTTTTTTTTTCTAACATTTTATTGCTATGGCAACAGTATCTCCAAAGCTATTAAATCTTAGTGGTTTATTTTCTCAGAGTTAAGCTATGTTCACTGGGTTTCTAATATTTCATTTTTGGAGAGTTATTTTTAGTACAGTTAATGTGTAGTTTTGCCCCCAATGCTGGGTGCATTGCACAATATCTTTGTTTTATTTTAATTAATTTGTTTAACAATTTCATTCATGCATATAATGCATTCTAGTCAGGCACATCCCTCCACCCTCTGATCTTCTCCCAGAAATCCCTCTTTCTCCTCCCACCTGGGGGCGTTAGTGGTGTGTGGGAAGAGAAGGAAAGGGCTTCTGACAAAGTACAGGGAGCCATTGTCTTCAGCGATACAGGAGTTAGTCAGGTTTGTGGGCAGCTCCACACTTGTGCCCATGTGAGTAGCCTTTATTAAACCAAGTGGATCCCAAAGTAAAGGGAACCCCTCTCCCTCCTCTCTCCCCCCCTCCCCTAGCCCCTCCCCCTTTCCCCCAAGGAAGGATGAAACTCCAAATCCGATTTGATGTTTGACTGGGTTTTGATCATTAGAAAACCAGGTCTTAACAGCATCCCTTCAAAATATCTGCGCAATTAGTGAATGGCTCCTGTGCTGGTGTGAATGAGACATTTCCTATAGGTTCATGTATTTTAACAGTTGGTCCCCAGTTGGTGGCGCTGTTTGGGAAGCTGTGGAACCTTTAGAAGCTAGATCCTCGCTGAAGGCAGTGCATCATGGGGGATGCGCCAGCATACAATGTGGCTTGGACCTGTGAGGGAATGAAGAAATGTCAGACAGGCGTGAGAAGCTGGAGTCAAGTGGTCAGTGAACTCTAAGAGCCATACCTATTTCCACAGCCAAGATTCTCAGCCTGTTTATTAGGTTCCACACAGGAGAGGGGTTAGCTAGTCTTGGTTGGAGGTCTTCTGTAGATGAACAATCTCAGGCAGGGAACACCCATGAGAAAGAAGCCACAGTTGCTAGTTTTTGTTTATACACTGCTCAGTCTTCTGTAAACACAGGTGCTTGGACCAGAGGGACACGGTTGACCCATATGATGAGAGGCTTTGCCAATTCCCATGGGTCTGGGGCCTTAGTACCTGTCATGGCTGAGCCTGTGTCATGAGTGCACTCAGGACTGAGTGACATTAGTCACTCAGGACTTCTGCTTCTTGCAGGGGCGGGCTCTGAGAGTTTATGGCTTCAGCCCACTTTTTTGTTCTCTCAGCTTCCTGGGCACAATGAGGATGTGATCTCTCCGTTTCCTCTTCCAGCCACTGCTGCCGCGCCTCCCCTGCCAATGCGAACTCCCCTTCTGAAACCATAAGGTCAGATAAACTCTTTCTTCCCTAAGTTGCCTTTGGTCAAGGTGTTTTATCACAGTGGCAAAAAGAAACTGATACAATTCCTAAAGGCAAAGCAGATAATTTGTGAGTTTTTTAAACTAGGAGTATTTATAAGCTATATTTTACTTAGAATTAACTATGAACTACTGGTTAAAATACATTTCTTTGCCCAATACGATTTACATCTAAAAGGCTTGGTAGATTATTGAAGTTGTAAATATAACTAAAAATAGAGTTTAACAGCAAATGCTTTGTTTTCCCTATATTCGGTATGCACAGTAATTCTGTAAATTGCCTTAAGGGCATCCTAAAGGACTGTTACTATGGTAACCTAAGCACGGTGCTAGGATGAAGATGGATGACTGATGAATCCTCACCAGTGCTGTTCTTTCTGATCGTTCCCTAACTCCTCTGTCAGCTCCTCCCTGTGAGTCCTCTAAGCATCCTCTCAGGGCAATTGTGAGGCTTTCTCTCCTAAGTGCTGCCTTCACATTAAGTTGTCCGGCTCATCCCCATGAGATTTGTAAAGTGACAGGTCTATTTTCCCCCTACAGCTATTTATTCAGGAAGGAAGCACTGAGCAGAAAAGACCCCTATACACATTGTGCTCAACATGTTTCTAATTTGCCTGTATTTCAGAGCCCTTCAAACCATAGCAAGGCATATTATAGGTAGGAAAAGGTCAAGCTGTGAGGGATAATTTTTAAATAGTCTGTTTGGGTACTCTTCACTTACGACCATTCCTTAAACTTGTTAATATTTCCCAATATACTGGATCAATATGCCTGTCTGTTTATAACCCTTATGTTCCCCAAGTAACACATACAATAAATATTTGCAAACAAACATGTCTGTCCTCAGGCTTCACATCGGTGGGTTCAAGTCAACAAGGGTGGAATATTCTGTTTGGTACTTTGAATATCACAATTCCTTTAATATTACGTGTTTTCTTTTAAATTCCTAAATATATTAATGATATCCTAATGGTGGTTTTAGGATACTTTGTATGCTAACCTCATAATTTCTCTCAGTTTTAGTTGGGTTTGGTTAATTGTATATCTTCTCCTTGTCTTGTAGTTTTGATGCTAGACTTCATTTTGTTTTGAATTGATTCAGCTCTGCAGTTGCATTATTCCTCTCTGTAGTCACTGCATAACGATGGTAAAAATGTGCTCCTGTCTTTGAATGCAGAGATTCAGAGCATTAGATTTATACTTAGGACCCAGATCCATTCCCTTTGTACTTCTGTGAACGGGGAATAAAGTGCCACTTTAAAAAAACATATGAGTACGCAGTTGTTCAGTACCATTTTGATTTTTCCCCACTGAGTTACTTTGCCATTGTTAAAAATAAAAAATCAACTGTGTGTACCATTCAAGTCTGTTTGGGCTAATCATTCTGTGTGTCTGTCTTCTGTCTGGGCTACGTTCTTTTGGTTGCAGTAACTCCATAGTGAGTCTTCAAATAAGGGAGCTCAAGCCTTCCAACATTGTTTTTTTTTTTTTTTTTTTTTTTTTTTCAAAACTGTTTTGGGTGTTTGTCCCAATAAATTTTAGAATCTGCTTGTCAGTTTCTATTTTTGAAATCTATATGGTATTAAGTTTAATGTATAGATGATTTTGGGGGAAAAAATCCCATCAAGTTGGGTTTTCTAATTTATGAAAATATGATTTCATTCATTTGTTACTTTCAGAATTTCACAGATTTTTACAGTGGGAAAGATAAGTTGCATGGAGGGACAGTTATGATGTTGTTAGGATTGTGCATTTTGCAGGCTCCCAAATAATTTTACTTTCATCTTAGTGGTTGTCAATAAAAACGGAAGTCCAGCTGTAACATTTTCTCTGGGGTGGGGTTATGTGCATCACCCCTGACAACATGTGAGTGCGAGAGTCACCACTGCACCCCTACTTCTCCTTCCTGGAAAATCTGTGCCCACTTCTGTGGAATAAAGCAAAAATACAGTGTACTGTTATTTACTAGCTCCGAGCATGCTGGATAGACTATAATTGACCATGTAACAATTGTATGTCATTTAAGAGAATTTTTCCTTGTAAGCTAGCTCACAGAAGCCTTGTAATTTATACACAGCTAGACTCCACATGGCTGATAGAGGCCAGTGATTAAAGCCCTAACCAGTAGTTGAAGATTTTTTTTTTAATTTTATCTGTTGGACTGTTCTGTTCCCTTATTTCTATTTGTGTGACTTTAATGGTAACAGAGTCTGTTCTATACAAAGCCAAGAACAAAACTGTCTTATTGATGCTTAGTAAGTGCTACAACACCTTGGGATAAGCTTCTGTATGCAGACCTGCCCGTGAGATAACAGGGGGCTTTCAAACAGCAGCCGTCAAACTACAGTGCACAGGGAAACCTGAAAATCTAACAGAATGCAAGTTCCCTGGTCCCTGCTCTGGAGACTTCAGACATGATGGGCGGGGCCCAGGAAACTTCAGACATGATGGGCGGGGCCCAGGTTAAGCTCTTTCAGGGGGTTTCTAAAATTATTAGCCACATGTATTAGGCTATGCAGTTCATTGTTCACAGTAAATAAACAAAGCACCCCTTTGTTCTAATTCTGTGGACCAATGGTCTATTCTGTAGAATCTATGGATGGCTCCTGACACGTTCCCTTATCCTTCTACCACTGTCTGTTCACTCATCCGACAAGCTCCAAGTACACACAGATTTAAGAGATGTGGTAAAAAGTCGCCTTCCCTAGAAGCCAGCCACCCAGCTCTCCCCCCTTGCGGGATCTCCTGTTACTTCTGGATCTTTCCAAAAGTAGTCTAAGCATTTGCAAAGGGAAGTGCATATATTTTCCACACACACACACACACACACACACACACACACACACACACACTGTCCTACACCTAACTTATTCCCTCTTTAGCCTTTTACTTAGTATAAATGGGAAGTTCTTGTATCAATACACAGTGATCTCATCTTTAAAATATGCTGGATGGCGCTCCATGATATTTGTAGGCTGAATTGTATTCAATCTTTTAGTTTCGTTTTTGAGAGAAGGTGTTACTATGTAGACTTGACTAACCAACAACTGGCCCTGCTACCTCAGCCTCCCGAATGGTGGGGTTTTGGGTGTGTACCACCACACTAAGGTTTGGGTCTAGTCGTCGCTGGCACATAATAAAGCCACCACAGAAGTTCATTTCGCACCCGTACCCTTCTCTCCGTAGGATAAATTTCAAAAGTGGAATCAGGTGACAATCTACATTTATTCTTATCTTGAGAGACACTGACAACACCTCCCCCACAATGGAGGCTATGAAACTTTGATTTGTGCTTATCTGATAACTGGAAAACGCTTGTGAGTCTTCCGTTGCCTGCTGCTGCTACAGTCTTCCCTGTGGACTCTCATAGTTTGACGTGGCTTTTTCTTATCAGTCTATACAGTCGATCGGGTCTCAACCCGGGAAGCATCGTCGACCATCAGTAACCTTGAGATGGGCGTCACCTCCTCTCCCAGTCAAAAGTTTGTTAACCCTGGTTTGCAGTCTTGCCTTTGTTACTTTTCTATGTGACCCTGGCCCACAAAGTGTGAATTTGCTGCGTAATCTGGTTAATGAACATGATCCCAATCAGTTACTAACGGGGAATGACTTTAATGGTGAGTCAACCAAGTGAAGAATGCACATCTCTGCAGGGAATTCTTGCCTAGGCTCCAAGGCTCAGACTAGCGACCAAACATCAGGGTGAGTAAAATGTTGCCAGGAGAAAGCTGGCCCTGGCTCCTTAAAGCTTTGAGAGACTTGCAACCAAGAAATAAAAATCTAGAAGGCAGGGAACCACTTTCTGTTGAGTCCCGCCCCCCTCTGCTGTTCTTGGGGGCTCCTGGTGCCCTCCCCTCCCAGGCGGGGCGGGCTCTGAGGCCTCAGCTGTCAAAGGCGGCCCAGAGCACTGGGAGGCGGAGGGTGGGTCTGTTGTCGCGTGACCAAGCCAGCTGTTAGCAGGGGGCTGGAGAGCTTGGAGTCTGGGGAACCCGAGCGCCGGCGGTCTTCTGGGCTACTGATGCGGAGGCTGTAACGTAGCTGCCGCAGCGCCCCCAACTCAGCATCAGCACCACTGGACCGGGCTCGAGCCGGCTGCTTAGCAGGTGAGCTCCTTGGCATGGGGAGCGCCGGGGTGCGGGCAGCAGCTCTTCCGCTGGGCAGTCACCACATTTTCCATTGCAACTCTAATGCCTCGGTTGCCTCCCCTCCCGAGTATGGACCGGCGAAGGGGAGACCAGAGGGTAGTTGGCCTCGGTCGGGCCCGACTCAAGATCAGGGACGAAGCTACTGCAGCCTGGTCTGAACCTGCTCCTGCTCTCCACCCTGCATCCTTCCCGCACCTCCCTTTCAGTCTTACAACCCGGTGCTGCTTTTCCTGGGCGCCTAACTGCAACGCCCCGGGACCTGTTTCTGAGCTTCCCGGGGTCCCTGAGCTTCCCCGGGTGGCTCCCGCGGTTCCGAGCTCGCCTTGCCGCTAGCAGAGAGAGCCTGCCTGGCTCCTTCCTGAGTAAGGGCGAAGGCCGCTGCCCTTGGCCGCCGGGCGGAGTCCTGGGATCTGTGCTCATCCCTCAGGGCCAGTGAGCTGGGGCCAGACATTGCTTTGCCCAAGGCCTCATCTCTGCACATTGGAATGGGGGGACCCTTGCTATCAGTCCACCTCAGTTTACCTCTATCTCCTCTGGTGTGTGTGTTTGTTTCTTTTTCCTGACTGGGCATAATTATTTAGCAACTACAGTGAGGTCTGCAGGATGAAAGGAACGCTTGAATTTTAGAATTTAGGAATAAAAATGTAATCCCACCCATTTACATTTAAGGCAACTTATCTGTCTCCCAAGCTGACCTAGTAGGGTTCTGTTAAATAGAGTGTATTTCTGTGTAATTGTAGCTTGTTAAGGGCTTCTTCCTGATGTGTGTGTGTGTGTGTGTGTGTGTGTGTGTGTGTGTTTGTGTGTGTGTTTACTGTGCTTCACGCTTGCCTAAATCCTCATCACTTGCTGAGGAAACCTATGCTAATTCAAAATGGCAGCATGAAAAATCAGGCCAGGCGGAACCCTAGCAGACCACAGCCAACTGCAGCTGCCCCCAGACGAGCTGCGGGAGAAACAGCGGAGGAAAGGCTCTTCTGTGTATAGGCAGGGGCTGTTCTGAGAGCTGGATAAATCCTGGTTAAATGCTGCAGTGCCTGGGGGAGCAAGTGGGAAGTTTGGGGAGCTGCAGCTGTTTTCCCTAACTTGTGGATAAAGCCTAGCCAAAACTCCAATTTGGTCTGATTTTCTTTAGACCCATTTAAAGTCAACTGTGTAGCTTACAACTGTGCACAGCTTACATACTTTGTACATATGAGTTGCTTTATAAAGGATGGGTGTGCAGAGTTCCTCCGGGAACAGCACACTACAAACCCATACAGGGAATGGCTTTGGAAGGGCTGACTTAGCACCACAGCACCCAGGCACTAGGATTGCAAATTCTTGAAAGGTGACTCATTTCAGGATTTTTTTTTTTTTCTGTAAGGCATTTTTTTTTTTTTTTTCCGCTTTTCACTGCAGGGCTGCCAGCCATCTTGTCTTTTAGGAAGGAGGAAGTTCATGAGGAGGCAGGTGCCTTGGATAAAGAACAGAGGGGAAGATTTCTCTAAGGGTTACATTTCAGGAACCGAGCAAGCTCGTCACAGACAGCAGAGATGGTACATTGCAGGGCGGATGGACAACTAAGGGCATGCCTATGGCTTCAGCCGAGGGCGGGCTTCTGTAGCCTTCCTGTTCAGAGTTCCAAGTCTGAAGGGGAGAGCAGGTTTGCCCTGAATATCTTTGCAAAGGGACGCAAACTGTAATGGATTTAAAATCTCAGGTGACTAAGGGACTACCCCTCCCCTCCTCACGGGCCCATTTAACTGCATGAAGGCGTCCACCTCAGGTTCAGATCACCTTTTCTAGTGATGAAACTGCATCTCTATGTAAGAACCGCAGCATTAGTTGTAACCAAATCTTAGAGGTGGGAAATCTATCCTTTGAAAAACTGGTCACTTGTTTCGTATTGGTGGTCAGCTCTGAGATGAATTTATCTTGCTGAGAAACAGGAGTGGGCTAGGTGTCTACTTTCATGTAATAATAAATGACAAACCTGGTTTGAAATAACTCCAGAGCTGTTGAGAAGCTGGGTTTTTATACAACTTGAACTTTTGTTGTGAATGGGTGTGGGAAAGCAGAGCTGGGGCCTCTGCATGGGACAGTGTTCTGGAGGGTGATGGGGGGATGGAAAATCTGCTCTTCTGCTTTCTCAGACCAATTACCACAGAGAAGAGGGTAGCAGGAGATGGGGAATGGGGTAGACTGGAGCCAGGTATGGAGGAGAGATGCCACAGTGAAAGCGGATGCAGCTGGGACATGTGCCACCTAAAATCACTGTTTACATTAGAACACGAATTCAAAGACATGTTGAAGAAACTGAAAATAATAAGTTTTAAAAATGAGCAACCTGAGCCCAGGTCTAGTTTTAATCTCAGCATTCAGGGGCTGAAGCAGTGGATTTCCGTGAGTCTGAGGCCAGCTTGGTCTACACAGCAAGCTCCAGGACAGTCAGAGCTATACAGTGTGATTCAGTCTCCAAACAAACCTGGAAAGAAAAACCAAAGCACAGACTGAGGGAGTATAGTTTAGTAGCAGAACTCCTGCCTAGTGTGTTCCAAGTTCTGGGTTCCATCTCCAGTAATGAACAGGCAGACAGACAGACACGAGGTTTGTATTTATTGGAGAACAATGAGAATAGAAGTAAGCAAATGTGCTTAAAAAGAAAAACCTCACCACTTTTTGATCTATGGAAGACACTGGCTCTGTGCTTTTTAAGGTTTTAAAATGTGGCTAGTCCAGGAAGAGATGCCTTTCGAGTGTAAAACTTGCACCAGATCTTAAAAGTTGATGTGAAAAAGAATTTAAAATAAATTTATATATTAATTTTTAAAAGAATTTAGAATAAAATATTTATTAATAAACACATACTGGATCAAATAAAATGTGTTATTTAAATGTTCACCAACTTTTCTTTGCCTTTTAAAATGTAGTCATTAAACATGAATACATGGTTCATATCTGTCTTGTATTATTATTGGGCAGTATTGGTCTGGGCCATTGTCAGGAAGTGGAGATTGGCAAGAAGTTCTGGATACTGCTTTTGACACTGAGTATAAAGAGCCAGGATGGGGAGGATGGAGACTAAATGGAGTGATTGGTTGATGACACTGGATGAAAGAGGACTATGTGGTAGGTGTGAATACCTCAATTAGGAGATATTCTCCTTCCCCCCCCCCCTGCATGCACTTGCACACACGAGTGCTCGTGTTTGTTTGTTGCTTGCTGTTTGTTTTTTATCTGGCATTTTTATCAATCCCAGAACCTTGTGCACATTGGCAAGGGCTCTGTTCTAGTTTCATTTTTACTGTGATTAACGTTCCCTGATGAAAAGCAACATAATGACATGGGGAGGTCAAAACAGTGTGGCCTCGAAACGACTGCTCACTTTGCATCCATAGCCAATGGCCAAAGGAAATGGATGCACGTGCTCACTTGCTTGATGGCTTGTGCTCAGCTTGACTTTGCCACTCTTATACAACCCAGGGACCCTTGGCTAGAGAATGGTGCCACCCACACTGGGCTATGTCTTCTCATATTAGTTAATTTTCTTAAGTCACTCGGCCATGGATATGCCCATAGGTCAACCCAGGTCTTCAATGAGATTCTTCCCAGGTGATCTAGGTTCTGTAAAGTTGACAAGAACAGATACTCATCAATCAGAAATGACCATTGAGCTATGGCCCAACCAAATGAGGCACATTGAAATTGGATAAGCAGACTATGCAGTGACCTTTGACTTGGAGCACCTAGAGTGGGTGTTGGCAGATTTTAATGGTAGTTAGCAGGGACTGACTTTATGTACATGAGTACACTGTCGCTGTCTTCAGACACACCAGAGAGGGCATCAGATTCCATTGCAGATGGTTGTGAGCCACCATGTGGTTGCTGGGACTTGAACTCAGGACCTCTAGAAGTGCAGTCAGTGCTCTTAACCACTGAACCATCTGTACAGTCCCCTCAATGTTACTTTTAAGATGTATCCAGATATTTTGTAATTTTTATGATTTTTGTACAACAGCTAACAACTTGAATTTTAGTAGCTTATTTTAAATAGAAGCAAGTTGGGGGGCTGGACAGACTTATTCTTTGTTTTCATAGCCTACAGTCAATGATACCAGATAATCTAACATCCTTCTCCTCAGTTTCAAACAGACTGCATCACCATGTTTGGCCACACTGGACCCTCCACTCTGTTCTCTTCTGGGTAACATCAGACCATCTTAACACCAATTACAATTTTGTAATATAGCTTAATATCACATTGGGCTAGACCCATTTTGTACATTTTCATTTCTGGGACTTCTCTGTCAGTTTCCCCTTTCTTTGTAGATTTTGGGGATGAGCTGAGAACTGGAACAGGGCTCTGAGCATGCACTCCCCCACTGAGCTTGCAAGCCCTCAAGCCCCCATTTGAACACACATTCTTCTAAAGCCCCATTCATATGTTGATTGCTGCCATATTGACTCCACAGACTAATTTAGTGGTGATTAACATCTCTGAGTAACACTGGATGTTTACAGCAAAGAATATACCCTGCCCTCCAGAAAGCTTCTCTACTGTCCACATAACATCTTATATTTTATTTACCTCTGACCAGCCACAGCCTAGCACTTCAGCCTCTCCGAGTGCGAGGCATACCCCTCTCCCCTCCTGTGGACCGCCCTCCATACCTGTTCTCCGTCTGAGCCTTATGTGGAGCTCTTAGCAGCTCTTAGGCATGGTTTTGAAGTGCGTGCTGATGCCCTCACTAAGGCCACATGCTCCCGTTCCCTCTTTAGCAGGTGGGATTCCTGAGGTCCAAGAAGGTAAAAAGGCACTGGTGTGTATTAATCTATCTGCCTGCCTCTGTTCCCCTGCATTATTCCACAACATCTCTCAGGCTGTTGGATTTTTTTTTTATTTCAAGTCTTCCTGTCAGGATGACAAGATGGTAGCTGAGCCCCACCTGAAGCTGGGAGAAGCAGTTTGAGGTGACTCCTCCAATCTTACTGCTTCTATGCTTAGCCCGAACTCCCTGTATCTATTCTCCTTGTGGTGATCCAGATACTGTGAAAGCTCCCCGGAGATTTGGTCATTGTTGAAATCAGGTTACTCCCTTTCTCTCTGGTCACACACATATCTCTCCTTCAGAAGACACAGACCTTGAGAGCACTTCAGCTTCATTTGCCCTGAGCTCAGTGGTTAGATGCTCAAGCTATATTTTGGCAGTTCCTCTGTCTGAAAATTGCTAATTAAAATGCAGCGATCAAGAGCCATGTATGTTCTTGAGGCCCCTGTGTGCTTTTTGATTATACTCAGTAGTGACCCAGTGACCTGAAATATTAATGGAATATCTTAAAGTGTCCTTCCTTCTCACTCACTGAAGGAATCAGATTTAAAGAAATCAAAATGGCAATAAAGGAAAATGGCCTCACTATGAAAAAATGTTCAGACTCCATAACCAGTAAAGTGAAATGTAAGGTTGGTATTTCTGTTACATCTTTATGCTCAACTCTGAGTTACAGTCGAATCTTTCCAGGTCCCTTTCTGTCTGTCTGTCTGTCTCTGTACATGTCTGCCATTATATATACTTGCATTTATATGCATGTATATGTACACATGTATATTTGTGTCTACATCGTACTAATAGATACACATGTAGCATGTAGGCTACTTTTTGATAATAACATTGGTAAAAATTGCTAATGGTAAAACCCAATAAATAGTTCCAGCACTAATGGATAATTACAAGAAGTTTTAAATTTTACTTTGCTGGTTGTAAAATAATCTCATTTCACACCAGCAAGATTTGTGCTTATACAATAATTATAATTTTATGTCTTCTGTAGAAAGTGGGTATCTAATCCATTTGCTTTGCAGTGAGAGGTAAATCACAAGCTTCCATTTTAATAACGATAGGGAGGACTCTTCTAAAGCCCCAGTTTACAGGGTTACAGGTCCGTTTCAAATCGCTGTAATGGCAAGGATTAGAATAAACAGTGCATTGTTTAGACGGAGAGGAAGACAGATGGTGGGAGAGGAAGGTCATGATTCAGAGCAACCTGCCAAATTAGTGGACACAGTGACAGCAGTGTTGGAAATGGGACCAGAAGGGGATGAAAGGCCCTAGAGGTGGCTCTCATTGCTGCTCAGAGGGTGTCCTGTGGAGCATGCTCTTGGCAATGACCACAGGCCTCTGCTCTCTCAAACACACTTTTTCTCCCTCAGCACCAAAACTCTGTTCTGACGGTAATTCTTTTCTTCATGGATTTTTATTCCAAATGATCTGCATGTAGCTGTACAAGGTTGACATCATGCCCCATGTTACATGTGGAGAACTTAATATATGCAAGCACACAGATTCCAGACTGTGGGTCAGTCTGTCTTTCTGAAACAGCCTTAATGTAGCTATAAAACTAATTACCCTGACACCATATTCCTTGCCCGTGTCATTGACATTTTGCATGCTTTCTCTCTCTTCTTCTCTCCCTCCCCCATCCCCTTTGAAAGATGGGAAATCACTTTCCAATCTGCCTTGTATAGGAACAAGTTTCTTACAATGACCTTGATTTGACTACCTTCATCTTACCTCTCTGGCCTGGGTCCTGCTTAAATTGCTTGTCCCCTCCTTCCCAGATTAAATAGTAATAATAATAATAATAATAATAATAATAATAATAGTAATAATAATAATAATAATAATAATAATAATAATAATAATAAAGGTTGTATTGGGTTTATTTCTCTTCTCGTCACTTCAGAAGCCTTTCTAAAAGTCATTATTCATTTTTGTTCTGTGTATGTCTATTTTTGTTATGTGTATGTGTTTTGTGTGTTTTGCCTACGTGTATGTCTGTGCATGAAGTGCCACCAGAGACCAGAGAGGAGCATCAGTTTCCACGGAGCTGGAGTTATGCACATTGTGAAGCACGTGTGGGTGCTGGGAACTGAACCTGAGTCCTCTGGGAGAGTGGCCAGTGCTCTCTGAGCTCACTGGTCGCCCCATCACAGGGCCACAGTGATGAGCTGCAGTAACTTGAATAGCAGCTGTTCCATTTAAAGCTTTTATTGTTGCATATTTTTTTTGTAGCCATGTGAGAAATTTGGAAATGCTTGGGGGAAATATACAGAGTGTTGTCTGCAGCCCGTGGACTGTGGACCACCTCACTCCACCCTGTTCACTTCCTTTACATTTCAGCATCTTCTTAAATAACAAGAATTTAAATGGCATTCACAGTTGTGTGAACTCTTAATTTTAGTAGCTTTCTCCCATGTGTATTGCTTAACTTTTGCAGACATATAGATAGCCGATTTAATATCTACTTGATTCTTATGCAAGTGGCTGTGTTTGAGGAAGAGTAAGTCATTGGGTGCACTGTTCCTCTATCAGGAGTTACAGCTAGGTCAAGTAGTTCCAGATTTCCTGGGGCCCTGAATAACATATGCTTTTTTATCATTGTGTGTGTGTGTTGTGGGTTGTGTGTTTGTATATATGAACTATATGTGTATAATAATATATCATATTGTAATATGTTATATATATATATATGATACTCTTCCCATAGTGTATGAACATTCTGAGCCAAACTAAAGTCCTTCAAGGATTTGTCTGAGACACCTTGGAATTATACATAGACGCTCCAGGAAACCATTTCTTCGAAAGGTTGCTTATTATAGGAAACTTCGAGAGTCTGCGAAAAGATGCAATAGAACAGACCTCGAGCTCCTGCCCATCACTTAGCTCAGCTTTGATCTCGAATGATCGATTTTTCCTCTGAGCCCTTCCTCTTCATCCCGAATTATTTCCTTATAGCATTTGACATAGTATGTATTTTTATAAGATACGTTCTTTTTTAGATTAGGATTTTCTTTTTGTCTTCTTTCTCTTCCTTCTCAGAGTCTTGCCATATTGCCTAGCATGATCTCAAATTTTTAAATGATTCACTCAGTTCAACCTTTCTAGTAACCAGGGTTACTGGTGCTGGCTATTACATAAGCCATGGGTGTCTAAAACTGTTTTTAAATGAAAACCATCACAGCATCATGATTCTATATAGGATATAAACAACCATTCCTCAGCTTATCAAATACCTACTCATTGTCCATGTTAGCCCAATTGCCTTAGAAGACTTTTGTGTGCTTTAATTAAATTAGGATTCAGGTAAGTGACTCATTGTAATTGCTAGGTGTGTATCTTAAGGATACACACACACACACACACACACACACACACACACATTCCATGTGTAAATAGTAAGTGTGCTCAAGTTGCACTTTGGAATGGGAGTCTATCTGATGATCAAGGTACTATTCACTGGTAGGATTAGTGCATCGTCATCGAAGAGTTGGAAACAGGAAGTAAGCATCTATTAAGTGCCCACTGTATGCAGCCACAGTGCCAGCAGTTTTCTATGATGTCTCTCATAAATCTGTGTGCCTTTCTGGGTGTAGGGATTGTTTCCATTTCCAAATGACAGTTTAGAATTAGTCCATGGAGTCAGGATAGGAAGCAGGATCTGTGTGTCTCTACAGCATATCTGACTCATGCCCCGGTGCGCATGGGCCTTCAGAGCTGGGCAGACCTTGGAGAAGAATGCAGGTGCACACATCTCATCTTGCTGATCTTTTGACAGACCCCAGACTGGGGATGGAGGGATGGAGGAGGAGCTTGGAGCCTGCCTCTCCCACCCAGTTCCAGTCTTAGAGCCATACAGAAAGTGAATAGGTCTTGTCAGACCTTTGAGTTGTCAGAAAAGGCCAAACATCTGAATGTCTGCCTTAAAATGTTACCTGTAAATTTAAGATTCTAAATGGCAGTATTCAGCCCAAACCAATGAATCCACAGGTCTGTCTTACTCTTCTGGAAAACATGTTAGCTGAAGATTGTCACAAAGGACCCAGTGGTTAACTGTTGGGGACAGATGTTTCCAGAGGCACTGTGTAAGCTCTGGCAAGGCTCCTCCAGGCTGAGACTTAAGGTGAGTTGGTCCCATAGCCTCCCACTGTTACACTGTGTAGTTCATGTCCAGAATACACACCCTCTACTCCCCCTTATTAAATGAAGACTTGGTTCTCAGCTTGTGGAATACTGAGAGATAATGGAATTTTTAAGGGTGGGCCTAGTGGGAGTCACAGGTCACTGGGGGTATGTGACCTTCTCACAACAGCCCCTTCATCTCTTTTTTTCCAATTTTAATCAGGAAGTAAGCAACGCTGCCTGTCATAAGCCAGTCAGAGCCCCCTGAGCTGGGAAATGGTGAGCAAGAGCAGCTTCTCTATTGTACGCTGATTTTTCTTTTCAGTGTTGGAGAGTGAACACTTAGTTAACACCTTCTAAGGTATTTTTTGGTTGTCCCTCATGCAAAGTCATGACTACTAGGATCAGGTACCCCGCCTCCCCCCCACCCCCGACTGTGGAGTTTTATGCTCTCCAAAGTTTCCAACTCCAAAGGAACGTGTACAATCTATCTTCACTTAGGTAGGGCTTGCTGAGTCTGAGATAGCTCATGCTCCAAATTTTCGGGAAATCTTTTCCCAGGCACTTCGGGATTCCTTCTTATTTTCAGTAGCAAAGCTATGGCTGAAGACTCAATTTCTAAATGAGCATCATTCGTCCCGTTTTCAATTTGGCAGGGATGTCAGTCACTTTAAAAGTGAATTTGTCAACCGATAAAACCATTCCTTTGCTTCCACGGGAAAGTACTGTGTCATGGGCTTTGGATTCCAAGTTCCTCGGAGACTGGGGAGTAGGGAAGACCCTCTGGCCGCTGGTTCTCATTCTTTGTATAAGGAAAGACAGTTCGCCCAATTATATTCACAACAGCAAACAAGCCATAGTTCATACCGACAGTCATTTTCTTCCTCTCCGGTAACTCAGGCTTTCTTACCATTGGCTGAGGTGACGGATGAAGGTCACTCTAGCTTGGAGGAGATAAAGGGCCAAGGCAGTTTGGCAGCCACACAAAGAACCCCCTGCCCAGGCTCAGGGCATTCACGTTTTCAATAACTCCTCCCTGAGTTTGAGAACAAAGCCCTTTTCTCCCATGCAGTTTCCTCCCTCCTTGTCTAGACATTCTGCACCGGTTTCCTAGTTACAGGAGCACTAACTCCAGCCGCACAAGCCTGCAGACTAGCCTCTTGCCACCAGGTCCAGGGTGAGGGCTGGCAGATGCAGCAGTACTGAATGAGAATCAGGAGAGTGTGATCCCAAGAGGAAGTCATGAATCCTGAGGAGGTCCCATGGGGACTAGGGGCGGGGCTTAGGGCTTGTTGGCTTAGCAATGGCAATTGATCTGAGGCTGTACTGGGAATGGAAGAGCACCACCGTATGCAGATTATTTAGCTTTAGGTTTGTAACGGTGATAAAATATACACACAACGACCATCATGGTCATTCCTAATTGTATAGATCGGTCATGTTAAGTACATCCACTCTGTTGGATGACCAGTCAGTACCCAGGACTTCTTCTGTCTTGTCTTGCTCCCCCCTTTGCTCAAACCCTGCAGCCCCTGTTTTCTACTTTCTGTTTCTAGGTGTCTGGCTGTTCTAGTTCCTGGGTGGAACTGAAATCAGATGGTACAGATGGGACAGCTGTTGTGGTTTGAATGGGAACTGTCCCACAGCTACCCATGTGTTTGGTTGTTTGGTCCCCAACTGGGGGACAGGCCTAAAGGTGGGACATAGCTGGAGGAAGTGGGTCCCTGGAAGCAGACTGTCTACTCTGTTTCCTGACTGAGAACCCAGTGTGACCAGCTGCCTCATGTTCCTGTCAGCATGTCTTTCCTCCATGATGGACCACGGCCCAAAATAAATCCTTGTTCCCTTAAGTTGCCTCTTGTCGGGTTTTAAGTCACATAATGAGAAAAGCAACCAATACACTTAAGGATGCAACTTTTCATGTCTGACCTTACTCCAAGAATAGAGAATTTTACATCTGGCTTTACATGATGAGCCAGTCAAGGAAGCGCATTAAGCATGTATAAAATTACTGTCGGGCTATATAAGGTATATAGAAAACATCACACAATTTGTGTTTGAAGTTTGGGTCCTTCCTTTTGTTATGTGTGCAGGGCCAGCAATATGAAAACAATCTGAAGTCTGAAACATTGGGCAAAGGGATATGTACATTTGTGTTTCTCGGATTAGCTTACTCATTATCATACTGTTGGCTGCTGAATCTTAAATTTAAAATTATAGTTCCTTGGTTTCACTGAACACATTTCAAGCACTCATTAGCCACACTTGGCTGGCCACTACTCATGGCCCAGACAGAGGCTTCCAACTGCTCAGAAAGCAGTAAGTGGACAGAAAGCTGCTGGCTTCCTGGTAGGGAGTGTGAGTGGGAGAAGACAGACCGGATATTTTTTCAAACTGTGTCAGCTAAGAAACAATCAGACTTCCTTTCTCTACCTGTCACAAGGCATTTGCATATTTCTGAATGAGATACTTATCCCTGCTTCCTCTCTTTTAATGGCCCCTCTCCTCCAGTGTATGGCCAGCCACTAAATAATTAAAGATTTTTTTTTTTTAGGGAACCTAGAGAGCACAAATGCACTTTAAAATGTTCCCAGAGTAGACTTGGGAAATGCCTGTTTAGCATCACCATTGATGGGAGTTAAATTAGAGTGTTCCATTAATTAGAACTGAATTGCTAAGCTGGCAAGCGTCCTAATTAGCTTGTGCCACAAAGCAGCCGAATTCACAGGCTTACCCCTGGGCCTGCTGCTTTTAAGGCTTTTTTTTCCTTAACACCCACAGTGAATGTGGAATGCTGTGTCAATCCAGTATCCACACGAATGTCTCTGTGTGGATATATACAGCCCAACTTTGCCTATGGCGGTAGTGACCCTTACTCTGTGAGATGCACACGTTCCACTCTGTCACCCACAAGAGAACTGAAGCCATGGGTTTGGAGAGTGCTGCCTTGGTGGTAATGTCTCTACCACCAATGAGTGTCCCCTACCCCATCATCATCACACAAGCACACAACTTTTCATTCTTTTGAGATTATAATTAGAATGTTTCTCCCTTCCCTTTCCTCCCTCCAATCCTGATCCTCCCCATGTAGTCCTCCTTGCTCCTCTTCAAAGTCATGGCCTCTGTTTTCACTAATTGATATTGTGTGTGTATATGTATATATATATACATATATATATTATACATACATATATATTCCTAAATATGGCCTGTTGAGCCCATGTAATGTTACTTTATGTATGTTTTCAGGGCTGATAACTTGGCACTGGACAGCCTGTTGGTGTTCTCTTCCCTGGAGGACCATCTCTCCTGCTCCCAGCTTTGCTCAGTTGCTACAGGAGACTTCATGGGTCCCCTCACCCCCGTGCCCCACGTGCCTCCCCCTCCCGCCCTACGTGCCTCCCCCCTCCCTCCACCATGCCCTTTAAACTCTGGGCTAGGAAGCCATGCCTGCTCGGGGGAGATGAGTGGAAGCTGGAAGGAAAAAAAAAAGGAAGGCATCAAAGATTTCCAGAGAGAAGAAGTAAGAAAGACATTCCAGGTTAAGATGATACTGCCTTCCTGGTGGATTCTGCCTTACCACCATGATACTCACATCTAATTAAAAAGAATGCAGATTTGGAATGTCAGCTTTGGTGCCTTCCTCAGAGCTCCTGTAACCAGGCCAGTTTCTATAAGCATCCTGTTCATCTTTGCTAATGTTAGGGGTTTTGTTGTTGTTTTTCTTTATTTGTTTGTTTCGCTTTGTTTGGAAACAGAGTTTCACTCTCTGGTCCTGGCTGACTTAGAATTTCTTACATAGATGACACTGGCCATCAACTCATAGAGTTCCTCCTTGCTTCAGCGTGCTAGGGCTAACGGGGTGGCTGCTATGGCACCCTACAACTGGTAACTAGTTCAGTTTGGGTGGCTGATTAAATATCGAGTCACTAGGCTAAATGGGCATGTCCCCAAAGCACTTGGGAATTAGCAGGAACCTTGATGTAGAAATCTTCATTTCCACCTTTCTTTGAGAAATGCTACGGCCACTCCACCCAGCAGAGTTCCTAGACGCCACATATGGCAACTGAAATGTCAATTGTTAAGCTTTTGCTCTTTTTAAAAACAGAGCTGACGGTTCAGTTCTGTGGCCAAACTGAGCATGCTCCAGTGGCCGCATAAGGCGAGCGGTTACCACGCTAGAGTGAGGAGACGTGACATTTCCATCATCAGCTGGTCCAGGAGTCTTGCTGAGTTATCTCTGAGGCTTGTGGATGGGACTCACGCAAATTAAGTTGACGCTTACTTCAGCTGATGGTTGTGAGGTAGTTTACTCATTCTTCCAGTGCACACGCAGGCACACACATGGCGGGGGTTGGGAGTGAAAGAGAACTATTGGGTGATTGATTCCACCACCGTCGAGCATTTCTGCTTATCCACAAAACCCAATGAAAAGGCCAGAGTCACTGATTTCTCCCTGGGCTTCTCTTGTCTGTGCTCTCTTCATGTTTACTTGACCGAGCAACCCAACTGACTTGCTGAGCAGGCAGAAGCCCTGGCTGAAAACTAGGTGCGTCCTAAAAAACACCTCGGGTCTTGTGTATTCTGCAAATACCTCTCATAAATGTAAGGCCTGTACTTGGCTTAGCCTGCGCACGGACTTGGTAAGGAAGTTTCTAAACATGGCTGACTCTGAGACTTGACAGCTGCTGACGGTGTGAATGAAGCTAGCCAACTTTGACTGGCGGGGGGGGGGGGCGGCGCGGGGGAGTTTGCTCTATTTCAAAAGTCAACCCCAAGTTATCTTCTACTTACACAGCCTCCAACATGTATAAAATATGTCTTCTGGGTCATTTAATTTGCCACTTGTAAGGGGAAGTGTGTGGGCAAAGACAAAGTATCTGTGAAGAGACTGGGGGTGGTAGAGGGCCTTGCCTGTGGTCATACAGCTGGTAGCTGGCAGAGCTGAGCTTTGAGTCAGCCTAGAGCAGTGGCTCTTTACCTTCCTAATGCTGTGGCCCTTCAAGACAGTTCCTCATGTTATGGTGGCTCTCAACCGTAAAATTATTTCCAATACTAGTTTATATCTATAATTTTGCTATTTTATGAATCATAATGTAAATCTGTGTTTTCCCATAGCCTTAGGTGACGTCTGTGAAAAGGTCATTTGATGTCTAAAGGGGTCATGACCCACAGATTCAGAACCACTGCTGTAGAAAGTGGACTCTGAGTGTTTTTAATGCTGGACTTGGAGAAGGGGCCATTGTAGTTGGGTGGCATGGGACCTGCCCTCAAGGGCTTACTGGCTTGCTTATTTGCTTCCTTTCTTTTTTTTTTCTTTGTTTCCTTCATTCCTTCTTTCTTCCTTCCTTCTTTTTCCCTTTCTTTCTTTCTTTTTTTCTTTCTTTCTTCCTTCCTTCTTTCCTTCCTTTCTTCCTTTCTTCCTTTCTTCCTTCCTTCCTTTCTTTCTTTCTTTCTTTCTTTCTTTCTTTCTTTCTTTCTTTCTTTCTTTCTGTCTTTCTTGGAAGCAGATGAAGATATATAGTTGCAAGCAACCATGTGTGTTATTCTAGACCAATGCATTAGTGCTCATGGATACTGAATAGCTGGCGGGGTCCTTTCCAGTTCTCCAACATCCTGGGGCTTTGCTCCACCCCTCCCTCCACCCCTACTCTGCCCCTGCTTCTGCTCAAGTTCAAAGAGAGTTCCAACTCAAGAATGATGGTAAAAGCCTGTCCTCTGCTTTTGAAGGACAAGTACAGTCTGACCTCCATAATCCCCTCTTGTCAACAGCTTTGAATCAGATCACAATATGCCAAAAGACTAAGGCTCTCAGGGCAGGTGCAGGGGTCACAGCAAAGGAGACACTTGTAGATAGAAACTTCAGTTCGTAGAATGTTAGAAAACAAGATGATGCTTGTCTTTTGAAAACACACTGTGCATAAGCTATGGTGCGGATCCAGGTTCCCAGTGGTGTGCTAAGGAGACTGGATCCACACAGTTACCTTGTGGGGTCTTTGGATGGGGAGACTATTGAATTTTGGTATTGGGATGATTACAGAGGTGTTTCAGACTGTGGCTGTCACTTCAAAAGCCAAGGATGGGCTTTTATGAGAGGTGTAACATGGTCACACAAGCTGAAGGGTGTTGGAACTCGAGCGGAAGCTGTTAGAGTTACAGCTACACAGAAAGCAGGGAGGGAATTGTGGTGGAGGTGAGAGCGGAGCTAAGCCTAGGGTGTGGGAGAACTGGGAAGAGGCCTGTGTGCTGCTTCCGGTGAAGGGGTGAGTAGGGTTGGGTGTAGCTGAGGCAGGGAGACACAGGCTGATTAGACGTCATTTACCACGCCTTTGTTTTAAGCTGTCCTCAGCTTTAAAAGTGTTTAAAGCAGAGATTACGTTATTGAATGCATTCTTTAAAAAAAAAAAGGTTGTTATGGCAGCAGTGTGGAGAATGTTTCGAAGCAGGAAATGGGGTTTTTAGAAGTTCTTGGCTAGAAATGGTGGTACACAGGGGCAACAGTTGGGATGAAAGGGAAGGCTAAGTCCCAGAGGGTTGTAGGAGATGGTGAAGCAGCCAGTAAGGACAGCTTCTGAATGCTTCTGCTTTAATGGGATGGATGGTAGAGCTAGCCTTGAGGTCTGGAACTATGAGAAATGGCTCATCTTGAGAAAGTTCAACCCTGGACATCAGACAGGTAGCAGGGTAGAGGGCTTGGAGACTCAAGTTGAGAACTGAGCTAGGCTTAGCTGTCAAAGGTATTGGTGTACAGAATCCCTGGGTATATGTGAATCCTACCCCTGCTCAGGGAGAAGAGAGCAAGCCAGCCCAGAAACCAACAGAGAGGTTGAGGAACATCCAAAGTACTGGCATATTATGCCACTGTGACTGAGTGAAAATTATTTTAAAAGATTGGCCCATCCTTTATACCTCTAAATCATTTTCCATATAATGCCCAAATCGATTAAGTGGTGGCCCCCATCCATCTATGGTCCAAGGGACAGTGGCTCACAGCATCATTGCTGGTTAGAGATGTATAGCTTCAGACAACTGAGTGTCAGAAATCACACGTGGGAATTACATTTAAACCAAACACACATGGGCTATTTTATCTTGTTATTCCCCAAACAATATAATATATGCATTATTTATGCAGGATTTACATGGGGTTAGTCATTCGAAACAATCTAGAGATGATTTCTATATACAAGAAATGTGTATAGGATACAAACAAATACTTTTATGGGAGGGTCTGAGGATTCAGCAGGGTCCTGGTATCAATCCCCTGTGAATACCAAAGGATGCCATTTATTCATGTCATTGTGGTGTGTGTGTGTGTGTGTGTGTGTGTGTGTGTGCGGTGTATTGTGATATCAGCAACAGCAACCTCTTTTCCTCTCTCCTATGTCACTGCCCCCCTTTGACTGCCACTATGGCCAGCTGCTAATTTGGGTTTCCTTAACCCAGGAAGGACTGAGCCTGTGCGGTCTCCACAACTGTCCAGTTCTACATCAGCATCTCCAGACTGATGCTAGCGGGTACTGTTCTGAGTTAACCACACGCGGTTCACTAGTTAGCCCGCATCGGCGGCTGCTGTGTGAGTCAAGCACCAATAGCTGACGTGCGTCCTGTCTAACCTGCTGCCGTGTCCCTCGCTGCTGTTCTTGTTACAGGATGTCTGGCGCTCCTCCAAGTTACTCTTTTGTGGCTTTGCCACCTCGAGCCAAGGATGGTTTGGTGGTATTTGGGAAAAATTCAGCTCGGCCCCGAGATGAAGTACAGGAGGTTGTGTATTTCCCAGCCATTGAGCATGAAGCCGAGAGCAAAGTTGAGGTAAGTGGTAAGATGTGGTCCCTTTGTTCCTTCCAGTGTCTTCTTCCGGCTTCATCTCTAACCACAGACTTCTTCCCTGGAAGCCTGCTTACCTTTCAGCTGGTCCTGCCATTTTGACTTCTTCTGTCTTTTCATGCAGATGTGCTCAGAGCCTTAACAACAAGGGCACCTGGAGAATTCCGTATTCACAATTGTCTTATGGTTAAGGAAGACACTTAACATAATTCCACAGGCAAATCTGGAAAATAAGAGAGATCCATCCAAGTCTATCTTGCCTTCTTACTCTTTTCTCTCCATAAGAAACCTTGAATGCAGGGCCTCCTGGGTGCTGGGATTATGGGGTTACATGAGTCCACCACTACAGCTGGGCTAACCCTAACCCTCTTCTGACTTCTACGGCACCAGGGTCACATATGATACACAAGCACACGATGGCAAAACACCCGTGTGCGTAAAATAAAAATGAACCTAAAATTTATCTTTTATATCACCATTTAATAAAATCAACATCTCGCCCATCTCATGCTAGTTAAGGACATGAATCCTGAAGTTTCTAAGCACACGGGATCCTGAAGTTTGCTTAGAAACACCCACGAGGGTGTTAAAATGGCCTCTTGCCTTGTTTGCTAATGCCTCCTCCATGATGCCTGGCCTTGTTTGTCCACCTGTCCTTCTGTCTCCCCAGCCATCCTTCCTCTCCCCTGCAGTCTTCCCCATTTACCTGTCCCTGGGCTTAGGATGCTATGAAGAAGAAATGGGTTCCACAGCACAAAATTCTCAGTTCTAAATTTACACTGAACATCTCTGTGTATGCATAATGTCTGCAGACACACATTTATTCTTATATGGGCAGACTTTCTATTTAGGAAAGCATTGTACCAACATTAGAATACTGTTTCATTAAAAAATGAGTTTTTAGTAAAGTCCATACTTATATGTGGTTCATACCTATATTTATTTATATTAACAATGAATGTTAATAGCAAAGTTAGATTCAACACCTAATACATCCTGAAAGGATCTAGTGCTGCTTGATAATGAATCTCAGTCTCCGGAACTTTGCTGTTTCTGGTTTCCCTGGTTTATTTTTTGAAGACCCATTTTCATTTATGTGCATTTTTTAAACGTGGAGTACTTGCAAGGCACAGTAGCCTCAGTGAGGCTATTTAACCTCCATGATTTGGGATGAGCTTTTGGTAAATTGTTTCTCTTCCTTCCCCAGAGAAAATATTTATGAGAAGAGCAGACATTTTTAAAAAATGGATGGTAACTCGTGTATTGTTAGGAAATTTGTTTAGATGGAGATCGTAATTTCTGTTAGGTGTGTGGATGCAAAAAACACAGCTCTCATCTTAAAGGGAACAAGAGACAGTTTATCCTGGAGCCAAAAATCTGAATGACATGACCCGGGAAGCCCCAAATTCCATGTTCCAATGTTTTATAGTTTCATGAAGTTTTATAGTTTCACATAAAAAAGAAAGTCATGAATCAAGGCAAGTTTAAAATACATTGGTGGGTGCATCAGAGAGGTGCTTGCAGCAAGATGGAGAAGCTTTTCTGTAGTCTCAGGATGCTATGTGATGACATTCTTAACTTTTGGATTGGTGGAAGCTAGGGGCCTGCTAAGCTAATAGAGTCTAAAAGGTAGCTATGGGTTATTTACAAGATGTTAGTTCCAACTCAGAGGTGGGCAAGAGATGGCTGTTCTGGAAGGCAAGAACTAGCCCAAGATCAGGTAATTAGTCTCTGGATCTGCAACATTCCAACCTCTCCACAGTGCTGAAGTTCTCATAGTCAGTTAATCTCTGCAGACATAGCTTCATTCCAGGAATTCTCTTTAGCAGGTGTGTGTGTGTGTGTGTGTGTGTGTGTGTGTGTGTGTGTGTGTGTGTAGAAGTATGAATTTTAATTTTGTAGGTAATTTTTTACAACAGGTGAACACGGTTCATTGCAGCATTAGACTAACTGGACAGAGTTTCATGGCCACTGACTTTCATGTCTTTGTGTTTCCTTCTCTGCAGCTGTAAGACCAAGGCCAGCTCTGAGTTGTCATGGCTTTGACAGCACGTCCTAGTTGAGGGCTTCTTGCTGGCATGCTTCCCTTCCCAAACCCAGTCCTGAGGCCAGGCTTCCACACCGACAATCCCAGAGATCTGTCACAGTTTCAGGGAAATGCCAGACAGTTCTGAAATGCGACCAAGAGTGTTCCTCTGTGCCCTTAGTACCTTCTTTAGAACCCTTGATAAGTCAAATAGCAGATGTGACTCTGGGCTAAAACCAGCCCCTGCCCTAAGCCTCGGGATCAGGATAATGCTGCTTTCCAGAGGCAAGCCTCTTCGTGTCCTTTCACAAGCAGGCCAGCCTGTCTCCATCCTTTTCTCTCCTGCCCCTAGAGTCGGGCTGACTCATCAGCTCTTTCACAAAGGTCCTCCCTGGTGGTGTCAGGGCTATCGTCCCTATCTGAGTACAGTAGGGTAGATACAATGGTTGCATTTCACAAGCTGAAATGCCTATTGTGTGAGTCTGCGTTGGCCTTTCTCTGGGTGATGTCCAGAAATAGCGTGCTCTGGAGCGTGGGTGGCGTAGGCACCCATGAAGCTGGGCTTGGCTTTCAGTTTTCATCCAGACCCATAGGACAGTGGAGGGCTTGCTCTACACAGGGGTGGTGTCTGTCATTGTATGGGGTTTACTGAAGGCCTATTTTCTCTGCCCCCCCTTCAGGTGTCCCCCTGAAACCACGTAAAAGAATGAGACCTCAGGAAAGGCAAGTGTTGACAGGCAACGGAAAGTGTCCTATTCTTGTGGCTTTGGCACCAGAAGTCACACTTACTGGCAGACTGTTTAATGGAAGGCAGGGGAGGTAGGGCTGTGGAACAAGCTGTTCATTCCTTTCCTTAGATTCTTCTAAGTGGTGTAAACTTTTCTTTTGTGTGTGCGTGTATTCATGTGTATGCAGTGTGTGTGTGTGTGTGTGTGTGTGTGTGCGAGTGTGTGTGCACATGTGTATGTGTGTATGCATGTGCACATGTGTATGTGTGTGCATGTACACATGTGTATGTATGTGTATGTGTGTACATGTGCACATGTGTATGTGTGTGCATGTGCACATGTGTATGTATATGTGTGCATGTGCACATGTGTATGCGTGTGCATGTGCACATGTGTATGTGTGTGCATGTGCATATGTGTATGTGTGTGTATGTGCACACGTGTATGTGTGTGAATGTGCACATGTGTATGTGTGTGTATGTGTGTACATGTGCACATGCATATGTGTGTGCATGTGCACATGTGTATGTATGTATATTTGTGTACATGTGCACATTCGTATGTGTGTGCATGTGCACATGTGTTTGTATGTGTATGTGTGTACATGTGTATGTGTGTGCATGTGCACATGTGGACACTTGGGGTTGGTGTCAGGTGCTTCCACTTAAGTGTTGGAGACAGGGTTTCTCACTGAACCTGGAGCCTACCAGTTGGACAAGACTAGCAGGCGTCCCCTTGTTTCTCCCTCACCAGTATTGGTGTTACACGTGTGCTCTGTTGCAGAGACTTTCCCTGGTGCTGAGGATAGACTCACATCCTCACACTTGAGAGGCAAACAATGTTCTGAGACCTCTCCCTACCCTCTGACCTTTTTGCTCTCCTCGCTGCTTGTTTTACTGTAGATTTAATTAGGAATTTTGTCTTGGGGCACTCTCTTGTCTCGATCTGTTTTCCTTGCTGGGGGTTGGGAGGAGCCTCTGTAGCTCACTTCTGCCTCTTCTTCCCCTTACTGATTCTAGCATAGTTGCCAAGGTCCATGGATTTTATTTATAAAACACAACTTCTTCAGAGCCTAAGTTCTAGATGGCTGGCTGCGGAGAGTCTAGCTAATCCCATCTGTTGTGAGTGGCCCTTGTTTTGTGAGATTCACTTTCCCACTGGCACAGTGAAGAAACAAGCTGTGTGAGTTTGTGATGTTCACTCCTTCCCAGCTCTGCTCCATCCTCAGAAGTGCTTGTGATTAGCTGTGTCTAACTGACAGTGAGGCAGAGGGTCCTTGTCAGGTCAGGGCTCCTGTGGCCTGTGACAAAGAGGACTCTGGAGACACGGGTTACAGGCTCCTGGAGGCTCCCCTATGGGGTGGATTTGGGGCACTCGGAAGGAGTTGATTCAACCCATCTGGCCACTTGGGGATCCCGTTCCTTCCTCACCATGTTAATTTGGCCTGCACAGTGTCGGGTTGGCTGCATGGATTTTTAATTCCCACAAACACCATCTGGTCCTTCTGATTCAGTGTGGGACACACTTACCATTCAGCCCTTTCTGAGCCCTTGCAGTTCTGGGCTGTGGTGTGACACAGAAGCTTCTGTCACTCCGCTGAGGGGGTCTTCTTGAACCTTGGACATATGAGGAACATAGGGTTTTCTGTTCTCAGTTCTACATGAAATCTCTGCTGCTCAGACCACTTTAAGATGACTTCAAATGTCCCACACTTGGCCAGGTCAGCTAGATGCATTCTCTCTTATACTCTCTGAGACCTTTCTTCTCTCTCTCTCTCTCTCTCTCTCTCTCTCTCTCTGAAAAAAATTCATTGACAGGTCTGGAGAGATAACTCAGAGTTACGCACTTGCTGCTCTAATAGAGGACCTGGGTTCAGTTCCCAGCACCCACATGATGGCTTACAACCATCTATAACTCCAGTGGCAGGGGATCGGACACCTTCTGCTGGCACATACATGCCTGTGGACAAAAGAGTCATGCACATTAAATAAAAATAAATCCTTAGAAAAAGCTCTTTGATGATTACTAAGTCCAACCTTAGGATGTGTTAATATGCTAGGCAACAGAGACATCTTTACTAATGGAACTGACATCCTCGCTGAGGGAGGCAACATCTGTGTAAATTGCACATATAATTAAAACATCACTTATACGGAACAGAATAGGGACCATGGTAAAGCTGGTCACAAGGTACCTGTGTGTATGAAAGGCCACTGTGACATGTCCTGAAGTCATCCTGATGGTGTTCACCCTCTTTGCATGTTCCTTCTTCCCAGTCACAGAGCAGGGACTGGCCTCCATGATGTCATCCAATAGTCATCCATATGATGTAAATGCTCTTGAGGCAGGACAGAAATGAAAAACTAAAGGCAATATGGGGAGGGATTCTAGTTGAAGCCTCTTGCCAACCGAAAGTCAGAAATTCCAGTGTAATTGATGTAATTCGCTGTAAAGGCAGTCTACATGGCGACAATACTCCACATATGGATACATTTCAAATATACAGATAAGATAGCAATGGGTCATGTTTGAGGACCACAATAGTTAATATCAATTCTCAAACTTGAAAGGATCTAGAATCACCCAGGAGACAACCATCTGCCCATGCCTGTGAGGAAATATCTAGAGAGTACCTAGGTTGGGTTAGCCTCTGACCATGCCTGTGAGAGAATACCTAGGTTGGGTTAGCCGCTTGCGAGAGAGTATCTAAGTTCATTTAGCCTCTGACCATGGATTATCTGCATTGGGTTAGCCTCTGACTATGCCTGTGACAGGTTATCTGGATTAGATGAGTGGGCAGAATGCCCCAGGTCTGCGGTTCTCTGATTTCCAACTGTGGACGCAGTGTAAGCAGTGGCCTCTGGCGTCTGAACCAGGACTTTCCTGCTGGGACGGACTGGACCTTATAACTGTGAGTCCAGATAAACCCTTTGTTTATTTGTCTCCAAAGTTGCTTTTTTGTCAGGATACAAAGTTGCTTTTGTTGGTCAGGATACTCTGTCACAGGGATGAAAAACTAAGGCAAAGAGCAAGATGAACACCTCTGGCTTGAGCAAAGCTGTTCCTCTGCGGCCCACTGCAATCTGCGGTTTCCAGGGACGCGCAGTGCCGGTGTCTCTTAGCCTCCTTGAGCGGCTCATGAGATCGGGTTTTACCTTTCAGGCTGACATCCTCTGCTACACACCCGAGACACCCTATAATCCCACTTAGAGGAAATAGGAAGGAAACAAATGCTTCTTAGCAGCCTTTTGAGATGCACCTTGACAGCAACACAGTGCTCCATCTGGCTCCTGATGTAGGAGTCTCCCTGGAGAATCTAAACCCCACACTTGAGTATGTCTTCAGTTCTCCACGAGCACTTCTATACTAACCTCTTAAGTCTCTGCTAAGATCTCTCCATTAACTCCAGCTCTGCTGTAACCTGATTTGTCCTGAAATTCTTTTCCGTCCTCAAATCAAGAAATCCCCTGCATAGAGGTCACTGGAAAGAACTCCCTGGGTCTCTGGCCCATGCCCCACTGCTGCTGGCTCTGTCTCTGAGAGTCCTGGGTGCTCTGTAAATAGTTGGAAACAAGTGTGTAAAAATCAACCGAGGACAAACTAATAAAATCATTTTATATTTTGACTTTTCGTCTGTCTCAAAAAAAAAAAAAAGCAATGACTCTGTGTAATTAAGATGTCATGGCTCCCTCCAGACGCACTCATTCTTTTCAAGATAAAATTTGTCACTGTGTGTGTGTTTGGGGAAGGAGTTGTGAGGAGTCTGGGCCAGTGCCTGAGTTAGTCAGGCTTTAATCAGCAAAAAGCTGCTCCAGGTAGGTAAGCTTTCCAGGGAAGAGATCTATTCTTGCTCCCAGTTTGGCCTTCCAGTTGTGACTGTTGGGTCTGTGGGAAGGCATCCCATCAAGGCGAAAGTGTATGGTTGAGAAACACCTACATCAAGACCCAGGGATCAAGGTAGAAAGAGGCCAGAGTCTATAGTCACCCTGAGAACACCTCTGAGGATCCAAAGCTCTTACAAGGTTGCACTGCTTAGGGACTCCATGACAAGTTTGGAAGCTCTTGCTACAAAATGTCAACTCCTCTTCTGGACCCACAAGCACCAAAAGCAGAAGAGAGACCTTTGCCTTGTTTTCATATCTGCCTTTTTACTTTGTGTCAGATGCCTGCCTAGGAGGAGAGAGACCTTTGTCTTGGTCTCTCTGTCTTTCCACTTGGTGTCAGATTCCAATGCACATTGGCCTGGCCTGTCAGTCACTCCAGGTGTGTCTGTCGGTGGGGGTGCCACCAACAGCCCCAGCTCAGGTACTGCTGGTACTGGACTCTGCCATACAAAGGAGTTTCAGGATGAGCCAGAGTAAGGCAGAGTTAGGAAGTTTAGTAGGCATTTGGGCAGGGATTTGTCCAGGAAATGGGTAGGTAGTGCCTAGTGGCCACAGAGAACACAGGGAGACATTAGATGCTCTGGAACTGGAGTTACAAACAGGTGTGGGCTGGTGGTGAGCCACGATGTGGGTGCTGGGAATTGAGTCCGGGGCCTTTGGAAGAGAGGCGGGTGCTCTTAACCGCAGAGCTGCTTCTACCCTCTCATTTGTCATCTTGCAAATTCTTGTTTGAGATGCATCTTGGAATGTACACAGGTAATTTTGGCCTTACCAGTTATGTTGAAGTTTCTGGGCTCTCACAAGGCAAATCAATCCCAGAGTGAGGGGCTTTTCCCATTCTCCTCTCTATCTAAGTTTCTCTGCCTTTCTATTTTGCCTAGTGCTGCTTAGCCTATCTTAATTCCTGACAAGGATGAGTGCACAGAGGCCATTTATTGTCTTAAACCTGCAGTCACTTTGAATTCCAGGAACAGCAGCACTTCACTGGATGGCCACCTCCCAGAAGAAGGCAGTGCTGAAGCCTTGGACAGAAGTGATCATTTCCTGAGAACCAACTTGTCCCATAAGCAACAAGGCTTTCCTAGAGCACCATCCAGAATCAGCTCAGACAGTGACCAGCAGACTGTACCTCGACTTTGTGTGTACCCTATGCTCATGTACCCGGACCATCTCCCTCTTCCTTCCCTAGAGCTCATCACTGGTAACCTGAAGACAAAGTTAGGTCACTGCACTCTTCCTGATGCCTACTAGCTCCCTGTCATTCTCTTTCACCGTGGCTGCTCTTTCTAATTGGCACATTGCATAGGCAGCCTAGTCTGCTGGGGGGCCTGGCACTGGGGACACTACCCTAAGTGTCTGGTGACAGATCCACCATCTCCCAGTAAAACCACTCTGGGGATCAAGCTTTAAACACATGGGTACCAGGGGACATTCCGCATGAAGCCATGGTGATACAGAACTGCTTGTTTTGTGCACTGTAGTAAATACATTTTGAAGATGGAGATTTCAGTTCCATTTAGAGAGGCATGGAGAGATATAGTTGTGAGCCCTGCTGGGTCAGCTTTTTGTTCTGCAAGAATTCTTTACAAAAAAAAAAAAAAAGGTTTTCAGCAAGTCAATCAGGGAAAACATTTCAAGAGTGTTTTATTGTCAGTTGAATACACACACATGAATACACCTTAAGGGTTTCTTGGCAACCTCTGGGATTAATTAACTTTCAGTTTCCAAAGATGTATCAGGCGAAATAATAATTATCCCAGTGCTGAGAAACACCTGGTGCAGAGGCTGAAGCCATGGCTGCAGCAATGGAGTGCGGGTACCGCCTGTGTTTCTAGACCAGACAGATCTAGGGACCACAGGGAGTCAGTGCAGAATGACTATATGGGCTGCAGCTATCTCAGGCTGTCTCAGGCTGTCTCAGGCTGTCTCAGACTGTCTCAGGCTGTCTAAGACTGTCTCAGGCTGTCTAAGACTGTCTCAGGCTGTCTCAGGCTGTCTCAGGCTGTCTCAGGCTGTCTCAGACGGTCTCAGGCTGTCTAAGACTGTCTCAGGCTGTCTCAGGCTGTCTCAGGCTGTCTAAAACTGTCTCAGGCTGTCTAAGACTGTCTCAGGCTGTCTCAGACTGTCTCAGGCTGTCTAAGACTGTCGCAGGCTGTCTCAGGCTGTCTCAGGCTGTCTAAAACTGTCTCAGGCTGTCTAAGACTGTCTCAGGCTGTCTCAGGCTGTCTCAGGCTGTCTCAGGCTGTTTCAGGCTGTCTTAGGCTGTCTCAGGCTGTCTCAGGCTGTCTAAGACTGTCTCAGGCTGTCTCAAGCTATCTCAGGGTGTCTCAGGCTGTCTCAGGCTGCCTTGGATCCAGTGCTTTCAGCCTCCCAATTTGAAATGTAGATGGAGCCCAAAGCTATCTTAGTGCTTCCACACCACAGACACCATACAAAGGGCACATTATGGGCTTACAGAAGGCAATCATGAGGCTCTATGGATAACTGAGTGCCACAGCCCAGTACCCTGAGTGGAGGTATAGGATGGAGTGTGGCATGATGCGGGAAGAGGGAAGGAATGTTTTTTCACATCCAGTGACCCCCACCATGGTCTCATGCCCCTTCTCACTTCTGTTGGACCAACTCTATTGTGTTCTCCTTTTTGTGCAACTCTTTGAAGAAAAGATGCTTTATTTTTGTTGCTGTTTTGCTTATTAATTTACTTACTGAAGCAGAGTCTCGCATAGCCCAAGCTGGCCTTGAACTTACAATGTAGCCAAGGCTGGCTTTGAACTTCAGATCCTCTCCCTCCACCTCCCAAGTGCCACTTACCCATCGAGCCCATGGCAGAAGGATACCTTACAAGTTGTTGATTAGGGTCAGGTTCTTGGAGTAGTGGGAACTGTGGCTCTGTCAATGGTGAAGGACACCTCTCCAGAAAGTTTTTCTGTTGGTGGCTTCACTAGTAGGCAGGAGATCGAGTGTGTGAGAGGAATCCTTGTCACAGGGAAACACAATGGTAGCACGGTTCCAAGCTCCCCTTAACTACACTTCGGAGAGCATAGGTTGTCAAATGTTCCACAAATCCCAGGGAGGGATTGTCTTAAGGGGCCCAGAAGTCCTGTTTCAGTTTGCTTTAGACAAAGCATCTGCTTACCTGCTTTCTGGGCCAGGTTTCTGGGTAAAGTTTCATTTGAAGCTAGAGATCCGTGATTTCTATCTAGAAAGCTTGAAAACCACTGAGATAGCTGGGGTTTTGAATGTGAGGAGGAGGTTTTTCTAGGGGCCACATGGGTCTGTGAGCAGAGAAGGGAGGTACAGTGGTCAGCTCGACACCTGGCTGAGGGTGATGCTGTGGGAGAGAGCAAATCTCCCTAAATAAAGCACAGTGGTGCCCACCACAGGAGCCCTGGGCTGCCCCGGGGTATCTGGAGGCTGTATTTCAGGTCTTTTGCTCTCTGCTCTGTAACTAATACGATGGTTCAACGTAGGTACCAAGGTGGAAACTAAGAGGTTTCTGACAGATGACAGCACCTTCTTGCTCGTTTTCTTTTGCAGTGCACTTACATCTCAATTGACCAAGTTCCCAGGACCCACGCCATAGTGATAAGCAGACCTGCCTGGCTCTGGGGGGCTGAAATGGGAGCCAATGAACATGGAGTCTGCATAGCCAATGAAGCCATCAATGCCAGAGAACCGGCTGCTGAGACGGAAGCCTTACTGGGGATGGATCTGGTCAGGTACAGAATGGTGATTCTTTAAAACAGCTGTCAATGGAAGTGGGGGCTAATGCTTTCCTGTTCCTGGTGTACTGTAAGAAGTTATATTTAATAGAATTCTAAAATGATGGGGGGAGAAAGAAGAGATAGTAACAAACTATTATTTGCCAATAAAAAATAATTAAATACTGCTGTGTGTTACTTATAGGATCTTGAGAGCTTGATAAATGCTAAGTGAAAGACATCGGGTACAAAAGCCACTTGAGTGAGTCATAGAAGTTACAGAGGCAGAAAGCAGAGAAATGCTTCTCTGGGGTTGGGATAGGGTTTGGGGAGTGGGTAGGAAGGTGTCTTTGTGGATAATAAAAATGTTTTGGGTTTAGGCTGTGGTAGTGGTTATACAACTTTTTGATTTAAACTGTTTTAATAGAGACCCTGAAAATGAACAATGATATCTTTAAAACATGTCTTAAAAATTCCTCACTTATAAGCTCATGTTTTGCACCATTATAAATAATATTTTAAATAGAGTTCTAGAGTTAGAAATTATAATAACATAAAAGAAAACAATAAATATAATGCATAAAATATTAAAAGAACAAAGAACACAGATGGAGCACTCCCTCTTCTGTCCGCCCCTTGGTGGTCTTTCCCCCTCTATTCTCAAATACACGGACCAGAAGACCCTAGATGTGGAGCTGGGATCTTGGTATCTGCTTACCCCTGTGGCACAGGTACAGGGGAGTGGGCCTGGCACATGAGGGTGATAGGTAGCTGAGTGCTGAGTGGATGAGGAGAACAGAGTGTGGGAGAGGACAGGACGCCTCTGAAATGGAATCGTAATGAAGGAAGGAAAGAAGGAAGGAAGGAAGGAAGGAAGGAAGGAAGGGAGGAAGGAAGATGGGGCTGGGGGTGTGGCTTTCAGGGGGAGTAGATAGAGGGCGTGACTTTCAGGGGGAGTGGATGGAAAGACCTAGTAATGTTCTCTGTGCTAAGTCTCTTCTGGCTTTCAATAAGGGGCCTATCCTTCCTAAAGCTAATTTCCTAAGAAAAATAGTTGAGGTTTGGACAATTTTTTTGTCTAGAGAAAAATTGCTCATTTACCCAGAAGCTCCTATGACCCATGGCTTCTGCCAACCCCAAGTAGATCTGCTAGGGACAGCCCTGGGGAAGCGTTTCTGGGTCATGTTCTTTTCTTTTGTTGTTTTCTTTCCCTCCCTCCCTCCTTCCCTCCCTCCATCCCTCTCTCCCTCTCCCTCTTCCTCCCTTCTCCCTCCCTCTCTTCCTTGGAGTAACCCATGCCTCGCAGGCCCAGTACTGATGACCCATCCTGTCTCAGCCTCCTGAGTGCTGAGATGTTAGTCTGGGTGAAATAAACGTTTTATATGTTCAATCAGTTTTTCTCTCCAGCAGACATGAGGAAACCAAGTTTTGGGTTTGTTTTTTGCAGCTCCCTTAGTAGATTTTTTATTTTTAAATAAACCTCTACATTTAGTAGAAACCCCAAAATGAAGAATCAGCAACAAAAATCACCCCTAAACCCCTTGACTATGGCTTTTCGATAGTTTTGCAGTTTGGGACCTAGGGAGTTGGCAGAAATCTTAATCCTAAGAAGTTAACTTTTGAGTGTTGGCAGAGAGCACCTTCCTCCCTGAGAGTGCCTCATCTTCCGGAGATTCTCCACCCTGTGGGCAGTGTAGCCTGATCAGTATCAGTGTGGCCTTCACTCTGCTGCACATGAGAAGCTCATAGCTACAAAGCGATTATAGTCTGCTTACCAGGAGAGGATAGCAAACTGGACAGCGCAGGTTCTTATACAAAACCAAATCAACTCAAGAGAAACAATTATTTTTAAAGCTTTATTACAAAAAGCTTTGCAAATAAATAATAATACCACACACACACACACACACACACACACACACACACACACACACACAGTTTAATCTGACCAAACATCTATAAAACCTAAGGAATGTATATACCAGTTGTTCTGAAGCTTCTTAATGCTGAGACCCTTTGATACAGTTCTTCATGTTGTGATGGACCCCTCCTCCCACCATAAAATTATTTTAGTTACTACTTCATAACTGCAATGTTGCTATTGTTATAAAATTTGATGCAGATATCTTATATGCAGGATATTTGAAAGGGCCATTTGACCTCAGAGGGATCGAGGTTGAAAACCACTGCTATATTGTTAGGAATAAGTTATAAATGAGAACATCCATCTGTTTTATTTCAGTTATGATTCTTCCATGGATTGTTTCTGGTTTCTGGTTTCGGTGGTGGACCAGTGTGTAAAATATAAACAATACTGAAAGCGTAAAATTTAATAGGAAGGGTCATAGCATCCATTTGAATGTCAATTTTAACTGAACGGCACAAACCTAAGGGCGACTGAGGTGACAGAGAGGAAGCAGAGAGATCTGGGATATGATGGCACAGAAGTGGTACAAAATTCCAGAGCTAGCCCTCCACAGACAGGGCAGGGTGTGGATTCCAGAGCTAGCTCTCCAAAACACTAGCATTCCATAGACCCTGGCCTGGGGCACTTGAGATGTTCAGGGGAGATGTGTTCCAGGTAGGTGTACAGGACTAAAGGGTAGGGACAGAGAAGCTATATTTGGTGGCTTAATTATTGCTGTGAGAGTCATCAAGGTCTGGGATAATAGCAAATGCGGGAGAAGATAATGACTGATCCTAAGCCATCTCTTTGCCGTCTGCCCTGGCTCACACATGGGTAACTATTGCAATAAGACTGCTATGACAAGTCCTGTGACCCTGGCCATTTCTTGGCGGGGCACACAGTCTGTACCTAGAGTAGACTTCTAAGTTCAGGGTCAAGTTCGGAGTCTGGTCCCAGCTTTAGACTGGCTAAACCTAATCTTTCATACCAAGTAAGTCCTAGGCATGACTCCCAAGCCTCACTGGTAACAGGGAAGCTGTGGGTACTGCAGATCAAACCCACAGCTCTGCACGGTTCTAGAGCAGCAGTTCTCAAAGCATGGCCTCCACAGAAACACTGCCCAGGAGCCTTCTGGAGAGGCAAATTTCACCCCCATCACACTTGCACACGCGCGCACACACACACACACACACACACAAACACACACACACACACTGTACATGGGGTTGGCCCTCAGCAAGGTAGGAGGAGCAAATAGCAAGAATAGGCTACTGCACAGCTAGAGATGGCCTTGCTCACGGTGCGCTGGCTCTTCCAGCGGTTAGCAGCATCATGTCATTTCTTGCGCTGTCCTTGCTTGTCCTCTGTGCTTGGCTGCCAGCTTCTGGAAGAGCAGGCTATCCTATTTATATTTCACATGCTACCTCAAGTGTCTGAAAGACTGTGGCTGATTGTTCAGAGAATAGAGCTGCTCCCCATCTGCATACTCCCCTCCTCTGTGCCTTCCATCCACACGTCAGCTCTAGGGACATAGCTGAGTGACAGCCTCCGTTTAATAGGCACTGTCTTCAGGGTAAAGGTATAATTTGTCTGTGCTTCTTAGAGGAGTGCAAGCATTAAGCAACATTTGTTATAATTCATTCTTAGTGGTAAAAGCCAAGCTTGGTCTCTTCCCTTGCCTCTTCTCCTCCCTCTCTCCTCTTTCCTTTCCTTTCCTTTCCTTTCCTTTCCTTTCCTTTCCTTTCCTTTCCTTTCCTTTCCTTTCCTTTCCTTTCCTTTTCTTTCCTTTCCTTTCCTTTCCTTTCCCTCCCTTTCCTTTCCTTTCCTTTCCCTCCCTTTCCTTTCTTTTCCTTTCCTTTCCTTTCCTTCCTTTCTTCCTTATGTTTCTCTGAATAGTCCTCATCACAGTACTCCCAACACCAAGAAACACACACACACACACACACACACACACACACACACACACACACACCTAGTTTTGCTTCTTAGTGACTGTGGATCCAAGTACCAAACAGCTGGCAGAAGCTAACATTAAAATAAGGGATCATTTTTGGAAGTCAAGGTGTCTCTTACCCCTGGAGTCCATTAATTCTGAGGTCTATTTGTCCTGATGATGCCTCTTGGCCTCTATCATGATGAGGCCCAAGAGGCATTTGGATCCCATTAATTAGACAGAGTAGGCTGGGAATACCTAATAATCACCTAGAAGTGGGGCTGAGGTGGCAGCCCTAAATTGTGGCTTTCCCAACACCCGTGGTATAAAGAAAATGAAGGATTAGCTGCTAGCTCAAAAATCCAGCAAGTTTAACCTCTGTCCTCAGAGTAGCTGGGTCGGGAGAGCTCTTCTTTCTAGTTATGTGCTGTGTCTGACCCTTACCCTCAGGTTTCATTCTCTTCTTTTTCTGCAGACTCCCCTGCCCTTCCTTTCATGTGTCTGTGTGCACAGTGTGCTTGCATGTGGAGGCCCAAGGTCCAGAATTTCCCTATATTCCTATGGTCCCTCATTCTTTTAGGGAGGGTCTCTCAACAAGATCCAGAGCTCTCTGGAATAGCTATCCTTACCAGCCAGCTTGCTCTGGCTGCTCCTCTGTCTCTGAATTCCCGGGGAGCTGAAATCATTGGTGAGCAGCCAGCACTATATGGTATCTGAACTCTGGTCTTCTGTGACATCATCCTGCAGATGGACTTTTCCTACTTTTAATTGAGTTGGGCATTGGCACTAAACCTGGCCCGTCTCATTGTTTCCAAGCATCTTGTCATTCTAAACATAAAACCTCATCATGCCATAAGTTCCTCATGTGGAAGTCTCAGATCTTGAAAGAAAATTGAGGAAAAGGTGTGTGGATATTTACTTTTTCGGGGGGGGGGACTGGTAGGTTCTTAGTGAACATGGGAGATCACAGATAATGGGTACAGTTAAAGTCATTATTTCCCTAACTGTCTCAGGAAACTGGCTGTATATGTGCTATTTCATTGAACACTCATAACAACCCAAAGTGCTAGGTTTGCTAATTCCTTATGGTAGTTGAGCAAACTGGAAATTAGGGAAGTTAAGTGGCTTGCCTAACACCCTAGGGCTAGAAGGTGGCTGAAATCGGAATACTGGGGTACCACTTCTCTCCAGATTAAATCCTGCTTTACAGTGAGACAGAAGATTGAAATGGAAATGAGTCAAAAGGTCTCAAATCCCTCTCCCCTGTTAGAAGGTGATGACAGCACATTCAGTTTTAGACTGAGTTGGCGTTTGTTCGTGATGCAGGATCCCGGGCAGCCTTCACTCTGCAAAGCAGAAAGCTCCCAGCAGGCAAGAGTGGGCCCCTAGCTTTCACAGAGTGAAGATGGAGAAACAGAATAACGCAGGGAAGAAAAAAAAAAAAGAAACCCATTAGCATTAGGTGTCTTCAGGTTACTTTTCTGTAAGGGTTATAGCTACAAGGACGTTCTTATCCTGACTTGGGCAGACTAGAATCTATTGGTCATTAGAGAGCAGTAAAAGAGGAATATTACTGTCCCTAGAAATTCCAGTTATTCGATCTTTAGCATATACAACTCCAGTTTAGTCTGGGCTGGTCAGCTGAGGCCTGTTGCAGGAGCTCGAAACAAAACAGCGACCTTCCATAAATTTTAAAGTTCAAGCCTACACAGCACATAATGTCTACTTACTACTTTTTTTAGTCCATGTGGAATTCTGTAACAAAGTCATTACAGCCCGGAAGGTTTAAATGACATATATTTTATAATGCAGTTCTAGAGGTCTGGAAGCTTGAGATCACGGTGCCAACAGGTCCCATCTGAGGCACAGAAGGCCAGAGCAGAGAGAACAACCTCTTGTGTCTCTTCTCTAAGGACCCTGATCTCATCACAGACTCCACCCCCATGGTCTAACCACTTCCCAAAGCTCTAGTTGCCCACACAGGGGAAGTGGCTTCAGCACTTGAAAACGGGCACAAATTTTCTGTTCTTAGCATCATCCTGAGTAGTCCAGCCCTTGCCAAAGGCTGAGAATCTTTTGAATCTCCAAAAGACTACAAACCAGAGGGACCATGAGAATGTGCTGGTAGGAAGTGGTAGGGTAATTTGCAAGAGAGTCCTCTGAGAACAGAGTCCTCTAGGGTTGGTCTATCAGTGGTTTCCAGTACTGCTCCACAGAGCAGTGGTTTTCCAAACTTGATCCAGTTTCCACCTAGGTTTTCTTATTTGGGGTGTAGACGGGGGCCTCTTATAATCTACAGAGTCACAGATACAGCAAGGCTAAGCGGTCAGATTTCTAAACCAAAGTGTGGGTGCTGTCTGACGAGGTCTTCCAGGCCACAAGCCTCATTTTTTCCCCCTCTCACAAGACCAAGAATTGAATTCAGGAGCATCTAACTCTCAGAGCCACAACAACTTATTCAAAGCACTTGGGAAGGTTGTAGATGTTTGAATGAGACTAACTTGGGTCCTTCCAACACATCTCTGTCCTGGTCTTTATTAGGCTAAGGCACAGCCACTAAGTCAACTCAGTCATTGGGTCAGAGACATTCTCTTTTCATCTGGAAAATGTGTACCGAATCCATCCAGGATGTGAGAATGGGCAGGGATGGCTGGAAAGTGTGCCTTAGGATGCTGAGTGATGTCCTTCTGCCCATGACTTGGGATTCATCTGTACCTTGTGAGCTCAGGAGGAGTATGTGAAGTCCCAGTGTCCTTGCCTGCCTCTGTACTGTGGGGTATGCAATTCTAGCCTCACCCCATGGCCAGGAGGTCAGCTGGGAGTGGTCATGTTAAACGCACAGATAGCATTTAACCTGTAATGCTGATCTGAGGAGCAGTGAAGTCAGAATCCTACCTGCATTTCTGAATGGAGGAAAAGAATAGAGCTTGGGTGGGATGCCAGCAGTCACAAACACTAGAATCTACAGAACAGGAGTTCTCCAAAGATCACTGCACCAGCCACTGTCCCATGCTTCTGAAATACGCTCCTGTGGGTCAGTTTAGGCCTGCAGAGGCCTGGGGTCACATGAGGCAAAGACCAAAGACCCTGCAAAAGACTTAGCTCCAAATCTTTGATGTGTTCCTTCTTTTAGGAAGTGGCGGCTTTGGCACAAGGAAATCTACCTAGTGTAGATTTCAACGAGAATATTCTCTTTATTCATGCTCGAGCCTTTGAGAGAGGGTGTTCTTAGAAAATAGTTTGAAGCCCAGTCACACCGTTTGTGAATTTCCATGGCTCGGGATTTTCCTCTTACTACTCTTTTAAGGCTCAATGTTATAAATTATGGCTCTGTTAATAAGCCTAAAAGGGCCCTGTCAAGTGAATTGGTATATGATGCTCTGACCGTGAACATAAGCTAATTACGGGGCTCAGTCTACAGCTTACAGTTGTATTATCCTTTCTTCTCCGTGACAGCACAGTGGGACATGCCTAAAGACACATTCAGTTAAGAGGTTTTTAACAGTCACTATTTCTCAAGTCGTGAATTTATCAAGGACAGGTTACATCTCCACCTAAGTAGCTTTGTCGCCTGCTCTAAGATGTGAGCGCCTATGAGCACAGTCCAACTGAAAGGATGAAGACACGAATGACATGCAACTCATGTGCCATCTTCTGTCCCCTCAGCTTGAGGAGGTGGTAGTGCATGCATATTGCCAGGATGAGGACAAACAGCTATAAAGGTCACGTGACGGAGGTCATATTGCCCTTGAGAAGCATAAGAGGAGCTGGAGTTAGGTCCCCTGCTCTCTGAGTTTCTGGGCCACAGCATTCCGTCTGCTGAAGATGATGTTCAATAGCATGGCTCCATCATTTAGGGGTGTGTGTTTTCATGTGTATTATCTTATAACACCCTGGTGACCTTGACACTTCTTATAGATGGTAAAAAGCTGAAGTTCACATCTATTGTGCACACTGTCCAAGGTCATGCAGAAGGAAGTGTCTGTGCTCTCCTTGGCAGGCTTATTTGCTGATAACCTGGGGAAAGAAGATGTTTGGCTCACTTTAGTCGGAGTCTATGTTCTTTTGATAGTTATGCTGTAAAGAGCAACAGTGGATACAACCTGATGTATAGGAGGGAGATACATAGGAAAGGAATCAGTCGTATATAACCTGTTCCTAATGAGATCTCTGAGCAAATTATATGCCCAGAGGACAATGGCTGGCAACCGGACACTTAGAACCAGTTTTCTCAGTATACTACAGAATGCTGTAACAAAACACTTTAAATAGAAGCATTATAAACAACAGAAATGTATGTGCATAGTGTTTGAAATAAGGAAGTCCAAGATCAAGGTACCAGTATTCAATGTCTAATGTGGATACATTCTGATTCATACATTGTACCTATTTACTATGTCCCCCAATGGTGGAAGGAGGTAAGGAAGCTCTCCAAGGCGGCCCCTTTTATAAAGAATACAATTGGCACTCATGAAGGTGCCACTCCCACAACTTCATCATCTTCCAGAAGACCCACCGCCTAATAGCATCTCATTGGTGCTAGGTTTTCAACGTGAACTTCGAAGACACACAAATTAGGCTATAACAAAATACCCACTGTAGAATAACCATTGATCCAAGCTAGGGAGATTTTCTTTTCTTAGGGCAGTAGTCAGGAGGAAAAATCCAAGCTAGAGCTGAGCTGGACAGTTATATGGGACATATAGTCAGCCAAGAGCAAGAAGGGGCTGAAACTACAGAGAGTGCAGCCCCTGGCTCCTGGCATTTCTATTCTTATGAAAGGCGATCAAATCTAAAGACGGAAGAACACATCTCTCCACTTTTTAATTGGATGTGTCAAGAGAGGCATGCTGAGTTAAAGTACTCTTAAGTAGTTCGTATATTGGTCTGAATATTTAACATGTTTGCACATATTGGCATGTTACCCGACTTAACCTTGTCCCAGCCTTCCTTTGCTATGGTAATGACCACGTGTCCTGAAATGGCAGAGCTGTCCTTATGGTTTCCTTCAGGCTTGGTTTAGAACGAGGGACAACAGCTAAAGAAGCCTTAGACATCATCGTCTCCTTACTGGATGAGCACGGACAAGGTGGGAATTATTATGAAGACGCGCTCTCCTGCCACAGCTTCCAAAGCGCATATCTGCTGGTGGATCGAGATGAGGCCTGGGTGCTGGAGACCGTGGGGAAGTATTGGGCTGCTGAGAGAATCACAGGTGAGGGGGTGCAGGGTATGGAGTTTTGATGATAGCACTGGCAGAGGTGACGCTGGTCAGATATGCTGGGCTGACCCAGAAGAGCTGAGCTGCTATGTGGCACTCTCTGTGCACCCCCCTTCCGGCTTAGGCATGCCTTTCACTTCCAGGCATCCTAATTTATTTTACACCTCCTGTTTGCTTTTTGGACATATCTAGTTGTAACTGTAAAGTATGACTATGGGTTAGGCAAGAGAATGAGGAAGTCTTAGATTATAATAAGTCAACAAAAATCCCTTGTCACTCCCATAGCTGCTTAAGCTTAGACTCATTCCTCTAAAATAGAAATTTGCGTCTGTGAGGACTATTGAGTGCCACTGGATGCCAACCCGGTCACATGTCTGAGACTCCATTCCTAGGAGGGCATCAAGGACGTGGCCATCTACGTGAAAAGTGTCCCTCTAGTTCATGCTGCCTCTTTGCTCAGTGCCAAGGCAGTGTACTTACTACCTCTCCAGGGCTCTCCCTCGACTTCCAATGGGATTGAGTCCTAGAACTGGTTAAAGGGCTTCTAAAAGTCAAAAGAAAACTGGCCATTGGCGGTCCCCTCGCTTTCCTTTCGGGAAGATAATAAATACATACCACGTGCATCAACATCCTCCCTTACCAAATTCCAGACATGTCCGGCTAATGGATCAATATATTGCCATCTTCTTGAACCTTTACACCTCTGCATGCTTTTGTTCATCTGAGGTTACTATGAAGTTTTTAACCAGCTAATTATAAATGACCTTAAGTATGCAATCTGTTTGCTACCCCAGTTTTTAGATAATCAGAGCTAAATCTGACCTTAGCTAGATCTTGACAGTCACTGGGAGTCACACCTGGTTTTGTGCACAGCTTCCAGTGACAAAGGCTAAACCATGATTAGTGCATGCTCCATGCACAAAGTTACCCTGCCGAGAACAAGAGGGTGGGCCAGTTCTCTGTGAGCATGAAGATTGTGTCCTCTTCTGCTCACATGCTGTTGCAGAGGCTGGCAGAGCCATCAGGGGGTTTCCCTACCTCCACTTGCCCAGTGTATATCTCTCAGGGTCTGTGTACAATCTGATCTTAGAGTGTCTGCAGAACACAAGGTTCCCCCCTCCCCACCCTCAGACACCCAGCTCCCCTTCTCCTACAGGAACTTGAAACTCCTTTACACAAACCCTCCTGAGATAAAGTGATGCCATCAAATGGCACTGTCAGGAAAGCAGATGGGCCGGTGCTTCAAAGCAGCCCAGCTGCTTTAAAGTAGACTCGAAGACCCTTTGATCTGTAACCGCATTCAGAATCAGGGCTTCCTTCAAAGCATCCCTTGTGAAGGTCCATCTCTACAAAACGAGGACTGTTTTCCACTAGACGTTTTCTTTTCAGACAACCATTGGTTCAACGCCCCCCCCCCCCCATGGCTCTCGTGTTCTCTGACCCCAGCCGCACTAGACTGATGGCGGTGGGAATTACTGAACTCCATCCTCTTCGTTCTGATTCTTAAAGAACAAGTGTCTACTATAAACCAGCCCTCTCGGAAAACAACCTCTGGAATGCTCAAGAACGTTTCTCTCTTTGAATGGCTTAGTATGAATGGTCGCCACATCACCTTTTTGGGATCTTAACTGTTTTCTATTGCTTAATTAGAATTTTACATTAGCGATACTCTATGGGGTTGGGGGTGGGGAAGAATGGTTGATGACCAGAGACTCTCCTCTCAGTCAGGAGTGCATAGTTTGGAGGTATAAATCATCAAAGCAAGGCATCCTGGGAAAACGGTCCAGCTGACCTGGTTTCAAGACACCCAGATTCAGGCCGAAAGGGCTCGACTGTAGTGGGATTTAGGCACTAAGAGCTCTAAGGTAGTTTTTCTTACATTGTTCTTTAAAAATTTGGAAGCTCAACATGCTCCTTGGGAGCCACCTCTGTGAACAGTCCTTTTGAGTTTGCAACAGTAACCTAGCCTGTGCAGTCAAGACGACATCTTGAAGCTTAGGGACCAAGTTGCCCTTTGTATGCCTGGTTGTATGGGGTTGGGGGTAGTAGAAGTGTTCCTCCAGGTAGGAGAGAATGTTTCTGGGGAGGAGGAGTCTGTGAATGTTGTGGAGTATCCCTGTAGAGGAGTCAGATATAGACAGCGAGTCTCCTGAGATCCTTCCAAAGACCTGTTCAATTTCCCTGTGACCATGCATGCTATGCATGCTTGGAGTTTATAGTCAGAATGAAGGGGCCTCGAGTGTTTTCATTTTGTTTGTGAACTTAAGATCAGTCAACCTGACATTCATCTGAGCTATAATAATGTCCCATGGAGACAGGCCAAATCTTTTCGGATGCCTCCTGGAGTGAGGATCGGGGATTTTGTGTTTCTCTCCTCAGAAACAGAACTGATTCTTCCCTGTAGTCCTGGGTGCCTTCCACTAACAGACATTGTGCTCTTTGCAGAGGGAGTGAGGTGCATTTGCAACCATCTTTCACTCACCACTAAGATGGACGAAGAACACCCGGAACTCAGGTCTTATGCTCAGAGTCAAGGCTGGTGGACAGGAGAGGATGAATTCAATTTTGCCCAGGTTTTTGCTCCAGCTGATGACCATTTGGACTGCTGTGCAGGCAAAGACAGCTTAGAAAAGCAAGAAGGTAAGTTAACCTGCTCCACACTTTGGGATGGACAAAGAGGAGGGTATAGAATGAGCCTTGCATGTTAATCACAAACTTGCACCTTACGTTCCTGGTGTGCTGGCAAGGAGACAGCCTGCATGTGGTCACATGTAGCAACTACACTTGCAGGAACTTATAAGCGTTTCTTATTTCTACTAATACGGAACACTGCTGTTATTATGTGATCCTTTGTGATACTGAAGTCATCTCTGTAACTTCAGAAACTTGGAAGAACCCCTCTTCTCCTACTAAGCCTGCAGGATAAGGCTTTTGCTCATTTTGAGATCTGCTCCTTGTGCCCGAATACCACTTTCTTCCATGAATTTCTACATTGGATCATTGAACTGAGTTCTCTTTATAACCTGTTTGCAGTATACAGCAAGACCACACATTACTAAATTCTGATTAAGAATCCATATTTAGGTAAATGTGTTGAATGAATTGCTCCTTGTTGATATGCATCAATATTCACCCCTCAGGCCTATAATGGTCACATTTTCTCTTTGTTATTTTTACATATATATCTGTCAATCAAACTGGATCATTTAGAATTAATGACTACAACGTATATTCTCTAGCCGTGGCTTCATTTGTAAATGAAGCTTTGTTGGAAAATAGCCGCATTATGTTAGTCAGTTTTCTTATCATTGTAATACAATTCCTAAGATTAAAAATACTTACCAGGTGGAAACGTTTACTTTGAGTTATAGATTCAGAAAATTCTGAATCAGTTGCTCTGTTGCTTTTGGGTCTGAAATGGGAACAGGTATCATGGTGTCTGAAGCATGTTGACAAAGTTACTTACCTTATGATGGCCAGGAAGCAATGGGGGTTGGGCAGAGTCCCAATATCTCCCCAAGGCCACACCCCTAACAAGCTCATCTTCCTTGTGTTATTAGACCCTCCCAATAGCATCATAGCCCGTGGACCAAACCTTCAGCATGGGCTTTGGAATACATGCCAGGTTCAAACCACAGCACAAACTAGTTTTACTGTGAACTGCCTGTGGCCACCAAAGGTGAAGCCGAGAAGCTGCTGTGGGAAGAGTTGTAATGGAGAACCACTGTCCAACACACTGTCCAACACACGGTCCAACACACGGTCCAACACACTGTCCAAGGCATAAAATATCTTCTATATGGTTCTTTAAGAAAATGTTTTCTGATCCTTGAAGAAGAATCATGCCTTGAGACTTTTGCCTAGAGCAAAACCAAACAAACCAAACAACAACCAAAGACCCAAAAGAACAAACAAAACATAAAGGCTTGTTATATAGACAGGTGTAGAAGTATTCATTTTTAAGTGGAAACTTCATGGAAGAGTTACAAAAGTTTTAAGCTGAAACAAAAGGAATGGTGCTCAAGCATCAACAAATATCTGGTTAGCAGGAAGCGGAGGGTGGAGGAACATGTTATAACTCCAGGGGGCGCCACTTGCACATTCCAGCCTGGGAAAATGCAGGGCGAGGCAAAGGGAAGAAATAAAACAGACGACAGACATATTGCCAACGTGTTAGCCTCCTGAATAAAGTGATTATGGGCTTGCACGACCACCTTCAGCTGAATACAATTTATAGAATTGTAACCGGAGGAGAACCTGTCGGAACAGGCTTGTGTGCGATCAGGGACATAATTCACTCCTCTGAATTTAGAATGAGGAGCCCTGAAGACTCGAAGTACTGCTGCGAGTCATTCATACTGCAGAGTGGTCATACTCAGTACACTTACTCTAGATGACAAGGAGACATGAGGGTGACAGTGTGGAGGGCCACATACAGGGCTCACACCGTTTCGGGCTTGTGTCTATTCAGGTGAGGTAAAGATTAAGTTATAACAAGGAGATCTGAATAAACATGGCTGAAGGAAACAGAAGCTACTTCTTCCCACATCAGCATCTATGTGGAAAGATTCTTCTGCTCAACACTGGGCTGCCGTGTGTGGACCACCTGCTGGTCAGCCAGCAGGAAGGCAGAAGGAAACAAAGTGAAGAACAGAACACGGATGTGCCCAGAGATGTGCATATAACATTTCTGTGAATCTCCCATTGGCCAGAGTTTATCACATGGCCAAACGTAGTCACCTGAGCAACTGGGAATCACTCAGTAGTTATGTTCTCATGTATGATTTCAGGGGGTTTCTTAGTAAAAAGTGACAAGAACTGAATCAGTTTTGGTTGGCAGTCTTCACAGTTATATATGGTCATATTTACACACATGCTCTTTCCCTCTCTCCCTCTCTCCCAGAAAGCATCACTGTGCAGACAATGATTAACATCTTACGAGATAAAGCCAGTGGAGTTTGCATAGATTCTGAGTCTTTCCTCACCACAGCCAGTATAGTGTCTGTCCTGCCTCAGAACAGAAGCTCGCCGTGTATCCACTACTTCACCGGGACCCCGGATCCTTCCAGGTTTGTCTAAAACATGTTGTATAGTTGGAAAGTACACACTCCTGACCAAGCCTGTCACTTGGATACTTGAGTGACATTTCTCAGTTCTTAAGCCTGGGCTGCTTGGCTGACACCATAGAATGTTCATTCCAGGAATGGAACCCAGTTATCGCTGCGGAGTATAGACCATGGGCCGAGCATTGTGTTATAGGTAAAGATGCAAAGATGCATAAAGAGGCAGATACAGGGATAACCAAGGTTTACACAGAGCCAGTTCTTATGAGTTAACAGGAAAAGTGGTCCAGGCATGATACAGATGGAAGCACCTGCCATTCTTTTGACACGGTGTTTGGGGAGCTGCTTTGTGCCCACGTCAGCAGGGAGGGGGTACTGCACAGTACTGTGGGCACATCCTCTAGGAGGGACAGCCAGGTTTGGAATACTCTCTCTACCACTTAGCATTTGCAAGTACTTTGCCTCACTAACTGTTGTAGTTACAGTGGGATAACCCTGTCCCTGCCTTTGTATTGTTGAGAAGATGAAATGAGACACACTAATAACTCACAGTAGGCTTAGCAATTATTTATAAAGAGCATCCTTTTGTGACAGGCAGGCAGCAGTCCTTCTTCTTGTCAGCATTCGGGTATACAGTCACAGGTCATGTCGCTTAGAGAGGCTTCTAAGCCTGCGCACTTGAGGACAGTCTGAAAAATACCGATACCTTGACCCAAACCTACCCTGGCAGAATGTGGGAGGTGAACCCCAGAACCTGTCATCCTGGGAAAACTTCGCGGTGACTCTCTAGTGTTTTCAGGTGTCACGTTAGTGGAAACACTGAGCATTGTTTGAATGGCAGTTGTTATGTCGTTTAGATTTGCTCCTGAAGAACCTACTGCTATCAATTTCCAGGCCTTTTGTGGCTAAGATGTTTTCCCCACAGTGTCAGGAATATGACGCAGTGGTTGAACCTTGCTCCTTTCCGAGAAACTGTCCCAGATAACTGAAGCACGTCTTTGACTACTTAGCTTTATTTTTAAACTATTATTAACGCCAATAGACACTTCTGACAATACACAGACCGAGTAGTTCTTTTACCTCCCATCGACAAGCTGCCCGGCAATTACTACATATCAAATATTGTGCTTGCTGAGTAATTCGGGACCATGGAAAAAGATGGTATAAATGAGGTGCTGAGGGCCAGAACCTCACAGGGGGAAGAAACAAAGCCTTAGACATGGTGGAAAAGTGGCATTTAGTAGGCACAGAAACAAAAATAACACTCTAAGTAGGCATGGTCTTTTCTTCCCTCTCTCCCTTCCCCTCTACTCTCTTCCCTCCCTTCCTTCTTCCTTCCCTTCCCTACCTTTCTTTCCATCCTTCTCTTGTCCCTTCCCTTCTCTTCCCTCACTTTGTCTTCCCTTCCCTCTTCTCCTCTTCCCTAACCCTCCTCTTTCCTCTCCATCAGTCTCCCACATCACAGGCCTGGAGCACCAGAACTGGCTGGGTGTGCAGCTTCTTGTATACAAGGCGATTAGGTTTCTTTCGGTCCCTCCCTGACTTCCCACTCACAGAGCCCAGCCTTCCTCATGGTCTGCTGGTCCTTCCTGGTGTCTTTCACTCTGCAGTGTTCCTGACTCCCTCTCTGGATGATCCTCCCCAACTCCATCTGCTCAGTCGTGTTTTATTTTTTTTTTAATCTCCACCTTCCTCCATGTCTTGGCCTAGCAGATTCAGTTTTTCACATCTAGACCCCCTCCTATAGGCTGAGACTGGCCTCCCAAGCACTCTGTGGGCCCGTAGGAGCAGGAACAGTTCTGTTTCAGTCTGGAGTGTTCTGCCAAGGTGGACAGACATTACTCTTTAAGGAAACTGGAGTTTTCCCAAGTAGTGGGTCTGGCTGGACCATGCTCCATTGCCCTGTCTGGAGGTCCCACTCTAGCTTTGCCTAGGATGTGAGATGACTTATCGTCACCAGAACACTCAGAGAAAGGAATACAACCGCCCCAGGTTGAAGCAGGCCGCTTAATCCAATTATAGAAATGAATTGTGAAATTGCCTCCTGGTACTAAATGGAAACTTGCAAGTAGTTTTAAAAGAAAATTATTTCATGGTTAAATTTAATTGGAAAGACCTTGTAGAAGATGACAGTCCTTTGAGGAGATAGTTCGGTTTTGTCTTGCGTGGTGAAATGGCCCATGTCGCTCTCTGTGACTCAGAGCCACAGTTAGCTCTCGTTCTGCGCGTCTCTGTAATTGGGCACGCTGAACATTCTGTCTTTTGTCAGCAGGCGGTGTAATTATCTGCTCCTGGGATTTTTTTTCAGGTCATAAATCAGGGCGATCTCAGCTGACTTATACTACTAGAGACATGTAGAACGGTTCCAGGATTGCTGAAGCAGTGTTTCTGAGCAGTGGCCTCTGGTTATGACACACATTGCTCCTCCTAATCCATAGCACGAAGTGCAGCCTTGGGTGTTTCTCTAGCATGTCTCACACATTGATTTACAGACCTTGGGAAGCCAGCTTTCACACCTGGCTCTTCACTTCATCCCTTCATTCTTTGTGCCTCCTCCTCTCACGTGCCAGCCACCATACTAATTTGAGAGGCTCCTCTCGTACTAGTAGAGTGGCGCTGGTTGGCTTTAGGGACAGGCTCTGACCTGCAGGAGCCATTTCCCGAGATAGTAGTACTTGTCGATGCTCCATTGATGAGACAGGTTTGGAGGGAAAGGATATTTAGAGAGGAACCTTGATTCTTTCAGACTGTCAAGTATAGAGTTTTGGGGTGTGTAGCAGCCAGAGTACTCAGGTTCATCTCTGCCAGCCCATTTGCTGTGATGTTTTTGGGGGGTTCTAAATTGGCTAAAGAGAGGGTGTTCACACCACAGAAATGGGCAAACATCACAAATCAGAGTTCACTCATTTCTCAGATAGGGGTGTAGTGGTTAGACAGGGACGGCACTGAGAGGCCCTCCCATGTCAGCAAACCTACACAGACTCAAGTTATAGGATGAGGAAGCCGATGGGGAGAAGAAGAGTCACATTAACTGAGAGATCAGCTGAGAGAGAGAAGGAACAGAGTGCTCCTCGTGGACTGGCTCAGACTGCACCATGTGGGTATCTGTCAGCGGCATAGGGTGCCATTTGTTCTTAAAGGAAGTCGGTACAAGAGGCCTTTAGTGCACAGGGCACATCAGCATAGATATAAACAGACTAGAGGGCACTGGACCAAATGGCCCCCGCGCCTTGCCAGTTTCATTCTTAGTCCCTCCTATGCCAATCTTTCCTTCTTTCGATCTTTCACTTCTGACCTGCCAAAATGCCAAGCTTCTGGCTCTAGACCACTGTCTGCAGGGTCGTTCTGTGCTCCACAAGTGCAGCTCTCCTTCCCAGTGCTCCTCCTGTACAATGTCCCTTTCCAGTTCTCCTGTACAGTGCTCTTCCCCAGTGCTCCTGTACAGTGCTCTTCCCCAGTGCTCCTGTACAGTGCTCTTCCCCAGTGCTCCTGTACTGTGCTCTTTCTCAGTGCTCCTGTACCGTGCTCTTCCCCAGTGCTCCTGTACTGTGCTCTTTCTCAGTGCTCCTGTACAGTGCTCTTTCTCAGTGCTCCTGTACAGTGCTCTTTCTCAGTGCTCCTGTACTGTGCTCTTTCTCAGTGCTCCTGTACAGTGCTTTTTCTCAGTGCTCCTGTACAGTGCTCTTTCTCAGTGCTCCTGTACTGTACTCTTTCTCAGTGCTCCTGTACAGTGCTCTTCCCCAGTGCTTCTGTACAGTGAGTGCTCTTCCCCAGTGCTCCTGTACTGTGCTCTTTCCCAGTGCTCCTGTACTGTACTCTTTCTCAGTGCTCCTGTACAGTGCTCTTCCCCAGTGCTCCTGTACAGTGGTCTTCCCCAGTGCTCCTGTACAGTGGTCTTCCCCAGTGCTCCTGTACAGTGCTCTTTCTCAGTGCTCCTGTACAGTGCTCTTTCTCAGTACTCCTGTACAGTGCTCTTTCTCAGTGCTCCTGTACAGTGCTCTTTCTCAGTGCTCCTGTACTGTACTCTTTCTCAGTGCTCCTGTACAGTGCTCTTCCCCAGTGCTCCTGTACAGTGAGTGCTCTTCCCCAGTGCTCCTGTACTGTGCTCTTTCCCAGTGCTCCTGTACAGTGCTCTTCTCCAGTGCTCCTGTACAGTGCTCTTCCCCAGTGCTCCTGTATGGTGCTCTTCCCCAGTGCTCCTGTACAGTGCTCTTTCTCAGTGCTCCTGTACTGTGCTCTTCCCCAGTGCTCCTGTACAGTGCTCTTTCTCAGTGCTCCTGTACTGTGCTCTTTCCCAGTGCTCCTGTATGGTGCTCTTTCTCAGTGCTCCTGTACTGTGCTCTTCCCCAGTGCTCCTGTACAGTGCTCTTTCTCAGTGCTCCTGTACTGTGCTCTTTCCCAGTGCTCCTGTACAGTGCTCTTTCTCAGTGCTCCTGTACAGTGCTCTTTCCCAGTGCTCCTGTATGGTGCTCTTTCCCAGTTCTCCTGTACTGTGCTCTTCCCCAGTGCTCCTGTACAGTGCTCTTTCCCAGTGCTCCTGTATGGTACAAGCTCCTTCACTAAGTGGCTCTGCTCTCAGTTGAAATAAGATTAGAATGAGGTTGCCACACAACCACAGATGAGCCATTCAGGAAGATGCCTTCATTTTTGGAGAAACTGGTTATTCTAGCTAGCCTCTCCTTTCCCCCTCTACTGTGGGTTCATGGTTGAAAAGATTCATCTGGGCTACAGTAGCCTTTGCATTGTTCCTTTCTGTGTCTCCTGTCCCTCAGAGAGTTTGGTCACAAGATCCTCCCAATATAGCTGCTTGGGGAGTGTCTTATCTTCAGCAAGAATAGGAGGGTGTTTGAGGTCAGACTGTTCTCTGGCTAGATGTGTATAAAAGCACATATGCACAAGAGCCAAACAGAAGATTAAGAATGGGAAGCGATGGGGGAAGCTGACTTACACATTTATTTAGAAGACACGAATTTAACCACTTAGTTGGAATCTAACTTTGGACAAAGCACTAGCTTCTATAAGCCTCAGAAATCTCATGTGTAAAATGGAACCATTCCCTCCTACCTGGAGCAATGTGTCCCCCAGGAACACTAGAGTAATATGGCCTGGACCAGAGGCTGGGAGGAATGGCCGTGACTCGGAGAAACAGTTTCAGCTTTGACACCACTTAGATGTATGACCTTGGTCAAGTCATTTCTTGTCTGTGGACATTAATTAACACTCAAATAAGTACACTAAAGAAGGAAGTTGCTGTCTGAGATTCAGTTGTGGAAAGATGCTTGGGTGTGCCCTTATTTATTTAGAATCATAGATGTGCTTTGCACTAAAGATTGGCAAAGACATTAGACTACAAGCTTCTAAGTGCCCCACATTTCCTCTGTAGAACACAGGCCAGAGGTACAAATGATGTAACAGATTTAACAGATATTCCTTCAGTCATTGTTTAAACAATCATTTAGTTTCAATTTATTAGCAACAATTCTTGCCATTTTATAATAACTATCTTTATATATTTTATTATTTACATAATTTTTACAGTCAAGTTTACCCTCAGCCACAAATTGATATCTCACTTTTTTTTTTTTTTTTTTTGGCAGTTGAGGATGCTAACTTTTTCTCCCCACAAACCATAAAAGGAATCTGGGAAGCTTTAGCTGTATCAAATATAATGAGCACTTGCTCAAATTTAGTGTTAAATTTTCAAATAGAAAGGGTAATTGAGAAGACTGAAAAGATGCTGCCCTTTGCCATAGAAAGGCTACCTGGCACCTGGTGTCACTGTTAGAGAACTTTACATGCAGCAGGTAGTGAGGGAGAATGACATCACACCGAACTCCTACACATCACCCCATTTTTTCCCGGGCTATCTGTCACCTGGGCTCCACATGGTACTGTCCTGAGCAGAGAGTTTGACTGTGTGTGCAGAAGGGTCCCTGTGCCAGCCAGAGAGGGCTGCTGTAGCATGTGCACCGACTACGGTGGGACAGGGCAGTGCTTACTGAGATGACAACCGTATGGAACCCGAAGACAGCGATCTGATGCCTGTGGTGTTGTACACATATTTCTTCCTTCATCTCCCTCTCTTTTCTCCTGTGAAGTAATCGAAATCGGTCTAGCCGGTGGGCAGCTTTGTAGCAGCTCCTCTTTCATGCTCAGTGATCAGCAGTAGAGAAAAGCAGAGATCTATTTGCAAAAGGATGCAGGAAGTGGAAGTGTGTTCCTTCTGTCCACGGTTAGCTCCCTCTCTTCTGGGATTTTCTTTAGTAATGGCTGAGGAATGGGGAACAAGGGCCCCTGGGGACAGCCTAGTCTGACATGTGTTGCACTATCTGGCAGATAGGGCTGAAGAGTGGGACTGATTTTGTTTGTGTGTGTGTGTTTTACATTTTATACGTTCTTTGAAAATTTGTTTTATCATATATGTATATGATGTATGTATATATATATGAATGATGTATTTGTATATATACATCACCTGGGACAAGAAAGTTCCAGACACCTGGACTTAATTCGGCACCACTGGCTCTCCTGGCTCCGGTGCCTTACTTTTTCATGTCTTGATCAATGTTTCTCCCTCGTGTTCTCTTTTCTACCATGGCCTCAGAAAATGAACTAGAGGCCATTTATCAGCACAATGTCTACACAGTGTCCCTCAATCTTAGATAGTATGAGTTCCCCCAGGCCACACTAAATTCGGACTCTGATTCAACAGGACAGGGCTGAGTCTGGGGCTCTGAGAGATGTTGGTGCTGAGAGTCCAGGGACATATGTCATTTCTTGGAAGCAAGGGTGGCTGTTTCATGTTTATTTTCAAGTCATGGCATCCATAACTTGTGTGGCACATGGCAAGGGACATGCTTATACCCCATATATTCCAGAGCTAAGGAAGTCAGTGTTCTAACTCACTTTTAACTTTCTCATGGCTTCTTGAAGTGGGCCCATCGAGAACAGAAGGAATATGTAAACCACACAGACCCATCCAAGTCCCATAGAGCATGAAGGGTCCATTTTCTCCTGTTATGATTATAAGTGGCCACATGGTGTGTACTGGAATTGCCCCTCTGTCCAAACAGTGTGTTCTTTGGTGTGGAGAGTGGAGGGAAGGATAAGGCTTTCTTCCAGCTGTCAGTTAGTTGTGAGTGTCTCCCACTTAGCATGGCTCTTCATTTGCCTGACCGCTTTGCAGTGTATACGTGTATTTGTGTGATGTGCACCCACTGTACACAGGTATATATGTGCATATGCCTGGACTCAGCATTTCCTCTGAGGTATAGAGTCATTCTGCCAGGAGAATGGGAGTCAAACAGAGTAGGAGGCATCAGCCACTGGCTCTGGTCAGCACTAGCTCTCAGACAACCAGGCTTCTGTTGATCTGGTCATGTCCCCTCAGAGGCCTCTGAGCTTAGCTGACATGATCTCAGTCTATGAGACACTTCAAAGAGTTTTCAAGATGATAGACCCTTAAGATCAAAAGCAAAAACCACTGTCTTCCCCAGGGGAGAAATGGGCAGTACTCTTTTTGACTCAAATACATGGCTTGTTCTGCCCTGTCCTGGAAAACTGTGTCTACCCGCCCCTCTTTGCGAACAAAAAGAGGCTTCTCCGATCACCTTCCTAGAGCAGCAAAAGCGTTTCAACATCAGCCTTCATACACGGCTGTCAGTGTTACTGGAATGGTAACTGAACTTGCAGCTGTGTGTCTCCTGGCTGACTCATCCCTGGGCACCCCAGGCACCAAGCCCGGCCTGCCTGACACAGCTCTCCTTTCCCTGCAGGTCTATATTCAAGCCTTTCATCTTTGTGGATGATGTAAAACTTGTCCCCAAAGCACAGTCGCCCTGTTTTGGTGACGATGACCCAGCCAAAAAGGAACCTCGGTTCCAGGAGAAGCCAGACCGCCGGCACGAGCTGTACAAGGCACATGAGTGGGCGCGCGCTGTCATCGAGAGTGACCAGGTGAGCCGAAGGAAGTCAAGGGACGATGGTGGTGCTCAGTGACAAAGGAGACAGTGAGGTGGTTGGCACACGAACCTCTCTCCTCTCTAGCTTGACTGGTCTCTTTCAGAAAAACAATGCAGCCGTTAACTTTCCAACCAACCCCACCCCTCCAAAACCAAAGAAAAGGAAGCCTCTGCTTTTACTGTTACTCTGAATTCAGAAGGCTGACAATCTCTTTCTTATCCTGCTGTTAATCCTGCAGTGTCAAAAACACACAATCTAACATCTCATAATACCGCGCTCAAATGTGTTTAAAAAAAAAAAAAAAAGTAGGTCCTATGCTAAGAATATTCTATCGGGATCCAACAACAAGATTTTCAAGTTCAAGTTTTTTTTTTTTTTTTTTTTTTTTTTTTTTTTTTTTAAATAATCCCAAAGAGTACAACTTTTATACCTAAAAAGCTTTGGTTAATAAAGTTAGAAGACATGAATTCAATGGAAAAATCCTTAGTGTTCTGTAGCAGCCAGTAAATGCTCTCAGGAGCCATTAGTGGTGAGTCTTCACAGAATGTGGCTGTCAGATACTCCTCTGCTTCCCTGTTTGCATCACAACTCTTCATAGGTCTAAGCCATCCTGAAGGAAAGAACCCTCTCCAGCCTCCAGGTAAGTTGTTGTACAAACCTCACTTTCATTTTTAGATTTATATTTATCCTCACGTCTTTATGTACCTGGCTGCAGGTGCCCAAGGAAGTCTGAGGTGTCAGGCATCCCCCTGTTGCTGGAGTTACAGGCAGTTGTAAGAAGCTCAACATGGGTGTTTGCAAGAGCACTACGCACCCCTAACTGCTGAGCCATCTCTGTACCCTGATTTTCTTTTATTTAGCATTGTGGTTATCTAAGAAGGATTTTAAAAGGCAATGACTTGGGCTAGAGGAATGGCTAGGGAGGCTTGCTGAGCCAGCATGGGATCCGAGCTGGGATCTTCAGCACCTACAAAAAAGGCTGCTCATGGCTATGCAAGCATGCAGCTACAGACATAGTGCTGTGGGATACAGAGAAGAAAGAAGATTGTTTGGGCTTCTTAGTCACCAGTCTAGCTCCAGACCTGGTGAGAGGCCATGTTTTGAGGTCATAAGGTGGAGCAGGACACCTGACATCCTCTTCTGGCCTCTGCTTGTGTGCATATAACATGCATATGTACAGGTATGTACATTTGTACATGTGTACATGTGTTGTGGTAAATATTAAAAAGTGGAAACCTTTTATCCCTCACTTTGTCAGCTCCTGTGAGGCCATTTGGCACTGTGGGAATCTCTAACTTGGCGGCTTTATGCCACCTCTAAGAACTCAGATGTGATTCACTCCATTTTCTCTGCTGCTTCTGTCCTGGGTGGATATGACAGCTTCGGTGTGTTGTTTTAATCACTTTCCTCCATAGCCTGGGTAAAATCATGACTCCACAACCATTAGCTTATCAAATAACTTTATATGTTAAATTCTCAACCCACAAATGCTCTATGCAAATAAGCTTACAACCAATGGAAAAAGATATAAACTGCCCATCTATATGAGCTAAATTAGACCCATAGAAACCCTTAGAAATAATCATGACAACCTCATCAAGCTAGAGATGTGCCCAGAGGAACATACACTTCAGCTTCCATCCTTTCCTCCATCACCCCCAGCCTCCCACTTCCTCTTCCATTCCTCCAGCCTCTTTCCCTGCCTACCTCTCTACTGTCCAATCATGTATTGCCTTAACATAAACCTACATACATGCACCATACAGACATAAGCCATACTGTTCTAATTTGTTTTCTGTTGCTGTGGTAGATATCATGACCAAAAACAGCTTTAGAGGAAAGCTTTTATTTGGCTTATATCTGGATCACAATCCATCATTGAGGGAAGCCATGGCAGGAGCTCACAGTAAGAGCCGTGAGGCAGAAACCAAAGCAGAGGCTGTGAAGGAACGCTGCTTACTTACTTCCCATGCTTGCTCAGCCTGCTTTACTCCATGACCATTTACCCAAGGGTATTGTGGACTTGTTCATAGTAATCTGGGCCTTCCAAGGTCAACTATTAATCAAGAGACTCCCCTCCACAGACTTCCTACCTCCCAGATTGACTGAACCATTTTCTCAAGTGAAGCTTAGTCTTAAGATTTCATCTAAATGTAACACTATAAAACACAGTATACCTTCACAAGTCCTAAAGTCTTTATAAATTTTAATACTTTAGCCAAATGTGGTGGTTCACACCTTTAATTCCAGCATTCAATAGACAGAGGCAGGTGGATCTCTGTGAGTTAAAGGTCAGCCTTCTCTACATAGCAAGTTCCAAGACAGCCAAGACTAGGACTAAAGAGACCCTGTCTCAGAACAAATTCGCTTTAAAAACCCCACATCTCTTAACTTAGGGTCCTTAAAATGAAGAATAAGTTATATCTTATATTTAAAAGTGAAGAACCAGGATACAGTTACAATCAAATCAGAGCAAAATTGACATCCAGCAGTGTAAATCAAATTTGGTGTGGCATCTGGAACTAACTATTTTCTGAACTCCAAAGAGATGGGCAACTCCATTTCTCGGGCTTGGCCATCTTTAACACACCCAGCATGTCACAGGCTCAGACCAACTCCATTCTGCATCTGCTACTGATCCCAGTGTCTCCAGTATGCCCCACTCTCCACTGAAACTGAGGTTGAAACTTCACCCAGGGCCTCTCACGGTGCTGAACCTCAGCCACTCTTCATAACCCCTTCCATCCTGCCTAAGTCAGGATCCCACAGGAGACTCTTAGACATTACCAAGCTTGGCTGCCACCTTGAGATGGAGCCTGGACCCCCAGTCAACCACCATCACAGAAAAAGAATGACTAGAAGATATAGTGGCATTTATTTATGAATTGAACCATGTATTCCTTCAGTGAGCTATCTTATGGAGAATGCCTACTGTGCTCCAGTCATTGGAAGGCAGACACAAGCCTAGCTCTTCCTCTCTGAGAGGTCATGATGTGATGGGAGACACAGCCATGTTGGCCAGTTATAACAGCACAGATGATGGTAATTATGGCCAGAAGAAGCTATTGCATTCTGAGGAAAGGCCTCCCACAGAGCTCTGAGGATGGGCACGTAGTGTTGAGGAAAGAGCTTCCAGGGGACAGAGTCACTTGAGCAATGGGGAGAGAATATCATGGAGTATAGCCACACACATATGGCGGAAGGGGATGGACACACAAAGCAAGAGGCCAGTGCATTCCGACTGACTCTTAGTAGTGAGGATTTATTCTGAATTTGGACAGCTGGTGGCTGTGGAAGTGTTCTCAGCAGGATGGTGATACACCCATATCTAAAGCAGCCCCAGTGGTGGTGGGTTAGTGGAGTGGGGGATGGGATGGAGGGCAGGAAGTCAGCTGGACCCTGGTCTGTCAGTGTCTGTTGCCATGACACATGCTTTTCTGCATGGCGGTGTCCTTTCCTCAGGAGCAAGGCCGTACACTGAGGAAGACCATGCTGGAGCTGGAGAAGCAAGGCTTGGAGGCTATGGAAGAGATTCTGAGCAGCCCTGAGCCCCCGGACCCTGCTGAGGTTGGGGATCTTTTCTATGACTGTGTGGACACAGAGATGAAATTCTTTAAGTGACGTAAGCACCCTCGCCCTTACTTAAAACTTCCCACCTGACTGAATTACCAGCAGATAAACAGTCTTCTGTTTAAGTAAACTGAGAATTACCATGTGGCCTCCTTGTGTCTAAATGTTCCCTCTGTTCAGCTTAGCAACCCCCCCTTTGCTATGTAACATGATCCCCCTGCCTCTTGCTCCATTTTGTGATAAGCTATGGTCTTGAAGATGTTCTTGTATTTCAGTGACAATGGGCACCTTAGCTTCTTATGAGAAACTAGAGTTCCCTCCACCTCGGACAAGGCTGCAGGGCCACACTGGTGGGAAAGACAAGAGTGTCTTTAAGAGTGGCTTCTTTAAGGTTAACAAAAGGCTTTTGTTCACACCAAAGGCTCTTGTGTGTGTAGATGGGGGAGGGTCCCCCAGCTTCCCTCCACTGAACACAGGCCTGTATGCAGCTCACAGTCCCCACAAGTATGTCCAGGAAAACACAGCCAATGGGATGGAACAACAGACTCCTGGGTACAATTCCAGCTCTGTTCCAGTGTATGTGACTTTTGAAAGACCTGTCTTCTGTGACCTGAGATCATATGCAATGGGCCAGACCTGCTTCCCCCTGCAGGAGAGCTGGGCATCCGTGTTAGCAGCACCTGTCCCCCCCCCCTGGCCCTGTGTAGAAATTGATTGGGATTTATTTGTCAATGACTTGTATGTGATTCACCAACTGGCCCAGGCAGAGCAGCCACACACAGCTGCAAGTCTCAGGCAATGAGGGGAAGGAAAGGGTCGATCTTGACGGCTGAACCCACAGGGTTTCAGGATCTGAGCAGCCACAGTATCAGCAGAGGTTGAAATTAAACGCATTTGTTTCCAGCATCGGTGTGTTTGCACAAAGGATTTGACACCACAGGAGTGTGTGAGGAAGACAGGGCAGACTGAGGGCAGAAGGCGGTGAGACATTTCTCCACAGAACAGTCAGCCTCGCCCCACTCATTGCCTGGGTAACTAGATTCCCACAAACCAGTGTGCTGGGCACCTGGCCTCCAGAATCTTCTCCACTTCATTCTCTTGCCCCACTGCCCAACAGATGACTTTGGACAATGTCTGGAATGGGAGAGAGGTATGGGTGCCTAGCCACTGCCAGTCTTCATGACTGAAGGGGATGGGGGCGTAAAGGTGACTGGCAGAAGTATATATTAGAGGAGGATGTAGTGGGTGTGTGCTGCGGGGCCTAATTGTAGGTCCTCATTCTCGACAGACTGAGCAAACAGAAACTGTCCATTAGAGATCCCAAGCATGGCTCAGGGTCCTCAGCTCCTTCTTAGCTGCAGTATCATGGGCTGTGTGAGCTAGCAGGGACCTGAGCCCTTATTTCACAGTGTGCATGCAGGCTACAGGTTTTATTGGGACAAATCTTGTCTCTCTTCCAACTCTCATTTGGGGGGGGGGGGACGTGTGAGCTGAGAGCCCTTTTCTTCTGTTTTGTGGTTTCTGCATATAAACAAATGGCAAAACATGGGAGATGGGACAACTTCATGACAACCTGGCATCTTTGGCTGATGAACAGAGGGTCACAGGTAGAGCACCTAAGCTGATAGTGCCCAGCAGGTGCAAAGGGGAAAGGGGTGAGGCTTGAGGAGGAAGCAGTTGCCTGTCCAACCTCACCTGCTGAACTATTTAGAGAAGGTGATGCAGAAAACCGTCCCGTGGTTTCCCTGTGTGGTCTCCCCTCTGCCTCTGAGGCCAGCTCATCAGATCTGACCCGCCCGAGACAGCCCAGGTGATTGATCAGAAGTCTAGTGATAGCAAACGACAAGGCCACCTTCTTTCATTACTTTAGTCAAGGTCACAGATGGCCGTGACAACTCGATGTCGTTACCCGGGTGTGCACTGGAAAACACAGTGGCTGGTTTTATTATTGACTGTAGTTCAGCATCACAGACAAAGGCCAGCCCTCTTTTTGGGAGCATTGTATAGCTCAACCATGTTGTCATCTTACCACCAGAGGGTGCCGCAGCCCTCTATGAGCAACCTGGCAGATATTAAATGGTTTTCTCCTCAAGCAATGGATAAGAGCTGAGATAGGAAAGCTTTGCTCACTGGGATGGATGGGAACAGACAAGAGGAGAGGAGGGGATCTGGTGAGGTGCCTGCACGTACGTCAGTGAGTTTATCAAAAATAACTGGATTTTGAGTAAGCAGGAGTAAGAGAATAATTTGTTGTAAAATGTATCTAACAGATTGCTCTTTGAAGAGACACTTCTTACATGGGTAATGTCTCAACCAGGGGTCACTTTTATGAACAACATGGAGAACATGGATAATCAGGATCACCATATAACTATTAAGCCTTGAGGGTGGGGCGATCCTGAGCACACTTCGGGCAGAAATAAGCGATGATCATTAAGGACAGACTGCCTGCCCACCTGCCCCACAGAACCTAAAGGAAGCTACCTAGTGTTGTGGAGATGAGAACTCCAGTAAAAGAGAATGGCAGCCTAGCTGGGGACAGACACTTGAGTGGACATGAGGTAGCGAAGCGGAAGTAGTCTTTTGTCATTCTTGGGGTATCTGGAAACTATGGTAGGATAAGCATCTGATAAACGCTGTGGAGTCTTAGCCCAACACACGTGTTTGTAGGAGTCGGCCTCCTGAGCTAATGGAGCAGGTGTACTCCTAGTAGAGCCCAGTGGTGATGTCCCTTACACTCAGGTGAATCAGTAGCTATAAAAATAATTGTCACCACAAAATTACTGTCATCTCACATTGATACAGGTGACCCCACTCTGGAAGGGCCACAGGTCACCCAGGTGTGCATGCCTTGAATATTCTTGTATCGAAACCATCTCCAGCCAAGAGCTCAGCTTTGGGAGAAAGCATACACACCATGGAGGGAGAGGTGTGGCAGGTGTGGGGTGAGCATCCTGGCTCTCCTGTGCCTCCTGAGGCTGTGGCGTTTCGTTCCACGTGGCGCTGATCCCCAGCTCTTGTCCTGTGGTTGTGTCAGATGTGTTTCATTGGACTGAAGCCAACCATCCTAAACTGTCCTGTGGAGAATTCTTGCAGGAATCAATAAGTGCTGTCTCTAATCATGTTGTGAGAACCAAGACACCACAGCTGGAACAGTATAGCAGAAAGCCTTTGTTTCATGTGGGGGAACTGACCATGAGGTCTTAACAGCCTTTTGTACAAATATCTACAAATCAAATGATGTCTCTTTCCAGTGCTTGCCCTCAGAGTGTCTTTAAATGCACCAAGTGTACAATAAAAACATTGAAGTCAATACCTAGGAGCTTTTTTTTTTGTTTGCATTTTATGAACATAGTCGGCACCAGTCACACACATATGTGTGAGGGACTGTGCTTTTGCGATTGTAGTCTTTAGAAAACTCAGTCACCTCTTCAGGGCCCTATACTATGGTTCTCTATGAACACAACTTCACCGCTTAAGAATGAACCCCAGCTGGGCGTGGTAGGAAACCCTTCTAATCCCAGTACTTGGGAGGTAGAGAAGCAGGCAGATCTCTGAGTTCGAGGATAGCCTGGTCTACAACGAGAATCCCAAGACACTAGGGCTACACAGAGAAACCCTGTCTACAACAACAACATCCCAAACTATAACCATATGCCACTCAGCTCTGTCAGAACAGCAGCTGTGGGAACAGCAGCCGAAATGTAGGGAGTTGGAAACATCACAGATTGCTGGCAGAAATGAAGATGGTTGTCATTGTAAAATATGGAGATTTTATTTCATTAACTGCCATGTGACCCAGAAATTCTACCACCTAGTATGTACTAAAGGAATTGAAATCGAGGCCCGTGAAGATGGCCGTTCAGCCAGCTTCCTAGCTTATTTACCCTAACCCTATAGATAAATGGATGATGGATGAATACATAACGGGGTGTATCTATGCAATGAAGTATTAGACACCTTTAAAAGAAGGCAATTCTGATACATGCTACATATAATATGTATGAATTCTGACAATTGTGTTGGACGAACTGAATGTCATAAGCACACACACACACACACACACACACACACACACACACACACACACACCACTGTTTACATGTAGCATTTAGAAGAGTCAAATACGAAGGCTGTTTGCTTTCCAAGGTGTGGAGTGTGTCCTATCTTAGCTATGGGACCCAAGTGTCTTTATCACTTTACATCCTAGCTACACATTTACCCCAATTTGGCTGATGAAGAAACTGAGATGGACCTAAGTAATTTAATCCCCCAAACTCAAGAGATTCATATCCTGCTTTTCCTTTCAGCTCTGTTCTCAGTCAGCTCCCCCAGCAGATGAGCTTTATCTCCCTTTCCCCGGGCTTTGGTGTTCACTAGAAACACAGCTGCGGAGGGAAGAGGACCCTGCTTAACGGAGGAGGCTCTACAATGGGCTTGCTGAGGCGCAGGGGAGAGAATAAGGGTTTTAGGTTGGAGCTTTCCTTGGTGGTAGAGATCTTGCCTATATATGTGTGTGTGTGTGTGTGTGTGTGTGTGTGTGTGTGTGTGTGTGTGTGTGTGTGTATCCCTGTATTCAATCCCCAGGACTGCAAATTAAATAGTTACAAAATAAACTTCTCTCATTTCAACACATTGGCTGAATTTATAAGCAACATTTTTAACCCATTGTATAGTAATAAAACTGGTAAGTATGTTGGGTTTTTCTGTTTTAAATGCATATGGGAGGCACCCTCCACCCTGGCATTTTTGGTGTTTCAGGCTAGAGGGATGGCACAGTAATGACTTTTTAATGCTTTGAGGACAAATATCATCAACAAAGATGGGAGACTTGGGCATGGACCTGGAGAGAGAGGAAAGTGGCTTCAGCCAGACCCAGCTTGGTTCCTGGGGTGATGAGCCAAGTAAGGTAGATAAATGCAGGCCAAGGTAGATAAATGCAGGCCAGGAGACACACGGCCGCATGTTTCAGTTCCAGCCATTTACAAAGACTGGTGTCAAAATAGGATTTTGATGCTCTGGGAAGGCCTCTTTTCCTTGGCAAAGAGAGACAAGTAGACACAGTGCCCTGGGACAATGCAGAACAGGACCAGAAGACTCAAATTCAGTTCCCAACATGGTTGTTGGGAAGCTCACAACCACCTGTCACTCAAGCTCCAGGGGATCTGACACCCCCACTTCTAGCCTCTGTGGGCACCCTCACACATGTCCTATCCTGTACACATACACATAAATAAAAATAGATATAAATTAAAGGGTTCTATTCCTGATGTTCCAGAAATCACCGTCCTATGTTTAAGGCCTCCTGATCCTTACAGATGTGACTTAGTACTTAAGCTGGACGGTTACACGTTGCACTCCCACACCACAGCCTCACACCGTATCCCAGAATCCTGCGTATTCATCACACGTCCATCAAAAAGGCTAAGATCATTACTGATGATCACGGAGGAGTTTTCACAGGGAAATAAACCACACACATTTTCCACTTATTAAAGTTTATTAGGTACAAAGGAATGACTTTGCAGCAGGGGACACACCAAAATATATATATAAAATAGAGGTGAGACACTGGGGGAGTCACAGTCTGCAATGTTGAGTGTAGGCAAGGATTGCAGGGACGTCTCCATGTGTGAGTTCACGGTCAAGGGCCTAACCTGTACACTTCTGGTGGGAGCCCAATGTACCCACTTGAACTTGGAGGGGGTAGGCTCTGGGACAGGTCTTGAGGAGAGCTCCTAGGCCAGATCCCTGAGATTGCTCCTTGCTTGCTATTTTTGGTTTCTGCTTGTTCCTTCCTTATGTCCTTAAATAACTCTGTAAAAAAAATTTATGTGTCATATATACATGTGTGTGTGTGTGTGTGTGTGTGTGTGTGTGTGTGTGTATGAACAAGGGCACATGTATGTGGAGGCCCAAAGGCCATCATCCATAGGGTTTTTGTTTGTTTTGGTCTATCTCCACCTTACTATTAGTTTCTCACTAAACCTGCAGCTTGCAACTGGCTAGTTTTGTTAGGTTGGCTGACCAGTGGCCTAGGATCAGCCGCCTCTATCCATCTTCTAGGATTACGGACATGCATCCCCCATGCCTGGCTTTCATGTAGGTCCTGGGGATGTAAACTCAGGTCCTCATGCTCCTGTGCCATCTGTGTAGAACATGGTGTTCTACAGTGCACGTGAATGTTCACACAGTATGTGAACAACTCATCGGGCAAACCGATGGGGTTAAAGGCAGGGCTGCCTTCCTGATGGCCCTCGTCATAGTCATTAAAGCTTTTTCATAACTATTACTTTCATGGCTGGGGGGAGAGTAGAATGGCTCCTGACCTTGCTGCACACTTCCAGAACCAACCCAACAACTCAGCGACAGAGAAGCTTCATGTCTGTTAATGTGGCTGTTGCTATGGCTTGAGTCATTGCCCCAGAGATTTTGGAAACTTAACCTTGGCCCAGTTTCTCCTATCTAGAAGGAGAAAGCACAATGCTAATGTAGGACATTTGCTCCCAACAATGGTCAGGTGTGTGCAGACACATCCATTGGCCCTGGCTGGCCTGACCTGGGCTAATGTTCTTGCGGTGTGAGTACCTGAGTGTGGCACTCCAAAACACACCATTGCTCACTCCCCTCTCCTTTGTCTGTAGCTACCCTGAGCACAGTGAGAGATTAGACTGTTTTCTACCGTTCCCCTCCTCGGCTACAGCCTCCCCTCTCCAGTGGACGAGGGAGAGAGCATTTGCCACCCCGCCCCAGGAAGCAAAAACATACTCCACTCCCTTGAGAATCAAAGAAGGGTGCAAAGAGCAGCCCCAGCCTGGCATGGCCCCCATCTATTCAGGGCAGCTGAACTTGCTGCGTATGTCTGCCAGGCATCTCAGGCACATACCACAGGACAAGAGAGCCCTCTGTGCATTTCGGCCCAGAGGGAAGGTCCTTTGGGCTGATGGGTGCTCTGAGATTCCTACCAATGGGGCCTGATATTTGAGATACACTCCAAGAGCTGCTCTGCTCTTTTGTGTATGTTTGTGTGTGGGTGTGTATGTTCCTGCATGAGATGTGTGCACACATGCGATGCGTGAGCCTGTAAGAGGCCAGAGGTCAACTTCGGGTGTTGTGGCCTCGGGAGTTGCCACCTTCTAATTTGAGACGATGTCACTTTCTGGAACCTTCAGCTCCCTGATTTGCTTGGCTGGCCTGTGAGTCTCAAGGATCTGCCTGCCTCTGCTTCCCCAGGGATGGAATGACAAGTGTGTGCTACTACAACTGGCTTTGTGCATGTATCCTTAGGCTTTTGGGGCAGGCATGTTACCAGTGGACCCATTTCTCCAGCCATATATATATATATATTGTATTTTCCACATAAATCTTACACTCTGAGTAGAGTTTGGGGAGGGAGACCTTTGAGGTAAAAATAAACTTATCCTAATCATGATATACATGTATAGTCTACAGGGATGGGAGGATATCAAAATCTCATAAAGCTTAACTTTACCCTGGCCACCAGCCTGGAGCTGGGAACATAGAGGGGCTGCAGGAAGGTCGTAGAGACCGGGCGCTAGGGGTGCTGTAAACAGTAAGAGCATTGGCTTCTTGTAAAAGAATTCAGTTACAAAAGGGGCCCTGCGGAAGGCATGGGAGGGCCCATGCCCACTCTAGCCTTTGCATTGATATATATATATATATATGTATATGTATGTGTGTGTATATATATGTATATATGTATATATGTATATATACACACACACACATATATATATATACACATTAGACAGCAAAAACGACATCCCTGTACCGCTAAAAGGAAGCGAGACATGGCATCTCGCTCACTGGAAGCTGCGTGGCCACACCTGGACCTGGGGACACACGACTTCCTCTGAACTGCATGGTTTATAAGGCATTATTTGGTTTGATTTTTGCAGTCGGTGTGCTGAGAGTCATGCCAATAAGAAGCTGTTGTGGATAGTTAGGACTTTTGGACTACTTGAAAACTAAGGATGCTCTGGAAAAGGTTTCAGAATCCTCGAAGGACCAGCCCGCAAGTGTTAGTTCTAGTCACAGTGGACACTACAGGGCAGGACAGGGATAGGGTGCCATCTGTACAAGACACACAAATGCCAGGATGCTTATTTTAGAAATATTAAAATATGACTCAAATAAAAGTCGACTAAAATGGTGCTCTAGGGGTTCGTGCAAACCATTATTTACAATGAATAGATGCTCAGTTCAGAGCCTATGTCTAATGCACAGAGCTTGAGGACAGTAGAGTCTCAAGGAGTTGTCCTGGTGTCCAGCCATCCAGAACCCCAGGACCTTGACTTCACCATCTTCTCACCGGAGTGCCTTTAGAGATAACTGCAGAAACGTGACAGAATGTTACCACAAAAAACAAAACAAAACAAAAAAGATTCCCATGAAGACACATCGCTTACATAAGATCCCATGGCTGGGATCTCAGATTTTCAGATTTTCCTTGTAGGCGAGATGACTCCATCCTGTATAAGAAACTGGGGTGGGTTGTTTTTTTTTTTTTTTTTTTTTTTTTTTTTTTTTTTTTTTTTTTTTCTTTCTTTTTTTTAATGTTTTTTTTTCCCCAAGAAATTAAGAATGGGAAGGGGTAAAGAGAACCTGAAGTTGGTGGTATGTGGAAACCTGATACGGTCTTATAAACATTTCTGGAAGGAAGCATAGGCGACTCACTCAGCACAGGGCTCAGGAAAAGCAAACAGCGTGTTGGAGAAGCCAAATGAAGGCAACAGAAAGGAGGGAGGGGGACCGACATCCTCCGAGTTCCAGTCTGGGCCACTGTTCCCATATCCATACTACTCCCCGGCTCTGTCTACTGTGTCAAGCCCAGTGGTTCTCCTGTGTGCTGCTTTGTGTCCCCATGTCGTGCAAATCAATTAAGACAATTTCCAATGAGACATAAAATACCTTGACTTGGGGATGCCTAAAGACATCATTACAACCTCTCCATGACTGAACTGAGGTCTCCTTTACAGATATCATGGTCAACCCATGGCTGGGAGCTTGAGCTAGAAGCCTGAAGGTCTAGGTCCAGAGAGATGAAAACCATCATTGGGGATGATTTGGACATGTGCTTGTCCTGAGGCTGGGGACAATGGCCTCGCTGCAGTCTTGCTGTGGGAATGCAGAAGACAAGTCGCTGTTCATAATTCTAGTAGATTAGAGAAGCAGTGGGAACACCAGACAGAAGTAAGAAAGTCACCCTGGGTCACTCCTTGACCTTCTGTGTCAAGTTCCCCTCTGTGGAAATAGATGAGCGTCTCTCTTTAGCTTGATCATCTGGTTATTGTGAAGGGTCAGATGAGAACCCATACCAGTTAACAGAAAAATGGGGAAAGCATTGTGAATGTAGGCATTAGGGTTGTGGTGATTCTTTCAATTTTTTGACCATAAAATATTATCTATTCATTTCAGAAAATATAGGACAGGAGAGATGGCTCAGAGGATAAGAGCCCTGACTGCTCTTTCCAGACCTGGGTTCAGTTCCCAGCACCTACCTAGCAGCTTACAGCTATAACTGTATCTATAACTCCAGTTCCAGGGGATCTGGCGTCCTCTCTGACTCCCATGGGCACTGCACACATGTGGTACACAGACACACATGCAGGGAAAAAAACACCCATCCACATAAAACAAAAATAAATTTAAAACATTCATTTTAAGGAAAAAAAAAACCCCAGAAATCCCAGAGATACATTATGAACAGAGTAAAATTCAGTGATAATTTTCTAGAGTCAAAAGTCTAAATGGGGCCATTATTTGATTTTACGTGTCAAGAGAAAGTGACTCAGGGAGGACTGTATCCCTGAGACAGGAAGCAGGAAGGCAGGTCTACAACTCGCCTGTAAGTGTGTGGTTTCTCTCTCACCCTTGAAGAACAGGTAGGTACAGTACTCTCGTTGGGCTTGTCTTTCTTCTGAATGCTGTGTCACTCCTGTCTCGCCTCCTTACTAGAAGACTGTGGCTAGCCCCATGAGGGTCCTGTGCATGTGACAGGTTATTCTTGATGCTCTCAAGGTTTCCTTTGTCTTTCCGGTGGTGCTCACAGTGGCTTTTGGCAGGGGGGTGGGGGATGAGAGGGTGGGGGATGAGGGGGTGGGGGGTGGGAGTCTCTCACATTTATCTTCCTGGAGCTTACTAAATTTTTAGGTACTTTCAATCAAGATTCTCAACCAACTTGAGTTCTCATTATTTCTTCAAATTGCCTTTCTACTCCTTTCTCTCCCTCCCCTTCACAAAGTCCAGCAAATCACACCTTGGCCCACCAGATGGTCCCCAGCAAACTCTCTGGGCTCTGTTCCCTTTTCACTGTTTCTTCCTGTTCCTTAGACTAAGCAATTGTCTTGTCCAAGTTCACAGATTCTTTTAATTAATTTATTATATATAAGTACACTGTAGCTGTTTTCAGACACACCAGAAGAGGGGCATCAGATCCCATTACAGATGGTTGTGAGCCACCATGTGGCTGCTGGGATTTGAACTCAGGACCTCTGGAAAGATTAGTCAGTGCTCTTGACCGCTGAGCCATCTCTCCAACCCCGATTCTTTTCTATCTGCCTTACATTTTCTTTACTCCCCCGTTATTTCAGTTGTATCTGTCAGCTTCTATCTACAGATGCTTCCATTTTGTTCACACACAATTCTCTGGAATTTAGCTGAACACTTCTAGGGCATCTATAATAAAGTCTGCAGCAAATCTACCCCAAGTTCTTTTTTGGGGGATAATTCACGTTTCCTACTCCCCCTGCCACCCTGGAAGTGGCTGTGCCCTCCCATTCCTCTGTGTGATCTGTGTATTGTTTTCGCTGGAGACTACACATTTGGATGAGGCAATGGAGCAGCAATACTGAAGATTAGATTCTCCACGCTTTCCTGGTTTTGCTTCTTGGTTGTTATTGTCTTACTGATCTTAATTTTTTATGGTTGCAAATGATCTCAGTGCCAAGAATCTTTCTAAGGCAGATCCTCCAGTGCCTTCCTGTGCGTCTCCTTTCTTCTATTTATTTTTTCCCATACATAAGTTTACTTTTGAGTTTCCTTGAGAGAGTTGACATTTTCAGCTTGCCATGATCCAGAAACCCCTAGGTAATAGGGCTCTGAGCATTTAGTTATCCAACCTTTGCATTCTTATGAGAATTTCTTTAATCAGGTAAATGTGTAAAGCCTTCCTCCCTGAAGTCGGTCTTGTAAGGTATTTTGATCACTATAAAAGGAAAAGTGACTAATGGAGATCCACCTAGTCAATAGTGTTTGAATTCCCAAATGGGAAACAGAAAAAAAAAAAACGAAGAGGAGAATCTCCCAGCAAGCACTTCAGCCAGAAGGGGAGGGGCCTGCAACAATCTAGGGGGCGGGGCCAGAAAATGATGGACCCTGAAATCAGTATGAACCTCTGTGATCTAAAATAGTGAGAAGACACTGGAGCATGGATTCCCCAACATCTCAACAAATGGGCAGTTGCTCCATGAGTATGCACATGACTGCTTGTTCGGGGGTTATGGGCAGGAAATGGCTAAATGCTGATGTCTCATGAGCTGAAACTGAGCAAAAATCAACTGTAGGTTATGGCTCAAGTCTTTCCTGGACATAGTAAGCCTTCAGCAGACACCAGAATTCCAAGACAACTGCAACAGACAAGTGCCAGGACCACCACCACCCAGGCAGAGTGGCAGACTGTGGTGCCTTCTACATTGCCATCTTCCCAGAATCCTCTCTTCCACCTGTCAATCATCTCACATAACTCTGTCGTTTCTCCCTCCCCCCTTTTACCATTATGCACTTGCTTTTGAATCTGTGATCTCTTGCGTCGTCTGTGTTTAGAAAGTGGGGGAGGGGATGTGTGGCCCATCAGGTAGAGGAGACGTCTCTCTCCATTGGGCAACTGCAGCTTTCAGGACTCTTGGACCCTCCCAGCCAGGACACTTCTGTAACGTAGCATACAATTGCCGAATGTCATCAACAGCTAGCCTGGCCTCTGTTTCACAGAACTTGGAAACAGACATAGGCCATGACAGGACCAAATCCACGTGTTCAGAGAAACAAAGGATTTCTAAAGAGGAACCCGTATCACAAGCAGTGAGAGATGTCACCTCTATCCAGGTTAGAAAACTCTATATGAGTTCTTCTGAGTGAGAACAGGGGTGTTTATGTGGTTTTTACCTCAAGACTTGACAATTAATTACATGTAGCCGAGAGCATTAAAATTGTGATTAAATTTTGGTCAAAATCAATTATAATATTGATGAAAGAGAAAGCCCCAAAGACTTGTCTATTCTATAGTTGAGTGAGAACACAAAATTATATGTCACAGATGTTATGAGGCTTTCCTCTGGCTTCTGGAATGATCAGAGTCAGGACCAAATGAGACTGCAGGGATCTGACATGGCTCTAAGGAAAGCCCCTACCCACAGGGCATTGTGTGAAACTGTAGGTGTGTCATTCTGGCCTTTAACAAGGGTACAGAAAATGGCCTTCTGTAGAAGATCCAGAGAGGAAAGCTTCTGCAGAGAAGAAATCCCAGCAGAGCAGTGGTTCTTGACCTTCCTAATGCTGAAACGCTTTAGTACAGTTCCTCCTAATGAGGTGCCACACCCCCAAACAACATTACCTTGTTGCTATTTCATAACTTTAATCTCACGACTGTTAGGAATCATACTGTAAATATCTGATCTGCAGGGTATCTGACATGACCCCAAAGGGATCACCACCCACAGGCAGAGACCCCCTAGAGAATTCTTATGCAGGGCCCAGGGAGGCGTTACCTGAGAATTTCTAGGTTTGATGTCATCAGAGCTCTGCCCAGCTGCCTCAGCTTGGAGCCAGGAACCGGGTGTGCGGCCTGAGAGAAACAAGAGTGATCTCACCATCTATTGGCCCAGGGCCTCTGTACCCTGTGGACACACTTCTGTTAACCCAGCACTCAGAATACCAGCAGAGGATCTCCAGGTAACATGAGCCCAGCATGAAACCTTCTGCCTTCTGGCCCTGGACTGTGTGTTTCCACCCGTCTTCTGTGTCACACACCGTGGGCTCAGGGAGCCACAGGCAGTGATGTGGGAGAAGGCCTTCCCGACTGGCATGGACCAGGCCTCCAGGCTCACTTCTCTGTCTGCCACTGAGACCAGTCAAGTCCAGTGCAGGGTCTGCTAAAAATGGAGCAAGATTACTATTGGCTGCCACAACCCAGGCTTCCATTTAATGAAGCGCCAACAATGTCTCCACGATGTACTGGAGCCACTGTTGTGCAAGTTGCACAGGACAGAACGCCATAGTTAGGAATTAAGAGAATGTAGAAGAAAACGGGGGAGGAGACCCCAAATAACTCTTACCCTGCATGTTCCACATTCCATTCCAGTTTCCTGCCCCTCTGTCATCACAACAAAAACTCTGAGTGTTTTTTTTTTAAAATGATTTACTTTTAAAGTCACATCTCTAGGTGCTCCCCAAATTTCCCTTCAGCCAGAGCTTCTGGACCTTGTCTCCTGGTGTCTTTTCCTCTGAGGTGTTTAGCTGGAAACCCCTGCCAACTGTCCCTTGTCCTGCTGCTGTTGGGGACTAGGGATTGATTACACAGCCGTGTCTCTATAATCTGCATTTCTGAGCTACTTAAAAAGTAACGTGGTTACTGAGAACCATCTCTGGCCAAAGTCTCTGGGTGTTGGGAGCTTTAGGGAGAGACATTAGGAAGACATTATTTAGGGAGACATTATTTAGGGAGACATTATTTGGGGAGCAGCAAGCAGCTGCTTGAATGTTTGTGAAGATGATTGGGGGGGGGGTGAAACTAACTGTATGAAAAGAAAAATCCAGGCTTTTAAAATCCACAAAACACGTAAAAAGCAAATTTCCCTCTTGGGTGGTAAAATTACTATTAAAAAAAAAAATCTCCGACACTCTTGAAGTGTTCTGCAGTCTTATATTTGGCACCATGATAGTCTCGCAAGTAAGGCATAATTTTCAACGAACCATCACAAAGTGCTCTGGAACTCACAAAGCACTAATCAAGATCCAAACCGAGGACTGTGTTTGTTCAGTAATGAAGATGCTTTGGAGTAAGTCACAGAGAGACTGTTAGTTTTCAGCTAGCTTGAGTGAAAAGTACCAAGATACTGACAGGCAGCCTCGCTGTACCTCCACATGGGAGAGAAGCCTTGCAGACTGTGGTCCCCAGCTTTGGGGTCTTTAACTTTATAGATGGCCTGTCTGCCTCAGGAAAACCTGTCACTGGGCATAGATTTCATGGCCAGGCCCTCACTACGATTTGGTATCCCCTGTGGGTTGCACGCGTGACACTTGCCACATCGGTCAGCACTACTTAGTGCCTTGCCTGAGCGCCGGCCGGCTGGTAACCACCACCAAAGACTCTGGGAACAGTTGCCTCGGGGAACAACATCTGCCCCCATCTGAAAAGGAATGTGTGGTAACACAAGCTTCATGAGTAGGCAGTTCTCACCAGCTTCCACAAGCTGGTCAGAACGCACAGGCTGGAGGGTAATTAGTTTCTCTGTGAAAAAGGAGGGCCAACCTCATGTCTGGTTGCAAGATGAACTTCACCGCTGTTGGAAGTGAGTGGCTGGGACATCCTCGGGGATGGTCAGGATGCTCTGAGTTGACAGAGCAGCTTAGGGGGATTTTTCCCTGTGAGGTGATACTAGCTTCCCTGGTGTCACTCTATACACACAGGACTTGCCACCTGCTGTCTCTGCAGAGACCCTGTGATGACAGGGTCCCCACTTTTGTTTCTGTAGCTCATTGATATGAAATGCATCTCACCCCTCTTCCTTGTCTCATGTCCCTGTTGTACAGAGAGCCGTACACTGTCATCCTCTGTGTCAGTCATGGACATGACTGTGGATAAAAGGCTTTCGTGTCATTCGTTTTTTCCATTTGTCGAGATTGCAAAGTCCTTTAAAAAGTAAATGTTGGGCTGTGAGCACCGCCGCTGTGGTGGGCGTCAGCCACATTCCCGCTGAACTAACTGTGCTGGACTTACTGGGAACATGGCAATAAGATGGCACCTGTGGCATTCCCCCCCCAAGCTCCACCGTGGTGTGGTTCTCGTGGGTATGTGCTGCTCTCACCGGGGGTAAATCTTTGTGGGCAAGTATTGGTCACATAACAATGGCCTTTCTTCCTGCTATAGTGACAATAAGCATTTGTGAGCTAAGAATCCTAACTGATAAGGTTTTGGGGTTTTATTTGGTTTTGTCACCTGAATACACATTAGTAAAATAAAATTTGCTGTTAGTGAGATTGTGTGTGTGTGGGGGGGGGGGGGATGGGGAATGACAGCCCTAACCTGACCACACTGTGCTTAGAATTGAACTGTGCTATCCCACTCACTAGAGTGCTCAGAGCTGAGTGATAATTACCCAGGCCCTGTGTTGACTAAAGAAACTTAATATGGAGCCCGGCATCCTTCCCTTAAGCTGTTGACCTTTACCCTGGAATGCCTGGGCGATTCCAGGAGCCTTCGAGGCTGTGAGGTGTTAGCAGCTGCCTTTGCAGTTTGCACAGACTGCTTACTGCTGGGGGAAGGGACATGGTGGCCTTTTCATTACTCTGTAGTGGGAGAGTAAGAAACAGCCATCGGCTCCACTGTACCACACACCTTTCTTATGTCTGCCTTAAAACCCAACCTTAACCCCATCTTCTGCACAACCTGCTGTATTAGATCCAAGGCTGCTGTCCCTTTGTTAGCAGTTAGAATTGTAAAAATTACTCAAGCCCAATCCAGGGCTTCTACCTTATCTCTGAACATTCAGTTCCCAGATAAAAGACACACAACTTCTACTGTTTTCAGTAAGCCTTAATCATCACTAGAACTGGGCAGGTATCTACCCTCTATGCCATCAGAATCAACTTTCCTATTGATAGCCTGAGTTATTATTTCTACATTTAATCTGGGCTGCCTTAACTCTAACTGGCTCATGTTTTCTTGACTTCTAACCCATGGCATCTTTCTCCCCTCTCCACTTCCTTTCTCTCCGAGTGGTCTCCTCCCATCCCCAGGCCTGAAACACCAAGGCCCACCTATCCCAATTCTGCCCATCTATTGGCTGTAGACATTTTTATTCACCAACCAGAAATAACTTGGGAGCAAGATCACATAGAGTCACCTGGGGACCTGCGTTTGGCATTACAACATATAACAATAGACCAAACCTCAAAGAATAAATGTATTTAGTCTAAATTTGAGTTGGGTCTAGATCTCTGGTTTCTCCCAGTGGATACAAAGGCCACGGCATGTGCATTTATAAAGTGTAACCACCACCAGTAGCTGCAGAATATTTTCATCACCCTGAAAGGAAACCCCAGACCAGTCACACCTGTCACTCCCTGATAGCCAATGTTTTAACCACCTCTGTGGTCTTACTCAGTTTTGACATTTCATATAAGTGGAATGTGGTCTTGGGGATGGTTTTTTTCACTGAGCCAAGTGAGTTTAAGTCCACCCAGGTTGTATGCCTTAGCACTGACTCCTCATAAGAGCCGAACTGTATCTCAATGTGTGTCTATACCCAGCTGCGTTGATCAACTCATTAGCTGTTTGTGACTCTTGATTATTATCAATTATTAGGCTATAAATACTTACATTCCATGGTTTCATTTGACTATTAGTTTAAAATTCTTTGGAGTCTAACTAGTGCAAGGAACTGATGGGCCTTTAGTTTGGATTCAGACTGTCTCCAAGGGCTTTGTGGCACTATTGGAGGTGGTGGTGCCTTTAAGAGGTGGGGCTTAGGAGGTCTTAAGTCACTAAAGAACTTCCCCTTGAAACAGACTGACATCTGAGCCTTGCTGTGTCTTTAAGAAACACTCAAATGTTCATCCATCTGAGACCTGTGCACACTTTGCAAGGTGACTCTGTGAGCACAGGCTTACAGCTGCTATTTACTGACATTTCCAAGTCTGAACCCCAGGCCACCTGCATGGCCGCACCGGAGCCAGGCGCACACCAGGCCCTGATGATTGTGAGATATCATGTGCTCCTGGTCTGTGCTGTCCCTGGCCTGGATGTTTTCCTGCCCATGTGGAAATGGGGCTTTCTCCCTAGGGATCTCTGACTCTGCCACCCTGCCCATGACCTACGTGGTTTCCTCGATGGCCAAATCCCAAACCCCACACCAGTTATCTGAGGACTGCTGTAAATAACCGTCCGTGCTCTTATGCATCAATTCCACTCATCTGATTAGTTTTATGTCAACTGACACAGGTTGGAGTCATCTGAGACTAGGGAATCTGTAAGACTGAGCTCTAGGCAAGCCTGTTGGCATTTCCTTAATTAGTGATTGACCAGGAAGAACTCAACCCATTCTGAGTGGTGTTATCTCTTGACTGGTGGTTCCGGGTTCTCTCAGAAACAGTCTGAGCAAGCCAGGAAGAGCAAGTGAGAAAGCAGCATCCCTTCATGACCTGACTCAGCTCCTGCCTCCAGGCTCCTGGCCTGCCTGAGTTTCTGCTCTGACTTCCTTCAGTAGTGGACAGCCTCTGGATGCATAAATGAGATAAACCCTTTCATTCCAAGTTGATTTTAGATCCTGAGGTTCCCTCAGCAATAGAGACCCTCACTAAGATATCCATCCACTAGAGAGTATGAGGTGAGCCTGGGCCCCTGGCTTCTCTTTGTGGTATCTGATGCTCACACTGTACCTGCCAGTTCATGTGCATCTACTGCCCTGCAAAGGGATGCCAGGCAGACACACGTCCAGTTCCACCCACGGCTGGGTGTCCCTGTCCATCAGAACTGGAGGAGGCTTAGCTTCCCAGGCCTTTCCAGCTCTTTTCTTATTCCTATTTAGAGGGCACATCAGGCTCCTCTGCCTGAAGTGAGGTCCCACCGCCAGCATAGAGAGTTGGGTGTATGCTGATGCTGGGATGCTGGCAGCTTCTCTGCATTGAGCAGAACAGACATTCCCCATTCTCCTCCCAGGGAGCTGAGCCCCATGGAAGGGGTTTTGCCAGACCCTCTGCAGGGACAAGTACCATTGTTCCTGGACTCTGATTTGGGGCCAACCTCAAACATGTAATATTTCCTTTTGAGTGCATAGACAAGTGGGATTAAGGCCCCACTTTGGTAGGCTAAGAACACCTCCAACCTCACGTAGCTGCTTCTGTGGTCTCCTGCCTTCTGCCACACGGCAGGACCTGGTGCTGGACAAGAACTGCACAGGACTGACGAGCAGCCATGCAGCCGTCTCTCCAACCCTGTTTTCTTTGGCTTTCCTGCCATTTGGCCCCCAGTGGCATCGCCCAGCCTCCTCCCCTCTAGACTGCACAAAGTGGAGGTGCCTTTTGGAGCCTGCCTGTATAGTGACCTTAGGAGGAAGGGCCCCGGGCTATGTGTGTCTACTTCAGCTGTGCATCTGAGATGGCGGGCAGCTTCCAGAAACACTGCCACCGGGTCTCACTCTTGACTGCGTGCAGGAGTAAAAAGGGCTGCTGGGTCATCGTCACATGTAGGTGAGGTGGAGAACCAATTGGCCTCTGATCGTTTTCCATTTTGTAGTTTGGCAGAATCTGATGAGATTCTTCTCCCAGCTATGAATGCAAAGAACCCATGTCCCATTCTCTGTTGTTTGGGTGTCAAGTCTCCCAGCCAAAGGCCCTGGGTAGGGAAGGATGCATGGTTCATTTTGGCATTTCCAAGGTGATGCCAGTGAACTCTGGCATTCTATAGAAACGTTTCAGTGAACCATTGGGCATCAAGACAAATACACCTCCTTAAGCTAATGGAAGTCTGCGCACTCAGCATCCTTGCTCAGGGACAGTAAAGGCACAGTGCTATCTGCAGGCGCCTTGATTGTGGAGGGTCTTGGTAAAGCAGTACTTACTTCTGGGGACCTTGCTGGGGTAAATCTTCTGACATGGTTTGTATTCATCTGGAGGGGGAAAGTCTTCCATGGAGTGGAACGTGAATTTAGACTCGAAGTCATCTGCACATGTGAGAAATAGGGGGATTGGAGTTTACTTAGATTCCTACTGTGACCCAAGTGTGACCGTTTCCAGAGGCACACAGGTCACTCTGGCTGGATGCCCCGCTTGCCTGCACCGGGCAAGGGGTTTGATGGCAGGGTTATTTCTCCAAGAGTCCACCTGCTTTGCGAGTGTTCCTGGCTGGACAAGGGGATGAAGCAGAGGCCAAGGGCAGTAATTCCCCATCACCCTGCCCAAGATCCTCAGCCCACCTAGGGGACACACTGAAGGAACGGAAAAGGGCTCCAGGCAGGGGGAAGACCCTAGCAAAGAACCTGGTACAAGCCTAGCCTTCAGTAAAAGTACCGACTGCATTTCCAAAGGAGAACTTTGAGGGGAAGGAGACAGAGCTTGACTATGTCCAGTGTGAGGCCTGAGCTTCCCAAAACAAGTGGGTTCTGCCCCGGGGGCTGCTCTGGTGAGGAGGGAAGTGGTCCCGCTCCCTTCTTGACTGACAATCCCTGTTCTGATCTGACAGTAGGTAAGCACACAGACCGGATGCAGAGGGTTTCTGAGGAGCCTAAGTGTCTTTCTTTGGATCTCTTCTCTTTCAGTCTCCCTCCTGCCTGTCAAGAAGTCAAGTCAGTCTTCCCTCTCTCCAAACCACTCTCCATGGCTGTGTGCATACATGTGCATGTACGGTTTTAGTTCTGAATGCCTTCCTTTCCTCTGTCTGAGTCACATGACCACAGTGGGTCTCAGACCTCTATCCAGACGACGTGGATGGAAAAGGCCCCATTTCACACATCCTGAAGGCTGGTCTGTGTGTCTCTCTTCACTGTTCACTGAGAAACTGATACCACAGTGGCAGCAGGGGGAAGCTGGCCAACTGTCTGCCCCACTCGGATGGGCAGGGAAATCTTGCCCTGTCTTTGGGGGGCAGGAAGCCTGCACTGCAAGTGGGGGTCCTTACCAATCACATGCTGGCTTCCATCCCGCAGCGGCTGGCTTTTGCTGGAAAGCTCTGTGGTGGGCGACCTTGCAGGTGGAGCTGGAGGTGGGTTTAGCTTCCCCCCACTGGTTCCTTAACAGAGAAGAGGACGGCTACTGAGGTACGGAAGTGGGACAGTAGATCTTAATTTCATGTGAGAGGTTAGGTGGTTAGCCCCTTCGATGATGAGGGATAAGAGGACAATAACTGGAGTCCACCTGTTTCCGATGGAGTCCCAGTTTCTGTAACTGGCACAAGTTGCATACCCTCTTGGTACCTCAGTTTGCCCATCTCTACAATGGGAGTAATAGCAGCAAGCATTTCCCAGAGTGGTTGAGAAGCTTACGTAAGTTAAAATGCACTATACAGGAAATGTGCCAACCTCAGCTGCCACTATACCATCAAGGATGTAATAAGCCCCATGGTCACATGGCACAGCCCTGGAAAGGGACCCACTGCAGAGTGACAGGAACCGGAAGGAAAACCTACAGGCCAGTGCAGCAGAGGGTGTTCCTGTCCTGCACACTGCCCACTCCAGTTCTTCCTATGTGACAAACCTTGCTTCTCTGTCCAGCCTCAGTGAAACCTTCTTGCCTGCCAGGGTCTCTCTCACACCAGCCTCCTTCCTCACACCTTTTCCAGTTAGCTCCGGAGGTGAGAGGCTCTCTTTCCTCTGCAGTGTTTTTGCTTGCTGCCTCCTGTGATGTCTCTAACCCTCACCCTGGCACCTCACTAAAAGTGTCCTGAACCTACCATGGCTCCCTGCTCCTCAGAAGGAAAACACTGGCCTGGCAGGTAGTTCCTGTTGGTGGAACACAAACAACCTCTTCTTTCACCACCCCCCATGTGTTAGACTGAAACAAGAGTACCCTAATTTTGTAGACTTTCAAAAAAATAAAGAGAAAGGCCAGGTAAGTGCCCGCTGTTTGGGGCTCAGAGTCTGGTATGCAGGAAAATTCCTGCAAGTCCTTAAGGTCCAACCCGCAGGGCTTCTAAGCCTGCCACCTTCCTTAACCACAGCCTCCTCCCCCTCCCAGCCTCTTTTCTCAAACCCTGTCATCCCTCTCCCCAGTCTCCTTTATCCCCCCCCTTCCCCAGCCTCCTTCCTCTCCCTTTCTCCTTTCCCCTTCCTGGGTACCAGAGGAAAGCACTCGGGATGTGCTGGCCCCTGACAAGCCTGCTGCAGGAGGTGAGGGAATTCAGGCTCCTACAGATCCCAAGATACCTGCAAGAGCCCAAGGAACTGCACACTTTCTGTGCCTGTATATTTGTATGTAGTGTGCCAACGTGTATGGTGTGCATGTGATATATGTATCTATGTCTGACAGCATGTGTGTACATGTGTATGTGGTGTACATGTGCGGGGAACATGTTTATGTGTATATTTGCTGTGTGGAGTGTGTTTATGTATATGTATATAGTGTGTGTTATATGTGTGTGTGTGTGACGGATGGACCTGTATATATGTGCATGTATGTGGTATATATAGTGTGTGTGAGAGAGATGGACTGGTATGTGTGAGCGACAGGTATCTCAGTGTACTTGTGTGAACAGATGTGTGTATTCCTGGGCATGTGCTGAGCGATTCTGCATGTCTGCATGCATGCACTGGAGTATGGCTGCACTGGTCTCTGCTGCACGAAGCCCTCGAATGCTCTCTCCCTTACAGCGTATGCTTCATTCACAATCCTCTCTGTGAAGGAATTGTTCTCATGTTGGCTCAGTGCACAAGCCTGTTTTCTTGAGTTGGCTGGAGAATCTGCAGAATGCAGACTGTGTTCCAGTGGAATGTCACTGTGTTCCAGCTGTCACTTCAGCCGGAAGCCAGATTGGTGTCACTCAGGTAACTAAACCAGAAACCCGGTTCTGGACACTGGCTGTACCCAACCCAGGGAGAAGGTCCAGAGCCAGACGGAATAAACACCACATCTCTAGCCTTCACCATTGCTGGATCCAGACCAGTGACAATCATCCTATATACTGTGAGAGGAACATCTGCCTGTCACCCTGTTTGACAGACAAGAAAGCACAGAGAGGCTAAGTGCTTGGCCCATGACACGAAGCTAGCAATGGCAAGAGGATCAAGATCAGAATCTCTGGTAAGGTCTGTGGTTCTGAGATAGGGCTCCCAACCTCCCTCTACAGTGTTGTCCATCTTGAAACAAACAGTAAGGTCCCACAGAAGGGCCGGGTTTTTGTGGTCTGATGGAGACTGGGTGTGAACCCTGCCATGGCATACACGGGGCTCAGAGGAGCTGCTTTACCTGGGCCTCGACGCTTCTTCTGCAGGATGGTCTGAGCGCCAGGAGCACCCGGAGGTGTGGGCAAGGCTTTCTGCGTCTGGAAGCTGGGGGACTTGGGGGGCAGCGGGGGAGGAGTCTCACTGCCGCTGTTGTTTGAACAGGGCAAAAGGGGTGGGGCCACAGCGGCCCTTGGGGAGCAAGAGGCGTAGATGGGGAGCGGTGGTGGCGGTGGGGGTGGCGGCGGCGGCGGCGGTGGAGGTGCCGGAGCTGGAGGCTCTCGTACCTCCTGTGCGGGGCTGTTGGGCTCTGAGTGGAGAGCCAGGAACCCACAGGGTGGGAGGAGAGGAAGTGGGGGTGGGATGGGTGGCAGGTGCAGCGGGGCTAGTTGGGGTCTCACTGCCTTGTCACTGAGCGCTGAGGCTGGGGGCAGCGGGGGCGGAGTCGGGGGAGGAGGCGGAAGGGGAGGTGCGCAGGGTATAGGGGGTGGTACCGCAGATGTATTCGCCTTGGTCGGAGGGACAGATGGGGACACCAGCGGGGCTTTGATAGAGGAGGCTGGAGGGAGGGGCGGAGCTGGAGGCGGAGGCGGGGGTGGGGGCGCAGTGGGAGGCGGTGGGGCAGGCACACTGGGGCGAGGAGGGACAGGCCGTGCAGAGCCGTGCGTCTCTGAGGCATTGCCTAGCCTGGGGGATGCAGGAGAGGGAAGAGAGCCGCCGATGGCTTTGGTGGGGAGCCGGGGAGAAGGCGCTCGGGAGCCCGGGCCCTGCCCGGTCTTGCCACCTGGAAGTGAAGCACGTTCTAGGTTAGCCCTGCAATATGGGAGGAAAAGAGTTCAGGTGATCGGGTGGTACACAGGACTAGTAGACTATGCAGGTCCACTGTGAGGCTGCGTACATCTGCAGCACCCACAAGGCCCCTATCAGCGGATCTGTCCTCCTTTAAGGCAATAACAAACTGAACACTTTTTTTTTTATCGCTTACAACAGCAGTGTACTTTTTAATACAACGATTTAAAAAAAGAAAGAAAAAAAAAAAAAAAAAAAACACCGAATGCTCACTGAAGCATAAATTAATGCTATGGTCTGCTAATGGTCTCAGTGACCAGATCAGGCTCTCCTGTGTCATCTTTGTGTGTGACTGTCCAGGTCTTCTGTCAAGGGCTTACGTTCACTCCCTGTCCTGGCTGGGCTTGTCCCTTGCTGTGACTGACCTGGATGAAGGAGCAGGAAGTAACACTTGGTGGACTTCTACGTTAGCTCCTGACAAGCTTCCAGGATAGAGACTATTTAAGTCTTACTTCTCTCTTGATACCCAACACGGTGATAAGCTCAAGGTGGCCTTGCAGGTGGCCTGCTGCAGATTTGCAGATCATATGGCTCTGAGGGCTGGACTGAGGCTCTGGAAATAAGGGGAGGAAGCCACCTCTCCAATTTGCAGCTATTTGCAGATGTTAAGGAGCCTAGGTAAGACCGCCTTAGATTTCTAGTAGCGGCATTACAGTCCCTTCCTATATTTTCACCCTTCGCTACACAGTGTCTAATTGACACACTGTTACAGTTACAACACCAGCAACCCAAGCTGGTAGAGCCACAGCATTGTCTTGTCCGTTATGAATGGCACTCTGTCCAACAGGACACCGCTGCTGAACAAGTCATTCTCCAGTTATGATGGCACAATTTAAATAGATGAGATTTCAAACCATTCCCAGAGAACAAGCCTGTGATTTGGGAGTTTCCGGGATTAAACTTCTCAAATGCACCGCGTCCTGCTATGTCACTACTTATGAACCATGTAACCCGTATGTTGGGGGACATGAAGAAAGACCACCAGGCCACCACCAGGTTGGACCCTTCCTTACCTGCCACATCCCTCTGGCCTGCAGGTCTTAACACAGGAAATCCACCAGCAAAGAGATCTCCCAGGGCAGGGGGTGTGTTTCCTCCCCCACGAGCATTGCTGCCAGCAGCTCCTCCCTCTTTGCTGGTTCCTTTTGAACCTGCAGAGGCAGGAAGATGAGTAGGACGTGCCAGCGGGTGCTTCCCACTCCAGCCCAATGCTACCTTTGTTCACTAAGTGTGTTCTCATGACTGTGACTGGCTCCTGCCCAGTCTAGTCCCATCAAAGTGCTGATCATCTGTGGCTCAAATAAACAACTCAACTTGATATAGAAGTTGACCCCTATATCAACTAGATAGGACTCAACTAGAATCCTCCCTTCCCCAACGAAGTCCAAGCTTAACTCACGCAGACATTTTAACTTCATATATATATGAAGTTATATATATATTCAGATATATATATATCTGAATGTCCAGGCATGTGACATCAGTAACCCTGCCTTCCATATACCATAGACACCCAGAAGACACTCAACTTAGACAAGAATTCCTGGTTTGAATGAGGACTCAGGTATCTAGACACTTGGTCTCCAGGTGGTGTCACTCTTTGGAGAGGGTTAGGAGGGGAGTGGCTTTGCTGGAGAAAGTATGTCAGTGGGGGTGGCTTTGAGAGTTTAAGAATTTGACCATTGCCAGTTTGCTTTCTGCTTCTTCACAGTGTCTAGAAGATCTCAACTCCCAGCTTCCAGCTCCATCTGCCATGTTTCTACTCTGCCAGCCCGGCCTCTCATCTCTCTGGAATAGTAGGCCCACAAAAACCTTTTCTTCTATAACTTGTCTTGGTCATAGTGTTTTGTAATAGCAATAGAATAAGACACAAGCTAAGGCTAACACATGCAGTTAGGGCATGGTGCCCACTGCTGGATAAGCGGTCAGATTACTCTTAATATTACATATACTCCTTGATGTGGTTAGACGGTAGGTATGACAAGATTACGCATCAGTCTGCTAACTGAGCTTAAATGATTGGATAACAAGTCCAATCAGAAATAGATTATTATATAATCACTGTTGCACTGTTGAACATTTTTTTTAATGTGTCCATCTTTGGGACTAGAGAGTTGGCTCAGCTTTTAAGTGCATACACTGCTCTTCAAGAAGACCTGAATTCAGTTCTCAGTACCTACATTGAGCAGCTTATAACCTATTTTAACACCAGTCTCAGAGGATCTGGTGCCTCTGGCCTCTCCGGGCACTTGTACTAGTTACAGGACCATTTTTGAGAACTGTCATCATTTTGAAATAAATGAAATCATAATACCTTGCATTATGAAATGTTTCTGGATGTTACCATTTTGCAATCTTGACCAAACAAAAAAAGAGGGTTTTTATTTGTATAATTTTCATATTGCATTCACATTTCAATGGCATTGTGGATGTATCTGATGACACTCAATGGGACAGTTAAAAATGGTGAAATCCGTATATATGTATTTTATCACAATTTAAAAATGATACTTATCATAAAGGGGTTTTGTTATTGTTTCATCATTGAAAAGTAACAAAAGATACTGCAGACGCTGCCACCTGTGGCCATTCAGAAAAGAAGGATCGGAATTTCTCGCCTGCTGGCCTGCAGGTCTGAGGCGATTTGAGAGAGCATGGGTCACAAATGCAGACCAGCTAGTGTTGAGTCTGACCAAGCTCTATGTGTCCCGGTCCTGGACCCCCCCCCCCCCGCCCGCAGGCTCCACTGAGCTGCTCACTTACTCTCGATTTGCGGGGCACTTCTGTCATTGATCTGGGTGACTTTCCGCAGGCGTGTCCCTTGCTGGATATCAGCCAACAGTGCACTCCGACCTTTCAGCTCAGTCTTCCTTAAGCTGGGGGTGTCTGTGCTGGTCTGCAAGGGAATTGGGATTTAATTGTTACCAAAAGAAAAAATGAAGAAAAAAAAAACATAGCATTTGCAGAAAAACAAAATGCCCGTCAGCTGCAGCTCTTCCTATGGAGTTCTGCTTTTCCTGCCCCATTTCCAAGGCCAAGAACACTACACCATTATCTACAATCTCAGTTCATGCCCATGCTTCTCTCCCCGGGCATCAAATGGACTCTGTATTAGATGGTCTATACAGGTTCCCATCTTGAGTATAAGGTCCTGGTGGTCTCAAGGAGCACTAAATCAGATCCCTTTCACACACCTGGGCTCCCATTTTTGCATCCCTGACTGCTCTCAGATTCTGAATAGACCTATTATAGGCCACTGTGCCTTTTAGCTGCAGTGGATTCAGGCTCTGGGAGCTGGCTTTATGGGAGGTACAATGATCTTTGTATGGCGCCCATTGGAGAACTAGGAAGCTTGAGAGAAATGGGGTTCTCAAGGGTCAGAAAATTAGGAAGACAGGGGGTCAGAGGTCACAGTGTATTTTAGTGACTATTTACTGGGTGAGTGAATGATTAGTGAGTGAATGAATGATTGAATTGGATCCTACAGGTATAAGACACCGTGTGAATTCTCCTGAAGATACACTTGTGCCAGGGACACAGGCATTCCTCTAATTCCTCTGTATCACAGTGCATGGCTTAGCATCTATGAACAGTCACAGAGAGGACCACAGAATGCCCAGAAAGGACCACGGGGACCAGGTAAATCAGGCTTCTGGGAAGATATGAAGCCTCACACAGTTCCTGATGGGGTAATGGGCTTTGAAAATCCTTGCTCTAGTCAGAAAAGTGGGGTGACACAACATTGCAAACTCTTTCATACATTCTAAGAGACTGGAGGTTAGGCTGACCCACAGCTGAGTTAGGTTAGGCTGACCCACAGCTGAGTTAATGATACACCCTGAGGTCGCTGCTATCCTACTGTGGGCTCAGCCTGTCTTTTAAACCCACCTTTAAGAAAGCAACAAACAAGCAACCTCACCTGCCTTGGGTTTCCTAAGATTTATTTATTTTACTTATATAAGTACACACTGTAGCTGTCTTCAGACACACCAGAAGATCCCATTACAGATGGTTGTGAGCCACCATGTGGTTTCATGGGAATTGAACTCTGGACCTCTGGAAGAGCAGTCAGTGCTCTTATCCACTGAGCCGTCTCTCCAGCCTGCCCCCATGTGACAAAGTTTTACAGCCTAAGCTAAGGTATAGCTTTAACCTTGTTATGTAGTCTTCCATATTCCTGACCCATGAGTAATTTACGCATGCACGTCGGTTACCATAATAGATGTTGAAAATGGCAAATAGCGTTAATGTAAAGTCATACAATAAACATCTGCATTAGCAATGGAAGCAACATAGGGACATTGCTGCTTGTTAGCTGGGTCAGTTGGAGGAAATAAAGCTTCAGCCCTTGTAAAATCCTGCTAAAGATTTCTGTATGGAATCTCCCATCCCTTCTTTATATGATTCTTTCGTGCTGTCCAATAAATACAGAACAAAAGCCCTTTGTTAATTAAGGACACACACACACACACACACACATACATACACACAGTTTTACAAGACAGCATTCAGGCAGGCACAGATTCAGGCTCATACCACAGACAGATTAGAGACAGGAGAGAGATCCTGGCTTGCTCTTGGTTAAATGACTCCAAGATTTCTTTTCTTAATTGGACACGGACATACACTGTGATTCTGGGGTTATAACTAATGGATTTAATCCAATGCAGAAAAGAAGATTAGTTCACCTGACAGAAACTCCTGGGCTGTGCAGCACCAGAGACACTGATTTCTGAGCTAAACGTAAGGAGTCCCTATTTCCATCGGTGACCATGGCTTGACTTAGACCCTCAAAAAGTTTGAAAGGCAAAAACTCCAAAGCCTGATTCATGTTGCCTGGAAACACACTTCCTTTAGGAGAGGCTTATGGGTGATAATCAGTAACATAGCTGTGGACCGGGGTCTCCAGTTCTAAATGGTTCAATACATTTAGATACAGCTCAAATGCTTTTATGATACATGTACAACAGGGTTACTTCTTACACAACATGGTTTTGAACTATTCGGTATAAGCCATTAAATTCGAAGTCATCTAAAAACAGAAAGAGTAAAGGCATCAGGACCCCAGGCAAGAGGGATACAGCCATCCTTGTAAAAATGAACTTACGCTCTCCAGTGTGCATTTTGGCTAGGGATGCAGGGCAAGAAGCCTTCCGTAGTTCTCTGAGTATAGGCCAAACAGCAATGGAAGTCCTATTCAGATATTGGTTTATAGGGGAAGGCTTGTAACTAATGCCCGAGAAGCACTCATATTCTCTGAGAAGTCCCTATCCTCACCACTCCTCAGAGAAGGAGCATCTCGCTCACTTCAGACTCAAGTCTTTAAAATTTTATTTTATGTGTGTGGGTGTTTTGCCTGGTTATGTACCATATGCTTACCTGTACCCTCAGAGGTCAGAAGAGGGCGCTATATCCTCTGGAACTGGAGTTACAAAGGGTGGTAAACCACCGTGTGCTCACCGGAATCAAACCAGGGCCTTCTGGAATATGTGTCAGTGTGTTCTTAACTGCTAAACCACCTCTCTCCAGCCCCTCAATTTTTTTTTATTGCCTGAAGACATCCCTACTCTCTGATTTTGCCCATTACAGATGTTTCTGGCGAGGGCCGTGAAGAATGATGCATTGAAATCATTATTTTAATTTTGCTACCTATTCTGCACATGCCTCAGTATGTGCCTGGTGATTTCTACATGACGGATTGACAAATGAACACATTCTCCTGCAGGCTGGTGAACATTCCCTTTCTCTTGACTCTCCTGCTCCCGAGTTTGCCCTGGCACTCGTTTCCCACTAGAGGGCGCTCCTGCACCTGCCACCAAAAGGCACCTGCCAATCTTTTCTCTGGGAGGCACCTGGGGAAGAATTACTAATTTCCACTTTAAAAAAAAAGATTTTATATATATATATATATATATATATATATATATATATATATATATATATATATATATATATATATATATATATATATAGAGAGAGAGAGAGAGAGAGAGAGAGAGAGAGAGACTTACTTGGTTTCAGACAAAAGGATGCATTCATTCATGTGTTGAAGATTGTATTACACATAGACAGTCATTTCTACTCAAGATACAATATTTGTCAATCTTCCAACTATAGTGGTTTAAAAAAAAATACAACCCTAAGAATCCTTGTTACCATGGTGACAGGATAATGAAGCAGGAAGAAAAAGTTCCTAAATACCAACTTAGTGTTTTCCTCTGTGCCAATCCTCATGGTGCACAGGAAAGGAAGCAACCCTGGGGAAAACAAGCCCCCAAATTGTCTGAGACACACGTCCATCGTAACATCACTGTGAAGACTAGTCTTGTTTTTTCCTGATAACCATGTGATTGTGAACAAACATCTGTGTGCTCCCACACAAAGCCCTGGTTCACACAGCTGGCTACTGTAAGCTGCAAAAGGAATCATCTAGAAACCAAAAAGGACGTGGAGTCACAGAAAAGATGGGCGCATGAGCGCTTCCCTTTGGATAAGGAGGCTGAAAGCCAGAGGTGAGCCATTAAACGGAAATACCAAAATCAAGTGACCGCGGCACAGAGCCAGGGGTAGCAGCACAGGTGGCCGCTCTGACTTGAACACATTATGAAAGCCATTTGTGTCCCTTTGCTGTTCCAGTGCATGAAGCAGCAGAGCTGCAGCTGTCATCTGGGGAGGGGTGACATTCTCAACTGGAACATCGACGTGTTCCCTGTTGCACCTCTTCCTTTCCTCTTCCATCTGTATCACACTGTCTTCTGTGAGGAAGGTTCACACCAACATCACTGGTCCTCTCTCCTCTCATTTGAAAAGCTGCTTCTTTAGGAATAGAAATTTATGTCTTTTTTTATTTTATTTTGCGTGCATGGGTATTTTATGGACATGCCAGCAAATCTGTAGACCAAATATGTGCCTAGTGCCCAAGGAGACCAGAAGAGCATGTCAGATCCTCTGGAACTGGAGTTACAGAGGGCTGTGAGTGGTTATGTAGATCCTGGGAATTGAACCCAGATCCTCTGGAGGCATAACCAGTGCCTGAGAAGCTTCCTTCTGCGGTGGATGGAGGTTTGCTGAGGCAAAACAGAGATCAAAAGGGCAGTTGTGGATGCTACACAAGACCTTTTCAGGATCAATCTGGTTAACATTCTGGCATGCATGGAGTGTGCGTGTGTATTTATATGCCCACACAGCCCCAGTTGTAGTTGAGAAGCTACAGGTAGTCCATGGATAACAGAAGAAAGAAGTCAGATTTCTCAGAAGTGGGGGTAGGCCCCAAGCTATAAAGGAAACAGTAATCAGACTCAACTGGCAATCTATCTATCTATCTATCTATCTATCTATCTATCTATCTATCTATCTATCTATCCATCTTCTATCTATCATCTATCTATCTATCATTCATCTATCATTACCAGTCATCTCTAGAGTGTGGAAGGACATACTACTGAAAGGAAGATGGAGTGGGAAAAGGTAGAGAAAAGCTTAGGAGGGGAGTGACAGATAAATTTCATAAAAATAATATACACTCATGTATGAAGGACAAAAAGGGCCAGTGGTTGACCCGAACCCAGCCAGGAACTTCTTTCAAAGCTGATCTAAACCTGGTCCCTCTATTTGTTGGTTTTTAAAGCTAGCATGTAAACTAACAGGTTTAATTCTTACACATCCACACACATTTTGTTCTTTATTCACCCGTCTCCTATTTCTCCTCCCTGTCCTGTCTCTTGCTGGTCCCACCACACCCCAGAGCCTCCTTTCTGCTTTCGGGTCACAGGCATTTATTCATCCCCCCTTCCTCTTCCCTTAAAGTTTCTACCTCCTTCTAATAAAGTCTTTTTGTAGTTTCTTAACCCACCATCACATGCATATTTAAATCTAGGTTCTGCATCTGAAAGAAACCACACACTATTGGTGTTTCTGCATCTGACCCTATCCCCGTTAGCACAATTCCAGTTCCATTCACCCTCCTGCCGATGTCAGATTTATTCTTTTTCTTTATGGATGTTAGACTGAAAAGGACTGCACAGGTTCCTGCGGATGTGGGGCCTGCGCATTACCCACGCCCTAGGCTACCCCAGCATATACTCAGACTTGTGGGCAGACAGGTCTCAGCAGTTTCAGTAATTCATTGCGGACGCTGGATCACAAGGATAGCTGGAATAGCCTCCCACCTGCTGCTGTGCTTTTTGTGTAGAAGAACACAGGGAACTTTGAATCCAGGAGAGAGACTGAAATATCCTGTGGAGGAGGGGTGGGGACCCACTCTTCCCCATCAGACCCGACACAATGTTCTCTGCACTCCAAATGGTACCTAAGTCATGCTGTTCAAGAACGAGGCTTTTTTGCCATACACAGTCTTCTGTGTCATTTTTAGAATTCCGAAATTGCAATTCAAATTCATGAATAGAATCAATGTCCTGTCTAACCTCTGTGAAAGCCAGATATCCACGCCAAGGCTGCACGAACGCATGCGCAGAAGCGTACGTGCGCACTCCTCACTTGCAGAGTGAGCAGCCCCTTCGCTGGTGCTGCAGGAGGGTGAAGCCGGGCCTTTTTGTTACCCCATAAAAGGTTATCTCGTGTAATGGTGTAACTCTGATGTTTAGATGGGGCACTCTCGGCTTCTCACCCTGCCCCATTCCTTCACAAACTCCTGCATTGTCCTTTTGGGGCTGTGTCATAAAGAAAGCTCTCCACATAGCAGCGAGCTTGACCTTTTCAGGGGACATGCCGTTTCCTCCATAAAGTTCTTTTCTGTCTCTGCTCTTCTGGATCTACCTCAAAATTCCCTATAGCACAAGGCCCTTAGGGACCAGTTTAGATTTTTCCATTTCACCAGGGAGCTTACCTCTAGACCTTGACTTGAGCTATCGCTTTGATCTCTTTACACTTGTGTCTTGGCACCCTTCCAAGGAACCTCAAAATCCTGGAAGGCTCTGTGCTCCCAGAACAGCGCTCCTACCTCCAACAGAGCACCTGCCACCCAGATCATGTCACTCCACGAATACTTGCAATGGCCTTCCGTCTCATACAGAATAAAACATTCATGCCCCTGTCTGAGCTCCGATGTTCACCCGTAAGCAGCGGCATCAACAGCAGCATTCCAAGACGTCAAAAAACACATTAGTTTAGATGTTACATTAGTAACCGAGGTCTTTTCTCTTGAACCTCAAGTCTTGGGAACTATTTATAAATCCGTTCATCAGTGACAGCGGCTGTATGTTTTGGTTGGAAATCCAATCTCTTTACATGTCTAATGTCCTTTTGAACTTGTGACTCCGGGGCAGTTGGACTTCCAGTTCTCTATGGATGTGCCTAAGTCTTCCTCTCCCCACAGTTACTGCTGCTCTTCTTTAGCTCCCAACGTTTTCAAACGATTTCCTATTGAAGGGACTTAAAGTTCTCAAGACTTGTTAACCGAGAATACAGTTCTTCTGTTTCTTTATTTGCTTAGCTGTAGCCATTTTGTAATGATCTCTGCATATCGCAAATCCCCGATCCTGACTCGTTTCCAGAAAGCACTCGAATGTGGGAGAAACAGCAGACGCCCAAGGTTATCTCAAGACTGATCCCCCACAATATCCTCTCTTAAATCCTGTGGTGCTTTGAGTATGGCTCCCGTAGCCTCAGACATTTGAATGCTCATCATTACCAGAGCATGGCACCATCTGAAAGGATTAGAAGGGTCAGGAGGTGTGGCCTTGGAGGAAATTTGTCACTGAGGGGTGGGAGTGGGGTCAGGTTGAAGTTTCAAAAGACACTGCCAGGCCTTGGTTCTCTGCTTCTTTGCCTCCAGATCAGCTCTCAGATACTGCTTCATTGCCTGTCTGCATGCTCCCCACCATGCCCCCCACCATGACCCCCACCATGATGATAATGGACTAAACCTCTGAAACTGTAAGCCAGCCCCAACTAAATGCTCAGTTTTATAAGAGTTGTCTGGGTCATGGTATCTCTTCACAGTAATAGAACACTGACATATTCCTAAGCTGTTGTTTTGTTGTTGTTGTTGTTGTTGTTGTTGTTGTTGTTGTTGTTGTGTGTGTGTGTGTGTGTGTGGGTGGGTAGGTGTATGTGTGTTTGTTTTGTTTTCTGCTAGAAACACAAATGCAATTTAAAATCACTCTTTTTCAACGTGTCAACATTCCTGAAATTTAGGAGTAAACTTTAAGTTTTGAGAAACTATGATTTTAAAACCCATGTTGGATCTGGAAGGATAATTTAATAACTACTAAGAGAACCAGACTTCCCTGGGCAAGAGTCTAAAGCTAATGAACAGTCTGTGCTGTGCGCAGTACCTGTCTTCTCTAAGGATGGAAGTGCAAAACCAGCTCCTGCCTCAAAGAGAATAGGGTTTTTTTTCTGGAGCCAAACATGAGCAGCCATGACTCTAGAACACAGATAAAGTCATCCCCAAAAGTCACAGTCCAAAGTGACGACAGTTTCACAATGTTCTCCTAACAGCAGGACAAAGAAAACCCTCTTCTAACAGCAGTACTAAGACAAAGCTATGGCGGGGGGGGGGGGACACTAGTGGGTGACAGCAGAGTAGGGACTCTCAGAAGCAGGCTTCTAATACTGTCTGATGGCATTCTATCTAATCCTTTGGGTTGGTGGAAACTCGGGATCTGTTTGTATATCCCTCTAAAGCATCTTTCCTGGTAGCCATAAAGATATTAGGTCAGGTACAGAGGCAGAGAGCAAATGACCTTAAGGCACCAAAGGTAGCCAGAAATGCTCTCCAAGCTGTAACGTTCCAGCTCTACACAGTCACAGACATCTCAGCAACCTCCCCATCCCCCATTAGCCTGGTAGAATGTACAGGTGTGCCTTAAACGAAACAAAAAACAAACAAACAAACAAACAACAAAAACCTAGGAGCTTCATGTCACAAATACCTCCAAAGAGAAACATGGCCCCTTCAATTATTTGCAAATTCTACGATCTTCAGCCCTAGCTCACCACTCCAGCATTTCTCCTCCTGGCAGAGGCGATTCTTTCTCCACTCGCCCAAAACCAAAGCTCAAGGCTATTTGTGGCTCCTTTCTCTTTCTTGTGCTATAACAAAGCTTCCACAGAGACCTGGCTCACTCTCATGAATTCCAGGCATTACCTTGAGGCCTCTGTGTGTCTCCACCCATCTCAGGGGCCTTTGAGCAACTTGAATTGGCAATCTGTAGTGACTGTGGACACAAAGCCCAGTTTTTGAGTGAAGCCCAAACATGAAACAGGCTCTACTTCCTGGAAGCACAGAACCACTGGAGAGATAAGCCCAGGGAAGTCTTTTCATAATGACACAACTCAAGAAATGCAAGGCAGGCCTACAGTTGGGACAATTGCCCTCTGGCCTGGGATCAAGGGGGTGGATGTTGCTTCGCAGCAATGAGAGGGGAGAGGTAAGAGGTATCATGAGGAAAAGGGAAGGCCCAAGGAGGGAGGGCAAACTTTAGAGAAGGTTGGGGCCACAGGAGCTAAGTCCTAGGACTCTGCCATTGCCAGAAAGAAGTCAAGGCTGAGCGCTGGCTCTGAGAACTGCCCAGCATGTGCACCAAATGCCTTGGCGTGGGAGGGGGTGGAGGCTAAGGGGTGGGAGGACTGTAAATACTGGATGGAAAGTACCTAGTAACCCTACGCTATTCGGGCTGCAGATGGCCAATACCCTGCGCTGTAAGTTACCTGCACCTGACACTCCCTTGTCAAGTAACCCTCAGCCCTTACGTGCCAGCCTTGCTGGTCTTCTTTCTAGCTCTCCTCTCGTGCCTTCTTGCTGGTTGCAGGCGAGATGCAGTGTTTATATGGCTTCTAGACTGAGAAACAAACGGTGGAGTTTCTGAATATCACTCACACACCAAGAGTCAGAAGTAAAAAAAAAAAAAAAAAAAAAGAATAAGCAAGGGGAGGAGGAAAATGGCAAAATTTAAGTTCAACAATCCGGATGTATTATGATAATGTAGATAGATTTAGACCCACTCCACCCCAATTACCTTTTCTTTGCACAGAACCCAAAAGAAGCTTCTAGGTCTTGCCATAAACTGGATTCTTGAGAAACAATGACTGAGATTTGCTTAAAGAGAGACCAATGTGCTTTCCCCCAATTCTAGAGCCTTTGTGGGTCATGAGGTCTCTGCTCTATAAATGCACTGGCATCCTTACCTCTCACCTCTCAGTTGAGTCTCAGGGCCCCTGCCAATGAAGCATGGAGCTCCTTCCTTCATGAGGTGGTACCCAAAGCATCCTCTCTTGGCTTTAATTGGTCATCAACCTTCCCTCTTCCCTACAACCTTTTCCTACACTCATGTGTTTCTGTCTTGTTTGGTAATCACTGAGTTTAAAGTCCCAACATCCTCAATGGGATCCAGATCCACTCTGTATTATGATGATAACCTCGGCAACTTACCTGACTTCTTCAAGTCTCCATTTTCTTACCTGAAAACTCGGGAGAAGAATATCAACCACTACATACCCTGTGGTGAGGATTCAATCAAGTAATCATTTTCATCTTAAAAAAAACATTTTAAAAACAGCGAGTGGTGCTTATGAATTACTCAGTAGATGTTGGCTACTAATATCTGCACTCTCTAATAGTTTCCAACAGACTCCCACCTTTTCCTGTTTTAAAGCTTGTGACTCCCGGCAGAAAGCCAGAGATAAAAAAGAAGGTCCCAGATGACAGCTATGGCAGCCTCTGGAATAACCAGTTCAAACTAGAAAAGAATGGGGTCATCTGAGAAAGGGAGCCTGGGAAAAGTTAGATGGTGACCATCAACAAAAGAAGAGTATGTCTCTGAAAAATCCAAAGAGAACCTCAGACTATAGGAAAAGGGGGGCACCGGCTAAGGTAGGCACTGACTTGGAACAATTTAAAAGAAGGGAGGAGGTCTGAGTTGAGTTATATGTGAAGCAGATGCTGATCTCAAAACGAGACAAATGCAGTCATACAATCCTAATGGGCCCCGTAAGAATCATGTTTATACCTCATAATCCTGAACTTAGATTTTCAAACTCCCAGAGACAGTTTTAGAATCAAAGCAGGAAACACTCAAATATGACCACACAACAGAAGGCAGAATTTTTAATCCCCCCCCCCACATCTCAAACCTGGGTCAAATGGAAGGGCATACTTAAACACATCAAAGCAGAACTGGCCCCTGGTTCTCCCAGCATCCCTCAGTAACCCTACCTGTTACAGGCATACATATATACATATCCTGGCCAACATATCCCACTCCCTGTCCTAAATATCTCCAACCCAGGTACTGGGCTAGGCTGCCCTTTCCTCAGCCGTACTTCCCTGTATCTATTTTGGCTGCCTGGCCATTTTGTCTACCCTTTGGCCTTTTGGTTCGGCTCTCCCCTCTCCCCTTCCCCCTTTCTCTTCACATGATCCAGCTCAGGGTCCCGTCCACTCTGAACTCTCCCAGATGTCTCCTTTTGTCTACAATAAACCTTCTCCTCCACCATACCTAAGAGCAGTCATATCCTTTCCTTTCTTTGTTCATTATCTATCTATCTATCTATCTATCTATCTATCTATCTATCTATCTATCTATCACCTATCTATCTATCTATCATCTATCTATTTATCTATCATCTATCTATCTATCTATCTGTGTGTATATACATATACACACATATATGTGTGTATGCATTGCCAATCAATCAAACAAACTCATATTAACACAGTGTAAAAATAAAGAAAAATCACGGGATCACATCAATTGATTAAGAAAAGGCATCAAAACAACACAATTTAACAACTCTTCAGACAGGATGGAAGGGAGCTTCATTCTCATTGGCCAACAATGAACACAGTGGTGAACTAGCTTCCTGCTGTCAGGAACAAAGCTAGGCTTGTCCCCTCTCATCCATTCAAGATCATAATGGCAATCCTGGGAGAGCTGGGAGAGTGCAGTAGGAAAGAAAGAGATAAAACACCTGTTCACAGGCTGCAAACCTTCTATGCAGGAAGAACCTAGAGCTAGAAAGTGAGTCAGGAAGGTCATGGTGTACTGGGTCAGCACACCAAAACCAAGCTCCACCCCTTAAACAGGGTGGAGGGTGGGAGTGAATGGGGGGGGGGGATAAACAACTCAAAACCAAATAGTTAAAGACCTTTTAAAATACTTCCAAGTATAAAAGAACTACACAAAATCCACCAAGTATGCACAAGTTTGGGGTCTACAGAACATGGAATTCCGATGAAAGCAGATCTGGCCCTTAGATCTAGCCTCCTTTGGTAAGCCTTACCTGCAACCTCCAACATATTCTGCCCCCTAGCCTAAGCCAATAAAGATGTCCGATGTGTCCACTGGAGGACACAATGTAGCAAAGAGGTCAATGTATCGATTAGGTGCAATTCCAGTCAAAAGCTGGGTTAGATTTAAAAAGACATTGGCATAGTGAGTCTTAAGTTTATACAGAGGAGAAAAGGAACTGGGGTGGTAGAAACAACTGGAAATTTCCAGAACACCCTTCAGCGGGGGACTGGATCCACAAAACCCAGGAAAGACTGAAGCGACAGAGAGGAGGGTCAGAGTCTGCTAGGGACTGATGGAAGCAAGGTGTGACTACACAGGTAGTAGGGGAAGCTCTGGCAAGGGTGGGACCCGAACTGTGGCCTGCCGGTGGTGAGCACACAAATCTATGTGTCATCACAGAGCCATGGCCGCCCCTGTGAAAGTCAGTCTTACTACTTAAAACTTGAAATGTATAAACGAAATAAAAAACGTAGCAGATGCAAACCACCAAACAAGAGACACAGGAGAGACAGAACAATGGTGAAGGCTGCAGGGGCTGTACTCTGCACATGAGTCAAGGCACAGTGTCAAATTCGCGCAGGAACAGCACAGGTTTAAGAGTTATTACTGAAGCTGGGCCCCTAGTCCTAACAATAGTTTCAGGCAAGAAATTTGGAAAGTAACCTGGGCCCGAGGCCTCTGACCTTATGAATAGGTTAATCCATCAAGATTCTAAGTTTGATAGTGTCTCTGGGAGCCCGTGGAAGTGTCAGGAGCTCAGTCCTGTTTGCAGAAAGCAACCTGGGAGTTTTGCCTATACGGACTACGTTATCCCTGGCCACTTCATATTCCCACCTCCTCTTCCTGGTCACCATGATGTGAGCAGCGTTCCTTTGCCATATGCTCCTCCCACCATGATGCCAAGCAAGGGCTGGAGCCTCTGAAGGTGTTTGAGTCAGGTACTATACCATAGCAACAATGGCTGACACTACAGTGCGTAAACATTGGAGTACCACAGAAGAAGAAAAGAGCAGAGCAGTAAGAACCATACATAAGGAAGAAGATGCAAGGGAGAGATGTGAGGTATAAGAGATGGAGATTCTCTTAGCAGCAAGTCAATAGATGATCATAGATGATGCTTCAATATAATAAAAGCCAGGCTAGTGAGGGGCTCAGCAAGTAAATCCACTTGCTTGATGACTAGAGTTCAGGCCCTGGGATTTATATAGCAGGAGAAAACTGATCCCTGAAAGTTTTTCTTTGGCCTCCACATGAATACACACACACACATACACACATACACACACATATACTCACACATATACACACATATACACACACATACACATGCTGCCAACTTTCTGCATTATTTATTTTCAGTCACTGGAACATATTAGAGATGCCCATGAGTGACCCTATGTTGTCAAAAGGCCAGGCTCTTCCTGGCCCCAATGACATCTTGATATGATGTTCAAGGGTCGCCCTGACTCATTATCACGTCATGATAACACCTACAATACAAGAAAGTTTCAATATTCAAAGCAGCCATACTTGGTATTTTCATAAAGAGAAAGAATAGCATTCTTGGTAGCCCCACCTTCAAACCAGCTCTGGTTGTCAAACAATGCAGTTTGTCTACTGGTGGTACCTGAAGCCAATGTGACATGCTGTGGTGGCAGTAAGCCTACTGCAAGATTTTACAAACCCTAAGCACCCATTATTCGACAAGGCATACTAGAATGACACCACCCCCTTCAGCAGCCATTCCAGGCCCTTCCCAACTCTTCATATACTTTTACCTCACTTGTAATATGCACCTGAGGAATATCCTTCAAGTCAATCAGACTCAATGCAAAACCTCTCTCCCCTATAGTTATTTTACTTAACAGTCTTTTTATTTCTGCCTTTGGTCACTCAGACCGGGACTGTGGCCTTGACAATAGGAGCAAGTCCTCTTTCAGAGTGGGGGCGGAAGTGGGGTGTCCAGAAGTCATGAGTTTAAATGATGTGCTGGCTGGTTTTGTGTCACCTTGACACCGGCTGGAGTTATCCCAGAGAAAGGAGCCTCCCTTGAGGAAATGCCTCCATGAGATGCAGCTACATGTAAGGCATTTACTCAACTAGTGATCAAGGGTGGGATGGCCCAGTGCATTGTGGGTGGTACCATCCCTAGGCTGGTGGACCTGGGTTCTATAAGAAAGCAAGCTGAACAAGCCAGGGGAAGCAAGCCAGTAAGTAACATCCCTCCATGGCCTCTGCATCAGTTCCTGCCTCCAAGTTCCTACCCTGTTTGAGTTCCAGTCCTGACTTCCTTTGGTTATGAACAGCGATATGGAAGTGAAAGTTGAATAAACCCTTTCCTCCCCAACATGCTTCTTGGTCATGATGTTTGTGCAGGAATAGAAAACCTGACTATGACCATCGGTTTCCCAAAGAACGCTTGTTTTCAACCCTTTCCTTCCCAGTTAAGACTTCATGCTATTTCCCCTATATTCTTCTTGAGCTTAAGTGACCCACACATAGAATTGTGACAAGTCTTCACAAGCATAGTGTTGAGGGGCTTCCAGATGTGACTATGCAGCCTGATACCATCAACCTTCAATATATCAGCAGCACTTGCCAAGCTCCTTGTTCTCATGTGTTCCCTCTGCCTCTGGGGTGTCCTTCCCTGCTTCCCTCTGCCTCTTCCTACTGAAAGCCGATCTCCTCCCTATGCCCAGCTGGCAGGCTTTCTCGAGGAACCTACTCAAGAGTCAGAATTACTCAAGAGTTCTTTCCTCGTGAATGTTTGTTATATAACATTAAAGACTTTGGTCTGGTGAGGCTGGCTTTTCCTGAGCGTGAGGTAAGAAGAATCTTAGTCGGATGGTCAACTGTGACCCACAAGAGCCCACTGCCTTCTGAAGATTTCTGCAACTTCAGGGCGTCTTGTGTCTTCACTGTCTGTGTGGTACTTCTGCTGCCCAAACTAAGGCAACATCACACATACACACGCACATGCACTCATTCACACCCTTATTTACACACATACATATACACACACCATACACATACACACACCATATACACACACACACCATACACACATACACACACATACACATACACTATACACACACACACACAAACATACACACACACCATACACACACACACAAACATACACCACACACACACCATATACACATGCATACCATACACACACACAAATGCACACACACCATACATACACACACACACACACACACACACACACACACACACACCATTCATAAGCACAGCAGCTTATGCTGTGTCAGATGTGGGAGGAAAACTGAAAGACTTTTTAGCCTGTCTGTCATCCACAACTTCACATAGCTCACGGGGCTTCCCTGGCCTCAGGTGGTCTTTGACCATCCTGACATCAGATAAGGATATCCAGGCCAACATCCTACCCATGACCTGAAGCCAATGTTTAGAACCCTTACCCATTCTGACATACTTCTGTCATCTCAAGTGTGTCCCTTAAGATCAAACTGGTGTCTGATCACCACCCTACTAGTACTTAGTACAATGTCTTATACATGCTACATTCTAAAATTCACCAAAAGAAAACTTATTCTTCAATGTGATAAACACAGTGTGAATTAAATAGAAAAATAAATATTTTTTGTCATGATAACAGCACAATAGGTACCCCTGAGATATGTCCTACAAAACATGCTCTAATCATGCTGCGCCTTTATTTATTATTTTTTTAACAAACTAGAGCCACTGCAAACCCTCTTGAAAATACAACAACATGGGTTCCACTGGATGTCAGCACTTCCAGAGGGCAGAAGTGGAAAGTCACAACAGCTGCAGTGACTCACAACAGAATGCTGGCCCCTCGGCTCCCCATGAGGTCACCACGCCAGCCATGACAAGGACCTCCCTTGCTTGGACGGAACACATTCAGACTGAGGGTGTAAAGTGCAGGGAAGAGAGGGGACTTATTTTTAGTTCATTCCTCTCAACTGTATTTCTGTCTTGCACCTCCTAAAATTAGGTCTGCTGACTGAGCCTCTCTGGAACTGGCATGGTGTGGGCTGATGCACCCTTCACTTCCGTAACCTCAGATCTACCGCTGTGCTGTCCTTTCTGTAGGCAGACAGGTCTCTGCCCAGTGGGGTTCACCCTGAAGGAAGCAGGTACAGCTCTGGTCCCATGTGAAGACCAAGAAGCATCCAGCTGCACTAGAACATTAATTCTGTCAGGTCTCAGCTGCCCTTGCCAGTCAGCTACTCCTCTGATCTACAGGATAGTTATTTTCATTTTAATAACCACCCCGTGGTGGCATGAAATAAGGCCATGTTATAATATAGTTGTCAGACACTCATTGTAGAAGAACATCATGTAAACATCTTTAAGAATCATAATTTTTGCTAATTTTCCCTTTTATTCTGAGTAATGACACCATCAAGAGGATGATTTGAAAAATGAAAACTCTTTACACACTGATGAAAATTTTGCTTTTTATTGTGGGCGAATATGCTTGGTGGGGGGGCAATGAGTATGTGGGAGCATTCCTTTCTGTTCAGTTTTGCTAAGTACTAAAGCTGCTGTGCAAGATTAAGGCTACTGGAAATGAAATTGCATGCATGGTGTGGTGGATTCTGGCAACTGGGAGGCAAAGACAAGGAATCTCTGAGAGTTTGAAATAAGCCTGGTCTGGATAGATAGCTCCAGAAAGACAAGGAATCTCTAAGAGTTTGAAACAAGCCTGGTCTGGATAGATAGCTCCAGAAAGGCAGGGTTATATAGTGAGTGAAACCTTGTCTCAAACAAACAAGAAAAAAAAACAGCAAAAGACCACAACCAAACAACAAGCCCCACCCCCCACCAACAAACCAACAAACCCCACAAAGCTAAGTATGAAAGAGGGTTAGGAAGGCTTTGTGGAAGTCACATCCAAGACTCGGCATTTCAGAAACCATCTTCGGGAACTGGGAGATATGGAAGAGGAAGTCAGCAGAGACCGCACCGCAGGTGAGCAGGGCCAACTACTCTGCACTTGCTCAGAGATCATCTATAATGGATGCTAAGACTTCCAGGGTTGCCAGGAATTGATCGGACTCTCCATATAAGCTTTCAGAAATGGCAGGAATCTGTCCATCGACTCTGAAATCCATTACTGCTGAAGCACCTTCAACATCTGTTTCATCAGAGTTGGAGGCCTTAAGCTCCTGGAGGCAACCTCTCTTTGGATACAGAAAATGCTAAAAGAGGGAATTTGTTCATATTTAGTGACCTTGATATTCTGAAGAGTCACAGACCGGGAGGAATTTGTTATGATAATTACCACATTGCCCTCTGTGCTTTGTCTGAGAGAAAACAGCCCAGTGGGGTTCACCCTGAAGGAAAGATGCCCTTGGACCAGGACTGAGAATAGCAAGTGCCCGTTTATCAAAGCACACTGCTTATCTGGTGTCCTCTTGTTCCATGTTCACGTGACTGGGAAGCAGCCAGGGAGATAATGATGGTGCGCCAACTGCTATTTGGACATTCCCCTCGAAAGTCACTCGAAGACTAATGTCTAGAAGCTACTATTCATCTTCACCAACAGCTGTCCCTTCGCCATCAATCTCATCTCCATTTCAATTAGCTATTCACCTCCAAATCCTTCATACATATACATATACGTATACACATATACGTATACACATACACATATACATATACATCATATATGTAATCAATTCTAATATGTAAAATAAACCAGAACTAATTATAATATTAACTCTCACTTTTTACAAAAGATTTATTTATTTATTTTATATATGTGAGTACACTGTTGCTGTCTTCAGACACAGCAGAAGAGGGCATCGGATCCCATTACAGATGGTTGGGAGCCACCATGTGGTTGCTGGAAATTGAACTCAGGACCTCTGGAAGAACAGTCAGTTTTCCTAACCTCTGAGCCATCTCTCCAGCCCTCACTTTCTTTTATAATAATCAACGCAAAGAACATATTCCAGTTTCCCTGACAGTAGAATTTTAATACATTTTCAGCTCAGACAGAGACAGACCAGGTCACAGCATTTGATCTCAGCTTCCTGCAGCTGCTACAGAACCCCAGGAGCTATTCTTGCTCTTGTTGTAGAGAGGGCTTACAGCGAAGTCATCTAGAATCTCACACTGGTATGGCTGGTGATTCATACATCGAGACAGGGGGCTTCCCTTCAGCTAGACTGTTGGTCCACCACTGCTGCTGTCCAACATCAAACCTCTTCTAATGTCCAAAGCATTTAACTGTGCTCCGATTCCCTGGAGTGGGAGGGACACTCCCTGATGAGCAGCAGAGACAAGGCCCCAGCAAAGGTCATGTGGCTCTAATCTGTTGTTCCAGGTCTTCCTGCTAGATATGGACCCAGCCCCATTCAGCTCAGTGTGACCAAAAGGGAAGGCTACCCATTGGTTCCATGGAATCCATGAACAGGGCAACCCCGGCAGAGTGAGTCAGGAGCTACAGGCAACCTCACTAATACCCTTTGTTTCCTGTTTTTGGATTCCTTTCAGCACCCCCAGATTGGTGGCTCTCATTTTGGAGTTCCAACCTTGATGTTAACTCCTGCTGTGTGTCCTGACCACTTTGCACCAACACGGACCTTTGACTGGCATTGTTGTGGCTATTCATAAAAAGGCACTTGGCACGCTGTCATCCTTGGATTGGATCCTCACTGCAAGCCTTGCAGTTATTCATTCATTCATTCATTCATTCATTCATTCATTCAATGCATGTTTACAGGTTTCACTGTGTGCATGCAATCCATAAAGCGCTAGAAACACACTGTAGGGAAACAAGACAAAACCAAACAGACCAATTCCTCCTGGAAGCTTCCATTCTAGGGGCAATAGAACCTCAGAAAGCGGCCATTATTATCCCAATAAAATACACGGGGAAACGTGGCTCAGAGTTGTTATGTAATTCTCCTACCCCACAGCTTGGAACCAGCTCCTGAGGTTCACTTTCCAATCTGCCCTTTTTCGTTTTTCTTTTTTTTTTTTTTTGACGTTTTTATACAGCAAGCTGTGTCATTGCCAGATCCCCGCTGTAGCACACAGCTTCCCACAATGCCTTCAGAACTAAGGCTAAAAGACACAGACCCATTTTCACACCTTTGTGTTCTGACACCCCACTGGTGCAAGTGGAGCCCTGCTGGCAGCATCCCGAAACACAGTCAACTCCCCCACTCTGAGCGGATCTTATTAACATGCTAATCTATTGCCACTATCTATAAAACAGGTGCACCGTGTGCTTTCTCTGAGCTTTAAAATACCTCAGTGGAAAGCAGAGACCCAGGGTCTGTTCTCCGGGAAAACAATAACAAATTAGAACAGAGAAGGTGGTGCTGAAGGATTAGTTGGGGCTTCTAAATAATTTCCCATATGTTAACGGCTGCTGTTCCTAAGTTTGTTTTTCTGATATAATCACGTTTGCTTTATGTATCGTTCTTATCAGTCTGGAGGTATTGGTGGTGTTCTTAAACACCGAAGCAGAGAACCTGCTCTTGGCTCTCAGGGCAAAGGCAGGTGGAAGGTGTGAGGCAGGTGACTAGTCAGCTCACAGCAGCCTTGCCTTTGACCTTAGTGCCAACTCAGAAGATAAAGCTAGGAGCTAGGAGGTGTCTGCTGAGTGCCTGGCCTTGGCCTTGGCATAGCCGTCTGTCTCTGACTCACTCACTGCATGATCACTGGCCCCAAGACCCTCTTTCATTCCTCAGCCCATTCTGTTGAAAATGATGGGATGGGGAAGGTTGGGAAGATGAGAGTGACTCTTCGGGCACAGAAAGGCTCTTGGAAAGCTGGTGCCATTCTACCAGAGTTTAACCCTAATGGATTCGTAGCTGTGAACCCCTGGATAAGTTCTCACCCCCTCTGTGCTTCTTAAAACTAAGAATAACGTTATTTGGAACAGAAGAGATGGCATTGTGGTTAAGAGCGCCTATTGTGGGCTGGAGAGATGGCTCAGCGGTTAAGAGCACCGACTGTTCTTCCAAAGGTCCTGAGTTCAATTCCCGGCACCCACATGGTTGCTCACAACCATCTCTAACAAAATCTGATGCCCCCTTCTGGTGTGTCTGAAGACAGCAACAGTGTACTCACGTGTATAAAATAAATAATAATAATAATAAGAAGAAGAGCACTTGTTGCTTTTGAAGAAGATCTGGATTCCATTCCCAGCACCCACTTGGTGGCTAACAACAGCCTGTAACCTGAATTCCAGGGAGTTCACCACCCTCTGCTGGTCTCCTATGCTGCTGCATACACATGGTACACAGACAGACACGCAGGCAAAACACTCGCACTCATAAACTATTAAATCTTTAGAAAAGAATGACATCACTTGCTAAGGCGGAACCATCACGAAGAACAACCCAGTGAGTAGGTTGCTTCGGAGCATCACTCGAAGCTTGTTGGCGCTGTTCCCCATAGCTGGTGTCACGAGTGTGCAAGGCAGAGCATACTGGTACACACCCCGCGGCTGTAAGTGGGTCTGTGACACTGGATCTGTCAGAACCTCCCCCTGTACCCCAGCTTCCTCACCTGGTCCGACCAGAGCCGCCCTTACTGAATTCTAACCGTAACAGCAAGTCATCCATGTTGGGTGTTTGGCGTACTTCCCAGGCCTGGCAGCCGTCCAGGAGGGTGCCCGCCGCTACTGTCCCACACCATCGTCTTTAAACAGTCTCACTCAGCCCACCGGCAAGCCATTGCTCATCCTTTTCTTTTTATAAAGGCACATTTCTTGGAATTATAACCATAATTCCATAACAACGAGGATGGGGACGCAGATCAATCTCTTGCCACGTGCACTAGAGGTCCATCTGTGATACCACAAGGAAATAAGCAGCGTGTCCTGTAGATGGCTGAGGGGGTGGGGGAGTCATTCAAAGATAGGTAGAATTTGTCCAGGCCCGTTCCCTTCCTGAAAACCCAGTGATGACAGGTGACATTGGTGGCTTTGTCTGCACTCAGTCGAGTGGCAGTCCCCAGTACGGTTTGCCCCTGAGTCTCCACAGAGCTGGAACCCTGCCTCAGACTTTCACACTTGGTCAAGCTGGGTGTCTATCACATGAACTTGGAAAGATTTTGGTTTTTTATTCTTCTTTTATGACAGCAGTTAGGACAAGAGATTCGAGGCCGAAAGGGCTCTAGGACGTCGGCCGGGTCCTTCTAGTCACCTGGCTCAGAGGAAGACCTGGGAGGGAGAAATGGCTGGCTTGTGGTTTTCTAATGATTGTGGAATTTCAGGTTCCTCGAGGCCAAAGCCAGCAGTCTGAGGTGTGAATAATGCTCCAGCAAGGAGTCTCTGGCTTTAGTAACTGGCTAGATCCTGGCATTGAATCTTGGTATAAAGCAATTTTCCTTTCATTCCTCTTAGATATTTTATGGGTGGCTCCTGCTCAGGACAGGTCTGTCTGTGTAATGAAGGCCTTTCTGGCTTGTGGTAGGCCCCAGGCATCATTATCTGGGTGTAACTGTGAACCATGCAAACTTCTCCTTTCTGTGCCTGCCACCCACCCACCCACAGCTGTGACAGAACAAACATGTTTGAGTGTCATCCTGAATGGTCCCTTGCAGTTGTGAGTGGCAGGTCCAGATACACTGCCTCTGGAGCAGACAGGAAATCTGACACACACACACACACACACACACACACACACACACACACACACACACACACCAAAACCAAAACCAAAACAAACAAACAAACAAAAACAAACAAACCAATACCACTGAGTTTCCAAAGAAAATAACTTGACCAACAGGGTAGAGAAGAGAGAGGGCACACTACAATTTCCGTTCTGCAGGAGTTAATAAACAGTCGTTCAGAACAGGTAGGTGACGTGCCTGGCGCTGCAGCATCTTCTGCATCAGTGTGTAAAGCAGGGACAGCCAAGCCTGTTCCTCCTTGATGTTTAAATAACAAGGTATGTACCCAGCTCTGGAGCAACTGTTTCTCTTTGAGGATGTTCTAGTTTGAATGGTAACAATGAAATGAAGGTCCAGAAAATCTATTTGATGAATGAACACGCAGGCTACAACCATGACTGTTACCAGATGGTCAGTGATGCCTACATCTGACTCTGTGAGGGAACAAGGCCGGCAGATAAGGTTCATGCACCTTTATGAAGTTTGGTCTCTCACTACATCTAATATAATTGGATACAAAGATACAAGAGGATTTGAAAATCAAACTTCAGTACAATTTTGCTGCTCAAACCCAAATCCATTGTGGATTAAAAATAAAACTGCAGATAATTTTTAAAAACCCATATCCTATAAACCAAACAATAACACTTTAGCTATAAGTGAACCAACACATGCCTTCCACAGGCAGTTTACATGGCTTATGGATTTTAAAGGGAGGAAGGAAAAGGAGGAGAGCCAAAAAGATGAAGGGGGTGGTTTCAGAAAAAAGATGAGAGAAGGGAGGGTAGAGCTGCCTGGCTGAGCAGACGGCTATCCCAAAGCCCCCGAAGCATCCTCCACCCTTCAGCCACACCAGACATGCACATGTCTAGAGTTGGGGGTGGGGAAAGAGGGAAAAGTCTTTGCAATCAATCAAGTTCTGGTTAGGCATCAGAAACTTCTAGGCCCATCTGTACAGAATAATCCTGTTTTGAAAAAGAACCTCATTGAATAAGTTTATCAAGAATGCTGAACTTGGCTGGATGGTCGTGGCATGCCTTTAATGCCAGCACTGCAGAGGCAGGCAGATCTCTGTGAGTTCGAGGCAAGCTTGTTCTACAGAGCTAGTTCTAGGATGGCCAAGGCTACACAGAGGAACCATGTCTCTAAAAACAAAAATTAAAAAACAACAACAAACCCCACCGCCAACACCCCCTCCCCCAGAACTCTAGATATCTGATTGTCCTGGTTTTGATCAACACCCCCTCCCCCAGAACTCTAGATATCTGATTGTCCTGGTTTTGATCAGGTTTTCATCAAACTCTACCATGTCGGATCACATTTGGGTTGGCTAGGGATGTGGCTAACTATTGAAGTGCTTTCCAAGCATGCGTAAAGTTCCAGGTTACTACAGCAAACAGATAAACAATGGCAGATAGGTTTATCCACAGTGTGCTGGAGCACCCCGCCCACTACTGCTGCTACCCTCTTAGTAATTCTTCTTTACAGGTTCTTGGCTACAAATTCCCATTCGCCATGCTATATTCAGAGCTGGGTCTGGTCTCCCACTCCTCACCATCCCTGGGGTCCTGAATAATGTCTTGTTTATTATGGATTTTATTGGGCTTACAGTCCTGGCCACTAGTTATGAAAAACTGTTTCTCAACCCTGTTTACTCAGTCATTAGTTTCCTGCCTCATTCATTCATTCTTTTCCTACTTTCCTTCCTGTCTCCTCTTCTTCCCTCTTCTTCACCTCGTTCCCTGTCCCTTTTTCTCTTCCTTTCTTTCCTTCTTTCATAACATGCATGCCTATTTCAAATCAGACACAAAAAATATAAGATTAAAGGCAGACACTAATAAAATAAAAACATAATTAGAAAAATTACCATTTTGAAGGAGGGCTTTTAAAAATAAGTACCAAAGCCAGCTGGGTCAGTGTACTGGAACTCTACTTGGATTTTAGTTTGAAGTTCCTTCCAGACAGAAGGAACAGATACATAAAAGCCATGGTTGAACATAGCCTGAGAGAGGGGCTCAGGAGGAGCCAGAGCGGGAGCAGGCCCCAAACTGTGAATGCTGGGGTGAGCCCTGTTAAAAGGTCATGGGAAGTCCCTGAGAGGAAAAGCAGAGGCTAGTGATGAGACCACTGGTGACAGGTGCCACACAAGAGGCAGAAGAAGGCCAGGACTCTGGGGCAGATATTGGTGACTTGTCTCTGGAAAGGGCCAGAAAGTAAATATTTCAGAGATTTTGGGCCAAGGGGACAAGTGAGAGATAGCCTGTAGAAAATGGGAAATGATTTCCACAAAAACAGCTATCTCCCAAACTGAAAATGTAGTAATGAGAATTAAGCCAATTATTAGAATACAGGTCTACATGTGGGAAGGGCGTTCTTTTGGGTAGGATAACCTTTTTTCTTGGTTGTTCTGCCGGCTCTACTGCAGAGAGCCAGCCACCGAGTAAGCAAGCATTTCCATGTCTCACGAAATATTTTTCCTGCGATTCTTTGCCCTAGCTATGTGTCCAGAAAGCACATTGGTCACAGCCCGGGTTTGGGCCACAGGCTCTAGCTTGCCAGGTTCCCAGCAGCTCTGCCTGTATTCCCCTCTTGTGCGAGTGCTGCTTAGGCAGATCTTAGGTGTGCCCTTAAGTGTGTTTGTGTGCCCTGGGAGACTCCCTTGGAGAAAACTGAGTTTTCCTTTGGGAGCTGCTCTCTGTTGGAGACAGGGAATTAGGGATGGGGACTTGTACTGCTCTCAGGAGCCACCTGGCTTAGATTTCTGCATGCTGCCACAGTCTCTTTGAGTCCACATGTGCCTCAGCTCTGCTGTGTCTGACGGGCCATGTTTCTTTGCTATCTTCTATCCCCACTGCCTTCCATTATTAATTTTCTAAAGAAAGAATGTCTGGAGTGAACCTCGAAATCATTCACTGATTTGTTTAAGGATTGATCACTATTAAAAAATTGTCTCTCAGGAAATCACAATTTTGTTCCCACAAAGGACCTTCAAGACCTGGTTCCAACACCCTGGCCCATTTTGGAACCTTCAAGGTCAAACACTCCGACTAATTATGGTTTTTTTTGTTTTTTTGTTTTTTTTTCACTTCAGGTGGACCATTTCTTACCAGAAACCACGAGAAGGGGTGTCTAACTTGGTATTTTTAAGTCCTAGAAGTTATACTTTTACTGATTTTACAGAATGAGTAACCCTAATTCAAAAATTTGAAATTCAGAATGCTCCAGATTTGAAAATCTTCCCTTCCATCTGTTTTCCCATCATCCTCTCCATGTTGGTCCATAAGATCTCTGTAAACACCAATGACATGAACTATTTTGCCTTTAATATGTAGGGTGACTATTTTTCCAGATTGCAATAATATATTTTTAATATATTAAGATTTACATCGTTATCTTCTGTTCCACATGACCTGTTCCTTCATGAGCAGACATTGCAAAAATAATAATAATAATGAGGAAGGTGTTGCAAAAACTTTACCAAAGGATTTTCTAATGAAATATTAGCTTTTATATTAGTCTATCAAATTTCCTTATGCTTCCTTTCTATTTATGGTGTGAATTATACAACAGATTTCACTGTGTGTACTATGCATGTTGGCAAGACCCTATAAATAATTGTAGTTCTTAACTAACACTGTGACATGGCACAGTTTTTTAATTTAGAGTGTAACATTAAAAATGTAGTTTCCATCACTATTATTTTCATTAGTCATATTATCTTCACTAGAACATATTTCTGTTCATATCTTTGTGTGCATCTTTTTGGTTCCTTTAGGGTTAAATTCTTTACTTTTTCTTTCTTTTTTTCTTTTTTTGAAGTGATTTTACCTTTATTTCTTTCACTTTAAGACAATCATTCAATTTCACAGTGATTTCTGGGGTGGGGCAGAAGGAAGGCATCACTCAGAATGCTCCAGGCCGTGACCTGGTTGGCCTCACTGGGGAAGCTGGAGGAGCAGGGACTGCCCTGCTGGCAGGTAGGTGATGTTCCCAGAGCAGGAGAGCTGGTATGCCAGGTCCTCAGCGGCTTTCTGCTTCCACAGCTCAATCAGGCTGTGGCCTGTGAGTTGGCGATCAGCTCAGCTGCCTTGGAGTCCCCCTCAGCAGGGACGATGGCTGCCTCCTTCTGCTGCTCAGCCTTTCCCACCACAAATCTGGCCCTCTCCGCTTCCTGCTGAGCCACCTGTTTGGCTTCCACTGCCTCTGTGAACTCCTTCCCGAAGGCCAGATGTGTCAGGGACACGTCATCCAGGATGAGCCCAAATGTTGCTGCTCGCTCTGTGAGGTCATCGCTCCCCTGTCTGGAGACCAGCTCTCTCTGGGTAATCAATGTCCCAGCATTGAGCCACCGGAAGAGGATGCGTAGTGTGATGTTGACGTTCTGAAGTCTTCACTACCAGTGATAACCAGAACATTTCGTGGCTGAGAGCGGCAGTCAAAGATAATTGGTGTCTGTACCCAAGGGATGAGAAAGTGAGTCCCTTCCCCTGCCACAGTGTCCCGTATGCCATGGAATCGGTCAAAGATGACAGCCCTGTGTCTAGCATCCATGTTATATAAAGCAGAGTTCACTGTGTCTCCTGCAACTGCTAACGCCAGGCTGAACTTTCCTTTCCGATGGACTCAAACACTTTGGCAGCCATGACTCCTCTGATCTCCACCTGAATCCCCCTAGAGTTAAATTCTTAACCATCCCTAAAAAGAAAAACCACTTGACTACATAGTGATGCACACGGGCACGCAGGATTGTTTCCTGTTTAGAACACCCTAGAAAGAACCGTTCACCATTTACGACGCTCTAGCTGTGAGCACCAGCAGGAGTGTTTGCACATGGTCATTCTTCAAGACCCACTAACTGCCTTTGATGCTTTTATGTCTACGGCTGTTGCATTTCTTCGGTGTCAGCAAACTGAGGATCTGTGAACAGTTTCCCATTTGCTCTCTTTATTTGTGAACTGTTTGCCCCCCTGTGGTGATGATCTTGAACTTGAGCACGTGGAGGCAAGCTCAGCAGTGAAACTTCAACACTTATTACTAGTCTGCCCTCGTAATTTTCCTGTCAGGCAGGACCTGAGGACATTAATCATTGCCACACTTGAAGGGTGTCACTGGCATTGCATAGGTAAAGGCTGAGGGTGATGTTAGATATCTTAAAAATGTACAGCTCGGTGACTCCCTACCCCAGTTAGTTGGTTCCAGTGTCACTGGTGCTGAGGCTGACTCTATTTCCGAACAGACCAGCCACCCTCTGTGGCCCTCTTTTGGCACAAATCAAAGGACTAAACTAAGAAAACATGCCTGGAATAGCAGTAGACTAGATTTATTGGTGCAGACACTGGGAGCTTCTATCAGCGAGTCCCATTTCCCCGGGGCTTTCACTTAACATGTAACGTGGCTGGACAGAGAACAGGGTGCTGAAGCCAGGGTACCATCATCTCCTGCATAATACCCGACGTGCAAATTAACTCTCCAGTGTCTCATGGGCCTGACCTCTCACCAGACCCTCCGGTGACGGAAAGTCACTCAGGGAGACTGGGAAAGCCTGTACCATGTGGACCTGATGGGGACATCACAGAGACTGAAAAAGGTGCAATGATATTTGCACAGGAGTCAGGGAGGCGAACATTTAGTCCAGACTGGTTAGGAATCAAACCCCAAAGCAGCCGGAGACAACATCCCAAGGTGCACCTGTCATCTGGGTGCCCAAGGCAGCTGCACCAAACATCAAACTCCTTCCTTTCTGGCTCATTCAAAGTGCACTGTGCACGAAGGTCTGTGCTCCACAGCAAAACACAGAGAAAAAACAAACAGGTCTTACCGGGGGTCCTGGTGGAGGGGGAGGGGGAGGAGCCCCCAGAGGTGGAGGGGGAGGAGCCCCCAGAGGTGGAGGGGGTGGAGCCCCCAGAGGTGGAGGGAGTGGAGGCAGAGGAGGTGGTGGTGGTGGCGGCGGTGGAGGCGGCACCGGCATATGTCACAGTGTTGGTCTCTCTTGCTTAGGAATGGTTCCAAGAGAGTCGTTTCTGGTCTGCAAAAGAGGAAAAGGGATTGTTTTTAACATGGATGTGCTTTGTACACGGCTGATGCAGGTCTCCCTGACACGGGCATTTGTAGCCAGCTCCACTCTCCCTGCCTCCTTAGCTCGTCTGATCAGCCAATCACTGAGCACTCACGGGGAGGCCAGCCTGGGCTATGTGCTGGCAGCGAGAGAAGTAGATAATTTGGTGATAAGACCGATAGAATGTACCCTTGATTCTCCACAGAAAGGGAATATTTAAGCACACACCTCCCTCATTCTAAATTGATTTTCCCATGACTCCTGCATCATTAACCTGCGGTTTTATCAGTTTTAATGTGTTGGGCACAATCGCCATCTTCATAAACAGAATGGCATCCAGCCATTTTAATGCTTCACGTTCAGCTTCACACAGGATGCTGGCCTTAAGCAAGGCTTACGAGGGTGCTCTGATCTTCTTGTGCCTTTCCAGTATGTCAGCTATCCCTCTCCCTTATTGATGTTTCTGCATAACTGTCTTGGTGCTGTGTCCTTGATTAGACTTTCTACCTGGTGTTTGTGACACACAGAACTTCTGGCAAGGTTCTACAAACACAGTTCTCTTTCTAATGGTTAATATTATAAGGTATCTGATCTCCAGATACATGCATTTTTTTTGCAACCCCTAATGTGTGTGTGTGTGTGTGTGTGTGTGTGTGTGTGTGTGTGTACACCTGTGCATATATATTTCTTCACTGCTACAGAGGCGAACCCAACCAAGCAACAGAATACCTTTCTGCAACCACTGGTATGTCTCTACCTTTTCCATAGTGCAGACTTTGTAACCAGCTAGCCACAGTTCCCACAATAAACCTTGACAAACAGCAGGACCGTGCTGGCTTCTATAGGTGTACGCCACAACAGGCACAGCTTAGGGCACAGACACAGGCACGGAAGAGCTGGGATCGGGTGGTCTGTCTATTCTGATAGAGGTGTACCACCAGCAGCCGGGAAAGTCAGGGCATTCATTACAGGTCACTGAATGAGGAGACAGGTGATTGTATCCAGCCGAAAGAGGAGGCCGATTTAGCTAATCTTTGCAGGAGGCCACTGTGAAGGGGGTTCAGCTCGGCTTTACCACATCTTTCAGTAAATTAACCAGTTTCTGCTACTTAGGTTGCTTTGGTTTGCAAAGGTTTTAAAATGCTTTTCAGGCCAAGAAAGGATCAAGTGCCCACAGCGTGAGAATAGTTCTTTGTCTCTCTCTCTGTTCCTTACCTAGCTTTGTCCCAAGAAACCGAGGAGAGCAATTAGGTACCCCTGGAATTACGCCTTGCTGAAATCACAGGGCATAATTTTCCAAAGTTTGGGATTAAAGATATTTTCGTGTGTATGCTTCATGGCTGTGGAAGCATTTTCTCCCTTGACAGATATAATCACTAAATGATTTTTTAGAGAGGTACTTTTTAGAATCTGGTGGTTAAGCATACCAACCCCCAGGAAGTCCCGGGCTGCACCAGCAAGCTCTTTGATGCCTTCTGCTCTCTTCAACCATTAAGAACCATTTTTGCGTTGCTCTGAAATTTATTCAAAATGCCTAAGATATTTGAAAAGCCAGCTATCCAAAAGCTTTTATACTTCCCCGCAACCTGTGAAATATTCAAAAAGCAGCATTTGCACAAACACTAGCTACTTAAACAGAAGGGAGAATTTAAACAGACTGGCACCCAGGTCTGCTTGGCTTCTTCACCAGGTACATTTTATCTGGAAAAAAGATTGAGTGCTCTAAGGCATCAAGTTGATACCAGACAGAGTCCACAGGACGGGTCCTCTATACAACGAATCCCACACAGGTCCCAGGACACAGTGGCTGTGCTTAGCGTCACCATGGGTAACTAGAATAATCATCATGAAAGGAAGAGGGTAAACACCCCCCATGGAAGCTGGGGCAGCAAGGAGGGTAACAGTATCCCAGTCTGGAGGGGCTGCAGTCCTGACCCGGGGCCCAGCACTAAGCTGGTCTCAGTTGTCTGTCTGCAGGTGGCTTTTATAGCTTTTAGAATACCCACAGACCACCTGAGCTTACGGTTTCAGCATTTTCTATAAATCAAATCATGTACATAGTCAGGTAAAAACGCTTACCATTAATGGAAATTAGTAGTAAGAATAAACACAGTCATGATCAAGCCAATGATGTTTATCCACATGCCCTCGAAACCCATCTCCAATTTCTCAGGGGAACCTAAGCCGAATTCTTGGTCACTTATTTTTTCAGAGAAGTTGAACATATGCTTTCCTCCACACTCCCCCAGAACAGGCCAACACTGATCCCTGGGGACCACATTCTGAGAGACTCTGGTGGAAGCTCATAAGAAAGGCAGCGTCTCTGCTGGACACGGGCTCAGCGTACAGGGTAGTATCTTCTAGTAAGGGATGCACATGCCAGCTAAGGCCTCCTGAGTTTAGGAGGCTAAACACTGCCTCACAGCCACACGCTTTGTCCTTCCCGAGAAAACTGAGTTTTGCACAGATTCACTGACTTTTAGCAGGGCAAGCCTACGTGAATGGCAGGCTGTGCTTAGAGCCGGAAGTGACTAAGAAAGGTAGGGATGCCTCTCTCATTTCAGAAAGGTCCCCAGGAAGGACTGCTGCACCCGAGAAACACCCGTTTCCGGAAACTCTGGAACTCTGTCCTGTTCAGATGTTCCAGTCAGTTGCTAGCTGAACAGTTACAGGGTCATCTCTGCGGATTCTAAAAAAACTCATTCCTTAACCACTGTCATTACAAAACTCAGTGTCATGCCTCCAATGAGCTCATAAATCAGTTTTCGTTTATTAGGCTCTTGCTAAAGTGCAAATTGGCTACTAGCTCATTCACTGAATTCTTTATAATGGCTGAACAGCACTTGGTGAAGGGAAAACCAGAGATATTGATAATATTCACTATGACTCAAACGCATAATATCCACTGTGTGTGTGTTTCCCCAGGGTGAGAGTAGACTGTTGGTTTTCTTGTCTTTTCTTTTTTCTACCACTGGGGTGACACCTGTAAGGAATCATCACACACCTGTAAGGAAGCATCACTTTATGTAATAGTTTCATTTCTAAAAAGCATGTCTCTACTTTTGAAAAACAGAATCCACCTTATCCGTGAACACAATCAGATCATCCAGTGTAATGTAACAAGCCACTTTCTAAAATGAAGGCTACCTCTTTAATTTATGGTGTTAGATTTTACCAGGAGGGTGTTTTTTAACTTAACAGCTGGGTGGTACCTCTTCTCTGGGAACTAGGAATTATGCAGAAATGCTGTCCTTTGGGGTAACATCATCTGGACTAGAGATGGCAATGAGCCACCTGCCAGACACAGGGTCAGCATCCTTAGCAGTATCTTCCCAGTAAGGAAGGCATGTGCTGACTAAGGTCTCCTGTGCCTGGGATGCTCACTGGATAAGGTGGAGTCTGATGTTCAAAAGAAGAGGTGCATTTTTTTAAGAAATGTAACTATTACATAAGGTGACACTTGCTGGAATTACAGATGATTAGAACTGCCCCATGTGGGTCCTCAAGAGTGCTCTTAACCACTGAGACATCTTTCCTGGCATGCCTTATTATTGCGAAGAAAAGCAATGCTGGTTTTTTGTGATAACTAAGGGAGACTGACACAGCTTTAGAGACATTATCCACATCACAGAATTCCAGAGAGATAATGTAAGACCCAACAGTTTATACCCAGCCTCACTGCCATTGCAATAAAAAGGCAAGTGTAAATGTTTTTAATGCCAAATTCAAGTTCCTGGATGTGCACTGATGATAGCACAGGAAATCTGGTTCTACAGTTAGCAAGCATGGCTGCCATTTATTTGGGCCTACTTTCTCTTCCTAGCTCTCGGTTTTCCCTATATACATTGCATGTTTTCCCTTATATGTGGAATGTGTGTGTGTATATGCATGTGTATATGTGTGTGTGCATGTGCATATGTGCATGTGTGTGTGTGTGCTTGTGTTTATGTATGTGTGCATGTGTGTGTATATGTATGTGTGTATGATGGGAATAGACATGGGGGGGGAGATCTTAAAAGTGAGAAGGGGACAGCAGGGAGCACCATTTGGAGGAAGTAGGAGAGTAAGAGATTAGGAGAGGAGGGTGGGGGTGAATTAAAACAAGGCATCCTAACTTTGAAAATCATGAAAAGAAAGAAATACAGCTAATATCCAAAACAGCAATCCCACTACAGAAGCTATCAACCCAGAGGGATGTAACCAGCAAGAATCATCAAGTAAAAAGGGCCACAAAGTGGAGAATACATGCATATTGATTTTTTAGCTACTACAGAGAGAGTCAAATACTTTTGAAGTATTGACATACATTCAAGAATAAAAGTATATTAAAAGATGTAACTGTAAATACAAGAAAAATTAAGGGAAGTGATTCTATCAGCCAAAACTGAATGGCAGAAAAGAGATTTCAAAAGGAACAGTGTGGGGTGTGTGTGTGTGTGCACGCTTGCGTGCGCACATAGGCACACGTGTGTGTGTGTGTGTCAGTATTTGGCATTGATTATGTTTTTCACCACATGAAAAACACATACAAGCAAAACCATGGTCCAGAGGAATTCAGGGATTAGAATTAGCTATAGAGTCATTTGGAAAAAAATGAAAACAGTTTACTTTCAGGTAGAGTATGGAAACAAGACAAATTAAAATGGTTCATTAGTTAACACATTAAAAGGAAAAATTAGCAGTAAAACTCGAGCAGAACAGAATAAAAATAAACGCAGGCGTATCTGACCATTAGTTCATGAAAATAAGCTAAACTTGCAAGCTACTGAGGATGCTTTCAGATTGGACTGAAATCCACCTGTGTGCCGTCTAAATCATGCACACTGAATCAGGAAACGTTGAAATCAGTCCAAAACCATAAACAAGACAAATAAGAATTCTTTACAATGCCGATGCACCAGAAATATTAACTGCTGATTAGCACTGATCAAAGTAATAATGCAAACTTGCAAGGAGTCTGTGGTAGATCATTTCCACAACACCGGCACTCAGGAAGCAGAGGCAGGAAAGGTACATGTGTAAGACCAGCCTGAGCTCTACAATGAGCCTTTCAAGCAAGCAAACAAACAAACAATACCATTCTAGGCCACCCAAGAAGACGGGACAGAATTGGTGTTTTTATCGAGGAATTGCCCACCCATATCAGACCTATTAGACATGCTAAAGCTGGGAACATGGCTAAGTACCGAAGTGCCTGCCACAAAGGCACTAGGACCTGAGTCCACATCTCCAGAACCTGCATAAACGTTGAGCTCACATCTCTAGCTCTAGCAATGACCGGCTGTGGAGGGGATAGGCACATCCCTGGAGCTCGCTGGCCAGCTAGACTAGCAAAACTGAGGAACTGTAGGTTCAGTGAGAGCTTCTGTCTCAAAATAGAAGGTAGAGAGCAAACGAGGAGGACACCTGAAGCTGACCTCTGACCTCCAAGTGTGCTCACACCTGTGCAGGAACAATACATACACCAGGTATACAAACGGAAAGGCTTATATAAATGGAAGGTAGGAAAAAAATGATGGTATGCCCTGAGCATAAAAGATTTATTCTTTAAGTAGTTCTTAATATAGGCACAGAAGCACTGTACAATTGCTGCTGCTGTGCAGGGGCGGGGGTGGGGATGGGGGGGTTGGGTGATCGAATTAACCCAAAGGCAAAGGCAGGAACACAGCAGATCAGACTCTCTTTAGAATCCAATACAGGAAGACTCAGAGAACACCTTTCAAATGCTAGCCCGGAAAACTCTGGGGCACTAAATAAACAACTGAACGATCCTATGAAGGTTGTGACAAATGGAACATTGCCAAAGCACAGGTCAGAGCATATCACAGCTGTCAGCGATGACAATGACACAGACGGACGGGAGGACAGCTCCTGAGGACTCTAATGACAACGGCTGCTAAAGGGAGTAGAGAAAAAGAAACCAACTTTCATCTGTGAGTTTATAAACAGATATTTAGAAATTAGGAACATGATAAATGTTACAACTTATGAAGGCTCAAGGCTTCTCTGAAAATCAAACATCAAAATAAATCCTCCAAAGGATCAGAAAATACAAAAAGAACAAGGAAGGAAGGGAACCCGAGACAGTCAGGAAGACGCTAAATGTTTCTGCTCTAATCTGAAATCACATATTAAATTGGACAGCTTTCAATTAAAATACAGATTAGTAAAGTGACCAAGACAAGAAAGGATGGGGCACACTGAAAATGTCAAAGGTCTGCTGACAGTAAACAGAAAGGCCCTATAACCACCCAGCTGCTGGGGAAGAGGTTAACTATGGGTAGCAGACAGACCCAAAGCCGAGACAGACAGACCCCCCCAACTCCCACAGCACTGACCAATCTCACTCATGAGCAAGATCTGAGAAACATACATAAGCAGAAATCTGAAATATTTAAAGTAACACCCGTCAGCTAAGGCTAGTTCAAAGTCAAGGGCATTTCAGCCAGGTGTGGGGGTACACACCTTTAGTCCCAGAACCTGGGAGGTCGATGGAGGAGGATCTCTGAGTTGGAGGCTGGAGAGTGGGTTCCAGGACAGCCACAGCTACACTGGAAGACTCTTGTCTTGAAAAACCTAACGCAGGAATATTTCAAGGCAAAAGCCACCTACTGATCTAACTTCTCATAGTCAGAGCACTGACAAAGAAAGTCAGCATCTGCAGTATGGGCTCTGATGGTGAAAATGCTTGCTGCTCAAGCCTGAAAAGCTGAGCTTGAACCCTAGAACCCATGCAAAGGTAGAATGAGGAAACAGATTCTACAGCCCTGTCCTCTGACCTCCCCATGAGCGCTGTGTCACACAAGCCCCCACACATTTTATACTCCCCCACATACAGTGATCATAAATAGAATGATTTACATAGCTGTCTCTCGACTACAATACAAAACACGTCACAGTAAATGAGGAAAGACTCCAAACATTCCAGTTAAAGTCAGGAACAAATCAGGAATGAGTACACTGTCACTACCCCGTGTCATCACTCTAGAGGTGAGAGTCACTCGATTCAGTTATGAAGGAAATAAAACACATATTCGGCAGGGAAAACCTGAGAGAATCAGAGGGAAGATAACTTTGAATCACAAGGAAAGTTTTCAAGGTGACTCTTCAGAACCCGTAAGCAAAATCTCAGCATCCCTTCCGTGCATAGAAAACAGCTGCTCGAAAATACTGTCACCCTCAGAGACAACTGCTCTCGTAAGTCAGCCTGGAAATATGGAACAGAAGATTCAGAGATGAGATGAACCTGTAAGACACGGCTGAGAAACAGAGAGGACGCAGAGAAAACACACTTTACTTTCCAATGCCCGACAAAGGTCACACTGGGCTGTAAACCTCAGTGACCATGGTGGAAATACAGACTTGCTTGCTTTTCAGAGTGGGGCAAGACACTCTGAAGTTCACATGCAAAACTCAAGGCCTTGGATAATAAAATGATAAAGCCATAAGCCATACCATTAAGGAGAATAGAGAAGTACTTGGGCAGTGAATCTCAGAGCCCCAAACAAATATGTATATATATATATATATATATATATATATATATATATATATATATATATATATATATATATATATATATATATATAAAGGACACTGCACATGGGATGAGGTGAAAAAAGACTTATTATTCAATAAAAATTACTGAGAAAATCGAGGAGCAAACGAGAAACATAGATGTTAATGTAAGGATCCCATGCTGTGCCTTAAAAGAAAACCCAAAATACTAAAATTTTAACATCTAAAAAAGGGAAACTATTATCATATGAAAAATATAAAAGATTTTAAAAAATCCCTCAAGACAAAGTATGGGGGAGACTGTTTGGTGGGTAAGAGCTCCAAGTAACGGAGAAATGAAGACAAATTAGAGGGAAACTGTATCATATCAAAGTTATAGTAGGATCGCTTTTTAATTTTTATACAAAGACTTACACATTCATAATGAAAAGCAATAAGGAGATGATATAGATATAGATATAGATATAGATATATTGCCTAAACAGTTCATAGCTTTAAAAGAAAGAGTATAAGTGACATTAATGCACATTCAAAGATGCTCCATTTTATTCATGAAAAAATGTTGAGTCAAACCCACAAAATACTGTTCTGTGTCATCAGCTCATCCAGGCTCACAGTGTGCATAAACACGCACTGGAGAGAGTGGGGGGCTCACTTACTCTCCTGCACTGACAGAGAGCAGAAGTCACTCGCTCCCGTGTGCTGGGGAGCGTGTGGGGTCAAATGTATCAACTTTTACACGTGCTTTCCAATTTTAAGACTTTATCTTTGTGACATGCCCATACGTATGAGAAACAATATATTTTTTAAAATAGCTAAAGACCATAGAAATAGCTAAAGTCATAAAGCATATGACTTACTACCATTGGTGAACTAAGTTAATCCACACCCTATAATGGTTAACGAGATGGCTCTTTATAAAGAATATAGTAGACTTGGGTGTGACAACTGTCATGGTCTCTAGGTTACAGAAAGTAAAAAAAGAGAAAGAGCAGTCTGCAGCAAATGCACAGTCTGCGCATTTATAGCCACGCTTTGGCTTAGATATGCGGACGGCATCTAGAACACGGAGCAGCTAGGTAGCCTGAGAAGGGTTGGTACTACACACTCCTTACACGCTCAAAGCATCCGTGCACTGTTACCTGTTCCCAAATCAAAACGACGAATGAACAGATTCAACCAGGGCCTTGCTAGTTCTGGGTTCCTTATTTGGAACCGTGAAGTTTGCTTGTTTGTTTGTTTTAGGCTTCATACCACTCAAAGGAGATCTCTGTGCCAAAACAGGAAATGTAGATGAACGAGAAGCAAAGACATCAAAGCAGTATTGACCCTTCGCCAAGAGCTACCATTGAGCCTCTCCGTTTGCTCCTATGAGGATCCCCACACACAGCCACTCTCATCCACAGTGTCAGGGGTGGGGGTGGGGAGACTGGCCAAGTGTGCTAGGAGAACAGTCAGAGATGGAATAAATCACTCCCCAAGCACTGCTCACAGCTAACTTCTACAAACTTGAGGTGAGCTCACTGCTTTACCGCAGTCTTCCTAAACCTTGTTGCCGTTTTGACTTCTTTTCAATCAAGATGCTTTCACATCGCTGTGGCAAACAGATGTGTAAGATAGGTATAAAACCAACCATTCGTAACCAAAGCACATTGCATGACATTCTCAAGGAATTAATCACAACAGTACACAAGCAACTAAAACTCCTCGGGTCTTTGATAATAGTGTAAGGTTGCCATTGGTCAAGAATGGAAGCAAATGTGCTTTGCAATTTTTTCCATAAGAACCTAAATCTTGACTGGGTTTTGATACCTAGGATGTAGCCCATCTTCAATGTTTTTCAAAATTGCTTGACAAATTTGACTTTATAATAAATGCTGCTTTTGATCCTTTGTGTAGTATAAAACTCCAGATATGAATTAGAGCCTGTTCTAGTTTGGGTTTTGGTGCTCTGGTAAGTCTCTGGCTAAAAGCATCTGGTGGCAGAAAGGATTTATTTCATGCCACTGCTGCCAGCCCTTCAGGAACGGAAGTCAGGGCAGGAACCAACAGGCAGGAACTGAGAACCCACCGTGCGTCTAGAAACACCAGAAAGACACACACCAGGCACCAGCCCCACTACACTTTCCATCTTCTTTCTAGAACTCTGCTAGTGGGATTCTTGAGTGTAGAACACACACACTTGGGTAAAACTCAGAGCAACAACTCTTAAACCATGCAAGAGCTGTTGAAATGTGGGGAAGGCAAATTTCACACTCAAGATCATTGTCCATCTGTCCATCTGTGTTTAGTAGTTATGCCTGAGTGATTCAGCTTTCCCTCTGATTTACGGTAAAGCAGAACAGTGGGAACAAAGGTATTTTATCCAAATATCAGGCGAATAAACATCGGCTCTAAGTAGACACGTAACACCAATTTCTGCCATTCTTATTTTTGTTTTTCCCATATCTCTCTCATCTGTCTGTCTGTCTGTCTATGAGTACTTATATATGTATGTGTGTATAAACATCACCCACTCTGACAAGGCACATTCATTTTTCATTATAATTTTATTCTCTGATGGTCCTGGTTAGTCTCTCCTTGATGGAGCTCAGTCTGGGATGACGATTGCTTAGCATAGGCAAACTCCCTGAGTTCTGTCCCCAGCATGCCCAAAACAATGCTGAAAGGCATGGGTATTTGCTAATAATTTGCTATAATTTGTTAACAAAATGGCAGTTCACATGTTCTGATTGTAAGTAGCAATCTACCTGTTACCTATACAATCCACTTTCACCCTCCGCTCCCGCAAGAGAGACATAACCCAGCATGACACATAGTATCAGCCTCATTTTCAAGATGTGGAAAGTAATCACCCCGAGGAGCAACAGCTGCAGTTTTGCAAACCACAGGGCACCTAGGCCAGTGTGACACTAGGCCCATGTGCCTCTGTATCCAGCCTTTGCCAAGTTCATCCATCTCCCCTGAGTCTGCAAAGGATGACACATATGCACTGCTGATCACTGCCATACACTAACTGAACATACCTATGGGACATGCTAAAATTCCATATATGTGTAAACCAAGCATTAAGCATGCTTGATCATGCTTACTAATTTTCAGCATGGCTGGCACTGTTCTCCCTCCTCTCTGCTTCTCCTCCCCTTCCTGCTCCTCCTCTTCCTGCTCCTCCCCTTCCTGCTCCTCCTCTACCTGCTCCTCCCCTTCCTTCTCCTCCCCTTCCTGCTCCTCCTCTTCCTAGCCCTCTTAGTCCTTCATTGCAATGGGGGGGATCAAAGCCAGGCCTTGTGCATTCTAGGCAAGTGTTCAGTATACTGTTGGGCCACATCTCTAGACCAGCATCTTTCATAGTCAACCGTAGGTAGAAACATGTCTCATGGCCATCAATTTATGAATGCAATATAATGGACAATAAAAAGCCATGAAATTCACTTTGAATGTTATTGTGCAAGAAAAGGCAAACACACACACACACACACACACACACACACACATATACACACACAGACAACAACACCAAAAACAACAACACAGTTCCTCTATGTATCCACTGAGAAAAGGCCAGGATAGGTAAAGGTTGATTAATGGTGGGCAGAGCTGAAAGGAGAGGACATGGAGCTGGGTTTCTTTTGGATGATGCTGTGCGACTCTACATATTCTAGTAATCACTTAAATACTAAAAAGGATGACTTTAAGATGTGTAACTATCTCAGCGAGGCTGTAATTAAGAGATAGAGTGGTCTTCGCCACATACAGCAGGTGAGGCAGAACGCAGGGCACAGAGGATCAAGAGAAATAAAAGCACGTTGGAAACATGAATAAGAAGCCAAGGAAGGAACTCGGGGTGGGCCTCCCCTGAGCAAACGGTGCTGGGATGAAGCTGGCTGTGCCCGGTACAGGGTGTGGTATGATGCTCACCAGGACAGGCTTCCATGGAATTTGGCTATGGGCTTTATTTTGTAAGGTTTTAGATCAAATGCATGTGGCAACATCCCAGTGACTTTCACTGGTTTGTACAATGGTACGTTAATAATAAGGGGGAAAATTCAGGAAGGCAAGGAGGCATTAAGACATGGGGAGGCCTTTGTGGTTCAGTCCTGAGGGCTGTAAATGGTGTATAGTCCGCAGAGAGGAAGCAGCAACTGTCACACAGGAGTCAACGCTAGCAAGGGGGGACTGTTCATGCAGGATGAGTGACAGCAGTGGGAAATGCTGGGTGTTGGGATGGGGAGAAGGACACCTTGCCGAACAGATGACCTAGAGCTAAAGAGAAGCGTGGGGGAGGGACGCACAGGCAGAGAGAAAAGAGAGTTTAATTTGAAAGGACTCTGAAAATGCCCTGGCGAGAAGTAGCCTGAGATCCTGAGAGGGGCAGGGCTGGCTGAGAGGTCTAGGAATCTTCATGGAGACCTTGCTTCCTTTTCCAGCACGCTGGGAAGTGTGACATTTAAAATGACTGAGTCACCTTTGCAATTGCCAATTAAGTCAGGCCATGACTAATGGTGGCAGTGCTGGTCTCTGCCCATTAACCACCCCCTCTAATGGGGGAGGGGTCACCCAGCTGAAAAGATTTGCTTTCGCAGACTCTTACACTTAAGCATCTTCTGACATCATTCTGCCCAGTGAGGTGAGAGCAGACACCTGGGTGGGAGGTTGGGGTACCATTTTCTGAATAAAAAGGCAAAACCCCTCTAATAAGGCAATGCCAATCTTTAGCTACTGTGCTCTCCTCTTCTCTAGACTAGCCATGTAAACCCAGAGATACAGCAGCCTTCTTGTGACCATGAGGCAGATGTTTAGAATGAAGTATTACAAACTAGGAGGGGAGAAACAAAGACGGGAGGGAGCCTGGCTCTGTGGTGAGTGCTCCTTGCAGCAGCCCCAGATGACCTTTACTGAGAAGTTTACCTTTACACAACAGGCAATTTGCCTCTATCTAAGGTAGATCCAGATGTATACACGCTTCCTGTTTATTTTGGCTGTTAAATACAATCCTAGTTGAATCAAGTCATATCTGGGCATTATACACAGATACAGACAGACAGACACAGACACACACACACAGAGATGGGGTTGAAGGAAGAGGAGAGAGGGAAGAGAGAGAAACAATGTGACTATCAGTATTTTAGTTCGAAGTGTTTAAAATAGAACTTTATAGTATCTCCTTTTACATCTTAACAGTATTTCCCTTTTCCACAGTGTCTTTCTCCTTTCTCACCATTCTAAATTGGAAACTAAAAATGTTACCAGTATGGGGATGGGGAGCAGGTGGGGGGCGTGAGGTGGGAAGGTTCAGTGGTTAAACACCTGCCATACAAGCTTGAGAACCACAGTTCAGATCCCCAGAGCCTAAGAAAACGTGAGGTGGGATATTGAGCCTGTAATGCAGCTTGGGAGGTGGAGACAGGGATCCCCAGAGCAAGCTGGCAAATGAGTCTAGCCATCTTGGTGAGCTCTGGGCTTGATTGATAGACCCTGCCTCTGTTGATAAGATGGAAAGTCAACCAAGGATGATTCCCACCAACCTTGAGTCTCCCCTTGCATGTGCATCCGTATCTGTGCACATCCACAGACATGGTTCTACAAACATACAAAGACGAATGCACATACACCCACATGAAACATGGAAAATAATTTTCAGGTACAGCAAAGCACTGGCTGCTAGTATGAAGGAAAATCCGCAAACACGGTCATCTGTTGAAGGGGCTGCACTCGCAGACACCCTCCAGTCTTTTCTGGTTGATTGATTATAGTTCTTGCAAAAGCTTCAGCCAAACGTGTCCACCTGACTCTCCTAAGGATTACCATCTCTAGAAGGAGAAATCTTCCTCTCCCTCAGGAGCATGGCTGACAAAACAGCAAGTCACTGGACTGAAGTGCCCTGGCCCTTTACACAGGTGCCCTCCTGAGCTGTGGTCTGGCATGCTATCTCCAGAACCACAGTCACTAGAGTTCCAGAAAACATGTACTGTCCTCTGCCACAAAACTCCCATTGTCTGTAGGCAAGAATCATGCTGAAGACTTGGATCTCCATGGCAACAGTGCTGGTTTTAAAGGCCTGCCAGGGGAAAGTTATCCAAGGTTTCAGGACCAGGAAGAGCTGGTAAGTGATCTGTGTTTATCTCCTGGTTGCTGTAGATTGGGTCACAATTTGTGTTTCCCTTTTTGCTCTGGCTGTCGGGAAGCTCTGACCAGCTTTTGGTTCCCCTCTGGAAACTGCATTCACCTTATAATACATTCCTGCTCTATAGATTATCTCTATCTCTATGGACTGTAAGGTTTAGGGGTAATCTCCAGTTCTGCTCCGTGTGCTCCTTTTAGCTTAGCTCATTATGAATTTTCAGTTGCTTTCTACCTACTTCTGGCAAACTCAATAGTTTTATGGAATGGGGACCAAGGAAAGCCCATAGTTGTAAAAAGCACCAGGTTACCATTATAACAAAAGTATCCCTGTTTCATTGAAGATCACCGTGAATACAGCACAGTCCTATTTACCCATCTGTAAGGACTTTGAGCTATTCCCACTTTCACACAGAACGTAGGGGATTTGCCAAGAACCATGCAGCGAATCAATGATAAACTCAAGCCCATGAGTTCTGAAGTATACACCTCATAGCTAGTACCCGGTGCTTATTTGCACGAAGTGGAAGCATCCTGACTTCACAAGTTGAATCTAAAAATCTCCATGCCTGTGAGGGCTCTTGGAATGGTCTTACACCTCTTAGACTCTTAGCTTAGCTCTGACAGGAGTAAGCTGTTAGCTGTTAGGAACAGTAGCTAGCAGCCCGGGTGCCTTCCTCTGACAGCTTCATATACTGACCTAAAACCACCCATGCCACCCGCCCCCCCCCCCAGCTAACTCTGGAGCTGACCTGAACTTCCAGCCCAAAGATAAGTCTGACTGTCTCTTCTGGGTGCCACCATCTGAGACTTAGCCTGTCACCGGAATCCTACAAAGGACGGGATGTTCCTGAACATTTCCCAACAGTGTCTGGCTCACTCGGCACCCACAAGGCGTTTTTTTACCACATTGGCTCTGTTTCAGTAGATGACCCCTTGGTATGTGGACACTGTTGATCAAGATTCAATGTCTGGCTTCACATCTGGTGTGGGGAAAGCCCCTCCCCCCGCACTGCTCCCCACAAAAAGGAAAGAGCCAGATCAAATAGCAAGTGGAGGTTTCAAGTGCATTACTGGCTGCAGCCAAGGAGAGTAAGTATGGCGGTGTGTCTGTGAAGCATTAGCACAGGGGAGTTGCCCCCTTGGCAGTGGCCAAGGAACTAATGAATCTTTTTCTCAACCAGCCAGACTCCGATTTACTAGTTCCCTCTTCAAATCTGTCTTGTCATATGCTATGAGCCAAGTTCGTCAAATATTACAGTTCCTTTCTAAATATTTCATGCAGCCAGAGGCAGGCGTTCCACCATGAGAAGGCAGAACTCATCAGGAGATAACTGTGTGACAGGCTCGTTGCTGAGGGGACCCACACACAGATGTCTTGGTAGGGCTGCTCAGTGGTCTCTACCCCTAACCCTCACAGTCCCAAGAAGACAAAAGTTCAGTGTGCAGTCCAATGCTTGTGGAAAAAACAATCACATTTCTGTCTCTAAGTTCAGACTCAGAACAGAAATATAAGGCCATTAGGTCATATAACAGGGCAAATTTCAACAGGACATCATTCTTTTTTATAATGTGACTGTGTTCTGAAATGTTATTACATGTATAGAAAAAAAAGTATTTATTCCATTAAGTTATTTTTTGTAAGTTGATTTTACATTTTTGTTTCTGTTTTTGGTTGGGTTTTCTCTGTTTGTTTTGTTTTATTTTGGGTGTGTGTGTGTGTGTGTGTGTGTGTGTGTGTGTGTGTGTGTGTCACATTGAACTTGTGGAGGTCAGAGAACAATTTGCAGGGTCAGTTCTTTCCTTCCACCACATGAATTCTGGGGATTGAACTAAGGTTGTCAGGCTTAACACAAGCTTCTTTACCCACTGAGCCATCTTACCTCTCCTTTCTGTAGATTTTTAAACATTAGCCCCATAGATCTATTCTATCTGTCAAGCATAGAAGGCAGGAAAAGTTGAGGCTCCCCATGAAAACCCTCTCTGCTCTTCTGTGTTGATCTCATTCTGGTTGCAGCTCTCTCTCCCTGGCTCCATGATTCCTTTTTGTGTGTGTGTGTGTGTTGGAACTGACTGCAAAAATCTCAACCTGTACTCTACGGTTGCTGAACAATAATCGCCTAAAAAGAGCGTTGCCAGGCTGGGCCAGCTGGCTGTCTCCCATTCCTGAAACTGCATGTTCTTAGACACACACGCTCTCCTCCGCCCCTTCTGCTGCTGGCTGACTTACTGTAGCACCATGTCACACTCACAAGTGCCTGAAACCGGGGGCCCCTGGAAGGACTAAAAAGGGGGTATACAGCAGCCCTTCAGCTCTAGCAAGGCAGCCTGACATCTGCCCAGGTCAGGGCACCCGAAATTGCACCGAAATGGGTAGTGCGTTTGCAGTTTGAAGTGTCAGACCTGGGTTCTTATCCTCGGCACCCCTGTCTCTTTGTAGTTCGTAGCCGTGAAAAGGCACAATAGTTCCAGGAACCACAGGCTCTTGAGTTAATGCAGCTGGAGGCATCTACAGTGTCTGGCCATTTCCTGCAACTTCTGCACTGTTATTTTTTTTTTCCTCCCCTGTCCTTCCCCCTGTTTTCCTGATTTGGTTTCTCTGGGTCTAAAGTGCATCTCTAAAGTACATTAGTGGGGAGTCTGCAGCAGTCCATGAGCTGCCATGACGGGTGCCCTTCAGCATCAAATATCCACTTAAGTTGTTATTGAAGTAATAATAATAATAAAAAGCCACAAGTGATGTGCACAAGTCTAAAGCACATAACTTCCTGAGTTTCTAGTTACGGAAAGCCAGTCCAGATCCAAAGTGCCTTGAAGGTCTGTCTGCCCAGGTCAGCGGAAGAAAGCCCAAAGGCAGGCAGCCCGGTTCTGACAACTACCTCCACTTTATAGTTTAGAGAGGATAGCTTTCAGAGGAAGGCTGGGGCTGAACAGAGAGTTTATCGGTGAAAACCCTGGTCTGGTGGAAGAGCAGGATTCATTCCCAGTACCCACACAGTGGCTCACAAGGGGTACATCCACAACCCCAGTCCAGGGGATCCAATGCCCTCCTTTGACCTCTAGGGGCACCAGGCACACATGCCCAAAGAAGACTTACACAGAAAGTAAAAGGAGGGAATCTTAAAACCAAGGCTGTCTGATGATTACAACAATAACTGGTGTGGAGAAACCCTCTCCTGGCCCTCTCTGAGGTGTTGAGGGCTTCTAGCAAGAAGACTGAGGCACACAAGCTTTTAAAGCCACACAAGTCTGCCCAACAAATGCCTCGTTTATGTTCAAGGACCCCAGGCACAGAAGAAGAATGCCCATGTCCCATTGGAAACTTTCCTCAGAGTGTCTCCAGATTGTGTGTCAGAGATGCGTCTGGTTTGTCCTGATGCCATTAGACAGACTTTCTTCCTGGATTTCTATGCAGAAACATCTATCCAACTCAGATTCTCACACTCACGGCTGACACTCACACCACGTAGAAGACACTGTTCCCACAGGAGAACGGGTGCCTGCCATCCTACAAGAGAGTCCAGCATGTTCCTTTCCCAAGTTTGCTCCCCTTGAGCTCCTGGGTAGCTATTCAGGGGAATAGCCACAATTATTCAGTCCTGCACACCTCCAAAGGACTTTAAAGGCCATTTGTGGCCAGATGTAAATGGCTAGAGATAATGGACACCCCCCCCCCCCAACACACACACACTGGCTCCTGACCTCAGCAGGCTTGCAGAGAAGCCTCAGGGGAGTCAGGACACAAGCTCCTGGCCCAGCTCTGTCACCAGGAACTGTGTGACCTTGGATAAGTCACTTCTCCCTCAGGAATTGGCTTTCTTCCTGGGGATGGTCCAGTATCTTCAATCCTTGTTTGATTGCACAGGTTTCCAGATCTCTCCTAATCGCCAGGACCCTTCCTAGGTACACCCCCCCCCCACACACACACACCAACGAGCCCACCCTTTTGTTCTGGGGGGGGTGACTTGAGGAAGGGAAGCAGAGCCCCCTTGGGGCATCGGGCCTGAGAGGCCTCCGTGCCAGAAGCTGCTTACAGAACAGTACTGTCCTGGGAGATCACCAGGCAGCCCTGAAGTGACCTCGTGTCGCTATGGTCTCTTTCCGTCCCGTGGCGGGCGGGGAGCGAGTGGCTGCTGCTAGGGCTGGCACTGAGCAGCGCGGGGACATAGTCGCGGCTGGGAACTGCTGTCTGGAGGGGGGGAGGTCCTAGATACTCTCACTCGCCCAGCGTCCCCGACACCGCGGAGGCCATTTCACCTCGAGACTGTCCCCACCAGCCCCCGCGACAACCCGAATCGACCACTCCACTCAGGGCCCGGACGCAAGCGGAGCAGCTACCTGCAGCTGGTAGTAACCTGGTCTCCTGGACTTTAGCCGGCGTCGCCGTCCCCGCCGTCCCCGTCGCCTAGAGAATCCCAGTTAGTCTGGGGACAGTGCCTGGTGTTGCTTCTGCGCTCCTGGCTGAGCTGGGCTCTGCGCTCCTCGCTCGCTCCGGGCCGGGCTTAGGCGCTGCCGGGACGCGGAGGCGGAGCCGCCGCCCCCACCTGCTCTTGGCGGCCGCCCGGGAGCCTCGCCACCCGGCGCACGGGGACGCGGCCCAGAGGGCGGGGTCGCTCTGGCACCCAGGAGGCGGTCCTGGCCGCGCGGCGCAGCTACCAGGTACAGAGTCCCGAGTGTGTGAGCCTCGGGGACAATAGGACCAAGGGCTGGAGTACTCCTGCACGCCACCTCGTCTATATATTACAAACATTTCGGAGCCCTCGCTAAGCTCCATACAGCTCTATAAGCAAGGGGACAAAGGGAGAATGGGACAGCCGATGAGCAGGAGCAGGTACATACAATAAAGAGCCAAGGAGACATCCGGTGTACACAAGCAAAGGGGCACCCTATTCAGACTTGGGCTTCGGAGGGAGGGGTGGGTGTGTGGGTGGAGAGAACTGGGGACGCGGGAGGGGTGGGCAGAGAAGCTTATTCCCAGTGAAAGGTGAGCAAAAAAATCCTGGGAGGTAAGCAGCTTCCGGTGGGGCTGAAGGGGGAAAAAGGCAGTCTGAGATCTAGAGGAAGCCTTCTGAATGAAGTTGGGTGGCCAGCATGTTGATATCCGACTTCACTGTCTCACTGTCCAGAGCTTGGAGGATGCAGGAGATTTGTGCCTGAAGCTATGGTGTGCATTGTGCCTCTCCAGAAGGAGCAATTCAGGCTGGTATTTCCTGTCTCTCACATCTTAGGCATGCCTGCCAGATAAGGATGTCCTGCTGAAGTCTTGACTGGTCCTTGAGTGCCTGGGGTTCTTTTGTAAGCTTGTTGCTCTGTAGGGTCCTACAGTGCACTAGCTAAGGAGCCAAGCTCTCTCCCTTCAAAGCTCCGGCTCCAGACTTGAGGGAGTCAGTGCCAGCAGCTGGATACCACACCGGAAAGCAACCTATCTCTCCATTCACGCGGTCCCAGTTTATATCCCCATTGGACCTCAGCGACTTTCCTAATTACTTACGTTTATAGTCTGACAAACTTATGGTTAGAGTGCGGATTAAGAATACACTCGGGATGTCTTTTACTTTTGTGCTGACAAATATTCAGCATTCTGTTGATTTAGGTGAAGCGGGGGTTATGTGTAGAATGATAATACATATTCCTGGACATGAGACAATGAAGGCTCAAAATCACTAACGATTCTGTGTGAAGAATTACCAAGGGGCTGTTAGTCTCCCCCCCCCCATTAGTTAACTGTGCTCTGATTGGAAAAGGAAGGGAAGCTCAATCTGCAGAGAAGAATTATCTTCATGGTTATATAGAAGTCCCACCAGGTCTTCTATGGAGTCCCAAAACACAAACTATTTGCACAGACAGAGCCACTTATTTTGCAAGTGGCACAGTTTCTGAAGAATATTCCAATTCAGTATAATGCTTGATTCAAAGCAATGTTGTCTGTAGAGTGGGGTTGTTTGGGGTTGAAAACATGAAGTTTTTGTGCTCAAGAGTTCAGTGTCTCACGGAACATGTGGTACTCCCGGCATCCTTTTTCTCTGCACATTGCAAAAGGACTAAGTCCCTGGGAGCTATGTTCCAAATAGCTCAGCTGCTCTCCCCATCGTCTCTATGGACAGAATACAGAATGATAGACCAGTTAAAGACTGAAGGCAATGGTGTCAGTACCATGAGATCACCTAGACTTTCTTAGCATACTTGCCCAACTGAGTTCAATTCCCAGAACTACTAAAAATAAAACAAAGCAAGCCCTCCCAAACAACAACAACAGCCATAAAACTTATCAAAATTAACATAGTAGGGAGAGAGGAGATGGCTTGGCTACTAAAGGTTACCCGGCAGTTGGTTTGATTAATTGAAAGTGGGAGTTGTGTGTATCTGTGTGTCTGTCTGTCTGTCTGTCTCTGCCCTTTCATTCCCTATTCTCTTAATGCTTTGGTATCTAGTGATGCTACAACTAGATTTCAACCAAGAAACAACTAATGTGATACCACTACTATCTACAATAGATAAGAGTAGAAGATGGAGACAGTGTGGTGTTGCTAGGCACCCAAGACAATGCCAGCAGCTGTCCAACTCTGGACTATTTATTAGATGAAAATAAAATGCTGTTTGTGTAAACCACTGATATGGGGGTTTCTTTTTTTCTTTCCTTCCCCTGTGACCCTTCAAGAACACTAGTATTTACTTATTTACTGCCCATTTCTTTCCAAATAGGGGAGTCTTATTGGGAGAAGAACAATTTTTAGAGGTCCAGTCTTACAGGTAATGTATTTCTAATGAGAAGATGTAACCCAAGAGGAATAGACCTTCCCATATCCTCTCATCGCTCACCAGACACCTGCAGTAGCTCACTCTCAGGTGTCTGTTTATGACAGTTCTGCAACTTCATGGGGTCTTTAGGAAGAAAGTACCAAGGTGTTTGGCAGCGCGTGTTCACTTCGCCTTGTCAAATATTTACAAACCAGCTATGATGTGGTGAAACCGCTCTGGTGTTTAGAGAAGAAGATGGAATCGCAGCTCTGTCCTCTGGGAAGTAGTGGCTCAGCCATCAGGAATGTGAGAGGGGGCCCGAGATTGTGTGATGGGTGAGCACATCCTGGATGGAGAGCTGGTACAGAAGTGATAGACCTGCGGGAGGCAGCCTGGTGGAGGAGGGATGCTCTGACACCAAACTATGCCTTCCGGGATGCACAGACATTTCTACTGCCAGGGTCTGGGGAGGAGGCATTCAGGGAAGAGAAAGCCTGAAGGACCTTGGAATTCCACATGTCTAAAACCAAACTCAAGACCCTTATGGAGAAAAACAAATGTTTTTATATAAACAAATTACACTCATCTGGGGTTTAATGTGCATGCTGAGGTACCCACAATCTTGGTGAACAGATGAACCGTTTCGGTCAGCCAGGAAGATTCTCATGTGTAACTCTGCCACAGGTCATTTCCTCCAGCCCAAGGTAAGCCACAGATCTGGCAGTTGCTTTTGTCACTGCACGGCTTGTTTTGTTTGTTTTGTTTTTACTGCCAATTAGTGTTTCATTGTATGGAGAGGCCAGTGTTCGTTGGTGGACATTTGGGTTGTTTCCAGTTTGGGAATGGAACAAACTAAGCTGCTCCTGAATATTCCTGTCACAGTCCTTTCGAGAATAACTTTTAATTTATAAGTCATTAACGTTTACAATAAAATGACCTAAGGACCATAATGAGGCACCAAGTCACATTCACAAAGATGTCAGCAACTTGGAACCTTCACCCACTGTTCAGAAGAATATGCAGTGGTCCGGGCTCTATGATCATTCATGTGCTGGTTAGTTATGTTTCAACCTGACACCTGGGAAGAGGAATCTCAAGGGAGACAACGACTCCATCAGATTGGCCTGTCTGTGGAACATTTTCTTGAATAATGACTAAGGTGGGAGGGCCCTTCCCACTCTAAGCAGTGCCAGTCCTGGGAATGTGGCTCTGGGTTTTATAAGAAATCAAGCTATGAAGAGCAAGCCAGCAAGCAACATTCCTCCATGGCCTCTGCCTTCAGTTCCTACCTTGAGGTTCCTGGTTTGGTTTTTTATACAATGGACTTTAATATGTATGCTAAATAAACCCTTTACTTTCTAAGTGGCTTTAGCCAAGGTGTTTGTCACAGCAATAGAAAGCAAACTAAGATAGTTTGTCCATTCCCCTCAAATGTTAACAAGAGTAACCGTATAGCCCAGAAATTCTTCTCCAGGTCCTATAAGAAGAGGTGAATACAGGAACACAGACAGACATCTTGCACTTGTTCTTCCTGTGAGTAGAGTCTGAACCCCTAGGAGAGTCTGTGCTATCATCTCACTGATTTTTACCCCTGCCATCTGATTCACATTCTCCCTCCCACACACCTTCTGCTCCTTGCCAACTCCTGTGGCTGTTGTTGGAGTTCATGTCTGGTATCTTGTCACCATCTTCAACCTAGGCTTACAGGGTTCCAGGGCTCAGGGGTTCCAGGGTTCTGAAGCTATCACTCTTCTCCCTGAAATCACTCTAAGCCTTCGCAAGTGCAGCCTGCACCTTCTAACTTGTCTTCTTGCAAGCCTTAGTCATCCCCTTCTACTCTTGGGAAAAAGCCCAAAGAACTTAGTGCTGCCTATAATGTAGCCTCCAGATCCAGCCCCATCTCATCCTCTGACTCTTACTCCTATAACTACGCAGTGTCTCAGCTAAGCCCTTGGATTTACCATATGCTGACCACCTCCACCAAGACCATTTCTTTGTTCACATCTTCCTGCTCCTTATTTTTCCAAAAAACACCTTTCTCCTATGATATACCTTCCTTTGAGAAAACCTTCTGGACCCTCAGGGTAGATCAGAACTTTAGTATATAAAACTCCCCCCCTCTGTCCTATTTCAGCACCTAAAGCATGGATTTATTATTTTTTATAATTTTTTAAAATAAAATACATGGTAGGTGTTTTCTCATCTGCATTCTTGAAGGCAGAAATGCCACTTTAAGGCAATAGTACCTCGCATGTCAAAAACCACAGAATGAGCCAACACTTGATTCTTGAATTAGTAAGTTAACAAAACGAGCTTCATGCCTTTACTAACACATCCAGAGAAAGTTCTGTATAATCTCTGAGGTGTCAAGTCAGCTAATGTAGATGCTCTCTCTCTCTCTCTTAGTGAGACATGGCTCCAAATACACAGGAATGCTATGAAACCACAACAGGTTGAGAAGTTATGGACTCTCCCTTCTGCAGCCTTGAGTCAAATCTCTACTGTGTAACAATTTTCTTTATACTGGAGAAAACTTGCAAACAACATCGCACAGAAACCAAATGTTATGAAGCAGTAGTCCAAGGTTATACAAGCACACTCTAGATTGCTCATTCTTAGGACTTTCTGTACTCATACTCCCTAAACAGGCAGGCCGTTTGCAGGATCTCTGAGAACTGACTGTCCCCAGAAGCCTTGCGTGGCAGATAATAATGGCAGCATATAACGTGGCACTAAAGTGCCATTTATCAGCATCAATGGAGAAGGATGGCTCCCTTCTCAGAAACGCTGGTCCATTAGGTGCTACACCCAGATCTCCCTTAGTCGGCTCTTCAAAAGAAGGCCTTTGTCTCCCCTTTACACTTCTCACAGGTGGCAAATGCACATATAAGTTGAGCCATGTGTTTTCCTGTCACATTGCTGGTGCATGTTGGCGAGAGACAGGCTTGTAGGGACACAGGTACGGACAGAAACACTGAGCGCCAGTCCAGTGGAGAAACCCACCATTGTTCCACAGGGGAGCAAGAAGCCACTGTGTCGTGGATGGGTAAAGTCCTCCACAGTGATAATGATGGTGAGGGCCTAGACTTATCAGGTAGGTCTTACCTTCCCGGCCAGCCATGGTTCCTCATCACCATGTCCTGAGCATCTTGCAAAAATGAGCACCAAAACCTTCTGCTGTGCTCGAATGTTGATTGTTCCTAATGTTTCCTGGGATAAATGCTTGGTTCCCGGTGTAATGAGGTTTAAAAGGCAGCAGGCTCTCTTTAAAAGGTGGGGCTTGGTGGAAAGAGATTGGAGCAGGACTACCCAGGTGAGGAAATCAGAGTTAGCATCACAGAAGGGTTTGGAATGAATTCACAGAGCAAGCTGTTGTTAAAGAGCAAGAGACATACCACTTTCAACACGTGATTTCTCTGGTATGTATCTGTTCGAGAACATCCACCATGTCGTGACATAGCTCATGGGCCTCATTTGTCAGCTCCATGCTGTGTAGACTCCCCAGACACCAGGATCACGAGCCAAATGAACTTACCTCACTTATATGTTACCCAGTGTCGGCTCCATTCCACTAACACAAGAGAACTAACAACCTTTGTGGCGACTCCATCACCACAAGTCCTTTTTTTATTTTTCTTCATTCTCCCCAGAAAGGCAGACATCGTAGCTCCTGTTGCTTTAAATAGAAAAATTTGTACTTAAGGTATGCTTTGTTTTCAGTGAAGAAATGGTATCTGTGCCTTGACTCCTTCAGAAAAAAAAGAAGAAAATTACAAAGAAGAAAATTACAAATCATCCATAGTTATATTGTAACACAGATAACCATGAATCATATTTTGGTGTTTTTTTCTGGATCATACCTCCATCTACATAACATACATATACACACATGCACACCTCCATCTACATAACATACATATACACACATGCACACCTCCATCTACATAACATACATATATACACATGCACACCTCCATCTACATAACATACATATACACACATGCACACCTCCATCTACATAACATACATATACACACATGCACACCTCCATCTGTATAACATACATGTATACACATGCATGCCTCCATTTATATGAGTGTGCACAAACCTCCATCTGTATAGCATACATGTACACATATGTACACCTCCATCTATATCACATAGTGTAGACACATTACACCTCTATCTATATAACATACATGTACACACATACTCTGAACTTGTCACCTCACATTACATTTTAGGCAGATTTCCTTGTCATTAGTCAGTGGTAGGAATATGGGACTCAAGAATCAAAAGCTTTTTGCAGTCCACTCCTAGAAGTGACTTTGCTGTTGAGCTACTTTATTTTAAAATACAGTGTTAATTTTGGGTAAAGTTTGGGACTAGCACTCACTAGTAAATGAAAAAGTTTGTATTCATAAAATAAAATGGCGTGACATGGTGGCCCTCCTAGCAGGATGAGTTGCCCCTCCCTTTGGCTATCAGACTATTAAATCAACGGTACCCAAGGATTTGGCCTCTTCATAGGGGGCTGATGCTAGAGAAAGGGAAAGGCTGAAGCCTGCTGCCAGCCAGAGGAGGAACTTGTCTCCTGGAGAAATTTCACACAGTTCTGACAACCTGTCAGACCACCTTGAAAGACAGAGCTGTGCCAAGCCAATAAGTCAGCACTGGACGGGGCCATACCTTGACTAGAACTGCCTAGTACTAAGTATTTCTCTTACCCTCTGTTTCTCCCATATGGTGTGTGTGTGTGTGTGTGTGTGTGTGTGTGTGTGTGTGTGTGTGTGTGTGTGTGTACCATATCATGCATGTACATATGGAGGTCATAGAACAACCTGAAAAATCAGTTCTTCATGTTGGTCCTGGGGATTGCTACCTTAGGCCTGGTGGCAAGTGTCTTTACCTGCTAAGCCATGTCACTGGTCTACTCATAACTGTTTCAAGCCTAAATCTGTGTCATGAGTCCAGAAGATGGATGTGGGGACAGGGTCACTAGACCTTTTCCTTTCTCCACTTTTCTCAATGTGCTCACATCGACTAAATGGACTTTTCTCTGCTTTTCACATTTATACATCTGGTTAATTGGCTTATTTAGGATAGGTGGTTGAGCCTAACTTGTTAGGCCTCCCAGGGCCTCAGCTTTGACCCTTTCTATTAGGTAATAGCTCTAGATGTCAAGTTGCAAGCTGGCAAAAGAGAAAGGCTGTGGGGGCTCAATTATAATAGCAGAAGGAATCCTCTCTGTTCTTTCTCCTGATTGAGGCCAGCACAGGGCCCCAGATTAGCTTGTAAGGAGGGGAGAAGGGCTCTTAGGGTTTTACACACTTAAAAGGCTTGTTGTTTCTTCGGTTGCTTGAAAGGAGCGAATTCTTCCTAGGATTCTTCAATCAACTGTTCTTCAGGAAACAGCTGGCACAAAAGGAAACCCACAGTTCTTGGACAAGTGTGAAAGAATAAACCCAGGTGCTCTCGTCTTCCGTCAGCCAAGAAACAGACTTCTTTGAAGAAGTTTGGTTCGCAGTGACAACCTTGGATGTTGAGTTTCCAAAAACTGCCTGTCTCAGGCAAGATGTTACCTCAGCTGTCTCCTCCCCTCATTCAGAATGACAGATTCTTTCTCTCTACACGTACCTTATTAGCGCAACTGGGCCTTTCCCCCTCCTCTCATTCCCAGTTAAACTGGGTTTCTCAGGACCAGGAATTTAGCAGTCTGTGTTTAATAAGCTATTCCAAGGGATCTTAGATTCTGAAGCCTTCAAACTGAATCAGTAAAACTAGACAGAAATGTCTTCTGTGTGTGCTATACATGGATGTGCTCTCTCTCTCCCCCCTCTCCCCTCCCTTCCCCTCCCCACCCCCCTCTTCTCCCCACCCTGTGTGTGTATGTAACATACAGAGACAAAGACAGAGACACAGAGAGACAAAGACAGAGAGACAGAGAGAAATCCACTTTTCAAAGATAACAAAATAATTAAATAGGTGCTAAGATGGAAATTTCTAGAACCTATAGGATAAGCCCACGGGTGCCTTGATAGGTAAGCTTAGCTCAGGTGTGCCTGTTAGTGTTGTCTCATTCTTCCAGCCACAGAGGAGGGTGGGGCGGCTTTAGAGCAGTGTGGGTAAGCTGAGAGAAGAGCAGTCACATGGCTGTTTTCCTGGGGAGTTATTTCTCAAAGCAGAAGCACAGATACTGCACAAAGCTCTTCCGCATTTGTGGCTACTTGCAACTCTCAGGTTTTTAGTCTTTTATCTATATTCATATTTTTTCATATTTCAAAAATATGCATAAATTATGTTTCTTGGTTAATCAAACGTCCACCATCTTTTCATCGTTGTGACCTGGCATCTGAGGTCGCTGTTTCCTATACTTACTTAATATGTTTTGGCTCTGTGGCTAATTTGTTTTTACCCTCCTGAAGTTTCTCAGATCAGCTTGCGATACTCTGCGTTTTGTCCCCCGACACTAGGGAAGGGAAAACTAAGCTCCTGGGGTTCCCTCTCTTCCTCAGTGGGGCTCTCCTATCCCTGTGTCCTCTCATCTCTCATCTTTCTTGGCTACTCCCTCAGCACACTCTCCCGTAGCTGAACTTTGCTTACTTTGGGTGATGGTGCATCTTCAGATATGGAAGTCTAATAGCCTGATCACTAGCTACTTAAATATTGATATCTTTCCTTCTTTCGTAGAAGGACAACTCTTCTTGGTTGACTGTCATCAAATATCCAGCTAAGAAAGTCCGTTTCTGAGACCTTAATCACATTTGAAGCATCTTTGATTTGCTGCTGTTTTTGAGAAGCAGAATATTGGGTAAGCTTTTTCCTCTTACAAGTTGGACATTAACTGGGTGGAGGCTTGTCCCGGGGATACCCCTCCCTTTGTTCCAGTGCATATCAGGCCTCCTTTTAGTCTCTTTATCTATTTCAGCTCAAGCCTTGGCTCCAACCTTACATTTCCTGGTGCTCTTTGTTTGTTTGTTTGTTTGTAGCCCTTACTCTTTTTTGTTGTAGTCGGACATTAAAATAATTACTAGTAACTGAACCATAGATTCAATATTAGGCTGACGTGAAACCTTTTCTGCCAAGGAAAATAATCCAATACTTTTCAGTTTAGCGTCAGAAAAATTCTTAGCCCAATGGCAGAAGACAGCCACATTCTTTGTCAAAATAACACAAAAATGGTCTCTGGCCCAGTTGTTAATATTGTTTCTCTCTGAAGCCTTTTGTTTCGAGTGTTCAGAGTCTGCACTGCTTTAGCATTACTGTCTTCCAAGCTCCTCCTTGGAAACCTCAAAGTCCACCCTTAGTGACACACTTCCTCCAGCAAAGTCACAACTGTGCCCTAAAGAGCTGTCAGTTGAGAACAAAGTGGGGGATATCTCATTCAGGTGACCTTTCTTTGTCTTGTCCTCCTGGAGTTTGTGTGCTGGTTGGTCTGTGTGTGAGCTTTAATGATGGGCAAGGCTGCTCTGCCAGGGCCAGAAAAGTGTATCTGCTTACTCCTTAGTGGTTACACGTGAAAATATTTCCCTTTTTAGGTGTGAAGACTTTTTTTCAGAGAAGGCTGTAGAAAATGAAATTGAGTCAGATGAGTTGGAGGTAAGTTACTTTGTCTTCTACCATATGACTGGTTTTCTTTTTGCCTCTTTTTGGGTCTTCACTTGTCTCTCTTGTGGGGGAAAAGAGGAGGATGGATGAGGAAGCCAAAGTCTGCTTTGGCATTTCAGTCAGCTTACCATTGCAAATGCTGTTTCCTGTGGGGAGCCTCATGTTCATAGACATGAGGCCTGGGATACATGGCCACGAGAATGGTAGCGTTGGTTAAACATGGTGTGCTACGTACTCTATGCACATCGTTTTATTACCTAGTGACAACAGTTCCACAAAGCATACATTATGGTAACTCTTGCTTTTGTCCAGTGAAAGAACATGAGAAACAAAGGGATCAGGAGAATAACTTGACCCCCAGTCACTCTCAGAAAATGAGGACTTGGGATCTGGAAGTAAGTCTCTGCAGGCACTCACAGTGCACGGATGCTGCACTGTGGGTGGTTTTGTGTGTGTGTGTGTGTGTGTGTGTGTGTGTGCTTGCATTTGCACTTTTTTAATCTTGTTGAGGTTATCAAAATGTTGGTGTATATTTTCTACATCATTCTACATTATTTTTCTTCTACATGTTAATATTTATATATTTTGAAAGTAGAGTACAGTTCTGTGTGCAGACAACTGTTCTGGGTACACAAACTGGTCTCTGGGTAGAATAAACCTCACCATATCTCTTCTTAGTTGTTATTATAAATTTAATAATTGAAAGACATGTAACCAGAGGCCTCTGCCTGTTAAATCCAAGACTAATCAGCATGCTAAGAACTTAATCCTTTCAAAGGAGGCTTTACAACCTGTCAGTTTAGAATTTTAAGAAAAGCTAAAGACAGTGTCTTACTTTTCCAGTGTTAACAACAAAAATGTCCCATGTAAAATTTAATTGAAGTCAGTGCATACAGTTTTTCTCTGTGAACCTGCTACCCTGCTGCACTTTCCTGGGCCACCATGAGCTAGCCAGCTCCTATAATGGCACAGTAAAGAAATGAGAGGACTCATAGGGAAGGAGCCATGAGACAACACTGTGAGGTATGAGGAGAAGTGTCTCAGCAGGCAGTTATGAGGGAAAAGACAGGGTTCTTCTGGGAAAGCCAGGCTTCACTCCCTCACTGAAATTATGGGGAAGGGAAAAGCAAAAACAAACCCAAAAGAGGTGGGATGGAAATTCATGTCAAGTTCTATAGGTATTGGGAAAAGGTGTTCCTTGGAGGCTGAGCTTCAAGGGCTACCCAGTTCTGTGTCTACTGTCCCTCCAGGAACCTTCATCCTGTCTGGATTAAACTGTGTTGGAGAGTCCTCTTATTCATCTACACACCCATAGAACTTTACTGGCACCGTGTCCTGTGAATAAAAAAGAGAGACAGCCCTACCTCCCTGTTTGTCCTGGGTACCATTCTCCTTCTATCTCTGAAGACCCAGGCAGGCTCCTGGCTCTGACAGCCATCTGTACTGTCTTCTGCTGCTGCCCAGCTGCCCCTGAAGGCTGGAATCATGGCTCCCATTCAGAGTGAGGATCACAGGATTCACCAGTGTTTCCTCATAGGGTCAACCTCCCAGAGCTTCTAAGGGAACATTACAGGTTAGATAACCTCAGGCAGAACCCTTACTGCAGCTGCTTTTAACCTAGTCTAAGAAAGGAGTCCCGTGTCTCTGTCTGCAGAGGGCATGTGAGACGATGTTTCTTTATGGCCAGATACTGTTGACTTGTTATAGAGCTCAAGTGGGAAAGAATTTGTTCTAAAATTGAAAGCTTATTAGATTTAATAAACTTAAAAGGTGGGGGGAAAACGAAAAGAAAACCAATCTTTTCCTCTTTTTGCTCTGTCCTAGGAGGTAGTTAGAGTTACCCAAGGAATGAGGGCAAACTTAAGCAGCTTAGTGGCCAGGCATCAAGAAGCCCAGAACAGAGGAATAGGCCATAGAGTGTGCTACAGTCTTGGGATGGTCTTGGCCTAATTTTCCTTTTCGGTGTCCGATTACTGGGATAGAGGACAGCCACAGCACCTATTCATTTCCTAAGGCTGACAGTGACACCCATGCAGGCAGTGTCTGCTGGTTGATTACTGACCTGTCCCTTTGACATTTAGAGAGTTGCAGCAGAAACAGTCTGTTTTCTGACGGGGACTCCCAGATACAGGTACAGCTCCCCAATACAGCTCCCAGATACAGCTCTCCCCAAAGCTGCTCCTTGCTCCTCTGTAGGCCAGTCAGTGGGATGTGACTATCCAGAGACACAGAAAGGTCACAAAGTCTTGGTCTTGCCACTCGGTGTAAATGACCTTGACAACTGAAAGCCTGGCTTTGTTCTTCCTCCCTGTGTGTCTCTGTTGTCCTGCTCCCCAGGGCCCTGATGGCAAGGCTTATCTCTGACCCTTTAATCTGCACAGCCACCAGACTGGGCCCTGTTGGTTTGGCCTTCAACTTTTACTCTGACCCTGCCGGGTCCCCGTTCAGGGTTTGTCACTGTGTCCTGGCTCACTCTCAGCCTCCCACTGCTCTCCCCAGCTCCCCTTTTGGCTTCTGTCTGTTCCCACTACAGCTACAGTAGTAACCCTGGTGAAAGTTCAGAGGGATATAGTCACCCAGCACAAAGCCCTGAAGTACCTTTCAACTTCTTCCTCCAGGCCTATAAGGCCCACTTGTCCTGCCCAGCATGATGCTGGTGTGAGGGTTCTCAGTTGGTGCTTCACCTGCTTGGTTTCTTTGCCATCTTGTGAAACAGCATTGAAGGGGAAAGGTGTTGTGGTGTCTATAGTTGTAGAGACATCGGAATCCCACCTGCAAACTGCTGGTTTGGACCACTGGCTGCTTGCAAATTTTATCTTCAGCTTCTCCCAAGGAAATTATCTCCCTTCATCAGTGGAAGATACATTCTAAGGTTCCCTGATGGATTCTTACAGTGGCAGATAGTACTAGACCCTATCTGCACACACTGAGATAAGCTATTTACTATCAGTCTGATAATCAAGGTACTGACTAGTATATAACAGGCAGGTTAGTACAGGTGGATGTGCAGAACCAGGTCATGATGCATACAGGAAGGAGCAAGGAGAGAGATTCCATTACATTTGCTGGAAAAGTGCACAACTTAAAAACTATGAATTACTTCTGAAATTTTTTATGTGATTTTTTTTTTCAGATTGCTATAAGTAGGGGCAGAGGCTCAAAGAGGAGTCACCAAGACATTGGATAATGAAACTGAGGGTCAAATTTGGGGTCCCATGCTCAGAGAAGTAAAATAAATACTCTGTAAGTAAAATAAATCACCTCATAGTCATAAGTGACCTATTCTCCAAAAACAATCACCATAAAACATATTATTCAAAAATGAATTAATCATTACCCAAGTAATGTAGTACAACATAATTATTGATTATATATTTTTCTTTTGAAACCCATATCTAACTGGACATTTTCCCATCTGTCTTTCTACAAATCAATTCCCAAGGCAATGATGCTTTTGTCATTTGTTGGTAAAGTTTAATTTGTTATTGTACTGTAAAGTCTGTTTTAGCTGGTTTTCCCCAATGGTAGCGGACCACAGTTTGTGTTTACCAAGAAACAAATCATTTACCTTACACCTTACTTTTCGAAACCTTGTTTTGCTAAAGTGGCTAACCATCTGTCCCTTATTCTTACAGTCATAATAGGATCATTTACTCTTTGTTCATAACCCTGCCTTTTCAAGGTGCACATAAAACCTGTGACCACATCCTTGGATCGCAAGATCAAGGAACCCAACCCAACCTAGTATGAATGCTTTCTTTGATCTTTAGCCTGACTCAAGCCTATTTTCCTCTTCATGAGTACACCTATGTGCCCGTAATGCATGAGAGCTCACCGTGCTCCCTTTCTAGAATATGAAGCCCTCGCTACTCTACAAAGAGGGGCAATGCTACTCTTATGTCCTTGTTATATGTTCCTGGAAAAACAACCTTCACCATCTCCTTAAGCTTCCTTATCAACTATCCTAACTCCCCAAAACTAATCAAATAAAAATATTCACGAAGTCATCAATTCATCTAAGGAATATTATTCTATGAAAGTTGATCTTCATATTGATCTGCTTTCTCCCAGGAAGTGGGTTGTCCCCCAGGAAGCCATCACACCAGACTATAGGCAGTAAGGTCTCCCCATGCCCATCCACCCCATGATACATACAGGAGGAATATGACAATGACAAACAGGAGAAGGTACAGCAGCAGCAAAGAGCAATCCAGAGGCGAACTCCCAGGGCTGTGCCTCTCCGAGGTACATCCATCATATCTCTGCAAAATGATGGACCATCTCTGAGAAGCTCATTTGTCCACCATAGCTCCACCTGCATGGCGTCTGCTGAAGAAGGAGTGGTCACGGAGGAAAAAGGATACCAACAGACAAAAGGCAGTACCTGCTGGAAGCAAAATATCAAAGAAACTTCTGCTTTGTACTGCAAGTTCCACACATTGATAGAGACAGATGCAATGAATAGGACACAAAAAGTCATCAATAGATGTCCTAGAAGTGGCCTGTTCTTCTGAGTGGAAGCTCCGAGCAACCAAGCGTCAGACTCTGCTCAGGAAAATAATTGATGTAAACTTTAATGATCCATGAATTAAAGCTAAGGAAATAGTTCAGTTTATACTTACAGCATTACTCAATAAGACTGCACCTGTATGCAGGCATAGAACATACCTGTATTGGTTAGTTTTATGTCAACATGACACAAGCTGGTGTCATGAAAAAGGAAGTGGCCTCAGTTGAGAACATGCCTCTATAAGATGGGGCTATAGACAAGTCTGTAGGACATTTATTTACTTAGTGACTGATGGGGGAAAGTCCATCTCATTGTGGGTGGTACCATCTGTGGTTGATGGTCCTGGGTTCTATAAGAAAGATGAGCAAACCATGGGAAGCAAGCTAGAAAGCAGCACTCCTCCATGGCCTCTGCATCAGCTCCTGCCTTCAGGTTCCTGCCCTGATTAAGTTCCTGTCCCGGCTTCCTTTGGTGATGAACTGTGATATGGAAGTGTAAGCCAAATGAGCACTTTTCTCTCCACGTAGCTTTGTTTACGTTGTTTCACCACAGCAGTTGTAACCCTGACTAAGACAATGCCCACAAGCTGGGAAAGAGGGCTGTGATCCAGCATTTTCAATCGTCCCCATGACACCATTAGTTGAATGAGGGGTTCAACTCACTGTGAGCATTTGTAGGAGGTAAAGGTGGTAGTCAGAGGGAGGAGGAGGAACCACCATACAGAGCAGAGTAAAATAAGCAAATGATGTTTGAAAGGAACAATCAAGGATAATTTACTAATAAATCAATAATCATGAGTATTCTTACTCCAGAAAGCATAATTACAGTGAAATTACAGATCCAGAGTCTCTCTTGACAAAACATTGTGCAGCTCCGTTATCCAGATGTTTATTACTTTGTTTAAAGTCCTAAAAGCACTAAAGTGTGCTAGAAAACCAGAGGAAGGACTGTTAGCCTTGTAGGTGGACGTGGACCCAAACCAGTAAAATTAAGGGGAAGAGAAAAGTGTAACAAGGAGAGAATGGAGCTGAGCTGGAGTTTCCAGGTACAATATCCAATAGTTTCAGGTGGCCTTGAATGGTCTCCAAATTTAAGGGAGACTTGAAATCCAACTGTCAAACTGGCTTACAAAGAAAGGGGGGAGGGAGGAAGGGGCTTTAGAGGGCTCATTGGTTAAGAGCACTGGCTGCTCTTTTAGAGAATTCAGGTTTAATTCCCAGCACTCATGTGGGGCAGCCCTCCTATAATAAAAAACACAGAGTATGTTAGTTTAAACAATGAATATCTATTCCTTTCAGTTGTAAACTCTAAAAGTCTGAGACCAATGTGCTGTAAGATTTAGTGCCTGGTGATGACCTTATTCCTGATTTAGAGGAGGCCATCTTTAAGGTATATGCCTACATACTAAAGAGACAAGACATTTCATCTATGTCTAATAAAGGCATCTGTCCAATTATCTAGTGCTTCACTTCAACTTCTAATAATAGTAACAGTATTCCCTCCAGAGTCAGCAACAGGGTACTACCTTCAGAGCAGGGTCCTCTTCAACTGTGTTGACACAATTTCTGTTCTTTATAACCTAGTCTTTGGTGCTTTGTCACAGCAATGCACATCAACTAAGGCAGACACAAGATAGCCCCTCCAGACTCCTTCTAGAAGCTGATTTGTTTTGTTTTCACATGTAATTCTATGATATGTCTCAAATACATTATTCCATGACTCACCACAACTTCTCTTTCTAGCAAAAATCTGTCAAATGATTTAAAACATTATGCTATCTTCTAACTCAAGGATTTGTGGTAGAGTTTTCAAGTCAAGCTTCAGAAGGAAGCTCTCTGCTGTTTCTTTCCTTTGGGCGATGTCTCAGGCGCCCTTGGCTGGTAATCAGGAGGGCACTGATGCCTAGGCAGCATCTTTCTTGCTTTTCCGCCCAGTGTCCGGGGTCATTTCTTATTCACAGAAGTACCAGAAGCAGAGAGAAATGGAGATAAATAGCCACTCATTATGTTCTTCAAAGTCTCAGCCTTCCAGTTGAAAGTGGTTTTAAACGCTCTTCAGGGTAGAAATACAATTGTCTCCAGATTGCTTCCCCAGCAAGGGCTTCTTATTCTTGCTTGCAAGAAGACCTCTCCATCTCCTTGGCCCACAATTTCTCAGGTCTTCAAAGGCCCACCTTCCTGGGTGTTGAGAAAGGTGGATTACTCTGCAGCAGGCCAACACGGTTTTGTCAAGTGGGGCACTCAGCTAGGCAGGAGCCACTGGAAAAGCCTGGGAAAGGATGCTCATACTTGGATACAGCCAAAAAGCTCACCCTTGTGCTGAGGAGAAGCAGCGGCTATCAGAAGTCTCTTACTCTGAAGCAGAATGGCTTCAATACACTTCGGCTGGTGCATGCACATCTTTAATACAGGCTCATGGTACCACTGCCTACAAGTTAAGCAAGGTACCTAAGTGTACACCCTCATGACAGAGCTCACAGTGCTGTCCTTTGCCCTAAACCAGTGGTTCCCCAATGCTTTGTCCCTTTAATACTGTTCCTCGTGTGGTGGTGACTGCCCCAGCCATAAAATGATTTTCATTACTACTTCAAAACTGTAATTTAGTTACTGTTAGGAATTATAATATAAATATCTGATATGCAGGATATGGAGTCTGAGAAGGAGTCCACAATTTGAGAAACACTGCCCGAAACCATTTTGTTTCTCTAGACAAATCCAGACAATTTCTTGAAAATTATTCTTTCAGATTTTGATTAGATCAATAGTTTTTAAACCCAGAGTCTTCTTTTCTTGTACTTGGTCGCCCTGAGATCCCTCTCAAAGTTTGAGAAGACACCCACAGAGACCCTATGTTCCTTCCGATCTGAATAATCAAAAATTTTCATCAAAAATATCCCAGAGTCATAGCACCGGGTGGTGATAAAAGACAAGCCCCGTGGTGGCCTGCTGGCTGTGAGGCGTGGGCAGGTGGCAGCAGGCTAAGTGTGGAGGGAACATTCCACAGCGTTTGTCTCAGTCTTCATCAGCGTGACAGCCCTATTCCTGTGGTTTTCAAGCCCCTGGAACCAACCTCCCTCAACTTTGAAATGCTTTCTCCTCCTTTGTGATTACAGGAGAGAATAATGAAGCTCACAATAAATAATCAAGGCCCCTTGTAGGACATGAAGTCCAGGATGTCCTTTGATGGTTTCTTTTTCTTCCCACATTTTGTCTCTTGCTGGTGCATGAATCCCACAGCAGTGAGCAGCCTTCAGAGTGGTTAAATGTGTGTATATGGTTTTTTTTTTCCTTTTTAATAATCATAGGACGCTGAGGTAGCAAGAAACACATGCTGCCTTTGTGCAGGGTGGAGCCCCGCAGACAGAAACTGTGGTAAAGATTTTCAACTGCAGTTGTTATGGGTCCAAGGCAGATGGAGCAGAGGGGATGTGGGAGTCATTCTTATCTGAGACACGTTCTTGTCTGAGGCAGGCATGTTCTCAGATGCAATGACCTCCCAAAGCTGTGACGAGCACTGAGCCCTAGCTTACATTGCTTCAAATCTATTGCTTATATTTATCATTACTAAAGTTCTGCCTTTTCATTTAAAAAGCTATGTAGACTTTTGGCATGATTGAGTTCCAGCATCGCTGCTTGCACACCACGGGGCACTTTATGACATCAAATAAGCATTGTTTGAACACAAAGGCTGGGATAGCGACACGTTAGCATTCCATTTGATAAGTGAGATGGCCAATAAGGGACCAATAAGAGAGTTGCACATACTGAGAATATGCTGGTCAGTGGGGCAATGGCCCAGTTGAATAGGGACTTCATCACACTATTGGAAGGAAGCACAGTTTTCTTTTTGTTCCAGGCCACATCAGATACGGACAATGGAAACCTCAGAAAGACAAACCCCAGCTAAAGAGAAGGGTGGACGATGGAAGACATGGTAGAAGGAGGAAACAGGAATTAGAAGATGGAGGTGCGGGAATTTTGCAAACGAGAGGGTTAGTACAGTGTATCAGGGTAAACTTCAGCAGCCAGCCCCTGTACTACCTGGCAGAGAGGAAACAGAGCTGACATCTCCGTGACAAATCAGCATTGTGTTGCATTGGCTCAAAGTTTGGCCTGCTGACCAGCATCTTAGTATCGTGAGAGCCTGAGAGGAAGCCGGATTTGCAGGCCCTACCCAGACTGCCTTAGACAGAATTCTCAAATACCTTATGCTTGTCTGTGATGAAGAACCAGCAAACCAAATCAGCAAGTGGAAGGGGGCAGGCTGAGGGTCACGGTGAGGCATGGCAGGGGCCAAAAATACTCAGCCAGAGTATTTTTATTTTTGTTTTGTTTGTTTTTGTAGAAATAAAGATGGTTCAGCCTGATGGAAGATGTTATTGATCTGTTCAGAGAATCTTAAGGCATTATGCTTTAAAGGGTCTCTGTCGTTTTATATTAAAATAGATCTTTGTGTTTTGCCAATTGAACTCTCAGTACAGCTATCCAAACTTGCCTGTGGAGCCAATAAGGGTTTCTAAATACGGCTTGCCATGAACAGTCAGAGACAAAACATGGTAGGCAAATGGTGAGAACTGATGCTCTAATGTACTCCTGTTGTCTTACTCAAAGGGGATGAGATGGGGAAGGTGGGTGGGTCTCGGCACAGCTGAAGGAGAGGGGCTAGGTACAAAGAGCCAAGTATGCAAAGATATTTTCTGCTTATGCACAAACTCAGGGATGTTGAATAGCTTGGTTCCTTGGTCCCAGACTGTGGAGTGCATATTCTGTGTGACTTAAACAGCATCCATTTCTTTAACGCTTGGTGAGAGCGAGGTTGCATGAGACAACCAACTGCAACAGAGCAGTTAGGGATAGTGTGTTGGTTCAGATCCTGAGCCCGACTCTCAGCTGACTGGTCTTCTATAAGGTGATGAGTTCCATGGGCTTCAGGGTTTTTCTTTGTAGGACAGGGACAGCCACTTATCCACCAGTGGCTGTTTATTAAGAAAAACTGTGTTCTGGAGTAATGGACTCCCACAATTGCCTTTGTATAATTATCAATCAGTATGGTCGCCCTTTGGACGGAGAAGAGAAACTAAAACCGCAAACAATAGAAATAAGGAAAGCCATTCCCAGTTTCTGAGACTAGAGCGAACTGTTGGGAGTGGCAGCCATCCTTGGAACTTGCCCTATGAGAGGCAGTTGATTCCATCCAGTGTAAGCGGCTCTCCTGTTTACTCAGGACACTAATAATAGCCAGTCCCTGCATCTGTCCCACATGTCACCACTCCCTAGCTCATTCATACATCACTGTCCCTTGCATGTGCCCCATTCTTGTTCTCCCATCCCTGCAGTGGGTGTGGGCTCCAGATCAGTGCACTCTCAACAGGTGGGAGGGTCAGAGGAAGCCTTTGCCCTGGCCCGATACCCTGAGACACTGGGACTTTGTCAAACCAGCACTTGTCAGCTTTGACCAGCTGTGTCATCAGAGGAGAGGATCATGTGACAGGAGCTGCCCTTCCTGGCCCTGCCTGGACTGGAAGGGTCAGTGATTCCTGATCTGTTGCTCTCAGACATAAATCTGGAAGAATCCAAAAGGACTGACAATCTTTCCAAAGTTGTTTGCTCTGAGGACCTAGATGGTTACTTTTAAGACTGGAGGTAGGAAAATAGCAATAAGCAAAGAAACAACAACAATAAAAACTATCCCCCAATTATGCTAATTATAATAAATTTGCGTGCACCTTTACAAATGTAAATATCTGTTAAAAGTAAATGTAGAACTTACTTGTAATTTTTCCTTTATTATGAATTTAAGGACCATCTAATTTCCTGTTAGCAATAACATTAAGGAAGGCCAGTTCTTGGATAGAGGTGGCTAGAAAGAAGACTGCAGGATGGTTTCCTAGAAGAGAGAGCTGACTCTAGGGAGCAACTCTGAGTGGAGCCAGGGAGTCAGGAGCTTTGTTTAGAGAGCAAGAATCCTGAAGGGAAGCAGGCAGGAGGCAGGGTGCGGTCTTGTTGGGCTGAGCTGGGGCAGTGGTTGGAGGCAACATGGCTGCAACCTGAAGCCATTTTGGGCACCGAGTCAGTGTTAAACTCAAGGTACTTCACTGATGCACAGCCCACACTAGGCAAGTAGAGGTCTTTTCATGTTCAGTCCTCATTCCTACAGGGCTCCAAATGCGCTCCCAGCTCCAATCAGAGAGCTGCCCCCACTTTGTAAGCAGACTCTTCCTAGCCTCGGATATCTCGCCCCTTCCTCTTTCCCCACATGTACCTCTGAGCTCAGCAATAGACCCCTCTCCAGGGATGACTGAATAATCCTGTTTCTCAGGAGTAACTGTGTGTACTGGTTGGTTTTGTGTCAACTGACGCAAGCTGGAGTTATCACAGAGAAAGGAGCCTCAGTTGAGAAAATGCTTCCATAAGATCCTGCTGTAAGGCATTTTCTCAGCTAGTGATGGGGGGCAGGGGCAGACCATTGTGGGTGGTGCTGTCCCTGAGCTGGTAGACCTGAGTTCTATAAGAAAGAAAGCTGAGCAAGCCAATAAGCAAGCCAGTAAGTAACATACCTCCATGGCCTCTGCATCAGCTCTTGCTTCCTGATCTGCTTGAGTTCCAGTCCTGACTTCCTTTGGTGATGAACAGCAATGTGGAAGTGTAAGCTGAATAAACCCTTTCCTCCCCAACTTGCTTCTTGATGTTTTGTGTAAGAATACAAGCCCTAACTCAGACACTGTGTTTGCTGTTGTATTTATTTTCTTTTTTTAGCATCTACTCTCTTTTAGCAATCAGTTGCCCTTTATTTAAGAAAACAGAGTGTTTTCTTTACATTACAAATTAATGTGTGTTGCTATGTACAGAAAACGTGAAAAGCCAGAAGGCAGAAATTAAAGTATGCAATGACTATTCCAACCTGGGATGCTGTTCCAGTCACTGTTCTACTTAGTCATTTCTTCTTCATTTGGTTGTTATGGACACACATAGATTATGTGTATTGATTTTTGTAAGGATAACATTGGTTTTCTAGTGATTGCATGAAATGCTCGTTCAAAAATACAAAACAATAGGAAGAAGAAAATCTAGTCTTCTGTTATCACTGTAGTTAGATTGGGATCGATGGAGTTGATGTGAAAACAAACAGGAAAAACTGAAATCAATCTCAACAGAAACAGACTGGATCGTGCTGCTCTCAGGGGTCAGCGACTGCCCCATGGGAATGAAGGTTGTTAGTGATGGGAGTAAAGCCTGAGTTTTACAGGAGATGGAGTGGGTTATTTACCAGAGGGCCAGGTCTTCTCAGAGTAGGAGAGACTCCTTAGTTTAGGAGCCTCCTCTTCCTTTAACTGTGTGATGCCCTCGTCGTTATTTTTTTTTTGAGCTGGGAATACATGTAACAGTAAATTTTACTCAACACGTCCCTCACTTTAAAGTGGAAATGGAAATAAAAGGCTGCAATATGTCTGTCCCATTTCTTCAATTTCATCATTATTATATTTAATATGTAATGTGTGTCCGAGACTGCATTATCTTATTGTATGCTTCTTAAAGTTCCGTTAACCTGGGAATGTTTACAGAGATGAAGAAGTGTGCACTTAAAAAAGCTGGGGAAATGGTTCAGCTGTGCAAACCATCAGTATCCAAGTCTAAGCCTATCACTTGTAAAAGCCAGGCATAGCTCTGTATGCCGTGATCCTAGCCCTGCAGAGAAGGATTCCTGGAGTTTGCTTGCAAAAGCCTAGCTGAATTAATAAACTCCAAATTCAAAAATCCTGTCTCAAAAATAAAGTAGAAAGCAAATGAAGAAGACACTGGTGTTGACCGCAGGCCTCATGTGCACGTATGCCCACAAACATATGTACACACATTATACACATACACAGAGGAGGGGAGAGAAAGACAGACAGAGAGAGAAGGGGAGGAAGAGAGAAAGAGGGAGAGAGCAGGATAATAAAGATAGTTGTAGTTGATATCTACTTTTGTTCAGTTTATTAAATTTTCATAGTTAGTCTTAAAATGTTTTAAAGGAGCAAAATAGTATTATTTAAATTGCTCAGCCAGAGGCAGGAGGGGAGCTCAGTAGCTAAGAGTGTTTACTGCTCTCAGCAGAGGACCCAAGTTCTGTTCCCAGTACCCACATAAAGCCCCAGGGGATCTGAAGCCCTTTGCTGTTCTCTGTGGACATGTGAGAATGCGCATGCGTGCACAAACACACACACACACACACACACACACACACACACACACACACACACAGTGCATAAGCATGTGTGGGTTACAATGCAGTCATGATTAACCGAGTCACCAGTCATGCACTGGTGTCATATTAAAAAGACACAATAAAGCACTTCCTTTTGAAGTCCTTTAACCAGGAGCAAGTCCAGCTTCGAATTCTCTGCTTAATGTTCCCCGTGTCTTCTGTCCCCTGCCTGTCTGCTGTATGAATATCTTTCTCTGTCTAAAATGTGTCTGTCTGTTGTATGCCTATGTGTATGTTCCCGTGTGTATGTGTGTGTGTGTGTGCATGCGTGCATCTGTGGTAACAGCTGTCCATGAATGGTATGGCTGCCTGTGTATGTCACTGTCTATTGATTGTATGTGTGTCTGTCCCTAACTTCACTCTGTTTTTTGAACAGCACAGAAAGCATTACAAGCGGGAAGGAATGTGATACTTTTCAGAAATATTTAACAGAATTTGTTTCCAAGTGATTCCAACCTATCCAAGTATATCAAACATCATTGCTTATTAACAAATACCCTCAAATAGAGGCTTTCAACCCTTACTATAGATTATAGGAAGTGGCTTTCAACTTCTGTATGTGCTTCTTTTAGAAAACAATATGTGTGCATTGTCTGAGACTTGGCCTTGGGAAAGTCCATCAGTTCGGACCACTGCCATGATTTTTCTTAGGTCATAAAGACTGATTACAAGGGAAATCCAAGGCGAGTAAGGCTGACTGTTAGACTGTTCTATTAAAGGCATTTCTTATCCCAACAAGCCCATATTAAACACACAGCTCAGTTATTCTGTTTATAAGCTATATGCTTAGATTGGGCAGATCTATCACTGTACTAATCTATTCCCCAGCTATGAGACCCCCTAGTGTGTGCTGTGCATCAGTGAAGTACCTTGAGTTTAACACTGACTCGGTGCCCAAAATGGCTTCAGGTTGCAGCCATGTTGCCTCCAACCACTGCCCCAGCTCAGCCCAACAAGACCGCTGAGGCATCCTTTCCCCGCTGAGGTACCAGCTACAGGACAGTATATTATAAATTGAGTTTATTTAGGGCATGGGGAGGGGACTTGGGGGAGTAAAGACAGAGAAATGCAGAAATGCAGAAAGAGAGAAAAATAGAAGAGAGAGAGAAAAAAAGAAGAGTAGAGATTGGCCATGAGCATGCTAAGAGCAAAGGGTGGGGGGAGTGAGGAGAGAGGGGATGGGGTGGGGGATAGGGTAAGAGAGTAAGAGGAGCAAGGGAAAAGAGAGGAGGAGGCAAGCAGCCCCTTTTATAATGAATCAGGCATACCTGGCTGTTGCCAGGTAACTGTGGGGTAGAGCCTAGATGAAATGCCAACAAGAAGACCATGTAAAGAGACTCTCTGTGAAAAATTGTCTTGCAAGACCATGTAGGTGAGCAGTTTCCCAAATCTCTCCAAGGCCAGAGAAGCAGGTGGTATATAGCTCCCATCGAAATCTGAAGGCCAGAGATGCAGGGCAGTGAACAGCACACATCTTGGTCTGAAGGGCTGATGACCAGGAAGAAGACACCAGCAGTGGGAGATGTCTGTTCCTGCTTAAGCGGAGAACATCATCTTTTTGTCCTTTGCAGGTCCTGATGAAACAGTGCTCAGCTTCTTTACTTCATATGCACATCCAGGGTTCCTTCCTCCAGAAGACTGTGCACAGACACCCAGGCATGTTCTACTGGCTTCCTGGCCACTTTAAACTCTGCCTAGGCTCATGAGGTGTTCTTACAGGCCTTGCTGCATGATAGAGCCACCACATGACTCAGAGCTGAACTGTTAAGGACACAACATCTGAGGTGTCCCTGTCACAACAAATATAACTCAGCTATGAGCCAGATCTGTGCACATGTTCATGAGACATGATCACGTCCTAAATAAAATATTCACACACACACACACACACACACACACACACACACACACACACACACACACACACAAATCCATCAGGCCTAAGCAGTTCTTGTATCCACAGTGGCCTATTGAATCTATGTTTAATCTAATATGGCCAGTTATAAAACCACCATGAAGGATTCTGGCTCCATATGTATATTTTCATATACAAAAAAAAAAAATCTCTGTACATGAAGTTGGCGCTTCCTTTCACAGGGTCAAGAAATGCTGCAAGCTCCATCAAAAAAATGTCCAGCCTTATAGTGGCTCAGCAGAGAGGCAAGCTGGGGTCATGGCCCTCAAGGCTCATGAAGATTGATAGTACGACATCTCTGACTTGGCTAACTCAGTTTCCCTTGGGATTGGGTATCCTGCTTTCAACATCACATAGGTTGTCACATGTCGAATACCTGTCTATTTTAGTAAATTCTAAACCACTTGGCACCTACCTACACTGCAATAATTATTCCATATGTGAGGATCTGTTCTCATATTTGCATTGTAAAAAGCTGGAAGCACAAAAAGGTCTAGCTCAGCCTCCTCTCTAGCTATGAATGTGCAGCGTGCCCCAAGAGTGCCTTTCTTCAGCCAACGCTGGGACACATGTGATTGGTTCTTCGGTATTTGTGGGAGGACTGGTCTCAGGAATTCCACTGGTGTTCAAATTTGTGGATGCTCTGGTCCTTTATGTAAAACGTGTGTAGTGCTATATATGGATTAGAACCTTCACTTTTATATCTTAAGTTACCTCTAGATTAGTGATACTAAATACATTGGAAAGGTGACATAAGCAGTTGTTTAGAGACTCACATGTTTGTACATGTTTGCTACCATTGCACACTAATGCCCTACACACCATTTTGAGCCCATGCTTAACTGAGTCTGTGAATGTGGAGCGCAGAGGGCTCTGCTTCTGCTTTCATTCACGCTGTGCTCTTCTCATGACTTTACCAAAGGCCTCATTTTCTTCTATCCACCTTCAGGTATTCCCTGCTGAAACCGCAGAATCCAACTGAGCTGTACACTTTACATATGCTTTTATATCCAGGGGAGACACTGAAGACCTTTACTGCCTGGTTCTCTGATGAAACACACAAAGACACAATTCAGTAAGCATGGTCAGGAGTCCCTCTGGATGCCTCACAACTCTTGAACATTTATGCTTCCAAGGATGTCCTGTTTCCTTATGAAGCATCTCCACCTCTGCTGTTTGTGTATGTTCAGTGTCAAAGGGCATTTTAAAGACCAAGAGTCGGGGTAGGAGTGTGGTCCTCTCACCAAACCTGAAGGCAATATATACCTACTACACATCTGCCTATTGTCTCCAATTCTGCACCTCTGGTTTTTCTAACATAGGAGGGACGTTCTTCATGTGGCTGGGTCACTGCTTCCTACATAAATTTCAGGTTGACAAAGAGTCTCATTTCTAGAGGCACCATCACCGTTATCTTCAGTGATTTTGGAAAGTTTTGCTCTTTATTTGTACCCTGGGTTTGACTTTGTCTACACCTTCAGAGACAATTCAGTCAGGTGTCAACAGAGACCTTATTAGAGGGCATCACACCAGTACCAGAGACGGTGGAGATGTCCTGTTTCTGCATTTTTACACATATGCATCTTATTTCTCAGACAAGCTTTGGAAACATCTGGGGGGGAAACCCTACTTCTATGTATCCCTTGCATAGAGGAAACAGGCACTTTCAGTGGTCTGTTGATCAGCCTTTTATTGATTGTTCTTTGGTATGTATTTTTCTTCCCCCCTAGAGCTAAATAAAGTGAATCTTCAACACAATTACCAAAAGGGATTTTCAAAGGCAGAATTCAGAGGTTGATAGACCTCCAGTTTATGTCTCAACCTTCAGGCATATTTTCACTCTGGCCAAACAACAACATTAAAAGCAGCAACATTTGCTAGCAAACTCTGGGATCTCCTATTTGCTTCCTGTAAATATTTTAGTTTTAACATTCAGTTATTATAAATTCTAGAGCAATGTTATATTCGCTTGACTTCTAAAATTATTGGCATAGTAGATTTTCCTGACTATGCAATGCCACAATTTGGAGCACGCTCCTGCTGCAGCATCTGGAATATCTGTGCTTTAACTAATGCAAAATGCTTTGCTGGTAAAGCCGGATTCACGGGTCACGACACAGGGATGTTGTGTGGGACTGTGTTCTGTTTAGGCAGCTCATTTAAACTTTCTCAGTGTTGGGAATGCTAGCTTAACTTCCATCCTTCAATCAGAAGTAGAGTTCTGTGAGGTTCTGCACCAGCGCTGTCTGTTCCTGAGCTGTCAGAAAGAAGACACGTTACGGTCTAAAAATAAATATAATAAGTTTCCTTATTCAAAAAATGGCAGGACAGATTTTACACAACTGTTCCACCAAACTGATCACACGTCACTGGGTTTGGAAAGTTGTTTTTTTTTTTTTTTTCATGCATAATAAAATCATGGAAACTTTTGGGTACAAAAACAAGAGCTAGAATGGAAAATGTTTCCTCTTCTCCCTTCTGTGACGAGAGATAACGGTAGCTCTGTGCGCTGGCCAGGATGGGGGAGAATGCTCACAGTGCTTCTGGGTTCGCATGGGATCAAAACCAGACAAAAGACAATTAGCTTGCAAAGCGTACCTTGGAAGCGTACCTTGGCCAGTGTCCAGCTATGTCAAGAAGGACTTTTGCTCATTAGCAGCCAGACTCCCACTCTTATTATTTAAACCAGTGTTTTCTAAAGAGCATTCCAGAAAACTGCCAGCTTCTAAGTATTATGCGAGCAGAAGGATGCAGGGTCATGGAAAAGTTCAACAGTCCCAGACTTAAGAACTTACTGCCTTGCTGACGGCAGGCCCTCTCAATGCGCTGCTGGTCAGCCTCTGAGACTGAGTGATTACAGGATGCAGTTTGGAGCTCTGGTTTCCAGTGACATTGTAAGCAGGCATTCTGAACGTCTCCTCTTTAAAAACCACCGAGAAGTCTTGGCTGCATCCATAATTTTATATGCACAGTCTTCAAAAATTATGGAAATCATTTTTGGGAATGGAGATGAGAAATAGTACAATAAGTTACTGATGACATTGTACTGAACTAAAAGCATTTCCAGTCACAGAGACCCAGCGCTCTGAGTGTTAGCAGACTTTTGAAGGACATATTTGGGGCTGTGATCTGTATTGAACCTGGGTCCTCCAAAGGCTGCTCTGCCACGTAAAAGAGGTGATTAGAAGGAAAATTCATTCAAACAAAAAGGAGATGAAAGAAAATGTTTTTATCCCCTTCTATGTTATGGATACATGGAGAAGTCTACCACATGCATAATCAGAGCCTACCTTTATCATCTAAAAAACTATATGCCAAGAAAGTAAATGTCACACTTTCAGGCTGTGCAGCTGTAAGATATCTGAAGCAAAACCTAACAGTTTCTTTTGATCAAACTGATTTCTCACAAAATCTTCCCAGTACTTCCACACACAAAACCCATTGAACAATTGGCTGTTGCAGGTTGGCTGACTCCACCTTGGACTCTTCATGGTGCATTTGTTTTCCATGTTGCTTTCTTAGAGCATTGCTTGCTTGTTCAAATGATAGCAGTAATAGCAACCAGCTATTGAGTAGGAGGTCAAACCCCTCAACTACAAAACATTTAAGAGAACAAATTATCACAAGTTTGCAGATTTAAATAACATTTTTATCCTAATAATTTTATTCATTTAAATTACTGAGTATAAAATTTAAATGTAAGATTATTAAGTTATACAAAGAAAAAGAAAGGATATCCTGTGTGTGTGTTATGATATCATACAGATATAATAGGACCAATCAGATATTAATACACTGTAAACTAAGATGGAAGTATTTGGAGTTAAAGAAATACAACTTCTCAAATCTATCTGAGAACAGATCTTTAATTTGAAAGTATCCTGTGGGGTCAATTGCCAGAAAATGTACTTTGAATTTGGCTCAAAAGATAAGATTTCAATGAAAAACAAGCCTCTTGGCCTCCCAGATTCTTGAGCAGGTGAGATAGAGGTGTTGTTACCTCCTGTTCGAGAAGTGTGGAAGCTCTTGTGTTCATGATGGATTAGTGTAATAGTACCAGATTTTCAAAAAAAAAAAAATGAATTTCAGGTAACCATTTGTTTTAGTTAGGGCTTTATTATTGTGAAAAGATACCATGACCACGGCAACTCTTATAAAAGAAAACATGTAATTGGAGCTGGCTTACAATTTCAGAGATTCAGCCCATTGTTGTCATGGTGGGAATCATGGCAGCCTATAGGCAGAGATAGTGCTGGAGAAGGAGCTGAGAGTTCTACAGGCAGCAGAAGGAGACTGTGTGCCACATTAGGTGGAGCTTGAGCATAGGAGACATCAAAGCCTGCCCCCACAGTAACACACTTTCTCTAACAAGGCCACACCTCCTAATAGTGGCACTCCCTATGGGCCAAGCATTCAAACACAGAAGTCTATGGGGGTCATTCCTATTAAAGCCACAACATTCTGCTCCCTGGCCCCTATAGGCTTGTAGCCATAACCATGAGAAATGCATTTGTCCAAGTTCAAAAGTCCCGGTAGTCTATCACTGTCTCGATGATGTATAAAAGTCCAGAGTTCAAAGTGCCTTCTGAGACTCATGCAATCAGTATGCTATGATCCCCTATAAAAATCAAAATAAAAAGCAGATCACGTATTCCAACACACAATGGCACAGGATATACATTACTAACCAAAGCAAGAATGAAAAGCAGCTGGGCGATTTCCAAACTCTATCACCATGTCTGATGTTAAAATGCTCTTCAGATCTCCGACTCCTTCCAGCTCTTCTGACTCCAACATCCCTCTCTCTCCTGGCCTGGCTCCACTCTCAGCAGCTTTCCTTGGCAGGTACCCCATGGCTCTGACATCTCCAATGTCTTTGAGTCTCTAAGGCAATCCAGGCTTCACCTTCATAGCTTCATATAATGACCTCTGTGGCCCTCCATGCAGGGATACCCCACCATACACCTGGCCTTAGCAGCTTTCTTAAGTCACTAGGGGCAGGGAAGATTCCATAACCCCTTTCTCCTATCCTTGACTCCAAAGCCAGAACTACATGGCCACAGCTGCCAAGTTCTGCTGTTTGCTGGTGCTGGAACATGGCTTCCTTGTTCCATTAGATCCTCACCGGCTTTCTATTTGTAATGGTTTCCTTCACTGCCTAAGACTGTGACCATTCTAAAACTTGCTCTGCAGACTAGGTTGGACTTGAAGTCAGAGATCAGTACACCTCTGTCTCCTGAGTGCTGAGATTGAAGGTGTGAGCAACCACCTGGACCTAACCTTTTTTTAAATTTTTTTTCACAAAATGGAGGCTGAGCTGGATGAGCTCTTGCCCTGAGATCACAACTCCTTTAATTCAGTTTAATATCTTTAAGTTGTTTATCTTCACTAGCACAGGATTTGGCTCTATTATGTTTCCTGGTGCCCCTTTCGCCCTTGAGCCATGTTTTGCATTTCTTTCTCAGCTTGCTTCATTTCATCTAGAAGCTCTTCATAAGAGTGAATCTCAGGTCAGAGTCTATGCTAGGCTATCTTGAGATTTAGTTTGCCAATGCAGTTAATCTGAATTTCTTTAACTTAGGCTCAGACAGACTCTTTGGACTAGGGTAAAAATTGCATTCTTCACCAAAATTTTACAAACATGATCTCTAGACAATACACTAACATTCTTTTTCTCTGAACCTCTTGAGCCAGGCCCCCACAGTTCAAATCACCCTCAGCAGCACTTCTACTAGAATAACCCATTAAGCCCCACTTAAAGTGTTTAACTGCTTTTCTAATCCACAGTTCCAAGTGCACTTCCCCCCACTTCTGTCTTAGTTAGGGTTTTATTGCTCTAAAGAAACACCATGACTATGGCAACTCAGACAAAAGAAAACATTTAGTTGGGGCTGGCTTACCGTTTCAGAGATTTAGTCTATTATCACCATGGTAGAAAACATGGCAGCGTGCAGAGAGACATGATGATGGAGAAGGAGCTGAGAGTTCTACATCTTGGACCACAGGCGGCAGAAGGAGACTGTGTGCCACACTGGGTGGAGCTTGAGCATAGGAGACCTCAAAGCCTGCCCCACAGGAATGCACCTTTTTCACAGGCCAAAAATACTCTAACAAGGCCATACCTCTTAATAGTGTCACTCCCTATGGGCTAAACATTCAAACACAGGAGTCTATGGGGGACATACCTATTCAAATCACCATATTCATAAAACTTAATCACCATTTGCTAGAAATTCAAACTGAACTGGTGTCCTGTACTTTCATTCAGTAACTATGGCAACCCCAGGTAGATGAAGAAGTGGGAAAGAATGTGCGATAAGAAAGGTGGAGGGTTGGAAGGAGAAGGTGACTCATGATACTTGGACTATCTCTAAGCCATGAATCTAGTCAAGTAGAAGGGGCGGTCATATTAGCAGGCTCTTGCCTGGCCTTTTGCCTTCATAGATTAGCTTTGTTTGCTATGAACCATCACATGGTATTAGCCTTACAGATGTTCTGCTGCATGGTTATTCCAGAAAGGCAACGGAGTGGACCAAAAAAGTGACCAAGAAAAAAGGAGGAGGGCAACGCCTGTTCGGGTCTGTAGCCACTTCCAGAGGACTTTGAGTCTGCCCTGGGCAAGGGGAGTGTTTGGAAGCAGACCTAAACTTTATAAGTGAGATTGGCTACTAGGTGTGGTTTCCTGTATCTAAGAACTGAAGCCACGATGGACTCTAATAACATCACTTATCAGTACGTGCGTGGTCAGGATACCACCTCAGTGAGGCCCCTATCGGGTTATGTGTTGGTTGCTTGATCTCTAGTATTCGGGTGCCAAAAAATGGTGTGACCTATAAGAGGTAGGGCCTAGTGGAAGGTAAGTAGAACACTAGGCAGAGGTGTCTCAGGACAAATATTAGTCTCCTAGAGTGAATTATTTCTCATCAAAGTAGAAGGTTATAAAAGAGCAAAATTGACCCAAGAAGCTACTGTTACAACAGCAGCATCCCTCCCTTTCTGCCTCCCTTCATCCCTCTCTCCTTCCCTCTTTTCCTCTCTTTATTCTCTCTGTATCCCTGTCTCTGCCTCTCTGTCTCTGTTTCTCTCTCTCTCTCTCTCTCTCTCTCTCTCTCTCTCTCTCTCTCTCTTCTCTCTCCCCCCCCAACTTTACCTCTGTGGTGGGTAAAATTTTGCCAACTCTACACTCCAGGAATGCCACCTTGAAGTACAGAGACACTAAACAGCCCCCAAGTCAAAGAGTTGAAAACCAGAAGGGAGCCAAGACATGAATCCAGGTGCTACAGAACCAAAGCTTGACTAAAATGTATTTTATTTCTTTCTGTTTTCTGGTCCTGCAGATTAAACAGAGACTTTGCAGGTATATGTATAAATACACACACACACACACACACACACACACACACACACATATGTATATATCACAGCAGCAGCTGTCCTAGCTTCTAGCTGCCTGCTTAACCCTTTTACTTCTACTGCTCCCACTGAGCTTCCCTAAGTCTAGTCCCTGCTTCCTCTTGGCCAGTGGCAAGAGGCCAGTGATGGCCTTCTGGGATTTTCTTGAATTTCCATTGTTTAAAAATAATGTTTTATTAATTCATTGAACATTTTATATATTGTATTTTGATCCATTCATATATAGTAACACTTCCTAGATCCATCCCTCCCACTCCCATATCCACCCAACATTATTATCACACCCTTAAAGAAAAACAGGACCCCCCCACATCCGTCTGCTTTATTCCTGTAGAGGATAGTACAGTTCACCCACCAAAGAAGAGGGAGATGAGTCCTAGGAACCCCAGACTTACATTATGGACAGCACTTTCTGGAATTAGTGGCTTTCTCCCCTGCCCTCAGAAAAGAAGACCATGATGTGAGGGAGGTGCTTTGGGGAGATATAGGGGCTAGAGGAGGACATAAGGGTAGATAGGATCACATTTTATTCTATATATGAATGAAATCTCAAAAAAACCTATATATAAATTGGAAAACCCAGGCGCTCTTACTGGCCAAGTACAGAAGTAGATTGGGACACCGGTGCTTGCTTACTTTATGGCAAGGGCAGGACCTTAAGCCATAGAACTAGGTGTTAGCTGTGCTGCGCTTCCTTGCCAGGGTGACAGGTGACACAGTGCAGATGGTGGTGACACAGCTGGAGCTGAGCTTGGTGACTTCCTTTGTCTGATAGTCCCACTCCCCCTCTTCATGGATGGTTGGAAAGTCCATGTGCTCTCATGTACAAGCTCACATTAATTGGTAAGGAGATAAACCACATATTTGTTGATCTTACAAGTTGCTAAAGCACTTGTCATAACATGAAGAGATTCGTGATTCAGGACATAACTTTATCAGGAATGCCAAGGCCTCTCCTCCTTAGCAGGGTGGTACCCTTGCAAACATAGCATAATACTAGAGCGAATACTTGTTCCACCATGGCCAAAACTGATATGGGGAATAAAGAGTTTATTTCATCTTGTAGTTCATTATGAATCCAAGTTGGGACAGTAACTCAAGCAAGAACCTGGGGACATAGGCTGAGGCAGAGACTAGGTAGGAGTATTGTTTACTGGCTTGTTCCCCATAGCTTACTCAACCTTGAGATGTAAATGTTTTAAAAGGATAGATTTTTGATTACTGTTGGACATTGGTGGAAGCCCCTTATTCCAACCTATTTGTGTTGTCTGTTATGGACTCGGGATACTGAATGCCCACCCAAGGTCAGGGCTGCTGTGGGTTGAATCAGTGGGTGAGATAGACCGAAGAAGGCAGCCGCCATTTATAACACACTGACGGTCCTTCCTTCTAGCTCACATGAAGGCTTGTGAGTTACATATACAGCACATTTTAGACCAGCATGGGGCTTTCCACAAATGTCCAGTGATCATAAATCATAATGAAATGGGGTAGGGATGGAGGCATAATTCTGGATCTAGAAGAGAAGAGAACAAATCAAGACAGTATTTTCTTTTTATCTGGGGTTTGCTTACTGTGGTCTCATCTACCTTCAGTGATCTACAACCAGAAGAAGTTAGTCTTCTAACTAGCCACAGAGAGAAAATGCATATAGATTTTACTACCATATTCTAGCTCCATTTGCATTACTTATTGATGTCAAATACCTCCTAACGCAACATTTATCAAGTCTTATGTATATAGGGAAAGCATGGTATATAAAGCGCCATTTAGTTGCAGGTACTTGCAGGCATCGTGGAATATGTCTGCCATGAATAAGGAATAGCAGTATAGTGTTGGCTGGGGGGGGGGGGGGTCACAGGATTGGGCAGGAGCTTGCAGCAGGTAAATCTGCTCTGTCCTAAGTGATAGGGGCTGGGGAGTCAGCACAGACTTTCTAGGAGGACTGATTTCAGAGTTGTAGGACAGGGAGCTAACCAAGGGAGTTTCAACAATCCAGCTGGGAATGTGTGGGAGCTTGGGAAAGCAGCTCACATCTGCAGTGTTGCCAGACTTAGTAACGAGAAGCACACAATGGCCCTGTTAAATATGAATTTCAGATAAACAACAGAATCTGTACGTGCCAAGACATATTTTTAGTGTAGGTATGTCCCATATACTGCGCAACTCTATAGATTATTTGTTACTGTGGAGAGAATCAAGTTTCCCCAGCTAGGCTTTATTTGTCTGGCTAACATATCCTCACACAGTAGGTGGGAACACTGTATTTCAGGGCCCATGGGGGGAGCACCCTGTGTTTCCAAGGCTGATTATTTGGGGAAGGACTTGAGGTTTATGCTAAAACTGATGTGGCATTAAAAAGCTTGCAATCACAGGTGTGTGACCCCCACAGGCAGCTGGGACAACTGTGCTGCCAGGAACCATGAAAAGAGAATTAGTTTCTATTGCCCCATAGTCAGAACCGAGTTGTCATTTAACCTACACCCAGTGCCTCAAAGGATAAACATGGATTACCTCTCAACTCCACAGTAGGTCAGAAGTTGAGAAAAGGCTTTACTGGGTCCTTTTGACTCAGGGATTTTGATGCAGCCAGGAAGAAAATGTAGAGCCTTTCCCCATCATCTACAGACTCAATTGCTTTGAGAATAGCTTGTCCCAAGGTTGGCATACCCATGGCAGGAGTAGGGCATTGCCGTGACAGACCTAATTATGCTGGTTTGGAGAGGATTGTGGGAAGACTTTGGAACTTTGGAAGAGGAAATTCATTTAGTGTTCAAAGCTTGGTGAGCTGTTCTCTGGCCGTGATTACAAAGATCGGGGTGTGTCTTAGTCAGGGTTTGTATTCCTGCACAAAACATCATGACCAAGAATCAAGTTGGGGAGGAAAGGGTTTATTCAGCTTACACTTCCATATCGCTGTTCATCACCAAAGGAAGTCAGGGCTAGAACCAAGCAGGTCAGGAAGCAGGAGGGTGTGAAGTGGAGAGAGAGAGAGAGAGAGAGAGAGAGAGAGAGAGAGAGAGAGGGAGGGAGGGAGGGAGGGAGGGAGGGAGGGAGGGAGGGAGGGAGGGAGGGAGGGAGGGAGAGAGGGAGGAGCAGCATCACTAAGATGAAATCTTCTGGGAAGTGTTTCCTGAGTCATCACACAGAAGTTGTGTTCTAGAATGACCAAAATTGTCCCTCACACTGGCAGCCTGAACTAGGTACTGCCAGATCCACCCAGATAGTATTGGTTTTGAAGGCATGAAGGTGTCATGGATTGCAGCTGAGGCTTGATTCTGTGAGAGGCCCCTCTGTATCAGCTCCTGTCTCCAGATTCCTGCCTTGCTTGAGTTCCTGTCCTTGCTTTCTTCAATGATGAACAATGATGTGGATGTGAGCCAAATAAATGATCTACTTCAAGTTGCTTTTGGACATATTGTTTCATCACAGCAACATGACTAAAATAGAATGCTTGGGTCCCTGTTCACAGGGAGAGCTGAAGGTATTTTAGGAAGAGCTGTCTCCTTCAAGGGGCATGCTCCAAGAATGGCTGCAGTCTCCAGAAAGGATCTCAGGAGAAAGTATGTACACTAGAGGAATTGGGAGCCTTCTCGGTTATAAACAACAGAATGCTTCTATAATGAAATGAGAAATTGGTATGCTGGGGATGAGAGGAAGTGAAAATTACTCAGGGGAAAAATATCTGTCTGCCTATCTATCTATCTATCTATCTATCTATCTATCTATCTATCTATCTATGTATTTATGTATGTATCTATCTATGAATCTGTGTCATCTATACTATATTTTCTATCTATAATCTATGTTTCATGTATCTATCTATAATCTATCTATGTATCATCTGTCTATCTATACTATCTTCTGTATGTCGATAATATATCTACATATCATATATCTTCATCCAACATCTATCATTTATTTCCTCTTCCACTGTCTAATCCTGAAGCCATTAGCTTAACATACACAAGCAGTTTAGAGTGTTTTTTTCAGAGCACACATGAAAACTAACCTGTATGCCGAGCGCCCTCTGCTGCCGCTTGTGTGCAATAGATTTGTCTGGTAATAGTAATAATAATTTTAAAATCTATGAGAACAAATAGAACGTGCATCCTTGCAAGTATTCCCAAGGATTTTCTTGCATAGGAGTCCAGATTTCTGCGCTTTAACCAAGTTCTTCAAATGGGTTTCCTTCACTGAGTGGCAGGTACCCTGTAAGTGAGATGAGGGGCTGTAGAGAGAAAATCTACATTCTCTGCTGGATGGATGCATCACCTGTCAATTAGAAAGTCTAAGGCTTATGGATTAGGCAGAAAATAGAAGGTGGGACATCCGGGAGGAGAAAGAATTCTGGGATCGAGCCAGGCAGGGGGAGATGGCCCAGGAATCTGTGAGGGGACAGACACATGGTACCTGCACAGGTGACCAGTCACGTGGCAGAGTGTAGGTTCAAATAAAACAAAATCTTACGTTATGATCCTAGTCAGAGGAGAGCCTAGATATATGTTTAAGGTATTTGCAAATGTGTTTTGAGTCTGAGTCTTATTTCCAGGAGCACGGTGCTGAGAGGAAGGACTGGGCTTAACACTAACAGAAGTGTGTAGTGGGGAGCAGCCATCCACACACTTGGTGGAACAAATTTCTTACTAGGGACACACATCCAGAATTCAGAGGTTGCCACCAAGGTTACTCCGTCAAATACCTCAGCAAGTAGATGGTTCCTAAGGAGTGCAGTGTGTCCAGGAGAAATAACTAACCTTTACATGTCTTGGTTTTCTGTGACGGTTTTTCCTGGGAGACCCAGAGGAGCTTATGTTCAATGGCAATTTCACTCCAGCACAACTCACAGCGATGAGGACACATTTTCTGAACACTAAACAGCTGGGTCACGGCTCCGAACTCCCTTTCAGCCTGCCGTTGACCCCTCCGGGCACACTAAATGACATGGAGGCTGGGATATAACTCAGGTGGCAGAGCGTTGACCCAGCATGGCTAAGACTCTGAGTTTGAACCTTGGCATGGCATAAACTGGGCACAGGCTTGTAATCCCAACACCCAGGAGGTGGAATTGGGAGATCAGAAGTTCAAGATCATTCTTCTTAACAAAGGGAGTTTGAAGCCAGCTTGGGATCTCAAAAATAAAACGGACTAGAGACATGAATGACAGCACACATGTCCTAGAGCTAGTCTAGAAACTTCCATTTATTTCATGCATTCATATCTGCTTTCTATACGTGGCTCTATTTTGAGGTTTCTGATATTAGCTCTATCTCTTCTGAGATGTATTATTGCTCCTGGGCCATTATTCAATCAGCACTTAAAAGAACATTCCTTCCTCATCCTCCTGTCTCCCTCTCCCTCCCCCCCTCCTTGTCTGTGTGTGCATGTGCATGTGTGAGTGTGTGTGCATGCATGTAGGTATATGTGGAGGCCAGAGGGCAACCTCATGTGTCATTCTTAAGGTGTTGCCCATTTTTTCCTTTTCCTTTTCTTTTTTCTTTTTCCTTCCTCCCTCCCTCTCTCCCTTCCTCCCTCCCCCTTTCTTTTTGAAGCTGTACTTCTCACTAGCCGAGAGTTTGCCAATTAGGCAGGCTGGCCAGCCAGTGAGCAGAGTGAGCCACCTCTCCGTCTCCCTAGCACTTGGATTTCACACGCATGCTTGCCATCACATCTGACTTGTGCATGTGATTTTGGGGACTGAACTTAGGTCATCGGGTTTATCCATAAAAATATGATGGGCCATGAACTGTTGGTCACTGAAGCTGGGTGACAGGCACACACATGACTTCACCATTCTATTCTTTATGTATGCCTGTGTTTATGTGTGTGTATACATTTACACATGTGTGTGCTTTCACAACTGTATGCATGTGAAGTCCAGAGTGCTAAAGTATCAGCTACTTTCTTTTCCTTTTTTTTTTCCTCCTTCTTTTCTTATAGTGTGTCTCATTGACCTGAAATTCAATCTACAGACTACTGACTGTCTGCTTTGGGGTCTGCTGTGTGCCTTTTGACCTGTCCCCTCCCTACCCAACTTGCTTCCCCTTGCTGACTTGGCTTCCCAAGCCCAAGGCAAGAGGAAAGAAGAGAGATGAAGGGATTACAGTGGTCACCATGGTGACCTTGTACTCTCACTCTGGTTACAGATGACTCTTCTGGGCATCCTCATTCTCCCTGTGATGTGGGTTCAACTCTCTTTCCCCAAGGATAGGTGAAAGTTCTAGAGCCCAGTGCCTTAGAACGTGACATTATTTGGAAACAAAATCTTTGCAGATGAAATTAAATTAAAAGGGAAGTCATCCTGGATTAAGATAGGTCCTACATCCAATAGGAGATATTCCTAGGAAAACAGAAATGTCTAAGCAGAGGACATCACCAGAGTGGAAGGCCACGTGAAAGTGGAGTCAGAGAGATACTTAGTTACAAGTTAGTGGATGCCTGGGTTCGTGGGCAGCTGGCAGACACTCGAAAGAGGTCAGGAAAAATCCCTCCTAGTGACTGTGAATGGGGCAGGTCCTCCTGATTTTGGGCCTTCTAGCTCCCACATCTGTGAAACAAATGTCCTGTTTTACAGTACACAGTTTGGGGTCCTTTGTGATAGAGGCCTTAACAGACAGACACACCCTAGCTCGCCTGCTCTCAGTGCTGGTGTTGCTGGGCCTTCAGACAATGGGGTTTGTTCCCAGGTTCCCTGCTGCAACCTGAACTCTACCCTAGCAGGTCCTCTTGGCCAGGACTTCAAAGGCTCTGTCCCTCAGCTTTGTCTTCCATGTGGCTCTTCTGGTCAAAGGAAATCCTTGTCCTCCTCTACCGCATCTGCTCTGAGAGGGTTAACAGGCTCTTCTCAATCAGTCAGGCTCCCTGACACATCCACAAAGATATTTGCCTGAGTTTTTTTGTTTTGGTTTTTGTTTTGTTTTGTTTTTACTCAAAGCTCCTGGCTCTGAATTAGCCGGTCATTAGCTTTACCTTCTCATTTATTAGAGAGCATGGAACAGGTCAAGGCCATGCTGTTGCTGCAGCAGTAAATAACAGGCATGCCCCTGTTTCCAGAAATTTCTTCCAGTGATATTTCAGAACTCTTCACCCAACCCTGGTCTTTTATATCCTTAATATGTTTGTGAGGCTAAGAGCCTAGGAAGGGGTGCTGACCGCTGCTGAGTTCCCTAGGTTAGTCCTTTCTGGTAGCTGACTTGTAGCCCATACAACCTTTCCTGCTTTGAAGGTGTTCTTTCCTCCAGTGGGCATAACCACACTGTACATTGTCAAATCACTTTGTTTCACTGAACCATGTATCCCTGGTGGTCCTTCTCTATTTGAAGGCTTCATTGAACTCCCTGGGAAAGGTTTTTTCACTTTTGTGTGTGTGTGTGTGTGTGTGTCTGTGTGTCTGTGGTATGTGTGTGATAAGTGTGTGTGTGTGTTAGAGAGAGAGGTGTGTATGGTGTGTGTGTGTGGTATAATCAGTGTGTGTGTGTGTGTGTGTGTGTGTGTGTGTCTGTGGTATGTGTGTGGTATGTGTGTGCGTGTGTATGAGAGAGAGAGGTGTGTATGGTGTGTGTGTGTGTGTGTGTGTGTGGTGTAATCAGTATGTGTGTGTGTGTGTGTGGTGTAATCAGTATGTGTGTGTGTGTGTGTGTGTGGTGTAATCAGTGTGTGTGTGTGTGTGTGTGTGTGTGTGTGTGTGTGTTGCTAGCAATCTGAGTTGAGATGTCTGTTTGTATGAGCAGTTGTTTCTCTGCATTAGAAAAAGACAGAATCACCCAGTCACAGGCCACAGGCCTACAACTTTATTCTGCCTACTGCTCTGTGGCTGGCTTGGCCCCTCGAGCCTCCCTCTGCAGTGGGACTAGGCAATTCTTAGACTTTGCCTCCTTCCCTCCAGGCTTCTGTTACTCAAAGCTTTCTGTGCTTTTTGAGCTGAGGGTCAATTCTCCCGACCCTGCCTCACACCTCACTATAGTACGGCTGGAGCAGAGGCCTGAGACCCTGCAGTCATCAGTCTTCCTTTTGCCTCCTAAGCCTTTCCTCTGTTCCTCCTTCCTCCACTCACTGCACCTTTCTATTCAGCAGACACCAGGAGGCTGAAACACAAGTATATTTCCCTGTACTTCCATGCGTGGCTGCCTGTTATGTTGCGGGTGCGGATTAGGTCCCACAAACGGGATGCTGGCATTGGAAACTCGGTAAAAGCGGGGCAGAGGCATCTTTCAGTTGCTTTCTTCGAACCCAGGTCAGGCATGGGCATAAGTTGAGTTTGTGTCCTTCCCACTCCCAGACCACTGATTCCTGCTTGATCCTTCTGTGTCTCAGTTAGGTGGCTTTTCCTATACACTCAGGACTTGCAGGGTAAGCACCTCGATCTCTTGGTTTTCCACCCTTTTGGTTGGGATAGGTGTGACAGCGTTCCAGATGGCTCAGTTCTGCAACATTCTGGGGGTCGTTCCTGGGAGTCTACTGTATGGTCCCAGTCTTTCCATCAGTCTCTCTGTATTGAGTCTCATTCCACATACGATTCCTGGGTGCGGTTCGCTTTCTGTGTTGACCTGGCAGTTGCAGGCTTGCCGTGTGGCTTCTCATTGCAGTGATAGGCAGGAGCCCTGTTTAGCCTTAATTGGTGGCCTCAGCTTTCCTGTAGGTAGAACAGGTTGAGAAAGTCTTGGTATTCAGCAAAAGAGATTTCTACAACACTATTCTCTCTCTCTCTCTCTCTCTCTCTCTCTCTCTCTCTCTCTCTCTCTCTCTCTCTCTCTAATCCTCTCTCTCTAATCCATACTCACAATGTAACAGGCAGTAAGGCATGGAAATACAGGGCTTTGTTTGCTTGTGTTTTCAACTTCCTGATTTCTGTTGTATACTACACACACACACACACACACACACACACACACACACACACACACACACACGTATACTAGAACTGACAGTTGGAAGGGAGAAATACTATGCTGTAGGTGATTTCAGGCTAAGTCACTAAGTCTGTATCCTGGTTCTGGCCATGGCTCTACCCTCTCCCAGTCAAATGACCTTCATTAAACCCTTCCCTTCCTTAGGACTGAGTTTCTCTCTCTTTGAAACAATGAGTTCCAGCTATCTTCCAAGGCTGATATTAGCTCAAAGACTGTTCCTGTATGAGTTCCGGCTATCTTCCAAGGCTGACAATAGCTCAAAGACTGTTCCTGTAAAGTCTTTGTGTGTGATTCTCATCAGAGGGCTCACCCATCTGATCAGCAGCATTCTTGCAAATGGCATGCTCCCCCACCTGCTCCCCAGCCTGCTAGCCATAGTAGGCTCTAAGTTGCTTGCTCTGTCTCCTTTCTGTTCTGTTTTCTATTAATAGTAAATTGATGTAAAATTGCTGTTCCTGAGAATTGGAGATGTTGCCATTGGAAACAGGCTCAATTCATCCACATATTCATAAAAACAAGTAAGGTAAATGTCATAGTGAAAATGGCAGTTTGTTTTCTGGGAGCATAGATACCACTTATGGAAGGCTTGCTCCAAAGCTCTACGTCCACTCTTGCCAAGGCTTGGGACAGCAAGGGCTAGCTATGTCTTTAACACTTGGTGTCTGACACCATATGGGGAAATCTAAACTTTACACTGGTCTTCACTGCCCACACTTGTGTTACAAAGAAACACAAAGGAATCTGTGATTAACATCAAGTAAAAAAAAAATCTACTCTAGTTTTTCTCTTTCTTCTTTTTGTTGAGGCCCCATGATATTTTGTTACTCTCCTTTACATCATTTTCCTTGCTTTCAAAACTATTTGTTATTCTTGGTACATGCTTACTTACTTACTTACTTACTTACTTACTTACTTACTTACTCACTTACTTTGAAACAAGGCCTTTCTGGCTTTGAATTCCCAGAAATCCTCCTGCCTCAGCCTTCCTGGTGCTGGGAGACTATGTGTGTGCCACCATATTTGGCTTGCCTACTTACTCACCTTCCTTCCTTTCTTCCTTCCATCCTTCCTTCCTTCCTTCCTTTCTTCCTTCCTTCCATCTCTCCATCTCTTCTTTTCTTTCTTCCTTCTAGCTTCCTTGAGGTCTACAGTAAATACAATGAAACTTACCTGTGTGAGGTACACTGCCCGATACCTTTTGATGATCCTGTGCAGACTTTTAACTTCTGTCACTGTTGAGCTGTATGTAGAAGACTGCCACAGTTCTATCATTCCCCACATATCCTCTACACTGTCCCCAAACTCCAGATAGCCAACAGCCTACTTCTGAGCAATGCCATTCATAAAGTCTATGCTTCATCTTTCATCTAAATTGAAGTATTTGATATTAATCAATGTGACTACATACATCATTTCACCAATTTTTCTATATAATATCCCATAATATGGATATATCATAGTTTGTTTCCATTAACCAGTTCATTAAAATTCAGGATGTTTTAACTTTGGGGTGCTTTTAGGTAATGCTATTTTGCAAAGTGGTCATGCCACCAGTACTATTTAAGTGAGAGTTTTGCTTTCTGATGTTTCTGATGACATTTGGTGACATCTTATAATTCTGACAGTATAAAAGTCATATCTGGAATACCCCCAAATATCATAGAGAAACTGTTCTGGTCAGAGGTAAAGAGAATAACAGATTCTGATGCAAAGCTTCCTCTAGATTAAAAAAAATGTACAACTTGAACTCTTTGGCTGTTAATGGATTTTGTTTTAATGCCAATATTGGGCATTTAAAAATATATTAAAAAAAAACATTTTAGGCTCTTTCCCCTGTAAGATAATATAAAACAACAGCAGCAAGAACAACAACAAAACCCAAACATCTCATAACGTTTATTATTCATCAGTAAATTCAGGCCTCACTCTGACATGTCTGCATCTACTAGTCTCGGATAAAAAGCCAATGACAGACCAAAGTGCAGACACCACCAAAGTCCATCTTAGCTAATCACTGAGTTTTATAGTAGTTACTCCAGAGATGACTCGGTCAGTGATAGCACCAAAGCCCATTCTAGCATGGACGGTGGCTCATGAAAGCTGGAAACCTGAAGCTCAGTTCACAGCCTGCAGACAGCTCAACAAGCTAGAAAATGTCTCATCTAGGCAAGTCAGTCGGTGTGATTGGTCCTGAGCTCAGCCTGTCTCTGTTTCTTCCAGGTAGCTCGACTGGTCTCTGTTTCTTCTAGACTGCAGATGGTATGAGCCTCTACAAGGTAGCTTAGCTGGTCTCTCAGTAATCTTTGTGACTTATATATGCTTGGGAAGGGGTGGGGCAGCTAATGAATCTGGTCAGTTTCAGGGATTTCCTGAGGCTCTTGAATTGTTCACTTTCTGAACTTAACAGATGGAATGTTTCAGCTCTGCTTGGAACATACTGTCTTAATGAGCTTCCCTCTAAGATGGAGGGTTTACCCAGAAGGAAATTGCCACAAAATACCACAAATACCATTGTTTTCTCTGGGATACAGTTGCTTTTGATGGATGGGCACATAAGTAGGTTTGGAAAGAGAAACAGTGGTGTATATACAAGCTGGAGATGGATTAGGGCACAGGACTAGACTGCAGTGCAGTGGGTACCAGTCTGTAAAATCTGCACTGCAACCCAGGGCTGGGGATGGCGGGGCCCAGCTGCTCATCTGTAAAACACATCAGACTGGAATACGTAGATGCTTTCCAAAGCTTGTCTCCAATCGGTGGCTAAGGGGCGTGAGAGCTAAGTGGAGAGGAAATTCCATTAAAAGATGAACTCATGGTGAAGTGTTAAGGGTTGGTCTGGTACTAAATTCTGAGCCCCAAGATCTGGTTGCTGTCCAGAGGAGTGAATTCTCATTGCCTTTGTTCTATCTATGTTGTTTCCCCAGTTTAATCCCTGATTGGTCAATAAATGGCTGGAGCTAATGGGTGGACAGCAGACCTTAGAATGTATGTGTGTGTGTGTGTGTGTGTGTGTGTGTGTGTGTGTGTGTGTGTGTGGTGGGTCTTGGGAAAGACAACAAGGAGAAGGAAAGAGAAGACAGACTAGAAGATTCCCATTAGACTCGATGGAACAGGAACATGTAGCCAGGAGAAGCCACCCTGAGGACAGGCTGGGGGAGGAAAGGTAGCCTGGAAGATATCGGATTGGCCGGTGACTGGCATTGAGTGGGTTTGAACTGGTGGGGTGATTAGTGTAGCTCAGAGCCTGCCCAGCTCAGTGCTGGCAGCTTTTCAATAAATTACCAGGTTTCTGTGTCACCTACTAGGTAAGGTAAAAGCAGAGCATACTAACCCACCAGAAAAATAAATTCTCAATAGAGGACAATCACAGACTCAGAGCATAGAGACTATATAATGTGTAGGTCTGCCAAGAACACACCTTTATGAACTATTTCTGACAATTTACTCTGGGGTGGGCTACAGCTGCTAAACATGGGAGAAGAATAAGAGTTACATTAGAGCAGAGCATACCTTGCTTTCCCCACAAAAAATAAGTTTGGAAAAAGTTTACGCTGGAGTGGGATTTTTTTTTGATAAGGGGGTGACATATGAGATAATAAAGATATGAAATGAACACTACAGTATGAAGTTATAAGCACTTTCCTTTTCCCCCTTTGACATAATTAGGACTTATGGTTGAAAAAAATTAAAATGTGCTAGATGTAAAAAATATTCCAAATCCATGAACGGTGGAGCAAGGGCCTGCAGGAGCCTCTGAGAAGTTTACATACTTCACACATGCAGTGTGTACTTACTGGTGCACAGGACTCTCTAGAAGTCTAGTTCAAATAGAATGGACTATTTCATTGTGAAAGGCAGAGAGACAGACAGAGACACAGAGAGACACAGAGTTCTTACTGTATACACTCCCTTACCCCTGAACATAAGAAAACAACAACCATATCCTTGTGGAAACTGTAGTGTGTCACAGTGTGTCCCACAGCATACTCCTTTCTTTGTTTGCAGTATCATCACAGTGACTCCATGTTTTGGTAAGAGGCCTCTGCTACTCTGACAGTATTGGATCCTCACACGATTCCTCTTGGACATTCTGTTGTTGCCCTGTGTTATGGAGATCCTGTAGTTTTTGGATCTTTAGGACCAGGCCCCTTCATGTTCATTATGAGGTAGATCTTAGGATGGACCAATTTAAATCCTTGAATCTGGGCCTGGGAGGTATCTGAGCCGGACAGCACAGAGCTCTCCTGCTCAATCCCTAGGCTGGCTCACTGGCCACCTCCACTCCTGCCCTGAACACAGTCAGGACCATCAGCTCTACCCTGCTGCCCAGGAGAGGTGCAGGGCCCACTCTCCAAAGTCTTGAGGCTGGTGAGGAACATGGTCAGTCCCCCCACCCTCACGACCCTGGAGCCAGCTCATTCTTAACTAAAGTCAGACCTCATTTACAAGTCACCAGTCTCAAGTGCCAAGCATCCAAACTCAAGTGCCCTAGTGCCTTTATTTACTGTGCCTCAGACTTCTCCCCATCCCATTGTTCAGGTCCTCGGCACTCGTGTGGAGCACCTGAGTTTGTTTGGTCGGTATCCCACCATTCATCTGTGTCTCGGACTTGGGGGAAACTATCTTTGCCGTTCACGTGGTCAGGGCGTGTCCCTAGTCTCCTCTAGTGTGAAGTGGTGCTTGTACTTCACTATACACACGTGTCCATATGTCATGGAACCCCACCAGCTCCCAAACAATGATAAGCTTAACCAAGTGATGAATGAATAAAAAGGCAAAAACAGCAATATGTTAAAACAACCAGGATAACTAAGCAATATTTTGAGCAAGATGCCATGATAATGCCTTGTTTTGCCCACTGATTGCGGCATTCATCTGGGAATTTCACCCACTGTAATTAGTACACTGCTGTCCCAAAGACGACATTGGAATTCTTTCCGAGATTTTCTCTTCTACTCCACATATTTATTTATTCAACTGTATATGGATGAATACTCATAGGCATTTAGTTTATGCCTTGAGCTATCCTGCAGTATGATTCTTATTTATTTTGTTCTTCAAATGATTGCCATTGGCCATTGGGGTTTCTTTCACTTCCATTCCTTACCCTTTAAAACAATGCCCTCCACTTTGGACACAACAGTAGCCCAGGCTACCTATGGTCAACCACTCCATCCCGAGTAGCAGAATGACATTGCTCATCATCCTATCCAGGACAGGAATTATCCCTTGATTCATGCTGTACATGTGACTAGCCCATCCGGGCATCCAGAAGCCATCTTAATTATCAAACCTCTGTTGCTAAAATATCATGGTGCTGGTGCTCAAATGGTCCCAACTGTGGCCTGATACTATGTCACCACTGCCTCTACTCTTAATATTTCAACCTCACTTCATCTTATTGTTCAGTCATTGTGCCCCCATCACAAGAAGGATGAGAACAGTACAGTCTGGGAGAGACGAGATGGGGATGGAAGAGGAGGAATGTGCAGAGAGGAAGAGACAGAGCAGGGAAGAGAGATACTAAAAGGAAGAGGGCGGAAGGACTAAAAAGAGAGGGAGAAAGAGAGATGGTTATATTCACATGTTATATTCACGCAGGCCTGTGTGGTGCACATTATATCGGTTAACTGTCATGCGCTGTTAGAGCTCAACAAGAAACTGGATCTAGATGAAAAAAATAGTTGCACTCGTCTTTCAAGTATGTTTATTATAAGTGTTCTTCATGACCCCTTGTGTGACAGGAAAGAGAGAATGGCAAACAAAGTCATCGTGTCCTTGAGAATAGCTGGAACGTGAACCATTTCAAACAGATGTTCCCATTGTCTATCCTATGACATAGAAGTGTCTGCAATGGCAAAGGGGGCCTGGAAGATCAGCAGTGAAAAGCTCATAGTGGGAAGAACTCCAGATGAGTGCCTCAACTTCCATTTTCTCATTATGCTACATGTTTGTAAGGCCATTGATTTGGCAATATCACCTTACTGGTGTTATTTCTTCATTTTACTTGTGCCAAAGGTACTCTCTGCTCTGCTGGGACTCTCTATTGGGAACTCTAACTGGCTGACTTTCAAGGGCTTCCTTAGTTGACTACTGATAAATGTTTGAGCACCTGACTTGATAATGTTCTGCTACAATCTCTGTCTATCTATCTATGTATCTATCTATGTATCTATTTATCTATCTATCTATCATCTATCTATCTATCTATTATCTTTTACCATCTGTTTGCTATTTATTCTTTAACTTTTGCTTGCTGTATACTTAAAAACCTTACTCATTCAAGATCAAAGGAATAACTGATGTGTATCATTTCTCCAGAGCATACAAAACAGCATGTGTGTTGAGGGAGGCTGGAAGCTGATGTTGGATAACTTCCATGATCAACTCCCTTGTATCCCTAATCTCTCCAGGACTTTTATCATGTTCCTCATGACCAGGAGTCTTTAATCAAAATATAGTAGACTTCACTGAATTATTTTCTTCTCCTTCTCCTTCTTCTCCTCCTCCTTTTTCTTCTTCATTTTTCTTCTTCCTCTCATCCTCCTCTTTCTTCTTTGTCTTTTTCTTCTTCTTCTCCTCCACTCCTTCCTCTCCCTCTCCTTCTCTTCTACCTCATCTTTGTCTTTATCTTCCTTGTCTTTTTTTCTCTTCCTCCTCCTCTTCTTCCTATTCATACAGTTTGGTAGTTTTTTGTTTGTTTGTTTGTTTGTTGGGGACATGGTTTTGTTTTTTCTTGGTTTGTGGGGGTGTTTGTAGTATTGGTTTTTTTTTTGTCTGTTTTTTGAGAAAGAAGTTAACATTGAGTGGGTAGGGAGGGGGAGAAGATCTAGTAGGATTTGAGGGCAGGAAGAATATGGTTAAAATATATTTAACTTTAAGAACTGCTTTAAATAATAAAATATAATATACTAAAAATAATTTAATTGGGGGGCTTGCTTACAGATTTAGAAATTTAGTCCACAATCATAATGGCAGAAAGCAGACAGGCATGGCACTGAAGCAATAGATGAAAACTTTACATCCTAATTTGCACATAGAGAGAGAGAGAGAGAGTAGAGAGGGAAGAAGGGAGGAAGGGAGAGAGGGAGAGAGAGGGGGGATAGGGAGGGAGGGAGGGAGGGAGGTAGGGAGGGAGGGAGAGAGAGAGAGAGAGAGAGAGAGAGAGAGAGAGAGAGAGAGAGAGAGAGAGAGAGAGAGAGAGAGGAAAATAAAAACCTCAAAGCTTTTTCCTGGGCACAAGAAGGCTATATCTTATAACCCTCCCCACACAGTTCCACTACCTGAGGATCAAGTATTTACACATGAGCCTACAGGAGCCATTTTCATTCAATCCACTGTAATGGTCTCATTGGGAAAAAGCTAGCATTTAGGAAAGGAAAAACCAACCAAAGGAAAGAACTGTCAGCAGGAGGCCAGCAGTGGACTTCCACACAACAAAGTTTGTTTGTTTGTTTTTATTGTAACCACACAGCATCATGTTGCCAGGTGAAAGGAAGCATAAAGTGTACGTGTTGCCTTACGGAGCCATCCTCCAATGGTTCCTTGGCATCATAACAAACACTGCTGTAGGAAATACCACTGAAGTGTTGACTGAAAGCTACCACTGTAGATGCAATGTTTCCTCAGAATTCACAGACTAATCCTGTGGCTACTCTCTGTGAGCCAAGTGATGTTAAAGGAACCATTTTCAAGTAGACAAAAAGCAAACACGTTGGCAAGCAGCTCCAGTTTTGTACATCTTTAAAAGATAAGAGTATTCATTGGATGGAATTCAGGTCACAGATGTCATGGCGCTTATGTTGAATCTCCCCACCTATTGCACAGAGCCTGACACAGAACAGGTATTTGTTGAACAAGCTAACGTCCATGACCCACAGGCATATTTTAAAATGTATGCTAAGTGTGCATCCTTTTTATATGTGTTGGACCCTGAGGTGGGGAGAGGCTGGCTAGTTGCAACAAGAGATTAGAAAATTAATAGCAGGACCAAGAACTTTACCCCCAGCCAGTCACTATGTTGAGTCGCACCAGGTTGACTTTTCCACCAAAAATTAGGGGAAGAATTTTTTAATAACACCGTCACAAATATGTCTTAAAATTTTTTTCTAGACAGGGTTTCTCTGTGTATCAACTCTAGCTATCTTGGAACTCACTTTGTAAATTAGGCCGACCTGAAACTCTCAGAGATCTGCTGGGACATGTGCTACCTGACTCACAAACATGACCTTAACTTTTTCTCCAATGGAGCAGGTGGTCCTGGACATCACAATTCGGTCTGGGCACCTTGGCCTCCTAATGCGTAAGGAAGAAATAGCTCAGCGAGTCTTCCTTCATAGATTCCAACCAAAATTACCTTTCAACTATAGCTCCCTTTCTTTCCCAAGTGCCCTTCATTTCAATGTTTAGGCTTAGGTCTAATTGGCATACAAGATCACTGTATGTTTCTAAGGGTCTTAACCAACTCATGCAGTGGTGAACCACCTACCTATTTGCAACCGATAGTCTTATGTGAACATAGACTGGGAATCTAATATTGTATAGCCAGTGAGTCTGGCTTCTTTCATATAGCACAGTCATCTGAGCTGCTACACATCCATCGATAGCTCGCTTCTGTGTGTCCTATTCCAGGCAAAGAGATAACACATCAAAAGAATCTATTCGGCCCTGGAAGCACATTGTGTTGTCAGTCTTTGACGATACAAAACCCCTCCACAGTCCTTCCATGGTAGGGAGAAGGGAAGCAGGCTTTGCAGGCAGAGTTAAGGCTGATGACCTTGGGTAAGAATCGGCCTCCTGGATTATTTGGAGGGTGCAATCTAATCACAGAGTCTTCAAAGTGGAGAAACATCCCCAGTTCTGCAGGGAAGTACTAAAAACAGAGCTCTGGTTATATTTAACCTCACTAGCAGCAAACATTAGGCTAGAGCTGGGAGTGACTTGCCTTTGGAAATTTGAAATTCAGCAGTTTTTCTCAGTCAGCAGCCATTTACTGTTCACAGAGGAGACACGGGCCTGGTGACAACTCTGGAAGTGCCAGTCAGTGAGCCTTTGAATGTAAAAGTGTTAGGAAAAAGATGAAGAGATATGTTCCATGGAGGTGTGGTGAGGCATGGGGACAAGGGGGATGCCTCTGAGCCCATGTTGGGGATTCCTTTCTCCAGAGGGACTATATAATGGTATAGTACAGAATAGAGTTTATTCAGTAGAGAGAGAAGTGAGGAATAGAGAAGCCGAGGGGATGGCCATGAACACATGAAGAGAGAGGGGAGAACGGAATGGAGAGAGGAGGGGGAAGAGCAAGAGCAAGAGAGCAAATAGCAGGAAGACAAGAGAGAGAGAGAGGAGGGGGCAAGTAGCCCCCTTTTATAGTGCCAGGCAACTGGGGCAGAGCATACCTGGCTGTTGCTAGGTAACCGTGGGGTAGAATATACCTGGCTGTTGCCAGGTAACTGTGGGGTGGGGTATACCAGGATGTTGCCAGATAACTGTGGGGTGGGGTTAACAGAATCTTAACAAAAGCACTGAGATCCAACATTTTATTTTTATTTATGCATCATTTATAACACTGCATCCTAGTATGGTGTCAAATTAAAGAAGTGCAGAATCTCCAGTTTATGATGGTTCAGCATACAGTGCTTTTAATTTTACAATGGCACAGAAGTAATAGCCATCCAATGGAAAGCATATGAAAAAAAAAGGAATATTCAGTCATGAAGAAATCTCATCTCCTCACACAGGGCACCAATGTTGATAAAAGATGACGTCCCGGTTTTCAGCACCAATGTTAGGAAAAGGATGAAGAGAGAACAGAATAGTACAGAATAGAGTTTATTCAAGTCATGGGGGAGTTAAAAGGGTAGTAGAGGCAGAGAGAAAGAAGAGTAGAGAGGTAGAGAAGTAGAGGAGTAGAGGTCAGCCCTGAGCACATTGAGGGAGAGGGGGGAAGGGAAGGGGGAGAGGAGAGGTAAGAGGGGAGAGCAAGAGAAGCAAGAGAGAGAGGAGGGGGCAAGCAGCCCCATTTATAGTGTCAGGTAACTGGGGTGGAGCATACCTGGCTATTGCCAGGTAACTGGGGGGTGGGGTATACAGAATCCCAACAGCATATTTTGAGATTTGCTCTTGTTTGTTTTGAGACAGCAGGTAGCTATTTGACTCGGGCTTGTGATTGTCCTGCCTGAAACACCCAAGTGCTAGAATTTCAGGTGAATTACTATGTTTTCCTTGTCTAACAATCTGCAATATGGAACTAGCTAGAGAAGCTGGGCAGTGCCACAGGCTGCACCATATCCTGTGTCGTGTGACTCAGCTAGGATGCTCAGTGGGTTAGACTGGGTGGTGTGGTCAACCTTCAGTGGGCTCACAAGGATGTATCCACATCATTAGTTAAGGAGCATTGGTATTGTCCAAATAGTAATTCCAATAACCTCATTTGATGGGGAAACAATCAGAAATGTCAGGTGATATCTCCAAGATCCAAGTGGAAAAAGAGGTACCTTTTTATGAGCCTTCTGTCTCTCTCGTCAGAAAGGGATCTACAAGTTACCAGAGATTTTCCCCGTCTCTGCTTTCTTCCATTAGCAGAGTAACAAGTGCTGGGTACATTGTAGCTAGCATGGTTAAACTAAGGGAATGTAGGAAAATTCCCATGATGCTCAGCTGCTGTGTAGATGAGCCCATATGAATGGACCATGTTCTGCCTTCCCTCACTGGCTTCTAGATATAGAAAGGGCTCCCTGCAGGAATGCAATCCCATTGTCAGAGCCACAGGCACATGCTCAGCTCTCTGGGATCTTGCAACTCAATGCTAACATCACTGGAGGCTGCTTGCCTGGGACAAATTTTACTGGCCTTGTTTTTGTTGTTGTTTTGTTTTGTTTTTTTCCTGTTTTGTTGTGTTTTTGTCTTGAAAATGGAATGCTTAAAGTTATTAGATGGCCTCAGGTCCTTTCTAGCTTGGATGTGCTAAGTACTAAGACAGGACTGGGCACTTGGTGGGGTTTAACCCTAAGGATTCTGAAATGGAGAGTGCCTGCTATTTGCTTTACTTTCTAGAGGCTGACACAGCCCCTCAAATACAAGAGCTCTTTGTCTCCTGACCCTTGAACAGATCATTTTCACTCACCTTCTTCCAAACCCCCCTTCTTTTGTTTTCTTTGATTCTAGGTCAACTTTGAGTTTCTAATAAACATTCTGAAGGTCTCTGTCAACCTTCCCTATGAGTTAGTGGGGACAGAACTTGGAAAGAAAGTTCAGAGGTTCTGCAAGATTCACTATAAGCCCTCACTGGGGATTCACTATTCATCTGCCCTCAATTTTAACCAAGTAAATACAAGAGGGGATGAGCTCTTGTTACTTATAAGAAAAGACAGCAAAGCCCAGAAGTTTCTCTTTGGCTAGCCTTCCATTGTGTTGCTGTCTTCCTGTGGGCTGGACACCCGACACTCCCACAGAGGTTCTCAGGGCACAGTGAAGCTGGAAACCCAAATCTTGCTTCTAGGGGTTTTCTCACTGTTTTCCCAGGGCTTATGCATGCTGTAGCCAAAGAGGGTGTGTCTGCAAGCAGAATGGAGGAAGCCTAACACAGGTTCTCTGCAATTTGGTCCAGTTCTCCCTCCTTCCCTTCTGCCCTCCTTCCCTTCCACCCTCACTACCATGGTCAGCCAAGCTCTGAAACCAGAGCCCAGCCCAGTCATGCAGAGCATAGAGATTCCCAGCCTCCTGGACGCTAATGGCAATGGCGGGGCTTCCAGCTGCTGCAATTTTGTGACCTAGGACGAGTGCCTTGGATACCTGGGCTTCTCAGGTCTCACTCAGCTCTTTCCCTTCTGTGTTCCTTCTTAGCAGCATCTTTGCTTCTTTTTCCTCCACCCATCCTCATCTCCTTGCCCTCCTTTCCCTTCTGTTCTTCCTCCACTGTCTTCCCTCACTCCACCATTTGTCTGTCCTGTCTCTCTAGATTCCCTTTTATTTTGTTCTCTCTTTCCATGTCCTCGTTTAGAATCTCACCAACAATCAATGTTGACACACGGGCTGGAGGGTGGGGAGTGGGAGATGGGGGCTGGGGGTGGGGGAGTGGTACAAAGAGGTACAAAGGCAACTACATTTTTGATCTTTTGGCCTCTCTTTCTCTCCTCCTCTCTCTCAGTGTGTGTGTGTGTGTGTGTGTGTGTGTGTGTGTGTGTGTGTGTGTTTCTCCCTCTCTCATACTCTAAAAGCTTCATTACACGAAGGGTGGCATTATGTGCCCATCAATAAATCAAGACTCATTTCCTCTTGGAATTTAGGAAAAGGAACACAGCTATCAATCTCTGTGTTTTCAATATTTCAGAGCAAAAGCATTCAAGTAGGGCGTCCCCAAGAACTAGAATCCCAACCAATCCACCTACACAAACCATTTCCCCATGGCCAGTGGTGACTTTCCTTTAAGTGGGGAGATGTAGGCCTCACTCGCCCTGCTGCTTCAACAGAGGCCCAACCCAGCAAATGGCTTTTACTGCAGGATGGAGAGGAGATGTGTGTAATATGGCCCCGGGGTCCTGCTGGAGCTGCTGAGCTGCAGAATGGAAGTCACTCCTGCTGCTGCTCCTTCTTCTAGGATGAACTAGATGTCCCCACCTCACGGGCCTGGAAGGCTTTTGTACTCATTCACAAATAGCAGGCCCCAGATGTCTGATAGTGACCAGAGAAATTCAGTAAGCATTCATTGCTGCTTCCCACACCCCAGCCAGTCTCCCGGACCACTGAGTCGGTGTTTGCTCCAGAGGCCACATGACTGTATGAGGGGCTTCTGGGAGGCTCTCCAGCGTTGGTGGTGCAGGTTCATGTGAGGCAGGTCTGCTGTTTCGGTTTAGCAAATTTCAATAGCGCATCGTCAAAAGCAATGACTCTTGTTTTGACTAGTTACTTCGTGGCAAACACTGACGCTGAATTGCTGAACTGAATTTAATCGTCTGCTCCCTCCTGCAGGTGAGTATTTCTGTCACTATTGATGAAAAAAAAAAAAAAACAAAGCTTAAAATGACTCTTGGGCTCAGAAATATCAACATTGCCCCACTCTTGTGAAAACAAAGAAGTGAAGCTGAATATCAACATTGTCCTTGCTTTGTATTGGACTGGAGATTAGAGATTCTGTTTATGGCAACAGGGAGCCAGCTATCTATTAAAACGTGTCCAAATGTAAAAATGTGAAATAACCATCCATTGTCCTGGACACTCTGGTGCGTACTCATAATCTTTGAGAGTAGCTATTATCCGTGCTGAGTTCTAGTTTCCTAACCCGATAAACTGCCCGCTTTCCTGGCTCCTATAATGTGTGTTGTGCAAGGAGGTGATCTTTGCAGCCAGAGGATCTAAGTTCTCAGTTGTAACTCATCCTCCAGCTCCCACGCAGAGAGATTTATACGCGTGCCAATTAAATAATAGAAGGAGAAAACACCTCACTGGCAGTGCCTGCCTTGCTCTAGGAGAACAAGGTGTCCGGCCCCCGGCTGCGGTGGTCTTACCCCAACTTACCACTAGATGGTGTGTGTTCAGTGAGTTCGCCTTCTGCTAAGCTTTCTGGCATCAGGGATTCCAGCTTTCCTAAGAGTGCTGGGCTGCCTCTGTGAGTGTGCCCGGTAGTGAGTTCATTAAGCCCAGGATTTTGGGATAATTGGTGGGGAGGTCCATTGCTCTACTGCCAAGGCATACATTCTGTCCAGACCTGCACGACGAGGAATACAGAAAGAAAGAGCCTCAACGGGGAAGGAGACAGGGAGGGCGGAAGAGTGACCCTGGGAGACAGGAAGAGAGTTCACAGTCCACTGAAAGTTTTGAAGCCAAAAGTGAAAAGAAACTTTCTCAAACCAGGAGCCTTGTGGACAGGGGCACCGAGGAAGTGGGAGCTGAAGATCTCTGAGATCAGGGCGGAGAACACTCCCCATCACCTCCATTTCCACATAAGACACCCTCAGTCCTCTGCACTGCAGAGGTACACTAGTGAGTGGCTGCTTCCTGGACGCTGGCTGGCAGGTCTGCTGAGCAGGACAGGGTGTGCTGACTTTCACTCTAATCATTCAGAGCGAGAAACCACTCATGAAGCATGGAAACTTAAAAACACTTTACCATCATCACCATCATCACCATCATTAATTATCATGAGTCACTATGGGTGGTGTTGGTACTGTGTGTGTGTGTGTGTGTGTGTGTGTGTGTATACACGTCACAAAACACAGTTGGAAGTTACAGGAAATCTATGTGGAATTGGTTCTCTTTCACTTGTCTGTGAGTTCTGGGGCTGGCTGACAAAGGAAATCTCTCACCCACAGAGATCTCCACTACTATTTGTAGAAAATGACAAGGCTCAAGGTTAATTCAAGATGCAGGGCTGCATCTGGAAGGTTGCAAGCCAGGATTGTAGTTTCCTGTTGAAAAGCCAAGGGTGGCAGGGAACACCCTAGACTGGGTAAGCTCTCCCAAATACCAGGGCTCTTCCTGGGACTGCTTCTCAGAACTATGGAGGGAAGAAAGGATGAGCTGGTCCTCTGCATCCTGTGTCCCATTCACTCTGTACTGGAATAGACATCCGCCAGGAAGAAAGGCTATTCCCATTTAAGCCACATTCCTGCCTTTTCTATCAACAGAATCCTTCCCTAGGGCTGGGGCTGGGGAAGAGGAGCAGGGTTTAGCATCTACGGCATAGGAAACAGAGGACAGAAACAGAAACAGAGCCAGGTGTCTACAAGCCTGCCTTGTGAAGAAGGTCCTTAACTCAGTTAAGAGAATGAGGTGGGAGCGGTCTGCTAGGGCAGGGGCCATGCGCTGGGCCAGTGTATGAACAGTCAGAGTGCATCCTGGCTTCACCCAAGGATGACTGCTGTCAGTCACTTCAGTGCATGCTCACTTGTCACAAGAGCCTATAATTACTATAAAATCAATAGCAATTTTCTATACTTTTTTAAAACAGAGCTGGAATGTTGCGATGTGGCCTGATAACCCTGGGAACCGAGTGACTCTCTCCAGATCTTTCATTTGTTAGGTGGAGCCCACTTATGAACGCGGCTCAGAAGGTATGAGTAAATAGCATACAGGGCTCAGTCCAGCTCTTGGCACATCATAACCTCGAGAGATAGCCTGGCTTCACCGCCCCTTCAACCTCTATAAGGTCAGCTTCAGAGACTACTGTATCGAGTAAGCATTTAAAGTAGTTCTGTGGCTGCTTGTTTGCTTCACAGGTCAACTTACTATTGGTTTTGAAGCAGAGATGAGGAATTTAGCAACATAGTGAAAAAAACCAAGGGAAAGAGCTGGCTGCTCTTCCAGAGGGGGCTGGCTTCGATTCTCAGCACCCACATGGTGGCTCGGAGCTGTCTGTAAGTCCAGTTCCAGGGGATCCAGTGCCCTCTTTTGACCTCCATAAGCACTAGGCACCCATGTGGTACACATACATGCAGATAAAACACCCACACACATCAGAGATAACAAAACAAACAACAACAATAACAAAACCCACAAAAAAACAAAATTGAACAACAAAAATCCCCAAACCCAACCAAACAAATCAACGAAACCCCCAAATCCAAAAACCCAAGCAAACAAACAAACAAAATAAAAATAATCCCCCAAACCAAACAACAACAAGACTTGCCCAACTAGTTAAGAAATACAAACATCTCATCCACTCTGACTGGTTAGTCTGTAATTGAGGCACAGCAAGAGGTTAAGGACAATAATAAAACTGTAATAAACATTATGTGAATGTCCTCTTTCTTCTCTTTCTTCTCTCTCTCTCTCTCTCTCTCTCTCGAGAGAGAGAGAGAGAGAGAGAGAGAGAGTTACTTGAAAAGAATTGTTCACAGAACAGCTGCCACCCCAGCAGCCACAATTGTTGGCATTAAGACAGCTCCTACCCCCAGTGATGGTGCCACCCACAGGTGACAGGGACCTGGCGCATCCATCGCCATGAAAACAGCCAAGCATTCCCAGGATACACTGGATCAGAAGCCCACCTCCACCTGGGAGCAAATGACATCACTACCCCCATAAAAGACCAAACCTCCCTTCCCCCTCTCTCTCCTCTTCTCTTCTCTTGACCCCGACCCCTGTCCCGTTGTCCTATTAAAACCTCTTCACGTGGAACTGTGTTGGTTTGGTGTGGTTTGTCCAGGCACAAGCAGAGAAATCTAATTAACAACAAGGATGGTTACAGGTTGACAAAAGGCAGGTAGCATATCTCAAGGAAAACCAGGGCCAGGGCGATAAAGGAGTCTAGGAAGTCTGGGGCTAAGTCTTTCTGCTTTCTGAAGCCTTGGTTGCTACGACACCAGAGGCTGTGACTTCTATAACCACCCTTTGATCAGGAGAAAGAAGCCAAGCCAATAGAGATGCTTCCTGGTAGACCTTTAGAGCCACCTCTTCCCCAAAGTTTCAATTATGAGACAGAAACTTTTCACATGCTAGGTTGCCTCATGAGTTCCTAATGTCTGCAAGTAGGACTAGCACCAGCATTTTCCACTAGGACACTCAGGGACCCCTTCCTGAAAGACAGAGGTTGTGAGCTATCCTGAAGGAAACATTGGAAGGCCCAGAGATAGGGCCAGGAAAAGGGGGCAGGGGTTGGCGGTTCAGGTTGAGCAAGAGCAGGGATGCATAATGTGTATCTGAGCCACACCAAGGAGAGCAACCCACAGAATGAGCATGCTCCTGGCTAGGACAGAGATAGCACCCAGGCAGGTTGACATGAGGATGGCCACAGATCTTGGGTGCAGCTAAAAAGCTTGGACTTTGCCTGTAGATACAGAGAAATATCGCTGCGTTGCATGACGTGACAAGTCACCACCAATGCAACGGATCACCAGCTGCAGACAATGACATGGCAGGGAGCCCCTGTTCTAGGCTTCCGGTCTACTTCAAGCGGAGTGGACAGGATGGAGGTGAGGGCTGGCCAGTGCAGGGACAGATGTGACAGTCACAGCACAGGGAGCCTGGCTCTGCTCAGAGCTGTTTCCATGCAGGCAGCAAAGGCCAGCTTTGAAGAAGCATAGCCTTGTTAGCAAGAAGAATGGAGTTTCCTCAGCGGAATTTGCTTTGTTTGGCTTGCTGAGGGAGATTATCAGTTTTCTGTTTCTGCTCTCACCACACCCTCTGACTCAGCTCCCCCCTCTCCCCCTCCCCTACTCCGCCACCTTAGGCGTGTCCTGCTTCTCAGAGCACCACGGAAAAACACATTTCTATTTCCTCGGCAAACATCTTGATTCAAGTAGTGCATTCGGTGGATTTTAACTTACACTCTTTTTCTTAACTGTGTGTTTGTTTTAAACAGAGGCTCACTCTATAGCCCAGGCTGGCCTGGAACTGGCAATGTATCTGGGCTCACAGCAACCCTCCCACTTTAGTCCCTCGAGTGTAAGAGGAATGAGCGTTTGTGGATTTGGCTTGGGGATGCTATGAAATGTCAAAGGTTGATTGCTGAGTGAGGAGTATTGCGGGGTAAGCCCTGTTTGAGGGCGAGGAGACCTGACATCGAGTCTATCCTTTTCTCTTCCTCTCAGCTGCCCTCACACATGCCTTGGACACGCCCCAGACATCGCTGCCCTTGCACTGTTCACCCCTCTAAATCCATTCCCTCCTGTGTAATTTTAGACATTTGTCTTAAGAGCAAATATTGGGGAGCTCTCAAGCGAGTGGGGTGACCTGAAAGGCTTTACTGTACAGATAACACCGGGTGCTTAAAGGTACACAGCTTATTTTGGTTGGCTTGCTGGTTTGGTGGGACTGAGGCAAGGTTGAGTCTTATCTGACTTTTGTTCTTAAAAATCACCATATTCCACCCCTAGTAGACCGGAGATAAAATGAACCCTGCTGTGGCTTGTGTGTGAGAGATTCCCCTACAGGATCATGTGTTTGAACACTTGGGCCATTCTGAGCACATTTATCTTTGGGAAGATTATAGGAGGACCTCATGTGAGTTGCTGTGGGGAGGGAGGGTCTTGGGCTTTATAGATGGGCACCATTTCTGCTGGGTTTATTCTCTCTGCTCTCTGGATCTCTAACATGTGAATGACCCCAGCTCCATGAACTCCACCAAGCTTTGCCTGCTGTGATGAACTATAGGCCATCAAACCTCAAATCACCAGCTAAAATATATCTTTCCTCTCTTCAGTTGCTTCTTGTCAAGAATTTTATCACAGAGTAGTTAATCTAGAGCCCCACTATGCAGTTTTAAAAACACACATAGGGACATAGCTTTAAAGCACTTGGCTTGAAACAACACGCTCAGGAAACGATGCTTAGTTTTTTTTTTTTTGTTTGTTTGTTTGTTTGTTTTTTTTTGAAGCTTATGGTTTTTATTGTTTTTGTTTTCATTTTTTTAACTGGAGACAAAAACACAGTCTGATGAATTTATCTTGAGGATTAAAAGATACAAAATGTAACACAGATGTACCATATTTTTGACCCTGACTTTGCATTAGGTAAGGTCTCGGTAAAGGGCAGTTATTAAGTTAGGGGTAAAAAGTGTTAATTTTAGAGATTTTTTTTTTTCCATCTCTGTTTCTTACTCATGCAACTGAATCTAGTTATGGCTCTTGTAACCTCCACTCAAACTAAATCATCAAGAGTTTGTTTTATCTACACAACATGGTACAGTTGTCATGTACTATTTTCCTGAGTACCTCCTAAGATAGATTTTTTTTTTTTAATTCTGAAATTTACATGTGTGAAGACAGGCTCGTGGTCTTCTTCCCAGGATGTGTTTTATATATTTTGTGATGACTAATGTTGGGATTCTGTAAACCCCAACCCTCAATTACCTGGCAGTAGCCTAGCCAGGTATGCTCCGCCCCAGTGACCTGACTCTATAAAGGGGGCTGCTTGACCTCTCCTCTCTCCCTTGGCCTCTTGGGCTCTTGCAGCCTTGCTCTTCCTCCCTTACCCCTCCTTTTCCCCTTCCCTTCCCCCTTCTCATGGCTGGCCTCTACTCCTCTCTCTCTCTCTCTCTCTCTCTCTGCCTCTAATACCCTATTAACTCTCCCACGACCTGAATAAACTCTATTCTGTACTATACCGTCGTGTGGCTGGTCCCTCAGGGGGAAGGGATTCCCAACATGGGCCCCTCGGAGGCATCTATCCCCCTTGCCCCCAGGCCTCCCCGCACCTCTATGGGCCATATCCCCCCACTCTCTTCATCCTTGTTCTAACACCTAATTCTTAGTTGTCAACTTTACATACCTGGGAAGTGAGGACTTCCACTGAGGAACTGTTTCCATCAAACTAGCCTGTGGGCATGCTTGTGGGACATTTTCCCAGTCTTTGACTGATGGAGGAGGGTCCAGCCCACCATAGGCAGCATCATCTCTAGGCAGGAATCTGGGCTGTGTAAATGTTGTGGCTGAGCACAACCCTGGAAGCCAGCCAGTCACTGGTGTTCCTCCAGGCTCCCTCCTCTGCTCCTACCTGAGTCCCCCATGTCCCGACTTCCTTCAGTGATTGGCGGTGACTGGAACATATAAGCCAAATAACACTTTGCCTCCTCGGGTTGTTTTTGGTCATCGTGCCCATCATAGTAACAGAATGCAAACAAACAAACAAAAAAACCTAGGACACACACAAAGTTTTTAATATTACAGGCTGTTCCAACTATTATTAACGTCCTCTCTCTTACTTAACGGAAGCCTTACCCTCACCTTGTACATAAATACAATTTATAAAGTCAGTTCAAGGGACATGGAGCAGAACCCAAGTTAATTTTACATCTGACCTAAATAAATCACTTCTCGGAATCCTAGGTCATAGGGGAGGACTGAGAGAACATAGTATGAGGGAGGGCAGGTGCGATCTGACAATCTGTGAACCATTTTGGCTTCAAGAATGGTCTACAATCAACCAAAGAAATCCCAAGACAAACAACCTGATGGTATCCCTATGAGAAAGGTATAAATGGCATACTAAGGGAGCCTGGGTTGGGGTGGGGGGCTAAGAGGAAAGCACTCTTGAACTGCTCCCAATTTCCATATTCCAGTTTCCACAATGGCTAACCAATGGATCTCACTTTCTATAAGTAGTATTTTTGCATGTTCACACTGAGGATGATCTTTCTTCAAAATGGGATCATAGAAACATTTCACTTAATCTACCTTAATCATAGTGAGAAATAACATGATTTGTGGAATAGCAATAACAAGTCCATTACAATTCTCCATGACCTTGTTCAGCAGCATATGATTTCACACTTGACCAAGAAGGGCCAGCTGAGCGGACTCAGTCGAGTGCTCCTGGCTGATGGGAACCTGCACTTGCTACTGGAAACTCTCAGCTTCTATCGGAACTGTTTGCAATGCACGTTATTTTCCTCTTTCCGCTGTTCGATTTTAGTTCAGGAAAATGCTTGAGCCTCTGTTGACTAGCAAAGGACCTGCAACTGAGAGCACACTCCATCCAAAGAAGCAGAAGAAAGCCATGCGGGGAGCCTAGGTGTGGGCACAGTGACAGAGTCCTGGGTACTCAAAGGAAGCCGACAGAGGGGACAGGATGGAACAGACCAGACATCTGAATGATGCGTGTGTGCAATGTTGTCATGAAGGAGCCCCTGCTCTATGGTCTTATATGACAAGTGTGACCTCTTGATTCAGTGGGGCTTTTCTTTCTCAGCTAATCTGTCCCTCAATTAATGGCTGTGTGTGGAGTACAAAATACTGAAATTTATCTTTTACTTATTTTAAACTTTATGGTGTATCAATATGTTCCAGAGAACTTCCCTTATCAACATGTACAGACAACTCATCTTTCTCTTTCTAAAGATTCCACAACGCTCTCTTGTATTAACTTATCATATTTTTTTCACTATCTATTGATAGATAGGCACCTTGACTGTTTCCAGTTTTTTAATGTCACAAATGATACTGTGGTTGCTGTTGTCCTTTAGAGTTATAATGTTGACTCCTCGTTTATCTAGTTTCTGCAACTTTATTTTTTACATTGCTTCAACAGCATAGAGGGTGTCGAGGTTTGGTCTGTTGCTATGTATTGTAGTGTTAAATATTGGCCCCCAAGGATTGCCTCTAGGGATGAGGAGATCTCACGTACACCACATGATATAATGCAACCTTTCTCCTTAATTTGTAACTATGGGTTGACTAAAGATGTCTATAGCCTATAGCTGAACAGAAGAGAGGCAGGCGGGCTTCAGTTCCCAGACTCGGGGTCTTTAGGCAAGGACCACAAAGAGAAGGAGATAAAGGGAGAGGAGAAGATGCCATGAAGTAGGAGAATCATGAGATCGTGGCCATGAGAGCTGGCCAGTTGGAGTGAGAACAGCACGGGCAGAACATGGCAGCTGCATCTCTGGGTTATTAACAGGGGAGTAGACAGAACAGAGGGCTTGTATCTGTGAAGCTTTGGTGCTTTTAAAGCTGCCGTGAGGATAAAGGTTTTGTGTCTTTTAACTGGGAACTGAATGATCCGGCGTTGGGTAGAACCCCCCCCCATTAATTTTTACTACAACAGAGGGACCATCAAAAAGTTTTAAACTTAGTGACTTCTTTTGCTTCATTTTCAATTCTTTGTTATTCACAAATATGTATGTTTTCAGACATTAGGAACTCTTGAGGCAACCTAGCATGTGAAAATATTTAATCTCAGTCATGGGCTTTTTCCCTGTCCTTAATTATTATTTAGTTCTCAGGTAAAACTCGCACACATGACCTTTGTATTTATAATACGCCTTGATCAGTATTAAGCACACGCTATACTGTTAGAATCTATTTTCCTATCAACAACTCCAACTTGCTGTGTTCCGTCTGGGCTGCCTGAACTTCAGTTAGCCAGCCCTCGTGGACAAGCTTTGACTCACCTAACCCACAGGGGCTTCCTCCTCTCCTGCTTTCTTCTCCTACTCCTGGTCTCCTCCGATTCCCAAGCCCTGGAACCCAAGACCCCGCCTCTCTGTCTTCTGCCCAGTCATTTTTATTTAGAAACCAGAGAAAACGTGGGTGGCAAGACTGCATAGCATCCGTTGGGTCGTGCAGACTCTCTTGTCCCTGGGAGATCAAACCTGAACAACCGGGTTCTCACTGCTGTTGTGCTTTTGGCCCTTTGCTTGGCTACTCTGACTTTCTAATTAACCACTCCCTTTGGCCAATTTACTATCACTCTACGAAATGATGACCTTTCTTTGGGGCCAGGGAGCAGTTGGGGAGCAGGCCCAGACCAAGAGTTGGGTTGAAGCATTTCTAAATCCTGGAAATCTAGTCCTGAGATTCGTGGGAGTAGGATGGCCACTCCCCGACTCCGCCCTGACCTTCGTGCCAGGCCCAAGTAGCCTTGGGCTCCCACATTTATTCTACTCCCTAGATCTTGTAGCCTGGTAGCCAGGTTATGTTTCCTCTGCCTTTATAAGGTCAGGTTCAGAGCACCTAGAATTCCTCCGTATGCAAATGAGGCATCCCTAGCACCCTGACCCCTGGAAAGCCTCCCAGGAGTCTGTTCTCAGCACGCATGCTCACAGCTGCCTTGCTTCCATTCTCAGGATCTACCAGAGGATCTACTAGTTGTGATCCAGGGTCTATCTCGCAGCAAAGAGGTCAAGCCTGAACTGCGCTTTCTCTCTAGTCCTTTCCAGAAGCCAGCATGGTCTACAGATTAAGTTCTAGGACAACCAGGGTTATACAGGGAAGTCTGTCCTATCTTGAAAACAAAAACAAAAACAGCGATAACAAAAGAATCTGCGGTTACTCCCGTAGTACAACAAGAAGAAACAGCAGACAGTCCTCAGGCCAGTGAGAGATCTTCCTCCTACCCTTGTAAGCTGCAGGGTCTCTCGGGTCTGTGGAAAAGTTGCCTTCAGGCGGGTTCATTCACACCGAAACATTAAAACACTATCTTTGGATGCACAGAGACCGGATTCCAGTCTGGGAGACCGGACTTTTGGCATCACACTGTCTTAAGATACTTCCGCTTTTTCTTCTTGTTGTTTTGTTTGTTTTTGTCTTGTTTTATGGGGGTGGGAGTGGGGTTGAGACAGAACTCAGCGTTTACCTGGCTGTCCTGAAACTCACTTTGTAGGCCAAGCTGCCCTCGGACTCATGTAAATCCACCTGCCTCTGCCTCCCAAGTGCTGGGGCTCAAGGCATGCGCTACCATATGTGGCTGCGACGACGTAATTGTTAATTGGTGCTTTTACTTTTGAATTACATATTTCTTTTGGCTGTAATTTGAACTTAGGTTTATGATACTGAATGATATCAGTAGCTGTGGTTAATATTTTGTTATTATCTTGGTATAGCCACTAGAGGTTTGTGTCTTGTGAGGAGCTGGATACCTATGTGGTGGGCCCCTCCATTTGTCTGTACAAATACTCCACTGTCTTTGTTCCCTGAACAGGGTGTGATTAAGAAGGGCAGGGGATCTTTCACAAAGTTCAGAGAGTTTGAGAATCAATAGACTCATACCAGGGAGGGCCTGCCAAGAGTGTGCTCTGAATTATAAATCTCCTGAGTTTAGGGATTTTGGAAGATTCTAAAGAAGTCACCTACTAGATGCCTTTGGACAGAGCAAAAGCAAAGGCCCCAGGGCTTCTGCATGACAACCATGCCAAATGTGCTCCTTGACAGTGAGTGATTTAGGGAAGGACTGAGCCAGCACCCACTTCATGGTCTGCAAAGGTTGCCTGTCCTGCCCTTTGAGAGGGAGCCTGTGTGATAGGAAATTGTGATCACATAAGACTGTGGAACAAAGCGATATTGTGTAAGTATAACCTGCTACTTTCTGAGAGATGTCTATAGAAATATCTATCTCAGTCTTCAAACCTAATGCGCGCAAGCATGTCTTTGCAGGCATTTCTCTCTCCGAATCTCCACACAGAAATATCTGCTAGAAACACAACTTTCTGTTCTGGTATTTGCCTTTTTCAGGCAGATTCAGCCTCTTCCTATCATACTGTGTGTGTGTATGTGTGTGTGTGTGTGTGTTTGTGTGTGTGCAGGCATGCATGTGTATGCACAGATTCACATTACACAAGTGATTAAAAGTAAATAAAAATGTTTAATATTTTTATAAGTATACTGCTCGCCAAAGCCCCCATTGCCAGACAGGAGGTACAATGTAGCCACAAAAGGGATCACCAGCCCCATGAAGAACTAAGCAAGGGACACAGGGAGCCTCATGAACATGGGGCTGCCCATGCTACAGTCAGCTCCTTTGTAGAATCAGTGATGGTCATTGACCTCCAGTGTTCTGCAGAGGACAAGGTAAGGACATTGCTGAGACACTGATGGCACAGGAAGTCCTGTGTGACCAGGGGATGGGTGTCCTGCTGTGTCCGCCACAGGCTGGAACACCTCAACAAGGCTCTACAGAGAACCCACAGCTAGGCTACATTTTTTTCTATCATTGGCCCAAACATAGTCCTTGAAGAATGTTAATTTTGTTAACATGACCTTAGGTTCCTTTGAGTTTAATGCACTATCTGTGTTTCCTGTAAGTATGATGATCATTGTTTCCATTTGTGATAAGAACAAACGTGAAATGATTTTCGCTTTTCCGCAACACCACAACATAATTGTTATTATCCTCACTTTACAGTCAAAGATCACCCAGGAAGAACAAAGTGCCAGGCCCTGTGTGACCCACCCTCTCCCCATGGATTCGTGCCAAGTCACACAAAGTGCCATGCTCCTGGTCAGGGGAAGGCTGTGGCTTTCACTATTCCTGACTCTGGGATGACAGACAGGCTGTGGAGTTTCAAATTTCCTGCTATTTTCAAGAATAGGAACCTTTGTGTTTTCCCATTTCAAGCCAGCGAGGAACAGGGTGATCTCTATAAAGAGCTCAAAGGAACAGCCAGTTTCAAGAATCTGTAAGCTTCAGAAAAAAATGTACACGTCACAGAAACATACTTGCCCCTGAAGACAAAGGTAAATACACATGCAAGCATGTTCCCCGTGGGTTTTGAAGTGACAAGTGGCTGTAAGCAGTCTCGGCAGCTCAGGCCCAAACCTTTTGTTGGAGGGCTGCATGGATCACATAGGCACAGTCAGTCGGCCTTGGTGTTGACATTTGGTCACAGCCCTAAGGTCTGTTCTTGTGACATCTATGTAGTCATTCGTAGACACGTGTAGAGCACTAGAAAAGTGTCACATAAACATTTACATTCCCGAGCCAGTGGAACCAGGGTATATCCTGCCTTTTGGCTTCTACTCTCACACTACAACCCAGTGCCTTTCTCCTGATCCGTCTTTGTGCCTTTTGTTGGCAATTTCACCATTTAAGATGGGCCCCAAGCATAACACTGAAGGATTGTCTAGTCTTTGGGAAACAAGATACTCCTGACTGAGAAAATACGTTTGTGTGCTTCATTCAGCTAGTGCCAAAGGCTCTGCTTAAAGCGAACAAGTCAACAATGCATACTAAACAAGATTTGTTTAAACAGATACTTCGTGTATAGTTGATGAGCAGAAAGAAAAAAAAAAAAAAAACTTCGGTGAGAAGAGGAACATGGGAAACAACCTCATGTTTCCCCCGGAAGCAATGGTTTGCTACAGACTAACGATGAATGACTGGTTCTCTAAAGTGGAGACTATGGAACATAGATATCATGAGAATGATCGTATGTTTACATGCGTTGTAGCAAATGCATGCACATGTTTGTGACTGTCTTATTCTAACTTGTTGATGTCTTGAAAGAGTAAATCTATATTATTCATTAGTAATGCATGGAGAAAACTATTGCCATTTGATAAAGTACATTTATCATAATTATGGATAAAAGGTCTTGGGGTTGGCTTTGTGTTGCACTAGCTGTCCTTACAATCTTGTACCAACACAAGAATGTACTTGTGTGGGCGCGTGGGATGCCGGCTATAACAGTTTGCAAATGTTACTGCAAAACATTTACTTGGTACCTTGCCACATCCCAAGCGCATTTTCATCCCAGACTCCTGTCCAAGAGTTGGTTATCTACATAATAAATGGACATTTGGACTTAATATTTCATTCAAACGTCTTTGGACCATGTATCTTTAAGCAACTTAATAAGGCCTGGCAATGCCAACTCCTGCTGAGTCAGACCCTCCCCAGACTAACACCACTTGTCCAGGGCTGGTTTTCTCTCTACTCCCATGTGAGGGCGGAATAGACTCTTGGCAGTTTCCTTATCTTGCTGTACCAACCACCTGCCAGGAGTCTTCCCATCATCTTCAGCTTGTACTGTTTGTCTGTATGCATAGTTTCGGTAGATCTAGAGCCAGGGAGAGATAGCAACAAGTCTAAATATAGACTTGGAAAAAAAAAAAAAAAGACACAGGGAGGGCTGATGCCTCAGTTGGTAAAGTATTTGCTGTGTGACCTTGGAGACCCAAGCTTCAATCCTTAGCACCCAGATAAGAGCCAGGCATGAAGGTAGGTACCCACTGTAGCTCTGGGGTTCAGTGAGAAACCCTGATATACAATAAAAACCAATAGTGGTTGAAGAATACATACAATGCTTACCTCTGGCCTCCACCACACATATGCAGGCACTTACAGACACATATGTCCACACACATACAATGAGACACCCATAATTTAAAAAGCAGAAATTGAGATTGAACTGGAAAGGCAGATTTTCCATTTCTTGTTCAGTCAACTTCACAGTTAATCTCCCGTACAAAACAACAGGTGGAGAACCACATACAGCAGCAGGATGTTATTCTAATGCATGAGACTCTTGAGCTAGCTCCCCTATGCAAGTGCCTCAAGTGGACCTGAGTAGTCTCATCTGCAAGGGTTGAAGATGCATAGATTTCTCGGCATCCCTCTTAGCTGGGGAATGGGCTGATCTTGAGGTCTTCTAAGTTGTCTTGATGCTGGAGAAACTTTTTCTGTGCCTTAAGAGAATACTTAGTCCACACCAGTTCTACGAATACTTCACAACAGACCCACAGAAATGTCCTAACAACTTCTGTTATTATTATTATTGTTATTGTTATTGCTATTTAAAAAGATATATCAATTTTTTTTCATGTCACCTTTAGAAGTCAGAGGTCGTGTTAACCTGTCAATCCATGTACTCAAAAGAAATGTTGTGGAGTCTTATTATATCTCCATATATAGCCACACAGTATCCAAAACATAGCCTCTGACCTTTATTCAATTCAAAGTTTGTGACTCAAAGTAGGCAAGCACTCTAGTATCTTGTCCAGTTACTGCTGTTATAAGTATGCTGCTACTCAGGAGAGTGGGTCCTACATCTGGCCTCGACAGTGCCGTGGAGCAAGGTCCAGGTGGTAACATGTGAGCCTGTCCAGGGCATGAGAACAGGAGCTGGTCCTGCCCCTTGCCAGCTGCAGCCCTGGGTGAGCTGGGACAGTTCTAGAGAGCTCATGCTGGTGGTGTGGGTACGGGTGTGGGTGTGGGAGAGCTGACAGGCTGACCAGTTCAGCTACCACCCAGGAACAGATCCAGGGCTTTGAGCTGGCCAACCCCATCGTCTGCCTCCTCTATGAACTGCTGGAGCATGTGAAAGGGCCAGTCCTATAGATCCAAAGCTTCACGACACAGGACAACAACAGGATGTCTTAGAGGAGTCCCACTGAGGATCCAGTATTGATAGTGTAGCAGAAGCCAGAGGCCTCAAAGTAAAGATTCCTGGAGAAAAGAGTTTACTGTGGGACACAATGTGACACATTACAGCTTTCACAACAGCTTTTACTTTTTTTTAAAAAAAGTTTCCCTTTGGGGAGGTTTGAGGGAAGAGGGCAGATACAAGGGGATGGGGAGATGAGTGAGATTGGGGTCCATGCTGTGAAATTCATAAAGAACCAATAAAGAATTAAACAAATGAAGAAATATGCTGCTGATCTTAGACAATGAGTCAAAACCAGAAAAGTGTTTTTCTGCATAGCTAAAAGGAAAAGAGTTAATTTGTGTTTTACTAATGACACAGGGAACGACTTGTTGACCCATATAATATCTTCAATAACTGCCTCAGAGTAGCTACTGTTAACCCTTTGTATTGGTTAATGTTCTGCTGCTGTGATAGACACCATAAGCGAAAGCAATTGATGGAAGAGTGTATTTGGGCTCACAGGTCCAGAGAAAAGTTAGTTATGGTGGGGGAGGCGTGGCAGCACACAGCTGGAGCAGGAAGCTGAGAGAACACATCTGGGGTGAGGCTATGAACTCTCAAAGCCCACACTCCCAGCGATGTACTTCCTTCTGCAAGGCTGCACCACCTCTCCCAAACAGCGCCCCCATGTGGGGAGCAAGTGTATGGCCATCTGACCTGTGTAGGACATTTTTCATGCAAACCACCACATCCACCATCCCCACCGTCCTGGACGCTTCATATTTCAATAATCAGTTAACAAGCAGAGTCAGAAAGCACTTGTTAAATGTCTTACTGTGAGCCTATGGAGATTTAAAATAAATCCTGCAATACTTTTTGTGAGAGTTGGATCTTTGGTGGGAGGAGAGGAATTAAGTGAATAATTGTCTACATATGGAATCATATACTTGCTTTGTGGGATAGGTCGATGACTTGTGGGTAAAGCACTTGGACTAATATAAGGACCTGAGTTCAAGTCCCCATCTCACACACATGAAGCTAAGTATGACAGTGTGCTCCCAGTGTTGTTCTGCCAAGATGAGAAATACAGACAGGGAAAAACCAGAAACCCACAGGCTGCTAGCCTGGCATACGAACAACAATGGAAGAGAGATTCTGACTCCAAAGGAGGGAGGTGAGAATAGACGTGGCATCATACACACACCCAAATGCACGCGCATGGGTATCTTCATCTTGGCCTTCATTATCTTCATTTCGGGGGTTTCCTTCTATATAGTTTAAGCCTCTACAAATACTACATGGACATTTTGAGTGAACCTTATTTTAATATAAACAATTTTGGCCCTCCAAATTAACCACTGTCCTTCTCACATGCTATTCGTCATTTTCCCTTAGCTTACAGATTATTAAAATAAGACAGTTCTATAAATATATGGCTTCAATAAGCCACGTTTCCTTCCGTCCTTGTGAGTTCATCATAGAAATCCATGAAGCCGTGTTGAACATAGGGTACAGGAGAACAATATCCCATGGCGATAACCTCAGCATCAAACTAATAAGAAAAAGACCTCATTCCATTCAGCAAGTTATGCTTTTCTTATGAAACAGTCGAGTTTTCTATATAGATAATATTTTTGGCAACTTATGCTGTTATAGTTACTTTAGACAATGGAGAATAAAGCACAGTGGATTCCTTGGGAATCCAAAACCACTGCCCTTTATATTTACCTAAAGGAAAAAAATTGTGCATTTCCTTCAAGTTTGGATTCCCCCAAAAGAAATTTGCCTTAAGTGTGTTTCACAATTTATTCTAAAGAAGATAAGATTTTGCTAAACATTTTATCTTTTCTTATTTGCTTTGGAGACCTAGAATTTTAAACTGAGCCCCTTGGCAAAACCTTCTATTATTTTAGGCTTAATAAAAATCAACTTTCTATCCAAAACCCAGTGGAAATAACAGCTGTTCTTGAAAAGACCTTTGCCATTTAATATTTAGTTCAAAGTAGTATAGAATTAGGAAAGATAAGAATCTCTTTTATAAACCCTCTATCAGCCAAGGCGGCATCTGTTCTTGTGATTGTTAAGGTGTGGCTGAATGATTCACTCCCATGAAGAGCAATATTTGATCTTTGCTGTATTGAGTCATCAGGGTACGAGGATCATGTCTGGAATTTTATTTTGCTTCTTTTCAACAGCGTCAGATAATATGGGGCAGAAAATGTCAATGGGCAGCCCATGTTTACCACAAATGTGTATGATAAGTATCAGTTATTTTGATTCGTGTCTGTTCAGAAATACCAAACTGATGAAAAATAGGGAAGCTATTAGGTGATAAAACTACAGTTTACCCCTGGTGTTTTGCATCCTTCTTGACCTGATTTCAGTGCAGACCTAGTGCATTTTGTGTTCCAAGATAACATGATAGACAACAACAGCTTGATGTGGTGGGGGAGGGGGTGGTGGTGGTGGAAAATTCCACTTGATTTTCCCTGATGCAAATCAAAGGTTGGTGAATGTGATGGGAGCAACAGCGGTTTACCAAGTGGGTGGCTCAGATTTTTAGGACTCAGGGTTCAGAAAGAGGATGTTTGAGTCAAGAGGAAGCAGAGCATTTGCTTTTCACGTGCTCAGTTTCAGGTGTTCACTAGATATTCAAGTAGACCGAAAGGTCACATGTAAGAAAGTTGAGACATGTGACCTGCTTCATATTCCCCATTCTCAACCACCACACCATCCTGCTTCTCAAATCTTCTGACAGGTGATCTTGAAGATCCATCTTTTCCACCCTCACCTGCCCCTGTAGCTGGGAATTGAACCCGTGATGCTGCACTCTCTAGGCAAGAACCCTTATCATTGAGCTGTATCTCCTGGTCAACACCTCTCCATCTCTGACCCCGTCAGACAGTGTCAGGACCCAACTCAGTTCTTTTACTCAATGTTTGACCCCTGGCAAATCATAGTCTTTTTTTTTTTTTTTTCACCATTTCTGGATCTATGCTCTGCATCCTTTATATTATATTATATTAACCTTATATTTTAGCATATAACCTAAAGCATGGCAGAAGCCAGGAAAGTAGAGAGGGACTGTAGAGGCAGGGTGGAGGAGTTCTAGGGAGGGGGCTAGTAAAAGACTGGTGCTATAAAGAGGAAAATAGGAAATGGAAGTGAGAGCTTTACTGGGAAGGGGACAGAGACAGAGAAGGGGACAGGGGAAAGGGAGGGAGAGAGGGAGAGAAAGAGGAAGAGGGGAAAAGGCAAATAGCACTCAAGATCTTTGAAAAGACCATAGGAAAACATTATGTCTACACAGAGTACATATCTAACATATATAATAAGTGTGCTCATACACACGCAGTTTGGATGAATTTATGTCACTTGAAGTGATGATACTCCCCTCGGGAGTCATAGACTGTGTCACAGACCCTCCAATGCCACACATGGAAAACCTTTCTTTGAGTTGTTGGTCAGAGGAATTAGCAAGACTCTCAAAATAGTATAGGCTTGCCCTTGGCTGCCTCTGGGAACTTGAAGGTAAGACCCTATTACTGAAGACACCACACCCTTTAAACCCAGGATGTGGAGGAATCAAGATGCAACTAATCTGGAAGCCTGCTCTCTGAGAACTAACTGGCTTTCATCTTGCTAAGGGTGCGGTGCAAGCTGCTGGAGGATGGGGCAGTCAGTGGTCCTACCCAGCTGTAAAGCTATAAATTACAGTAATGAGCAGCACAGCAAGAAAGCCCCAAGGATGCAACAAAGGTACTTTGATCTTGGGGATAGCCAACAGCTATCTTATTGAACTGAAGGTCTACTCAGGAGGAGGGAATCCTTGCCTCATACTGTGAATCACCCATGGCTGATGACATTGTAGACCCTAGATGGGAACTTAATGCTGCTGCTTTCCTGGGCCAATGTCATCTCTCACTGCATTTTAAATTATTATTATTATTATTATTATTATTATTATTATTATTATTATTATTACCCTTATACCCACAGATAAGTGTAGCTCTCATTCATCATCAAAGAGGCTTCTTTTTGTAGCAAATGAGGGCTCTCTCGAAACACACAGCACAGCTGATTATGATTGGCTAGGCCCAGTGGATACATCTGCAACACAAACCTCTGCACATAAGGCTCAGAGAAGAGGGGCGGTGAAGATCCTAAGAGCCAGCGCCGGGAAGTCTGCTGCAAGATTGCGTCTTTTGGGTAAGAAAGGGAAGCTGCACCCATGAGACCATGAGACCGAAACAACAGTGGCAGCAGGGAAATACCGGATGCTGTGTGGATGATTGAGCTCTCAGGAGGCCCTACATCTAGGTAAAGAGCTAGAGGTAGCTAATGACTGCTAAGACAGAGTCAGTGTTCTCTAGGACGAGCCCTCTGATTGGCTATCCAATCCCAAGCGGTCAGCGAAACAAATACAAATCTAAGCAACGCTAAATTAACTCGGCTGGCTATCCTTGCATACGCACGGGCACATGAACATCTATGAAACACTAATTAAAGAGGAAGAGGTCAAGGATTTGAGAAAGGGCAGGGATACAGAGGAGGAGTTGAGATGGGGAGTCAGGGGTGTGGAAATGATATAAATTGAGTACTAACGAAATTCTCAATAGAAAAAAAAATAAAGTCAATAAAAGAAAACCTTGTTCTTTAAGTGGGATACATTGTACTTCCTGCCCAGAGGGTGAAGGGAAGTCCCTGTGGATGATGACACCTCACAGTTCAGACACGGGGCCCAGAGGATCCAAGGTAGATCTGACCTGGACTTTTGGTGGTATTAGAAGGTGCTGTAGTATTAGAAGGTGCTATGTAAACTTCCAAAGGCAGGAAGCGCTGACTAATCTCACGCAGCTGTGATGGCTATGAGCCACAGCAATTCCCAGCACAGCAAAATATACCTCAGGACACAATAGTGGTGCTCACGTCTTGGTGGTAACCAATGGCTATCTAACTGGGCTTATGTCCTGATCAACAGGAGGGAAACCATGGCTGGTACTGGATCCATTCTCAGCTTCCTGGGGCTAGTAAGGTTATGAATCTTAGAGGAAAATCGTATACCCCCACTTTTCTAAACCAGCATGATTCCTAACTTTATTCTAAATATTTATCCTTATACTCACAGATAGCTCTGCTCTCACCCTTATCAAAGAAGTCTCTTTGCAGCCAATAGAGACCATTAAGGAAATCTACTACAGGTCACAATACAGAGAACATCTGATCACAAGGTGCCCAGCCTGAACAGATACACCTACAACACAAGCTCAGGGAACATCAAGAAAAAAATGGAGAAAAGACAGAAAAGCAGGAGAAATGCTGTAAGATTACATCCCCTAGAACGGACTGGGAAGCCTCAGCCCTGATACCTTAATAATGTAGCTGCCTAAACAAGACCTTAATGGGAAGAACAATAATAGATATGCCAATGTGGATGGGGGAACCTCACAGGATCTCATCCATAAACAAAGAACTACAGGCAACTAAAGAATGCTGAGGATGGAAGAAATAGTCTCTAGGAATGAAAATTAAAAACATACAAATAGCACTAAACAGACTAAGCAAGTTAAATTAATTATATGCTTGTACACGTGTGCACACATAACCACACTCATACTCACAAACCTCTAAATAACGCACCTAAACCTTTTGCCTAAGTATAAACACAGTTTCACCCAAGATCTAGGTGAAGATACAGCAGTAGCACTTATAAATGGAAAAAAGGAAAAGAACAAACAAACAAGCAAACAAACAAAGAATGCCCCACTGGAAATCCCAAACACCCTCCACTGGGCAGATGGATGAATCAACCGTGGTGTTTAGTGAACTTCACTGGTCAGCAATCAACAGGAGTGACGTACAAGATTCTCATCGTAGATGCAGTAAATGAATCTCTGCATAATTGAAGAAACCAAGGGTCAAAACAGCTAGATCCATTTATATAAGATTCTGGAAGAAATAACACCACAGGGAAGAAACCATATTGGTTGCTGAAGCCTAAAAACAGGAAGGAGGATTTGATTACCAAGAGGCAATCTTCGTAATTGTTTTTTAACCCAAAGGAAAATGTCTTATATCTTTCTTTTTAAAAATCTTTTAGGGCTGGAGACACAGCTCAGTGGTTAAGAGCCCTGACTGCTCTTCCAGAGGTCCTGAGTTCAAATCCCAGCAACCACATGGTGGCTCACAACTATCTGTAATGAGATCTGATGCCCTTTTCTGGTGTGTCTGAAGACAGCTACAGTGTATTCATATATAATAAAAGTAAATATATCTTAAATTTTTTTTTAACGTTTCAAGCTTTTACTTAAGTGTGCTGGTTTGAGATGAGGATGGATTTTAGGTTTTGTTAAGAAGTAGCTGCATCTATAGTCTGCACACAGTCCTCAAAAGCAACCTGTTCTTTCAACATACCTGTTCCAACTTGGTCATCTTCAATGACATGCTACACTTGAAGCTTTGAAATTCTGTAACGCATGGGAATCAAAGCCTCCCACCAAGCTGTCATCTCTGAGTCCACTGCCGCATCCTCTAATGTTGTCACATCTGTCTCATCATCTAGTAAGATGGGGACATGGTGACAGTGCAGGCTTTTTGGCTTTCTTTGATTCATACCCTGCAAGGCGCTCTTCTCGGAGTCTCTTCTTCCCTTTCCTTCTCAGATCCGAAGAGATCAATATCATCATCTCCTTTAGCATCCATAAAGCCACTTCCTGTTAAGTCTTGCACATTGGCAGGGCCACACTTGCCAAAGGTTTTGCCACTCCCGGCAGGCTAGGCTTGTTGTGATTATACCAAGGGAGGGCTCGGCAGAAGCCGGTGGGCCGGAGACTGTCTCACATGCTGCCACCGGGCTTGTGATGGCGCCTACTCCTCCTTGTAGCTCTTGTCAGCTAGTGGCTGAGTACCTGGAGACCAATGGGTCTTTTTCATGTCTCCAGAATCCATAGTGTTTGCTACGTCTGGGAACTGGGCGGTTGTCAGCACTGAGGGGGGAAGTGAATTGTCTTATACCATGAGGGGACAATGGTTATGCCATTCTGAAAAGCTCCCCACACTCACAGACCTGTATACCAAAAGGATTTGTTTTATCACATGTAAATTTTAAATGCTTCTTGAACACAATATAAAAACAGACTTTGGGAAAAACCCCCTCTCTTAAAAAAATGATGAAAAATGCCTAGATAGCAATTCCGACAAAATTTTCAAATATTGGGTGAGAATCTGCAAGGAATGATGAGGGGGATGGGCAGCAAGAAGACTTGTAAACTCTGTTCACAGACCTTACTCCCGGGACCCTAGTGGGAGCTTCACATCCAGTGACCATTAAGGGCAGAGGAAAGGTTAAAAGTCCCCTGGTCAAACCCAGATGGACAGCAAACAGGATGAACAGCCACGGTCGGCTTTCCCAGCTTTTGGAATTTGTTTGCACGTGTGGGCCACTTGCATTGTTGAGCTCACTCGTGTTGTGGGTGGCTAAGAGAGTAGGATGAGGTGACCGCGGAAGCATTCGAAGTGTGTGCTTGTGGCAGCCTTAGCTTGCTGAGGAGACGCTGACCCGGGCAATGAGTGCTCCCTGCCGCTTCTCAGGATGCCCTATAGCATACGCAAGGGGAGCTTTCGGGGTGAACTTTGGACTTACCCGCCTGCATGCTAGAGGCTGGGAGCATTAGAAAGTCTAAAGAGCACAAATAAATGAACCTGTTTAGTGTAGTGGAATGCCTAAGCTAACGACGATTAGGACAGTGCGCAGAGGGGCCGGAGATAAGAGTGAGGGAGGCAAAGGAAAGGGCAAATCATCAGAATGGATGCCATCGGAGCCCTACCTCATTTCTCTCTCTTGCTCTCCCCTCTGTTTCATTTCTTCTTTCCCCCTTTCTTCTGTCCTTCTCCCCGAGTTGGCATTCTCCACTCACCTCCACCCTCTATTCCCTCCTTTTCTCTTGGACTTTGCAGAACACTCTCTTTTTTCTTCTCACAACGTATCAGAAGATAAAATGTACATGCTTAAAGTGACAGAGAAGGCAGTATGTCGGTCCTGTGGAGTCCCGAACCCCTCCTGGTTCTTCAATCCATCCCCCAACTTTTCTACAAGACTTCCTGAGCTCCATCTAATGTTTCCCAGTAGATCTCTGCATCTGTGGGTGGCTTGGTCATAAATGAGCAAAACTAGCTGTCCTAATAAATGAACAGGAACACAACAGCTTAAAACAACACAAATCGACTCTAACAGGTCTGGAGGCTCAAAGTCTGAAACTGAATTATGAATAACGTCGCCCTTCCTCTGCAGGTCCCAGGAGAGAATTGTCCTTGTCACCTGCAGGTAGTTGTTCGGTTCAGCCACTCCATATACTGTGTTTCCCTGACTCTGGCCTTGGCTTCCCATCAGCAAGGCCAGCTCCTGTCCTGCTGTGCCTCTCCATACTGTTTGTCCTTTGTCTGCAGCTGTGAATAATTATTGGGAGATATCCCTTGGGAGAATCAGGGTGTGGTCTCTTTAGGTTTAATGTTAACTGTAAAATTCCCTTCTCCTAATATGGTCATATCCTAATCATACTTTTGGAAAGTTTAGGATATACTTTGGCGGAAGGTCAGCATTCAGTTCCCTACCGACAAGTCTCTCACCTCCAGATAGTATCCTGGGTTTTGTTTGTTTTTTTTCTCATTCAGTAAGACATATGGCCATTGCTGGAGTGTGATCACTTGGCCCGAGGCTGGAAGAAAAGGAAAGGAGTGGTCCAATTCCTTGGTAGTGTACATCCTCCGGGAAAGCCACAATAAACGCCCAAACATAAATAAATAAAACGAAAGGAAAGTAGTTCTCTGAGAGGCTCCACCCAGCACCTGACTAAAACAGATGCAGAGCCCCCAACTGAATGTTAGAGAGAGCTCAGGAAGTCTTGTGGAAGACTTGGGGGAAGGACTGAGGAACCAGGAGGGTATATGGTCAGACTAACATAGTCAGCCGAGAGCATACAGGGGCTTGCCCTAGCAGCTCCCTCCACCACCCCACCCTCCGTCCCTCACACATATATATCGAATGTGCAGCTTGGTCTTCGTGTGGATTCCCTAACAACTGGAGCAGGGGCTGACCCTGAGTCTGTAACCTGGCTGCGGATTCTGTCTTTCTAACGTGGCTGTCTTGCCTGGACTCAGTGGAAGAGAATGTACTTAGTCCCGCAGTGACTTGAGGTTCCAGGGTGCATTTGTTCCTGGGGAGGAACCTCCCTCCCCCCCTACCCTCCGAGCTATCCTCTTCTCGGAGGTAAAGGGGCAGGGGAGAGGCCATGAGAGGTGGGGACTGGGTTTGTGTGCTGTGAATGGTGTAAAGTGAATAAATGAATGGAAAAAAAAAATACAGAGAAGTGTAAAGCATCCGACAAAGAAACAAGCAAATACAAAACAACCACAGTGCAAAGGCCAGCATGTCCCAGTTCCATCTGTCATGATGTCAATGTGGCTGAAGGGGTCCAGATGAAGGAACGGGAGAAGCAAATGCCTCACGACTAATGCACAGGAACAATGAAGCCGATTATAACAGAAACACAGACAACAGCTATGAGAAGAATAAGGCAAGGGTCAGCCCCTGAGCAGGGAGATACAGAAATGTGCCTTGCCACACAGTCCGCATGGTCAGAGGTAAGTCCTCAGAACACTGTAAAGAGGCCAGGACAGGACTGTGTGCATAAACTTCAGTGCTTGGGGCCTGGTGACAGCTAGGTTTTTGGCACTTACTAGCTAGTTGGCCTAACTGGGGAGTCCAGCCTAGTGAAAGGCCCCTTCACATAAAGCAAGGTGCTTGGCTCCCGGGGAATGAAGGCTCAAGTTAACCTCTAATCTTCATCCAAATGCAGACCCATGTGCTCCTGCACCTGAACATACCCATGCACCCACACAGACATGTACCTACACACAGGCTCACAAAGAAATGTAATGTTTAAGAGATACTGAAACTCATTTGCATTAAGAGGAATTCAACAGAAACCACTTTGACAAGCATACATATATACACAAACACCTATTACACACACACCCCTGTTATTTATATATACATATTCACATATATATGTGTGAATATGCTATATACACACATATCTGATAAACACAAACACACATATATGTATAACTTGCTATACATATACCTGACGTATACAAATGTATACACATATATATGTATGCATATATGTTACACATACACACATGCCTGATAAACACACATGTATATAATTATTATATACACACCTATTATATATACATGGATACACATACATACATGTATGTTTATCTATTTATAACTATATCTGTTATATATATATACACACATATCTGATACACACACACTCACATGCACACACGCCTGCATGCATGTTTACACATGCACACACACTAGTCTGCTGTTCTCAGGAAATCTTAAGAGAGCAGCCAATTTCTGATACTCTGGTCTTCCTTCTCCCCCAGCAGCAGAACAGATCAAAGCTGCCTCAAGATGGGGATGGGATTCAGAAAGAGTAAAAGTCTGACAGGGCCCTCAAGGCCTGGATTTGATGCTAGGACTGTATCACATTGTCTTAAAGTTTATTTGGTGACAGATCTATAAGGAGTTAATAAATGATGAATAAAGCCTTGGGCTGGCATCTATATCCATCAGGATAGGTGTCCTTAAAGATTGTTGTGTGTGTGTGCGTGTGTCATAGGGAGAGACAAACAGACAGACAGACAGACGGGCAGATAGACAGAGAGATAGGTATCAGAGATATACAAGTTTTACACATGTAAATGGAAGTGTCCCTGAGGGGACACTCTGAGAAGGAAGGCAGCTGCAATCCAGAAAGAGTACCTTACCTAGAAACCTGCCTGGACACTTTGATCCTGAATTTTTTGTCCCTACAACGTTGGCAAAGTAAGTTTCTATGCTATAAGCCGTCCCGCCTGTAGCATTTTGTTATAGCAGCCCCGAGAACACTGCCACACAAGACTTAGAGTAATATCTGTCAACCACATCTTTTGGCTAGAGCAAGCTATGAGGTAAGCCTGCTTGGGCTAGGACACAGGTGTCACACCTTGACAGGAAGAGCTTTCGAGTCTTGTACTAGGAAGATGTGGATCCAGAAACAATAAGATAACACTCTAGCAACATACAGTTTCTTGTCCAGATTAAATAATATCAAGTGTTTCCCAGGCAGGCAAGTTGGATATGACATGGAGTGAGGTCAGTAGTCTGACCTGTTTAGCAGCAGTTGTGACTCTTAGGTAGCAGGCAAGGTGCACTGGGTAGGCAGATATATATGGCAGATTGCCCCAGGGGCTTGTAAATGCTGTCATCTAATGAAGGAATTCCAGTACCATCATTTACCGGAGAGGTGGTGAGGTTTGGGTGACATGTAGGAAAGCCTGAACGTGAGTATTTGAATGAGTCTCCTGATCAGCGTGTTGAAGAACAGAGAGCCTGGTGCTCAGCTGAGTAGACGCAGGAAGGACAGAAATCAGGTTGTGAAATCAGCTGTACTTAGTCTGTGTTCGCTTCTTCCTTGACCCACCAAGGACGACAGCCAGCTGGGCTACAGCGCAGAACTCTGTTGCCATGGAAATCAATCCACACTTACAAAGGTGTGTTCCAGTAGAACAGCCTTCCTCCCATCACAGCCCGAATGCCTGAGGAAGAGGAGAAGCTGAGAGCCTAAGAAATTGCTTGCTGTAGAAAACACCCTCAGCTTTGCTAAGATTTTAGGAATATAGTGAAAGCCCCAGGCCACCCATAGCTGTGCAGCCTCTGTGACCAGTCTTATGCTCTATGGATCTAGAGCTAAGGCAGAATGTCACATCTTCTGACTATCTAACCTATGGGCTGGCTCAGACATGTCTATCCAGAGGTAAAGATCTCAATGTGGTGAACCTTGAACACCTACAGGAAACAGCATATCCTGGAGTATAAATTAAGAAACTCCTGGATGGTTCTTGGCCTTACTTCCATTACAATGTGTTACAGGCCAACTTTCAGGTCCTGTTTTCTTTCTGCACCTGAAGTTTAATCCACTGCCTAGTACTTACTGAGTCCATTGACTAATCAGAAGAGTGGATAAGCTCAGTAAGTATTTGGCAAGTAAATAATCGTGTAAACACATGAAGAACATTGCTGGGGCTTGAACCTGTGAAATGAGTAACACGTGGATGACTTCGGTCTTTCCATCGCTTTCTCTCAGGAGCTTTTGTGTGTCATACACAATGGGCGTGTTGAAAACCACACTGAGGTTGCAAATCCCAGAGACCAAGTATAATACACGAAGAGCACCCCACAACTAAAATCATCAGTGTTCCCACGATCAGAGGTACAGCAGGTGAAATCTACCTTTCCTTCACAGGAAGCCTCGTTCCCGTGACTCTGTGACTAAAAAGGGCTGACAAGGGACTTTTCCCCTCTGATTGCTCTCTGGAGCTGATAGTGTTGGTTCTAAAGAGTTAGCCGTGCTTACAAATCCCTCTTTGATTTTACCCAGATGGAGAAGGGATCAGTGCAAGGACACTTCCTTTTGAAATGCTCTGGAAACCATCACTAAGACACATCTGCTACACTGGGGCACCAAGGCTCTCCTGCCCCAGTCTCTCTATGTGAACCCTGAAAGTGGACCTCAATGGGAAAGAAAGACTTGTAGATTACAGTCCAGGGAGAAGATGTGAGACAAGCAAACATCAAACTCTCTGCTGCCCATAGTTTGCAAGGTATCTGGCATTGACATATTCTACGGAACGGCCAAGAAGTTACCTGAAGCTTAGATTCTAATCCTGATCCCTTTGCAAAGATGTCCCATATAAAACTGTCATGCCCTGGACAGAGGTGGACATCTTGAATTACCCATGTGGAACTGTGAGCATGAGAATATTTCCTGCTTTTTCTACTCTCCCTAAGATCAAGAATGTAGGCAGAATCTTTATTTCCAGGGCTTTAGATTAATATGTAGTAAACATGACATAAAGCCTAATAACATAACATAATAATATGTATTAAGTAGTATATTATATATTGGAAGAAATGAAGTATTCTAAGTACAGTATAAGCATTAGTATTCCAAGCCAGGTGTCCAATTTGCCTTTTTTGTTATGATAAAAACACTGACCAAAACCAACTTGAGGAGAAAATGCTTTACTTCAGCTTGTAGGTTACAGTTCATCGCGGAGAGAAGCCAAGCAGGAACCTGGAGGCAGAAACTAAAGCAGAGGCAGTGGAAGTACAATGTTTACTGTCTTGCTCCCGTTGGCATGATGGGCTTGCTTTTTTATGTACCCCAGGGGTGGTACCATCATCCTTGGTGAGCTGGACTCCCACATCCATCATTAATCAGAAAAATAATCCCCCACAGGTCAATCTGACAGAGGAGGCCGTTCTTCAGCTGAGATTCCTCCCCTGAGGCAGTTCATTTATTTCAAGTTGCAAAATAAACAGTACAGCAGGTGTAGTCATTCCTGGAACTTGGCATTGTTAATTGCCTCTTAATTTCCCTATTTCGCCCCTTCCTTAGGGGATCTATAGCACCTTAAGTGAATTTACCACATCATACTGAACTCAGGATGTCATCACAGACCTAATAGCATGTAATCCACTCTGTGATGCCTGGCTCCAACCTATTCCACTTCCTCCATCAGACTCTTCCAGGACCACATGTCTTTTAATTGTTGGATCAAAGATACGAGCACAGAGTCTGAACAAGTGCTTTGGAATTTCTGACTTTTAAGTTTTAAGTTGCGTTGAAAGAGTTCAGAGCACCCCAGCTTCAACGTAGGAATGGAAATGTGTGAGAGGGCGGGTGTTACCAAAGACTCTGAAAGGCTACACAATTTTTCAGAGAGAGAGAGAGAGAGAGAGAGAGAGAGAGAGAGAGAGAGAGAGAGGCCTGTGTATGCACTTGCTTCACGAGCCATTAATCAAGCCAGGAGGGTGAGGTAAATCCATGCAAGCTGTTTCGGGATGGTTGAGTGGGCGACAGAAGTACCCTTAACATCACTTAAGTCTATTGAGAGAGTCTATCTTAAGAGGTCTCCAAGCTCCCAGGTACCCCCCAGGGCCTGCTCTCCAGAGAAGTCAGAGATGGGAGTTAGAATGTGTTTCAAGATCTAGAGGTAGAAGACAAGAATAGGCGGTGGGCCAGAAAGAGCTTGTATGGCTGGAGTTGACGGAGAGAAGATGGAGTTCTTAAAGCAGTTCCAGTGCCTTCATACTGTCTTGGGGGTGCTGTCTAATGACTATTAGGCAGAAGAGATGTTATGAGTCTGAGGTGGTGGGCAATGTTAGGATTCTTCCAAGCTCCACCCCACAGTTACCTGGCACTATAAAAGGGGCTGCTTGTACAAGATCATTTGACTTATCTAGGTTGGCAAATTATAGTATGCCTATTGGATTAGGGTAGTTTGGTGTGTTCTTTGATGTGATTACTTAGCTGAGTTCAAAGGGTATAGTGGCGGAACACATAAAGCCCGCCACAGAGTTGGGATGTGTGTCTAAGACTTGGCAACAGCAAGCCAAGGGGAAGTGAGTGAAAACAACACACTGGGGGCCCGGGAGGTGTTCATATCCACCTGGGACAGAAGCAGCAGGGGTGGTGGAGTGAACCACACTTGAGTTTTTAGAGGAGGTCTGGAGCGCCAAGTTAGAGATCCCCAAAGTGCCAGATGGCCCCTTGGGAGCCAGCGAAGTGAGGGATAAAAGCTTAGGCCATCCTTTTAATGTTTACCACAGCACCTTGTCACTCTCTCGCTGTCTTGCTCTTGCTTCTCTTGTTCTTACCCACTTGTCCCTCCTCCCCCCAGTCCCTTCCCCCCCCCACATGCTCATGGCCGGCCTCTTCTCCTCTCCTCTAATCCTCTCCTCTTCTCTTTCTGCCCTTCCTACCCTCTTAACTCCCCTCCCCATGCTTTAAATAAACTCTATTCTATACTATACCTTTGTATGGTTGGTCCCTCATGGGGAAGGGATGCCCAACATGGGCCTGCCAGTGGCACCCCTTTCACCCCCACACCTCTCCACACCTCCATAGAACATATCCCTCCGCTCTCTTTATCTTTTTCATACCAGGAAAGATTGCAGGCAACTGGATATTTCATATGATAAGGTCACCATGAGATTTACAGCTCACTAAAGAGCGCTTTAGTGCCTATTGGCATATAGCAGCCATTTCTAGAGCCCACTGAAATTGCAGCAACGTGTCCTGAGGTGCATCAGTATGACATCCCTATCAACTGAGGTCACAACTGTCATTTCTAGTAAGAATCTAGAAGGTTGGAGGGAAGAAGGGACCTGCCCTTCTGTGGCAGCCCAAAGGCTGGTGGCATCTCATTTACATGACACTCTAGCTTAAATCCTAAATGCTGATAGTTCTTTGCATTAGATACCCAGTTTTCTTGTTACTGTGTAGTTTCTCTCTTCTAAAGGACTCTGCCTTTTCACAATCTTCAGAAAATCCTCTGCCAGCCCAAACAGCCTGCTTCCTGAGAGAAAAGAAAGAGCATGACCCTGCTAAGAACGATTGATATTTCCATCCCTTGCATGCTACCCTGGAGTTTTTGAAGGCACACAGGGAACTACACTGTCCCTTTGAATGTCCCTGAGTTCCCCAGCTCCTATGGTCAGGAGAGCAGTGATCAGATCCATGAGATACGCTGGCTGGTAGCAGGCAGTACAGGCTGGAATGCACCAAGATGAGTCTCGGAAAAGTGGTCAACAACGGCGGCGGAAAAAGGCGGTGAGCATGGAATGGTGTGTTAGTTGCCACCGTGACAAAATGTGTGAAATCATCTAGTTATAAGAAAGAAAAGTTTGCTTCTGCCTCACAGTCTCAGAAGTTTCATTCCAGGGTCACTGGGTCCAGTGACTTTGGGGCCCATGGTGACACAGAGCATCATGACAGGTAACACAAGAAGGAATAGGTTACTCAGTTCACGGCATCTGGGAAGCAAAAGAGAAAGAAACAGAAAGGGGCTGTGATCCCAGCATCCCATCTGGAAGATGCCACTGAAGACCTTGTATACTTTTATTGTTGTTTTGAGACAGGGCCACTTGCAGTCCAGGTTGGCCTCAAATTCTGCTATATAGCCAGAACTGATCTTGAACTTCTGATCCTCCTGTCTCCACCTCCCAAGCACTGGGAATAAAGGTGTGTGCCACTACACCTCACTTCCCAGTGACTTTCACTAGACTGTACATCCTAAAGGTTCATCCTCCTTTTCCCAGGGATGGAAATGCTAGCAAACAGAGAGCATCTGCAGTCTCATAGGGGTTTGCAGGGCAGACTGCAGTAAGAGTGTGACCTCTGACAGAGACAACAAGACGGACAGAAGTCTGGATGGTGCAAGGCACACCCACAAAACTATTAGTTCTATGGAAAGATGGGGAACAAGATGGTAGCCCTGAAGGGGTTCAGAGAAGGATAACGAATTGAGAACGACTGTCTCCATGCTTGTGTGTGTGTGTGTGTGTGTGTGTGTGTGTGTGTGTGTGAGAGAGAGAGAGAGAGAGAGAGAGAGAGAGAGCACATGCATGTGTGCACTTGTACATATGTGCACGCGGGAGCTCATGACCTAAAACAGCATCATATAGAATGGAAAAATGTTTCATATAGGCCATCAGCTTTATTAACAACATTTTGCACATTCAAGAGCCAACTATGAGGAACAAATGACATTACAAATATAAAAACACACCTCATTTTTCTTTACAGTGCTAGTGATGGGTTGGAATGACATTCTTGCATTCTCCGTCCTCAGCCCTAAATCACAGTCTCTCTCTCTCTCTCTCTCTCTCTCTCTCTCTCTCTCTCTCTCTCTCTCTCTCTGTGTGTGTGTGTGTGTGTGTGTGTGTGTGTGTGTAGAGACCAGAGGTCACCCCTTGGTGTCATTCTTCACAAGCCATCACCTGTTTTTAAGGTAGTGACTCTCATTGGCCTGGAGCCTGCCAGTCTAAGATGGCCTGTAAAGCCCAGGAATTGGTCTGTCTTTAACTCTACAAAATTACAACATTACTAAGTTACAAGCCCATGCCACCATGCCCTGCTTTTTATGTGAGTTTGCATGCGTGTACCAAAAGCATTTCCCAACCTAGAGCTATGTTCCCAGTCCCTATGGTTCATGCTTCAAGGCTTATTTCTTTGTTTTCACCATGAATAAAGCGACTCAGTGTTCCCACGTAGCAGGAGAAGCGTCAGTTTCTGGGTCAAAGGACAACAAGGTGACGGGAGCATCTGACCACCAAGCAGCTAGTGCCTCTCGTTTTAAGGCAAACACTGACTGTTATATAATTTTACTACCAGTTGCTTAAAATAGCAGTGCAGGAAAGAGAGTTTTAACTCTGGAATACAAACTCCACCCCTCACTTTATGGCAGAGTGAATAAATACCCAGGCTCCCTAAGGCTTGTAGAAGAAGGCATCATAGAAAACACAGGAGCCCTGGAAAGCACAGAGGGCTTCCAATGGGCATCCCGAGGAGGTTCGAGGGAACCTTACACTCACTGGCTACTAGGAGAAGCAGGTTTAATGCAGGGTGTTGGTAATAGAAGGCTAATTCCCTCTGAGGGAAAAAAAGCACAGAGCAGCTGGAGGTTGGTTCTTAATCCCTTACTTAGGGGCTGGGGATTTTTATTTTTGCCTTCTTTAATGTGAAAGTTACCTGTTAGGAGTCAGAAAATTTTAACTTTGGGATTAACAGTCATGTTCCACACCCTAGGGGATAAACATACATTTTCCTAGGATCATAATATTTCACAGGGTTAGGCCAAAATCTCTAGCATGATGATTGTAAGCCGACTGTTTTACCTGCAGGCCAATTCGGTTAGAGCCCTTGCTTGATACCTGTAGGGATCAACGTCTTTGGCCTTCCTTGTTACTTACCTCTAGCTCTCACTCTTCCGGTACAAAGCCCAGATGACTCTATAGTCAGGCCCCTCTAGTCCCCTCACTTTTATCTCTCAGTGACAAATCGTGGCTGCCTGCCTGTGCAATCTGAGGTCCAGACCTTCAGTGCCTGGAGCGGCTCTCTCGGGGCCTCTTGGAGTTCCCCTTCCACATGGCTGAGTCTCATGGGAAGGCATGTGCCATAGCTTAGAGGTGAGAATGGAGCCAGGAGGGGTTGGGGTTAAGGCCAGTGACAAGGACAGTGCTGCCACCAGACAGCAGACTCCTCATACTTTCATACTGAGTCCCACTGCTATTTCTAGAAAAGAATTCTTGTAAGTTGACATCCAAAATGTTCCCACTGTCCATTTGCTATTGAGATAAATTTGTCCTAAGAAAAACTTTTACAATTTAAGGTAGTTATTTTATAAGATATTTCTCAGAAAAAAAAAGATTAAAAAAAAAACAGTTCTGTTCAGAATGTCTATTTTTATTGAATGAAAAGTTCATTGAGTTGTGTAGACTTTGGATTGGTTAGTTTTGGTGTGTGTGTTTCCCCTCACCCCCAAGGATTTTTTTAAATAATAAAAGCCTCTATAAAATGTCTTTTAAAATCAGCTTAGTAGATACCAAGCTTGCTTTTGGGGTAATGGTTTTTAGTGTGGCACAAATGCCTCAACTTAGGACAAAGGATATTGTTTTTATCCCATATCAGGTTCCCAGTCCCTGGATGTTCATGCCTATTCACATATTGCTTTCCTGTTCACCTTTTACTTGCCTTTCTTTCTGTGTGTTGTCTGATTTATTCATTTTAAAGCATTGAAATGTTCTTCTGTGTCTCTCGAGAAAATATTCCTGATGAGGCTTTGACCAACATTCCTGCCCACTATCGGTTTTTACATCTGCCTTCTAAAGAAGACTGGGTAGCACCTGAGGTGCAAACTTCACATAAAGACTCAGAACAAAGTTTTTAAAACCTGCCCAGAAGCTGACGCTGAACCTGAGCGTGTCTCTCACATGCAGAACTGGGGCCCAGGGCTTTTGAAGTGAATGCCAGACAACAGCAAAAGGACAAACATAAAGGGACAGCAAGGGGACCTGAAATATGAGTCACTGCTCAGCCACCAGGTTCTTAAGGAGACTCACTGGGGCAAAACTCTCCATGTGTAATTGTCATGGTTACAAGACTGTTTAGGGAGCACATCACTAGACCTTTGTGTCTCCTTTTCCATTAAGTGGAAGACACAGTGTCAAATTTTCTGCACTGGCTTCTAACTGTGGGAGTGAAGTTTTACTTATGAAGACATTTAAAGCAAATGAAAACAAAAAACCTATAATTTAATAAGATCCAAATTCATTCTGTAGCAATTTCCCTTTATTTACTGTAAGATTTCGAGGTTTGAGAAGTGTTGAAAGCCTGTACAAGCTGCTCGGGATGTAATTAATTGTCTGCAAAGAATACAAATCCCAGAAAGACGCTTTGTCAAATTATCTTCTTACTCATGGTCTCATCATCCTACTAATCCGTGCGGTTTCAGATTTCCCCGACTTGGGATTAAATCAGTGTGTTCTTCCTGATGCATAATTCAGGAGCACTTGAAAAAAAACGATGTAATTACAAACCTCAGCTGGCAGACTGGGAACGGCACTCACCGTCAGAACCGCCTTGAGCAGGGCTTCCTTTCAGAATAGTGGGGTGAGTGTGTCGTTCCTACCTTCTAGCCCTGCACCTGCCATTGGATACCCAGGCAATTACAGAGTTGGATGGGATCCAGCACCACACGCACGGAAGCTGGGAAAATGCCAATGTTTTTGTGGACTTAGAAGGGTTTTGATGATGATGATGATGAGATAGTTCTTAAAGTAATAGAATAGTAGACGAAAGAGCAAATAAATAAGAGATTCTAAATTGTCCAGGTGCAGACCTGATTTTATAGGTAAGAGCAGTCCTGACTTACTGTCCTCCTTCAGGTGGAAGACATTTTGCATGGGTGCTGGTTCTAGGCTTATTATCTCCTACAAATTGAAATTTCCCGTAAAGGTGGTCCAAACACCACTCCTCAACATCCATGCTCCTCACTCCAGCCCACACCCTCCTCATCCACAAGTTTCCATCCATTTCGACTCCCTGACTCTCCCTCATTTGAATCTAAACACTGGAAGTCCACTAAAAACCATGAAAAGTCTTTCTCATCCAAGAGGCCAACCTCCAGCTCCGCCCCCCACCCCCAGACACTGGCCACACACTTTCTGCTTCTAAATGCACTTTAAAAGCCTTCTCATGCTTATAAAGAACAGAAAGCACCAATAAAAGGGAAAACGCAATTTTCTCTGTTACTCTAAGGTATTTGTAATGGTCATGTAAGTAATCTCCAGCAATTTCCGTTAGAATGAGGTCTTGGCTATGTAGAAACTGAAGCCATTAGCTTTATTGTTATTCTGTGGTACCCAACCTTGTCATTCATTTCGATGCTTCGTAGCCACTCTCACCAAAAGTCTCTGTGAGGTTTTTGTAGATGGCTGATATGTCTTACTATTTCATAAACATGTAATTTGATAAAAATGACAACAGAAAGCTCAGCTTTCCTATATGAACACTCCATTCATATAACCAAGTAAGGAACACCAAGTGTTTCCTTATAATGGACTACAAAGGCTCACCTCTCCATGAGGGTGATTTCCTTGCCTCTGCATTTGTTAGTAAATGAAGCGGAGTGTGCAGGGACAAGGTCTCAGCCTCTCTCCAGGGTACAATACCCTCTTGTAATCTGCTGAAAGCAGGCGGTATTCATTTACTCTTTTTCTTGAGGCTCATAAGAAAAGCAAGTGGGTAGATTTTTGTTGTGGTGGTTGGTAAGAATCTTCAGCTTGATGGATGGAAAGGCTTTGAAATCAGACCAATGTAGAATCAGACTACAAGGCACAGGCTTTGTAGCAACAGGTGGGGAAAGCAGCTTTGCACAAGCTAAAAGAGCTCCACCCGTGCATTCAAATGGTTTTCGGACATTTCAGACAATTCTTGTGAGGTTCACAATGGATGCTAAAAAGGACCCATTATTGGCTTTGTGAGTTACTCTGTGGAAATGCACCGAAGGAACAGGAGAATGTAGGGTAAGCCTGATCAGTACCACTCCCTTCCATTGAATTTGGTTGGCAAATTGGAATATCTGGCAAACTGGTTCCAGCTGGCTGTTGCTGGTTTCTAGAAAAGGTCTTTGCCCAGCAGCTTTTCAACAGGAGCCTCTTGGTAAATAATTAACCTTGTCACTTAAGACCTTGCATGCCTGCCTTTAAGTATGACAGAGTTTCAAAACTTAGAACAGAAAAAAAAAGTATACAAAGTCACCTTAAGTCTTACAGTCCAACAATTTTAATAGTGCACACTAAACAAGCATATAGCTTAGGAGTCCTCATTTAAAGAGATAGTACTTCTCAATGCTTCTACCTGGGAGGGGCCTCTCATCCCTTCCCATAGGAATAACTCTAGGACCCTAAAGTGCATTTCTCAGCCATGAAAAGCAGCGGTGTCATTTGCTCTCCAGAGTCCTCAGTAAGAGCATGGCTACCTCATTTGAGACCCTGGGGAGGCGATCGCCTACTTAATGTCCCATCCAGCCTTGCTATTTCCACGGGTGACAGAAACAATAGAGACACCTCAGAATAACTTTTGAGAAAACCAAATTCCTCAGCAGTAGACATCTATCTTTCCCACCCCCCCCCCAAAAAAAAAAATACTTAACTCAGTCTCTGAGTCATGGAATATTGAGGATTCAGCTAACATTCCACTTTCTAGAAAATAATAAATCTCGAAGGCCTTGGTCAACTGCATATTCTGAACTTGGGTGAGGCATCAAGTACTAGGTCTAGGGATAAGAGTATCTCCAGAGAGAGACAATCCTGGAAGCTTGCTCAGGCTACTGCTTGTCCTCCTGGGGGTCATCTGGAAAGTCAGCTTCCTCAGGGGACCTGTCTCCTTCAGGGAGCAGGGTGGCCCGCATTTTCCTCTTCTCCTTAAATCTGCCAGAGCGGGAGATCTTCAAATTGCGCCGGCTGTTGCCTGATTTCTCCTCACACAACTTATCTGATCTGAGGGGTTCTCCAGGGTCCCCCAGGACATTGGAGTGCTGGTGTTCTTGCGAGCTGCTAGTCCGATCTGAGTAGGGTGGTGAGGGATCCTGGCCAGTCTCTGGCAGAACCTGAGGCTGCACCCCCACCGTGACTTCCTTGCTTTTCTTCCTGGTCAGTGATTTCCACCAGGGGCTGGAGCTGCCACTGTCCGCCATAGCCCGTAGGCCCGGAGACCCCGGGTACCCCGCGTGGGGAAGGGCCTGGGCCAGGACGTCCCTGCTCTCTTCCGTGGTCTCAGACTGTTCACTTCAGCCTGTCCAGGCTTCTCCCCACGCAGACTGTTGGATGGGAGTTGAGGGAGCGCCCTGTACAGAGAGAAAACCAGAACTTGGATCGGTCAAAATAAGAGGCTCCCTATTCTACTCTCCTCAGAGTTGGGGCTCACTCAACTCTGAGACTACTTGCCACCAGCAAGTTTGATCTCCTTGAACTCCTGGCCTCCACCTTTGCCTTAGCTCCCAAGCAAGTGCAGTAGGGTATCCAGTAGAGGTCCTGGTCATCAAAATCACCCTGGCTCCAGAGAAATTTTTGCCCTGACTCAGCCTCACTGTATAAGAACCACTACAGGTGCCCACCTGCCCAAGAACCACCTTCCGTCAGAGGAACACAAGGAGGGGAGTTGTTTGGGTGCGGTGTGGGGAACCTAGCTTGTCCTGCCCATTACAGATAAATGACGATCAGGCATTTTCTTTATTGGTGACTGAAGAGGGAATTCCTAGCCCATTGTGGCTGAGACTATTCTGGGCTGGCAGTCTTGGGTTCTATAAGAAAGAAGGCTGAGCAAGCCATAAGGAGCAAGCCAGTAAGCATGTCTCAACTTTCTGTAAAGCATTTTTTTTTTGCGGGATGTTGAGCTGCGAGGCTTGTGGGTGTATTCAAGTGAGAAAGCAGGGCGCATAAATTCATCGTTGCGCTTACTTCAAACTGCTTCAAACCACTTCTGCCTTTGTGACTTTCAGAGGCTGTCTAGACTAAACTTCCCTTGGAAACCGCCATCTCACTCTTTCTTTTACTCCCCAGGGCCAATCTTCATATTGTAGGAAGGCCACGGGTCCCAGCCTTCTTTCATAGTTCTCCAACTCTTGAGGATTTTACTTATTGTAAACCAAAAGGCTTTTGGTACTTTTCCTTGCGCATTGCGCTCCCATCCTCCAAGGGAAAGAGCTCAACCAGAAACTCCAGAAAACCACTCTTCCCCAAACATTGAATAACGGAGCCCAAACGCTCCTGATATTGCAAGGCAGTCTCTTGGCACACTCCCAGTGCGCGTGCTACTGGGCACCGCCACCGGGAGTGGGCAGGGCTCGCGCGTACCGCCCATTTCTAGGTTTCAGCTCCGCTGCTGCCTCGCAGCCCACGCACCGCGGCGCTCCTGGGATTCGCTAGTGCGCAGGAGGGAAACTTGTGCGGTTTGTTGTTGCAGGTTCTCCCGGAACTGCCTGATAGAGGAAGTCTCTGCGCCTACAGGGAGGCGGAGCAGCAGCCGCTGGCACCATCTCCTCCCCTGGATGCCCTGAGGACACACTTGGGCTGGGACTTGAAAACCGTAAAAGCAGAACCAGCTCAAAGTTCTTTCCCGAAGAAAGGCTCCCATACCCTTAGTCAACATCAACGCTGGGTTCTGCAAACGCCCCTGCTCCCTCCTATTTTGCAGATCGGAAAAACACCCCCCTCCCACCCAAGGCATTTTTTAATGGTGGTGGGTCGCCAGCCAACAATGTGTGTACAGAAAGGCTTTGGAGAATTGCGCAAGGACAAGATGACAAATAATGTAAAAGTAGGCAGATTACCGTTTTGGGGGGGGCCTCTCCTCCAGTAGCAGAAGGGGGGGGGCATTGTGAAGCGCTAGACAACATTCCCGAGGGACACAGCCGCTCCAGGTTCTGCCTTATAAGACCAGAGGGATCCTGGTTCACTCACCTTCAGGGGCTTCCAGGGCCACTGTCTAGAGCACGAAGGGGCGTCTCGGGTTGCCTGAAGCTTAGTCGCGGTGTCCCTTGTCGCTGACTAGGAGAGACGCAGGATGATGCGGATCTCGCCCAACACCCCTGACTCTCTCACCCTATGGGAACAACCTGGGGCTGGGAGCAGGGTCTGCTCAAGTGGATGGGGCTGTCAGATCCGCCGCTCCAAGGCGAGCCCAGTCCGCCTTTCTCGGTGGGAGTCTCACATTCTGGGGCGCGTTATTTCTTCCCGCTCACGCTGCTCTCTGGCTGCAGCTAGACAGAACCTGGGAGGCTGACTCCGGCGCTCGCCCTTCCTGAGCGCCTGTAGGAACGCGCTGAGACATCGGCCCACCTGCTGGTGGTTGGCCAAAGGCCCCGAAGACACCAGAACTGAGGAGGAGGGGAGGGTCAGGGTGGGACAGAGGCGGCCGCCTAGCTACAGGTGCAGGTAGGTGTCCCCGCCCTTCTGAAGACCAGATTGGACGAGGTCGCAAACGTGGCTCCAGCCCTTCGCACTCTGATTGGAGAAAAAGCTGTACTGAGCCACCGCCCTGTTCCGTTCTGATTCTGGGTTTTGAGTTTTCTAACTCTGAGAGCTGATTCAAACTCTGTCATGTTGGGGAGTTTCAAGCGCCCTTAGCTAAAAGACTAAGAGTTGGGAACCAAGTTATTGCTATCAGAGAGCTCCATCCTAGTACTGTAAGTTAGGTTAACTCACTTGCTCATCAGAAACGCCCCAGGACTGGACACTATGACTCTCACCAGGTCTGCAAAGAAACCTTGGTATCGCGAAGGTTAAACAGTTGTCTAGGATTGCCCGCTGATGGGCAATCTTGAAGTAACAGGCTTGGAAGTTTGATTCCAGCTTCTTAGCCCGTTAGTCTTGGGTTCTTACCTTAACTAAGCGTCTATGCTACAAAGCATCATTCTCGTCTGGGCAACCGTGAAACGACACACCCATGCAAGTTTATTACTCCAACCTAGAGCCACTGAAGGGGCCCCAGCACCGTGCAAGGCGCTTTAGGTAGGTAGTTATTTGACAAAAATAAACTTGAAAATAATTTTTCAAATGAAGGCGAAGTTACAACTTGAAAGCGAGATTCCTGGGGTCTCTATGCTCATAGACATACAAGTAGGACTCTTTGTCTCTAAGACTGAGTTTGGAAGTGATTTGTTTCTTAACAAAGATTAGGAACACCCCTCTGCCGTCTACCTCCTCCTACCTCCTCCATCACCTCTCTCTCTTTCCTTACCTCCCCCCATCCTTCCTTTGTTTATCGGTGAGATTTCACCATGTAACTAAGACTGGACTCTGGCATCCATTGAAACGGACTCAGTTTTAAGGCGGGGACATTGAATCCTAACACTAGTGCTTGGTAGATTAAAGGGAGAGCTCTTCCCAGAGGCTAGTGTCATATTGATGATGTCTGGGGAGTCGCCACCATTTATGGAGCTGGGACTCGCTGTTGTTGAGCACACTGTTGAAAGAACAAAGACACCAGGAAAAGGACACTAGCTTGCTGAATGGCTTTTCACCTACTGTGGCTTTCACAAAGCCACAGCATTCTCTCAATAAACAGATCCTTCACTTCTCAAAAAGATAGCTCCGTATTTACATTCAGCAATGTCAAATGTCCCTTATATGTCTCCTGGGTTGAGGAAAAGCACCTTATAAATAAAATAGCCACTGCGTGGGGCCAATATATACATGGGAAGGAAAAGTGTGCGTGAGTGTGTGTCTGTGAGTGTGTGTGCATGTGTGTGAATCTGTGTGCATGTGTGTTTGTATCTGTGTGTGTCTGTGAGTTGTGTGTGTGAGTGTGTGTATCTGTGTGAATGTGTGCTTGTATCTGTGTGTGTGAGAGCTGTGTGTGAGTGTGTGTGCATGTGTGTATCTGTGAATGTGTGTGAGTGTGTGTGTGTGCATGTGAGTGTGTGTTTTAGTGTCTGTGAGTTGTGTGTGTGTGTGTGTGTGTGTGTGTGTGTGTGTGTGTGTAGGGGGAATGAACTGAGTCATGGAAGATGGAAAGCATTCCAGAGTAAGCAGCAGGTAAGGGATCCTTGAGGTGTGAAGGATGCTGGACTTCTTGTGGGGGGGGTCAAAGAACAGATGGGTCATTAAGTGTATGCTGGCTGGGGTGAGGTGGGAGGTGATGCTGGGGAGCTGAGTACAACACAGACTTCTGACGACAGCTGTGACTGTGACCCAGTGCAAAGCCTTAGCAGTTGCTTTCTTGGCACAATAAATGAGCGCCTGCTTAAGGAATGGGTTTTTGGAACTGGTTGCTAGGAGCTAAGGTCAGAATCTTGGAGTTTAGAGTTGACTATTTTTTGCTCAGCAAACCTGAAATTTCTGGAGGGGCTGGGAAACTGATCATACCTTTACATCTCTACAGTAGGGATGGGTCTGGGAAGGAATCTGAACAAGTGCTTATGGGATACAGCCAATCATACCAGAGAAACATATCCTGCACTCGTCCCAGAGTAATGTGCTACGTCTTGGCTTTGTTCTTCTTACTCTTGTTGACCCCACATTTGCATCTCCTGTCCTTATCTTTTCCTTCTTTCTTTAGCTCTGCACCTTTCTCCCTTTCTTCTCCTTCTCTATGGCCACCCCAGTCCTTTGACAGCTAGACATGCCTTTTTCTTCATAGCTTTCCAACTCTGTCACTTTGAACACTCTGTTGTGTTCTCTGTGGGTTCACATCAGTGTTTGATTCATTTAACCTTTCAAAGCAAGCATTAACTAGGCACGAAAGTTTGTAGTGGCTCGTCTCCCTGCCATGTTACTGAAGTCTCTATAGACGTTCCTTTCTTGAGGTTTTTCTAAATAGTTGATCTACAGAAGGCCAGAATTTGTCCAGAGTCTGCTCTCTCTCCAAGTCAGTCCCATAACCAAGCCTTTGAACAGGACCACTCCTCTCTCTTTCCCCCATGCAACCTGTCACCAGGTCCCAGGTCTGAAAGTCATGGTCTCTCTGTTCTTCCCTATTCACAAAGCAATTTCAAGCAGAGTGCTCGTGAGAGTAACTGGCTAGAGCTTCATCTAGCTGTTCTGCAGGGCAGAAGTGGTGGGGTCTGTGCTGGATCTTTCTTCTAGCAACAGATCTTCTTGGCCCACCTTCTTGAATTTCTTTTCAGGTTGCTGACAACGGAGCCCTGAAGCTTGAGCATGCTAGGCAAACTCTACCTCTCTGTACTCTCCATTCATTCGTTCATTCATTCATTCATTCATTCATTTTTTATTGCTGTCCCAATGAGATCAGTATCATGCTAGATGCTGACTATATGCTCTTAATTTTAATCCTAACAACAATGGGTAGTTATTATGGAGAATGCAAGTGGTACTTTGGGTAGAACAGCTTGTGATGGTGAAACCAGGATGCAGGATGAGGCAAGATGAGGATGCAGCTCTGACTTCAGAGCTGGAGCTTAGACATTATGATTTTAATTTCTTTCTTTTTCTTTCTTTCTTTCTTTTTCTTTCTTTCTTTTTCTTTTTCTTTTTCTTTCTTTCTTTCTTTTTTTTTTTTTTTTTTTTTGAGATTCATCCCTGAGTTTCCTTCTGGGCATCTTTGTCTTCCCTGTGGCCTTAAAGACCATTTATAAGAAGTCTGACTCTATCCTCAGCTCTGTCTCTCTGAGTTACAGTGCTCAGTATTTATGTGGTTCTTTGATCTTTTGTCATCAAGTCATCATAGTGGTTTGAGTGAGAAGTGTTCCCTATAGCCTTGGGCATTTGACATTTGGTCCCCAGTTACTAGTGCAGTTTGGGGGATGTTTAGGTGGTAAATCCTTGCCAGAGGAACTATGTGACTGGGAATGAGCTTTGAGAGCTTCAGTACTCACCCTTTTGCCAGTTTTTTTTTTTTTTTTTTTTTTTTTTTTGCTTGATGCATCTAGCTCAAGCTGTGAGCTCTTAGCTCCTGTTCTTGCTGCCATGCCTGCTGCCTTTGTCCATCATGGATTCTTATCATCCTGGAACT